>NC_139413.1:25723390-27173390 GCF_905368555.1 Meleagris gallopavo | reverse complement strand
CAGACAAAAATATCTTCTGTCACATTTTGGAAAGGCTTTTTCCAAACAGAGTGTTGTGGGTGATACGTATATATATTGGTGAGAAGTAGCAAACAGCCATGTGTGTGAGAATGGTGCTCATAGCCGGACCCACTGGATGCAGAGCTGGGACAATCCCTGTCTGTCCAGCTGTCTCAATAGGAAAGGAAATACTGTCAGCCCCATTTTACAGATTGAAAAGTGAGATTTAGATTAAGTGTCTTGCTCAAATTCACAAAGGCAATCTTTGATACCACTTTGGGTCCTGCATCCTATTTCTGTCTCTTAATGTAAGCATCCTTCCCTTTGGTTATTACAAGTCCTTCATCCATTTATTTGACTTCCGTGAATATTGTAAGAGTAAAATTACTCACTTCACAAGCGAAGGGAGTGCATTTTAGGGAATTCCTGAAGTTAAATAGCCCCAGCACCTTCTACTGCTCCGGTGTCTAAACTAAAAAGTTCATCTCACCAAATATTTTGTTATGATATTATGCATTTCATGCCAGAAATATCAGCGTATGGTGATTATACTGGTAATCTTCTGGGGCGCACTCATCCGAGATGAATAATTCCAAAATCATTTTGAGTAGCATGGCCGGGTAACGTTTCTGCACTTCTTTTGTCACTGCAGTAATCCATAAAGTGACATAGAATCAAAAATATTTCAGGGTGTACAAAAAAAGAGGAAATGGTGATGTGTGACGAAGGCATGGTTTGCTGCAAAACACACAGGCTACAAAGTGTCCGTATTTTTCTAGATTTTCATCTCTAATCAGGTCTGTTGAATCTCAAGTATCTCTTTTATTGAAGGATTACTTTCAAAGGAGACTCAAGTGAATTAAAGTTACGCACTGATGTTTTCTCTGTTTTAAAAAGAGGTGGTCTGAAATCTGCTGTTTTAGTGATTACAAACTGCTCTGAATGTAGGACCTCTCTCTAAGGTTTACATGGTACACATGGGGTTGAGGATGAATGATACCATTCACGATAACACTGCAAGAAAATCAAAATCGGGGCTGGAAGTGCACAAGAGAGATGCAGAGACCAAGGCATTGGTCTCGTTTTGCTGTCTAAAATTAGTGAAATGCAAACAACAAATTACATACGGGGTTTTAAAGGAAAGTGTACTTTCAAAATTCTATTAGTAGCGGAAAAACTATGGGTTATAATTAACAACACAAGATGAGATGATAAATTACTTAATCAATATGTAAAACTGTATTGTTAGCCTTAGACCCGAGGAGAAAAACAGGAGAAAATCTATAGATACGTTGGCAATGAACCCCCCCAGCTGGCTGGTTGTTTCTGTACAGAGGTTCATGTGTGTGCAGTCTTTGTGATCCCATCGAGCTGCAGTGCTGCTCTGCTGGTTGGGTGGCTGCAAGTCGCAGTGCTGCTGTTCTTTCTTTCTCTTTTATTTTATAAATGCTTTAGCAAATGTTGCCATTGAGTATTTTGTGACCAAAAATGCTGTGTGCAGGGAAGAAAAAAAAAAAAAAAAAAAAAGGGACAGTCAAGTCCGTATTGCTTCCATGTTAATTTGCATTTATGTGGTTGGTTTACATATTATTAAAGCCACCCATCTGATCTATAATGGCAGCCCTGCTGACACTGTCTGACCCAGTTTGACAATCTGGATAGAAATTGTAGGGCTGGCTGTTCAATGTCTGTGACTTTAACAGCATTGCTTTGGGCCTGGAATCAATTCTCTCTGTTTACAGACCATTTCACAGCCCTTTACCTGCAACATCACTTGTGTCAGTCCCATAAATACTTTGGTGTATATAATGCTTGAATTAGCATAATGGTTTAGGCACAGGGCTTTAAGCACAAAGAAGGACATGTCAACATGTTCTCTTCACTTAAGCAATTAAGAGCCATTATGCTGCTTCAGTGGAAATATCATCAAGGTTAAAGACAATCCCAAACACCCCTCTAACCTTTTTATTCTAAGTCTAATAAATGAGGCATAGAAATTGAAATGTTAGTAAACAGAGCTACTTGCAAGCTCTTTTTGCATCATGTTTAATCAGACCTCTCTTTCACCACTTGTGAAAGCAAGGAAATGTGAGTTAACCATGGTCACTACCTATAGGGATTATTCATTTTGCAAAATCTCCCTTCTCTGAAAACATTTATGTTTTTTTGTGGAGTTCTTGATGCTCTCACATGAAGGTGTGAAAGGTAAATGTACACGTAGTTAGCACACGCAGCTGGTCCCACATAGTAGCTCTTGCCAGGTCTCTGCCTGGGTGTGCAGGTGTTGTTTTTTTTGTGTGTTCCCAGCAGGCCTGATATTCTTCTCTCTGAGTTAGTTAGGAAAACGACTCAGTGAGACTTTGTTATTGGAATGGCTTCACCCTCACTCAGCTGGCAAGACTGCACCAAGCTAAGAACGGAGCTGCAGCAGCTCTTGCATCTTTCTGCTGGGGCTGCAGCACGGAGGAGCACTTGGGCACAGGGTTTTCCCATTACTTGACCCTCAGGAAAGGGCAGCAGGCACTGAGCCATCCATCCAGATGGGGCTGTGCTCAGCAGGCTCGCTGACACAACAGTTTCATCTTCCTTTTTTAGGTTTTTAAGCACGTGATTCTTGTATGCTGTGAAGAGGGTGGTTTGAACCACTCTGATTTGGGTTTCCAAGCACCCTCAGTGCTCTCCAGGAGAATTTCATGGTATGGATCATCTCATTCTGCCTGCACGCAGATCCATCCCCTGCCTGCTGCCACTGCAACACTGAGATACGGCAGCTGGAGGTGGCTGCTTTGCCCAGAAGTGGTTTAAACAAATCTCACCTTCATTTCCATACCATCAGCTTAAGCTGCAAACTCAGATGGAAGGGAATTGCCTTTGTATTTTATGCTACCCTCTCTGGAGCACCCTGAGAAGACTGTCAAATTACAGCAGAGATTTCCTCAGAACAAAGCAGAGCTGAAGTTCTTCAGCTCACTTTTAAAGAGATGCAGCCATGGTAACTTTATAATCGAGCCATTTTGTCCTGCTCTCAATCAGCTTCATACCAAAGGACAAATTGCTCAGGGATGGTATAGGCTGCAGTTGGAGAACTGACAATATTAAGCAAACATCACAGCCCGCTGTGATCTGCTCTCACTCTCGTGCAATAACGCCCTTTGAAAGGTTGATTTGAGACACACGGTAATGCCCGCAGGCCAAGAACTTGATTTTGTTCTTGTTACCAGTTCTGTGCTCTACAATCTTTGCACTATCCATCAGAGGATGCTTGGCAGCCTCTCTTGGTTAACCATGGGTGTCATCCCCATCCTTCACATGAGAGAGCTGCGGAGCGCAGCCGGGCTGTGCGGAGGCATCGGTGCGCGGCTGTCCCTATTTCATAAATCATATGACATGATGAAAAGCTGCATATTGCACATTGTACAGGAGCACGAGGGAAGCAATGGCATTTCTGTTCCACATTAGGGTCTCACGAGGCAAGTTGTGCTCCTTCCCACAGTGATGTTCTGCTGCTGTTGCAACTGTCCTCCTCAGTTTCCCGACAAAAAGCGCCTTCTGAAATGTGGAAAGGTGCAAATCTTTCTGGGACCCAGCCAGTGCTGACCCATCTCCTAAAGGTTTCAAAGATAGATCTGTATGTTGCTTCCAACCAGCCACTGTTTCTACCACAAGGCAGTAGAAGTAAGGCAGGGAGCAGTTTCTGTAGTGCTGGTGGAACTGTTTCTCGGGATGTTTTGGGCTGGAACTAGCTCAGCTCTTACTTCTCAGGGATGATTTCTACTATGGAAATCAGGAACTAGAATTCAGAAAATATTTTGAGCTACACAGCAGGTTTTTGACCATTTGAAACTTATCTATTAGAGCACACCTTCACCTTTCGGTGCCTGAATACCCGGTGCGTGCATTCAGGTGGATTCACCGTCATCCGTTGTCAGTGTGGGACCTGTCACAAGGTCATTTCACCCATAAAGAAAGAGCAGACTTTCTCATTATTTTGCATCTCATTTGTGATTCAAACATTCCTGGCCCCTTCCACTTTGTAAAAGAAATTGTAAGCAAACATCAGTTCACATGCTTTGAGGCAAGAGTCACTCTGTGATCATTCCTTTTCATCCAGAGTTTAACAGATGCTACCACAGATGCTTCTTCCACTGTACAAAGAAATAAAGAGCACTTGCACAAATGACATGCATGTCAATCTTTAGGTCATAGCACTTCTTGCAATTGTATCCCAAGTAGGAGACATCAAACTGAATGCATTTCAGAATTAACAGTCTGTACCCAAGACAGGAAATGGAGTTTATAAAACAGGTGGATGAAGACCAGTATTCACTTGCATCACATTAAAGCAAATCCATTTATATTTTATTTCCTATATACTGACTCGAATGTGCATTTTTATAATAATCAGACCCTGCATTTCGGCAGCATAAGTGATGTTTGCAGAGAAATTGGTGCGGCCCAGTAGATCTTGTAGGTAAGAAATAATCCATTGGAGGAGAAGAGGGAGATGCTGCCTGGACAGCTCTGTCCAGTGTCCCTCTTTGAATGCCCTCACATACTGTAGGATTCTTCTGTAATGCCATAACCTGTACTTAAATACAGGGAAGAGTTAGCACCCAGTGCTCTTAGCAGTGGCAGTTCTCTAGGATTTTGTACAGCTGCTCACTTACACTGGTATTGCTATCCTGGGTGCATATTAACCATGATTGAAACAACGCCCATTGGAAGTCTTAAAACCTTAACCACCAGTTTTACTTCTAAAATAAAGTAAACTGCCAAAAGTTCTGATAAAAGTGACAATTTATATTTTTAAGTAGTACATCCGGAATTTTCCTGTAGCTGTAGACAAAGGAATTCTTACCCAGATAAGTATAAGAGCACCAATAAATTTAAGGTAGCTTATGCAAGTTAGGCACTAATGAATGTCATCTTCTGTTTTGTCATGAAAAAAGATCTTTCTGCTGCTAAAGGAGACTGATTTAGATTATGAATAGCTGTAGTGATTTGCAAAAATGGCTCCAGAGAGATAGACTGAGATTCCATATACTCATGGCACTTGAGGTTTCTGCCCTTTTTGTTGAAAATTAATTTGTCCTGTGGGTTATTGGATTCTAGCTCAGCCAATGTATATTGCTCAGTCATCACAAATTTACTTAAAATTTAGTGTAGCTGAAGTTCATTCAACAAGACAAAAGTCTACAGTTGAAGGCTTCTAAAAATCTTTTTTAAAAGCTGGCTAACAGTGTAATTGGAAATGCTGGAATTAAAATAGATCCACAGAATGTTGTGCAGGCATCAATATATGGTCTATTCAAGTGAAGAAGACTCTTCACTTTTCCTCTTCTGATGGTGAATCCAACTGGGTGTCCCCTTGGCACAAGGGTTGTATTGTTCAGCCCCATGCCTCAAACCCTAAACCTCTGTTCCTAAAATGACAAAAGGCACCGTGTAACATTGCTACACCACTTCTTTAATTTCACATGTATTCCTTTTTATGGAACACAGAGAAAAAACTCTGATTGTAGAACGTGAAATGCGTCTCCTCCCTCTACACACTCTTTCTATTTCCTTTTTGTTTCCTCCTTTTCTTCCTTTCCCTCCCCATCATTGTCTACCTTCGATGCATGAATAGAAATTGTATTTTTATTCTTAAAATGCCCATCTGGTTGGTTCGCTTAGGATTAAGCATTGCTGATGCTTGTAAGTTTGATGTCCCAAAGACAAATAGGTTAAGGTTAAAACCAAAACAAACCTAATTCTCTTCAAATCAGCAAGCTTCTTGTTTGAGTTAAAAGGCTGTAACTAATTTGATTAATGGGTCAAAGTCATCTGTTAGGCTCTGTGTTGGTGAATCTGACTCTTGGATCACCACCAATGGGAGCAGGAGGTAAAAGATGTCAGGAATAGAGGCACACAAAAACCAACATCGGCAGCGAGATGAGGAGGGATGATTAAAGGATAAGCAGGTCCTAAACGTTCACAGGAGAGTGGTTTTTCATTAGCTATGAAGGATTAAATCTTCTCAAAGAGAAAATAGTTCTCCTTATTTTCAGCTTTATCGAAACAGTTTCATGTCTCATTTAAATGATAGGGATTTTTAAAAAAGAAAAATAGAAAGGCAGATAGAATTGACATGATATGGGAGAAGCTGGCTGTGTGTACAACTCCTGTAGATGGTTCCCAAGCAGTAAGTCTGTAAGGACTTTGTTTGTGTGTTTTCTATCAGGAATTACACCAAAACAAACAAACAAAAAAAGCCAAACAAGCAATCATTTGAAATTCAGTTTAAACTTAATAATAAAATCAATACACACCACAGTAAAAACGAGAAAATATCTGAATAAGATTCGCGTGCAGCCCAAATCTAAGTTCAGCCAGCTATTTGTTTCACGTTTCAATTTGCATTTTTTGCTCTCTGGCACCAGTGATAGATCCAAATACCACTGATGGGTTTCAGCTCTGAGGACCTCATCTCTGTGCCTGAAACACGAGGCTTTGCCAATCGTGAGAAATGAGACACCGTATGATAACCAAATCATGACACAACAGACTGAAAATTTCAGATTAATAAACCTCTTTTGGAAGGGAACTAAATAACTTGTGCAGCTTTATCTATGGCTATTTGTTTCTCTGAAGATTTATGGTCCTCGCAACAGATACGCATCTTATCTTTCACTCCTCAGATTAAAGGAAGACGATTTGAAGCAGGTGTCTGACTGGCATCATCTGGAATTGCAGATGATCTTCTTTAGAAAAAAGACACGCTGCAAGTGAACTTGCAAGTCAAATGAGAATATCATTACATGTGTCAGGGTCTGGGAAAGAAATCTGCATCCAGCTAAACAGGGCCCGTCCCTCTCGTTGTGACCGGTGTCCTCGGGCAGCCCTTTGCCAGCCAGGTGAGATCCGTAATGCTTAACAGGGAATTAAAACTTCTCGTGCTGCTGCTGCTTTAATTGATTGATGCTAAAAGTTTAGAAACTAAAATCTAAGCAGCTCTTACAAAGCCCCTTTAACCAAGCCTTCCCCTTTGAAAGCCGGATCCTCAATTGAAACTGGCAGCCCACATTTTTAGGTTTCAAGCAGCTCTGTCATTCTACGAGGAATGTGTCTGCCACTTCACACGATAGCTTGAGCTGAAAGACATGTACTTTGAATCAGAGAATCAATAGAACACTTAATGGACAATTAGGAGAACAGCTGTAGGACTGTCAAAGGCCCATCTGTACACAGCTCGGCAGCCTCGCCTGGTCAGGGCAGTGCACACAGCTTTCTGCCCCGGGGCACCGGCTCCCATTACAAAATCCCCCTTTCATTTCACATTTAATGTTAATATAGTGTGCTTTTTTTCATTACAAATTTTAACACGTGTAGAAAATTATGGAGATTGCTCGGGCCATTTGTCAACTCACATCATGCGAATTGATCAATAAATTTCACCACTTTGTTGTTAATGTAGATAAATTTTGGCATTTAATTAAGCTACAGCGAAAACGTGGCCACTTTTAATTTCAGCAGATGCTACCTTTTCATCTGTAATCCAGGGCTGCATCGGCAATGCAATCCAGTCGCTAAATATTTATAGACAACATGACAATTCCTGAAAGAGTTATCATCGACGGTTTTGGTTCTGCGACAATTAGCGTTGTGTGAAGGAGCTGATGTGGAAAGCCAAAATAAATTCCGAGCAGCGGATGAAGTTATGGCTCTACAGATGGATTGCGTGTATACAAAGCGCATAAATCTATGCTCTGCAAACAAGGAGATTATTATAGGAATGCCATCCTTGGCATAGATGCACACAAGCCCATGTAGATTCTGGTAAACAGGCACTAATCCCTGCACGTGTAAATGCTCACGTATCACACACACATCCGTACGGATATCTCTGCGAATGAGACCTGCAAACCAATATTTACCCCTAATGGAGCTGCTTTGCAAAAATGCAATGGCAGAGATTGATCTCGGAAATTAACAGCGCAGAAGGAAACATTCCGCGTATAAACAGTTTGTGTAAAATAACTCAGTTGAAGAGTTGAAGGCGGCACTATTTCTTAGAAAACGGATTGAAGGTTTTTAAAATTACCCAACAAATTTCTAAGTCGCGACGATGCGGGGATCCAGCCTTAAAACTCACGGGTATTTTTTAAGCCCGCAGATTTGGCCAGACAATAAGAAACACAAATGAACATTTGAGGCTTTCTCTATGGCCTGAGGGACCCCGAGATGAAATCCTGCCTCTGACAGCCAGAGGCCCCAGACGCAGCACTCAGCAGCAGGGCCTGACATGACAAACTGCCGCCTGTGCTGGGGCGGGCAGGGGGAGGTGGGCAGGGGGAGGCTGCTGCTGCTGCCAGCGCCCCTGGGTGAGGAGAGAGCATCCAGTCCTGCTGCTGCTCCCACTGCATCCCCCTGACCAAGCGGGCTCCCACCCCAAGCTGAGATTTCTCTTGTTTAAAGGACAACCTTGCTATCGGCTGAACTTGCGTTAGAGGCACCGCTACACTGGGAAATCCATGGTAGACATACATCCCTCATCCTTATGGGGTGCTTGTAGGAACTGGCACTGATAAGTTCAGCATCTCCCCATGCTCAGGCAACAAAACAGCCCTACACTCAGGCAGACATCCTGCATCCCATTGGAAAAACTCCTTTTGGTGTGACTCCTACATGAACTGCTTGGTTTTCATTCCTAGCTAAAAGCTTCTAATTCAGGGAAGAAAAAAAACACCAAGGAAAAAAAAAAAAAAAAAAAAGCCTGACACACTCAGACACCAATCATTTTTAAAGTGGAGTTTCTGTTTTTTGTGGATTTGTCACTGCTGCAGCATGTTTTATTTTCAGGTTTGCAGAGGAACTGGTCAGCAGATTTCTTAAAGTTGCTGGGGAGCGCAGTGAAGGGGACAAGAAAAGTGTTCCAAGCGAGACAAGCTGGCTTCTGGCCAAGGAGCTGCTGCTCACCCAGAGGGAGCAGGGAGTCCAGATGCTGTAGTGTGGTTTATGTGCAGGAGCTGAACCACAGGGAATTATCCAGACAGTACAGAGTAAATAAGGATCATAAGGATCATTCTACCCGCATCTGAAGTCACTGAAATTACTTCTCCAACCCTTTATCTCTTATGCAGGAAGCACGGTCTCAGCTTACCACGAAGCACTGCTATGTACTCCTACCAGGATCAGCGCAGCTTCTGCACAGAACAGTGCAGGACTCTACTCTGTTGAAATAGGCCTGTCGTGGTGGTATGTATGAGAACTGCCTTTTCATGGCTTGGTGTGGTGCCCATTCCTTTTGTGGCAGCCTTCTAGAGTTAGAAGACTTCCAGAAAGTAAGTTGCTCACCCACAACCGAGCTGTTCCACTCACCCTTCCTCCCCATTGCTATGAGGGAGGCAGCAAGCAGAGAGCAAAAGGATGCAGCCCCAGCTCCCAGCAGAAAACCCTGAGCCCAAATCCTGCAGCTCCCATGCCATCAGGTCTGCCATACCTTGGCTTCTTTGGTGAGATGAAGTGCTTGGCAGCTGGAGACAGCAGTGCTCATTCCTCAGCCAGATGGCATTAGGAGGTCAGGCTGGACGGGGCTCTGAGCACCTGATGGAGCTGTAGGTGTCCCTGTTCATTGCAGGGGTGTGGGACCAGATGGCCTTTAAAGATCCCTTCCAACGACAACGACTGTCACACAAAGAACATTCACCAACTCTTTAGTGCCAAAAAGCCAAACTCCAGGTAGGAGGGGATTACAGTAGGATGAACAACCAAAAAAGCCTATTTAAAAAACAGTCTTTGTTTTTAAACGATCTCACTAATAGGAAATCCATTTGTCTATTTCAACAGTATTTTTTTTTTTTTTTCTGGGAGATCCCTATTTATCTGATTTATTAGAAATGCTCCACTGGGACACGACGCATTTTACTAATAAACCTAGAGGTTAGCACTATTGTTTTCAGTACAGCTGACCCTTGGATTTGCTGTAAAACCAGAATCATTAGAAATGCTCCATTGGTTATATTGGAGCATTTCTAATGAATCAGAGGGTCAGCTCTATTGAAATAATGTAAGATATCGAGATTCATGGGGAAAACTGCATTGAAATGCATGGAGCGTTTCTAATAAATCCAGATTTTAGTGGAGCTCAACTCTGAATCCATTAATACGTTATGAAAAAATAGTTACTGAGCATGCACCTTAAGCACTTCTGCCTGTGTTAATCACTCATTTATTTTAAAATGCATTGTAAAGACAACAAAAGGCACCAGCAGAAGTTTGTTATTTAAAGTGCACCATTTCCTCCACTCACACAGGAGCAGAGATCCACCACTGCAACCAGTATGAGAGCCCCAGCACCTCACCACGTGCTCCAGTAAGGAGAGCAGTATCAACTCCTAGGAAAAACATCCTAGGTGTCAGCATAAGAGCATATCATTGCTCAAGGACTGCAAAAAGGAAGGTGCAGGTGTTTATCTGGGTATTTTAATGCCAATTACATATGGCAGCTGAAGGCAGTTAATGACCATAAGAAGCAGTGGTTCGTGGGTAAATACCTCCCTTGAAGCACATAGTCTCCACCAGCACAGAGGGATTCCTTCTTGAGAGAAATGAGCTGGTTTGATGGAGGGTGCTCAGATGTATTTAGTTTGTCCAGCTTATGGCAGAGCCTGAGTCTGGTGGTTGGACAGGATCTTAGTGGTGTCAGAAAGGGGCACCTTCACCAAGCAGCAGCCTCAGTGCCAGCTGTGGGTGGGAAGCACCTGTCCCCAGGTGAGCACCCAGGTGCTTCTGCAGTTTACAGATGCAATTAATTACTGGCAGAAAGAAATCAGTCAGCTTTCCTCTGCAGGTTAGGTATTCTTAAATTCCAGTCACAAGGTGAGCAACAGAGTGAGGTTGATACAGCTAACAAGCTGAGTTGGCTCTTTTCTTTTTTTTTTTTTAACCTTTTACTGTACGCTACTAGCTGGAGCCTGGCAGACTTTTAAGTTTCCATTATAGCATTCAACAGCTGTAGTCTTCTTATTGTGCACCAAAGATGGGTTGGCTTTGGTTTAATGCAATGGTAGGCTTTGTTCTTGCTAAATTATGTATTCAGGGAGATGATATCTTCAACAACAACAAAATAACAATAAAAAATTAATTCTCTCTTCAGGATTTGTCTATTCAACGCTGTCAGCTTGTTACCTCCTTGAAAACAGGTCTGTAGTAATAAAAATTAGTTATTAATAGCAGCATGTGATGGGCTAGGAGACCCAAAACAAACAAAATAACAGGAGGTTGTTTTAATTTATCATTTCTCAACATAACAAGAAGAAGCAAATGTTGGTAGATTTGTTGTAAGGGCAGGGGTGGGTCAGTGCTTCTCCTGCACTGTGAAGCCCCTCATCAGAGCAGAACTGAAGCAATCTTGTCAGGTTTGCACATGAACCACGTGTGAGAGTTGCTGTGTTGTTTTCATGATGCTGATGCCCACCTCTCACTTTCTGAAGGCAGTGCTTTATTTTACCTCTTATCTTCCAGAATGCTGCTGCTGAAGTGCCTGTAGTGCTGCTGTCCCAGCCTGGGGGAGAGCTGGACCAGTGGCACTGCTGGACCATGCCCTGCTCTCAGGTAATGCATCCAGAAAAGCTCTGAAAAGACAGGCAAAGGGAATGGTTGTACTTACGGGCTCACCTAACAGGCCTTGGGAGGGTGGCACGAGGTTCACCTCCACGATGCTGCAGGTGAAGTTGCTGAATTGGTCATGGTAGAAGTGAATAGGCCAACATCTTGTCAGCCTGGTGCTGATGGTCTGAAGGCACAGGGTGAGGAAGCATCTGGAGGTTTGGACTCGGCTGTTCTGTAATCCATAGAGTCTCTGCTCCTGGTCTCAGCTTCAAAACAACTGAAAGATATCATAAGAAGCTTCGTTCTCATTCAAGGGCAGATCACTGAAAACCAGCAAACCAGTTTTGGGTGAAGTAGATATGCTGTATAAAACTTGAGACTCCCCTACAGCATGTTCACTGCCAAGGGTTTGCTGCTGTAGCCATATCAGGATGTGCAACCTGAGTGCTGCCAGCAGCTCCTCATTCTGCAGCTTTACAGCACACCTTAGGTGTGTTCCAGAATAGTTTGCTTAAAATTAAGCACAAGAAGACAATACATCCATCACATCCCCTTTACAAGGCTGTTCAAGGAACTAGGCTTGTGTGTGTCGTAGCGTTTTATAGCAGCGGCCTTGCAATAGGTCCCAGTGCTTTCAGGAGATAGCAGAGGAGCTGGCTTGCCTCGGAGATGCAGAGAGGTTCTGTTTATTTTATGAATGCATACAAACCTTGTATCTGCAGTTTGTCAGGTTATGGTGCTGTTCTTGCAGCTGCTTTGTATCTATATACACACATATAGATAAAAATGTATATAAAAAGTATATTAATAGAATTCTGTCTCAACAGATTTAATTCTTAAATACTGCATATACTTGTTTAATCTCTCATTTTGGAAGTAGGAAAGGTTAGATTATAACATCAGGTTAGCTCTCTTTGAAGCAGGTAATAATTAAGTTGATTCACTGTTGCAATTACTGTCAAATCCCCCTTAATTACCACGGATTTTATAGCAGCTTCATTATACGTCTGCTGTAATGCATTGTGGCCCTAAGGAGAAGTGTTGCAGGAAATTCTGCATAGCATGTATAATTCTCACCTGCAGTTAAAGCTTCCAGTGAAAGCCTCTGCACTAAATTTATCTTTTTTTGACGTTTTTCCCCCTATTATTTAAAGCAGCTGAACTGCAGTAACACCACTAAAATCTACACCGAACTTCGGAAGTGGAAATGGATCTCTTCATGGGTATGAGGAATAAAAATGGAGAGATGATGCAATTAGTGGTGAATTCTTCTTAGGGAAACGGCTCAACAGAAACGAGGAACACTTCTGCAATGGCAGCATGCTCTGTCCTGCAGGCCTCGTAGCTCTGAGCAGCCTCTCCTCACTCGCTATGGACGGAAGCATTTGCCAGGTCAGTCTGCAGTGCAACAGTGTTTTCATCCATTGTTTGTCTTCTATTTTATAAACTGGATCACACAAGTATAAGGTACGTGCACAACAAACAGCTTCGATGGGTTTTATTTCATCTGCAGATTGAATATGCTGTTACAGAATATAGTAAAAATAGTCAGTGAAGACAGCAATTTGGGCAGTGCTAAGACCTGTTTCAGGCACACAGAATCACAGAATGGCCAGGGTTGGAAGGGACCTCAAGGATCACGAAGCTCCAACCCCCCAACCACATGCAGGGCCACCAACCTCCGCATCTCATACCAGCCCAGGCTGCCCAGGGCCCCATCCAACCTGGCCTTGAGCACCTCCAGGGATGGACGGGGCATCCACAGCCTCTCTGGGCAGCTCACCACTCTCATAGCAAAGAACTTCCCCCTGACATCCAATCTAAATCTCCCCTCCCTCAACTTCAAACTATTTCCCCTTCTCCAGCTGTTATCTACCCTTTCAAAGAGTTGACTCCCCTCCTGTTTGTAGGCTCCCTATAGGTACTGAAGGCTGCAATGAGGTCACCCCACAGCCTTCTTTTCTCCAGGCTGAACAAGCCCAGCTCCCTCAGCCTGTCTTTGTAGGGGAGGTGCTCCAGCTCCGCGATCTTCTTTGCGGCTCTCCTCTGGACCCTCTCCAACAGCTCCCTGTCTTTCTTGTACTGAGGGCTCCAGACCTGGACACAGTACTCCAGAACACATTGCTCCACCCAAGAACTATTAAAGCAGTTCTTCAGAACCAACCTTCAGGTAATGGGTAATGGTAACAACACAGCCTGGTGGGGCTGCTGCAGTGCCCTTCGTGTGCCACTGTTGTTTCCGCTGGAAAAATCTTTACAAATCTGAGCCTGCAAACTGAGCAACAGCTCAGAATGGAAAACTGAGCCAAGCGTCCCATGGATTCTCTTGTAACAAAGGAATTTACTCCGTGGCATACATTAGATACAGAAAGGGCTTCAGTGTCAGTGACACTATTGGCAGCTGTGTTAACAGTTGAGGAGCTGGCTTTGTACGGCAGTACAGTTATTAAATTTCTCCAGAGACCATGACTCATTAATCAAATATTCATACATCTCTGTAAATACTCTCTGAACAGAGAATACCCTCAGAGCTGAGCATCCCAGCACAAGTGCTCTTTCATGTAGCGCTGACAAAATCCTGAGAACATGCGGTCATGTTTTGCATTTCTAATGCTGTATGTACTCCTTAGTGCCCCGATTCCTAAAAACAGAACACAAATGATCTTACTGATTGCAAGTGTTACACAGTCACAATTAAAATTGCTTCACTATTGCTTCATACCATCTTTTTTAAAGTGAAGACAGTGGATCGATTCTTCTATTCTTTGTTTACCATCAGACAAGCAACTTTTTCCCATACGGATGGAGAAACCCGAGGCCATGCTCCTATTAATACAAGAATTTGTATTAGCATGAAAACAACAAACCACTGCTTGATCTGGGAAGGCCAAAGCACTTGATATATTTGCAAAGACATGAGCTTGTTGTATTTAACAAGCGCTGTACTCAGTATTTCCTCCTGCCACGGAAAAGCACGTCTTCTCACCTGTGCTGGGGAGGCCCAGTACAGCCAAGGGTTTGGCCTCAGTCAGGTTGGGATTGTGGTTATAGAATCTCTGTGATCTGTTGAGTCTTTTTCCCGTGAACCTTTAAAAAAATTTGGTTTTCTCTCTGAACTCCCCATCCTAAGGCCTTTGTACCAAGGCTTTTGGTTTTGGTTATTGCGTCTGGATTTTACCACCAATAGTATGAAGTGTTTCACTAAATTTAGGCTTGATTGTAGAGGAACATTAATCCAGAAGAGACAACGCTTCCTTTTCTACTTCCTCTTCCCATAAATAAATATCTCCATAGTTCCTGCCACATCAGTTTCAGTGCATTTTAGTTCTCTTTAACAGGAATTGACACTTAGGCTTTAGAAAAACAATTCTCTTACGCTTAATTAGGGCACTGACTGAGATGGGGTGGCAATAGCCTGTCCCACCTCTCCCATAGAGGCCTAAATCTGAGCCTCTTGCTCCACAATAAAGCTCTGGGTATCTGCTATCACTGAGGACAGCACTGGGCTGCAGTTACCATCCCTGCTGCCTCTTCTCCACCTGAGCCCAGCATCCCCATCCCGGACATCACACGTGCTCCCACTGCCCTGGGTGACCTCATCCTCTGACCCGCAAACCGCTGAGTGAGGATAAATACCCAAAACGTTGACTTTTAATAATGTTCCCCTGGGACATGGGGATTCACTGGCAGGATCGGAGTGTAAGGAAGGAGTAGATGGGAAATAATTATGTGTGAGTGCTGAGGGGAGAGTGCTCAAAGCCTTGGCTTTGAGATGTGTCTGCACACCCACTACAGCTAGGCAAAAACGGCTAACATTTATTTGTGCATCTTCTTGCATAAATAAAGCCCTGCTGACTTGCTTTGATGGCATTTACGACCACATTTATTCATAAACATTAGAGTGAGCAAGTTTTTATTTGCAGGAGCATTCATAGAAAACAGAAGCGTTGTGAATTCTGGTGTGAATAAATACCGGAGAGCTCTCACATGAGAAGGGCTTCTGCAGTCATTAAGTAAAGCTCCTTTTACTGTGCGCACCGTGGAATCAAACAATTACAGCTGCCCGTGAACTGCTTACAAACAGGGAAGGGAACTGTTTAGAAAGCTCAGTTAGCCTCAATTAGGCAGCAGAAATCGTCTCCTGAAGATAAGCAGTCATGTGGTCGAGTGATGATTGCTCAGGGCTTCATCCCACCTCACTCCAACATCTTTTTGGCAGCGGATGAAAATGTTTCCCGAGCAGAAAGCAGGGTGGGCTGTTCGTATTCATTTGTGGGATTATTGACCTTTCATAACTCACGGTTGCCTTTCATGCCATCATTTGGCTTAAGAGATTGTCAATATCTCTGGGTATAAATCAGCTCTCCAGAGTGAGTCCGTTTTCTTACTGTAATTAATGGCAAATAGGAGATCCATCTCTGCATCCTCAAACACGTGGCACTGTCACTGACTGACTCACCTGCCTTCCACTGCCAGCATTTCGTGGCTGGGTTGTTCAAATAAAACAAACAAATGGGGAAGAAAACAACTCACTAAAGGGAAGAAGTTGGTAAGCCAAAGGCACTACCTGAGTGATGGTCCTGAGTGGCTTTTGAGATATTCTGGAAGATGGTCTGCAATCCTCCAGGCTGTTTTTTGTAGAGATCAGTTGTCACTAGCTAGTGGTCTCTGCAGTCCGGTGCCACCAAGCAGGGGTTCGTGGAGTCCTCCAAGGAAAAAGGCCACTGCTGGGTGTGGGTAACTAATGCTCCTTTGGTTTGTGTTTGAAGGCAGCAGCAGCAACAGTGATGACACAAATTAATTGCACAGTTTTCAGGAGGTAATGCAGACGAGGTAAAGAGAATTACTATGCAATTAACATAGTTTCCAATTAAAGTCCCCTGTAGTTACTGAAAAACATTAATTTCTAGTAACGTGGTAATTTAACTTGTGTCACCACTGTACATGGATCTCCAGCACCAGGGCAACAAGTGGGCTTCTCAGTGCTGGAGCCTTGCATGAGAAACAGGAAAAACAATCTGAAAATAGCTGTCAGTTTTTAATAGCTGCTTGTGGTCAGCTTCTCACAAGACGCCACTGTGGTGAGGAGAAGGGCTTGGTAACAGATCGAGGAACCACAGTGAACAATGGCAGCCCTCAGTCTGAAAGGACTATTTGAATAAACTCTGCGTGTTTCAAACACGACGTTTCTTTATGAACACGTTGCAAGAAGGCTGAGACAAACGGAACTTTTTCTCCCCTTTAAGTTTGCTGTCGGGATGGTAGACCGACATTTTTCCTCCTAACAAGTGTACTGTAGCTCTTATTTCCCTGTGACCATTCCCATTACAAAACCTCCGACCCAAAGGCCTGGAGCAGCCGCTCCTTTCGGCTTGGTGCGAGGTCAGAGCCAGCCCAGCGGGCAGCTGCACGCAGCCAGGGCAGCTCGGGAGGGCAGATTTGTCCCTTAGCTCCAGCTGGCTCCTGGCGTAGGCCTGCAGGACTTGAGACGTGTCGTGCTCTGCACGTCCATGCATTTTAGAAACCAGCAATGCCACAGTCAGGAGCAAGTCCACTGCACAGCTCTGCGTTTCCTCAGTTTCATGCAGCTGAGTTCCGCTCCCAACTTCATTACTATTGCAGGCTCCTGATCATTAAAGTCTCTAAAGCTTATTACATTTTATTATTATGACTACAACAACAGAAGTTGTAAATGGAAAAGACATTATTGATTCAACTAATCCACTGCGTGCAGGGTTACTCTTCGCTGCGCGTGTCGGCCTTTGGGCCAGGTTGGTTGGCAGCAGCCCAACATCGGCCCTCCAACACTTGTGAAAGCACAGTGCAACTGCATGCCTGATTCCTGTCTGCTGGCACCCAAAGGATCCAGGGGAAAGTTGTGCATTCCTTGCTGAAGCTCCGTGAATCTGAGCCTCGCTAATCAGGAGTCTCCTATTTTCCAGTTCTCAGTGACATACCCAATTCTGCTCATTTTGACATCTAAATTCCATAAATACGTTGTTTACTCCCTCTTCTGGGCTATTAATGAAAAATATTAAGTAAGATCCAAGGCAAACATCCTCACATACATGCAGCATGTAAAAATATTATGCCAATTATTGGTGTGATTTAACCGTGCAGAGGTTACTAATTTAGACAAACGATGTGTGCCTTTGTTTTCTGTTTCTGAAAACGACGGAACCACAAATAATCTCATTTTGGCTTCTTGGAATGTTAACTCAATTAGCACCTGAAAATGCACGCTCCAGCCCTGACACGTGCACACACCCGAGCTGGCTCTGCCTGAAGCCCAACTATTCGTCATTTCTTTCTCATAAAAGGGAAAAAGGTACTTTAATGAATACATGTGCTGCTTATTTGGAGAGACAACATTTGTGCCTTCTGTGCCTGAATGGCACTTAGCATGGGTTAACATTTGGTTTACAACGCAACAATAAAATTTGTCTTTATTGCAAATAAACACAGTATTCACACCTTACAGTATTTTTTTAGATGCAGGATTATATTCACTCTTAGAGGCTCTAATATAAATAAGGAAGGCGCACGCATTTCATGTCTCACACCTTTTTTATTTCCTAAGCAGCGTTAATACATATTTTAAATATTGCGTTTACTTTGTTAAAACATGAACCTGTTTATGTACACTTGTTTGCAGTTTGAGAACACACACTATCAAGTCATCATTTGTACAGTAATAACATATAAAAAAATAATCACACCCTGGAATTTTAAACACCCACTGCCCTGTTTGCTTCGATCTAGAAGCTGCGCTAGTAGGAAAGGAGCCTCAGCACTGCAATAGTTGGATCAGGAAACAAACACCACTCTTTTAGTAATTGTCCTCAGCTGCTTTGATTGGTTGCAGTTAATTTAATAGTATAACCTTTAAAAATTGTGGGGCGAGGTAATACTTTATCTTCACTCCTCATATTAAGGTTCCAAAGCAAGCTTAATGAGAAACCATTATAAAATCATACTGCTAAATAGTATCTTAACTCACAATTGAGCCTATATAATTATATCAGTGTTGCAACTGACAATTACTACTGCTGTATCAAACTCACATCTGAGCAGCGCGGTGTACGAAAGGTAACTCACAATTACTGCATTAATTATTATTTGGGCTTAACGGTGAACCAGGTCAGAGCTCTGCCCTCACCACATGTAATAACACGGTCCCAAAACCCATGGCTGTGTGCCTGTGATAGAAAAGCAGGGCGCTGAGCTCTGCTCAGGAGATGTCCCAGACTGAAGAACACGAGGGCTGCGGGTCGGGGTTGGGAGCAGCTTTTTAGGAGGTGACACCAGGACCCAGGCACACATCAGCAGAGCTGGCTCTAAGCAGTGCCACCCCTCTGCACGAGGCAACCTTAACATCATCCAGCTAGTGGTGAACCACAATAATTAGTACGTACGTTTAGAAATGACATTTTGAAGACTATTAACATATAAAACATTATCATCTTTATGAAAATAGACCAATTTCAGCACGGCTTGCCTTTCTGGAGGAGGAGGACACGTTTTATTTTATTTTTTTTTTTAAAGACAAGTGTTCTCCTGGACAGCTGCCAATAACCTGGTGGGAAATGTCCTTACAGCAAGACAAACTCCTCAGTACTAAATCTCTTTAATCTTTTCTTTTCATCCTCAGAGAAAAGGTCATTTTCTTCATGGAGTGGACTGGAAGCAAAGTCATAGTCTCTGGAATGACCCTTCACAAAAGTAAACAATGGGTATTTTTCCTTGGATGAAGATTTCAGCATCTACAATGCAAAACACACACCAGATAAGATGTCACACCGGGAATGAAGAAATACAGTCAGTAGTTATATTAATCTAATTATGGCTGTGAAATGGACAACGTATCTTTTATTATTTTAATTATCATATTAGAACAAAGCATTGCACATGCTAAACATCCCCTCCTCCTTTTAAACAAACATGTCCTTCTATTTCTTCTTCTTGTGACAGTGAAAAAGCCACTCTGATTCCTTCATCTTTACTGTCGTTCAAAACTTTCCACTTAATTCTAGTTTATTATAACGGCCTTTGGCTGTTCTAAAGTGAAAGCTGGGGAAAGGGCAAGGAGATATGGCAAAGGCGTACGCTGAGTAACAAGCAAAAGCAAAGGAAGAGTAACAGATGAGTATTTGCAGAAGAAAGGAAAAAAATCGGTCAGGAAACAAAGCATTTGTAACTCTTATGAGACCAGACAGCCAGATACAAGCCCTGCCATCTCCAGGGACTGAGTGCCAGCCGGGGCAGTGGGAAGGAATTCTGAGCCCTGGGAAGGCTGTGTGCAGGCCTGTGAAGTAGCGGGGTGGGCTTAAGCCAGCTCCCAACTGCACATCTGCAACAGAACACAAACCCAAGTCCTGTGGATGCCTCGTGGAAACGCGCGCTCACAAGGATGGGGGGAGCAGCGCACCGCCACTGGTGGCACCTGCGGAGCAGGGCAGAAATACACCTGCACCTACACTGCACTGTCTGTGCTGAGCTGCCCTCAAACTTCCTGCTCTGCAGCTACCAGGGACATTGCTGGCCATTTACCATGTGAGGTGGGGAACTATTCCACACAGAGCACGGGCTGGACAGACAAGAAAACGCCCTGGTTGCTACAATTAATATCAAGCTCCACCTCATTCAGCCATCACCAATAATAACAATAATGATAAAAACACAGGTGAAGTCAGGTATTCAGCTTTTATTAATTTTATAAAAGAAAACTGTGCCAAAGTATGTATTTTATGACTTTGAAAAGGCACCAAAGAGTACATTTTGCAAAGTTCACATTTCTAAGAGTACTTCACACCAGCCGTTCTGGAGATCTGTAGCTGGGGTGGGTTTATAATATGGAAAAACAAGGAATCCAGCTCTAGGACGTTCTTATTACAGCTGAATCTGCCTTTGGCAAAGATAACGGCCAAACTCAAGAAAAATGGCTCCTGCTCTGTTTTGCAGGGATGCCTTATGTGGTACAAAGTAAGCACTATAATTGTAAAAGTAAGGGCTATAATTGCTGCAATAATTCTCTAACAGGGGAATGGCAGTGGATAAGTCTATTTTACTTGCAAGTTCTTCAAATGCCACTGGGATGGGATTTCTGCAGTGTTTTGATAACCATCGATATTTTTACTATTTCAGTGTTCAAGTCTGGATGCATTTTCTTGTCCCTCAATCTACCAGCTATTTAATTCCAAACTAAATTACAACAGCTAAGTAACTGGCAAGCACAGAAACAAAGGGCAACTTGAATGGATTTTCACCACTTGCTCAATTTGGGCCCCGGATTTCAGTGCCTTTATTTCTCTGTCCCCGACTACGTGGCCCATAGGGTTTATCCTCAAGCAATACAAGCAAAACCTTTTCTCCCATCTCTTATTAGCCACAAATGCAGCAAGAATCTGAGTTTGTTAACCTTGGCTGCACACAGCAAACTGAGTGCACTGTGCCAATAGTTCAGGAGTTACAGTGCTCAAATTGCAAGAGGAAATGCAGAAGAGCAGGAAAAAACAAAGCATGTGAAGGACTGAAAGACCACAGAATGTTTTTCAGATGGCATTTGTTTCTAAACTTTCCTCTATCATCAAAGTGCTGTGTCTGAAATACACTGATACAAAATAATGTCATTAACGTTAGAGGGATATGAGGAAAACAGCTTACACAGATTTAAGTGAGCTGTGACTGTTTTCACAGCAAATGTGCAGGGAAACAAAAGTACTTCATCCCGAACTCAAAAGGAAAGAGGAGAAAGAAAAGGAGAACTTCCAATGCATGTGATTTTGTAATGAAATTTTTTACCTCTCTATGTAAGAATCAAAAGAAACAACTTCAACATCAATCAAAATCTACCGAATATTAAGTTTAAAATGCTGTTTTAACTGTAATGCTAATGCCACCTAACCAGGCAATCAGAATGCTGCACGAACATTCATTCTTTGTGTGGATGTGGTAACTGCTATGGTTAGAATATTAATATCATGAACATTTTTGCTGCTCTGGAATCCTTTTTTTAAATCACAAAACACTGTTATTTGCTACCGCCGTTAATACAACAGATTAGTCAAGCATTCATACGCTGGAATAATCAAGAAAAAAAAAGGTCAGTTACCTTTGGACCTAAGTAAACCTCCACCTGTGCAGTCCAAGTGGAAGGACGGGATCAGACACATTTACTGGGTGATACCTGACTTCAAAACATTGTCACCGAATTACAAACGCGCCGCTTTACATTTCAATGCAATCAGAAACAGCACTTGGGCTAACAAGAAATAACACACAATTTTGACTCGATCAAATACTTCCATTTAAAAAAAAAAATTCCTCCCGAGGGATTTCGGTGCCTTTTAGAAGGCGCTGCGGGGCGCGGGGCAGCTCGGCGATATTCTCACTTCAATAGCGCCACCTCGCGGAGCCGCCCGGCCCCACCGATGCCCATCACCCCCAGCTTTACCTATCGGTGAAAACAGATGGAATGAGAAACAATCTAGATCTCTCCTGATTGTGAAAGCGGCAGTAAATACCAAGAAGAGAATGATTCCCGCTGAGCACAGCTGAGCTGGTTCTCTGTCTTACCCGCACGCAGCTGGGCTGCAGCTCGGACACCCACCTTTGTTATTTCCTCAGAAGCCTTCTCAAAGTCCTGCACAGTTCTACAGTAAAATCCTATCGTGCAGCTCGGATCCATTTTTTTGAATGACATCTTTTTGGGAGAAGGACAGTGGAATGACTGCAATGTGCAAGATTAAAAACCATCAGATAGATTGTTAAGGTTCAGGATAGCACAGAGCTAAACATTCACTTTTTCTTCCTTAATGAACAGCTTTAACATACAATCCCCTGTATCATGTGTGTTAAAACCCAGCAAATCCTTAAAGTTATTTCTTCCCCCCAGTAATTCTGCCCCTCTCCACACGCTTTAGGTGTGCAAAGCCCCTTGCAGAGATGCTGCATTCACCAAAGTTGCTGGTGGCACCGTGGTAGTTTGACATCTCTGGCAGCTCCGAGCAGTGCTTTATGAACATTCCCAAGGCAGAGGAGGTGAATGTTTTTCTGCAAATTGAATCAGTAACAGCTTGTGCACTATCTCACAATTACTGCTTTACTCCCACCGCCCATTGCCCCTTCCCTCCCCCAGCCTCTATAAAAGCGACATAATGGCATAATCCAACCTCTTCTATTTTCCTTTGGTAAATGAAATGGGTTAAGAAAAAACAAAACCACGCACACACAAAAAAACCCTGTATTACAGTAATCCACAAGTAGGAAAAAAAAAACAAACAACAACCAAACAACCAAACAAAAGCACGCTCTGCTTTATAAATACATATTTTTTCTTAATGCAGAATCTCTTTCCATGACAGATGATGATGTGACAGCCCTGGGAGCTGATGCTATCAGCAGCCGTGGCGGAGAAGATAAAACAAACAAGCCCAAAGCACCCTCGCCACTCTTCTTTCTTTCGCAGTATCTGAGAGAACAGACACACATCTGCCATTCACCCCGGCGGTGCTGTGTGCTCACTGATCACAGGAGCTGTGGTTTTGGAGAAGCCGAAGTTAGGGTGTGGATTCACGCCGGCAGCACAGCAGCAGCCCCGGCTCCGAGGCGGCGGGCACAGCTCGGCACTGCAGCTACCAGCACCGCGTCCGCACGGCGCTGCAGCACAGCGACCGCCCGACCGAAATGCAGGTTTGGTCACCAACTTCTGATGGGGATCAGCATCCCCCAGTGAATATTCTGCTCTGTGGCCTTTCACGTTTCAATACGAGCTGCTGTGGCACGGCGCTGGGCAGCGCGGGGCTGACACTGCAACGCCGGGGCTCTGTTAGCAGCACCAGCACGGCTCCTCTGCACAGAACCACAACTGCTACAATGCAATTCGACTGCAGCAACAGCAACCCCTGACAGATAACCTCAAGCAGTCCGTAGATTAGAAACCCATTTCGTAGTTTTAATATATATATTTTTTTTGCTAGGCAAAGTCAATCTACGGAAGACAGCAGCACCGGTTACCTGGTGTGAGAGCATCTGACACTGTCAGTGTTACACAGGGATGGCTGTTGCTGTTTAATTGTTATTACAAACCTGAGAGCTGTTTCTATTCAACCTCTGCTAAAAAAAACAACAACAAAAAAAACAATCTAAGCAAAGATTAGAATTCATATTTATCCAGGACTCATTTTTTTTTCCCCAATTCAGGTTTTAAAAGCAGAAACTGAAGGCTGAATCTTCCTTCCTGAGTCACCAAATCCATAAATGCTTTACGTATTTATTCTGCCTTATGTCTCACATTTCACCACCAACATTCTGACTGCAGTTGTGCTGCACTGTTCAGGGCAGTATTCTTAATGCTACACAAATCACCACACAACAAAGAGAAGTGGGGAGGCATTTTTTTTCCACTCCTCCAAACAAATGGATTCTGGAAGCCAATACAGAGTGGATTGATTTCCAACTTATTCTGGACAATTTGTCAATTTTGAAAATACTCCCTACAGATAAATCTAACAAGCAACTATCCACACTAAGAAAGCAATTTCTGTTTACTTTTGACATTTCTGGACAAAGATATAATACTATTAAATGCACTAAGCATTAAATTGCAATATATTTTCCGTCTGCAGAAAAGCCTTACAGCACGATCAAGCCAAGCTGGCAGCCTGCGTGCCTTCAAAATACATTTTAAAACCTTCTTATTATTTGGAAATTCATATCCATGCCAGCCTGCAGCATAACGTGCAGAATTAGGCACGGGAACAGAAGACAAAAAGATTTGTATTTTTGGTATACAGCAGCCTGGCCGCTGAGCTGCGGTGCGACCTTAAGGAAGCCCCTTCAGCTCCACATTCCTGTGCTCTCCCCACCTTTTGTCTGCCTTACCCAATTAAACTGTAAAATCTTCAGAGAAGGCGCTGTATTTTACAGCAGTTATTAGCATTAAGGGGCAAAGATCTTGGTTATAATCGCTGGCTGCTGCCACAAAGCAGCAGCAAAATAGGTGGAGAGCCAGGACTCAGCAACTCTCCTTTCAAATATCTCAACAGGGAAAATCCAAAGATATCCCAGACAGAAACTTGTATTATTCTTAGAGATATTTTCCGATACATTTGGCTGAAACTAAAATAGCAACCATGTTCCCTTCCTGAATTCAGAACCCTCTAATATTCTAGAGATCCCTAGAATTCCACATGGTAAGTCATGCCTGTTACAGCATCTTGCTAAGCACTGATATTGAAAAATATGTTTGCTTTAAGTCAGCCCTAGGATTTCACACTAGCCCTGCGTAAGCCCTTTGATATATGCAATCTCTTTCCCTAAACACTTAATACTTTTTAATGGTGTTTTGATTAAGGTATTGTGATCAGCTTCTGAATATTACCTCCTTGGAATTGGTATGTTAACAGGTATTTCTTTTCATGATAGTAATTAGAACACTGACACTCATTCAATTGTTCTCTCTCAGTTGAAGTTAACTCCTAGCTGCTATGTAAACCAGAAGCCATATGACTTCATTGTACACCATTTGACTTGCATTCTCAGCGTACCAAGCCGATTTAAGAACACCTATTCTGTTTTTGAGCTGTGAGTTCAAGAGCTACTTAAGACAAACTTCCACTTTTTACAGGACTTTACTGCAAACCTTCAAGAATCCAATGTGAAGTGATAGTATTTCAGGGGGTGACAGGCATACGTATGCACCCTTTTTCCTTATTTAAATGCAGCTTGTTTTTTCCGAAGCTGCATTTCCACTTTAGGCGTGCATTTCCAACTTGATAGGAGCTGCTTTGAGGAGCCTGGGAGCTCAGGAGGAAGTTGGACAGACCAAGATCAAGGAAGCAGGATGTACAGATGGCACTGACTGCTTTTACTGCGAGTACTGTGGCTATTGAACTTGTGCAGCTGATAATGTTTTCCCATGGTGCTTGTAAATGGAGTCCTTTAATAACCTCCTTGAAGCTCTATCTATTTTCAATGCAAGTTATTTGGAAAGAAGTTAAAGAAAAGGGAAAACGGTACAGTAAAATAAAGAGCGTGATTTGTAACACCCAGGCACAGACACATTACACCTACTTGCACCAAGAAAGTCATGGCCTAAAAAGGGCTGGGAGGGAAAGAAAGAGCAACCCCAGTACCAACACCTTCAAACAGCTTGATTAAAAATAATAAAACTCATTAAAGAAGAAACTTCCAAACTGATTATGGGCACCTTGCAGCTTGAATTTACGATACAATAAAATTGTGAAAACACAAACAAAAATGAATGAACCCAATATATATCCAAGTTAATCAGGTTTGAGATCTCCAAATGCTGTTCCTTTTCTCCAATGGAAAAAATACATAAGTAAAGAAATTTAGTTTTGATGTTTTCCAATCACTAGAAATAAAAAGATGTAAGTTAATGATGTAAAAATTAAAACCTCATATGGCATTTTTAACCTCTGGTCATTTCTGTTGATTATAGGCCTATAAAGGAGGGCAGAACTTTGATAAATAACTCGTAACTGTAAAACCATAAAGATGCAGCTAGCTAGAACATCTCTAAATAATTAGTGTTTGATTCATATGGGAAGAAAACAGTGCCAGGTCTATATCCATAGTACCTCAAGAGGGAAATCCTTTATGCTGACATCTACAAAAGATTGGCAGTAATGAGGATCCATGTAAATCAAACTGTCATCTGCAAGGACAAAACAGAAGACAAGTAATTCAAAAAACACCTTATTATTACACTGCTTACAATCCAATTTCTATGCAGAACAGCTGAAAAAAACACCAGCAAGTAACTGCTTGCCAGGCTGATATTCATTGACTGAAGCATAGGTTTTTGCAGGACAGATTAACTTTTGCATAATCAAACATGCTTGTATAAGCAGAATTTTTATAAAGTGATGAGACTGTCATTTAATTTTTGGTGATAAAATTACTTTTACAAACATACAATTATATTCTGGAGTTTGCATATGAAAAATGTATTGCGCTACTTCATCCTGACAGGAAGAATATATTGCTTGTCATCTGAGCATCAACTACCAGCACTTAAACGAGCCAAAAGTAAATACGTAAATAAGAACTGCCAGATAGGAATGGCAAAGGCTCCTGAAGTTTGGTGAAACAGATAAATTATGCCTTGTTTATGCAACAAGGGAAATTAAACGTACATTTTACAGAATCCAATTACTAAATGAGGTAAATGACAAATGAATGGACTTTGGTAGATATGATGAATTAATAAGGTACTCGTTTTGCTATTTTAATCATGCTATTTCCCACTGGCCCTGTATTAACTTCCTAACTCTTAAAGAAAAATATTGAAGAGTCATAACATATTAAAATACTAACCTTGAAATCCAGCAAAGTAATACGATTGCTTGGGTTTGCCACCAATAATACCAACACAATACTCAAGGCTTAAAATACCCTACAAGCAGAACATTAAAGAATTAGGACAGTGCTAAACAGAAAAAGGATCAAACGGAATCACAATCTTTTATCTTCCTGTACTGTTTTTAGGCAGATCACTTTTTTTCTCTTCTTTACCCACAGCCTTCCCTGGTGCTTGCCATTAGGAATTCCTTTCCTGGCTATGTCCTCCTGCACATCTCCTGAGAGTTCCCAATCCAACCTGGATTATTAAGATAAGTACCTACAAAGGAAAATAAGTTGGCCTGGAGGTTCTTTCTGCTTCTCTCCAATATATTTCCATTTTCCTTGCTTTCACAAGGTTCTGTTTCTCTGTGGGGCTCATTAGGAAACTGCGTGCATCCAGTCTTGGCTGAACACAGCTCTCCGTTCGCTCCCCATCAGCTCCAGCAGGAGCTGCATTTTGCCAACACTGCATGCTTTGGAAATGGAGCCCAACTGTTCTAATACAATCGAAGCCCAAGACTGTTAAATACTCTGAAAAGCGAGCAGCCTTTAAAAATCAGTAAATCATGGTGGCTTTCTGGTGGCACTGCACAAACCTTGGGTTCACCGCTTGGACGCTGGCCCGAATTGGGACAGCAATCCAGAAGAGAATCATGTGAGCTAAAAGGAAATCTCCATTAGCTGGCAATCATACCCATATCCTCTCCTCTAGGATATCACCCATTAAAATTATAACCATTACATTATCATTGTCCAAGCTGGGAGAATTTCTCTCAACAAAGTGATTGATATTTCCTGTTCTATTAAGGCCAAGGCTTCTTGTTGAGATAAATTTTTCCTTACTCAGACAATGATAAAGTAATGGAACATGACAAAAATTGTTGTATGCCTAACTTGAGACACCAACAAAGTCAGCTTCAATGTATTTATCCAGCCTAAGAGAAAATGCTTATTTAAAATATAAATGAGAAGGCTTTTTGAGAAAATGTTCCCTGATACTTAAAGTTACAGCAGGTTTAGGCAGAGGAGAGGGAAAGGCTGCATCAGCTGACAACGACACATCCTCTGCCAGTGAAACAGGAGGAGAGCAAAGCTATTTAGGGTAATGAATAACTGTTTAATCTATGGACATTTTCTTGTGAAACTGAATTATAAAATATTTATCAATTTTCATCCATAAATATAAAATCCTTTGTAAAAATTACCTCTCGTATTACATTCTAAAATCTGCATTTTTAACTTTTATCCAGACCCCAAGAAATTCAGTCACTGTTCAGTGAGCAGTCCAGAGAGAGACTGGGGTGACTAATAGACTCAATTGAAAGCCCTCTTATCACACTCCCCATTATCAGCAACTGTGCAAGGCAGCGCCGCTCCTGGTAAGTCAGCAGCAGAACTCTCCTCGGTAAGGCTGGTGCTGCTAAGCAAACCTAAATGTGCCTGTGCTTGGAAAGCCAGTGCCAAGCAAACATATTTCATGCTGGCAAAAAAGCGCTTTCGATAGCTAAACTGAGAAAGCTCTGCAGGGCAGGGCTGGCTACAGACACCCATCAATCATAAAACCCAACATAAAAGAATTGGAGTCACTTTCCTTTAGCTGAGAAAACCTTTTGGAAGTGGCAAAAGCAACTGTTTGTTAGCTTACAAAGGAAAGCCCCATGCATTTTCCTGGACATGACTGATCCAAAGGCACTTTTGCAGTTAATGCTGGAAGTAAAGTAAGGTTGTTGTACATCATGTGTACAGCTTAACTGTGTCAGAATTAAGCACAAATGAACTGAAACTTTTCCCGAACCGCCTGGAAAGAAAAGGAATCAGGAAAGAAAAGCTATTTAGTAGATCATCACTGAAATGAAAGGCTTCATCTTTTTGCCTCTGTGCCACATTTTCCTGAAACGCTGTAGAGATGTGAGTCAGAACACATGGATGATGCAGCAGAAAAGACCAACTCTCAGATTTTGTAAAGAACTCGAGAGCGTGCAACTTAAATTCCTGTTCTAATACTTAGAAGACGGCATTTCCTACTGCATCATGGAGGAAGATAAAGCAGAAGGGCAAAGAGAAGAATCTCCTCACTAAGATGAGTATTCTTGTGCTCAGTGGGGACTGCCCATTGTATTACCATCCATCTTCAAGTGTTAACACTGTAAGTGGAGACTCCACTAAAAAAAAACAGGTTGGCAGAGACTTTCTTCTCCTCTCTGCTTTCTCCTTAAGTTTCACTTTTCTTCCAGTTCATTTTAATTTGTGGTAACCAATTGCTACTTTTGCATCACTGTGCTTAGAAGCATTCATCCCACTGGCCAGACAGTGAAGCAGTAGTTGAAGTTGAAGTAGTTGAAGTAATACGTCTAAAGTTGTCAAAAAATTCTATCCCCTCTCTCAAGGTGGAGAAAATGAAAAAGGGAAGGACAGGGAACAACCTTAAGGCATTTGGCATTTAAGGAAATAAGAAACAGAATAAGGTATTTGCTATGTTTATATTTTAAAATGCTGGCTGCTACTTATTATAGCACAACTTTGGCAGCATATGTAACTAAATTATCATTTATAATTTGAGCCACTGCATTAACGTCTTTTCTCCTGCTTCAGGAGTAGAACAGTTTTCACTGCTTTACCAAGGGACATCAAGTGCTCTGCAATTACGGCTCATCTTGTAATAGGGAAATTTAAAATCTGTAAAGTCAAACTTTACAACCTTCAACTGTAAAATCACCACCACACATTTAATAGGTGGAAGATTGCCATCGTGAAGTCTCCTAGTGCTCCAATTTGAAAAATGATTGAACTCTCATTTCATACCTTTACAAACTCTAGGTAGTCCATGTTTGTTCTTTCTCCACCGAGTCTCACTGGAACTAATATAATTACAGCTTTTGTGTCTGTTTCTCCAGAATCCATAAAAGAACACTGTCTGTCAATAACATCTGAACTGTAGACTGAAAGGAGACACAAAAACATTGGTATGTAAGACACAGCTTCTCAGGCACACCTACAGAATGACATCACTGGGTCTGACAAACTGTAACTGCAGTCCTTTGAAAATATCACTGTTCTCCTGAAATACAGCTCCTGAGCAACTCTGATGAAAGACAGTGTTATCCTTCCCTGTTTTCAGCAATATTTTGTAGCAATCAACTGCTGCTGAAGTAAGACACGGAAAATGCAGAAGGATGAGGTTAGGAGAAAGAGTAATTTAAAGGAGAAAGATAATTTAAAACTTGAGACACTACACTAACAGAAACATAAACATGCTGGTAAGAATAATAATCGATAATTGACTTTAATAAATATTTATGTTCACTGCCAGAAGTTAATACAAAGCAGTCACTGAAAATGAGTGAAAATACTTCATGTAGTTATTGTTCATTCCCTCCAAATTAGAAGGGACAAGAAAATCATCACAGGGCAAAGAAATGAGAAACAAACACAAGTTTCCACTGTCGTTTTAGGTCAGGTGAGGGCATACGATGAACCAGTTTCTGTTTAAAACTGGTGTGAGTGATTTCCCATGGAGGGTGATGTTCTCCATCTTACCAACATCAGCTGTGACATACGGAGCATTTCGGGCGCTAAACACAGCTACTAAAACTTACATCTGAAAGACTTAGTGTAACATTTCACCATGTTTGGGGGTTTTTTTCTCATCATTTTCTGCTTCTGACCATCCAGAGCCCTGAGCTGCTCTGCCCATTGTTGGTGACTCAAAGTGCCAAGCTGCAGCACAAGGAAGGTTACCTGCACCACTGACTGGCTCTCTATCCTCCTCTCATCTCTGAACTCAAAGCAAAAAGGTCTTCTTCCTATTCTGAGGTACTGGTTCAGCATTTCTTTTTCCCACTAGGAAAATGGCTAAAAAAGAAACCCTTGATGCAAAAGAAAAGAAAATGTAAATAGCAAAGCTACTCTAATTGAAATGAAATATTTTTATCTTGCTTATCTTTCCTAAACCTAAACTTGGTTTAGGAAAGTAGATATGGAAGCTGTTAGTGGCCTATTATTCAAACACTGAAGCAGAATACAAAAAGGATTAATAAGAGAAGTGCTCAGGCTCCACAAATACAAAGTTATTGGAGGCAGACAGACTTCCTGGATTCTGAATTTCACTATCTTAGTAAGAAACCACACAAGCAATGTTTGAGGCTTTCAAGTTGTGATGTCTTAGTCTCAAAAGAGCAAACATCTGCCCGTATCAAGAACTCCTTTGTCTACATAATCTCATTTATATGGCTCCATTGTTGAGTTTTTTTCTTCCTTTAGGGCTTTATTGTTGAGAGCTTATGAAAGGCATAAAGAGCATCTACAGTGTTAGCAAGAATCTACAGTCACAGCATTTACCTGTACAATCCTGAGCAACATAGACTGTTACTCCCTGCAGCTCAGGGTCTCTTGCTTCTTCAACAGCTTTTCTAAGTACAAACACAAAACTATCATCTCAGGTTATAATAAAAATAACATTCAATAAACACATATTGTTTGATTTTTAGAAACACGTCGGGGTTTTTTAAAACTGGTGCTTTTTTATTTTTATTTTTTAATTTAAGATGCCTTCTGTTTCTGGTCAATACAGATGCAGGGAGATTTTTAAAAACAGAAATCAAAAAAGCAAAACGAAAAAAAGCAAACAAAAATACACAAGCAATACAAGTGCAACCCAGATCTGGTATACATGGTAATGCTTTTAAATAGATAGCACTGCCTATCTATTTAGAGGAAAAAATGAAAATCACACACACACAACCCACAACAAAAACACCCAAACATTACCTTACAGTGAAATTCATATTCAAATAACTAAGATCTTTCCATTTAGAACATTTTTCTGTCATGTGTATTGGCACAATAAAGGCTGAATTTGCTGACAAAGAGATTATTTGCAACTTGATAGATCTCCTTAGTTGACCTCAGTTCATATAAGTGGCCACACATCGGCACCCCTTCCCTCCTGAAATAAAAGCCAGCTCATAAAAAGCTACAGGATTTTGCCAAAACTTTCTAAAAGATCATTGCAGCATTAGGCTGCCCTCAGAGGGATAAGAGTAATGCAGCTAAAAACAAAGAAGCAAGTATATGTCAGTAGTCTGAAGCATGATTATTATTCAAGGACAATATTTGTAAAGGAATTAAACTCTTCAAAATACAAAATTAGTCTCTGGCTTCCAATACATGCTTGCATTAAATGGTCACTGTCCCTTTGTTCCACCTTTATTCTGAAGAACTGTTTGATACAGTCGTTCTCAAGTGATGGGAGTGCTGTACATTGTAAGTACTGCTAGAAGAGAAGTGAGATCTGGGAAAGGAATCCTGGGTGGTGCTTCAGATCACCACTGAGTTTGTTAGATGGATGCTGGAACAGATGTTTTTTTCCCCACAGACTAGGGAAATAGGTTACTGCAATTTAAAGCAAGCAAAAGGAGTTCTGACAGTTTCTATTACCAAGAAAAAAATTCAAGAAAACACATAAATAATGCTAACCTGTCACATCACTGTATGTATTTGCATGAATGCACATACACACACCACAGCACTTCTGGGTAGCTTTCACCTGAGATGAGTCTGTTTCTATACTAAATAGCAAACTGTTCATCGACATATAGAGAAACATACAGACTTTGACTTCTTCTGCTTAAATGACTTATTAGAGATTTAGTTTATAGGTGAACTGGTATCTAATAACATAAACATAGATTACAAAAAAAAAAAATCTGTAATATTCAAAGAAATGGTATAGAAAGGCACCATAGCATGGAGAAATTTGACTTTCCACTTTTTTTTTAAGCCACACTGAATGTCACAGACCCTTTACTTTTACTGTGATATAATTATAATATTAATAGTCCCATACATTTACAGTTTCACAAGAATTTGATATGTGCAAAGAAATGCTGAAAACATCAATTTTAGCTCTGACATTTCATTACACTATCAGTACATTACAGCCCCCAGGTTACAGTATAAAAAAAAAATCTATAATGTTATGCATGTTCCAAGGTTGAAAGAGTGGTTAGTTTTTAGAACATTTCACTCAATGAAGCTCTACTTAAAATGAAGCTCTACTTAAAAGCCCAGGTTTGGGAGAGACCTTGGGACTCCTACTGCCCAATGGACAGGAAAACAGGAATGTAGGCTTGTGGTGAATTAAGACCAAACAGCGGTGCTGAGTTTACTTCCTGCACCTGCTGCTATTTCCACTCCTGCCTCTGAAAAAAGCTCTCGAATTGCTGCTGATATGGACATTTTACAAAGCCAATAATGATCAGTGAGATGTTCAATTAAGCTGAAGTAATCTCATGGTGCTCGGAAATGCTTCTCCCATAATGTGCACAGCACTGTAACAACAAAGAATAACCATACTTTACCTTAAAATGTGTGCAACAACTGCAGGCCCGTACCAATCTCCAGCAATTTTCCCAGACTTCTTTCCATATTCTATTAGCTGATGTAAGCCAAAAGCTGCCAACGGAGAGTCGCCAAACCAAGAAATTATTTTCCTGTGATAAACTTCATCTCTCATTTCACCATCACCGCAGTTTCTCCTTATTCTCTCCTGATGGTTTGACAGGATCCTGGGCTCTCTTTCTGCTGTAAGTGATGCTTCCAGCGATGCTGTCAGCTTCTTAACTGTGTGGGCTGTCCAGGATTCAGAATCTGAATTTTCAATGTCCAAGGCATCTGGCCAGACCCAGGCTGCAGGGGGAATTTGAAGATGCAAGTTAGGCTTAATGTTCACTTCTTGGTATAATCAGCAAAGCACCCTCCTTTCTCCCCACAGGTTCTCCAGGCTAACAATGTTTACTTCATACAACAAGATGCAAACAGTGCTAACATGTAAACAAAGAACTGAAATGCAACAAGATTTGCTTTTATCTTCTGCTAGAAGATGGGAGGAAAGAAATACAGCTATCAGAAGTCTTGGCAAGCAATTTATGCTGAGATCACAGGTCAGACTGTGTGATCCCACTTAGCTACCATATAAAAGACTGAGCTGATTACAAGGCACAGAACAGTCTCAGATATTTTAAATACAGAAATTAGCTACTAAGTACCACCTAAACAGTTTCATTCATGTCAAACAAGAAGTTTCAAACTCTGATCTTTATTATAATGGTTTGTCAGATATTAAAAAAACAGGCAAGACTGGGAAAATTCTCATGTAAAAACAAATGCTGCTTCTTGGTGCAGCATCAAAGCAGACTGGCAGAAAAATACACCACATTTCTTTAGTTAATAAATGTGTCAATTCCTAGGTTTACCTAGATAACGAGGCAAACACATTTAAATGTTCAGCACAGTATCTCCAGCGTGCATTTCTAGTAAGAGGTTTCTCTAACAATGCATCTTCCCTGTCTCGTTCCTATTAATAACATAATGGTGGTTCAGCACATCTAGGGAGCAGTAATGCTTCCCTTGTCAGATGACTGAAAGTCTCTCCCACAAGTCTGAACAACTATTTGCAACACAGAGGATGTGAGGAAATCTCTACAACAGTGACCTTACTGTTAGATCAAAAACCATTCTGAAATCTTCAGCGAGTGCCCCAGAAGGTGGTGGGCAGGCTGCTGTGTGCTAGGAGGGAACAAACCCTATGGATGAGGCTGCCCAGAGAGGCTGTGGATGCCCCTCCATCTCTGGAGGTGTTCAAGGCCAGGTTGGATGGGGCCCTGGGCAGCCTGGGCTGGTGATAAATGTGGAGGTTGGTGGCCCTGCATGTGGTGGGGGGGTTGGAGCTTCGTCATCCTTGAGCTCCCTTCCAACCCTGGCCATTCTGTGATTCTGTGATTCATTCTGCGAGGCACTTTTGCCCAACAAGACACATTTCAGCAAGGCTGCCATTACAGCAGCAAGAAGAATCTTTTCAAATTCAGAGAGCAAGAACTGCAGCCCTCCATGTAATTCTTGCTGATGTATCCATGTAAACGTCTATGAAACAAAAAGGAAGCACAGTGACAATTGCATTTTAATTCCAAAATCCTACTTAGGGCTCCATATGGTCACAAATACTGCAAGACCATACATGGTCTTTTCCAGACCACTTCCACTTTTGTACATATTTGGATTGCCCCAGAAATATGGCACTCTGGAATCACCACATCACTTTCTAAACAGAGACTCTTTGGGGACAGTGCAAGGAATTCTTTGTAACCATTGACTTGAAAAGTATAAACCTGGGGCTTTTTTATTTTGAGCCATCACAACTCATACTCACAGGAAGCCCCACTCAGGTTTTGGTTTGCATTTTTTAAAATGTATGTATAGAAAAAAGTTATATTGAAGGGATTTGTATTTCTCAGTACAAGATTTTCAAACATTTTCACATTTGCAACCAGTTGAAAGGAATAATCTTAATGTATGTATGTTTTATGACTGAAAGTATCTTCAGTGAAAGGAACACTCAGTAAGCCAAGCTGACATTTCAGTGATGACACTGCCAAGAAAGACAACTTTGTGATGCAGCTGGCTTGGGACTGTGCTCACAGCTTACATCATATTTGCACAGTAAGTACAAAGCATGATCAAAACAGGCTTTCAGAACTATCTGCTACTAAAATATTCCTGAGGACTACCGAAAAGCCTAGTCAACAATAAGTTGTATTCTAACTAACGTGCCTCGATGGCTTCAGGCCCTTCTCTTGGATCATTTTGACAACAAAAAGTGGTGAGAGAGGATAGGAACAGTTCTTTGAAAGGGGCAGTCTGGTAGGTTATGAAAGGGACTGAGGGAAAGAGGATGAAAAGACAAGGTGGGTAACTGCGAGAACCAGAAATAGCCCTGGGCAGGACAAGGCTCAGCTTAGAAGAATGGGGCTGGCATGCATGCTTAGCCTTTGAAAGCAGAAAGTGTTCCAAGTCTCCTAAAGCTAGTTCTTTCAAACAGCTGTGATTGAAAGAGTATTCTGAGATAGACGAGGAGGGGAGAAAAAAAAAGAGAAGTACATGGGGAAAGGAAGGAAATGAGCTAGTGAAAATTTCAACACAAAGAATGATCTATGGAAGTTAGATTAAAATCCTTCTATTAACTCAATATATTAATACTAGAAGAAATTGAATAATGTACAACTTAAAAACTGATAAAAGAACATCACTTTTGCTATAGCCCACAGCTATGGGCTGTGGAACTCATTTCCACATCTTCAGTTCAAGAAACGAGGAAGTTTCAAGAGAATTGGACATTTACATGGCTAATAGCAATACACAGGTATGGGATCACAATTTCTGCTTGTATTTCACTTCCAGTTTCCAGTGTCCTTCTTTGACAAAGCCTGTGTAGGGAACTGTTGAGTCACAGCCTGAACCACTGATTGAGCAGCTGGGGAAAGTCAGCCCTGGGAGCACAGGTGAAGGCAATTCAGCTGTGTGACTGGAGGGGGTGGAAGCTGGCTCCCCATTTAGACCTCATTTAAGGACTGACTGGCCCTGGGGGAGGATCTCTAGTTGGAGATCTGTCTTTGGTGAAGCTTCTTCTTGCAAGCCTAGCATCTTCTGATACAAGTGAGTAATCTTCTTCCCTTTCCTTATAGCACCTCTCTATCACCACACCAGTCCTCCCATCATCGCACCTTTGTTGTAACACCTTTCCCATTGTACTGATTTGTCCAATTGCTACACCCTGCTACTCTCCTTTTCAGAAATGGAAGAGCAGATCAGCTAGAGCAATGCTCTGCCACAACATAACAATTCTAGTATCAAGGAAAAGAAGTCCAGAACCAAAACTAGCTGGAACTTCAAACTCTGGCTGTATGGAGACTTCCATGCTCCCACCAAAACGCCTGTGCTTAATCACACCAAATACAGAGCTCCTTGCTTGTAACTTACCTCTACCAAGGAAATGAAGCATAAGGCCTTGAGCCAGCAACATCTGACCAGTTCTGAGCGTGCAGCCCCAGCCACAGTCTGTTGTTAGTGCAGACCCCTTTATCTGAGGAAACTCCTCTCGGTAAGTCAGCCATATTCTAGAAATGAAATCTTTACGAAACTCCTCAACATTTCCTGAGATCTCTGTGTTGATTTTATCAAAGTTGGATCCCTCTGTAGAGAGTTCACCAGATTCTGTAAAGCAAAGCACAACTTAAGTTAGAAGTTGGTAATGGGACTTCTGTTACTGCGATGAAAATACAATATGCAACAATGTAATTAGAAAGATAGGGAAAATTGGAAGAAGTAACAATTTATTTAAATACAAGGAGGGAAAATTGCAGAGTAAATACATTAGAAGTGTGCTAGCTGGAAAAAAAAAAAAAAATAAGAGCCAACAAGTGTCAATGAAAGTGCTTACCTACAAGGAAACAAATGCTTAATTCACTTAAAGGTAAGTAGTCTAATAGAGACATTCAGGAAAAAAAAAAACAACTTTGAAAACTGCATTCTAGAAAATGATAATGAAGGTTTTGGAGTCGCTCTTCATATGAGAATTGTCCCTGTGTATTATTTTTAGAAAATGTCAGTTTGATAGGTAAATGAAGTGTAATTTCGAGGGCTGCTATTTACAGAAAGAACAAGACTTCATAGCAAAATGCAGATAAAGCAGGTTAGGATGGGTTGCATTAGTGGTGGTGTTCAACATAGTTAAATGTAAACTTCCTAAGCTTTTCTCATTCACATTTTCTCATTCACATTTTGAATTTGGTAATCATTAAAGAAGAATCCTTAGAGAGGATTAAAAATATATACAGAGTTCTTGCCAAGTAAGACTGAAATGTGTTATGTGACGGCTACGTACCATCAGATTTGAAGTGGTAACACTTTCCCAGCAGAAAGACTGGAGAGTTTCTACTGAAGTAAGTTTTTGTTTTCAATACCCAACCTGAAATAAATGCAGAACAAATACAAATCTGTGAGTGAATTACTTCAGTAAGACATTGCTGGTAGCATTTGATTAAGCTGAAGGTAAGCCCCGAAAGAGGAGTACAGAGTAAATGCACTGAAATCAGGTTTCACTTCCAGAAAGATGGGTAATATTACAAAACAGAGATAAGTGTTCTGTCTTAAACTTAATGCTTATCCATATATGAGCACTTGAATGCTAATGCAATTGTGCTACTGTGCAGAAACTGTTGGGATACAGAGGTGCTAACGCTGAGTTCAAGTTGCTTTGTTTTGACTGGGAATTCATTATTGTGTGGTTTGATTTGGTGGAGTTTCCACCCCCTACAATAACATACAATAGGTTCTACGTATGATCAATGGAAATGCAAGGCTATTAATTTTCCTGTAGCATTAACTAATGATGCTTCATCACAACATTACACTGCTTGGGGAAAATTCCTTCCATCCAGTGGAGATGGGATTTTGCCAAACACCACTTCTCTTACTGTATTTCATGTTGTTCCATGCTGACATAAACTTCGATTTGATCTTTTCCACTTCATCTGTCCCTGTGGCCTCCATATTCAAATTCCAGAGGAAAAGCCATCGCTGTCTTGCAAGACATTAAATTCTGCTACTGTAAAAACAAAAATATAAATGTATCCATGGAACAGAGAACACAGGGCATAGTATCGCTGCCTGCACATGACCAGAAACAGTAATAAAGTTGCTGAGAAGCAATCACATGTTCCATGAATAAATAATAACAACATTTAATTCCAAACATACACTAATAAAATTACCATACAAAGCTAAATAAAATATAATGTTCTCCAACAACTCTCTGTTGCACAACAAACTGATCCAGGGCATATAAACTGTGCTAGTGCACATGTATGCTCATTCCAGTTTGCAGAGCAATGAAGAGCTGTATTTCTCTGAACAGAATAGATGCTATTCTTTCCTGTAGAGAAGAATCCAGGAAGTATCTTTTTCTGCTGTCAGAGACTGAGGGCACTAACAAGCATACGTTGGCATGAGAAACTGCATTAGCTTTAGATTTCTAATCAAGACTTTCCTAAGCCACAGTGTGTGTACGTGGGAGGAAGTGACAGCTACAGAACGTGTTTTGCTGTGTACATGGCAGAAAAGAGTTACCAACAATGTGTGCAATGACATAATTCTGAACAGAATGAACTTGCCAGAAGATGAGCAGAATACTGCCATCAAATCCATGTGTAGTTTACATCCCTTCCAAATACCACCTGCAGTGCAAAAAGGCTCTCTTCTGATTGAATTGTGGGTTTTTTGCAGCAGTTCAACTGTATCACAAAAGTGAAAGAGGTGAAATGGTGGTGAAAGGCACTGCTGTGCAGATCATTCTTGTAGAAAAGTGCTTAAACTGTATAAAAGGATTTACTGACTCTAAATTGCTGAGTGGAATTTATTGATGTTATACGTAGCCTCCTTATTTTAAACAGAGAATCTTCAGCTGTATCTACCTTTCCCTGTGTTGTTCTCCATTGAACTGGGATCAAAAGCAGATGAAGACACAAGCATTATTACTTCTTTCCATTGTGAGCACGTTTTCAGTAAGTGAAACTTAGCTGCTGATGGCATGATTCCTACTGTTGGTATCTCGGTGAAGAGAGGGTAAAGATGTTGGGGAGTCACTGTCTTCAGAGCCTGAAGGTACCCACGTGAATGCACTGTTCAGAGCACTGCAGGTAGGGCATGGAACACAACAACTTATTGCCCAGGCCTTCTCTAACATATTGTTTGTTATTCTATTATTTTATAAAAATTCATCAAGAATTTTTTGACCCAACAAGAAGCGCACAAACATGTGGGAACACTGACGGTTTTCTGCTCTTGAGAAATAACAATTGGCAAAACCCAATAAGTTGATAAGCTGTGAATTAAGCTGGGTTTTTGTGGGGAAAGAAGAGAAAGACAGTTAAAGGTTGGGACTTGATTTGTCACCTCCCCCACCCCCATTTTTTTCCTTTAAGGAAGAAAAGGCTGCACAGATGAGCAGTACTGACTAGCTGGCCAAACTGGTGAGAGCAACGTATGCAGGAGGTGAGGTGTGCTTCCTCTGGTCAGTGCTCGTGATGGATCAGAGATGGCCATTTATGTAGAGACCAGTGGTTTCCACAAAAGCTAATAACTGTAAAAGCTTCCCCTGGCTAAAATTAGGAATGGAACAAACTCTCCTGTTCCTAAAAAGGGCTGAAGGAAAAATGATGAAATGAGAAAAAGCTCATTTTCCTTTAAAGACAATTTTCCATTAAAGACAACGCGCTGTCATCTGTGCACATCCTTCTTCCAGCCCCTTATGGTGTTATGCTAAACACGTGAAAAGGATTCTAAAGAAAAAGGCTAACATGAAATAGCCAAATCTGTTCTGCTTGAAAAATACAGCCCTCCCATTAGCACAAGAGCTTCACTTCCACTGAGATCAATGGGAGAAGATGGCTGTGAATACGGACCTGAGCCCACCGGGCGCAGTGCAGCCCATTACAAACCTACAGCTGCTGGTTTATACTGGAGCTGTCTCACGCAGAACTTATGTGGGACGCTGGATGGCAGCGATGGCTCTCGGGGTGAATTCCATCCTGTGGGCTGCTGTTCCCTGCTGCGTGCAGGGGGAAATTCTTTACAGAGAATGGTAAGGTGCTGGAACAGCTGCCCAGAGAGGCTGTGGATGCCCTGTCCATCCCTGGAGGTGTTCAAGGCCAGGTTGGGTGGGGCCCTGGGCAGCCTGGGCTGCTCTGAAATGTGGAAGTTGGTGCCCCTGCCTGTGGCAGGGGGTTGGAGATTCATCATCCTTGAGGTCCCTTCCAACCCTGTTATTCTGTGCTGGGCTGCGGGCAGCACAGTGGCTGTTCGTTGGGGTTTTCCCCGTACCTAGTGCCAGCCGAGCACCCCGAGAAGGCTGAGTAGCCTCTAAATAGCACTACACCGTTTATTAATTAAAGAATGACGACCGCCTCACTTTTTTTTTCCCCAGTCTGTACAGAAACGGAATTTGTGCAAGGACAGCGAGCGCGATGCCCGCACAGAACGCCCGAGGGAAGGCCGGGAGGCCGCACGGGACCTTCCAGCTGCAGGCGCACGGCGGGGTGACATTTCCTAAAGGACGCGCGAAGCAGAACGGCGCGTAGCCGCGCTCCGTCACACCGTCATGAGACCCGCTCGGACCTCCCCGCACCGCCTTCACGGCGGAGCCGTTCCCAGCCGGCCCGAGCCTCGGCACCGCGCGGCCCCGGCCCGCCCCGCGCTCACCGCTGCCCCCGGCCCCGCCCGAGGGTGCGCGCGGCCGCCGTTCCGTTTCGCTTCGCCCCCCTCACCTGCCCGCGCTCGCCTTTCTCCCCCCGCAGGCGCCTCGCGGGGCGATCGACGCTTCTCCGCTCGCGCCGCCGCAGCGCCGCGGCCCTTCGCGGCCGCCGTACCTTGGGGCGGAGCGGCGGCCGGCACCGCTGCTCTCTGCTGAGCCTCCGCCCCGGCTGACGGGCGGGATGGGGTCCGCCGCTTACCGCGCGGTGAGCCCCGTGGCGCGGCCGGCCGAGGAGCGGCCCGCCGGTGCTCAGCCGCGAGGGGCGCGCGAGGGACTACAGCTCCCAGAAGGCGCTGCGGCGGCGGGCGGCCGAGCCGGCGGCGCTCCCGCGCGGGGCGTGCCGGGAGCTGTGGTCCGGCGGGAGGAAGGCTGGGCTGCGGGCGAGCCCGCGGGAAGGCGGGCGCAGGGCGGGCTGCGCGGCGCCTCTCGTCCCCTCGCGCCTACCCGCTGTAGCTCCAACGCAGCGACGCGACTCCAAAATCCTCACGTTCTCTGAGGGCTGATGGGATTTAAATCCCTTGAAACTTAAGTGCACACTAACGCTGTTAACGCTTTAAATCGCTTTTTAAAGTTTATGTTCTAAAAGTACGTAGGGGAGGAATCACGCCTCTCAATTTCCTGAGAGGAACAACCTGCTGAGCGGTTCGTTGTATCATTTCATGAAGGCGGTTCTTCATCAGTTCTCAGCTTAAAAATAACCACTGGATGTGTGGGAGCCAATGTCTCCCTCCCACCCCTACCCCAACCCCCCCCCAAAAAAATCCAAAACACCAAAAGAAACACCAACAAAAACCTGCAGGATGCAGCTTAAATTTCATATCCCATTTCGTATCCCCCACTGCCCTTGAGTAAGGCTGTCCGTGCACTTGGCACTGCAGCAGCACACCTTTGAGATCATGAGGAAAACATGCTTTTTATTTTTTTCCCCATGTAGTGATTTGACTGCCTTCTGCTGGCTAGAGGCCATCGGGCTGTTCTTACGTATTTTTTATACCAACACGTTATAGTACTGATCTAAAGGTAACCTTCAGAAGGATAAACGCCAACAACTGGTTTTAATGTTGGCTCCTTTTTTTTTATTTTTAAATGTACTGCCACATGGATCGGGTCCATAAGCACACAAGACCTTGGGTATTAATGTGCAAAGCAGAAGACAAACCTTGTTTCAAGGATGTAGCTGTTGGGTTGGAGCCGGGATGTAGGAGCTCAGCACTCCGCTCCCTCCTGCCCTTCAGCTCACCGCTGCACACCCATAAATCAGCCATCCCAGTCCTTTGGGGGAATCCTTCAAGCTCCAGCAGTGAGCATCTCCACGCAGCAGCTGTTGCTGTTCCTTCTCAAAACCAGAAAGGAGCGGTGATGCAGGGAAAGTTGCGCTGGTGCCCTGTGCATATTCCAAGCCAAGATAAAGATTTTAAAGTAAAACACGCTTGCTGTTTGTATTAAAGTCATGAAAGACTGCTCCTACGGTCCGGGTAATCTGTCAGTGCAGAAGGAGACAGGCCTCCCGCCTTCCGAATGTTATGACCCGTTTTAGAAATAATAGTTCTTTAAAGTTTCATCTTTGCTTATATTTCCAAAGACAAAGATGAATGTGCTTGTCTGTTTGTGTATGGTCTCGAATATTGAGAGCTCAGTAGCTCACATGGCTTGGATTTGGGTAAATATTGAACAAAGAATTATTCAGTTGATCAAATGAAATGACTATTCCCTTGCCTGAAATTAGTTGCCTGCACCTTCCTGCTTTGAAATTTAATAACCATGCCCTGATTTGATAGGCCACACAATATGCCATCTGGATATACATTGTAAATCCCTCAGGCAATCAGGTTATGAGAATGAAGATATTTATTTCCTGCTTTTTGCATCAGTCAGATCATGCAAAACAAAGCTTTGATTGCAAAATAATTCCACAGGCAACCATAAATAACTATCTGTAAAGAGAGTTTCCTTCACCTTGACTAATTCCTTCTCTGTAGGAAAGATTTGCAGAAGGAGTGGGAGAGAACATATTGTGTTCAACAGAATTCTAACGAATGTCACATAGTTTGCACTTGCAACATTTTAATACCATAAAGGCCATGCAAACCATCCATTTGTGCTAAATTAGTATGGTATGAGTAATGAAATATTTTAAATCTGTGATTACGGAAGATGTAATTTTTCTTTTTTTGTAGGTAAGCAAAACAGGTAACACAAAGAGGCAGCATCAAAAAGACTAAGAATTAGAGAAGATGCTCTCTGCTTTATGGATATCTGAGATACCATGGTAACACAACTTCTACTCACTGCAGAATGGTGAGATAGCACCAAATTGCTGGGCAGTTAGGGGAATGAAGATGCTCCTGTATCTGCAGCTAGTCTGCTAGTTCACCTTTGGGATCTGAGCATCCACCAATAATATGCAATATGTTTACAAGCAGCCATTTGTGTGTTTTGTAAACAGTGCAGACCTTAGGTCAAACAGCTGGAAAGAAGAGAATTTTTCATCATTTATTTTTAGTTTAATTTCCTAGGGAGGTAAGCCATTTCTGTTCCATTTCCTTTTGGAAAGCTTTCAGACCACTCGGCAATTTAATCAGGTTTGTAGAGCCTTGAAGATACTACATACCTCCAGTTTTTAGTGGAATAGCTGCTCAAGCAGAAAGAGACACTGTGATGGGATAAAGGGGGAAGACTGCAATCCAGGCTGTGCTAATTCTGCTGCTCTCAGAACTGCTTGTTAGAATATTTTACTCTGAGGTTACTCCCACTCATTCAGGAGTAGAAAACCTCAGACACGCTTGTAACAGGGTTGTTTGTGCTTAGCAACACTATTGGAAATAGAATGGTTAGATAAAGAATGCAGAGCTTTGTAAAGACTACGAGTATTTTTAATTAAAATATAACCGCTGTGATGAATATTTTGTTTCTGAAGCAAACCTGTTACTGTAGAATGTCATGGGTTTCCGAAGGAAACTGGAATCTTCAAGTAGCTAGTGCAAGCACACAGCAAAGCAACAAAGAAACATGTACACTTGAGGAAACCTTTCAGGGAACAAAGGATTCTCCCGTGTTGCTTTCCCTGGTGTATGCACAGACCTTGTGACTATGCTGTCGGCCCAGTTGTCCTTTTCCACAGAAGCCACCTTTCTACCAAGTGCAAAGTCTACCAAGTGTCAGCCTGCTCACGTGTGCCTGCTGTGTCCGTCTGCTTGTGGGAGCAACTGAGGAGCAGTATGTGCACCATCCTCAAAGCACTTCTCCAAGATGAAAGGGACAAACTGAGCATGGCTTCTGCGGAGATTGCAGTTTAGGTATTGCCCCCACAGATTTTGCCAGGGTGATTCTGCTCATACCACTGACTCCATCCAAAAACAGATTTTCTTACTCTATCCTGGGATTAGGCTAGGGAAGAGCACCAGTACTTGGAAAGGAAGTGTGATCCTCCATTGGGATAGGCTCACAGGCTGGGAAATTTTGCTCCAGGCAGGAGGCTGTTTTATGCATAGCTGTTTTGCAGCAGTTGACATGATTTGAATTCAGTCCCCAGAACTGCAGCGCATCTCTCTTGCTGTGTGCAACTCTTGTGATCTTCTGATGGCAGCAAGGAAGAGTATTGTTCCCTTTAAAACTGATCTTTGAAACACTACACATAGGGCACTTCGGCCATTGGTTTTTGCTATGCCTGACGTGAGCTGTCTATAAAAGAAATAGCATGGATGTGAGGAATGTGAGGAAGGCTGCAGGCACTCCAATAGTCCTCACTCCTTTACTCTGTTGTCCTTCGTTTCCCATTCACCCAGTAGAATCTGGGCACTGGGGAAATAAGGCTGCTCTTTCTTGCTCCGACATCTTCACTCTTGCCACAAGTCTTGCAATGAGTTTGTTCATGTTTAGTTCCTTAACTTCAAAGAAATGACTTCCAAGAGACAGGCAGAGATTTGGCCCTTAGTTAATTTAATTCGTTTCACTTAGCTGCCAGTAGATGGCTCTCTGAATTTACAGACCCATGTTTACTTCTTTGTTTATTGACTTCTGCTGGACACATTTGCAGTGGAAAATGTATCCAATGTTTTTGCTTTGAGGAAGTTTACGTAAGAAGAACAAGGAAGCAATGGCTGAGTAAACGAACTGGTAACAAACAAAGCACGGGATCAGTTTGCTTTTTACAAAATGTTTTGCAGCTACAGCACAAAAGATTTTTCTTGTGCAGAACTTAATTTAGGAGTTACCAGATTCAATGAGTTACACCTGTGTTCAGAACATGCATTTACCAAATTTCATTGTAACCAAGTAAGATTTGTTCTCAATTAAAAAACAAAAACGATTTAGTCACTTATTTTAAAGGATTCATGTGGTTTATGGGAAGGAATGCTTCTGAACTTACAGCAATGCTTCTTCATTCATTCTTCATTCACAGCTCTTCAGCACAAGGGGGAGAAGGGCAGATGTTTCACAGACACACGTGTGTTGTAGAGCACCTTGTCTAGGCTATGAGCTTTACACAGGTAATTGCTCAGCCCCAGCACAGCTCACAGATATAAACTCAACTATTTGTTCCTTGCACTTTCTTTACGAGGTTTATTAGAGAAGAGTGACTTTCAATGTGGCAGTCCATATTATGATAACTTGCTGGGCTCCTCCTGAGCCCCCACATCAGTGGGATGACTAGAAAGGAAATGCAACAGATACAGTGGAGACACATCAACTACCACAGTGTCTCTCTCACCTCCCAGTTCAGCACATGCTCTGTCCTGCTGAAGCATCAATGTGCCCAGAAGTGAGCATCACCCTTTTTCACTGACAAGCGTGCTTACCTGGAGCAGCAGATGCCTTATTGATGGCTGTGCAGATGGGCTAACTTCTTTGGGATGTAGTAGAGTCTTTGCAAGGCAGATTCATCCCATCTTTGGAATCATGTGTAAAACAACACAAGTGCCTCCTTTTTTGCTTTCTAAGATGGGGTTAAAAATTAGTGTGCTAAAGGAATGTCACCCTCATTTAAAGAAAATAGTTCTGTTTTCTACTGCATGTAAAATGTGCCACACAACATGTTGCTTTTGAACCAGTTGCTTGTTTCCAAAGAGATGTCTAGAGAAAAGTGTTTTTCACACTGAAATTCCACATCACAGGTTGGTCACACTCTCTCTTTATGAAGCATGAGTTTCTTTCTTCAGACAAAATGTTTCCTGCTATTAATTATCGTCACTTGCAAATGAGAAAACAGAGGCAGATAGGTTACGTGACTCAGCGCCTGTCAGTGGCAGCACTCGAAATAATACAGACATGCCACAACATCAGTCACACTGATCTGTCAGTGAAATAGAGTCAGGATTTGTTGTCACTTGAATTTTGGTGTCTGGCATTGTTTTTTGATTGTGAAATACTCCCATTTTTCCTCTCGTATTTCTTTTTCCTTGATTTCTCTTGGTTAGTACTCCATACACTGCAACATTCAGATTCAATCTGCAGGATCTCTTTACAAGGGCCAGCCTCCGATCTCCCAGTATTTAAAGTCATTACACCTTGTAGGCTGTTGCTGGGCTGTTAGAAGGTGACTAACAAATCTTCACTATGAGAGTGAAGTGAAGGAAGGTGAACTACCAAGGGGAAGTTCTTTACTGTGAGAGCGGTGAGGTGCTGGAACAGCTGCCCAGAGAGGCTGTGGATGCCCCGTCCATCCCTGGAGGTGTTCAAGGCCAGGTTGGATGGGGCCCTGGGCAGCCTGGTCTAGTACTAGATCTGGAGGTTGGCAGCCCTGCCTGCAGCAAGGGGGTTGGAGCTTCATGATCCTTGTAGTCCCTTCCAACCCAAGCCATTCTGTGATTCTGTGATTCCATTCCTTGCCCCATTTTAGCATACAGCAAATTGTACAAAGGCCCTTCACTGCGCAGGAGAGACTGTTGCCATAATTCAAAGTTTGATTGCCCTCAGATTGCTCTTCCAGCAAGGCTGCCATCTTTCTGGCAAGAGTGGCAGGGCAGGACATGTGTCCCCTCTTCAGCCAGAAGTTCAGAGCTCTGCTGTTTGTGCCGACTTGATTTCCCTTCCTTCTGGTTTCAGATGTCAGAGCACATCTGTGTCTCACCCACTGCCCCTCTGCTGGTCACTTCCAGCACTCAGGTGGCTGTGCTGCTGGAAGCAAGTCTGCTGCAGCTCATCTGGCCAAGCTTCAGCTTAGGAACAGGCAGTGCAGAACAGGGCACTGACAGACAAGTGGTGGTGACCTCCGACAGCCCACACTGACAAACCAGCTGTAGAAAGCTTTAAATAAGGGATACGTGGCTTTGGGGGATAATACTGAGCCAACTTTGCATGCACTGCCAACAAAACAAGTTCTTCTGTCAGGGGTGAGAATGAAACCTAAAATCCAGGTCTCTTCATCAACCACAGACACTGTGTCTGCTGACAGGGTTTGGGGCCGGATTGCTCTGTGGCACCTCCTGGCAGTGACACGAATGTTCCTTTCCAGATATGCAGGATTCTCGGTTTCACTATAGAAGAGTTGGGCAGCAACATTCTCCCTTCAATCAGAACGAAACGAGTCCTCCTGCATCTCCACTGATGGCTCTTTGGAAAGGAAATTCTATGCAAGGAAATATATCTGGTGGTTCTGGCACATAGAGGATGGACAAAAACTCAGATGTAAGGAGGTGAATGAATGGCTGATCGGCTTATCCTGCCCACCCTCTGTGATGGATTCATCCCACCTGCAATTCACATGCCAGCAGTAGTTCAGCAGCAGAACTCTTTGTCCTGGCAGAGGCTGGGGATGTTTCCTCCCCTCCCCTGTGGTGAGGAGCAGCCCTTTTCTCCATCGCATACAACAGGGCTTTGCTTTGCAGCATCCCCATCTGCGTGCAGTGTGTGCGCATCTGCGCAGCGCGTGCCAGCACAGTTCTGTAGCAGGCCACAATCTCATCCCCACCAGATTCACTTCGTACACACACAGTCTGCTCAGCTCACACATGCATATGTTTGCAGGTTTCAGGGCCTGACATTCCCCGCGTAACTGGTGCTGGAAGCGATCACACAACGCACACAGATGGCATGGGCCCAATTCACACTTGTTACTTTGGGACACTTCCGGGATTGCTATTAATAGTCCTCTGCTTTAGATTAATGCACGGCACGTGTCAGCACAGCACTGGCTTTGGTCTATCTGTGGGGACGCGGCCTGGATTCAATCTTTGCTTCTGAAGTACTGAAATAGCGTTGCACGGCAGCACGGCCTCAGGACGGAGCGATGGGAGTCGCGTCACGCCGCTCTTCGAGGCACCGCTGGGGCTTTGGGGCTGAGCTTAGTGCGATACACCGGTCTCTCTTTGTTCCCAACAGCCAAACCCTTCTGTTCTGAAGGAGAGCGAAGCATCACCGCGCTCAGCCTTCACGACGGCAACGGCACGGCTCAGCCCGCCGGGGAAGGAGGCGGCGCCCGCGCGGGGCCGGCGCCGGGGCTGCGGGCGCTGCCGGCACTGAGCGGCGGCCGCGCCCGCGCGGGGACAATGCGTCCTCCGAGCGCCGTATGTCTGCGAGCAGCGGCGCCGCACCGCCAGCAGGGGGAGCAGCGGGCGGGCACCGCCAGCGCCGGGGGGGGGAGCCGGGCCGGCAGCGCCGCGCGGGTGCGCGCCTCCGCTGAGCATTACGGCGCCCGTTCCCGGCTCCCAGCGCCGAGCGAGCCATGGCCGAGCGCCGCGCCTTCGCGCAGAAGATCAGCAGGTAGCGCGGAGCGGAGCGGGGGGACGGGGCCGGCGGGGGGCACCGCCGCGCTGCGCCGCGCCCATCGGGATCGGCCCGGCGTCCCGGCCCCGGGGCCGCTCGGCGGGGCCCGGCGGGGCGAGCAGGGCAGGGCCGGCTGCGGGGCCGCGCTGGGGGCCGCGGTTCCCCCGACAAAGGCGTGGTGGAGGCGGCGTGCGCGCGGTGCCGCTTCCCTGGGGGATAAGCCGAACGGGGCCGTTTGAGAAGGGCCGCGGGACCGAGCCGCCCGCTGCAGGAGCTCGCTCTGCCCGCACAATGGGCCCGGCCCGGCGGTACGGCCCTTTGTGTGCGCGGGGCGGGGGGCCGGCGGCCTCGGGCTCCGCATCGCGGCGTTGTGTGCGTTGTTTATTTATTTATTAACGAAGGAATATTTATGGAAAATCTCCCCGCTCCTTCCCGAGCCTCCTCGCGGTCTGACGGGGTTCGCGGTTCTGTTCGCAGCTCTCAGCGGACGCCTCCCCAGCCCCGGCCGGTGCGGCTGAGAGCAGGAGCGAAGGCTGGGTCGTGTCTGCGTGGTAAAGCGGCGAGTACGGGAGCTGCGTCTGAACTGATGGTGGAGAAAGGCCGCCAGGAAGGGAATTGATGGAAAGGGCTGTGTAGGACTGGGGCGGCAGCGGTCCCACCCTGACGTCGCTCCTCTCTCAGCGCTTTGCCAGGGCTCAGCGTCTCCGGAATGCTCTGCTGCCGGGCTGTAGTCATAGAAATCATCACATGGGGGACAAATAGTAGAAGTGGGACCGAAGAAGCTCAGCAGCGTGACAGGAAGTTCCATAAAATGGCCCTGGGATGGGTCACTGCTGCTGGTGCACCTTCTGCCTCTGCCAGCCACCAGCTTGGCAGGGTAGATAGATTCTACCCACCAAGATAGATTCACTGTGGTAGTTCTAGTATTCATCTCACAGGGTGCTACGGCACGGGTTGCAGCTGTGTCATCTTTGTACCTTTTGATCTGATGCACTCAATGTGTTTTCATGCCAACCCAGTGGTGGCATTTTATGCAAGTAGAGGCGGTCTTTTCAATGCACCAGGTTCATTTGAGGAGTTGGATGTTCTTGCAGGCTAAAGCACCAGGTAGCGTGCAGTGACATCAGCTTGGAACAGAACTGTTGTGTGTTAGGTTGGATGTTAGGAAAGATTCTGCCCTGAAAGAGCAGTCGGGCACTGTCATGGGCTGCCCGTGGAGCGGTGGGATCACCATCCCTGGGGGTGTGTCAGAACCATGGGGATGTGGCACTAAGGGATGTGGCACTGAGGGATGTGGCACTGGGTGCAGTGGACTCAGTGATCTTAGATGTCTTTTTGAATCTTAATGATTCTGTGATCTCCAAGTCTTCATCCTGGAGGATAGCCTTATTTACATGACTGCTGCGTTTCTATCAGGGATTTCCCATGTTGGAATGTTGCCTTCAGGTTTGTAGTTCATGGGCAGCACACCCAGGGCAGAGATGTGTACCCAGAGGTGCTCGCACTGAGCTGCAGCCCTTCTCACACCAACACAGAATAAGCTGCTCTGCAGCTTAGAGTTTCAGAGGCTGAGATGTTTGGTCACAACAAACAGCATCCGGCAGTCCCACGAGCTGTCTTGATGGCTGCTGGAAGCCCTCCCTGACTGCATTGTTTAAAGAAGAATAGATCCGTCCCATATTCACACTCTGCCCTCCGGTTTGGCTTGCTCGTTGAGGTACACATACCATTTGTCTTATTCACACACAGGAAGTGGTCACACTGCTCTTGGTTTGGCCGTTTGTGTGTAATTCAATTGGGGTGTAATTCAGATGCGTAAATGTGAATTTCTTTAAGGCTTACCTAGCAAAGAGATAGAAGTTTCTAAGCTGCTTATTGCAGTAGTGGGAGGAAGGAAAAAAAAAAACAACCATTAAGTTGTCTCTTCTTTTTCTTAGAAAAACCACGGATGTGGTCTTTGCAGAACTGATTTACCATGCTTTGTTCAACCACTGTGGTACACCTCAAGGATAGGCACAGAACTCCTGTGCCCTGTGGAGTCTGTTTATCACTATTGGGGCATTTAAATACTCGTGTGGGCACTTCTCAATGGCTGCTGCAGCAGTTTCAGAAAAATCTGGCCTGCTAGAAGATGTCTTTCTGACCAGGTTATACTGCTTTTCTATTGGAAGGCTTCAAGCTTCAGCAGATTTTAGCTTGAACTTTGGCCATCACATGCACTTACTAATTCTTGACCTTAGCAGAAGAAAATCTTGAGTTAATCTTACTATAGTGTGGTAAATGATATCTGAAATGGTTAATTTTTAATCGAAAATACACTGTTAATCATTTTTCTATTTAACTAGTGGAACATCCTTCTGTAGCATTATACTTCTGTAGTCACTTGTACAGAGTTCACAGAAATCATAGAATCGTTTGAGTTGGAAAAGGGCTTTAAAAGCCACTTGGTTCCACTCCCCTGCAGCAAACAGAGACACCAACAGCTCCATAGGTGCTCAGAGCCCGATCCCTGACCCCGGGTGCCTGCAGGGTTGGGGCACCCATCATGTCTCTGGGCAGTCTGTGCCAGTGCTTCAGTGTTTCTTCCATCTCTGCATAAAAGAAGAGTTGTGTTTCTGTTCAGTGCCTCTGTTCAGCTCATATGGTGCCTGGGGGACTAGGAAAGAGTTGGTAAAGGTGAGATCCACACTGGCAGAGATAAATGAAGGTGTTAAGACCTCTCAGTAAAAGCCAAACAGATGTCAGTAATACATTGAGGAACATACAATAACAATTGAGGAGCTCTGAACTGCCTGTCCTCTCCCAGCAGGGGCTGTGCCTACAGTCCCAGTGCTGCATCTGGCCCTCCTGGGGTTCCTGCCGCATGCTCACCCCTTCCTCTCTGGGTACTGCATTTTCCCAGTTGAAGTATTCCCATATTTTTTTCAGGGTGTGTTGTTGTTTGGCAGAGAAATGGGATGTGGAGACCCTGTACTCTGAAGCTCAGTACTGAGCTCATCAGTCCCAGTCACTGAAGGATGTTGTATCACACAGCTCATCTTTCCAGGGGTAAACAGTGGAAAAATTCTGCAGATTTGGTCAGAATTCAAATAAAGAAGATGGAAGAAATGCTCTATAAATGTCATGCAGCATACATGTTTGGGCAGATGAACATAGCCTTTCCTACAAGCTCTAGTCTCTGCCCTCTCATTGCCCTTAAGCCATCCTGGGCTGCATAGGGAGCCCAGAGCTGCTGCTTCAGTGGGACCATCACCATTTGGAAGGTGCTTGGATGAGTTCTGTCCTTTCTGAGTTCTGCAGCTGAACAGGATTCTTCTGACCTGGAATAATGCCTCTGCCTTGCCCTCTGTTTTCCTGTGCATTTCAACCTAACACTCTCCAGGTTTGATTTTTACTAGCAGTAAAACTCAGTTTGTGTTGGTGTTCATTTGAAGCCCCTTTGCATTGCCTGAACAATGTTCCAGGGTGACTGACAAAGACCTTTACCCTGCCTCGGGGTAAACAGAACTGGTGTGAAGCCTGCGCCCACTGAAAGTGATAGCAAAGCTGTCACTGGTTCCCACCAGCATCAGAAATGTGGTTGCAGGAAGGTGTTCAGGGAGTTTCTTCTCGTGTTCAGATGCCTTTTGCATTGTCAAAATGCTCTCACAGATAAATGAAAGTATTTTTCACAGAAGCTTTAGTGCAGCTTTTTCCTCCTCTCCAAAAGTCGTGCTGCCTGCCCTGTGGATGTCTCGTGCTGGAGCCAGCAGTGCTCCAAGAAGCTTATGGGAATCCCTGACTGCTCTGTGCAAGCAAGAAGAGAACAGCTCGTCCCTACAGCTTAGCTTACTTTGTCCAAGGCTTCCTTGTTTTTTCTCAGTGTGAGATGTGCCTTTGTTCTCTCCTGAAAGGTCCAGCCCTGTGGTGATTTTCACAGGCAGGTATGTTGGGAGCTCAGCCAGGGGTGACCCTTTCCGCCTTAGCACTCAGATGCTGTCAGAAGAGCACCCCAGGTAGCATTCCATGGTGTTTGCTGCTTTAATTGATGGTAAAGAAAAAGGGAACACATTGTTCATCTTCCGTGTTAAGAGCCCACGCTTATCCTGCAGTGGTTGGGATCAAGCTGGGTATTTCCTCAGCAGGGGGTTGTAAATCAAACCCATTTCACTCAAAGGGAGGAAGTGGGACCTGAGGTTTTGCAGGAAGGTGATGTTCAGGGTGTGCCTGCACTGGTATCTTACTTGGGCTCCTTGTCTGCTGTACCACGTACCCACTGACTCATGCCATGGAGCAAGTGTGGATGGTGCTGTCCTGTTGGGCAGGAGGGGCACACGTGGACAGCTTGTTTCGCCTGCAGCCCAAGACAGAAAACTAGCTGATGCCATTCAGCTTTGGGAATTCCAACCCAAGTCTTTGCTGTGGATTGGTGCAGATGCTTTGCTGGACCAGGCTGCCTTTCTCAAGAGGCAAATGCTTGCTGAACGCAGAGACCTGTGTGTGATACACAAACAAAGAGCAGACAGGAGTGATAATTTTGTAATGAGCGTGAGGGGTGAATCAAACATTTTGCAGTACTCTCTCAAAATGGGGCAGGCTGTGGGAAAGAGACTTCCTCAAACTGTATGGAAAAAGTAAGATGAAATGCATGAAAAATTGAGTATTTGTATGGAGAACCAAAAGATGGCAGCTCTCACTGTGTGGTGCTGAGTAGCTCGGTGCTAAACTGGGTTGTACTAACAGAAATAGGAGTAGAAACCTATTGTTAAGCTCCATTTTGGGCAAAGATTGTCAGTTCCATTTCTGTTATTTGTTACATCCCTAAGTGTTAATGCAGCAGATGATGTAGATGGGCCGGGCTGTATCCTGAGCCAGCTCTTCTGAGAAGGAGAAGAGTTCGTAACGTTAATTGACATAACCCAGCACAAGAAGGATGTGAAGTTCCTTCTGTGGTCTCCGTGAGCCTTTCCTTGGGAAGAATTGGTATCCCCAGTGTGCTTCTTAAGTTAAAACCAAAAAGGAATGGTTTTTCATTTTGGTAGCGTCAGCCCCATAAAGCAGAAATGTTTTTTTGTGTGTAATAAAGAAAGATGGAAGTACAAACAAATGGTTGCATTCCGTTTGCAGCTCCGAGTGCTTAGAAAATGACCAGCTGTGTTTTGCTTTAGAAGCCAATTCCAAGGGGATTTTTTTTTTCCCTCTCCTTTGTCTTTTTCTTTCTGTGTAAACCACATGCGCACAACAATAATTAACCAGTGAAGGAGGTCAGAAGGGAAACGGCTGGAAAAGATGCACTTTAAACACAGATATCCTGGGCTTCATGAGGCCATGAGCTGCAATTAACTGGAAGGTTTGTCTAAGGATCTCAGGTGACGTGACGAATATAAGGTAGCTGTTAAAGAGATAGAATCCTTTTCTGCCAAATGGATTTTTTTCATTTGGATACTATTTTGAGATTTCTTTCTTTTTTCTGGTTACATTTGGTGCAGTATATTTTCTAATCTAAGTTGGTTTTAGGAAGCTTGGATTCTGGTGGGCATAGAAATAATGTTTGGGATTATCATATAGCATCAGAAGCATGATGCTTTCCAGTAGTGGTTCACTGTGTTTGTGAATGCTATGGTACAGAAGCCAGGTAAGTCTGTACAGCAGACTGCAGACATGGAACAAGTTATAGGAGATCCTGCAGGTGCCTGTAGGGGACCTGAGGCCTGTGTGCAGTCAGCTCATCCCAAGTACAGCCACGCTCCCACCAACACAGAGCCATCACCTGGAAAAAAGGACCAGGAGTCTCCCTGAAGCTGATTGCAGAGCATAGGGCACCAGCCACACATTGGGCTCTTGGAGAGCTGCTGTAACCAGAAGGAGCTGTGCTGAGTGCTGTGCTGGATGCCCGTGGCTTCCAGTGGCCTCACAGCAGGGGATGAGTTTCCTCTTCTGGCTGTGCTTTCCACCTGGGAACAGTGCACTTCTCATGAAGTGGGGAAAGATGTTTAGTTTTTCTGGTGTTATGTTGCATGGCCAAATGTAGGCTCTGATTTGCCACTCTGCACCGAATGTGCATGGAGTAAGAGATGAGGCTTAAAGCAGGGGTTGTCTACAGCCCTAGACAAGCTTTTAAATCCCATCAGCTGCAGCTGCTTTGTGTTTTCCATGCTGAACAGCCATCTTAATACATTCAATTTTTCCTGTAGATATTAGCAGCATGTGTGCTTTGTTTTGTATGTGCATGGTGGGAATGGAGAAGATAGTTCTTCTCAGGGCAGTCTGATACCCTGAGTGCTGTCCATCCCCAGCAGGAGCTGTTTGCTCTGCTTTCAGAAGCCACCCCGCAGAAGTGAAAACATAGTCCCCTGCAGATAAAGGCAAACACGAAGCAAATGGCTTCTTGTAGCCATGATAAATAAAACTTTTTTTTCTTCCTTCTGAAGTCCACTTTTTTAAAAGACAAAATAATGCTTCCTCTGGCTAATCTCACTGCCATCGTCCAGCATGAGGAAACATCTGCTCTTCATGGTAGGCTTGGTTGTCCCAGTCAGTTCCCGTTTAATTTCCTTCTCTAACACTAGCATCAGTTGCCTCCATGTGCCCCCATCCCTGCCCCTAAATCAGGAGCAGCCTGAGGCTCAGGAAAGCTTTAACCATCTTTATGTGCAGGGTCTTAGCACCCCTTGCACCACAGTAATGTGTTGTGGTCCTACTGCTGCCTTCCTTCTTTGAAAAGGGAGAGATGCTTTTGTTGTGACCCAGCTGGTTGTTTCCCTTGTGTGGTTTCAGCCCACCCTACGTGGGATGGCTTTTCTGCCCGGGGGTGGGCTGTTGGAGGGGCTGACTGGTGGACGGAGAGCGGCTGCCCGTCCTCATTGCCATGACTGCAAAAACCAAAAGTAGGCAAGAGCTGAGAGAGCAGAGCACAGGGGAGGATATGTGACCAAACCTGGGACTGCAGTAGGATGTGGAGAGCTCTGGAGGAGATCTTTCCATGGTAGGAACTGGAAAGAGCCTGCTGGGAACAAGTTTGTTTGTACACAGCGTCATGTATTCTATTGCCACGTATGTGCACTGAAGAGCAGTTCACAAAAGGAAAAAGAATGTACTTGCTGTTAAGGACATGCATTTGTAGCCTTGCTAGAATTTTGCAGTTCTCCAGGAGTTTAATATACATGGTTTGTTCTCACCAGACAGCGCCATTCCTGTTCCAGCCAGCACGCTAAGAGCTTGGTTTTATTCCAGCAGCAGAGTATAGCACATTTGATTTGTTGTCTTCACTGTAATTCTTTTACAGCGATAATGTTGGTCCGTGTCTCATTTCAGAACCGTGGCGGCTGAAGTCAGGAAGCAGATCTCAGGGCAGTATGGAGGGTCTCCCCAGCTTCTCAAAAACCTCAATATTGGAGGCAGCGTCTCTCATCACACAACCGTAAGTAGTGCTTGGAACATGGAAGAGGGAAGGAGGTGTGCATGGTTATTTCTGGTTCGGAAAGAAATTGCAGTGCCTGTTCACATTGGAATTGGACTCCTATGGTGGTTGTTATGGGTCCTTTCCAACTTGAGGGACTCTTTGATTCTGCAGTACTGACATGTTGTTGTCTTAACACTGATAAAACTGAGGTAAATAATTCTGTGCAAAAAGTGCTGATTTTGGAGGTGTCTGTCCTGCGCATCGGTTGGTGTGGCTGGGAGTCTGTGTTCCTGCAGAAGCTTTGTAGGACACTGGGGCTCCTTTGACCAGCTCTTATTTGCTTTATCCCAGAGCAGCTTGGATGGGACCATGCGCATGTCTGGGTCTCTCTGCAAAGAGCTCTTTGCATGCTCGTGCTCTTTAGGTACAGTATTTTGGTCTTCTTTGACATTCTTAAGAGTAGAACCACAGTTACAAAGCTTATCTGGTGTTCAGATGTATTTTAAATATGGTGAAAGCTTGAATATAATTATCCCCTAGGAATGTGTATTTATTTATGTGTTCACAGTTCACTTCTAAGAGTGGTTGAAATGTAGGCCAAGTTTTCAGGAACACCCTTTCTGAAATCAGATTTTCTTGCACGGACTCTCAGTAACCTTCAAATTTTATTCAGTGTGGTGGTATAAATTTCAGGAGTTCAACAAACTTTCTCAGGCTGGAGCTGTATTTTGGAGGTGTTCCTTTGATTTGGATTATTGCTCTGGGTCATAGCAGTTTCTTTAGCAGCTGTCAACTTAGAAGATGTAGGATCTTGCTTTCTTCAAAGTGGTTTAGATTAGTTCTGGCAGTGCTGGAAATATGCCCTGAATTTGATAATCTGTACACACATTCTGGGTTTTCAGGAGTCCTCCTCTTGTTCTGGAGTAATGTCCTGTGTGGTATTGTCGGTTCATATGCTTCTCTGTGTCCCATGCAGTGTGAGAAAGCTTTCTTATGCACAGCACAGATGCATCCTTAGGGCTGGTACCATCTCAAAGAGGATCTTGAAGACTAAATTGACCCCTAGCTTAAAAGAGTGATTTGCTACAGGCTGAAAGTTCATCTTTAAAGAGATATGGCTGTGCTAGAATTGCTGGGAACTGGCATTTGTGTCGTTTCCCTGTACATCAGCTGTGTAAGTACTGGGAGAGAAGAGGGCTGGTTTGGTCAGCTGTGTGCATGGCCTTATTGCTGAGTGAGCACAAAGGAGGGAGGGGTTATGAGAATGGCGTCTCCAGGGATAATGCCTTATTGTAGCAATCTCTGTAGAGGTTGGGTGGGATGTGGGATGATAATGCAGAGCCTTGATGTGGTGGTTCTGTACCATCTCTAGCATCACCCAGTAGTTAGGTAGAGGGGAGGCACCCCTGTTATTAGTGGCACAGACTGGATGGAGCACTTGGGGTCATGCCCCCACTTCCCTGCTGCGATGGATAGCTGAGGATTGATGTCTGCTTTTGAAGGGCCCGTTGGATGTCCATCCCTCAACTTTCTGTGCCTCTCTTGTCTCACATGATTTCATTGAGAAACAACTTGGGTGAATTGCCTTTGTGCTCCCCATTGCTTTCATGAAGTAAGATATCTTCTGTGTACCTTGCCAAGCTGTTCTGCAGCCAGACATGTATGTGATAACTATTTTTCATTGGTTCTATCACCTGTTGTCCATGTGAATCATCTCTTCCACTTTTTGTTTCTACATCTAAGGTTTTTTCAGTCTACTGTCATAAAGAGGGGCTACAGGAAAGAAGGGAACAGACTCTTTAGCAGGCTCCTTTATGTCAGAACAAGGGGAAATAGTTTTGAGCTTGAAGAAGGTGGATTTAAGGTAGATGTAGGGAAAAAGTCTTCTACAGTGAGGGTAGTGAGGCACTTAGAAGAGGCTGCCAAATGGCGTGGTGGATGCCCCGTCTCTGAAGACTTTCAGGGCAAGGCTGGATGAGGCCCTGGGCAACCTGACCTAGCTGTGCTGTCCCTGTGCATTGCAGAGCAATTGGACTGGATGACCTTCAGAGGTCCCTTCTAGCTCTAAGGATTCTATGATACTAAGTGTATGTGCTCAAAGCTTCAGTCCTGTCAACCTGCATATGCAGTTCGTAATACAGGATCAGATTTGTTGGGCACAGTATTGTCAGCTCTGTCTTTACTTCTTGGTCTCTCGTTATCCTGTTGCTGGTATGGTTTTTTTGGTAGATCTGTGTGCGCATCTCTAAAATCCTGGATAAGGTCATGCTAACTGAGAGCAGGCTCTGAGCCTTTCCCATCAAAATGCGTTGCGTGACGCTTGATGTGATTAGCTGCTAGTTTGTCATCCTAAATTCTGTGCTGAGGAGACATGCTTTTAGAAGAATGATTAACGTGGAGTGATGTTTTATAGGAGATAGACTCATGACTTGCCTAAATACACAGACTGTCCTGAGGCTGCATCACATGGCAGAGGTTTTGCTTATAAGGAATTTTGGGTTAGTTTTTCTCCCTTAAGCATCCCTCAGAATCTGCTGTTCCTCTCTGTTCTGTTTGATAACAGAGGGGAAACATGAATTCTTTCAGTTGGAATAGTTGTTTGCTGTGGAGAAGTTCAAAAGTTTACCGTCATATTACCATTATGGTGCAGAAATGGAAGGCCCTGAATCTGTGTGGCAATGCTGTGTAGCTGTGCTGGTGTGGAAGCCTGAAGTGGGATACCTGGTGTGGATTTCCATATTTTACTAATTCTCTGATTGAGTTTCATGTGATTATCTCCACAATGGCAGCAAGTTGTAGTGCTGAGGGTGCAGCATGGACCTGGAGGACTTCTAATGATAAAGCACTCTCCTATCCGGTGCATCTTACTCCTCACACAGCATATTTACACAGCTAGTTAGGATCCAGAGGAAGTCACAATGCTGATCCTCTGTTGTCTGCTGCCAACAGCAGCTGCTTCTGGGAACTCCTCTGTAAGTCTCATGATATCTGGTGTGATGTAGACATCTTTTAGCCGAAATGTGTGCTTTTGTGAAAGAGCAGCCTCAGTGCTGAGCCTGTGCTTCTCAGTGGCTGAAGCCAGGGCAGGAACTTCTTGCACTTGACACGTTTGCATGTGGTTGAACCCAAGAGAAGTGCAAAAGATGTCAGCTGAATTTTAGCAAGTCTGTTCGCTTCTGCTTCACAAGCAACAGCCAAAATGCTGCCAGAACTGTTTCTAATTTTGTATCTGGTGGTGCTGAGGAGGAAAAAGGCACTGCTTTCAACTGGCTGCACAAGTGTTTGTGGTTTATTATTGTCAACTTCCGCCCTCCTGCCACTTTAGGAGCAGTTGATTTTAATGGTGTGCTCCCCAAACCACAAATGCAGGCCCAAAGCTGTCAGAGGCCTTTCCTGTGTACCCTGTTGTGCTGGATGGCTCTCCTCACACGGTGCAGCCTTTGCAGCACGAAGCTTTTATTTTTGAAATCCAGAACAGAAGGTACTGACAGTTTGTTGCTGAGAAAAAGGAGCCTGTAAGGTCCTAGTGAGATAAAGGAGCTTTTCTTTTTTGAAGCTACATTTGCAAGTCTCTCTAAATCCACTGATAAATAGAGCATGTGCTTGCACCTTACTTTTGAGTTTGGGCCTGTGCACCACAGGATGTGCCCTCAGCTTTGTGCATTTATTTGGTGCTCCCTGGTGGGAACCTGTACTTCTGCTCCCACTGAACAGCTGCTTCAGTGACCAGTGGGGCTGAATTCTCTTTTCGCACAGAGGGTGGTGAGGCACTGGAACAGGTTGCCCAAGGAGGCTGTGGGTGCCCCATCCCTGGAGGCATTCAAGGCCAGGCTGGATGTGGCTCTGGGCAGCCTGGTCTGGAGGTTGTGACCCTGCACATAGCAGGGAGTTGGAACTGATGAGCAATGTGGTCCTTTTCAACCCAGGCCATTCTATGATTTTGTGAAAACAGATAGCTCTCACTTCCTTTCAGAGAATTCCCAGCAGCATTTACTTTGTTTATTTGATGAACTGGACTGTTTACTATGCTCTATTATAATGCCTTATGACTAACCACTTTCTATTTGAGTTTGGTTTTTTTCTGTTGAGCATCTCCTCGTGCTATGGTGCTCATTAACTGTCTGCTGACCTTGTAATGGCTGCCATGCACTGTGGTGTGGCAGAGCACTGCAGTAGTTGTACCTGGACGAAGCCGGGTTGTTGGGCAGCACAGGGATTGCCATTAGTGCTGCTGAAGTGACTGAGAGGTTTTTCCACAGCCTGATGTGCATGGCTGGCTTTACTGCCTGTTGTGCCCATTTGGCTTCAGAAGAGCAGAGTTCAGGTTTGGATCAGTTTTTTCCCCATGTTTGCGGGCCTTTAGTGAGAGCAGATGATGCTACTGAAGGACAGTGTTGCAAAGCTGAACACTGCTATGAGGAGGAGCACTGTTATCAGAGATGATTATTAGTTTGGAAATGAAAGGGTGTGGATTCTTGGACATGATGTGATCTGACCCCACATCTGCTTTCAGTGCTCCATTTTCTTCATGTAAAATAAAGGTGCTGACATTTAGGTATCTTTGTAAAGCACTACCAGCTTTATGGGCATTATTAGGGCTAATTGAAGCTTTGTCTTGGATTTATTGGATGTCACGCTTTTGTTCTTTGTGTTCAAAGATAGTATCTAATTATTAAATAAGAGAATATAGGTTCCTTTATATATTTCCATTGTTTATTTTAGCATCGCTTAAAAGAAGAAAAGATAATTTATGCAAATGAATGGAAAACACTGCAAGGGAGAACCTGACAATAAAAATGTAGGATAGAAAAGGGCGTTTTGAAGTGTTCAGAGCCAAGTAATTTTATCACCAAAATTACTAAAATGAAAAGGAAAATGAGCCAAGTCTTAATGCTCTCTCAAAGCTGATTAAGGCTTAATGGTGAGTCCCATTATATGGATTTCCTGGAGGTTGTGCCCTGCCTGCCTGGATGGTCTGTCCTCATCAGCCAGGGGAGGATGGGAGAGGCATCCACATCCTCTTCCCCTCCTCCTCCCATCAGGGGCTGCTCACGGTTGACTTTGCTCTAGTGAGCTCAGAGTGTTATGTACCAGTTATAAAATCAGTAGAGCCCTGCTGCAGAGATCAAGCTTTTTATACATGAAGTTGGTGAGTCTGGGAGTCACCGAATGGTCAATGAGTCTCATTTGTCTGCAATAATTTAAACAGTTTATATGTTGTCAGAGATAACTGATCTTAGCAAAATGCTGTTATACTGAGTAAATTCCCTTACTTAACAGAAGCATTCCTGACAGGCCTGCTAATAAATAGTCAGCATCTAAAAATGCAATTAAATCCAGGAATAAAACACAGAAGCAAACTGATGTTCCGTGGAAATGCTGATAATGCCCTCCATTGCAAAAGCATTCTTAATATCGGATTCAAATTACAAAGGAATTTTTTCCTATCCCTGTTGGTGTGCTTGCAGAGCCCTTCTCATGGGAGCTGTCATGGTCCCAGCAGGCAGCAGAGGGCTGAAGGCTGCTGCTGAGTTATGTGCTTAATCCATTCTGTGGATGAGTGGCCCACTGGTAATTGAGATGTGACAGAGCCAGGTGCTCTCCATGCAGAAGCACATGCATGCACATGGCTGCTGCAGCTTGGTTTGTGCAGTGCCTTTGCAAACCCTGAGGGTCAGGAGGGATCCATCTCTGCTGCTCTGATGTATTGTTTCTGCCAGAAGTTGGAAGCTGTGATTTTTCTGGCCAGACTATTTGATTTTTTAATCTCTTTAACAGTAGAGAACTTTGATGTTTTCTTTGTCTCGGTTTCGGCACTCTCAGTTTCAGTGCGGTTAATCAGAGGGTCTCCATCTCTTCAGATCGCTCTCAGCTCAGCACCCGCGTTTCCTTTATCAAAGTCTTTCTGGTTTTGAAGTTTCTTGTGGTGAAATTACGTGACTCTGAGTCATCAAAGAGGATTCTTCTTACTCATCCTTGGAGGCACAACTTGTAGCTTCCTGCTCTTCGTAAGAAGTTGCTTTAATATTCTCAGATAACGAATTAGTTTCTGATTAATAATTCCATACCCAAGTGGCTCCTTGCATTAACAGCCAGTTATAACAGCAAATAACCTAGTTCTGTTTGTACAGAAAACCTCCCATAGCTTTGTGACTGGGTGTTACATGCTGTACATGTGCATAGATCTTGAAATGCAGTGACAGCGGGCGCTTCTTAGAATATGTGAGCCTTAGAATTTGGATTTGATGACTGTTCCTGGAGTAAGCATTAAGGTGAAATAAAATATCTGAACACTGAGTCCTTTCTGTGGCCCACCAGATGTGCTGACTCCTGCATCTCTCTGCAATCCCAGCGTCCCTGTGAGAGTGGCTGCCATGAGGACAGGCCATCTGCCTTCCTGCTGCTGGGAGGGATGTGCCAGGATGCCCTGCAGACCCAGAGATAGCTGAGAGAAGGCTGGGGCTCAGCTTTGAAATGCTAATCTGTTTCTTCTGTCCTTCCAAGATGTAGCCCAGGGAGGCAGTGGGTGGGAAGTTGGTATTAATTTAGAATTTGAAGCTTTAGCACAATCTGTTACACTTTTAGCACATTAGGGACTGTTTAATATTTAAGGTGGTACTGAAGTTAAGATGGAACTTTGTCCTACTTCCAGAATTGGCAAGAAATACCACCCTGATTTTGAAAAAGTGCCTCGCTGCCAATTAAAAATAACAATCAGGATCCTCCCTAATCCTCCTGATGAGGAGCTCTGCAAGGTTAATTTTTCAAGGTCCCTATCGTGGCTACACAAGGAGGTTTACTCCCACACAGGAGACACAACCCTGCAGTCTTTGTCACTATGATTTTTACAAGGCCCAGAGTTGTACTGTGATCCTTAACAGCAAATGCAAAGAGCGAGTCTCTCCCTTTGGAAATTAAGCATCTCCTTTTAGATAAAATAAACATTGAAAAAGCTGCTATGATCCCTCTTGGGAATCAGCATCTTGAGAGGGGAGGGAGGAGGAAATGAGAAGGAAATGGTGATTTTCGTGGCTGTGCTGATGCATGCTAGCAGGAAGCCTGCAGAATCCTAGCTTGGATCTGTGTAGCTTAGGGCACGTGTCCCGCAAGAGTACTTGTGGTGCACTGTACTGTGTGTGAGCTAGGCAACAAACTTTCAGATAGATCTAGAAATATCCCCTCTGCGCAGCTGCTTGTAGAGGGAGAGGACAGATTGAAGTCCCCTAGGCAAAAGTCGGAATGCCTGTGGATGTCAGGGCATGCAGCGGTGACGTACACTGGGTGTTCTGTGTGTTCAAAGTCAGTGTCTGTGAGATGGAGATAATAATTGTCCCTTTTCCTGCCCTCTTTGCTGCTGTGATTCCTTATTGGGTTTCTGTACACTGCCCAGAACAACAGACCTTTATATTTTAGATACTAGTTTAGATTAATGAATTGCTTCATTAAGGAAGCAAACTGGGGCAGGAGGTTGTTCAGACAAGGGTGCATAATCCTAATTAAATCCGTCTTTGGTCATTTCTTAAGCCTGATGGAAAAATGGATCTATGGAGAACATACCCACTGCCTGTTCATGGCTGTGATAGCGAGGCATCCCCGCTGTCCCTGGAATTGTCTTGTCCTGCACATTTCTGATTGCTCTGCTCTCTCCATATGCACCAGCTGCTGCTGACCCCATCCTTGCCAGTTGTACAAGGCCAACACCACAGTGTGTCTCTGCCCTTTGCTTTCTAGTTTTGCTTCCTTGATGGGGTAGAACAGGCTGTGGGCATTGCAGCGTGGTGCCCTGTGTGCAGCATTCCTCCTGCGTCAGCCCTTTGCCCTGCAGCTCATGGGTGAGCTACTTGGCTGAAGTAAGAGAGTTTTGCTATCTCCACGGGGCTGTACCTTGTCCTTCAGCTGAGGTTCATGCCCCGGTTGCCAGATTTGAGCAGATGCTTCTTCTGTAACTGATGATGATGATACAGGTGCTCAGAAAAGGAAATAAATAGGAGGGAGAGACATTTTGGCTAGTGGTGCACTAAAACTACAGCAAAATACTGTGTTTACTGTCTAGAAAAGGACAAAGTCGATAAGAAACGAAAGTTTATTTTCAGGCTTTTAAGAGGATATAACAGTGAAGAATAACACAGCCTTAAAGAAGAAAGCTTGACTGTCCCTGTTTCAGGAGAGTTATAAACCTGTGAAATAGGGTTTTGTAATGCAACGTCTGAGAGCCATAACTGCAGCAGCACAGATGCACCTATGGAATACACGCGTTAAACAGCTTGTATAAGCCAAATCAATGAGGATGGCATCTTGGTTAAGCTGACCGAGTGTGAATCCATGGTCCGATTAAGGATGTATGCAGAATCATGACTTGCAAGCGGTGTTTGATTTGGTGTGAATGGATTGTTTAAAAAATGGGTGTCGATTTATTCTGTACTATCAGTTCTTTGGTGTGTTGTACCTGGTGGTTATGTTGGTAAGGGAGCAGACTGTGCTCCACTTACTCATGCTGAGGATCCTCTTTCTCCCTGTTAATTTCTGTCACCTCAGAAGAGCCCTTCCTTAGTGAGATGGCAGTGTCTGGCCGTCGGATCAAGACTGAGCAAAAACTTTGTTGAGGAATTACCTGAAAGACTGTCCAAAAATTGATATTCAGTTACAGGTTGTACAAAATTGACAGGTTTATTCTATAAGAGCAGTAATCACAATGCTGAGAGTAGGCTTTCCTTCTTGTGCATTCACTGTTAGTTTAACTGGGGACATGATGAGAACCTCTGCACACCTTCAGTTTCTGGAGGGCCTTACTATTGACTATGAAGATGCCTCATCAGCAGTTCTTGAAGGGCAGAACTCCAGTGTTTCCTTCCTGGGTTTCATTAGTGGGTTGGTAGGCGGACTGCACATTTGCAGATACTTGACTGAGATTGTCTCCATGCAGCTGGAAGCCCAAAGATGAAAAACAATCTCCATACGTGGAGGAAGCACCTCTTCTGCTTCCTAGGAGTTGTCAGCACAAGTGGAAAAGGCATTTCCTGGCAGCAGTGGGAAGACTGTGTGCTTCTGCCAGGACGCTGCTCTCTCTGACCCATCAGCACACAGTGCTGTGGAAGAGGACAGTGTTACAACTCTTCAGATGTTCCCCACATTTCTGCAGCAGAGATTTCTAAACCTCCCCACGTGTAGCTGACAGTGGGATGTGCTGTTGTTGTGATGATCTGGAGATCAGCTGTACATCAGGATGATGCACGAGGTTAAGGACCAAAGTCCTGCCAACTAAGAAGAACCACAGTCCTCATAGGCTGTGGCAGTCGGCTGCTGAGCTCCTTGTTTTTCTGGATGCTGTGTGGAGGCAGGCAGGGGCTGGGGATGAGATAAAACAGGTTCTGCTCCTCTGTCAGCAACAAGGCCAGGGTGGTGAGATTGGATAACCTGCTCTTCATCTGAACTCATCGAATTCTTTCAGTGCACGCTAGATCTGAGGGATTTGTTGGAAAATTTCAGGTGGCTGAGGCTTTGGCCAGGTTGCAGATAGAAAAATAGCCCCTTGTGTGCTGGTTTTGTTCTTGGTCTCATCTGGTGCTCCGGAGGGATGCAGGAGTGTGAAGCTGGACAGGAGAGGTGGCTCAGCTCAAAGGCTGTGATGCCATTTGGGTTCACTTACCTTTTGGTGCACCTCTTCCTTCCTATTTCCTCCTCCTCTTTCATCACTTCTGCCCCCACAAATATCTAAGGCTTAAAATAATGTGCTTGCCTTTTATCTGCCAATAGTCTGATGTGAAGTAGTTCCTCTTCCTAACCATGAATTTATGTTTGGCCTGTTTACTCAGGTGCTAGACAATATTTCTGGTTGCACAGATGGCGAGTCTAATACAGGCTTCTGGGTTTGACTTTTATGTTTGTTTACATCTTCATGGTACAATAGTTATCTGAAGAGACAAACTGGAAAATTGGGAAGCGTTAACCTTGGGCCAAATGCTGAGGTGTGTGAAGGGCTTGGAGGTGCCCAGAGCACAGATGGGGCCTGCACAGCCCCACAGCACTGCTGTCCTGGGGGTGTGTTGGCTGCTAGGGTCTTCTTTTATCAAACACATCATCATGCTGTGGTTGGGCAAGTGAGATTTGATATGTGTAGTGCTGTGAGGTGGGAATGGTGATGCGGCTGTGGCAGGCCCTGCTCAGTCCTGCGTGCCCCCATTTGCTTTAATACAGCAGCTCTCCTGAAGAAAGCCTGAGCTTCTAGCAATTCCTCAACAGTGCACTGTGACACTGTGCTGTGAGTTTTGTCAGTCTTCCAGTGCCAAGCACAGCCAGTCTATCTAGATATAAAAAACAGATAGTGTGAGATGGTGACATGTTGGCTGCTGTGTGGGAAAGAGCAGTGACACGTTCTTGCTGTGAGTTTTGCTGTGGCAAAAACAGTTAACACTTCTGTTTTTTCAAAAGTTCTGTTAATCCCACAGCTCCACTTCATTTCTAAGTAAAGGATTAGAAGGAGAAACAATCATAAAATGGCCTGGGTTGAAAAGGACCACAATGCTCATCAGTTCCAACCCCCTGCTTTGTGCAGGGTTGCCAACCTCCAGACCAGGCTGCCCAGAGCCACATCCAGCCTGGCCTTGAATTCCTCCAGGGATGGGGCATCCACAAAAAGGTCCCAGGGTTGGAGTTAAATGCATTAAATTAATTTCTACTTTTTTCGTAACTTGCAGAGCTTAATACTGAGATTCTGGACATGCGTTGTTCTATTTTTTTTGTGTGTGGTTCAGATTCTCAAATCTGGCATGAAGTCATCTGGTCTAACTCACCTGGCTTTGCTGGCATTGTGCCGTCTTCCTGCTGAAGGTTTGGCCTTCTGTGTTTGAAGAAAATTGCAGTATTCATCGAGGTTGGCTGTGGCAAGAGTGATTCTTTCAGTACCGCTGTGCCAGCCAAGTCTTTGCCTTGAATAAAAAGTCCGTTTATTTCATAACTTTTTGGCAGCCTAAGTTTAAAAAGCAGACTTTTTCGATTGGGGTAACAAGGCGTTAGAGAAACATGCTTAAAATTTGAGTACTGAGTGTTCTTATTAAAATAACCTCCAATAAGAGATAACTTCCTTGTCCCGCAGAAGTCATCTGGGTGTCTGGAAAGAGCAGCAGGAGAAAAACTGCTGAATTTCAATGTGCTTTTGTGATTCATGTGAAGCCTCACTGGGATGTGCTGGGGAATTCTAGGAAATGTGTCAGTTGCTGCAGAAGTGGGTTCCTCAAAATGTGTTTTTAATGTTTCATTTTCTTAATGCCTGTTTATGTGCAGCCTATATGGTATGGTGATCTCATATCAGAATATATATGTACTTATGTAATATGCATATGTTAAAATGCACAGTTATGCAATGTCTAGCTTATGCGTTTAAAAGGAAGGGCCGTTTTAGCTCATTTCTTTGCATTATGGTGGGAACAGTGCTTCCAGTGAAACCTACTGCTCCTCTGCATGAGTGACTGTTCAGTCATTCCTTGTGCTTCATGGGAGAGCTCTGTGCCCTCAAGAGATGCTTTTAAAGGATCTGCATTGGTTGGAGCAGAGTCGCTTCGGGTGTGGGCTGTGTAATCTGGGCCCCAAAGGTCCCCAATATCAGGAGAAGAGATGGTTCAGTGTGCAGAGAAATGTTGTGTTTTGTGTTCCCTGGAAAAATCACTTAATTTGAAATAGCTTTAGACTTCTGGGCTCTATGACTTCACGTGCTGCTGGTAAATCAGCCCATGCTTTGAATTCCTCTCCTCAGGCTGTGCTGAAGTGTGAGAGGGTTTGGTTTTTTTTGCATCTTCAATGAGGATGAAGGTCCCTTTTGTGATCAGACCAGCAACTTAAATAAATAAATAAATAAATAAATAAATAAATCCATACTCATTTACATGGCAAGTAAAATGTAATACGTGGTTTAGAAGCAAACTGATGGATTTCTTGAAAACAGAGGGAAATCCATTGGGGTTTTCTTTTGCTTTTTTGAGATGATGATGGCAGGCACAGTAGAAATATCCGAAGAACTATTAGATAAAAGATAAGACATGAAAAATAGCTTTATGATATCTGTTTGCTGGGGCTAGTACCACTAGGGTTAATTACAGGCTGATGTTAGATCAAATTTCCACAACAAGGGAGAAGGGCTGGTATAGAAAACAAAGTAGTACACACATGGTTTGTTTTCTTTGTCCTTGTTTTAAGACCTTTCCTTTGCTTGCCTTTCCACAGGTGCCACTTACGGAAGCAGTGGACCCGGTTGATTTGGAGGACTACCTTATCACACACCCCATTGCAGTCGAGTCTGGCCCCTTGAGAGACTTGCTTGAGTTTCCTCCCGATGACATTGAGGTTGTGTACACCCCCCGAGAATGTCGGACGCTTGTGTCAGCTGTTCCTGAAGAGAGGTAAGAGGAGACAGGGGAGCACCTTGCCCAAGGGAGTCAGTTGTTCTGCATTTGAAAATCTGCAAGGGTGAAGTCTGGAATTCTTGTCTGTAATGTGCCTGAAGTGAAAGTCTGCATGTCTACCGCTCTAAAAATGTTGTTGTTTATTCTTTTAACAGTGAGATGGACCCTCACGTGAGGGACTGTGTGAGAAGTTACACGGAAGACTGGGCAATTGTGAACAGAAAGTGAGTTCCCTGTGACGTTTGTCAGCTTGATTTCAAATTTCGTTTTTTTTCAGGGTGACTGGCTGGTATGAGGAAGCTCAAAAATGGTTTTCCTGGCTACTGCTTTCATGTGCCTTGGCTTTTAGTTGCCTTGCTGAGCTGAACTGATGCTTTGTTTTTAACTGAAATGATGCTTTGTTTTTAACTGAAATGATGCTTTTTGTTTTGAAAATTAGATCTCATAGACATCAAAACCCCTTAGGGCATTTTTGAAAATCTAGGCCATTTTCATCAACTGCAGCTCCTTTCAAATATTGGGGAATGTAAAATTACTTTAGGGATTTAAACTTATTGTCAGCATTTGCTTTCTTTCATACATTTTTAGTCCTTCCTAGAAGATGTAAGGTTTACATGTGCAGATGCAAGCACCTTAAGGTGCAACATTCTGCAACGTTTGTTTTTTCAAAAAGAAACTTTGGGAAAGAGCACAGTTTAAACAAATGCCTGTTAGTGTTTGAACTGTCACAGTCTTCACCTGGTGAGCTAACTGTTTAGAGAATATGCCCCAATTTATACAAATTAGTTGGAAAGTTTCTAAGCAGCTTTACTTTGAACATACTCTCTCAGATGATTGAAGGTCTGATGACTTCAAAAGCTATTGTCGAGGAGTAAGTGATCCATGTTATGTGCATCACCTTAAAATGACTTGACTACAGCTACAGCTCTGCCCTTGTGGTAGTTGTTACAATTCACTGGTTTAATGTTGTCCAGAGCACTGCTCCAGAGGATGCTGAAGATATGCTTTGCAGTGCTAAGATGACCTAATAAAAATGTGGTTTGTAACTCTTAGCAGAGGGAAAAAAAAAAAAAAAAAAAAAAGGAAACTTGAGAGAGGATGTTTTATTAACTCCCAGCCATTGTGGGCAGAGCCAGGACTGCACAATAGGCTTGGGTAGTGTGACCCACTCAGCAAGCATACCTCACAGCTTCTGAATAACTTTTAGTGGAATCTCTAACACCTGGCTGTGTTTCCTACAGTGGATTAGTTGGAAACAGTAAAGCTTTCTGTCGTGTGCAGTTGTGGTCAGTGCCAAGGAAGGCATGCAGCAAAAGGCATTAGAGTTGTTTGAGTGGGGCCAGGCTGTGCTGAGTGATTGCTGAACTGCAGCCCAAGCCTTGCTTCTTTGGAAGAGGAGAGGCAGTTCCATAAGCATCCCTAGCAGTTTTTGCTGTGATAAAATCATAGCAGTGCACTGCATAGAAATGAAAAGGTTGCTGTTGTAGCAGAGCAGGAGCCCAAAAACATGACTGGAAGAAGAACTGAATTGTTTTTCAAGTAAGGTTGTCTTGTCTACCAGATCAGGAGTCTGTTACTGGATGATGGTAGCTGGTTTCTCTTGGTCTTTCTTATTGGATAGTTACAAGTGCTTGGCCAGATTTGGGGGCACAACATCCTGATCATTGAGCTTCAGAAGAGCTTGACTTCTGCTATGCTATTCTTCTTTCTCCTCCTCTCCAGGGGAAATAGTCTGTATTTCAATCTTTCTCTATGGTTCTTCATAACCAAAATGTATTTGGGGATGGCGAAATCTGTCCATTAAGTGAATAGTTTTGTGGTATTTAGAATGAATATATGCCTTTGCTTTCCTCTTCTTTCACCTTCCGTTCATTACTCACTGCTAGCACATCTATGTGCCTACCATGTCTGCTTATCTTTCTGTAGTAATTGTAGAAGCAGGGCAGGATATAAACAATTGATTGTAGGTGCAACCCCAGCACTACTTTGGAAACTGACTTAAGTTTAACTTAAGTCAAGCTGACTAAGTTTGTGTTGTAAAGAGGTTGTGGCTCAGGCCATATGTGTGTGTGAATACAGACACAGTGCCATTTGGTATCCTAAAATTTGTTAGTCAAAGAGATGTGATCTTGTCAGCAACAGCAGACAGATTGTTTACTAGCAAGTGCTCTTGAGCTCTGGAATGCTCTGGAGGACCCAGTTCTGTTTATAAAGATGCTCTGGGAAGATGCTCATTTTAGTTGGAGTCAGAAACTCAAATGTTTTCCAGCATACTCAGAACCTCAGTGCTGCTTGCAATCCAGCCTAGTGCTGGTACTTTGGTTTGCATGGTGTTAATATTGTCTGCTCCCAGCCAATCCCTGCTCCTACAGAACCACTGGCCTTCCATCTCCTTCTTATTGTCTTAAGCTTGGCATCACAATTGCTCATTTTATGATGCCCTTAATTGGGCATTGATAATAATTCCTTGTACATCACCCAGCATTGCTTTAGAGTTGAACAAAGTCACACTGTAGTACAAGAATACTGGTTGTTGGATTATTACACAGCTTCAGTGGAGAGTGACTGGGAACACTGTTTGCAGAGAGCAATTCATGCTTTGAGATGACCCACACTGCTAATACTGCATTTGTTCTGTAATTCTGCTTCTGGGTTTGGAATCAAAAATAATGCTAAAAATGCGCTTGAAATGCTTTGTTTCCAGGTATCACAAACTGGGGACTGGATTTAATCCCAACACTTTAGACAAACAGAAGGAGAGGCAAAAGGGGCTCCCCAAACAGGTCTTTGAGTCTGATGAAGCTCCAGATGGCAACAGTTACCACGATGAACAAGTAATGTACCTTTCAAACCTTGCTACCTAAAACCTAATTTATAGTTGCATTTTAAAAGTGCAATCCCTTTCCCACTCTAAGTTGCTTTTAATTTGTTGAATCTCAGGATGACCTTAAGCGGCGCTCAATGTCGATTGACGATACTCCCCGGGGCAGCTGGGCTTGCAGTATTTTTGATCTGAAGAACTCCCTTCCAGATGCCCTTCTTCCAAACCTACTGGACCGAACCCCCAATGAAGAGATTGACCACCACAATGAAGATCAGAGGAAGTCCAATAGGCATAAGGAGCTTTTTGCACTACACCCGGCTCCAGATGAGGTATTTTTATATGTATGTGGGTGAGATTAAAAAAGTGGAGGATATAGTGAATGTGGAATCTGTCAGCCTGCCAATGATTCAAAGAGTCAAGATCATCTCTGTTAAATTTCCATGAGAACCTTTGCTGGTTTGCAGCAGTTGAGAGTTTTTCAGTGTGTTACATAGATGCTGCTTTCTGAAGGTTTATTTTCCCTTATGGATATCTGATCACTGTAATGCAGAAACATTAGAGGGATTTAATTTAGTATATTAGTGGCTGCTGCTGAATACATCACACTGGTAAACCTTGGATTAGATTGATGCTAGTGTCTTAGAAGGAAAAAGCACCATGTGTACTTGTGTCATAGTATTAGTGGCTTGTACAAGTGTTGTCTCTGAACTGCTGTTCCTGTGTCACATTTCAGGAGGAGCCTATAGAGCGACTTAGCATTCCTGAAGTACCCAAAGAGCACTTTGGCCAAAGACTCCTGGTGAAGTGTTTGTCTCTTAAGTAAGTATCACTCCAACAAACAGCTACATTATAGAAATTGAGAATTTAAGTCTGTTACATCCAGATGCTTCTGGGATAATTGCCATCTTGTTTAATATCCTTAAAACATTGTAACTTTGACTTGATCATGGGCTTAAAGGTTAATTTTGTAAAGTGCGACATACACAGTAATGTACATCAGATGATTTTATCTTTGAGGCTTCCTTTATATTGGTCTGACATAGAAGGTTTTCACTCTACTTGGCCTTTTTTGCATTCTTTTTCAGCCAACCTGTATGGCTATCTGTATGGCTATCCCATGTTGCTAGCATACATTTGGCTGTGCATGTGTAGGGCTCTGCAATTGGCCAGCCTTTGGTATTCAGCTCTGTAACAAGGATATGTAAATGGGGCAAGAAAAACAAATTAAAAGTGCTTGAGCCTTAAAACATAAGATTAACACTTTACAGTGTTAGAAAATCAAAGATTTGTCGAAGTTTAGGCTCAACAACCTTGGCTGTGTCCCTTTAAGAGTGAAGACTTTATATACTTAGCAAGCATTAACTGAAGGAATAGAAACCTGTTAAACAAGTTTAATGAAGTGGAGCTCCTGAATGTAGGGTTACCTGCAGCTGGTTCATTGCCTATAACTCTTCTCTAATAACACAAGGTAAAATTTTACTGTTATTCCCTTGGAGAAATAAAGTACAAAACTGATTTTCCACACTGCTGTATTCATCTTCTGTGTCCTCAGTTAGGTCAACCCTTCTTATTAGGGAGCTCCAGTTAGACTACACTGCAGCTCATAACTGAGATATATGTGTGGGGCATATCTCCTGCTTGTAGAGTAATCCAGGACCTAATATAGCCATAGAGATGAACTGATTTTGCAGCCTTTTATGAACTGGAACAACATAATACGCAGTAGCAGTGGAGCTTCCTCTCCAAAGGATGGTGTCTGTAGCACAAATAAGTGAAATTCTGGAAATTTATGATTTCTGCTATTTGAGCTGACACTAAATTTATATCTAATCTGCCCAAATACATGCTTGTTTGTGTACCACAGTAATCTCTGAAACTTTATTTATCATTTTAGTAGCTAGCATCCAAGGTTGTGCTGTCTTAATGACACAAGAAGCGTGTAGTCTCTTTCCCAGGGAATTTTTCAGTCTAATAAGAAATGTGGGTAAAAGAGAGAGATTACTTTTCAATGTAAGATTACCTAAGCAGGCTCCTTTTCAAGTTAATCTCAGTTTTGTTTTACAACTAGAGAAAATACCTGTTTGATGATGTAGTCCTGTATGTTGTTCTGCCTGATGGCAGAAAGAGTTCAGCCCGTAGAGCTCTGAGCACAAGGTGCTGGGGGATGCTGCTGTGGATTCAACATTAGTTGCATGGGTTGACTGTTCAGGCAGAATTGCATTTCAGTCTGAATTTTGTATAGGAGCTAGGACAGGTGAGGAGTGGGGGGGGGGAAAGGGGAGTGAGACCTCCTTTTTCAACACAGGAAGCCCTTAACTTAGCTCTGCTGCTCCTGATATCTGAACTAACAGTGCTTGGTGGTTGCTTTACCCAGGCAGGATTTGGGAAGTGTGTAGATTGTTGTTCTTTGTTACAAAATGCAAGTCATTTGATTCTATATGTTTCTTTCTTTCAAGATTTGAGATAGAAATTGAGCCCATTTTTGCAAGTTTGGCATTGTATGATGTTAAAGAAAAGAAAAAGGTATGTTTTTTATTAATTTACATTTCAGTCCAGATGTTACAGATTGTGTTATAAAACAGAAGGGTTTCTTTCTGAAAAGAGACACTTCAGGAGGACAGTGAGATACAAGTGGTTGAAAGAGCGATGGAGGCATTTCATCATGAACTTCCTTACATGTTCTTCTTCTGCTTAGTAAAGCAGTTGAAGTATAACTACTTTTCTAAAAATATTATTTAATATGTGAGTGCCTGAAATCAGTATATATATTTTTTCCAATCTTGGCTTTCAAAAGTCTTTTCCCCGGAGAGAATTTAATCTCAATAAAAGGTTTCAGTTATTTAAGTTTTTATGACTTTCTTTTTCTCTTCTTTGTGATTCAGCACGTTGTGTGTCCAAGTAACGTTCTAATAATGCACAAGAAAGTTATATGTGCTAAAATTGAAACAAAACTCAGCAGTCTTCAATATCGGAGCTCTAGGAGATACAAAATCCACTTATTCCCTATTTATGTTCTATCTTTAATATTTAAAGAGTCTCTTAGTTTTCCTAATTCAAGATATTAGCAGTAGCAGAGAGAAAAATGTTAAAAATATGCATTTTGACATTTATCTCTTTGGGACTTGAATTTAATGCATTGAGTTTTAAGTTGTGTAGATGAGAACATGTGGAATATTATGTGAACTTTGTTTAATATTTAAATCACATTTCATAAGCCAATTTTATCATTTCATTACTCCATTTTTTCCCTTCTCTTAGTCAGTTCTTTAGTGACCTCTGGTGTTGATAACCAGCTCACATTCCTTTTGGCCTTGAACGAAGCCTTGATGCTGTGGAGGATTTGGTGATTCAGTGTGAAAATCTCACTGTCTCCTCCAGGATGATCTCCTCCAGAAGATCATTTTCTATTTTAATACTTTGATATTTCAATTCAGATAGCAGTTGTTTCCTAATCCTGTGATTGGAACTGCATATCGTACAGGAGGAAGACAAAACTTCTTATTAATTTGCTCCTCTTGTTTTTTCTTTTCCTACTGTCCCTCTCTTATGCCATACTTATCTTTTTATGCATGGATTAGAAACAAGGTGCTGTTGGTTTTTTTTTCACTTGTGTCTTGAAATTACCTGTGATGTTGGTGAGTGTTTCACAGAAAATAGAAAGAACTGATGCTGACTCTACCCAACTTCTTCCTCAGATTTCAGAAAATTTCTACTTTGATTTAAACTCCGAGCAAATGAAGGGAATGCTCCGTCCACATGTCCCCCCTGCTGCTATATCCACGCTGGCCAGGTCTGCCATCTTTTCAATCACCTATCCCTCTCAAGATGTGTTTCTGGTAATAAAGGTAAGAAATGCTTGAGAAATTTTAATTACTATTGTCATTTCTATTTACATTAAGACCAAGTGTGGGTCACTCCCCAGCTTGTTACTTACACTTGCAAAGCAGTATTTTATTCTCAGAAGTATAAACATTGGAACAACAAATTTTTGTTTTCTTTCAAATCCTCTCACTTAGCACATTGAGTTCCTTTATAACAGGAGCAGTTCAGTGGAGGTATACATTATTATTATTATTGAAAAAGTGCAGAAAGTGCATAGCTTTGCTTGATACAGAGCAGCTTTCTGGAATCTGACCTTGGTTTTCAGGTGAAATGACATGCAGACTTCTTAAAATGATGGAGAAATGAATCATTTAAAAACATATCTCAATCAGAATCTCCTTTGAGAAAGGTATATGCCCTTAAGTCAGATTTTGAAATATCTTTACGGATTTGAATTGCTAAGAAAGTGTGATCCATAACTGAAATTAAATACCACATTGGTCACTCCTGGAATAAAGTATACAGAGATTGAAGTTTTCTCTTCTTTTTCATTTGTTTGAAAGAGCACAGAAATGTTACGAGGTCAGACCAGCATTTGAATTTGTCTCTGCATAAATATTATCCTACTCTAAAGAGGATTTTGATGCATACTTTCAGCTCACAGACAGTGGATACTTTGCTTTCTAGCAGCATTTTTTGATGATGTTGTTGACTGTAGTTTGTACAAGTTCTTCTTGAACTACATCTTACATGAAGTGTAAGCTTTTGAAGGTGAATTAAGGCTTTCTAGCGTGACAGAAAATTCCCAGGTGAGAAAAAACCTTTCAGTGTTTCAGGGAATAATTTGATTTCCCTTTTTTTTTTTTTTGTCTCTAAATGCCGTCTAAAAATCATGTCTTACACACATGATTTTCTGAGTTTCACAAGATAGGAGGTTGAGATAACCCTGTGTTTCTGAAGTGGAGATCTTTGCAAAAGAGCTTGTGACTGCACATTAGTGCCTGTAAAACCAGTGATCCAAGAGGAGCTGGTAGTGATTTACTTAAGTGATTTTTTAATTTGGTGATGAAAAGGATAAAGTCAAGGATAAAGAAGACAGATGCATGGTGTGCTTTACCAGGTGAATTTTTGCATAGGACTTCTTGTTATTCACTGTGAATCCTCTTTTTGTACAGCTACTATTGCTGGCATAAACTCATTAGAGAGTGTAAGATATGAAAGGAAGTAATCTTGTTCTTTATACTGTGTGGCTTTTTGTGCCTGTACTGATTGATGAAGGCAAATGGCACTTCTTGAGTGTGGGAGAACATTAAGGATGCTGTAGTCTAACAATAACATGTGCACAGTAGCAAGCATGGAATGCAGTGCCAGGATGCTTCTAAAAAGAAACAGTCTGCATGCTTGTGCTAGGGAAGGTATTTCTATCAGAAGCTGGGTTTCTTGCTAAGTGGGCACTGACTTATTCAGAGGGTTCAGAAGAAAATATGTACTCTTTGGCTGCTATAATTCAATATTTGATTTGAAAACACATTGATTTAGAATAGTGTGTCTTAACACAATGTGTCTTAACACAATGGAAGCGGTCTTCTTGTGATGCTGCAGTAGTTCCTTAATAAGGAAACCCAAAATAAGAACAGTCTTCTGGAAATGATGATGGTGATGACAATGCAGGCTGTCTGTAAGACCTGAAAAATGTGCTGAAAGTGGCTCTGGAACATGCTAAACTGAAGTGAACTGGTATATGTTCCCTCTGAACCTCTATTTTACTCTTCTGATTTAATTATAGCTGGAAATCTGGGAACTTAATGGCTCTAACAGATTGAGTGCAGTAGTTGTTCCTGACACACAAAGGGAAATCAAGCTTCAACTCTTCTGAAAGAATGTTTTTGTTTCCTCGTGTTTGTTTAATTTAACAATGCTTGCTGGATACATGTCCTTATAATGGTTCATTTTCCCTTCTCAGCTTGAAAAAGTATTACAGCAGGGAGATATTGGGGAATGTGCTGAGCCTTACATGATTTTTAAAGAATCCGATGCAGCAAAGGTAAGATTTTCTTACATGTTTTGATTAAATTTGGCTATGAGCATTTTAAGGTATTTTGTTATTAACATGTTGCACACTGTCACGTTGTTTTCTTTCACCTTGATCTCAATTGTCATTGATATTGCTCATGTTATTAAAAAGATCCATTTTTAATTAAGAAACTTGTCAAATTCTGAGAGGCAGCAAGGAGTCAAGGACCCTTGAATCTTGATGCTACACAGGGAAAGAATAGTTAAAGGTCATCAGTTTTTGTAGGTGACAGAGGAGATGCGTGGTTACCATCAAGCTCAGTCATCTGTAATTCTGTGTCCCAAAGGATCAGCTCTGTGCTTTTAGCTTGATCAAATGGAGGCAGGTTTAGATGTGAATGTGCAGTAAGATTTCAACTTGTCCGCTGCTGATCTCCATCATAGTACCTCTCCCTTGCTCTAGAAGGGTTATAAACTGATAAAATACATTAACAGGGAATTCTCTATCAAGTCTGGCTTTGAATTGCAGTGCAGTTCTGATTGTTTTTCCGCTATTTTCTCTTGATTTTTCTTTTTGTTGATATTCTAAAGGTCCATACTCAACAGCAGGATAAAGCTTTTGTTCTTACACATAGCAAGGGTAGATAAGAAAATGTGTATTTTAGTATTCTGTTTTTTTCATTAACATTCCATTGATTCTTGTTTTTGGCAGTTTGGGCATTGTCTTCTAAAGTGCAGTGGATAGCCTTGGCTAGCCCTGAAGCACTAAAAAAGCTGTGCCTTGCTAAAGTTCTAGTGTGTCTTTAGCTGAGAATCTATGTCACTGCACCACATTGTGGAAAACAACTATCTTTCACCTGAGGTATTCAGCAAACAGATATAAAAACCTCTCAGTTTCCTGTGTTTGACAAGTTAGAATGTGCCTACGTGAAATTTAGGCTTTGGATTTGCAGGGAATGTAGATGCAAAGGTGATGTTGCAAGGTCTCCTTCGCAGCGAGGTGCATGAGCACATGCTGAACTACAAGAATGCAAGCAGCACAGCTTACTGTTGTTATTGAGCTCTCTGTCAGTGGATTTTTTTAACAAATGGAAGCAAAAAGTTGCTGCTTAAAATGCAGAATTGTGGCAGTCATTTCATATCCCCTTTTTCTTAGTGGCATGAATACGGTACTGCTTAGTTGAGGAATATTCTCTGCTTCCCATTTGGCTCCAGGTGATCTGGGCATGGCTGCTGCATGAAATCATGTTAAGAGAGGTCATTTCAGACTTCATAGAGTAAAATTTGGGTTTTTTTTGGAAGGGTGGTGGGCCAGATGAGCTCACAGGGATTGTGCAAGCTATGGAGGAAGCTGAAGAGCACACAGTCAGCTGCTCTGGCTGTCAGGTTGTCCTGTACCTGATGCTGTTGGTTGGATTGCAGTTCTGTGAAGCAGAAGCCTGCATAATGCATAGTGATGCCACTGTTATGTAGTGATTTTGTGAAATGAACCTTTGTTTCTGTACCTCTCTTTTTAACACTTGGGTTTAATCTTTTCTTCGCAGAATAAGGAAAAGCTGGAAAAACTGAAATGCCAGGCAGAACAGTTTTGCCAAAGACTAGGCAAATATCGAATGCCTTTTGCATGGACAGCCATTCATTTAATGAACATTGTGAGCAGCGCTGGAAGTTTGGAAAGAGATTCCACAGAAGTAGAAGTAGGCACAGGAGGTAAAGTGTATGGCATCTGCATAAATGAGTGTGGACAAATCCAGAGTGTCAGGAAGTCTTGATTTGTATCCTGTATCTGCTGTTGCTCCTTTAATCCCGTTTCTCCCCCTGCCCGAGGCCTTCCGATAGTCTCAGGTCATGGTTGAAATGAAACAGAGAAGTCCATGATAACAAATGGATTTATCTTTCAAGGATTTTACAAGCAAACCATCTGTTATATTATTTAAAACCGGGCTTCTAAGTGTGAGAGTGTTACAGGCTGATGAACATTTTCCAAAGGAGTGGATTAATCTTTGCAAACCACACAGCTCATCTGAAACTGCTCTTCAGCATCCCCAAAACTGCCAACTTCATCATCTTTCAGAGCAAGGGAAACACATAAATCTCCACACGATAAAGACTTTTATAATAGCAGTAAGGCACTGGGGTGAGGTTGCTGTGAGAGGAGCAGAAGTAGTTGGCTGTGCTTCATAGCCTCCTGATGCCTCGGGAGTGTGATTGTCTTAGCATAACCACCTCTTCTATCACGCTTATTGCATGATTTCCGAAGGCGGCCGCTATCTTCTTGTGTAGAAAATCTTGCTTGGAACAAAGGTAGACTCTTGGACAGTTGTTTTTTTCTTTTTCTTTTTTTTTTTTAATTACTCTCCCTTTCTATTTTGTTTTTTGAAGAACGCAAAGGCTCGTGGTCAGAGAGAAGGAATTCCAGTATCGTTGGGAGGCGTTCGTTAGAGAGAACCACAAGTGGTGATGAGGCTTGCAATTTGACCAGTTTTAGACCAGCTACTCTGACAGTGACAAACTTCTTTAAGCAGGTATTGTATGAAACTGTCTAAGCAAAAAGTTGCTTCCTATACAGAGCGGTTGAATCATGAGAAATCAGTTTAGATCTGAATAAATTCTTTGTGATACTTTCAGTATGTAATGTCTGTTCCCTCATCATGGGATATCTCTGAACAACATACTGTGAGTTTATTAGATTGTGTGCTCATCCTGCCACCAGCAGTTGAAAGGTGGTTCTTTCAGGAAGTGCACTGTGAGAAATTTACATTACAGAACTTGAAACTATTTGCTGTTTTTGCTTTGCATTATGGCACAGTGACTTAGCCACTCTAATAGAAACGGTCCAGAAGAATGACCAGAAGAAGGTTGGTGTGTTTTGCTCCAGGTTGTTCTACTGTGTGCTGGAAAAATCACTGTTTGGCCTTTTGGTAAACATATTTAGCAAAATGTTCTTAGAAGCAAGTGCACAAAAGCTGAGGATAACTTTTTGGGTTAGTATGTCACAAAAAGTATTCCAGGTAGTCCTAGTCCAAGAGTTGCATAGCCTCTGCCCTGATGCTTGCTTGATGCTGTTGGTTTCATTAGATGACAGAGAATCCTTTCCAGCCCCATCAGAGGGCTCAGAAACAGGTTCACGAATGTAATTTGCAGTCAACACATCCAGTGATGCCCAAAAAACCAGAACATTTCTCATGCTTCTTTGCTGATTGGCAGTTCTTCTTAACCAGAGCTTGGGATTTTCCTGAAAAGCAGTAGAAAATATGATTAAACAGAAGAAAATCTGTAGTGAAGCTTAGAAAATGGTTTCAGTTCATTAATTTTCCCTAAGGTTTGCTTAATGCCACATCTGGTTAAGGAAAATTATTATTTGAATGTCACCTTTGTGTATAAAATGGATTTAATAGTGTACAACCAGATATTTTTTGGACTGATTCCTCGATCATTGGGATTACAAAGATGTGGGTTCTATATATTGAAAGCTGATTAAGCTCTCTTTTTTTTTCTGACTGTTTTGGTTGTATGCCAGTTTCACTGTGGATAGCCAGTCACGTTCTGCTCTTAAATTCAGTAATATAAAGGAGAAATGTAATCCAGGGTACAAAGTTATACTGGTGGAAAGCATGTAAATGAACGGCCTCTTTTGCTCAGTGCTTTCATGAAACTCAGCATAACTGAAATTGGGCTCTGCGAATGGTATCTTTAGAGCCTCAGTGACACAGAACAGCACAGGAAATTCCTTTTAGAAGAATGTCAAATTCTAGTTCTGTCTTGTATCCTTTAATCCCTTGAAGTCCAATTAACCAAATACCACTGAGTGTTTTCTCTTTCCATTTGCTTTTTTCTTCTTAATGTGTTTTATTGCCTTTATTATCAGATGTCCTCTACTTTTGGAGAGTTGGAAGGTAGCAAAGTGACATTTTCTGTAATGTTACAACAAAATTTTGAACTACTAGAATGTGACACAGGGAAGATTGACAACAAAGTCCTTTCACTTCCCATCCCTTCTTAACAATGATTTTGTCAAGTATGACTCTTAGACTTATACTGAAGGAAAAGCAGAGGAAAAGGAAGGAGGGTCACCATCGGAATGATGGATATTTTTTCAAGCTATTATACTTGCTAAAAAATGGATATTTTAGGGAAATCTTCTAACAACCATTCTCAGTTTTAAAAAAGATAATATTGATGAGGAGACAAAAGGTTTTCAATGAAAAGTTCCTGCAGCTGTCATGGTGATTAATAAGATGAAAAGAAAGGAAAAGGGATGAAGAAATTAGCAGTAATTCAGCATGCTAATGTAGCACCTCATTCTGTGAAGGTACATTTTGATGTCAGAGGGAAGAGGCTAGTGTACATGGTTTATTCATATTTCTGTAGTCCTTAAGAGTTGTGCACATCATCTCTTTGACAGGAGGGTGATCGCCTGAGTGATGAAGATTTGTACAAGTTCCTGGCTGACATGAGACGGCCGTCATCAGTGTTACGGAGATTGAGACCTATCACAGGTATTGAACAAGACCTTTCTGGGTTGTGCTCACTAAGCATGTTGGTTAGTCCTTCCCAGTTCCTACCCAGTTCTTAAAAACAAGCATGCGACAGAAGCCCTAGGAGATTGTTGGCAGTAATTCTTGGTGGACCAACAGCATTTTTATCTGACCGTGTTTTCACTGATGTATGAGCACGTGCAGCATTTGCCACACTGAGAGTAGCATCTGTGAGCAGAGGACACAAAACCCCAAAGCCCTAAATCCTGTAAGGACTGGAGAGCTTCTCTTTTTCTGAATAACACTCCACTCACCAACTGAGAGGTGTGTGTTGGCTTCCAGTTGTTCAGTAGGAACAGGCTCCACCTCTATTTGAGAAAGGAAAATAGAAATGCTAGTGTGCCAGCATTGAAACATCACCAGTCCTTGACCTATGCTATTCCTGACAATATTTACTTAACCCGTTCTTAAAAATCTCCTGTGACAGCAGTTCTGCTGCTTCCTTAGATCTTATCTCCCAGCACTCACCAGTCGCTGTGGTGAGGTTAGGTATTAAGAAAACTTTCCAAAATTATCTTTCTGAAATGTAATCTGACTATGATATGTCATGCCCTCGGGGCAGTTATCACAACTTTTCAAATACTCTGAATGCTGTTATTAGTTCACCCTTACTCGTCTCCATTTTGCAGCCATTTGGGCTTTTTTCAACCTTCTCTTAAGGACTGTGATTTTAAAATTGCTTGTTGTTTTGGTGGACTCCACTAGAGTTCCTTGAATGTATTCATGGTTTTCTTGAAGTCTGGTGCTCTGAACAGAATGCACTCCTCCTTCTCAGGCTTCATCTGTCCACAGCAGATGAATTTGTCTCCAGTGTCTTTGAAGTCTGAGGAGTTGTACTCAGTGATCCTTGCAGGTCACTTCCAACTCAGGAGATTCTGTCATTCCCTAATGGTTATAACTTTCTTTGGGACACTGCCTTATTGTCAGTGTCGTCACCCAGCACTTTTCTACAGAACTGATCTATGCCAATTGTTGTTTGGTTGTTTTTTTTTAATCTATATGTTATCTTCTCATTCTTCACCCTTCACTCTTTATTGTGTTTCCCCTTCATCATTTGATGCCATTTTTCCATCTCTCCTGTCTTTCAAATGTTCAAAAATCATTCCAACCTTGGTGACATCTGCACATAATCTGCATTGTCGGTACTGCCTGCTGACTTGTTAAGGAGGATATTCCATAATCTTGTTGCAGATTAGCTTTCAGCAACTCCTGGAACACCCTTTCAGTTTGATAGATTCCCAAGATTTAGTGCTAGATGGGCTTCATACTAAGATTATTTAGGCTTTCCTTAACTTAGCTATGAGAACAGCATCTGGGATTTGTTAAGATATCTCTTTTCTGTTGGTTCTTATCATGCAGTACTTTGACTGTCCTAGATACCAGTTTGATTCACTATTACATGTTGTTGTTTTTCTAAATCCACATAAACTGTAATCTGTTTACTTATGAAATCTGGGTATTAACCATAGCAAAGGAAAGAGTGACTGTGCTTTTTGATATATATTTAACTTCTATTTATTACAATTAAATCATTTTCTTCTTACAGCTCAGTTGAAGATAGACATATCTCCAGCTCCAGAGAATCCCCATTACTGTCTAACTCCAGAGTTGCTACAAGTGAAACTTTACCCAGACAGCAGAGTAAGACCTACAAGAGAAATCCTGGAGTTTCCTGCCAGGGATGTCTACGTTCCAAATACCACGTACAGGTTAGTTTTGAAATACGTCTCACATTTCAAGGCCTGAGATTGGCAGGTCCAGAGCTCAGCTGGTTTGTTGCAAAACTTGCTGCATCAGATGGTGTGCTGTGCCAGAGACACAGAAAGGGTCCAGACTGACACAGCAGAAAACACAGAGATGTGCAGGGATTAACATAGTTGCGTAAAACTTGGCTGTGGGCAGGAGGGTGGCACAGCTTTCTTAGTTTCTCAAAATACAAAGTCAAACTTAGTGGAGTTCTTCTCACATTTATGCAGATTTTTTTCGTTTTGTCTGTGTGCTAAAGGCAATGTTCTCTAATTGGTTTTACTGCTTTCTGATACTTTCCAGGGTTTATTTATTTTTTTTTATTTACAATGGAGGTTAAAAATGAGGAAAATGAATAATCCATTCATATTTCCATTTTGATTTAAAAGCAATTTCCTTGTTTACAATGCTTTAAAGAAATAAAGATCTGGAAGAATATTTTTGAGCGTTTTCAGAAAACAATAACCTTCCTATAGCCATATGCTCCAGGCAGGAGTAGATTTCTTTTCATTATTTTCCTCTATTTAAAGATTTTTCACAGTATTATTGAAGATGATACACTTCTGAGGGGCACTGCCTTCTTCAGTTGAGTAATTTCACCAGCTTAACTTGCAAAATCAGTTAGTTCTTGTTGAAATTGGATAAATACAGACAAGGCTTTTAGAAAACAGAGCTTACAAGAAAGAGTTTAAGTTCCACACCTCATGTCTTTTCAGAAATTTAATTTATTGTGGTTTTTGTTGGATTTTTTTTTTTTTTTTGGTGGAAATTATATAATTATACACTACAGTCCTCCAGTACAAATGTGCAGCACTGTGTGTTTTCTGCTTTGCAATGAATCCATAAGAAGTTGTAGTATCCTTGCAGTTCCTGTGCGAGTAGCACATTCTGTTCACAGTTTCTTTACTCTGACATATCACGTGTTAAAACCACTTTTTGTATGGTTGCAAATGTTGAGATAGAAAATCCATACTGTACAAGATAAAATAGACAAGTCAATATGACTCAGTATAAGTGCAGAATTGAGGTCTTTGTCAATAAACAGTTCCACATCAAGCCATCTGTAAACGTGTTGACAGTCCTACTGCCTTGGAGGATTCTGCAGCTGAAGTTAAACAAATACGAATGTGTTTTCAGGAGCAGCAGCACCTCAGCTTGGCCTACAGGGTTTGTTGGATGGTATCACAGGCACAGGTTATTCAGCTGTTCTCTGAAAGTCATTTTGTCCTGTGCTCTCTTGGTCTTATTAAGTTCTCAGTGAGGTGTTTTGAAAGGTCACAAAGGGATGGGTCTGAAGCTGTCTCAAATGAGAAAATCTCTCACTCCTTTCAGTGAGCTTTGAAGTTTAGCTCTTAAGTTTCAGTTTGAAAGCATGGTTCAGTTATTTTTTGAAGTGTGATATCTAAGAGATTAGGTCTACACCATGGCTTGCTTTATGTGTGTGTACATCTCTGCAGCTGCATGAGTACAGTACTTCAGCAAAAGTTGGCCTGACATACACTGCCAGAAGTTTGTCTGGAAATACACAGAACCCTAAAATAGGGAGTTGCTCATCTTTCATTTCCTCGTAGGAGCATTCAACAGCAGTGAAGTGAACCAAACATCCAATTAGTTACTGTATGAAACACAATTTCTTTCTTTTCCCACGGTCTCAATACCTACAGGTCCTCTGTAGTACTTTGCCAGTGCTTTCTGTTTGCTTGAACACTTCCTGTACCCTCCTGCACTGCCCAGAAGTTAATGCAGCAGCCATAAAACCCTTTCTCCCAAGCAATGTTATCTAATAAATAGATAGGCATCTGTTTACTAGGCAATGGGGTTTGATCCCAGGGAGATGAAAGCCCCTCTGAACTTCTAGCACACTGGCATTTGGGCTAGGATGAATGAGAATACTCACCAAACATACAGTAAGACCATCATATGTGCCTCAGGGTTTATGTCATTGGAGAATGCACCATACAGTGTATGGATTTGGACACACACCTGATATTAAACATAATAGGAATTTCTTTGATGCTCAGTGTATTAGCTGTGAAATGCATCCGGTTGAGCATTCAGTCAAAAATTTTTAAGTCTGTTGGGTGAATCATTATTCTGGTTGACTTGAGCAGGTAGTATCTTCCATTCCTAGGTTTCCAGTACAAGCCTTTTGTTCTGTCTAGTCTTCCTTTTGACCTTGGTGCAACGTACTTCCCATTAAGATTGGTTTCCTCACATTCACTGTGCCACCAGCCTCCTAAGAAAAAAATATTGTAGTATCATTTACTGTCAGTTGTTTCTTAACCTATTGTGCTCAGCTTGAGTACACACTTCCCATTAGCAACATCAATCTTTAGGCCAGTTCCAGCAAAAGTGGCAATTACCCAGTGTACCCAAATGAAATGTTGCTTGTACATGGAGCCACTTAATGCTTGACACTTGAAGGCCACTGTGCAAATGTTGTGCTACCTGTTAGTGGCTGCTTCACGTAGAAGTAGTGGTGCATAGAAAACTTCACACACAAATGCTTCCACTGAACTGGGACATTTGGGTCTGCTCCATATGTTTCCCGTAAAGCTCCACAGCAGACTTATTGATTTACTGATATTTTTCTCAAGTACAAACTGATAAATCTCTGCATCTACAGGAGTAAACAAATCACTTTTTTTATTGGCCAAGGTCCTTAACCACCATCTTGAACTCGAAGTCCAGTTCAGCTAGCAAAGGGTAAGGAACTAGCTGTGGTTCTGTGCTAAATATAAAAGTATAGCATTTTGGAAGTCTGTCCATCTGTGTTATGGCCACTACGGATTATAACACTCAGCATTGTTTCAGACATCCCCAGTTTTCAAGCTGAGAATGCTAGAAACAAAATGTTTGCTGTGTGAAGCATTTGCCTGGCAGGGCACTCTGTATCCTGCAGTTTGATCATTAATTGCTTTTTGCATTGTTTGCTTTTTCCTGCAAAGCAGCAAAACGTAAAAGCTTCATAACATCAGTGAATTTAGGAAATGTTTAAACAAATCATCTTTAAGGAGAGATATATCCTTGGCCTCACACCTCTCTTCTTCTTTTGAGAGCAATTTTAGCATACACTTTTGACAAGCAGCTTAAGCCTTCCTTTCAGTGGAAGCTTGCCTCTATTCTTAACCAATGGCTTATAGTCAAAATGGATCCAAGAGTCAATTTGTCCTCTTTTCTTTTGCAAGAAGGGAACAAATCTGCCACAGCAGAGCAGGCTTCAGAGAAGGAGCTGTACTCCGTAACTCACTATCTCAGCTTTAGGTTTTATTTCAGCCAGTTCTGCTGGTTCTAACTCTAGCTATTTACTCAGCCTCACTCTGCTTTTCTTTTTTCTTTTTTCTAATAAAGTAGAAAAGTGATACCTCGTTGTTGTAGAGCCCAACAGAAAGCACCTCCCACTCTTTCCTGCAGCTATTCTCTCTTTTCTGCTTCTAAAACCAGCCAGATAATATCAGTAAGCACTCACTAAAGCATACTGCCATTCTTCATTTAGCAAGGGAACATCCACATTCATGCACCCAGCATACTGATACCTAGGTAGTTTTGTGGGCAGTCGAGGTCATTTATTATGGCCATATCATGGTCTGCAGTTGAGAAGCGCAGTTCTGTCTGCTCTGGCAGTGCATTGGGGATGCTCCCAGAGATCCGTGAGAGCTGCAGCACGTAATCTGTTTCAGGGCCTCCCAGGGTGAATGCATATTCGATGTAACGTTTGTTATCTTTCCAGTCCTGCAGCTCAATCCGTAAGATGTAGTCTCCTTGTTTAGTGATGGAGTAGATCTTGTGCAGGCCTAGCCAGAATTCCTCTGTGAAATCATAGTAAATAGTGGTTGTGATTATGGAGCCAAATCTGAATGCATTTACCATGTTTTTCAGATATCTAAACCATACCACAGGTAACTCATTCACCTTTAACATGCATTGTTTGAGACTTATTTGAGTAAGCAGCACAGCGTCAGAATCAAGGTATGCCAGAGGTGAGGATTTGAGGTTGGATGTTACTGGAGGAGAGTTTTTAGTGTTACAGGTTGAATGTTCCCTGAAAACCCACAGCACTCGAACTGCTATTGCATTTTACAGGTAACCTGCATTTGGTGCGTGTGAAAATACAGTATTTAAAAGGATCCATTCATTGCTTTAATTAAATCAGTAATATGAGCCTCGGGAACTGCTGATCTTTTCAGAGGTCTCCTGCTGCATTCTTAGTTTACCTCTTCCTAATGTTGGTTTAGTATATGAGAGTTGGAGACCAATGAAGGGGCAACTGTAGCTTTCAGTAGCATCAGACAAACTGCAAAGGCAAAAGTCTGCCTCAGTTGTGAGCTGCTATCCCAAACTGGGGTGGTGTTGAGATACTGCAGCTCCTTATTGTAAAAGAGGTGGAAGGATGCCAGTTGTGGTGCCCAAATTAGTGAAGTTTTAATCTATGCCTAGAAAGTAAAAAATATTTTCTAAACTTGAAAAAGAAAAACGGGGGGAAATGTTCTAGGCAGGGAAGCTGGTGTGCAGCTCTTGGTGCTGGAAATTCTTTGGAATTGGTGGTTAATAGGTGAGCAGGGATATCTCTTCAGCCTGGCCAGCCAGGGGGGAGGACATTGAGCACCTCATGGGCAGCCAGTGATGCTGTAGGGGAGGACACACAGTCTGAGGCTGAGCAACTCGGTCTGGGGTTTGTTAAGAAGACATGGTTGCAGAAAGTTTGGGAGAAAGTAGTGATCTTGGTGAGGCATTGTGTTTGTGTGTATACTCTACGTGGCTGAGGGTTGCTTTGTAAATTGTTAAAACAGCACTTAGCACGTCCTTGCCTTGATTCAGCAGGGGCTTCTGTACACGCATCCAAAGATGCGGCATTGAGAATTTTACTGAATTATTCTTCCTGGTGTTGCACTAGTTAGGCAAGCTGCTTAAGTTTGTATGTAGGTTTTGTCTGCTCTCATGTGAACACCTTTCATTGAGAAGATTTGCCTTCTAAAATCAATTTGTACAGAGAAATGAAGCAAAAAAAGTGTTTTTTTACCATTGAGATCACCAAAACCGTTTGTATAGGCATCCCAGGTTTGGTTGAAATCTAGTGATCCATCCACTCTGTTCTGGATTACTGTCCAGGAAGTGCCTGTGAATGCAGAGGGAAATAAATCATAAACCTGGTTTAAGTGCTTAAAACACAGGAGAGAAGATGGAGTTTAATGGAGCCGATAGGCTGCTGCTGGCTAGCACTGCTCCGAGATCTTTCTCCTGCCCAGGTCACAACAACCCCATTGCAGACATTTCAGCAAAAGTAAGCAAAGCAGTTTTTTGCACAGGGCAGCTGCGTGTCACTCTGTTTACACACACAAACATATTGTGTTGCCCTGTTACGTTTGCATCAGCCTCTTCCCCATCTGGCTTTGACAGGAGGCTCAGGAGGGAAGCTGCAGAGGACATGCACAGGGCAGCACTGCAGGGTGCTCTTATCTCTTATCTCTGGGCAGTGCCAAAGGGAACAGGCAAATGAAAGAGTTTCTTACAAAGATAGAGCTTGGGTAGGTGCAGCCACAGTTCCAGGTACATATATGGCTCCCCTAAACATGATACTGAAATCCTGCCTCCTGGGCTCACCTCACTGGGTTAGTTTGATATAGCTGAATCTCAAGCACCAGTCCATGCTATCAAACCCAAGTTTTATTCACTGTTTGCTTTCTCTTTGGAAAACTTAATTCATGATTGCAACTTAGTGGCATTTATAGTTGCCATTTTCATCTTTAAAACAGAAAGTGCTTGACTTCTTAATATTAATGTGCTCATATTAACAGCATAGATACTACTAAGAATTATAATAGTATATTTGAGACACACACACGCACACACGTGTATACATATATATAAAAGAAAAGGATGCATGAGACAGTAAGTTTTTATGCACTTTGAGTGATATACAGTATTTTGGATCAGAAAATTAGACTGTTGCTAGCACAGCTGTCTTACCAAATTTCATTTCACAGTAGACATCGAAAGCTTCTGAGCTGTTGGGCTTAATAGTGTAAATACCACTGGAGCGTATGCCACTGTTGTAGAGAGCAGTGCAGTCAGGAGTGGCACCTAGGAAAGCAAACACCGGGCAATTACAAATCCTGTTTTGGATGTGGTAAGTTTTAATCCAGCTTTGTAACTTGAATTTTTCATAGGGTAGGGCTGATACAGAAACTCAAACAGTCTTTTCGGTCATCATTACAATAAATGTCATGAAATGGACAAACTGCTTTGGTAATACAGCTGATGTACGTTTTCTAAATTAATTTTGCAAAAGTTTTAAAGCTTAAGATTGGACTCTGGCAAACGGACTTTGCCACACCTTAAAACTTTCCCAATAAATTCTGTTCCCATTGCTGCAGTTTGGAAATGCATCTCGACTTTAAAAAAAGGGTCTTCCAAATCCTGTAATGAGCTGAAGTAAATTAGTTGGCTGCTCATACTCTCCAAGACAGGCATCAGTAAGTGGATTACAAAGATTGTCACAGCATGTATTTGCATGGGGTGAATGGAGGCTAAAGATTGAGGGTGATGGCACAATTGGATGTTGTTTGTATGCCACCCCATAGACAAGTATACACATAGTGTGGCTAAACAGATGATGTGTTTTCCAAAGCAGAAAATCCAGCTCCTTGCTGAAGTGCTGTGTGTAACATAAGAGCCCTTGATTACTAAAACCCACCAATGTGTCTTGTAGTGCACGTGAGGCGTGTGATCTCACCTTCCAGTTTGTGCATTGCGGCTGTGGAGTTGTGCACAAGGAAGGGGCTGCCCTCATTTGATTCTGCTTGCTCCTCGGTGAAGGAATTCTCTGCGAGTTCCTGGAGCTCAATGTGGTTTAGCTGGCAAGAACCGTAATTACAGACTGTTAATTTCCCAAGGCTCTGAAATTATTAGATTCATGTATCAAACTGAGCAATGTAGTACAGATAGTAATTTTTTATATGAACATAACCATTTGAAATACCCAACTTAGTACATAAAATTAACTTTAGAAGCACACTGGTGGATTTCGGTTATGTATGTCAGCTATTTCACTGCCCAAACAACACAGGATTCACAAGGTATGTGACCAGTTCTCATGAGGTGCATGTTAATGAGTAAACATAACTAGCTTACTTTCTCATTACTTAGACAAATAATAGCAACACCTGAAGAGCACAGAACACAGTTATTTTTGTAAAAGGCATTTCCCTTTTACAGCCTCCTCTTAGGAATGAACTAAATATGAGCATGTCAGTTATGCCCATTTTTTTGGTTACACATGGGGGGTTGCAGAGCATGGTTCCATATTGGAGTGAATATTGGAAAAGGAGAAAGAGATGGAAAGCGATGATGCTGAGAAGACCAAGGGAAGAACAATAATAGAATAGATAATGAGGTAAGAAAACCCACAAACAGCAGTCAGGAAATAGAGCAACCTATTACTGATGGGCAGTGGTTTGAGGCTGTGATCTCCGTTGCTGTGTGCAATGGTCTTTGCCTCCAGCCTGGCAGCACAGCAGACTCTCAACTGAAGAGGTCCCTAGCTGTGATCAGAATCACGTCTAGCATCCTCTGTGCTCCCAAAACATCATAAGAGATGTAAAACTCAGAAGCAAGAAATGCGATGGTTCACGTACCTTGTCCTCCAGCTCCATTATTTGGTTGTGCTGTTTGTCCAGCTGCACATGCTGGTCCTCCACGATTTTGTGGAGTTGCTTGATGTGATTGTCCTGCTGCTCCACGAAGGCCTGAGGGCAGGAAAGGAGGGAGGCTGTAGTTAGAGAGAGGCAGCATGAGGCTGTCACAGTCCAGCCTAACGCATTGCGGGGTTACTTGTGAGAGGCACAAACCATTTCACATTGCATTCTCCATAGGATTGTCTGCTTTTGCTCTAAAGGCACAAATTTCTTTGCCACTGAAATGAGTACCCAGGTTATTTTAATGCTTGTTTGAGGAAAAGTGCTGGCAGCTTCATAGACTTTTACTGTTGCTGTCACTTTCCTTCCATGTCCACGTGCAAAACATTTACATTCTGTGAAGTTGGTCCTTGCTTCAAAGTAAATATATGGCAGTGACCATAAAGAGAAATGATGGCAGGTGTTTAAGGTATTAGCTGGGGGTTTCTTTTTTCTTTCTGCTCTCACATGAATATCCAGTGTTTTCTCACACAAGTTATTTGACCGTTTTATGCTTTTGCAGAATCCATTTCATACTTCCTTTTCCAGTGGAAATTTTATACCCACCCTCGTATTTGCATGTATTGACATTAAAACTGTTAACACATACAAAATTCTTTGTTCTAGGTTCATACAGGAACTATAAATATCCCTCTCTAAAGGTTAAAACTTCCTAATTTTATGCTGAGCAGACAGACCCAAGTGCATTGACTCATAATGAGCCAATGACATATGAAGCTTTCGACTTCATAAGCAAATCACTTTCCCAATTAATTTTATCTCATTATTATTACAGAATTTCTTAAAGATGATTTGCAAAATGTACTGAAATGATACAGAGCCCTATCATTTCACCATTTTCTCTGACTCTTTAAGATTACTGTGGTGATCTGTTTCTCAGTACAGTAATACTGCAGTGAAGTTGCAGGGAAAACATCAGTTTCTAATGTATAATGACCAATAATAGCATTACAATTTACTTTGGCTTTATGTGTAAAGGACTTTCACAAATCTACTTACTTTGAGTGAAGAAATTTCATTTGTCTCCTGCACTGTAGGCTGGATAATGGCCAACTTAGTGACCTTGTCCTCCAGTCCCCATACTTTCTCTTGCAGCTGGATTTTGTTTTGTATAAGGTCTTCAATCTTCAGGTTCATCTCCTGCGAGAGATTCTTTATCTCTTCATTGTTGATTTGCAGTCTGGCAGTAGTTTGTCGGAGTTGTTCTTCTTCTTCTTTGATTTCACTGGTTTGCAGTGAGAGCTCATAGAAAGACCTATCAAAAATGTAAAGTTTTTGAAAGATATCATTCATCTGTCCCTTTGTCTTGTGGACAAAGTCTTTAAGACCGTGCCCAAGCTGGAGGAGTCCATTGGCTAAGATTCGGACATCATCTAGCATGGCAAATCTTGATTTTGTCTCAGGAGATGTAGCAGAATCAAGGAGAGAGAAGTCCTTTTCAGCCCTAACTGAAAGAGCAAGTGGGGCAATGAATAGAAGGAGTAGAATGATTTTCATGTTTTCTATTCCTGATATGCTTTGGTTGTTCAGCAGAGACTTTTCCAGATAGTTTTCACTGTGTGAATGCTCCGTTGAAGAATTTAATCTATATATACTCCTCTTCATTTTAGAAGAGGCAGACCAAGAAGTTGATCATTAAACTGAACAAATTTGAACAATTGTAACCCCACTCGAATCTAGGTTGATGCCTGGGAAGGTAAACCTGAGAGGCAGGCACGTTGCTGATAAAACTGGCTCTGAACTTTTCCATCTGTCAGACATTCTGTTTTAAAATGTTATTGATGATGTAGGATGTGTTTCTGACACGATACTCGTTAATAGATTAATTGTGAGTCATAATCTCACTAAAGAGCCTAAATTGCTTCTTGTGTTGTATGATTTCTCTTATTCCCTTAGGAATGTAGAAGGATTTACCCTACTTAGGAGCACTGGATGCTGCACTTCAGGTTATGCAGCTTTTAGATAAGCTGGGGAAGGGCAAAATACTCTCCGATGATTCACACAATCTGATTCTCATCTTGTGCCATTTTCTGATGTAACTCATCGTGCTGCAGTGGATTTGCTTGTCAGCTAGTTCAGATTAAGTGAGAAAGTGGGAATTAGGTCCAGAGATTGCCTGGATGTGATTCTACTACCTTAAGGTTTGTGCAGTAATTTACACCATATAAAGCTTATTTTTTAAGAGCTGCTTTCCAGAGGTGGGTGAGATAAATAATGTCCTGCTTTCATTTCTCACCTTACAATTCCCCTTGGTTTTTAAGATTCTCAGTGAATAAAGCAAGTCTGCGGGTGCTTTGAAATAAATGTCCAGCTCTGCACTGGGTCTCTGCATGGAAGTGTTTGTTTTTCAGGGAGTATTGCAGTATGAATGAAAGGTATTTTTCTTTCTCATAGTGATCCAAGAAATCAGTCCACGCATAATATAGTCTCTACTTTGAAGGGTTTTTAGGTCACTGTTTAACATGGCCTGGACTTAATGGACATGAAGGGCTGACAACATGCAGTTAACTTGCTCCTTCCTCCCTAATAATTAAGTAACATGAAAGTGTCTCTGATTAGTTGGTGAATTGTTTGCACCAGTATGACTTGAGTCAGGCTTACTGGAGTATGCACAATGCATACAAAACCAGCAGTCTTGACACTGGAGAGAGTGGGGATTTATTCAAAGGGATTTGTAGGCATAGATTGGGAGCAAATGTGGGAATTGTCCCTAAATACAGTCAATAATCAGAGTTTTGTAATGGGAAGCAGCACTGCATTTTCACAACCCAAATGTGCAGTGCTGTCTTGTGAAGAAAGTAATTTCCAGTCCTGGGAGGTGTCCTGCTGCAGCAGACTGTCTCGAAGGTCTTAACTCTGGCTGTGCTGTGCAAAGAGTTGGGGAGCAGGAGGGCAAGGACAGCCCTGAGCTCTGCTATGCATTCTGCCAAGGATTCAGATAGCCTTTGCTTTGTTTGAATTGCAGTGTATTGGTAACAGGGGTACTTCTGGCCCTTCAGATATTGCAGCTATACAATCCTTCTGCCTTTCGAGACAGGCTGACGAACTGGGAAGAGGTGTGAGATAGGTGCAGACCAATATGGAGATACTCCATGCTTCTCCTAGTTCTGCTCAATTCCACACAGCTTACATAAGTCAGGTTAGAAACGTGCACTTGAAGGATGCGCAAAGAGGTTTTTACCAATTAAATGCTCATTGATGACCCATGCAAAGCAAGAACTGAGCCCAGCTGGGTGAGACTGGACTGCATCCGCTCTCAGTTGGCAGATGTAAGACATAGTAGAGGGCAGTTACTGACTTAATTGCTTGTTAGAGTCTGGAAGGCTGCGAGCAACAGAGAGTTTGGTTATGGGCTGTCATTAAAGGAACGTATCAAATTAGTATTTACCCAGCCCTAATGAAAATCTGTTAGGAAAATTGTCAGAACAATTAGGGTAATTCATTGGAAGTTGATAAGCCTGTAAGGGTTGCATTGAGTCATCATTTCTGCAGCGTTTTCTCATCTGTTAGCATCAATGGATGATGAAGAGCTATTCAAAAAACCCAAGGATGTGCAGGATCTGAATTGGTCCTATATTGTGCCTGTGTGGAAAGTCTTGGGCATCTTAACAGTTTAAACTCTGAAAGGTTTGATACTTTTTAGCTTTGACCGAGATACATTGTGAGTGGTAAATCTACTTAGACACTTCAGGTCTGAAAAAGAAAGAAAAAACGTGTGCTTTCAATGTGTTGATGTTTTCTGTAGGGAGAATCATCAGATTACCTAAACTTCCTCTACACAAGTGACAAAGTCTTTATCTGGGCCTGGCGCTGCTCTGTGATAGGGAGCAAAGTCCAGTCCCTGGTATCTGACACAGGAATTTGGGGCTGCAAAACTTGAAGAATTGGTTGTAAAATATTTTTTTTTAAATAAATACTTTCTGCAGTCCACATCAGAATACTTGGGATGGCTTTGGTTTTACAGGATTTCAGAGGGAATATTTTCTTCTGTCTTAGCTCTTTCTTACTGTCACAAAGGGTTTTCTCAGTTTTGATTCATGTTGCCCCTGTTGTTCCTAAAATCTTTATTCTTGGCTTAATCTTCAGAAAAATTACACAAGTAACCAAACAGTTGGGATCAGGAATGTTACCAGGTTCCCTGCATGTCCTGCTGCACAGTAGCTGAGCACAGAATGGGAGCTCACTTGTGCCTGAGTGCTGCTCAGACGTGACACTGCCCTGTGGAAAGGTTTGCTTCACGAATAGGAAAGGCAGTCAAAATGCTCTGATGTCAAATGTTACAACATCACGAGTGGCTGCCAAGCACATGCAGCTGTAGAACTTTCTCTGTTAATGCCAGTGCCAATAAAATCAAGCAGTGATAAGTGCGCTTGGAAATGTCACCCTCCAGTTCTTAGATGTCTTGACAGTCACAGAGTCCATAAGCAAAGTAGGGCATAGGAAGAGACAGAGAAGAAAAACCCTCTGGCACGATGAAACTGTAAGATTTAGGAGCTCTAGAAACCCTAAGGGTGAATCTTGTCTCTGTTGGCCCAGTCAAGAAAAGAGGTATTTAATAGACATGGTCCTAAGGATCTTTCGTACACCTGGGTGACCCTCTTTAAGTAGGCTTTGCATGGTTTTGATAGTAGGAATAAAGCAGAAAAAAAGGCCTCTGGGATTTACCAGAAAGGGGAATTTTAATAATGTTTAGACATCTCCTTTAAGATTTAAGATCAAGTCTTTATGTTTTTTTCCAAGGCCTGGCCTTTTGTGCTTTGGCCATTTATTTTACAGAGGTAAAAGTACTTTTGAGATCTGTTTGAGAAAATAATGTAAGTGTTGCATATGTTTTGCATTATAATAAGTGCTCCAGATGCAAATCCTTGAGTTTAAAGCTTCTGGCCAAAATTTTTATTGATAGAAATCTGCAAGTAATACCAGGAAGTAGCTGTTACTTGAAAGCATGAGGACTAGTGCTCCTTGTACTTTATCAGTGTTTGTTGGCACTGTGGTATTATTTCCATGGTAGATCCCTTCCCATCACAGAGGATGGTGGTTGTACCTCCAGTATCCTCCAGAGTCTACTGAGCTTTGGTATTTGTGCATACAGATAGTGGGGTGGGGATTTACAATGTAATGACTCAAAGGAAAGAGGATAACACAGGTGAAACTGAGAAGTCAGCTGAAGCTCTGGCTGGGATGTAATGTCAGGTCTGATGCCTGTTTATAGTTTTCCACCACCTTCTTTCTAGAGTGACATTAATTTGCTGAAATGTCTTTGCGCCCAAGCGAAAGCAGAAGAGGTGATAGGAGAACTGCAGGCTTGGTTCAGGCTCAGCTCTGCTATTCGTAAATCAGTCTCAAGCATAAGAACTGCCTTTAATATAGGGATCCTGCAGCCAGGCTTCCCAAATACATTAAATCCTTCTCTTAGAGCACTAATAATATTTAATAAAAGTTTTATGAGCAATGTACATTTTAGAGTAAATTTTCATATCCATTTTCATTTGAAAAAGAACATCAAGGAGCAAATGTATTCATGCCAGAACAAAGTAATTTAGTAGAGTCACAAAAAATGGCAAAGGCCCTCTCTGAAATAGTAGGAGAGCGTTGATTAGGCAAAGTGACAATGGGGATGGGATTCAAAAAATTAATTCAGCATGAAGGACTTGAAAAGGAAGAAATTTCCCATGTGCCAGCTAAGCATATTTCTTTGCCTGGAAGGGTGGAAAGAAGTCGGTCTCCATAATGCAGCCCCACAGAGCCTTCTGGAGCTGTGCATTCGGACTGCCCTGTACAGATGCTGACCTCAGGGAGGTACCTTCTGAGGCTCTTAGAGCACTCCTTAGGACCAGTGTTACCTGGTGCCAGTGCAGATGAGATTACTCACGAGTATCGGGGAGCAAATGGAATAAGAAACATCAGAACAAAATTGGATGGGACCCTCTGCAGCCTGCTCTAGTGGCTGGCAACCCTGTCCGTGGCACAGGGATTGGAACTAGATTGTGTTTAAGGTCCAATCTATGCCATTCTATGATGATTAATCTGGTCACCACAGGTGCTTCCAGGGCTACTGAGTGTTCTCACTTCTTAGCCATCTGTTTTACCTGATCCCTGTCCTTCCCAGAGTGTGGTACTCTGGGTGTGGAATTGAAGACACCATCCTGTCTGAGTCATTGCAAAGACTGCGGGTGTGCTGAAGATATAGATGTCCATTTAATCCAATGCATTGTTGGAGGAGAGGTGTTTCCTGGAGTCATCTTGATAAAAGGAGATTTGAAGTAAAAATTGAAAGGTCGAAACAAGTCAACTATTTAACAGAAGCCAGCCCACCCTACTGAGATGCCTTCTTTCCCCTTGAACTTGCTAAATAACAATTTTTGGATCTATTTTTCAAGCATCTTTATAAACAGGAACTATTTCAAAATATCACGACAGCTTAAAGAGGTGACTTTTGTCTCCTGAAAGGAGAGGTCATCATCAAGTCACTTGTGTGAGTGTGCACTTCCGATCAGGGGAAGAGCACCTGACTAATGGAAGATGTCAAACCCTTCACTTTGTGTCTCTGAGTGTTTTCATTGGGGTTTGAAGTAATAGCATTAATAACAGTGTGAACCCTGTCATTCTCACGCAGAAATGCTTTTGTGTCTTGCAGGAATCTTCTTTATGTCTATCCTCAGAGCCTTAACTTTGCCAACCGCCAAGGATCTGCCAGGAATATCACTGTGAAAGTCCAGTTCATGTATGGAGAGGACCCAAGCAATGCTATGCCGGTGAGGGGAGTGCTTGATGCTCAACGTGAATGCTTCATGCCAACAAGGCAGGGTACACATTGCAGCCATAAAATCCCTATGTTAAAGAAAACTCAATGGAATACACTTCCAAATAAATTCCAGAAAGCATAGAGTCACAGTGTTCTAGAACCCAGAGAGTGTTTGTATCAGGTATGCAAAGTAACAATATAGCACTTGGTGTTTTGACCTTGGATGTTTGCAGTGGGACTTCTGAATTCTCAGTCATCCTGATCTTTGTTGGCTCTGTCTGGAGATGGTTACATGCATCATCAATTCCTATCTGTGTGCATGTGTGAGCAGGACTATTAAAATTGTAAATCTTCAGTGACTGGGTAGAATAGAAGCATAGAAGCAAAGGAGTATGTAACAAGTTGGTGTTGTACACAGCTGCATGGAATAGAGCTGTGAATGGGATTATGGAACAGACTCGTGGCACCTTTCTGTAGGGTATTTCTGCTATTTTTTCTTCTTTTTTACAGGTCATCTTTGGCAAATCTAGCTGTCCTGAATTTTCCAAAGAAGCATACACTGCTGTAGTGTATCACAACAGGTAAAATCTATGACAGTTTGTAAATGGAGATGGGTCCCTAAGGATAGTAGTGTTCTACCCAAAAGGATGTTTACCAGTGAAACAGTTGTGTAGCTCACCAGTGAATCTGCCTCATTGACATTTCTTTATCAAAGACTGTCTGCATAGCACTTCTATCACCTGACACTGTAGGTAGTGTTGCAGTTAGCGTGATACAATAGCTAGGAGCTCGAGCCTTTGTTTGCTCTGATACATGTCAAGAGCGTTGTATCAGGCTGTGATCTTGAGCATTTAGCCCAACTCAGCAGATGCTGTAAGTGTAAGCTTCAAGTTAGACCTGAAAATGTATGACACAAACACTCGTTAGCAAATACTTTGTTATTGTGTTGAGTAATTAGGTATTTAGAGCTTTCTAGGATGTAGTTACAGATTAGAAATACTTGATCTTGAAAATTACGTCAGAGCAGCTCAGGTAAGGAGTGCTGAATCTGACCTTAACATACTGTCTGTCTTTGTGGCTGTTCTGGAGAGAAAATCTTGTCCTTCAGGTTGGGTATTGTGGCATCAGGGAAAAATTCATTGCCTCATGGGGAAAGACACAATTCAGAATGCCTGTGTGAGGAGGGGGCTGCACTGTAGCCCACCAGGATGCTGCTTATATTTTTTTGTAGACTGGAAGTAAACAATGGAAGTTTTTCCAGTCCTTGATGATTAGAAGGTAAAGCTTTAAATTCCTTAGAGTATTCTCTATAACTCCTTCCCTCCAGATAGTTTAACTCAAAAGATCTGCAGCATGAGATAGAAAACCACACTGCTTATATTGATGACTTAACAAAGGCTCTGGTTTCTGCACAGATCACCTGATTTTCATGAGGAAATCAAGATTAAGCTTCCAGCCACTTTAACGGATCACCACCATCTGCTTTTTACTTTCTACCACGTCAGCTGCCAACAAAAACAAAACACTCCCCTGGAGACTCCAGTTGGATACACCGTGAGTGTCTTTCAATCTGTTTTTCAGCACAGGATAATATTCATGTAGATGGATAATGCATTTATTGGCAATTTTTTTAGCCATAACTGTCAGTGTATACCACTGTAGAGTTTGAGATGGTCAAGCTTGTAGATTTCAGTAAAGCCTTAAGAAGTTTGTATTTTCATTTTTTCTTGTTGTTCAATTACTTAAAGTGGATTCCGATGCTTCAAAATGGACGGTTAAAGACTGGTCAGTTCTGTCTCCCTGTCTCACTGGAAAAACCACCACAGGCATATTCAGTGCTTTCTCCAGAGGTGAGTAGGTTCTCACATTGAAAATTAGCAGGAGAATGCTTCTTTTTAAAAAAAAAAAAAAAAAAAAGTGAGAAGTATATGTGCACTTATAAGCTTGTGTGTGCATGCATCTGTATTCCCTAAATGCTAAGTATAGTTGTGTGTGTGTTTGTGCACAGAATCATAGAGTAGCCTGGGTTGAAAAGGACCACAATGCTCATCAGTTCCAACCCCCTGCTATGTGCAGGGTCACCAACCAGCAGACCAGGCTGCCCAGAGCCACATCCAGCCTGGCCTTGAATGCCTCCAGGGATGGGGTATCCACAGCCTCCTTGGGCAACCTGTTCCAGTGCCTCACCAATCTCCGAGTGAAAAACTTTCTCCTAATATCCAACCTAAACCTCTCCTGTCTCAGTTTAAAACCATGTGTATGATCTGACAGTAAAATGAAATGGCAATTGTAATGAGAAGTACTGTAGCTTTTCTTTCTGTCACATCTCCATTCATCCTTCTGCTCACCTGCAGGTTCCGCTTCCTGGAATGAAGTGGGTGGATAATCACAAAGGAGTTTTCAATGTAGAAGTTGTTGCTGTATCATCTCTCCATACTCAGGTAAACGTTAAGATCTGTCGTTTTAATAAAAAAATCTTGATAATCTTTTGGCAGTTGAAACACTGTCAAAGAGTTTGTAATGAAGAGTACAGTAATTACAGTAGTGAAATTACAATCTCGTTTTCAGTTCTGAGCCAGCAGACCTGTTATTCCACGTTCTGCTGTGAGTATATTTGAGAAGTTCTGCTTAAAAACATGAATAGTTTGGCCTTTATTCACAGGGGTTGAATGGCCAACAATGTTTTCAGACCTTTGACTGTTGTTTTAAATACAACAGTTCTAACATGCTGTCCAAGCATATGATGTTTTCTTGTTTTTCCTTTTCCTCCCTGTCGCTTTTGTTTCCCTGTGTATTTTTTTGTCTGTCTTTGATCCACAATGAGAGATGGCAATCGTTTTGACTCATCGTTTCAACTTTCGGTTTATTAATTCCTCGTTTGTCTTTTTGATGGTTTTTTGATGTATTTTGTTTGTGCTGTCAATAGTACTATGTCTTCGGTGCATTTCTGTCTGTTTTTCTAAAGAACACACAGTCTGTGGGCTCTCTAGCTTTGCCTGAACACTTTCTGAACTGGCTGATTAAAGCTGAGTTAGACGTATGGGCAGAGCTCTCACAAGTGTTGAGTTTCTGCTAATTTTGTGAAATTAAATGTCCAGGTAGAAGAGGGAAAAGAGAGAATCCATCAATGAGGACAAGTCCGCAGAGAGCAGTGTTCATTTGGGAGCTTCTTGCTGATTTCTGTTCTGTGCTTACGTGTAGGACCCTTACCTTGACAAGTTCTTTGCACTTGTCCATGCTCTGGATGAGCACATGTTCCCTGTGCGAATAGGAGACATGAGAATTATGGAAAACAACTTGGAAAATGAACTGAAGAGCAGCATTTCAGCTTTAAATTCCTCTCAACTGGAGCCGGTAGTGCGATTTCTTCATCTCCTGCTTGACAAACTGATTCTTCTGGTAGTAAGACCTCCTGTCATTGCAGGCCAAATAGGTATTCTATTTAAGTTTTATAGAGAATTACATAGCTGAGAATTTGACACTTCCAATGTTATCATATTTATGTAGAAATAAATAAGTCCATTTTTATCCTTTATTTTAGTGCCACTAATATACCATGTATGTTCAAAATGAAACATTCTGGCATCCAGACCAGTGATGATATACACAGGAGCTACATTCAGTAGAAAGGTTTTCAAAAATGGGTGGTAATTTGGTGTCCAAGTTGAGACACCAGAAAGGAGCCTGACTTTCAAAGTTGGATACCCAGTGCTTTCTTAGCACTGGAGCCAGTTAAGGTGTCTCCATACTGACATTCAGAAACTAAGGCTTTCAGTCTCACTAGTCACCTTGGAGAACTTTGAAATAGGTAAATTAAGACATGGATACTGTAGTTACTATAGCTGTTCTAGCCTGATTTTGTCAGCATGAATAATCCCTTCTTTTGCTCCCTGTTATGGACTTTGCCTAAATGGCATAACTGAGCATTTAATTAAACTTCTCAGGAAGGAAGCCTGCAATTCAAACACTGGTGAGGAAGTTGCTGGTGTGTTTTCTGAACACACCAGAATACAGGGAGGTGCTGACTGCAGAGGGAAAAGGAAGATGTACTGACATGGGGACTTTGTAAACCAACTTACGTTAGGTTTACAGTTTCCAGCTGCAGTCTGCTTCATCCCTAATTTGTTTAAAATATCTAGCCAGGTCTATGTGTGGATTTCTATGCTCAGTTTTTAGAACAGAATGTTACTTGAAAACAGAATGGAATTGCTCTTTTTCACTTTGTATTTTGACTGATATTTAAATGGAGCCAAGAGTTAACTGCGAAATGTATGACAAATATCCAGAGGGCATCAGGTAAACCAGAATATTATTACCATTGCAAACTGGGGGGACAAAGTTGGGCTGATTCCAGAAATCAAACCTAAATTCATCAAGTGTTATTAAAATAAGAGGAAAAGTATCACTGCAACACCTGCCTCCTTGTCAAGTTGTTTATTAGACCTACTTCAAATACCAGTTTCAGTCTTTCTTGAGAAATGCTTGCTGTACTCTAACAAGCTTCACCATTTATTCTTTAGAAGGTGGATGAAATTCATATTCAGAATTTGTTTGTGGGGATTGCTGAAATCTAAAACAACTCCTTTTTTTTTTTCTTTTTTTTTTTTCAGTTAACCTGGGCCAAGCATCTTTTGAAGCAATGGCTTCGATCATAAATAGACTTCACAAGAACTTGGATGGAAACCAGGACCAGCATGGCAGAAACAGCCTTCTTGCTTCCTATATTTATTATGTTTTTCGCCTACCAAATACCTATCCCAACTCACCATCACCAGGTAGCTCTTTTTTCACTTCATTTCAAGTCACAGTTTGTTAAAAGCAAGCAGAAAGCACTTCCTGGCAGATGCTCTGAGCTCCAATTGCATAACTGGTTCCCTGCCAAGTCCTGTTATTAACTTTCTCTGTGATGCAGTGTTGCCATTTAGATGATGAGTTTAATTACAGTTAGAGCCATGTCAGGGATTTAACTATTCAGTGGTCTTAAAGTGCCATTACTGAAAGAACTTGAGGTGAAATTATGACAAAATACTGTTCTATTTAGTTTGTTTTGTGACAGATGGATGGGGTACCCTGTGGTCATTCCTGCTTCCCAGACTCCTTCATTGGTACTTTAGAACTTTTATTCAGTTCCAGCAGAAGTCGATGCGCTGGCAGAGGAGTCTGAAATATTTAAAAACAGATGTGCACAGGAGGGAATCACATTGATTCCACCTCTGCTGAGAACAAGAAAGGCATCTACTGGAATGGAGATACAGAAAACCAGGCTTTGGAAGGCCTGTGGTTCCCAGCACTTGCTTCTTGCATGGAATGGAAGGCCGCTGAGGAGACTGGAAAAGTTGTGTGCTTAAAACTATACTTCAGAATTCAGTGCTTTACTATTTCCAGTCTGTGATCTGGCTAAAGGCAGACCTCGTGCTGGCTGCCTAAAGCCACAGGGAGCTTCCTGCTTCCCACAGATCACAGAATAAAACAGCATGTTGATCCCATCTCCCAGCTGCTAACCTTGGAGCACCAGGCAGGGGAGGCACGGGAGATTTCCTTATGGACCAGAGCTACTGATTATGTAAAGGTTTTGCAGTAAAAAGGTGGAAAGCAGGGCGGGATGGAGGCTTTGACTGGAGGTGCAACAGGATGTTCTTTGTATGGCACCGTAGGTCCCGGTGGCTTAGGGGGATCAGTGCATTATGCCACCATGGCTCGATCTGCTGTCCGACCAGCAAGCCTTAACCTGAACCGCTCACGGAGCCTCAGCAACAGCAACCCAGATATATCTGGGACCCCCACCTCACCTGATGATGAAGTTCGCTCGATCATTGGCAGTAAGGTACAAACGCACAGCCAAGGGGCTCGGGGTGGTGGTGCCTTTTATTCCATATCTAAAGTAATAATGGGGAAGTTCTCGTGTTTTATTTCCTATCAAAAGTTGTCCTCACTAGCAACCCCATTTCAGACTTATTCTAATGGTTATGGATAACACACCTGATACTGCTGGAAATTGCTGCTTCTGTCTCTGATTTATTAGAGACCATCCTGCCAGTGTTACTTCCACAGGTACGGTGGCTGGGGCCGGAGTCCTTCTGGACTTGCCTCCCCAAGACCAGTAAGACAAGGACAGCTTTCTTCTCACTTCTCACATGGCCAGCAGCTGTATCCTCTGACTAGCTGTTACGTCTCCCCAAACCTTGCATCCCCTACTTTGCCACCCTTTGATCCCAGTCTTACCTCCCAAACCAAAACTCTCTCTTCTCCTCTGTGTTCAGCACTAACAGCTGCTCAAATGCTCTCTGTGTTACTTATGTCCAAAGAAAGTACCTTGCACACAGCAGATATATTCCATGGCCAGAAAGATTTTACTGGGTTAGCAACTGAGCTACAGTCTAGCTGCGGTATGAATTTATGATGTACTCACTCAGCATCCACAGTGACTCCCCACCTTTATGGTGGGGAGATCTCATTGTGGCCTTCCAGTACTTGAAGGGAGTGTATTAACAGGAGGGGGAATGGCTGTTTACGAGGGTGGATAGTGATAGGACAAGGGGGAATGGTTTTAAACTGAGACAGGGGAGGTTTAGGTTGGATATTAGAAGGAAGTTTTTCACCCAGAGGGTGGAGAAGCACTGGAACAGGTTGCCCAAGGAGGTTGTGGATGCCCCATCCCTGGAGGCATTCAAGGCCAGGCTGGATGTGGCTCTGGGTAGCCTGGTCTGCTGGTTGGCGACCTGCACATAGCAGGAGGTTGGAACCAGATGAGCATTGTGGCCCTGTTTTAATCCAGGCCATTCTATGATTCTGTTATGATTCTATGGCCTTTATTACTTGCTGAAAGTGGCTTTTCAGTGAGTGGGGGCAGATTAGTGCAAAGCATCTGGTGTGGTTTTACTCCAGCTCTTAGTGTTCTAGGTATATGTATGCATGTTTATGGCATTTTTTTTTGGACTAGATTTTCTTAACCTCAGTTATATTGTCTGTTCTGGGAACATGGTTGTCAGGGCTTTCAGTGTAATCAGTAGAGAGAAAAAAAGCTTCTCAGCAGATGATTTGTGCCACACAAGGTATGAATCACCTTCTTGTCCCCTCTTGTGAGTTCTGAATATGTAGAGCTGCTACTAATACTTTGTACCTAAAATAGGTGACATGAGGCAGGACAAATCTGTATTGGTAGATCTGTTACCTGAGAGGGGTGCCTTAGTTCATTTTGGGTTCTTTTTTAATGTTTAAACTGAGACAACTTCCACCAAGATGAGACACTTTCCTACCTGTGTCCTTCCAGCACAGATGAGTCTGATCCTTTTGATTTGATCCTTCTGGCAAAATAGCAGCCATCAGCCCAACCAGGAAAGCTTGACAGAGTCTTGGATTTTATAAGGAAAACCTCTTTGAGAAAGAGGTTACCAAGTTCTAAATTAATAGTGACATGCTTTTTTGAGCAAATAAGATGCTGAAGTAACATGGATAGAACAATAGTTATTTGTTTCATCAAAGTTTGGACTTCAAAGTCTTAAAATCTTTTAAAGACCGCCTCAGTATCTTGCTGATTTATCAACCGTGACCTTTTGTGAAATGCCATAGGCAGTAATGTGCACATGAAATTCACACAGGGTATCAGAAGCTTAACATGGTCTGGCAGAGTGAATAATGTCACAGTACAAAATGAAGAGAAATTTTGTTCTAGAGGTACTCTGGGCTTTAAATATGCAAATATGTCCCTAATTGCTGCTGGGGAATTTTTTTTTTTTCATGTTAGCCAGATAGTATCAGAAATTAAGCTTGGTCTGACTATACAGAATGTTGGTTTAATGTAATTGTTTCTGTTTCTTGATGTGACTAGAAACATGAATACTTCCTGAGATGCTGAAAGGAGTATAGGGATGCATAAATTTCTATTCTGTTTCTCCAAGCAAAGATTTAAGCACGTACACACAAATAAGGAACTTATACTTCACATTGAATCTATCTGGAGTCTTTCTGCTTTTAAAAAGAAAAAATAATTTTGGTGGAACTCTTTAGAGCTCAGTCTTCTGTTGTTTCTTATTGTAATGTGTTTGATAGTTTTGGTAAAGTTGCTTTAGGTTTTACTTACATCAGCATTATGCTTAATTCTGAGCATTCAAGCAGTCATCCCCTTTACAGGATTTAGAAGATTTCTGTGGTTTTGCATGATAGAGGAAGGTTTAGGTCTTGTCACTTATTTTGCCTTCATTTGTGAACTGAAGCCATGTAAATTTTATTCCCTACTAAAGAGGATTTATTAACTGTCTAAAAAGAACATGATGAGATGTTTATGTTTAAAGTATTCCTGAAATGTTGGGGATGTGCTGGGAAGAAACAGAACACTCTGAGTGTCATGGCTCTGATGATGGATGTTCACAGATGTGCGTTCTGTGCCCAGCTGCAGGTTGAACCCCAGAAACAGGACAGGATTTAACAAGAGTTTTGTGCACTTGGAAGTGACTTACCAAGCCAGAGAAGCTCTTGCACTCTGTTATCTTCCAGAGAAGTATGAAATGAAGGAATCTCTTCAGATTTTCACAAAATCTGCTTCTGTGAACATTGGTTCTGAGGATAGACATGTACAAAGGCTGTGATTAGAAAGCATAGGAATGAAAAAGGGAATGGGATAAAGGCATTTTCAGAATTAGATCTGGCTTTACAAAAGGTGAACTTAGTTCAGCATTCTGCAAAGTTCTTTGATTTGAACTCATTGTGAGCAAAGTAAAACATTTGTATGGATCTATGCAGGATGGAGAGGTTTGATTTATTATTTCCAAATGGTAATTGAGATTAAAACACTCATTTTATCTCTTCAGTATATTTTTATTGGACAACTCAAGCAAAATACAGCATGGCTGTACTTTGCATAGAGAATAGCTCAATGTATTAATGATTTGAATCCCAGGCTCAATCCTTGGGTAGATTTGTCTTCATGAGAGAAACAAACTTATAGGCGTGATGGACTTTGCAGTTGATAATCTTTGTGATGAAATAGTCTGCACCTTTGCCTCACATATTGGGAAAAAGCTCTGGGCTGGCACAGAAGCTGGGATAAAAGCTCTCTCAGGTGAGGGTCAAAAATGTTGTGTGACGTTTATAAGGAATGTCTATGGCATTGCACAACTGCCTCTATTGGAGGCAGATCCTGAGACCCATGAATGTCCACTGCATCCCACTGAGTGTTCCTGACATGGGAACAGCCTGGATAACAAACACGAGTTTGATTTTTTTCATTTTCTTCTTCCTGAGTTTCTTGAGAAGAGAAGAGACTGGAGGGAGAGGAGGGATCTGCAGTAATTTTGCACAGATGATCCCCTGAGAGTTAAAATTGTACAAATGAGATAAATCTTTTGAAAAAGCAAGGTAATTTTTCAAATGTTTTGTTCAGCAGAGCAGATTGGTTCCAGAAAAGGTATGTCCTCTTTTCTCTGTTTGCCACAGTGCTCAGAGGAGATGCCAAAAGTCTACTGGAAGCTTCTCCACAGGTTACTCCACCAATGGTGCAGGATTTTTACTCTATGAAAACCTGCGAGAGCTGACAATTGGATCTCTTTGAGTTTCCATAGCATTTCCATAGGATCTGTAGAGCTTATAGTCTGTGGGCTAGCAAGTAGTCTACCTTAAGAAAAAGATCTGAGGAAAAACTGAGAGCATCCTTTGTTTTTCATATCCGAGCACTAATTTTTTTCTGTCACATAAAAAATTTGGTCTGGCTCCATCTACTGAAGTGCTGGATTTCAACTGATGGAAGTGGGATTTTTCAGGAGGAGGATAGTTTTTGAATGTCAAGCACTACAGATAGAACAGGTTGGACTGGAATATTAATGTAGTGTACATGTGTGATGAGTTACAAAAGTAAGCCTCTCAACAAATGCAGCTTCAGCAGTTCTAATTGGTGATATGTTTGCAGTGCACCTGGTTTGATTGCTTTTGAGGACTAAGATTTGACTATTGTATGGCATGCAACATGTAATATTTCTTTCCTTTCCCAACTGCTTTCTATTACATGCCCAGGGTTTAGACCGCTCCAATTCCTGGGTAAACACTGGTGGTCCAAAAGCAGCCCCATGGGGATCCAACCCCAGCCCAAGTGCAGAGTCAACACAGGTGGTGTCTTCGGTAGAGGTTTTTCTGGCTTTGTTTTCTCTGATGTTTCCCTGTAGAATATCCTCAGTGCATACTCTGATTTTGGTGGTTTGCTTATTTATTTACTTGTTTATTTAATTGTTCTTTGAAAACTTTGAGTTTCGTTTTATAAATCAGCATCCTCTCCCCCACCACCTCACTGCACTGCATGACAAACCCCAAAACTTGTGAACGTGTCCCCTTCTTTCATTTCAGTGGTTGCTGGTCTGTGAAATGTAAATGCTGTGACTTCTTTTCCTTTCTTTTTTCTCTCTTTCTCTCTAACACTAGTTTCAGCTTCAGGTGGAGCACATTTCTAAATGGGAACATCAATCACAGCCCCATAGTTTTGTCCATGTTTGCCATTTCTTTTAATGTGAACCATTTTGCCATTTTCATCAAGCATTTAGTATTCATAGTCCAGTAATCCTTCATGTCTGTTTGAGTGGAATATTATTAAACCAAAATTCATACACATGTAAAATTCTCTCTTGGAAGGTGTAAATTTAAGTGCCGGAACCAGTGACTCTCTGGGTCCAATTGTATCTGTTCCATGTTGCAAAGTATGAAAACTTTATAGCAGCTTTGGTCAGAAAGCCTTAAGTTATTTTAGCCCCCATTGCCTGCTGCTTTCCACTGCATGGTTGCCTTGAACATACCTCTCAACTGTACTTCCTTTCAAGTTTACCACTCTTACAAGTATCCAGTCACTTGTACTCCTGCCAATTATTCCCACCAGAAATAACTTAAGTGATTTTCTCATTCTCTGTGCCAGTAGCAGTGTTACATCCCCACGTACTTGGTCTGGTAGAGTGAGAGGTATGGTACTGAAATTACAAGTATTACTTCCTTGACATATGCATGTTGATAAAATAGAGTGATGAAAAGGTTTCATGCTTTGCAGCACTAAATGTCTTTGTGCATAAGAACCTGCAGTTATTTAAATAGCCTATGTGTCTTAAAACAGTAAAAAGTGCTGTCATGTTGCCTAAAGCAGATCTGTAAATGAGTAAGACTTTGAGAATGCATAAGAAGGTGTAAAGGCAGTAAAAGCCTACAGTTGGAACAGTATTTTTGTAAACGTACGTTGTCCTTGAGCTGCAAAACCCATCCACAGCAAACTTTAATGTCCTGTCATCATTCATTCATCTCCACTCCGTAGGCTACGGATCGAAGTTGTAATCGTATGTCTTCGCACACTGAGACGTCAAGTTTCTTACAAACATTAACAGGACGGTTACCAACTAAAAAGGTAGATTTCAGTGAAGACAATTGATGTTGTGGGGCAGGGAGGTCAAGTCATTCTGAAAACATCTGTTTTATCTCTAGCCTGGTTCTTTCTGAGGTCGTTAGGAACTGCTGTTGCTTAACACCTCTGAACATCCAGGCTGTGGTGAATATGAAGTATTCTGACAAAGCTGAATTGGGAAGAACAAAATGATCAGGAGTAGCTTGTCTGATTTAATGTCCGTACTGTATGGAGCCAAAATATCTATGGCTTTAAAATAAATTACGAATAGCACTGTCTAGAAATGTAAGGGACACATCCTTGTGTGCAAAATTACAGTGTGTTAGATGGTTGGCACTAAAGATGTGTTCTGAACTCAGGTACATAGGTGTTAATCCAGAAAGTGGGAGGGAGTTGCTTTGGAAGTGCATTCCCTTTAGGGAGATGAGATCCTACTAAACAACATCAGAAAGGCAAAATGCCAGACTTTTGTATGATGGAAATGTGGTCACTGACAGTGTCCAGTCTGTGGATTGGTACTCCCAAGAAAAGAAATCTAAAAGCTGATTCTTAGCCCCACGTTTCTTTCTTACTGTTTTAAGTCCTTTCTCACAGTAAATGTATATCTTTGTACAAATTGCTTTATATGTCCACTTTTTACTCCTTTTTCCTGCAAAAATCAGACCAGGCAGAAAGGTAGACTTTTAAAATAAATTAATATGAGCACCAAACCTTTTTTTTCTTTTGGGTGGGTGGAAAATCCTTTTGACACTTGAAATTCAATTTTGAAGCGAGATGCTTTGGAACGTTTCTCACATTCCATATCATGACATCATCCTTCATTGTTAGCTGGGGATTTCTTTAAGGAACCACCACTGCTGTCATGTTCTCAGTTATTATTTTGCTTAATCTCATTGTTTGCCATACTTTCCATGGACCGTGCTCCCATTTCTCATGCAGACTGTTTTGTGAGCTGCTGCTGAGGCTTGGACTAACTCTGGATTTGCTTCTGTGTAGCTTTTTCATGAAGAGCTGGCCTTACAGTGGGTCGTGTGCAGTGGGAGCGTGCGGGAGGCAGCCCTGCAGCAGGCCTGGTTCTTCTTCGAGCTGATGGTGAGCAAACTGGAAGCACTTTGCTTATTGCCTTAGCATTCATCATTTAAAACACAAACAGCAACAACCGAGTCTCCCTCCTGCTTCATTTCCACGAGTGACTCCACTGTAATTTATATTCCTATAGGTGAAGAGCATGGTGCATCATTTGTATTTTGCTGACAAACTGGATGCTTCAAGAAAGAATCGTTTTCCTGAGCGTTTCATGGATGATGTAACTGCTTTGGTCAGCACAATTGCTGGTGATATAGTCTCTCGGTTTCAGAAGGTAATGACAAACAATTAAAGTGAGCTCAGGTCAGAGCTCAGGCACCAGACCCTACTGTGTTCTTTGCTGATGCCTAGACCAGGAATTGTCATTTGGATACATTGTATTGCTCTATTACTGCTCACTGTGTTCTTTGTCATTTTCCATTTTTCTCTTCCTTCTCTCCAGGATACAGAAATGGTTGAAAGGCTCAACACCAGTCTTGCATTTTTCCTCAATGATCTATTGTCTATCATGGACAGAGGATTTGTTTTTGTTCTTATTAAGACCTGCTACAAACAGGTGAATGCAGATAAATGTTACGACTTAGCTGTGATCCATGGCATAACTCTTCTCTTAGGCAGACAGTGAAGTATGGACAATTCTTAATTTGCTTGTAAAAATATGATTTGTATATACATCTTGTACTGCTACGTGTGCTGTTATTGGCTGGGAGGTGTGTGGCTCCTGCACATCACAAGTTTAATGTGTAGCACAGAGAAGTGATGTGGATGGGGTCGTGTAATGATATCGAGTTGTTTAATTCTTGCTTTGGAAGCAGTTTTGGGAGTGGTAGTGGGACAGGAGAGCCAGTGCTGCATTTGTAATCTGCTTTGGTGCTAACTGCAGTCTTACGGATTGAACTTGCCAGGTGTCTTCAAAGCTGTATTCCTTAACAAACCCAAGTAACCTGGCATCTTTGAGGCTGGACTTCCTTCGCATCATTTGCAGCCATGAACACTACGTCACCTTGAATTTACCCTGCAGCTTACTCACACCGCCTGCATCTCCATCACCATCTGTGTCTTCAGCAACTTCCCAGGTACCCTGCAACAAGGGCCCTTTGTGGGAATTCAAACTGAACTTTGTTCTGAGGCTTGAATCACATGAGGCAGATGTTTAATCCATAATTTCAGTCTCTGCTTGCTAGTATTTGTTGGAAGTGTTTATTTAGAAATTAACTTCATTTAAGAAAGAACAAGTGAACAGCTGGAAAGCACACAGACAGAGCTCTCACTTGAAAGGCCCCCCTTTTCCACTGACGTGCTGGGGAAAGCCTGCAGTGGATGCATGTGGGCTATGGGAACCATGCAAGGATTGCAGGCAGTTTGGGTGATGATGTGACTTTGGCTACAGCAGTTTTGGTTTTACTTCTTCCTGCAACATCTTGAACCTGGAAGCATCTCTCACATTCAGGCTTTGGAGGAAAATCTAACAGTTTTTCCTGCTTTGTAGGTTTTCACTTGTTTTGATATTGTATTATTGAAAAAAAAAAAAAAAAAAAAGAAGCCCATCTGTGTATCCCCATATTGTCCACACACCCTTTCGTCCCAAGGACACCTAATCCCTTTCCATGTTATGCATGAGCATAAATGAGCCATTAAAAAAAGACTTTGTGCACTGTTGCCCTTTTCTTATAAAACAAGGGACTTCCTGTATACTGTAGTGTTGTCCCAACCTGCTCAGAAAAAGTAAAGTAACAAGTGTTTTGAAAAATTAATTAAACTTAATCAAATTAAAGCTTTCTTAAGCCTGAGGAAACCATCCATGCCTGAGTTAAAAGTTTAACTAATCCACTTTTCAAGGTTATTTGGCTTAGCTTCTCTAAGGCTGTCTTGTAGGGGAGAAGGCAATAATGGCAAACAATTAAGAGAAGAATTAGAGAGCTTGGATATATTGTAGTTAAACGTGCCTACATCCAAACAAAACATGAAAAAAATAGTTTATCTGGCATCGTGTTTAATTCTGAAAATTGCTTTTGTTGTGTTTCCTAGGCTTTGACTCTCTGTGTTCCAAGGATCCTTATGATGCAGCTGCTGAAACTTGGTTGTGGTTTTTTTTTTTTTTTTCCAGAGTTCTGGGTTCTCCACAAATGTCCAAGACCAGAAGATTGCAAATATGTTTGAATTGTCTGTGCCTTTCCGTCAGCAGCATTACTTGGCTGGGCTTGTGTTAACAGAACTGGCTGTCATTTTAGATCCTGATGCAGAAGGGTAAATCTTTGCAATTTTTTTCCTCAAGCATTTTTCTTTAGTTCCAAGTAAAATGTGGATAGCAAGCAAGTTCTGGCATGGCCAGAGTTAAGTTACATTTGTGAGCTGAGAAGGTAAGGGACCTGTTCTTCAACTCTGAGAATTCTTTTTCCCTGCCCGTTTCTCACTGGCACTGTGAACATGAATCATATTTTTCCAGCTAAGGGGGGAAAGAGGGCACAGGGGCACCACTGGAGTTCCAACAGGAAAAACTGCTTTTATCAACTATAACAAAAAAATAATTCTGTGTTTAAGAAGTCTCTGTTGCTGGTGTTTTTAAATGTTACAGTGCATTTTGGCTGTGGTCCCCTCTGCTCTGTATCAACATAAATTATGCATCAGTGAGACCCCCATGGGTTACATAAATAGACAAATAGAGTCAAGTGTGCAGAGTTGGTCAGTGACTTGCCTGGATTGCGGAGCAAATAATTTTTTAAAGTGGGAGTGTAGCCTGTAGTCCTGACATCCAGTCTGTTACTTGTATTATTTAGGGCTGTTTTCTGCCTTACTCCTTTCAAATGGATTTCAATAGAAATTATTGATTGCTTCTGCAGTCCTAAGTTCTCTCACAGGCATTTTCTCAAGGTGGACCCAGAAATATCAGCAGAGTCGACGAATACTGATGATTCATGGGTAATTCTGCCCCTTCCCCAAGAGGTCTCAGGAGTTAAACATTAATTCTGTTTCTTGTTGGAGAAGAAAGTGATGCCATAAATGAGTTTGTTGTCCTGTACATGTGCACAACACATTGTAGTCCCACTTGTTTGGTCTGAAAAAGCAGCAAATCTTTACCAATTCACACACTGCAGAAATCCTGTTTGTAGAATAGGAACATCCTACTCCCTGGTTAGAAACGAGGTCCTGTCTCTGATCTCCTCTGGTCTTATTTTCACAGCCTTTTTTTTCTCACATACTTGCTTTTTGAGCTCTGTCACCGTGATGTTCTCAGCCCTTAAGCTTGGACATGGGTGCTGATCTTTGTCCAGCTGCACAGAGGAGCTGTCAGTATGATTTTGTGTCCACTAGGGAGACAGCTCCTCTCTGGGGCCCTCTGTAGACATCAAAAGCCCACTGATACCAGTTCAGTTCTGGAAATCCCTTTTAATCAAAGGCTCCTGAATTTTGGTTAAGATGTGTATCAGTAATGCATTTATTTGTTACAGTTTTCCAGAACAACTTGTGGTTTTGCATCTTATTGGCTCTTCTCAGGATTAAATCTGTCTTTGCCCTGATAGATGCACCATGGGGTCTATTGTTCTCATGCCTGAGAAGAGTTCTAATGGTCAGGTGGGAGGATCATTACCAGATAATCATCTGGTTTTGGCAGATAATGGAGGTTTTGGCATGCTTACCATTAAAATATTTTGGCCACCGTTGGAAAAAGTTTCAATTGATCCCAGGAGTGGAGAGGGATGCCCACCCATTTAGCTGCTCATTCCAGTAGAGCTTTGCATTAGATCTTGATAGGTGATGTAGAGCCTTTTATTTATTCCTTCCACGCTTTTGTTCCATTAGCAAAATACATTACATTTTAGCTCACCCATTGTATAAGAACTCCTTGGATTCCATTGAAAAGGAAAGACTGCAGCGCTGTGTTGCCTAGGGGCGACGGTTTGGTTACATCCCTCTGTGCTATGTGCTGTACAATGACACAACATGTCACAGTCCTCCTCCAGAGCACCTGTAGTCTAAAAGAGGAGGCAGCACGTGGATTAAAGAAGCTAGAGAGTCAGCCCAGGCAGATAGACCTCAAACAGATGCATGTCTTGATTATTCAGTGATAATAACAATTACTGCTCATTTCATGGTGCCTGTGTTGCCCGTGTTGACTGACATTACAGGGCAGATATGAGAAAATCAGATTTGACCCTGGGTATTCACCAACAAAAGTCAGTTTTGCAGACGTGTGCACTGTTGTCACAAATCCAAGGCTGAGATGTCAGAGGGGCTGGTGCAGGGCAGCAGGATCACTTCATTGCGTTATCAGACAGAAAGATAAGCAGGTCACATTTCCTCCTCCATACAGACTGATCCTGTACCCGTTCTGTTCAGGAAAAGGGAAAAAGAAACCCATGTAGCCCTAGGTTTTAATTACACTGCATTGTTTGAATGTGCTTTCCCTGTGCTTAGTTCCATTGCCTGTAGGATAGCTTGTTTCCAGCTATTCAAGTGCAGCCTAGATGCCACTCCTTCAAAACAATACAAAGCTTTTTCTTTTAACCTTAATTTGAAGGTTGTGCTGCCAGTTATTTAAATAAGCATTTCATTCCTAGCTGTTCAGGATCTCATTGATAATGACAAGGCAGCTGTAGGATTTATATTGGTCTGATGTAAAAAAACACAGAGAGAAATGTAGTTTCATTACCTGATGCCTTCCTAACCTGTACTGGTGCCTTTATAACCTCTTTATACCCACAACAAATCCAGTCAGATCCTCTCGTCTTTTTTAACCAGAACTCAACTCTACTTTTCAGGTAAAGTGGATACTGCCTGAAATTCGGCCCTTGTTTTAATACCACAGGTCTGAACACTGAAGCTTATGTTTTGCTACCGCATCATGTATGAGCTTCTTTGGCTGCTTTGTGCATGGGGTAGAGTTGTTGCATTGGACTGGTTTGCCTCCAGAAGCAAATAGCTACAGAGATACATGCTATTTGCTCTGGGAGAGTTTGCCCTCTGTGTGGTGGCTGAGGGGACTGAGAGGAGCAGAGTGAGTTCTCAAGAGTCAAAGGGGTTTATGTTCAAAAGGCATGAACACCAATAGGCTTACACATAGTCTTTTACAAGAGGGAATGGAGCTTGGGCCCTGCCATTGTTTGCATCTTAATAATGAGGAAGGCCACTTCTTGCTGGGTTTTTCCTTCTGCCCCTCCATTTCTCCAACAGTTTGCATTCAGCTACTGAGCTGTAGTCTGTTTCGGTTGAATAATTGCATGGGGATTCAGGGAACTGAGGCAGAATCTTCCTGATCATCTGATAAAAGCAATGTTCTGTTTTAGGAGGGCTTTTCTCTCTGTAAATGGCGTTAAATAAAAACAGAAAAGAGCACTACAAATGATGTCACTAAACCTACTCTAAAGTTCTCTCCCCGTCCTCTATATTTCCCTATCTCTCCTAGCATTCTTCAGTTGACTCGGTACAGCAGCACTGCAAAGCTGGGGCTTTGTATGGAAAATGTGAGGGTGCTTGCATCATGTTGAGCGTACACCTCAGCAGGATATTTTTATACCTTTTATATGGCATGGTCAGCAGCCAGCCATTTTTAAAATCCTTGGGTGATCAAAGAATATGTGCAATGACAGTTTATGTGAAGTTAAAAATAAAAACTAGGATTCCTTTTCTTCTTTTTTTTTTTTAACCGAAACCACTCAGTTACAAAATACAGTTTGCTTTGAAGGTATTAACTAATCTGTGTGACCCAACTCTCTTTTAACAGTTTATTTGGATTGCATAAGAAGGTCATCAATATGGTACACAACTTACTGTCCAGTCACGACTCGGACCCGCGGTACGCTGACCCGCAGGTAAAGGCCCGGGTGGCAATGCTGTATCTACCTCTGATTGGTGTGATCATGGAAACGGTGCCTCAGCTCTATGATTTTACAGGTATTTCATACTCTGTGGTATGGGTATATGTTCAGCTGCTCACAAAGTTTGAGTGTTTCTTGTCTAGAACAGATTCCGTTGGTTCTAAAACAAGTCCCGTTATTGGTGGATGAGGTCGTTTGTATTTCTGAAGTATAATAATTTTGATGTGTTTCCACATCCATTTCCTAAAGTGCACTTGCAAAATCCTCAATGACTGAACACTCAAAGCTGCATTTGGCCACTTGTTTGCATAAAGTGAAAAGTGAGCAGTGCATTTTAATTGCTATCTGCGTAAGGCTGGCCTGTCTCTCTGCTCTGATCCGATTCAAAAGTCATCCCGTATACTGTGCAAGGCTCAGAACAATTAGAATCATAGAATCATAGAATGGTATGGGTTGAAAAGGGCCACAGTGATCATCTGGTTCCAATCCCCTGCTGTGTGCAGGCCGTCAACCAGCAGCCCAGGCTGCCCAGAGCCACATCCAGCCTGGCCTTGAATGCCTCCAAGGGCATCCACAACCTCCTTGGGCAACCTGTTCCAGTGCTTCACCACCCTCTGAGTGAAAAATTTCCTCCTAATATCTAACCTAAACCTCCCCTGTCTCAGTTTAACGCCATTCCCCCTTGTCCTATCACTATCCACCCTCATAAACAGCCATTCCCCCTCCTCTTTATATGCTCCCTTCAAGTGTTGGAAGGCACAGTGAGTCTCCCTGGAGCCTTCTCTTCTCCAAGCTAAACAAGCCCAGACCCCTCAACCTTTCGAAGGTTAAAAAAAAGGAGCAGAGTTCCTCTACTTCCTTTCTGTGTGTGCTCGAACAGCAGCTCATTTCAGGTGTGCACAGTGTCCTGCAGAGAAGCAGAGGTGTCAGCTCAGGGCAGGGGATCTGGTCTGAAGTAGTTTGGGATTTGGGGTCCTTGCCATCCTTTGAGTTTAATGGCACAATAAAGCAAAAAGTAAGGTTGTGGTGTGGAGTGAAAAGTCTATTTTCAAAAGTGTTCTAGGTATTGAGGTTGTATAGATCGCTTTTAAAAACTGTTACTGTCTTAGCCTTGCATAATCCCAAATAACAGTAAACCCTATTTACTTGCAGGACCCTATCAATGGGTGTGATGTTTCTCAGTTTGCCTTCCTAGATGGTTCAATGAAACAAGCACTGCGGAGGGAGGCTGGGGTTGAGTCTGGGGGTTAAAATGTTGAGTTTGGGGATTAACTAGGATGTGTGTGTTTCTGGCAGAGAGTCACAATCAGCGAGGGAGGCCGAGCTGCGTCGCTGCTGATGATTATGAAGGCGAGAGTGGAAGCATGATAAGCCAGACAGTTGCCATGGCCATCGCAGGAACATCGGTCCCTCAGCTCACCAGGCCCAGCAGTTTTCTACTCACCTCATCGGTACAAAGCTATTCCTGCCTATTCCTTGACCCTCACCCTGTGTCAATAGGCAAATATTTACATGTGCACGCCCTGTAGGGCTGATCAGTGAGCAGCAGAAACTCGTATCAGTTTGTGGCTGGGTGTTGTAGAGGGTGAAAGACAAGGGAACAAATCACTTCTGCGTGTTGTTGTACCTGTCTCATTGGGGTTATAAGTGTCAGGCAGGGATGAGAATCAACAAACCTCAGAAAATGTAAGAGTTTTCTGATAAAGATTCTCTCTTTCTGAAACAATTGCATAAAAGCTCTTTGAATTACAGTGGTTGTTGTAAGTTCTAAGCAAAAATTCCTACCACATCCAAGTCTTAACTAGCTGAAGATGTAAATGGGCCATTTCCCTTGTTCTCTGCACAGGAAAGGGAATCTCCCCAGTTCTAGCAGACCCTTCCATTTCTCCCTATTCACTTCTGTTCCTACCTGGCAATTATTTAGGCCAGAGTAGTACCTTATGGAAATCTTTTCAGTGGTGACTGAAGCATTTTTGGATGTGAAATCCAATGTGACAAATGTCTTGTCCTGTGTGTTTTAGAGTGGCAGGCAGCACTCCACCTTCTCAACAGAGTCCAGCCGCAGCCTTCTGATCTGTCTCTTGTGGGTGCTCAAGAATGCAGATGAAAGTGTCTTACAGAAGTGGTTCACAGACCTGTCAGTGCTGCAGCTCAATCGCCTGCTGGATTTGCTTTATCTTTGCGTATCCTGTTTTGAATACAAGGTACTGGTATTTAAACCTCCTGAAGTTTCTTCTAAGGCTCGCAGAGAAATGTAACACTCCCATCCTTTGTACTATTCCAGAAAGGCATTTCCTGCTCTCTCAGTATTTCCTGTAATCTAAATCCCATGGCTAAGCACTTCTCTGTGCAGCCTCTGGCCTTCTTCCATGTTTACTTTTCAGTCGTGTAAGTGTTTCTTTCTCCTTTCATTTTTTATGTAGCTTGTGTTGCTTGCCACTCATCTGGGTACTGTAGCAAGGTAAAGGAAATATCTCTTGATCATTTTGCTTGCTCCCACAATAAGAGAGCTTTTTGAAGTGTTGCTGGATCTGGGTAGATTATCTAGTTAGCAACTGAAGCTATGTTCCTTTCTTTCTCTCTTCATACAGGAATAATATTTTGAGTTGTTGCACTTAGTAAATAATCCAAATTGAAAGCCTCTTCCCTCACTATCATTTGAAACTTGCAGGGTAAGAAAGTGTTTGAAAGAATGAACAGTCTGACGTTCAAGAAGTCAAAAGACATGAGAGCCAAGCTAGAAGAGGCTATTTTGGGAAGCATAGGAGCAAGGCAGGAAATGGTCCGAAGAAGCAGAGGACAGTTAGGTAAGTAAAGACATCTTCTGCACTCTACATATTTTTCAAAAACTGCTACTCCCTTCCCTAAATGGCCCAGGGATTAGGACAAGAATCAACTAGGTTCAGTCTCCTACTCTGCTGGAGGCTTCCTGGTACATGTGAGTCACTCACAGTGGGCTATATTGAATAAATATTTTAGAGACATAATTAATGATTCATTTCACAGAGTTAGGGACCTTTGTACTTTTTTTTTTTTTTTTTTCCTAAATCTGACCTGATTGCCTTTATCCCTTATCTGGGATGTTGTGTGATGAAATTTCCCTGCCTTCCCAGCAGTGACAATAAAGACAGAAAGCCTGTGAAGCAGGAAATGGGATCTCAGCACCATCCTGAAGACATCACTGTCTTCAGCTGACAAACAGTAATGTCAGACTGCTGGGGATTGCTAAACCTAGGCTCCTGAGTAGTCCAAAGAAGTTGCTTCTCAGCAACCCTGATAGTTACCTCTCAGCAGTCTGTCTCAGTTAGCTCAGTCTATACTCAATACTTGGGTGAAAATGACTGCAAGTCAAGTTACTTCTCATGGCACTTAGTTAGAGACCATATAAACATCTTGGGTCTGAGTGCCACAGCGTTGGATCTAAGGAATAAGTTATAGCTGTCACCTGTTGCTTGTTAACAACCTAGAGTTGCTACTTAAAAATAAATAAATAAATAAATTAAATGGCTATTATTATTATTATTTTAATATTATCCTGCAGAGAGAAGTCCTTCTGGGAGTGCTTTTGGAAGTCAAGAGAATTTGAGATGGAGAAAGGATATGACTCACTGGCGTCAAAACACAGAGAAGCTTGACAAGTAACTCTGCCTTATCCTTCTATTTTAACCATGTCACAGTGCCTGGGGGATTGCAGGGTCCCTCTCACCACTGATGGTCAGTGGCAGAGGTACACCTAGCTCTTGTGTGAGCCCGTTTGAGCCCTCCACTGGAGCAGGTCTGGCAATGTACAAATAGATTTTTGCCTGACACTGCCCTGTTTTAACTCTTATTTTCCACCATTCCTTACTTTCTCAGTATTTTTAAATGAGATTTAACAAGACTAATACAATCCATGGCCTTCTAAAAATCCTGTAGTAAGCTGTAATTTAGAGAGAAGATTCATGAACAATATTCACAGATAGCATATATATCCCATGTCATATTTCCTTTATTACATAAGAGCATTCTGGAGTTGTCAAAGCTCACTTTCCTTTCCTGCCCTAATCCATCACTTTGATTGTTTTTCCACATGTGCTGTGCTTTTAGAAGCCACAAACCAGCCAGGTACTGTAGTGTTGGTGTGCAGTTCTTACAAATTGCCATTTATACATCTGCAGACTCAATCATCACAGCCTTGTTTGTGATGCTTGGCAGAAGTTTTCAGTGTGTGTGTGTGTGTGTGTGTGTGTGTGTGTGGTGTGTGTGTGCAACTGGTTGGAATGAGCTCCTCTTGCTTATTACACCCATTTCCTTTATAATTCCCTGTCCCAGTGTGGCTTAATCTGGAAGGCTCAGGAGTTGTGTTTGAGCTTTGCAGTGCACGTTTTCTGTTTTCTCAAATTGCAACCTGCAGTCTACATCCTCCCAGCAATGGAATTGTTCCTAATCTTAGGAAAGTAATCTCAGCCCAAGTGAAGCTCTGAAGAAACTGAGGAGCCAGGTCCTCAGCCTGGATGGAAGTCAGGCCAAATTTTACCCTCAAAGACATAGAGATACTTCTTGGATTTGAAAGTACATCTTTACAGCTTATCATTATTTTTCCAACACAGAAGTGTAATCTCTTGTTAAGTAGTGGCTTCTAGATGCTCCTGGCCAAGGCATCAGGAGAGCCAGATCAACAGTGTGTTTTAAACCTCCTCGCAAAGTGATGTAGGCATAAATTTCACCATGGTTCAACTCGAGCCATGGGCACTTACACTGGATTAAAGTTTGGCCTGCAGAATTCATCCTTTCACTACTGATACAGGGGCTGGGCCTCCCTCTTTGGTCCATGAGGATCAGGCACCAAGCCTTCATGTTCTGGAGACTGAGGAGTAGATAATGAGTGTATGACCCAGCTCCCATGGGAAGCTGTGTGGCAGTTCGTGCAATACGGGTTCCAGGAACGCTGCCAGCCAAGTCAGCTCCATCCTCCTTGATGTGTGCTCTGCTTGGATTTTGTCAGTACTCTGCATCACACCCTCAGTGCCATTTGGCCTGGCTTGAGTCTGTCAGAGATGGCACCTGTGTCGGGCAAGCTGTAGCTGGGCCCTTTAGATGTAGAACTGGGGCTTTGCCAAGTGCAGCTCCTGTCACTGAAATGAGGTGGTTTCTGCCGAATTCCTGAGACCTCTGGTGTGAGTGGGGATATGAACTTTGTCAGCCTTTTGGGGGAAGTGAGTGCCTGGTATTAAACAGCAAAGTTGTGTAGGTTTTTTTATTCGTGGCATGAAAGATATTCTTCAAAAACTGTAATGTACTGTAGCATAAGAGGGCAGAAATCACACCTCCACGCCATGCACTCTGCCCTGCAACTATTCTGGCTGCTGGGAACAAAGTGCATAAATACCAGCTCGTGTAGCACCACCGTGTGTCCATAGCCTACAACATGAAACCATTCGTTCTGTTCCTGGTTTCGCTGTTGCATGCCTTACAATGCTACTAAACCAGTTTGAGTTGGACTTTCATTCTAAATGCTTGTTGTCTTCCTGGGAGAGTAACAAAGTGTCAGAAAGTAGTGTGATCTCTCCTGAGCATGATGAACGTAAATCACCTGTAAGTTTGTATATGTAAAAAAAGCAAGTCTTTCTTCCTGTCCTCTTAATGGATGCATTAAAGGATCTTTGTGTTGTCCAGCAATAAGTATGTGCATTGTAATCAAAGGGTTCCTGCCAATGAGGAAATATTTTCAAGTGAGAATAATATGTGGGTTTACTTCTTAAACAGAAGCTAATTTTATTGCTTTCTTTTCTCCGAATAGATCACGAGCAGAGATAGAACATGAAGCACTTATTGATGGAAATCTTGCAACAGAAGCAAATCTAATTATTTTGGATACACTAGAGATAGTTGTACAGGTAAGGATGGTAGAAGAAAAGAGATGTAATGCCATTAGGATCACCTGGTCAGGCAGCAGTTTATTAAATAGAGCCTTCCTGCTATTCTAACTGCCTGAACACTGTCAGAACTGTTCAGGTCTACTGCTGCAGCAGGAAGGATTGTAATGCCTCTCCTCATCCTCAGCCCTTTACAATATGGTTTTTAATTACTGTAGCTTTCTTCAGACTTTTTGAAAATTGTTCCTTTTTTGTAGCATAAGAAGTATTTGTTTTTAAAATTCCATTAACAAACAGTAAAAATTGGCTAGTATTGCCTTATTACAGCAAATTCCTCTGGTTCCTTCTCATATCTGCCTCAAGTCATTCAGTTCCAGGTCGGTCTCCTGTGCCTGTACACATTGGCACAGTGCAGGAAAGCCTCCAGGCTCCTCGCTGTGGTACAAAATCTGTCTGTTTCCTCTTTACCCACTAGTGAACATGGACACACGGCAGTTTTGTGTCATTCCATCTCCTTCAGCTCATGGGTCAGATTTCCATCACCTGGAGCTGATTCAGAAATGTGACTGTTACACAGGCTCAGCAAAGTGGGCAGTTTTTCCATGCCAGAGGGGTTTTCAGCAGGGTTATTACAGCTCCCCCAGGAGGTTTGCTTTTGCTCATATGACCCTTGGTTTGCTTTTGCCTGCAGACTGTTTCTGTGACGGAGTCCAAAGAGAGCATCCTCGGCGGGGTGCTGAAGGTGCTTCTGCACAGCATGGCCTGCAACCAAAGTGCACTTTACCTCCAACACTGCTTCGCCACACAGAGAGCTTTGGTCTCAAAGGTGAATTCTCTGCAGATGCGGTAATATATCCTGAGCAGTGCAAATAGAGGATGGGGCTGTTTTTTCCCTTTATATCGTTGTCACTTCACCAAACATTTATTGTTTTGTGCAGGACCAATTTTCAAGGAATGGGGTCTCGAGATGGATAAAACCTGAATGGTTTTTGTGATTGGGGTCCTCTATTTATGCACTTTGGGTTTTATAGCTGTGCACAAGGGTGCAGTTCACAAGGAGTGAGTGTGGTGTGGGCTCCTGCTGGCTAGCAGATGTACTTAGCCAGCAGGCAGTGCAAAAAACAGCTGAAATTAAGGATGAAACTTGCTTAAATTGATTTTATTTTTTTTTACTTGAACCATAATTTAAACTATGATTCTGCATATGTACTGGGAATAGCCCAAAGATTTAAGCCTGAGTTTTTGGAATCAATGTGAATCAATCCAAAGTGTAGATGCAGGAGCAAGGAGCGGTGGGGTAGGTAAAATGAATTGTCTTCCAGTGCTGCCAGAGACTCTGCATCTCTCTAACTGTAAAAGTGAAGTGATTCAAACCAGCACAATTCCCCTCAAAGCAGAGGGGATTGAACTTCCTCTAATACTGATGTATGCTTGCTGCTAAGATCATCGTGGCCTTTGTGTCTGAATGCTTGCTTCTGTCTGTCCAGGCAGTAGTTTTCTCATATGCTGTTTTTCCAGTTCCCCGAGCTGCTGTTTGAAGAGGAGACTGAGCAGTGTGCAGATCTGTGCCTGAGGCTCCTGAGGCACTGTAGCAGCAGCATCAGCACAATACGGTCACATGCGAGTGCCTCACTTTACCTTCTGATGAGGCAAAACTTTGAGATTGGGAATGTGAGTATCCTGCTGCACTTCATTAGCTTATTATATGGGAACTGGTTGGGGACCTCTGGACGGAGCACTGTGTATTCAGTCATGTGAAAGAAAGGCTGTTAGAGGGCTTATCAGCTAGACAAGCACGGAAATGAGTTAGAAATACTGGGATTTTGTTTTCCTCCAGATGTTACTAATTTCTAATTAGATCTTAGGTTTGCTAACTCGCATGTGCTTCAAAGTGTTAAGAAGGTTCTCAGCTCCAGCTCCTCCAGCTGGTATTGTGCAAGTACCCACGTGCCTGTCTGTCACAAAGTGCTCAGCCTTGCTCAGCAGAACTGGAGGGATCCACTGACTGTGGGCCCAGGGACTGATAGCAGTGAGTGCACAGTATTGGCAGGTTGTTGAAATACAGTTTCTCTGTTGCAGAACTTTGCCAGAGTGAAAATGCAGGTGACTATGTCTCTCTCATCCCTGGTGGGGACATCCCAGAATTTCAATGAGGAATTTTTACGACGTTCCTTGAAGACTATTTTAACATATGCTGAAGAAGATCTGGAGCTTAGAGAGACAACATTTCCTGATCAGGTAAAAGAACCACAGGAAAAGTGGCATTTAGTTTATTTGCAGCCTGGAATATTTGCATGAATTCCTCGAAGGAGGTTCATACTTTTTTTGTGACCTGAGTACACCAAACCCAGATCCTTGATTAATTCTGACAGTGAGGTAACCACACAAAGGCTCAGAGCAGCTGTGGTCCTGGCATAGCAGTAAGTAGCTTGATTCCCTTTGCTACTTCATTACAACAGTGTATTTTTTACAGGTCCAAGATCTAGTGTTCAACCTCCACATGATCCTCTCTGACACAGTTAAAATGAAGGAGCACCAGGAAGATCCAGAAATGCTAATTGACCTGATGTACAGGTAGAGTCCATACTCATTGCACAGCAGGGACAGTAGATGTCAGTGTCCAGCTGGTGTTTGAAGAAGCTTAGTACTTATGGCACTTCTGTGTTTAGAGCACTGAGTATTGTGTTGCTGTGAACCTTGTTCATGCATTTAGCAATCGTTTTACTTTTAGCTTAAGCTTGTTTTGCACTGCTTCCCATGATTCACACATCACCTAATATAAACACAGGTAATTGCTCTTTGGTTTTGAACTCAGATGTTGTTCATTTGAGCCCTTACAGAGCCTAGTTTTGGAGCGGTGACACTGCAGTTCCAGTCTGCAGGTGAAATATGAAATTTAGTCAAGAACTTCAGCAGTCACCCTTAGAAGCAATGTGCCGTCACTAGGTTGATCCAGTTGCTTGCCCACCAGTAGCTAGCTAAGAAATCTGTGAAGTGATTGTTACTTAAACAGAAATAACTGCATACTAATTGCAGAGTTTTTTTTTGTGTTTTTTTTTCTCTTTCTTTTTTTTCTTCCTCCTATTTTTAACTAGGATTGCAAAGGGCTATCAGAATTCCCCTGACCTGCGCTTGACCTGGTTACAGAACATGGCTGGAAAGCACTCAGAGAGGAGCAATCATGCAGAGTCAGCACAGTGTTTGGTCCACTCTGCAGCCTTGGTGGCTGAGTATCTGAGCATGCTCGAAGACCGAAAATACCTCCCTGTAGGATGCGTTACATTTCAGGTAGAGGTTATCTTCTGTAGTGTATTTTGGGGTTTTGTCACTGCTGCTGACAGATATTCCTATGTTTAGACATTCACACTGCATTCACTCAGTTTATTTTGAGGAGAATGCATCATAGCAAGTTCTGAAAATAATCTTTATGCTTGAACACGGCTTGATTCCCCTGAGCCTCTCATCTGTAGGCTGAATGAATCCAGTTGTGTTTATTTCTTCATGTAAGTTATATTTCTTTACCATCTGTTTAGTCCAGTCACTGTGAAGTGAGTGCAGTTGTTCCGAAGTAACTTATGGAAGGGTTGCTGTGACTCACATTTGGCAGGGCAACGCTGAGCAGAGCAAACAACCACACAGTTAGCTGTGAACACATGAGCCACTCCAGTCAGCTTAAGGATGTGCTGAAGTATCCCATTGTTTCAGAAGGAGATGAAACAAAAAGCACATGACAGCTGCTGCTTTAAACATTGTAGGATTTGATTTAAATCGTCAAGCTTTCAAAGTGTTGAATGTCATTGAAATTGAGTACAAATTTTTACCTGTGTTATGTCTCCTTAGAACATATCTTCTAATGTTTTGGAAGAGTCAGCAGTTTCTGATGATGTTGTGTCACCAGATGAAGAAGGTATCTGTTCTGGAAAGTATTTCACAGAAGCTGGTCTGGTGGGATTGCTGGAGCAGGCTGCAGCATCTTTTTCCATGGTAGAAGACTTGAATTTCTTTCTCTCTCTCCTTCTCCTGGGCAACGTAATGGGAAATGTTTTCTCAATGAGACTGTGTAGCTCTGCTGTAACTGCTTAGTTCACTTGGAGCATTGGGAGTTTGAGCTGCTCAAGACAGCTCTGTTTGCCCTCTCAAGTGAACTGCAGTGAGTGGGGTCGGGGAGCAAAGGGCTTTTTGGTTTCCTAGCATCTTTCATTTCAACACTGCACGTTTTGGAGCTCACAGTGGCAGATAAAGGCTGTACTGTTTTTTTTCCTGTTCAAAGTGGACGGGCTGAGAGCTTTGTGTGAGCAGTGTTAGTGAGCTGGTGGTAGTGTATCCATCAGAAACAAATGAAAACAAGTGAATTATATGAAATATTCAGTGGGTTTAAGTACAAGCAGCAGTAACTCTGGAACAAAGAGAAGTGCTGTAGCAGGCTGGCTAAGTTGCATGGTGCATTGTCTCTTTACATTGATCATCTCCGTTAGAGACATAGGCATATTGTAAGGAAGAGGTGCTGATTACATCACAGTGCCTTTTGGCTCTGTAAATGCTGGGAGTACGTATCATTCTTGCTGCTGAACTGATGGAGCTATCTGATGGCCTTTGTTTTTTAGGCTGGCATGTATGAAGCAGTTAATGAGGTTTACAAAGTCCTTATTCCTATTCATGAAGCTAACAGAGATGCCAAGAAGCTATCTACTATTCATGGTAAACTCCAAGAAGCATTTAGCAAGATTGTCCACCAGGTAATGATTTGGATTTTCAGCTGCAATGTGAATTGTGGTCAAATAAAAAGTACCTATCAAGGAAAAAAACATTTTAGTAGATTACACAAGAACTGCCAAATGGTGATCTGCAGTAAATGCAAGGATCACTAACTGGAGTTTTCTCTCTGTGTGTATTTGACTTAAGAAACTTAGGAGGATATCGCATATCAAGTTTTATTGTAACTTCAGAATTATCCGAGCGTTAAAAAGTTCCAATCACGTGCCAGTTAATTCTTTCAGATGTTGTTTTAAAATGTATTTTGCATGCTCTGTTTCTGGGAGAACCACTGTTTCTTGCCTTTAGCCTGGTAGGTAATGCTGAGAAATGTTGGGAGTTTTATTTGCCTGTTACAATGTTAGCTAAGTTGTTGAAAGAATCTTTTTAAACTTGGTGCAAAACCCACCAGCAAAGGTGCTGAGGATTTGATGGGAGACTTCACCAGCCTTCACAAAGCCCAGCAGACCTCAGCTAAGCAGGGGATGAGAGCACTTGGCAACTTTCTAGAAGCTTCTAGGAGACACTTGATGGGTGCATGCCTTCATTGCAGGCAGGCGTGGGCAGTATGTGCCAGTGCTACTCTGAGCCCTCACCCCGCCAGCTTTCTGGCTTTGGGCTGCTTGGTACACTGTTGTCTGTTGGTATAGTTACCCTTATGCTGACAGTAGATGTCAATCAGTGCATCAACTTCTTGGGATCCAGCTGGTCTTCAGCAGCCGAGGGCCTGGTTGTTTCCCATGTTCTGGCACTGCCAGGTTTGTGAGGTTAAATGAACCAATAAGGAACAATCACTGGGCGTCATTCTGGGCCAGAGAAGTCTGTTTTGGTTGCATGATGTCTTAAAATCATTGAAACCGTTTCAAGTTTATGCTGCCTTACATTGATGGTCATGTTTTGGCCTTTGGACTTTTTTTTTTGTTTCTGTGACATGCGCTTTTTACTTTTTATTACACAGAGTACTGGCTGGGAGGTAGGTAACTCCGTTTAGTTAGTAAAGAACACTAATAGATTTATCAGATGACTCACGCCAATGCTTGCCCACATGTGCTAGTTGTGGGTATTTCTGTTGCTGTCTGCTGTTAAAACTGAATTCATTAACCAAAGAAATACCAATAAACCGATCGTGGTTGTAGTAGGAAATTCTTCATAAGAAGCTGTAGGTAGTGCATGGATGCTGATGTATTCCACTAATGAGGTTCTTTGGTGAATGAGCAACTGTATCATCACTAGTTTGTTTTTATAATTCGTTTATATTTCTTTTCATCAGCATCAACATCCCCTCATACCATATTTTCACCCCACCCACAGGGGTCGATTTAAGCAATAATGCTCAGAGGTACTGGAATACAAAACTGGTTTATTGCATGTGCAAACTGTGTCTCAGACAATAGGCTCCTTTATTCTGTTCGTTTAAGAACAATCGATTTGTTACGTAGCTTTATCTGGCAGTAAAACAGCTCAGTTGTGTTAACTGGAGTCAGTTTTGCTGCTTCCATTTTTGTAGAGGCTGGTTGTTCCCATTTCTGCAACGATACACCATGAGAACCACATGTTGGCTTAGAAACAAGCATAGCAGTCAGCTTCATCTGATGCTGCACCCAGCACAGAGGGTTGGATCAGTGAGGGCCCAGCCCAGCTGACACAGTTGGTACACGAGTGTCAAGAAGTCACAGCAGAAACTTTGAATATTTCATGAGTGTGGTACTGCATTATTCGCATAGACTTCAGCTGTCCAGTTAGTCTCTGCTTTTCTGTCAATCAGGCGACTCAGTGTGAGCCATCTCACCCCAAGTTTCCAACACAGGAGAGAATTTAAGCCCACACTGCCTGATCTGGGGCCAAGATCAAAGTTTCTTTGACTTGTGTGACAAATAATTTGGGCTGATGGTGTCTCAAAGATGGTTTTTAATTATGGCCTAGCAAGAAGTGAAATTCAGTAGCTTAAAAATAGCCCCTGCTATTGAAGGACTGGCCCTGTCCTTCATTTGCTTGCTCCTGTGAGAAGTCCCAGCAGGTGAGACTTGGAGTACATCACGGGAATGTAAACCATCCACATCCAATAGCCAATGCACGTGAAGGCCTGTGAGCATCTATCTTGATTAGTCTGCCCCTAAATCGACCCCTGAAGAAAATTCTGTCATTGGTTATGGTTCTAACATCACTCAGTCATGTTTTATTGCATGGTAAAAGACACCCATGGTTTATGTTCTCGTCTGTCATCGTGCTCTTTCATTGCCACACTTTTCTGATCTTTGTGCTTTGTAGCTTTCAGATTTGTTGCATGTTTTTTTTTTCCTTTTTTTCCTTGTTTTTAAATACCTCGATTGATGCTCACCTTTTTTTTTTTTTTAATTTTAAAGTTTATTTGCTGCCAATGTGCTGCTTGTTTGTTTTTTGGAATTTCCCTAATTAAATACTTTCTGTTTTCTCCTCTATCGCCCTGGTTGCTGACCCTCCTCCCCACTCTTACTATTGTCTGTTGTGGTAAGTTCCTACTTGTGGAATTTTTTTTTTTTTTTGCTTTCTCCTTCCCTCTTCCCCTCCCCACCCCCTTTTTATTTTTTGTTTTTCTCTGTGGAAATCCCAGTTTCATTTTACCAACAAGCTATGCCAACAGCAGGGTACAACCCTTGTGTCCCAGGAAAAGCAGCATTGCCAACTACAGGCCTGAGTGCCCCAAGTGGCACCGAAGCCTTTGGAGTGGTGAGTTCTTCTGCTCTGCTGTTGGTTTAACAAATGTTCAATCCTTTTTTTTTTTGTGGATTTTTTTTTTTTTAAAAACATACAAAGTGATGTTGCCTCGAATAGCAGCACTCCAGGAACAAAAAAAATTGAAAAATGCATATTGAAAAAGTTGCAATAGTTGGCAATGCTGCAAAGGACGTTGGGTGAAATTGGGCAAGAAAAGAGGGTGCTCTCTTTGGTAGAGATGGTTCGATTTTGCATTCTGCACAGTGTGTATGAAGGAGTCACTTTCCCTCATGCATATTTGGGGCTGGCTCTGCCTGCAGGCAGCTGCAGCTCTGCTGGTGGAGAAAGCAGAGCAGAACTCCAATGTTGGATTCTTTCAGATCTTGTTGGCAAAGCTTTTTGTGTGTATGCGAGAGATAACTCAAACTTGATTCCCAGCAATTTTGAAAGGTATTTACCATGCATAATAACAAATCATGAACCTTCATATGTCATGATGGCTGTTATCTGCTCTGCCGGTTCTGTGATGGCTATTCAGTGTTCACCTTCATTCTCTTCTCCTCCCCAAGACCTATTATTTTTCAAAAAATAATAGGAGATAAAATGCTTTTAATATTTTCTCCCTCGTATCTGCATTTTTAGCTCTTTTCAGAAACAAGACCATGGAGTATTTTTAAGTGACACGTTTCCATTTCGGTACTGTGATTCCAGAGACTTTGATATAAGCTAAATTTCAAGCTAGTGAGGTTTGCAGAGCCGTCTCCTGTTAACTCCAGGCAAGAAACTGAGCTCTCCTCATCCCATGGGGCTCACAGCTATTGAATGTCCCCAGTGGGCAGGGAATAGCCTGTGGGCCTTCGCTCACCCGAGGAGTGTTTCCAGGCTCAGATTGCCAGACATGGCCTCAGACTGGGAAACTGCCTCTACAAACAGGATGGAGGTGTTCCTGCTCCACTCCTCCCGCTGCAGACCCTTTCACTCCAAAGACACTCTTACAAAACCTTGATGGGGGGAACATAAAGGGTTTGGTGCTTCCCTTGCTGGGGAGAGGTCACCCCTCAGCCCATGGCTGATGGCTCCAGGGCTGTATGGTGGAGATGCTCTGTCCCACCTGGGCCAACCAGTGCTCCTTCTCCACGAGGTCCTCATGATAACTGAATGTCAGCAACTGGATTGATAAGGGAAATTCGGTGCAGCTGAACTTCGTGGTGATGGAGTGTGCACTGGGAGCTGGATCTCACCTGGCTTCCCAGCTGCTGGACTTCCCAGTCCCACATGGCTCTTATTTTATGATTTAGTAAATGCTACCAGAACTACTTATTAATTAGTGCTGATAACAGACAGATTTTCTTCCCCTTTCGTTGATATTTTTATGGCAACATAAGCGTACACCAGCTGTAAGAAGTGATGTGTGCAGATGGCTGTGCAGCTCCTACCTTGTAGGAACCAGGTTCTGCAAATGCTTCGTACCCCAAGCCTCACATCCCACAGACAGGGCCAAATCCTGGTCAGTTCTGGTCAGAGCTGGGCACAGCTGAGCTCTACCTTCTGTAGCATGGGGCAGGCAGCAGCCTTCACCCCAAAAACAAGCATTGCCCACTGTCTTCTTCAGGCCAGCACCTCACCATGGCAGTACTTCAGAGCTCTCCTGAGATATCCTTATTTACACTCCTTGCCTTGCATAGATCATGTTCACCGTCATCACAGGAGATCAGTTTTGCCTTAGCAAAAATAAGAAATAAATACCAAATAAGACTCATGTGCAGCAGCCAGGACACCCACAGGTGCTCTCTGGACCCAAACCAGAGCACTGTGCACACGTGTTCTCACGAGAGTAAAGGTGAACATCTCACAGTTTCTTGCTGAAAAGCATTTCTGGTTTGTGCATGCGGAGTGAATTGTTTTAACAAGATTAGAGGTGTGGTTTATTTTTAAAGTGTTTTTCCTCTTTCTGTTAATCAGATTTTCTTCGTTACTTGCCAGCAAAAATCTTTCTGTTTCTCTTCTTTTTGTTGCGTTTCTGGGCCAAATTCACCACTGGCTCAAAAGGAAGCAGGTACATGACACAGAGAATTGCATCTGCTTTCAGCAGGAGTGACTTTGGCCCTCCCTCCATCCTGGCAGTCAGTCCCTAGGAGGCTGTGACACCCCCAGGGCCGTGTGCTGTTCCAGCAGTGCCCGTGTGTGCGTGTGTGAGTGCCCTGGGCATCGACATCAGCCCAACCCTGCAGTTAGCTCAGGGTGGATCGTGGGGCCCTGCAGGGCATCTCCAGGGGTGTTTGTGTGCTGTGCCCTCCCTGCGTGCTGCAGGCTGTCGGCAGCTATGGGCCAGGCCTGAAGCAATACCCAAATGTAGGAACTCACCTTTGTTCCCCAACATCCAACGCCCTCAGGCTCCTCCTGGGGTGGCAGAAGACATTGCAGGGTTGGGCTGATGGTCATCCTTGATCCATATAACCTCACATTAGTTTGTAATTTCATTGTGGTGTCTGCTGCTAAGCGTGTTCATGCTGAGTTCCAGGTGTGTTTTTCTTTCCTTTCTTTCTTTCTGTTTTTTTCTTTGTTCATTTTTAATTTCTTTTTGAGTTTGCGTAACGTCAGGAGCCCTCCTGCAGCCACACTTGGATTGTTCTTGTCCCCACACTGAAATAACCTTTTGTTTCTCCAAACCTAGGATGGAAAGAGGATGTTTGGCACCTACTTCAGGGTCGGTTTCTATGGAACCAAGTTTGGAGACCTGGATGAGCAAGAGTTTGTTTACAAGGAGCCTGCGATAACAAAGTTAGCTGAGATTTCCCATAGGCTCGAGGTGAGGTGATTGCGGCCGCCCTCCAGTTCTCTCTGTGAACTGCAGTTTGTCTGTTTTCCATCTGTCATTCCCAAATCATGAGAGCTGCAGACCTGCTATGATCACTTGAGAATCTGTGGCTTTTCACAGTGCTTTCTCATCAGCTGCCTGGTGCAGTGGGATGACTTGGGCTTGAAAAAAGGCTGAGATGCTTTCAGAATCCAGCTGTTGGAAAGCATTGCTTTTTATTCTCATTTTCTCACCTTTGCATCATGTTCCTCTTCTCCTAGAGACAGCGCCCTTAACAGAAGCTGAATTTCAGAGCCCCCAGAGTGGGTTTCTCAAGTGTCTGAAGTTTGTTTCAGCTGTGAGCAAGCGAAGGCAACTCTAATAAATCTACCTTGGTTTTGGGTGCCAGTGTAAGCACCAGTTTGTTCCTCAGCCCTGGCCCTGCTTAATTGCTGGAATAGATCTGACCTCCTGTTGTTGCTGTCACATGGCACTGAAAGCAGCAGCGTTATCTGAGGTCTGGGCGCACGGAGCTGAGTTCAGACCCATTCATCCAGCCCAGCAGAGCCGCGCTCGGACGCGGCACCTGATTTCCAAGCAGATCCTGCATTGACCCCAGCTTTCAGTTGAGCTCACAGACACACAGCGAGCTCAGAGGTCTGTTCAAAGCCCTGCAGCACGTGTGTGCAGTTGGAAGGCTCCCGAGTTCTCTTGGCTTTCCGGGTGTTAGGCTCATTTGTTTCCTGTTGGCCCTGGAATGCGATTGATTGAATTCTCCTAGGTTCAGCAGATCACATTCAGCCCTGGTGCAGCTGCGCTTGAAGGCATTTGGAGCTTCACCTCCCCTGAATGTGCCTTTGTCTCTCCAACCCCCATCTTTGATGGATGCCTCTGATGTTGTATCTCAGTGTATTTGCTCTTGATTGTAGGGATTTTATGGAGAACGGTTTGGTGAAGATGTGCTTGAAGTGATCAAGGACTCAAACCCTGTGGACAAATGTAAACTAGATCCCAACAAGGTAAGAACACGAGTAGAGAGTCAGCAGTAGAATTGGTCCTGAATGTACATGAACATGGCGGGCCAAATCCTTGTCCTGGATTTCACCAAGTAGGTGATGTTTCCATGAAGAGAGCTAGAGAACGTCTCAGAGAAGAGAGGTGGGGAAAATCTTCCCAGCAAAGGAGTGCAAAATGAGCTGTTTCCTTCCTGTCCTGTGTGATGTGATGTGTCCCGTGTGCTTGGCAGAAGGGAAGGTCGAGAGGTTGAAACACTGCAGACTCAGGCCGCATTTGCCCATCTCTGTAATCTCTATGAAATGCAAGGAAGGAAGGGAGTTTTCCATTCACTGGCCTCTGTAGTTGTTTTTTTTTTTTGGTTTTTTTTTTTGGTTTTTTTTTTGGTTTTTTTTTTGTTTTTTTTTGCAGCTGTAGCATTTTATCATTCTTGTCCTATGTCTTTTAAGCTCCTTTAGGCGTAACAGAAATAATGGGAACGTGGCTAGGAAATTAAGACTCCAGTTTAGAAGAAGGCATTATCTGCAGAGAAAGGGAGGAAACACTTCATGTGAAGAGCTTCAGAGGAGAGGGGCAGAGTGCTGTATCTAGTCCAGAAAGTGCTGAGCAGTCACCAAGCACTCCAGCAACTTCGGTGTGACGTTTCTGAGTAAAGGCAAGGAGCAGTCCTAGTTCTGCAGAGGAGTTAGACCAGGCTATGGCAGTGCAGGGAGTAGAGGTCGTCTCATCTCCGTGCTTACCTGGATTCCTTCCTGCAGGCCTACATCCAGATCACCTATGTGGAGCCTTACTTTGACACGTATGAGATGAAGGACAGAATAACTTACTTTGACAAGAACTACAACCTGCGGCGCTTCATGTACTGCACGCCCTTCACGCTGGATGGCCGAGCTCACGGGGAGCTGCACGAGCAGTTCAAGCGTAAAACCATCCTGACAACGTCCCACGCTTTCCCTTACATCAAAACCAGGATAAACGTCATTCACAAAGAGGAGGTGAGGCCTGCACTTTGCCCAGCAGACATCCCCACGGCTCTCCTTTGAAGTATTGCACAATAAGGGAAGTAGATGTTGCTGAAACACTCGCATGATGTACCTCGGTACGTTTAGTTAAACCCCAGGGCCACACGCAGTCATGGATAGAATTGTAGAACCACTTGGGTTGGAAAAGGTCTCTAAGATCATCCAGCCCAATCCCAGCCCACTGACTGTGTCCCTCAGTGCCACAACCCCACAGCTCTGGAACACCTCCAGGGACAGTGACCACCTCACGCCCCGGGCATTAAGTTCCAATGCTTGTCATCTCTTCATACTGTCACATAATATCTGTGCTGTTGGTGTCCTCTGCCACTTGTCTCCACCCTAACAAGTGTCCTGTGTTCTGGCTGCTTCCTTAGATCATTTTGACACCCATTGAAGTTGCCATAGAGGACATGCAGAAGAAAACACAAGAATTAGCTTTTGCAACTCACCAAGACCCTGCAGACCCAAAGATGCTGCAGATGGTGCTACAGGGATCAGTAGGTACCACAGTGAATCAGGTGAGAACCACTTTCTGAATTGGAGACAGTGGGGTTGTGTATCACTCTGTTCAGGGATGGTTGGCATTGGGCCTTATTTCCAAATTACTGTGGGGTTTTTTACCATTCAGTGTATGGAATATGTTCAAGATCACTGGTGGGTCTAGACCAGCTGCTCTGGGTAACTTTGCAATTTGAGGAAGAGTCCTTAAAACATGGTTAGATCTGGGAAGTGGCTGAGTAGATAGAGATAGCCCTTCTCCCTCATTCCCTGTCCCTTCCTGGCATCTGCAGTCACTTCTGACTGCTTCTCCTTCCCTTATTTAAAGGAAAACATGAGATTTTTATTGCTTCACCTTCGGTTAGCTGGACTGGTGTTTGGAACTAGGATTGTGTCCTGCTGTGGTTTTTGAACAAAGTGGAAAGTGAAGCTAAGAGTGGAGAAACATCGAGGAAAAATTGAGTGAATATGAGTAAACCTCCTCTAAGGAACAAGCTGGGAAAAACACGACTGGAGTGTCAAGTTCTGGGCTGAGTTCACAGTGCTGGCAAGGACTTGGTTCCATCTGCATTGTTTAAACTTAGTTGTCAGTTCTGCAGAGTTTGTCAAGATACATTGTAAGGGAAAACAAATGCAGAATCTGCACACATTCTCACCCCGTTTTTCCAAAAGCGGAGTTTTATTTTTACAAATGCCTGAAAGCCATGCAGCAGTCATGATGTCTGGTGATTGATGCCAGATCTACCAGCTGCAATTCTTCAAGAAGCATGCTGCGAGGAAATAATGTTGCATTTTACACGTGTTTCTATGTGCAAGAAGTTTCTCCAGTGAGTGGATGTGACAGTGCTGAGAAACTTACTTTTTCTCTCTGCTCCTAAAGGGACCATTAGAAGTTGCACAAGTTTTCTTATCTGAAATACCCAACGACCCAAAGCTCTTCAGGCATCATAACAAGCTACGGCTCTGTTTCAAAGACTTCACGAAAAGGTATGGAGTGTTGTCTTCCAGCTGCCAGGTGCCTTTATTACTGCTGCAGCAGGCAGGAGCACCAACACAGGGGCTGTCTGGGAGAGGAGTGCTTGTGTTGTAACCATCTGTCTGGTTTCCATACGCAGCTGTATTCCTCAGCTTCCCACTTGGCTCCCTGTTTCTCTGGTGCTGCTGGTCCATGACTTCCATCAGGTCAAGTGCTGAAGTCATTTGGCTTTGCTGTATATTGGGAAGGAATTAGTGATCACAGCTCAGTCGTGACCAAGCGTTCCCATTTCAGAACACAGCTAGCCACACTGGCACGAATGAACTCACAGGTTGGCAGGGCCAGGAGCTCTGATTTCCTTCTGATGTGAATTTGTCCAAGCCACGTGGAAGTACGCTGGCAGAATTCTCTCAAGGAACTGTACTGGCTGCTGTACTTTCCTCTTGAGTAATGCAAACTGCAGTCTTAAGCCAGTATCTTTTGTAAGCACTGAAGAATTAAAAGAATACGTATTGAAATTCAAGTGTTCAGGGCAAAAAGGTCAGTGGCAATGTAGTTTTTCCGTATATAATAGGTGGTGGTGATGTTAGAGTTCTTTTCATGCCCTTCGTTTACATCACGTCTTTCCCAGTAGAAGAGTTTCAATGAACATCTCATAGGTCTGTCTTCAGCAGTGGGTCTTTAAATCTTGGACTGGAAGTGCTGTGTGGAGATGGGCATTTCATTTCTCTTCAGCAAAGATAAATGTGATTGGAGAGCGAAACAGAAATAAAAACTGAGTTTCCACTCTGGAAGTGGAAACTGGAAACGTGACACCCTCTCCTTTCCCCACGGAGGTCAGCTGCTTTAGCTGAGTCTTTATTCCCCAAAAGATGAGATAGAAAAGGATACCGTGTGTCATCCCAGAAGTAGAGAACGAAAGCTGTTGTGTTATTAAATTAACAAATCTGTCCTTTTTTACGTGCCCAAGTTTCACAGGCTTTTGTTTTCCAGATGTGAGGATGCTCTGCGCAAGAACAAGAGCTTGATCGGCCCGGACCAAAAGGAATATCAGCGGGAGCTGGAGCGGAATTACCACCGCCTAAAGGAAGCCCTGCAGCCTTTGATAAACAGGAAGATCCCACAGTTGTATAAGGCCGTGTTGCCAGTCACGTGCCACAGGTGGATATTTGCTTTTACTTTTTCTGCAGAGATAAGGAGGGTGTAAAGAGGGGGCGTTTGACCTTCTTGTGAAACCTGTTCTTAATGTGAGGCTTCTGGCTGAGTCCGTCCCTTTTCCCCTTCTTTCCTGAGCTCAGAGCACATCCCTTTCCCAGCAGTTCTGGTAGGTGGTGTTTGCTATGGTCCCTTTTGTTCCTCACTTGGCTTAGGAGAACACAGCCCTGGTTCTGAGCTTCTCATGGAAGTGTTGGTCAGAGAAAAAGAGCAATGGGGAAGATAAAGAAGTGTTGCAAAAAGAGAAATAAAAAAGAGTGTGATAGGGATATTCCAAGCAAATCTTTAAGGAGGGCAGGGGGTTTGTGCTGCTTCTCCTGTAGAAAACACTGGAAATTATGTACAGAATCTCTTATCTGAAGAGGCTTCTTATTTGACCCTGAAAAACACAAGCTCATCGTTGTGTTTTCTCTCCCTCAGAGACTCCTTCAGCAGGATGAGCCTTCGCAAAATGGATATCTAAACGAGTTAAAAACCAAAATAAAAAAGCACTTAAAAGTAAGGTTTTGAAAAGAAAGAGCCTTGTTATCAGCGCTGGGAATCAAAGAAGTTTTATTGTGAAATAAAACTTGGACTTCATCCTGGACTTCCCACACACCTCCTCCTCCATCAGAGTGTTCAGTGGCCAAAAAAAAAATCATTTTGAATTGTCAAATGTAGACTTACTTTATCCATGTTTGAGAAAAAAATCAAAGTGGTATCCAGAGTATTGGTGATAAGCTGTAAAGTTACCTGTTTTTTAAGGCATTTTTATGACTCAAAGGTACACTTAACGCATTTACCTTTATTTATAGCATTCTCTAATGTTAAATTTATTTACTTTTAGTTCATATATTTAATTTATATTAGGACCATACGCAAATGCATTTTTGAAGTTTTTAATGTAGTGATGATGGTTATTTTGATGGTACTATTAAATATGTGAATGTTTACACTTTAATTCCCTGTGCTGAATTGGACTTCAGAGCTCACCATCCTTGGGGAAGCGTTTCAGAACAAGGTAAGTCTTTATTAACACTTCTTTTCCAAGCTGTGATTGTTCTACTGTTCCTGCCCTTCCTCCTTTGTGACTGAATACAAACTGATGCTAAGGGAAATAATTCCATCTGTCACCATCAGCAGAATCAAGGCCCGCCTTGTTGGTGCTGCATCTCTCTTGGTAGCAGTGAAGGAGAATTCCAGCACCATCACTGCATACACCAACTAGAAGTCCAACTACAGTAACCTGGTGTCGTGTCAGTGTGCAGTTCAACTTAGCAACTTCCTTCTTCTGGCCCTTTTTCAGTTTAAAAACTAATTTCTGGGGGGGGGGAAAGACAAGAACAAAATGATAAAGTAGCTGAAGTGAGTCACAAGCATACATAGACAGCAGTCGTCGTGTTGTTAATTATGAGATGAAAAGATCTGTTTTAAGGCAGTGATTTTGGTGGTGAACACAGAACTTCAAGGAAACCGATGTCAAAGTTGGAACCAACCCTACAACCTTTGTCTTTTTTCCTCTCTGCACTGAACCAGGTCCCTTGGGAGGCAGGGCTTGTGGTTAACTCCAGCTCGCTCACTCTACATAAACAACTAAATAGGCATACAGAAATATGTATGCGTAGGTGAAAATATTGCTATGCTGATAAGAATAACAAGAAAAAATATATATATGTAACTTTTAGACAGGAGCCCTTAAAGTTGCAAACACAATTATACAATCACCATTTCCTAATTGTATGAGCTTGAAGCCTGAGATGGATTTTCTGTTGGCTTCTGCCATGCACATTCCCAAGGTGCTGGTGGAGTGTCTTTGGGGCCACATTTAATATAGGACAGCAGCCATTGGGCCAAGTTAACTGTTCAGGAAGGGTAGAAAGTAAATGCTTTCTTTGAATAAATCCCAGCAACAACAAAAGACCCTTTTCTATGTATGTCATTATGCCTGTTCCTACAGTTGGGTGAGGAAAAACATAACTTTTATTTTCAGGCTGAAATTCAGCAAACCCCACATTGCAGTCAGGAACAATATATAGCAGGCAAGGTAAGCTTTCAGTTCTATTTTGGTATTCTCTTTAATGTGGATACTCATTTTAGACAATGAAATTATTTGGTATGGTTACAGTGTCTCGTGGCATTTGTAATTCATCTCTGCAGTAATTACCAGGCAGCTGTTCAGCAGGAGGTGAGAGGCTGCAAGTTGAGTCCAGCCCTTACTGCAGTTTCCTATTGGAAGCACAAGTTTCCTTGCTGCATAACTCTAAATCAAGGCCTGCACAAAAAGCAGAGGTCTATCAGAACAGACACACCAATATGACTTTTATGAGTTATCTCAGTGATTATAGTACAGTATAATAAAAGATTGTCAAAGAACAAGGTACTGGAGAATAAGCTAGGTGCAGGGTTCTAGGGCTTTCCTTGTAAGTTAGTTAAGTTATCTTGTATTTGAAAAAGCTTAAACATACCCTAAAAACCAGGGCATACTCATATGTTGTGCATCTTCCCTTGTCTGTCTCTGCAGCAGCACTTCATGTCATTCCTTACATGCAGAAGTGACACTAACACATCTCATGCCATACAGTTTTTAGTTCTCTGCAACTTACAGGATACTGCTTAACCTCGTTAGCATCCAGTATGTGACTTGGGATTGTTTAATCTCTACTACTTTGTGTCAAACATGTCATTTCTTTTCACAACCACCTTATTTCTCTACCCCTTGCCTCCAAACCTTACTTCTAGTCACTAAGTCCTTTCCCAGCAGGGCATGCTATACAAGAACCAGATAACAGCAAGGCATGCTCTTTTTATAAAGCACTCCCTCATCATCTATTTCATTAAGACAAATAATTTCTCAACCTTTTTGTTGGTAATGATGCCCAACCACGTCCCCTCTTTCCTGTCCCAACACAGAAGTCTGATCTAGTCACCTCCAATGCATACCAGATTGTTCTTTTTTTATTTCATATATACATTCTCAACAAAGCATCAAGCCAAATGTTTTCATTTTCCCACCTTCCAGTGAGCTCCAAGTACAAATTAACTGTTATATGTTCACCACTAAACTCCAAATCCACCCAAACAGATATGCATATTAAAGGACTTTCTTCTTAAGAAGTACAAAAGTATTTTAATTACACTACATACTCTCTGTTTCAAAGTATTATTAATCACACCTATTTACACACTTTGCCCATTTAACATCAATGCAACAAGATGTAAATTAGACCACTCAAACATTTCTGTTAAGTTCAATTCTCTTTTTTTTTTAAAGTGAAAACTTTTCTTGTGCTTGGCGATGCACAAAGCAGTATTAGAATTGGGTAAGGAGCATTTTGTCAGTAAACCACATAGATTACTCAAAGACTATATATGAAGTATTACTTCCCAAGTTACAAAAATACACAACTTCTGATGAAACTTGCTAGTTAATATACATTTAGTCCAGAATGTGAATACAAATAACTTTTATTAAAAAAAAGCTAATAATACAAGAGGCATGTCTGAGAACTAGAGCTGTGTTAAAACCCCACTACTGTGTATTGTAGGCATCGTTTAGGAGCTATACAAATTGGTATTTCTAAAAGGTAATATCACTATTCTCCAGCATAAAAGTTACTAGGTGAGTTAAGTAAGTTCTATGTCATGGTTTATGAATTCAAGTTGAGCCACTTACACAGAATGCAGAGAGCAGAAATGTAGGATCCAGTAGCTTCAAAAACAAACGTCTGTTTCTTCCAGGTAGTCCTGATGCAAACCAGACAACAGGTGTATGCGAGTCCTTATTATTTACAGTCGAAATACAGTATCACTCTACAATTTTCTTATAAAACAGTAGGTAAGGAGTTGATGTAGATGCTGACGTGGGAGAAAGAGAATTCAGGAAGTCCTTTTCCTCTGTAACTTTCACTTCAGAATCATCGAAAAGCAACCATTTCCCTTCGTACTCTTTCAGGCTCTGCAGGACATACAAAGCTTTGTTTTCCAGTCCACTGAAAGCAACCCCGTTCTGATCGCCGTGTTCAGTGCTGCACTCCACACTTCCATTAGCAGGGCCAGACTCGGGATTTCTGTTCTCAGTAACTACATTGAGAACCTTCTCGCTGTTTGCTGGTCTGTTGGTGTACAGGTCACAGTCAGACTTGCTCTTCTGTCCCCCAAGAAGTCCGACAGCTTCCATGTTCTTTTTGTTCAGAACTTTACCTGGCTGTGCATTGCCATTGACTCTAAAAGAGACTTCACCGTTGTCGTAGTCTTCAGCAACAGTTCTTGCTTCCTCCTCATTCAGTGGTTCTGGTTTAATTGTTTCGCACATTTGGGCAGTGATGAAGTTTCCCTTGTCTAACTCCAGGCTGTTGAGATCTGTGATTTTGACAGAAGCTGTGTAGTGTCCGCTGCTAATTGTGATGCCACTGTGCATCACCACTGCAAATAACCCATAGGTGTCATTGGTTGGCTTCGTGCTCCATTCTTCCAGCGACAGTTTGAGTGGCGTCAGTAAGGGAGTGTTTATCTTCGATAGTCCACCATAGCAATCAAACCTGCAGAAGAAAAACAAAATTAGACCCCTTGCTGCTTTCAGCACACAGCATGTACAGCTTAAAGTGCCCCAGGCATCGAGTCTGCTTTCTTAAACCAAAGATATACAGCAGAACTGAAGGAGAGAAGCTGCTCGCATTTCTACCTGTTTATCATAAGCATCTGTCCCAGGCAGCCCTGTTCACTGAAGGCATTTTTACAAGTAAGGATATTGTTAAACCTGACAGCTCCATAGCTGTGTATTTTCACTACATAAGAGACGCCCTTTGTGAGAACTATCAGCTACAATAAGCATCCAGTAGTGAAAAGTGAGCTCTTCATTGCTTGGTTATCATCCACGCTTCTGGGATTGTATTTCTTTGCAGACATTGAGCTGCTGATCAGAGAACATTCATTCTAACATCCAAGGGACAGAGAGGGCAAGTTGCTTGGCTTCCTCCCACATGTTTATGGAAAAAGATAATAATAAAAGAATACATTTTTTATTCCTTTCAGGTAAGCTTAAATGTCACTCAAAGACTGAGTTTTTACTATAGTAAATACAAATGACAGTTTTCTAAGGATTATTAAGTTAGTAACTTATTGCCAGGAATCCCTCATTAACTGCCTTACCTTAATCAGCTTCTTTAAACAATTCTACCTGATTTAGTTGGGTAAAGCATCTTGTATTCCACAACTACTGAGCATTTGTTCACAGTTCACAAATACACAATGAGAAAAGTTTTAAGTCCTTTCATTGTAATAAAGAACTTTGAAGAGTTTGGAAAGAAAGTGTTGGAACTTCATCACCTCTTTTGCGTTACTGCATATAACCTGAGCTTATGTGATTTACATATTGCATCAGCCCAACATAATTAACCTCTTTATTTAATGCTGGTGTCCCAGTAGATTCAGTCTTTCTCAGCTGTAAAGATTTTATAGGGAAGAAGAGTGCAGAATGCAGACAAACCAAAACTGAGCTTCTAAAGAGTTATAATTACAGTTATCCAACCTACACTTTACCGTAAGAAAAGATAATCACAGAATTGTAGGGGCTGGGATCTCCAGAGATCATCCAGTCCAACCCCTCTGCAAAGCAGGCCCCCTACAGCAGGCATGATAGCTACTTTTAATCCCAGGAAAACATAGGACATAAATACTGAAGTCACAGGACATTACTTTTGTTTTACAGGGTTTGATCTTGATTCTGCTGTGCTTTTAACTGTTTTGCTGATGTTCACCACCATAACCCCTTGTGCACACAAATGCACGTAGACGTGCACAGATGTGCTTGATCACTCGAGTCTGATCAATTCCAATCCCTCCTCATTTTAGGTGTAGGCTCACCATGAACATTTCACCACACCGAAACAGAGAAGGGTGTATCATCAGAAATAATACAGTGTAAGTCTTCTGAAAGGCAGGAAGAGGTATTCAGAGGAGTCAAAGAACAGGAATCGCTTACAGATGCTCTAGATCAGAAATGCAGATTCACTCGAGCTCACAGGACAATCACTTTAACCTAAAGCATTAGCAAGCAGGCTTTACCTTTCTTCTGGACAAGATCCAGCATCAGAAAAAACTGAAGAGGAGCAAATAAGAGAGAAGATCTTTTCACATTAGCTTTTCACATTAGCTTTTGATCTTCTTAATCAGAATCTGAGACAAGAATGGTGTGCCAAGTGCCCTGCCTCCTCTGGCTCATACACAACAAAAGCAACTTTGCAACTCCACCTTTTGGAGCCATGAATTAGTGGAATTTCTCTCACTGTGTTGATAATTAATGCCTCACATTATCCCAGACCTTGAAGGCCTAAGCCATCTTATTGCAACTATCCTAATCCACAAGACATTGGACAACCCAAATACGGATTCATAATGGTATCAGCATTGCTTTTGCTAATTAGCAAGTGCAACTAGAAAACCTTAGGGTGAGACGTTAGTAAAAGAGAGAAACCAATCAATGAATCACCTGTTAAAGCCTGCTACTCTCACTTCATGGCTCTCTTCTGAGCACAGGTCTGTTTGCAGCCAGCCCCAGTGTTTTCCCTCCCCACCCTCCCCAAACAATTACTCAGCCCCAGGCTAGCACATTTTCACAGTGGCTGCTTTATTGTTAAAGAATCACTTTGCAAACCACCCTCTAGAAAAGGGAGCAAAGCCCTACCAACAGCAAACATTTACATTATCAGCGCTTTCTGTTTCATTTCTTATTTAAAACTCAGCTGTCCTGAAACTCAGTAGAGCACAACTGAGAAGCAGACGAGGTTTTCCAACAGAGAACAGTTATGTGAACATTCTCAGTTTAAGAATGTTAGTTTAAGGCAAGAAGAGTTTGTTACTACTTGTAGGACAGACTACTGCAGTCTCATCTGGGAAAACCAGTATTTGTTACAATAAACATCACCAGTTTACCTAAGCAAACTTGGGCATGCTCCATGAAAGCTTACAATTCCAAATACACTGTAACAGCAGTAACTTCATGTGCTACAGAGGAAGCCAGTGTTTTTATTTACTATCCTTGGCTCTTTCCCACCTGATTTGCAGCTGTGCTTTATTAATCCAAATCAAGATGCTCAGAAATGCCACTGTTTTGTCCAGAGTAAAATGTCCAAGCCAAAAACCAAGAAGCAATCTTCTACAGTTTCAGCTTCATCACTGTCTCCAGGACTGTGTCTGATTGTCCACTCTGACTTCCTTAACCTCTGGCTGCCAGCGCTTGGCTGGAAATGCAGGACATGAGTCAAAGGGCACAGGAAGAAGACCACAAGAGACTGCATACAGGTCTTGGACTTCTGAAGCAAGGATTTGAAGGCTGCCAGGACAGGAGAGGTAAGCAACTCAGCATGCTGCTAGGGAACCTGCAAGCTCCAGGTACTTCTCATAGAAGCACAGCAGCAGATGTAGGAACAAGGTGAAGAGAACAGCCAGGTTTTCTCTCAGATGGGCATCTTGAGTTGTATTTTTTGAATAACCTCATCACACAGCCACTCCATCTGGCATCAAAGGCTACTCGGTAGCAACGTGACACATTCTAACAGGTGCACAACTGAATTGCCTAGTTCTGTTCTGCTTGTTGTGAGAGTGTTACAACACTAAACCACCTACATTCTATGTTACAATCCTGAAATTGTGGGAAGAAAGGGTAGGAGCCCTTATACAGATCAAGTTTTCTTCTACTTTGTCAGAAAGATACTCCTAACCACCGCTACTAATTCCACTTTCAACAAATCATAATAAACCACCCGTTAAAAGTAACTATAAAGTAACTACATTTTCAAGGATTATATGAAGCTATTTCACAGACCACGTTGATGTTGACCTCAGTTAGTAGTACTTGTTCTAAAGCGCCCTGTGGCTAATCAGTGAACTCCTATCTGCTATGTGTCAAGTGCCAAAGGTCCTATACAACTCCAGTACATGATTTCTCTTTCCACAGCACAGTTTAGTAATAGAGTGTATTGGCATACTCACTCTAAGCCACTAGCAGCAAAGCACTTCAAATGAATTGTTATAACTTCAGGCATTTTATCAAATAAAAGGCTGCGCTCTGCTTCTGTGTAATGATGACAGTTCTCGCAGAAGTATTTATCCTCTCCCACAATCCTTTCCACGGATGCAAACTGTGAAATTGCCCACTTCAGAGTCTTCATCTCTGTTTTTGGCTCTGGAGAAACTGAAAGAGAATCATTACATTCACAGAAACGCTATTATTTACATTTCCAAGGAATCCCACCAGAATAAAACCAAAACAAGATGGCATCAAGTTCTGATGTGTTCAAGAACTGCTAACAACATGTAAAGAATCCCCAGTACGTGTGAAACAAAGCGCATTCAGCTCTCCCAGTCATTTCAGGAAAGGATGCAAACACCACTTAGTGGATACTCTTACTTCTAACATACAGGCTTCCCAAAGCTTGCCTTCAGGTTGTGTGTACTGATCCCACTGCTGGTTCTAGAAATAAGGCACGTGTTTGAGACCAGGATTTTATTCCCTACAGCAAGCTTCCAAAATAATCAGGCAGCTCCCTTCCGTCTGTTGCATCTCATCCCCCTGACAGCCTCCCCATTAATGAGGTCACCTCTGCCATCGGTTGCATTTTCCATGTGGACGCTACCAGTGTATTTAACTCAACAGTCCCACAGCAAAATGGGGAAGGCAAAAAGAGTGGGAGCTGCTCCGAATCAAGTCCATGAGGACTACAGGTGATTTATTTAGAATTCAGAACATCACAACGTACTGCAGCCGCACTTACTGCTTATCTTAAAACTAAGTATGGATCACTACCAGCTGTGGAACACACCAGGGGACATTTCCCACAGTGTTAAGGCAACAACAGTCCAGAAGTAATGAAAAATATCAACTCCTGAAGTAAATTTCATTTATTTTAAGAAAAATGCAAATATTTCTTCCACTTCTCCTTCAGTTTAAAGTAATCTTTTATCAGGGAAGGGCAGACCCAGATAAAAAGTAAATACCTGTTTATAAGCAGGAAAACACATACGTAAGGACTGTAAGCTGCCTGTTACCTATCGAGACCTGAGGCAACTTTAATACTGTCTGGATCCACCTACATTATCAGTGCTGTGTTTGCAAAGTCAGAAGTTAATCAGGACAAGAGATAAGAGAACAACCGCTAGTGTTAACCAGCAAAACCAAGAGCAGTATTCCTTGATAAACACGGCACTGTCCTCCCTCTACAGCTATCTGAAGCAGAGACACAAATCCCCCTTTTGATAGTTACTTACTTTCAGAACTTTCTTCAGTTTTAGAAAGTTCATCTTCTTGCACTGGAACACTGATGTCCTGAAAGTCCTCTCTTCTTTCTGTAAAGCACTCGCACTCCAAGCATCGTGTTCTCAGTACTAACTGGCCCTGGAACAATTTCTCCACTAGTTCAAAAACAGCCAACTCTGTACCTAGAGAAAGTATATGCCAGATCACTTACCAACTTGTGTTTTATTCAAAAGATACTAAAAACCTGGCTATTCTTCATGGCAAATCGAGTGTTACAGACACAGTGCCTTAGGGATTCCAAAATGCTGCTTATCATGTGTGGTTTTCACAGTATCAGAGAATCATCATGGAATCACAGGACAGCTGAGCTGGAAGGAACCTTAAAGCCCTACTGCACCCCTTCCCTCAAGAGTTGTGTTCTCTTATTGACACTAAAAAAATCCATACCTGTCAGCCACTTAGCATACATCCTACAATAGGGAGCTACAGAGAGAATACTGCTTGTAAGGACACAAATCCATAGCCTGTAGGATTTCATTTTCTTTTCTCCTTTAAATAACATTCTTTTACATTTTTAATTCCCTTCCTCTTTCTAGAGATGACAGTCATTAATGAGAATATAAACCTGGCAATATTTTTATGTTGAACAGCAATTACACGATGTGAGAAAGAGACCTTTTATAATCTAAGCTAAACAACTCAAGGTATAAAACGTATAAAATGAAAGTTACAAACATGCAAACATAAATTCATAAAAATATTTTTCAATTCCTGAAAATGTAACTCCATGCTTAGAGAGCTCTGCTTGCAATGCAATCTGAAGATTGACTTCCAGTGCATAGTAATTTCCTAACCATACTAATTTTAAGCCCATTCACTTGTTCACCAACCTTCCTTTTTTGGTTCTTTTTCAGTTCCTTTTTCATTATGGCTTTCCACAGGAGATGTTGGTTCGTGACCATCTTCTTTAATATCGTTACCATTTTCACACTTGGCAGTTGACTCTTCAAGCTCACAGTCATCGTACTCTTTCACTGGGTCTTTGGATCCCAAATTTGTGGTTAACTTCCCCAGACTATAAAATTTGGACAGAATACTTGGCTGTTTGCATGAGGATTTTAACCAGTTTAATTTAAGTCGTGACTTCTTCTGTGTTGGCTTTGCGCTCTCGTTCTCGGCGGAACACTTGGCAATGGCATCGGTTTGATTCTCTAGCTTTTCTCCCGTTGCCTTCCTCTTTGACCTGGTTTGTCTTTGATTTTCTTCTGCTGCAATTTGTTCTTTCGATACTTTGGACTTTTTCTTTGCGTTGCCACCTTCAGCATCGCTTTTTCTTTTCCCATTTCCTTTGGGCAGCTTATCTTCAGCTATCTCTCCCACATGGCTACTTGGTGTGTTCTCCTCCTCCTCGGCAGAGTGGCCAGTTCCATTGCTCTCGGAACTTTGATTAATTTTTTCCTCCACTTTAGCTTTGGGCTCTTCCAAGGGCAGTTTATTCAGTTCTTCCTTCTTCAGTAGCTGACATGTTTCTTGAATATTACCAAGGATGCACTGCAGAACTTCCTGGGCATCGTGCTGCAAGTAGCCTTCGTACATAGGGTTGAGTTCTCTATTAAAGGTAAATAAGCACTAAAGATGAGCTGATCTTTACTAGAAAACGTAGCCAGAGACTTAAATTAGGAAAGCTTAGCTATAAAAGCAGAGGGGGATCCTCTCTGCACCTGAAGAGAAGCCCCTTCTGTCACAAATACCCACAGGGAGGCAGTTACAGCCTTACACAGAGGGCATTTAAACACGCATTCAGTTGCAATCCAGCAGTGGTACTTCTCAAGTCAATGAGAATGCTTAAATACTTCAGAGGAAGTACTGCTTAAAATCTACTGCTGGGTTTCAATTCTATTCCTACAAAATCTAAACTTACTTCCAAACTTATGATACTGTAGAGGCAGCAATAATCACAAACCTCCCCCTTTGAAATGTAGGAGAACTTCCTTTGTATAATCACATAACAATGTCCCAAATCTACAATTATCTAATCCCTTCCCCCCCGCGTTCTCTACTGCTGTATTGTACAGTTATAATGATGCCAAAACTTTAGGTGAAGATTTGGCGTTTGTTTAAGATAATTTGTACCTAAGGGTGTTCAGCAGCCTTCGTGGCTGAGTAGCAAGTTCATCAGTGTATTTCTCTGGGTTTAAAAGAAAGCTGGCTTGAAGCTGTTCAACAGAAAGAATCAACGAGTGCAAACTGCAGATCAGTTCATAACTTGCCAGTGGATCTTCTTTACAATTTCCCTGCAATAAGAATGAAGACACGTGCATCTTTGTCTGTAACAAGCAGTTAAGACAAGTAGCCCCCACTTAGTTATCCAACAAACACTTGACAGATTTCTTTTTTCCCCACAATGGGAAACAGGTGAGTTTAGATCAATACATCGCTCTTTTGACAGCAGAAACATGAAAGCCACAGTATGAACTTTAAAAGCCTGAACTATTTTTGCCCGCAGACATAAGGTATAGTAAGTTTAACAGAAACTAAACCAGTTCAGCTTGTGCTTACAGGTTTACAGATGCTTTGAACACACGTTCAAAACTACTCAATCCTATTTTTACTTGAAATAGTACAGAAAACAACACTGCCCAACTTCTTAAGAGCAGAAGAAAACAGTTCCGTTTTGAGAACCTTCCTGGCACACAGCCTCACCTGCACTGTTACAAGGAAATGAAGGTGTATGGAGATGTATTACCTTTTCTGCTTTTAGCTCTCCTTCATCCTTCAACGATTCTTTCTTCTTTGAAATGATATTATATAAATGCTTGATTCCCGTTTTAAAACCAGGACAAAAATATAATACCTAAAAGCAACAGTGGAAAACAAGACAACAATTGGTAAACCCAGTTATTCAACGTTACATCTCCATGCTTAGGGGACCCAGCCAGATCTGTATCTCCCAATGATGGAACAGTGCATGGGATTACTCATGGCAGGGAGGTGGCCCAAGTATGTAAACTGACAGATGACTCAATCACAGCAATCTATGATGCACACACTTCCTGTGGTATCACTTTTCTTCCCCTCGCTGTAATTAGATTCCCTTTGTACAACATCCGCACATCTCCTCTATAATGTCAGACTAGGAAACCCATCCACTTGCACTAAAGCAGAACAGTGTGATTCTTTTGAGGCCCCTGAATGTGATCTTACCTGAAGAACGCTGTTAAGGTAGCAGGTGTTGCCAAGATTATTCAAGCCCACAAAAGGCAACATGTTGTCCTTCTTCTCACAACTGACAAGCGAGGGAGGCTGTGCTGCAGGAACAACCTGGTCACTGTCAAACAGAGAAAACAAAGCATAAGAGATCTGCCTGGCATGCACACACAACTCTCCTAGCCTCTACCACGTAGGTCACGGAAGATAAGGACACAGCTTACAGAATTAATGATTAACACCCAGACGAAAACTGCCACAGTGTTTCTGAGTCTCCTTGGGGCTCCTCTAGCAACCTGCAGACAGCCTGACAGGCTTACAGGAACACGTACTTAACTACTGCATGCACTTCCAATGCCTGCCCTGCAAAATAGCCCACCAGCCTGACCGAACGACTCAGCTAAGATCTCTTTCAACTACTTTTGTACACTCTTCATTCATTCCTAAAACAGCATCAAGAAAAAGCATCCACTATTTATTTCCTATTGCTCCAAATCCACAACGCTTCATTACTGGACGCATACCAAGAGGACAAACAGCTGAATAACCGAACCAACGACCCTCTGCTATCACAACAGAGCCGGGCTTTAAAGCCTTCACCACCATACCTCGCTATAATCGGGCCATTTCTCCTCTCCCCGGTGGAACTTCCCCCCGGCTGTGCTGAACACAGCCGACAGGTGCTGAGGGCCGGGAAGCCCGCTGTGTGGCAGCAGGGACTGCCGCTTCCAGCCACGCCGGGAGCAGCCCGAAGGCCCAATAGCCTTTCACTAAGACCACGAGCTGCATTTTAACACGCTTTAACTAACTCGGCACGACCGCCCGATCGAAAGAAGAGAACTTTCTTTCAGCACCACAACTTTGTGCCAACGGAACGCTCGCGGCACCGCAACCTCGGCCGGGAAAGAGGGAAACGGCAGCAGGCACAGAGCGGGATCCCAACGGGCAGCACCCGCACCCCTACGTACATCTCTGCGCCGCGGAGCTCCGCGCACTTCTGCTCATTCTCCGGCGGCTCGGTGAAATCCAGCGCTCTCTTCGCCTCTTTCTTCTGGAAAAGCTTCAGCGACAGCCGGTTCTTCCTGGAGGGGCTGCCCCGCGGCGGCGCGCTGCCGTCGCTCGGGAGCACCCCCGGCATCTCCGGGCGGGCGGCGGCGGCGGGCGGCGTGGGGCGGCCACCTGCCACACACACACACACACACACGGCGTCACCGCCGCCTCGCCCGGCCCTGGCTGCCTCCTCGCCCCTCCGCCCGCCGCCCGCTTCCTCCCCGCCGCCCTCGTGGCCCCACCGCCCCGCAGGCCGCCGGGCCGGGCCCTCCCGACGCCCGGCCGGCACGGACCGGCGAGCCGCGGCCGCTCTCCTCACCGCTACATGGTGCCTCCGCCCGGGGGCCGCCGCCGGTTGCTATGGAGACCGCACGGGGCGGCCCGGCGCCGCTCGCTCCGCCACGGGAAACTTGGCGCGTTTTCCGCGCCGCCAGGACCCGCACCCGCAGCCCTCCTCGCGCCCAAGCGCCCGCGGCCGCCTGTCTCAAACGCCGGAGCGGAAGCCGGAGACGTCGCCCGCCGGGATCGAAGAGCCATGGTGGCCGGCGGCGGCCCGCCTCCCGGCGGCTCGCGCGAGTGGAGAGAAGCCACGGCGCGGGTCCGATCGGCGGCACCGACGCCGCCCGTCCACCGCTTCCGTCAGGCAGCGCGGCGGGCAGCCCGCGGGGTCCTACCCGTGCGCGCGCGGGCGCCGCTAACGGCGCGGCCAAGGGCCCGGGGCTCGCGAGGGGGAGGGGCAGGAAGCGGGCGGGCCGAACCACTGCGCAGAGATAACCCCCCCCTACGTGGCGGTGGATTGGTTCTGGCCTAGTCCCGCCTCTTTCCGCCTCCGCCAATCACAGCGGGCGGCGCGCGACCCCTCGCGGCGCCGTTCGAACGGCGCTGAGTAACGGCCGCTGCGGGGCGGGGCGGGGCGATCTGCCCTCAGCGCTCCGTCGCACCGCGCCGCTGGGGGTCGGCATCCGCTCCGCTTCCACAAGCGTGCAGGAGTAGCAGCGTCGGCCTCGGTGATTTTTTCGCATACAAACTAGCAGTCCCACAAGCTTTGTTTCCTTCTCGGAAATATGAGCTGGCTGCATTGTTTGCATCCCACGGTGCTCTGTTTGGTATTGCCCCACGACGTCAGAAATCTTTGAATCTTTTAATGTGAGAACTGAGGAGCTCCATGTGGCAGTCGCATCTTTAGGCACCGGGGCTGAGTTAATGCTGCAAGAAGAGCCTACCAAGCCAAGGCACAGCTGTTGCAATTCCATCTGTGACTCCACTGGAAAACTGCAAAAAAGTCTGAGTTTATCAGCAAGAGCTTCTGCAGGACTTGTTTCATAACTGACTTTAAGCCATGCTCGGGTCTTGGCTGTATATCCACCCTGTTTTTCAAAAGGTTTCAGTCACAGAATCACAGAAACACCAAGGAGAAGACCTACAAGATCATCCAGTCCAACTATCCACCTATCACCAATAGTTCTCACTAAACCATATCCCTCAACACAACGTCCAAAAGTTCCTTGAACACCTCCAGGCTTGGTGACTCTACCACCTCCCTGGGCAGCCCATTCCATGGCCTAACCACTCTTTCAGGGAAGCTAGAGAAGTTAGAGAAGCCCTCTAGGATCCCCAATCCACCTCCAGCCCACACTCCATGCCCATGTCCCTCAGTGCCACATCCCCATGGCTCTGGGACACCCCAGGGATGGTGACCCTTGGCAGCCTGTGCTGGTGCATTGCCACTGTTTCAAAGAAGAATTTTTCCATAATATCCAGCCTGAACCTCCCCTGGCACAGCGTGAGGCCATCACCCCTTATCTTATCTCCATCTCCACCCTCGAGGCTACGTTTCCACCTCAAGATCTGCAGGAGACTGCACCACACCTCTTTGCCAGCCCTTCAGCCTGGCGTGCATTTCTTTGCACCCTCCCTTATCTGGCTCGCTGTCATGAGTTAATGCAGGGAAGTCCTTCCAGCAGGATGGTGCCGGAATGGATCTGTTTAAATGCAAGAAAATGGCTTTCTTTTCTGTATCTCTCCAGAAATAGAGCAACAGCTAATTAAATATTTATGGCAGCTCAGCAAGCTCAATAAAGGGGCTGTTGTCCAGAGCGTTTGCAGCTTGGTCCTTTCACAGTAAAGGAATGTTTCAAACACAGCCCAAAGAGGGAGCAGGTGTGAGAGGCAGTGGTTGCAGCCCAGAGACGCTCAAATGCATGAGGTTAAGTTATGTCTAATTCTACAGGCTTTGCAGCCACATGTTATAAAAATGACTGCACTGGGAAACTAGAAATCTCCACAGACTCAGCCAAAAATAATCACGTGAAATGCCTGGAAAGAACGGATTCCCAGGAGATGGGATTTGGGGACTTTGGAGGAAGTCTCCATTACAAAGCACTGTCCCCTGCAGGGAGAAAGCCCCACAGCCTCTGCTTGTTGCTGAGTGACATGAGTTATAGCCACTTGCAAACCCCAGAGCTGTATCAGCAACAGGCCTATAAATCTGCCCGGTTCCTGTACTGTCAGAATTACTCTGTGAATTTTGTGAACATTAGTGAATTGTGAGCAGACAATGTGCTCTTTCAGCAGCCCCTGCCCCAGTCCCTGGGGTCACCTGGGCACCTCAGTGCAGGAACACCAGTAACCTGCCCCAGCCTTGCAGTGCCTGTACCAGCAAAATTGATTTCATTCTATAGGAATATGGCTTTTGGTCCAATGCCTTATGGAGGGAAGTGTAAGAAACCATTCACAAACGTGAAAATATTGAATATAAAATTTGAAGACCAGACTGTTTTTTGGTAGAGGAGGTATAGATGAATACTTAGGGTGACCCTGCCCCCATTCACAACCAAACTGAAGCATGGAAACAAATCATCCAAGGCTGCCTGGGAAAGGAAATCTGGCTTCCCACAGCCACCAGCCTGGGGCCCTCCGAGCCTGCAGACTGCTCCCACTCCACAAGATCCTTTGTACTTTCCGAGGTTCCCATCCCACCTCGGTGATGGGATGTTTCCACCAGCCCCAACTGCAGGGCTGGCAGGAGGGACGCCCCCGCTGCAGCCTCCTCCATAGGAAACCCAGCCAAAAAGTTTGGCCTGAGTGTGTGGCCAGATGTTGTAGAAAAGTCTTCAGATTAGGCATCCTTAAAGATATGGCCTATAGGAAAAGCAGGAAATAGTAAATCAGAGCTTGCCACAGCCCTGTAAACTCCGTGGTGAAGCCTGCAGTGAGCTCCTCTTTGTTCTAGCTTCCACACGGCAAACTTCTGCTGTCAGCCTGAACCACAACCCATGAGCACAGAATGAGCTTTGCAGCAGTGCTCTCCTCTGTGCTGCAGAGTTTATCATGGCTGAGATGGAGATCTATTTCAGGTTACTCACAGCCTTCACTCTCATTTCTCTCTCTTAACCTGGGACGAAGCGCAGCTGGATGAAATCACTGAACTCCTCAAGTTACACATGCATCTATTATACCAGAGAAAATAATACTTACACCCACAACATAGCGATAAAGCAGATTAGATCATAACCATATCATTATCTGCCTTTGTGCACTGAAAATCTGCGCAGTGAGGAGGGCTCTGCAGGTAGATCCGAGCAGAACATTTTTTCCATGCACCTTTCTGGAAGTTCAGTTCTGCACTGTGGAAAGAATGATGTTCTATAAGCAGTCTCACTGCTTGCTTAGGGGTTTTTCCCCCATCTTATTTTCTGTCTGGGCATATTTTATTTCACAGTGTGCAGCTTGCTGCTCAGATTAATGTAACATATGGCTCCACAGCCTCACTGGTAGCAGGGGAAGTGCAGCTTTCCACTGTGGGCTGGAATTCAAATGCAAAGCCAGGTGCTGTATTACAAACCATAATTAAAATGAAATGAAAATCTCTCCCTGATTGTGTGTAAGTTGGGATAGCATCTCCCAGAGCTGCAACATTTCAGAAAGCAGAAACCAAAGCTTCAGAAGATCCCAACGCTGTGCAGCCGTGCACCATCTGCTGGCCACATCCTTGCAGACACTCACACACACCTCAGATTGATTCCATCAGTCCTCTCAAACCTGGATGGTACCTCCACATTTACAGAGGTGAGGCCCCCCCTTACACAGATCCTGTCTTTATTTATTTTTAAATCAAACTCGATGTGCTTCCTGCTGGAAATGGGGAGCCGGAGCAGGATTAGCGATGCTTGTTGGGTTCCTTGCCCATCCCAGACAATATGTATTCAAATCAAACATGGTGCTTGGTTACTGTCAGAAATACCATGCTTGAGGGAAGCAAAGTGAATCACTCTGGCACAAGAACTTTATTAAGTTGTTAAGATTTGCAGCAACTGAACAGATCAATATGATAGGAAAGGTTTTACAACAAAGGTGCGAAGACAGAAGGACCAGGATGATAAAGAGGTACTAAAAAGAAAGATCGCTCACCCATACCAGAAGATTCTAGGTTCACAGAGGAAAGTTTCACCAAGAAGGGATCTCCAGGAAGAGCGGTCAGCCCTTAAATGAGGTCTAAGAGAGGTGCAGCCAGGCTCCACCCATTCTGGTCATACAGCCTTCACCTGTGCTTCCAGGGCTGACCGGGTCCTTTCACCAGGTGCTCAATCAGTGGTTCAGGCTGTGACTCAGTGGTTCCCATAGAAGACTTTTGACAGCATATAAGGAAATGTTGTTTACAATAAGGGCAGTGAGGCAGTGGCACAGGGTGCCCAGAGAGGCAGTTGTGCCCCATCCCTGCAGACACCCAAGGTCAGGGATGGGACTCTGAGCACCGATGGAGCTGTGGGTGTCCCTGTTCATTGCAGGAGAGTGGGACCAGATGGCCTTCAAAGGTCTTTTCCAACTCAAACAATTATCTGGTGCTATGGTTCTACAAAGTGCACTCACAGCCTAACATAAGCAGCTTTCAGAGATTGGGGTGATCGACAGAAGCAGAAAACAGAACCATAAAAGCAGATTTTTGGAAAAAAAAATAAGAAGGATAATTGTACTTTATAAGATCTATTTTTATCTGAAGTAAGAATTTCCTTTTCTCTCAGTAGATTTGGGGTCTGTAAATGGATGTTTTGTAGCTGACTTCCAGCTGCACCAATGCTGGCTATGCTCTACAGAGATTATGCTTGCAAAGACATAACAATTTTTAGGCAATGGGGTTGCGGCCAATGGATTTGACAGGCAGGCTCCTGTATTGCATTTGAACATTGTGAGAGAGAGCCATTCACCATGAGGAGCAGAGACATTTCTCATCCCTACCTGGGGACCAGCACGGTGTCCGGACGAGCCCTGAACATTGCTTTATGTAGGATTTGCTTGGAGAGTCAAAGGGCTGCACTCGTAGGGAAACATCTCAGGTGCCTGAAGTACCATGCTCAGCCTTGCATGGTCCATAATGCCCTCCCAAACTGAGCCTCTGGGTTATTGGGGGTCCCCGTAGCACCATGATGCTTTGTATGGGAGCTCGTTGCCCCTTTTCCCCCATCAACCAAAAGGTGGCTGTGAAAAAACGCCATAACCACAGCAAATGAGTGAGTGTGGACGGGGCATGATTTCTGCATTTGCAGACCATAAAAGGCAGATTTGTGCACACAGAGGAGGGGGAGCAGCCTGCAGAGACACTACAGAAATGGATGTTGGCACGAGCACAACATACTATGGAACAGTTGTGATTTTGTTCTGTTATTCAAGGAGGACTCGGTCGTATCAACCCCTGGACAGTCATAGAATCATTAAGGTTGGAAAAGACCACCAAGATCACCTAGTCCAACCCCAACCCATCCCCACCGTGCCCACTGACCACGTCCCTCAGTGCCACATCTCCACACCCCCCGTGCTGGTGACTCCCCCACGCCCTGGGCAGCCTGTGCCAATACATCACCACTCCTTCCATCCAACCTGAACCTCCCCTGAGGTGAAGGGGAAAAGCTCTTCCTCCCAGCAGAAGGCAGATGGGGCAGGAGTCTCATCCAGCTCGTGTCCCTCTGCAGTTTGGAAAACCCATTGCAAAGTGAGGGCAAGGTCTTCTGGAGGCATTATTCCAGTTTCCCCAGGAACCTCTTCTTTAGCATCCAAACTGCCGCCTCTTTTAAGGGGAGCTGGCAGGCACATGGGTGACGTTCTGCAGTTTCTGCATGGCACACACCACTTTGGGTTGTGGCTGTTAGTGTTGCTTGTATGGAAAAACACAGCTGTGAGTATCCGTAAGCTATTAAGCAGCCTGGAGCTCACCCAGTGCTTCCCCACCTCTGCTCCCTGCTCCTCCTGCCCCTGCTCCGGTCTCTCCCCACCCATGGGGGTTACAGCCAACAGGGATGGGCCGGTCATGGCCTTAAAAAACACATTGCTAGAACTAGACCAGGCCCTGAAAGACTGTAGGGAGCCAAATTTTTGTTGGTGGTGTTTCTCCCCTCCCAGGTTAGCCTTTGAATATGTGACTGCGGGGTCTTGGGCAGTGGGGCCGGTCCGACCTCTGGCAGTGGAATTTCACCCAGCAATTTCTGCAGTGGGAAGAAACCCTCTGAGCTCCTTGTCTGGCTTCAGAAGTAACTCGAAGTGCCTGTGGCATTGATAGATAAACATTCCAAAAGCCCTTAATGAGTCATGACCTCTCCTAAGAACAAGCGGACCCGCCAAGCTTGAGCTGGGCAGGGGAGCGTGGGGACGTGGTGTGGGATGGGCTTGGGACGAGGGACTGAGCATGGGATGTGGGACTGGGGATGTGGTTTGGGGCCAGGAAGGGATGTGGAACTGGGGTGGGATCTGGGGCAGGGCTGCCTCCTACCCCCAGCCGTGACTCAGACCCTCCTGATTCGGGGAGTGGATTTGTCCTCCCGATATATCCCTGTTTGCTTGAAATGCTGCTGTTCCCTTGGGTAAAGGGGGATCACAGAAGTTTTATGTGTTCTCATTTCTCACTTTTGGTTGCATACATTTCATAGGTTCTTTGTTTTCAAAATACCGAGCATGTAAAACCCAGGAGATCAAATGAGGGAACTAATTTGTATTTGGTTTGCTGAAAACCCTTTTGTTTGGTACGTGCTGCCGACCCGCTTGCTCTGCAGGACATGCTCACAGAAGTGCATGAAGCTGTGCATTTCTTTGCTCCTTCCCCCAGCTACCCCCACGGCTTTCATTTTTCAGTACTTTAATCTCAGCCCCGGGGAAATCAGACCAAAGCACAAGTTCAGCTGAATGTCAGCAACCACAAAGCGCTTCCTGTAGGTGCCCAGAGTGCTGCAAAAGCTCCGTGCTCCCATCGCAGCTCAGCTGTAGGGCTGGGGACCGCTCACACAGCGCATGGCTCGCAGCATCCTACTGCTTTCCCCTATCCCTGAACAGGCAATGCCATCCCAGCTATGTGCTGCAGGCGGGCACATGAGGAACATGGAAATCATGTGTGAAGAAACTCAGAACCCCAAACTCTGCGTGCGTTTGCGTTGCACGTGCCGTGTTATCCCAGTGAGGTGTGGGTGCGGTTGGAAGCGGGTTGGGCAGCACAAATCCTGCAGTCCCACAGTTCCCCTTTATCTGCATCTGTGCAAACGGGATGAGTTGCCGGGTTAGAAAAGTAAAAAGAAAAGAAAAGAAGAAAAGAAAAAAAAAAGAAAAAGAAAAAAAAAAAAAAAGAAAAAGAAAAAGAGAAAAGGAACCCAGCGCAGTAAGAAAAGAAGAAGAAGAAGAAGAAAAACAACAACAACAGAAAAGCGCCTTTCACCCCTCCCGCAGCAGCCGCTCCCTCCGGCTCCCTGCCCCGACCCCCTCCCGGCGGATCGCGGTGCCCGGCCCGCCCCCGGCCCGCCCCGGCCCGCCCCGGCCCCGGCCCCGCCGCCGCCGCTTCCCCGGGCCCGGCCGCAGGAGGCAGCGGGGCCGCGGCACCGCCGTGCCAGGTAGGGCCGGGGGGGTATCGGGGGTGCCGAGAACGGGGAGCCCGGGGGTGCTCGGGGAGCGGCGGAGAGCGGGGGGGACTTTTGGGGCGCGCCGGAGGATGCTCCGAGGGGCGCTGGGGGGATGCTGGCTCAGCGCTGGGGGATGCTCCGGGAGTGTCCTTGGGGGTGTCCGGCCGGGATGGGTGCTGGGGAGCGGCGGGGGGGCTCCGGGCGCAGGCGGGACCCCGAGCGTCATTGCATGAGAGCGGAGCTGCGGGCGGCACAGCCCTCCCCAGCCACCCCGCTGCGGTTTTGCGAGCCCCAACCCAGCCAGAACGGCGGCCTCTCCCCATTCCCACAGAAACTCTCCTCGCCGTCGCTCAGAGTGCCCTGCCCGAACTCGCTCTCCCTTACCCCCGATCCACGCGTCTCGCAGGGCCCGTGGGTGCAGTACCCCATACAGACAGAATTGAGCGCTCCCTTCAACTCCCTGAAAGGAGGGTGTAGCGAGGTGGGGTCCATCTCTGCTCCCAAGTAACAGCTATAGGACGAGAAGTGATGGCCTCATGTTGCACTGATGGAGCTTCAGATTGGAAATGGGGAGAAATGTTTTTCTCCAAAAGCATAGTAATGAACTGGCACAAGCTGAGCAGGGAGGTGGTGAAGTTACCATCCCTGGAGGTGCTCCTGGGCCGTGGGGATGTGGCAGTGAGGGATACGATCAGTGGGCATAGTGGAGGTGGGCTGGAGTTGGACTTGATGGTCTTGGATGTCTCTTCCAACCTTAATGACAGTATGGTTCTATGATTTGCGGCTTGCTCAGACTGAATGCTGTGGTGCCACAGCATGGTCAGAACACTGAGGTCTGTGTCCCAAGTATGTGGGGGAGGCATTGGGTGATGGCATAAAGCTGGTCAATGACTTCCAGTGCAATGCAGTAGGCTCAAGGTGGGAAGGTGGCTGCTGTGGGCGCAACGGTCCCCTTCCCTAGGACTGTCCTGAGTGGGGTGGTCTCATTCATCTCATTTCTGGAGGCATGACTGTGAGCCATGGGACATGGTACCTCAAGAAGTGTTTCTTTTTTTGTGATTGAGGAGTGATGAAGCGGCAGCTTTGTCAAAATCACCCCAAAACTGGAATATGAAAGTACGGGATCCTGGTGCTGTGCTTACATGGGCCCCCTCCTTTCCCAGTCTGAGAATTCCCAAATTACTTGTGAACAGCAGTGACGGATCCCAGTGCTGGGGAGAAGCAGGGCTCTCTGGTACAGACTGTACGGATCCCATAGTATCCCACTCTCCCAACCTGGTGCATGTAACGGGACTTGTGTGATGAAGATTTTGTCCCACAAGATTTGGGTTTTGTCCAGTCCCAGGAAATCGGTGACCCTGGCTGGGGCGCGGGAGCGAGAAAGCTCAGCTCCAGCTTTCACATGCAGCCGTCTCTGTGACAAAGCCGTGGGGAGAAACCAGATGCAGAGAGCTCCTTCTTAGCCCATATTTATTTTAGGCCTCGGTGGAATTGATGATTCCGGAGGCTGCGAGTCCTACGCATCTGAGGTTTCACATGAAAATGAAGCCGGACGGAGTTATTGTGGTTATTATGATAATATACTGCCAAAATGAATGGGTTGGTGGAGTCAGTAATGTGAAACAGAGTGGCTCCAGTCCTTTGGATTAGTTTGTTTTAAATCTGTAACTTCAGCCTGTTCCTCTGCTGGGTGTGAGCCTCGGAGAGTGGCATTGTGCAGTGGGGGCTTGCTAAGAAAATGTGGGGAGCCCTCATTGGCTGCTGCCTGCAGGGAGGTGGCACTGAGAAGGGTGGGAGATGGCACATCCATGCCCCTGCCCCCTCAAAGCTGATGAGGTTAGGAAGCTTTGTATGTTGCTGTGGGTTTTTCCAGTCCCACAGACTCTGGGTTACATCCCTGAGCAGGCACTTTTTGCACAAGATCCCTTCTTACTCTCCTCCATCCTTTTCCCCACCCCAGCACTGAGTTCTGCACAGCAAGTGGCTGATGAAGGGTGAGGCAGGAATGCCTCTTCCAAAACCTGGGCTGGGTGGGTCACCTCCACACCCAGCTTCCAAAATACCCAAAGGACCCCGCTGTTTGGTTTTCATTAGGAACCAAGGATTTTTCCAGCCTGGCTTGTGTCTAAGCTTAGGCACATGCATGGAAAGTAAGCCAAGGGTGCACCAAACCCAGGCCATGCTGAGGGCAGCCCTGCTGTCCTAAAATTGCTACCAGCTTTTTGACCACATGGATGGTCTTGGCTTGCCCTAGGGTGAGAAGATGGAAAGCAGCAGCTTGAACGGGGCCAGAAGCCTCCAAAACAAAGGCATTGAAGCAAAAAGAGTAAATCATAGAATCATAGAATACCCCGAGTTGGAAAGGATCATTGAGTCCAACTCCTGGCTCCACAATAGAATCAGAGTGATTAGAATGCCAGAAGAGAGGCGCTTCTGACCTCTGTCTGCTTTCTGACATTGGAGTGCTTTGGATTCATGGTTTCAATTGACGTTTGGATCACCTGGCTCTGGGAAAGGAGACTTCAGGGAAAACATCACAGGTTTCAAGGAATGTGATAAAATCATGAGCATCACCCGAGGTTTTTTAGGACTGTAGCTGGAATGAGCTGAAGGTCAGCTCAACAGAGGTTATCAATGCAAGGGATGAATGTGAGCATTTTCCCGTGCCGGTGAGCCATAAAAGAGGCACAGCTTGGACATCCGATACCTCCCCGTCTCGTCCTGAACTGTCCCTAATGGACACGCTGGCAGGGAGCTCATTGCATTTATTAAACAGCAATAAGCAGCTTTAATAAAATCGGTATCCGCTGTCTGACGGGATGCCTGGAGAGGCTCCTGGATCAGACCCTGGCCGTGATATTTTTGCAGCACTGCTGCTTCGGGACATGGAGGTTTCTAGGATCAGCAGCCAAATCTCAGGACCGAGAAGTTTTCAAACATCTTTTTCTCCTCCTGGAAGGAAGCTCCTTCCAGTGCAGCTCACTGGTTTTCTTCCTTTGCAGTGAAAACACGTTGAAAAGCCCAACAACAACTGTTCCCAAAAGGCTGTGTTCATGTGTTCGAGCGCGGGTGTTGTGCAAGTCTGCAGACCGCTGGATGGAACGCTGCCGTAACCCTTTGGGTACCGGGCATGCTGAGGACGAGCACAGGGCTCCTGCTCTTCTGTGCTGTTTTGTGCCCATCAGCCCCACCAGCACCGAGGAGGGGATGGGATTCTTTCTGTGAGGTAGAACTGCCAGGGATTGGGAAGGACAAGGCGGTGGCTTGGAGCTGCTTGGCACCATCTGGTTCCCATCATCTGTGGGGGCAGCCTTTGTGTGACAGCAAGCAGCTCTCAGCCAGGACTTCTGTCCTCCATGGCACAGGGTATGAGCTGACTGTGTCCCCAGTGTGCAGCACTCTGGCAGGACCACCTGGGGCCATCAGCTGCGGGAAATATGTGCCCTCCTCCTGCTCAGTGGGATGCAGTACACAAAGATCCAGGTCTGGGCACCCACCTCGTGCATTGCACCTTTGCTGTCTTAGATTCATCAAGAGTGGTCAGGCATTGAATAGGGGAGTGATTGAGTCACTATCCCTGGGTGGTGTGCGGATGTGACACTGAGGGACATGGGCAGTAGGCATGATGGGGGTGGACTAGGGTTGGGCTTGGGGAGCTCAGAGGGCTTTTCCAACCCCGGTGATCCTGTGATTCCATGGTGCACCAACCCAGTTGATGTGTTTCGACTCCATTCATTCATTGACTACACTGGAATGCAGAACTGAAGACCTGCAGTCCCATGAGGACTCCATCTGGCCCGGGCTGTAGGTCTGATGTGTGTAACTGCAATAAGGAAATACTCCAAGTAAAAGCTTCCTGCGAGGTCTTTCCTATGGGAAGAAGGAAAGAATTCCTTGAGGCTCACTTTAAAATCAGTGCCGTACAGAAACATATCGGGTTTTGCATCATGCTGCTCCATATAGAGAACAATCAACAAACCCCAAAAAATATGCTCATAAAAGATGTGCAAGAGTAGCTAAAATATGAAAATCTGACCCAAAAGAGTTAAAGTGAGCAGTGAACAAGCTCTGTAGGTTGCTCAGAGCCCTGACCACAGGAGCTGTGGGGAGAGCAGAGCCATGCTGCAGGACAGCAGAGCTCATCCCTCGCTGTTCAAGCACGCGGTGACCCCGGCCTTGGGGAGCACTCACAGGAGCGCTGCTTCCGCTTCTGCCCGTTTCCAGGCTGCCTGCTTCCTGCAGAGGCAAAACCCTTCTGCTTTTTCTTGAAGCCGCATCTGCTAAAATCCCAGTCGTGTAAGCAAAATGAGCCTGACGGAATGCCTGCAGCGCTGTTTTGCAGACATTAAGTGGCTCCATGTGTTTCTTCCCGACTGACACAATCATCGGGATTGTGCTGTTGGTAAGGAGCAGTGCTGGCCCCACTCCGTGCCCTGGGTCCTTGCTGAAAGCCCATCCCCAGACGTGGGCTGTGTGAGGGTGTGGGCATTTTGCCTTGGGAAATGCCAAGTTTTGGAAAGTTCAGTGCTGAGGCTGAGGGTTGTTTCCTGTTGCAAGCCTGGGGGTGTCAGCAATTCTGCACAACCCTGCAGAGCCCCGGCTGTGAGTGCAAGCATATGGGAGCTCCCAGGCTTGAATTCCAAGGTCATTGGGCTGGGGTCACTGGGGTGTCTGGCAGCACTGGGCTGTCCCTATCCTGTCCCCATCCTCGGCCCTGCAGGGCTGCAGAAGGATTCATCCTTAATGCAGAGACCTTCTGCGGCTGCTAATGAGGATGCTGCCTCTTAATTGAGGCAGCTGCTGGTGTGTCCCCGCCAGGCGCCAGGCACAGAAGCTGATGGATGTGCTCAGCCCGCGAGGTGCAACGTGCAGGAAGCCAGCCGGGACACAGCGAGCAGCACCAGGTATAATAGGAACTGTGGTGTTAATCATTGACCGTCTCTTAAATAATGTTTCTGATAGGGGGGACAGCCCCAGAGCAGCACTAGGTGTTTTTGTGAAAAAGAGAGACCTGCTGTGAAGAGTGGCTCATTGCATGCAGCAGGCTCGGGCTGTCCTCGGGAAGGTCACAGGAGATCGATGCTTTGGTTTGCTGGAAAATGAATCCCTCTTTCGTGCTCCTTATCATAAACTTGTGTTTGCTTTTCCAGCAAGGTCGCTGGGGTGCTGACCAATGTCCCAGCAGCAGGCTGGGGACTGGGAGGGATCCTGAGCTCTGCAGGAGGTATGAGAAGTAGTGGGACAGCTGCTGTCCTGATGTTGGTTGTCCTTCTGCAATGAGGTGCCAGCGTGTTGCTGCAGTGCAGGAGGAAAATGACAGAGCTGAAAAAGATGTGGTGTTGTAGCTAATGAGATTGCGTTACTGCGCTGCTCCGCGGGGTGAGTTATCTGCTTGGGTGCTGTCACAGGGTTAAATGCTGTTAATTCAAAGTCACCAGCAAGATGCTTGCAGGGAAAGAAAGCCGTGTCTTCTATCTCTCGGTTATTTGCTTTGAAAATTTGTTGCTCTTGGCTCTGCTGCTGAGGCGAGTGAGGGAGGGAGCAGCAAGAAACAGGGGAAGGGAGGGAAGGGTTAAAGAAACAGTACCAGGCATGGCTATAAGGCAGCACTGGACACTGAGGGGCAGGCAATTAGGTGCCTTCGGTCTGTGCTGCTGCCTTCCTGCTTATTTGCTTCCCCGGTTTACCTTTCTGTATATATATTTATGGCTGACTTGTGAACAGAAATGCTGCTCAGACCTGGACTGATCCTCCCCTAAAAGCTAAAATTCAGCACTGCAGCATGTGTTAATGCTGGTGTCCTTTGGGTTATGCAACATGGGAAGGGGCAGGACATACAAAACCCAGCCCAGCTCAGCACAGTGGGGGCTGCAGGACAGAGACTTACCAGAAAGTGCTGTCCTCCCTCAAGCCTTGAGCAGGGGTTCTCAGAGCTGGGAGGTGAGGGCAGGGACTGTGCACGAGGCCATCGCCGTGCGTGAGGACTTGAGGACACTGCTGTGCATGAGGCAATTTTGGAGTAGGTTGGTCGAAAGGGAAAAGTGACAGCATCAGTTTGGACTGCAGAGTTGGGACCCAGCCAGCTCATAAACGAACCAATTAGGTGTAATTATCTAGATATTAAAAAACATCTTATTGCCTGGCTTTCTTTTTTCCCCTCCCTCTAAATAAATGACTTAGAAGAGTGAAATGTAACTGGTCGGACTGTAGCTGGGATTCATAATTGCTCTATAATTGGCTGTAATTGGAAAATAAAAAAAAAAAAAACATTTGAAGGAGAGGTTAGTGTTCATTTTGGCACATGCTGTTTGTTGGCAAAAGGAAACAGAATTGCCTTCTGTAGTGAAAGTGTGGTTAATTTGGCCGAGGTACTGCAGCGGGCTGAGCTGGAGGAGGTGCCAGTCCAGAGGTGTTGGGAGCACCAATGTTCTCTGCAGTGGTGGCCCTACAAGCTGGGTATAAACTGGCAATGAACTTGTTTGCCCTAATGAAGAAACTAATTGTTTCTTCGAAAGGTTTTGATCCCTCAAAGCATTCATCCCTTGGTAACAATACAGCAGGATGTGACTGTGTTTTCCCTCTGGTCTTTGTTGTAGTTAATACGTAATTAAAAAATGTTGCAGTTAAATAGTCATTTCAGTGCTTCTAGAAGGGAAAAGCAGCAGCACTTCTCTATTCCATGTATCCTTATCTGTACTGTGGATCCATTTATCTTGCCATTTCCATATGAAGAAAGCTGAGATACAAAAGACAAAAATAAGAAAGAGAATTTAGAAGACGCAGAGCAGAGAAGAGCAGGGAGCAGAGCTGCTTCTGAGCCTGAGAATGAGCAAGTAGTCTCTGGGACAGTTCTGCTGGGAGAAGCTGCAGAACTGAAAACAGGAAGAGCAGCATGACCACTGTTAGATAAGAATGGTGTTGGGCGAAGCGAGGGGCAAAGGTGGGCTGCAGCTCTGGATGGGGAGCTCTGGAAGTTCAGCCAAGTGCTAAAGCCCTTATGAAGGCAAAATATTAAAAGCAGCCAATGAAGTCAGACCCTGACAGTTTGATCCATTAGGTGAATGTGAGCAGGATTCTGAAATGAAGAGTCCCAATGTCCTTCCCAGCAGCTGGGCAGGCTTGGTACAGACCGTGCTGCGTGTGCCTGCCTTGAAAACCTGTTGTAGCTCAGGGATCACCTTGGAAGATAAGACTTTGAGCTGCTGTCAGATGTGGCCAGGAACCACATCAGATACTTGAAGGAAAATCTTAACAGAAAACCCCACTTTTGCAGCCAAACCCAGCTGTAGTGCTGAGATGTTCCATGAGAACGAGCTACCTGGGAGCTGGCTGTTCCTGCTGACAAAGGAGCCACTGATTCCAGCACGCCTAGAAGCGCTGAGCAGCCCAGCCAGGCTGCAGAATGTGGGAAGTGAGGGGATCCTGTGGGAACCTTTCAATGGACTCGGTTCAGATCATGGGGTATTTTTAAATTAAAAATATTTGTTTATTTTTTTCCAAGAGTGATCTGGCTCATCTGCCCCAGTGTGTCAGAGGATGGGACACTGACAGCCTGAGCAGAGCACACCATGGAGAAGACAGATGGTATGGATGGTTCTTTGCTCATTTATTTCTTGAAAAAAAAAAGAAAACCATATAAGCCCTGAAGTCATTTCCTTACCAGAAAAACAGTAAATTAACTATTTTCTATAGATATGTTCTTCTAGAACAAGGAGACCAAATTGCATCATTTGTGCGTTACCTAAACCACAGCAAAGCCTCTGTGCAGTTCTTGGAGCCATGCACAGATTTACCCTCCCATCACTGGCAGACCTGCTCCTGCTCTGCTCCTGGCTCTGCCTTCACAACTGGCTTCTCAGCAGGGTGTTTTCCCTTTATCATTCTCATGATCTCAGGCAATTTTGGGCTTCCTCAGTGCAGCGCTTCTGCAATTCACCTCTGGAGAATCAGGTCTGAACTTGGAGGTGCAGCATCTCCATGAGCATTATGGTGAGGAAGCACACCCCTGGTCTTGTGGTGGCCTGTAGGGCAAGGAGCCAGTCTTCATTAAATTAGCAGGTCATTAGGCTGCTGTGCCTAGGGTTTGCCCCTAGAACTGTGGCCAAGGATGGGTTGAGGTCGGAAATGAATGGGCCGGATGAAGGAAGTGGTAACATTTCCCTCCTGCTCTAAACCTCTATTTCATTTTTCTGTTTGCTTTTGATCTACCAACATTCTGTCTTTTTTCCTTTCCCTGTGGTTGTTTCAGCAGCTGGCCAGCCACCCCTGCCCAATGGGGATGGGGAGCAGCCCCGCAGCCTCCCCTACTCCTTGGAAACACCGTACGGCTTCCACCTGGACCTGGACTTCCTCAAGTACGTGGACGACATAGAGAAAGGGAACACCATCAGGAGGGTCCACATCCACCGCAAAGCCAAGCAGCCCAAATTCAGCACTCTGCCCCGAAACTTTAGCCTGCCCGAGAACGGCTCCCATGGCTACGCAGCCTCTGCTGGGCCTGGCTGGCCAGCTGCCACGTACCGTGCACAGCGCAAGGCGTCCCTGGGGGCAGAGGAGATATCGCGGGCCCCGCTGCCCGGCGAGGAGCCCAGTTACCGCAGGAAGGCTCTCCTGGCCGAGACGCGACGGCACGCTGAGCTGCTGCACTGTGAGGATGAGCTCAGGGGGCGGCCGCAGCTGCTGCGGGCATCCAGCCTGCCGGCAGCACTGCCACCTGGCCGGGCCCCGGCCGGCGATGGCTGTGTGCCATGTCCCCTCCGGCCCAGTGACAATGGGAGCTGCCCGGAAAGCACATTTCGTCCCATGCCACGTTCACCTGATGGCATCGCCTCGCTGCCATCTCCCATGTTGAGTCCTGGGGCAGAGTTGGCCTTGCAGCCAGGGAAAGGTAGCCTTGTGCGGGACGTCCCCAAGGAGAGGGCGCAGCCCCTGTGGCAGGGCCAGCACTCTGCCGTTCAGCTACAGGTGGTGGTGGAGAGCCGGGGTGAGGAGGGTGATGCCAGCGATGCCACCAATGGGAGCACCCTGGTCTCAGTCTCACCAGGTACCCTCCCGCTTGCAGATGAAAGCACAAGCCATGGGAAAGCAGGGGGAAGCGTAAGTGAAATTGCTGTGAATGTGCTGAAGGAAAGTAAGGACAGGTGTGCCCGTGCCCAAGAGAAGGAGGAACGGGGAGGAGATGCAGGAGAGTCCGGTGGGATTGCTGCATTGAAGCAGCACATCGCTGCGCTGGAGGAGCAGCTGGACAGGAAGAAAGAAGAGCTGGAGCAGATCAGAGCAGTGCTGAAGCAGCAGGATCATAAAATCAAGGAAAAGGAGAAAAGCATTCAGTTACTGGCCAGCTCCAAAGCCCAGCTGGAGGAGCAGCTGTGCCAGGAGAACACGCGAGAGGACGCGGTGTCTTCCATGCGGCGTGGCAGCATGCTGCAGTACAACGATGCAGCAGTGAACACTGAACTCTCGTATGTGAATGGCTCCAAGCAAGTCCACGATAAGGGCATCAATGTAAATATCCCACTTTCCACTAAATCCATAGGATGTGGCATCCGCAGAGCAGACAGTGGAAACTTGCTGGCAGCGGAGCTGAGTGCTCAGGGATGGGCTGATGTTGGCACCCGTGGTGGTGGAGATGGACACTTTGCCAAGCTCTCAGAGACTGAAGCTGGCCTGGAGCCTGGCCTTCATGCCCCGGGCTTCACCGAGCTGAAGATCAACGAGCAGCTCAGTGACGACAACCAAAACCAAAGGAATAGCTGTGACACCCAGAGTCTCGCTGCTCATGCGGTGGCTGCGGAAAGTTATCGAACAAAAAGAACTGGCTCAAGTGCAGGCAAAAACGAGGCAGGCTTTGGCGAAGACAAAACTGAAGATGGGATGGGAGAGGAAGGTCTCCCTGACCCCAAAGATTTCCCTGCTGTTGACCCCATAGGCCAATACGTAAAGAAAATCCAAGAGCTGCTGCAGGAGCAGTGGATGTGTTTGGAGCACGGCTACCCTGAGCTGGCGAGTGCTATCAAACAGCCGGCCTCTAAGCTCAGCTCCATCCAGAACCAATTAGTTAATTCCTTAAATTCATTGCTGTCTGCCTACTCTTCGCAGAGGCCGGCAGATAAGGAGAATTCAAACACGCACTATCAGCAGTTGGGTAAATAACATTGGCATAGGTTTCAACATGTCCGACCGAATCTCTTGCCAACTGATGGAGTATTGGACAGGTGCAGTGTGGTGGAGCTCAGTGGGGTGCTAGTATCAGAGAGATTGGGAATAGCCCCTCCTCAGAATATGTCTTTGAGAAAGGCAGATCTCTACACATCATAAGCTATACAATCTTAAAATAAAATTAAATAAAACTCGTGTAAGAGCTAATAAAGCTGTGACTCATTTATACACAAGATCATATCCAAAACTGGACATATTTGTGGCTATTCCATCAAATAATAACCTCGCTTGCTATTCCTCTCAATTGGATGTCTTAATTTGAAAGAACACAGGGATCAGATGTTCATCTGGGGTAAATTAGCATAAAGTTCAGCAGAACCAAAACCAATTCAAGCTGACCAAGCAGCTAGACTGGAACAGACCTGTCCCTAGTCACACAGCTGTTCAGCTAGAATAATTATATGGTGCTGAGAATCATAGAGTCATAGAATGGCTTGGGTTGGAAGGGACCGAAAGAATCATCAAGCTCCAACCCTCCTGCTGCATGCAGGGCCACCAACCTCCATATCTGATACTAGAATCTAAAACCAAATCCCTGTTCACTGTCAGAAGGACTTTGCAAATAGATAAGTGACCCGTTACACGCAATACGTAGAGAGGCTATTCAAACTCTGATGGGAAGATTTATCTGTGTAGTAATATAGGAGAGGTTGTAATGTTAGTACTGAAAAAAAAAGATAAAACATTATAACATTATTACAAGAGTAAAGCCTGCTTATATTCACAGAGCACATTTGTAATTCCCAGCTGTATGTTTTGTATTCACAGCCACTTGAAGATGTTTGAGACCTATATGGTAAAGGTGGCAGGGCAGGTTCAGACTGTGGCTGGGTGCATCAGCATTTTTGCAAGGCATAAAGAATCCTTTAAGATGAAGTAAAAAGATGCTTACAGTTATGATTTCTAGTTTGTTGCTACAAGTTGGGAATGATCACTGATAATTATGGCACATCTGCTTAATTAATCTATTATTTTGTATTTTGCTAGAAACCTCACCAACCACAAGTCTTAAATCTATCATGAAAAAGAAAGGTTATGGCTCCCATGCAGGAGGCAATGGGACCAAAAAGAATCTTCAGTTTGTTGGGGTAAATGGTGGGTAAGCATCCGTTACAAAAATCAAACTGTCTTTAATGTGTAATGCCCTCTGTATTGCTGAAGAAATTCTTTTTCTCCTCTTTTCCTCTCAAAACCTTTTAATTAAAAGGCCATTTGAAATGGAGCCTCTTTCCTCCCTTCTTTAACCCAGCACTGTAGTAACCCTGCAGACAGGCCCAGGATGCTGGTGCTTTCAGGGCAGTGAGGGACATCCCTGGGGACTGATACTCTGTGCACACCAAACTCCTGGGGCTTCTTCCTCCAGATCCCAGCTGGGTCTGTGGAAGGATTCACGCTAACTGTGTGGGGTTTGGAGGAGGCCAGCTCTGGCTGGTGGGTGCGCTGCCACTAAGTTGCCTCTGCAACGGCCAACAAAAATTGGGCCAGGAACAGAGAAAAGGCCATTTCTATAAATGAGGACTTACCGAGGTGGGAGGGAGACCCCTATGTCAGTTGTGCTTTGATAACCATTCCCTGTGTATCTAGTAGCTAATTCAGTTTGGCTTTTAAGCTAACTGGCTGCAGCAACATGTGCTTTACATGTGTTTCTAAGAGCAGCATGTGCCCCTGTCCTACCAAGGAATACTTGGTACTGGAGAGGGCAGAAGGCATTTTGCTTTCCCTGCGTGAAGCTCAGTGTGCAAGTTTGAATGCTAGTTTCTGCTCATCTATGCTTCTCCACCAGTTTCCAGCTCTGCAGCTACTGCTCTTGGCTTTACTTGCTCCTGTTGAGTAGCGCTTCTCCTAACAGCCACTGAAATGGCACAGTGCGTAGCAAGCAGAGGAGTCCTGGCTAATGTCAGAATTGTTTTAGGTTCGTCACAGCTGAATGCATTCTCACAGAAGATACTTTTGATATGAATGCTTTCAGACAACCACAAGAGGTCTCTCTAGCAGGGCTGCTTGAATGGTGGACTCAAGTCCATTGGAGCTGCACGCATGTTTTTGTTGGCATACTGCCTGTCTTACCTTGCCACAGAGTCCACGTAGTCCCTGAAGTAACCTTCCATGCTGCTAATTGATTGCTTCTATCATGCTCCTGCTGGTTGAGGAAGCCAAAAAAGACTAACCCTAGGTCTGGCTGTACATTTGTAACTTGCAAATCACTCCGGGCTTCATTCAAGGCCCATTGGAGTCAGCAGGTGTCTTCAATGAGTCTTGGCCAAGCCTTGCGTTTGTTGGTGGGGAAGGAGTGAATAACATATGGTATCCCCAAATAGCTATGAATCAACTTCAAGTGAAGACACAAGTTGTGAAGACAGCCCGTCAGATGGGGACGCAGAGAGTGACACAGAGAGAGGAGCTGGTGGTCTGGAGCCCACAAAAGAGCAAGGTGGAGGTGGAAGCGAGGGAGCTTCATTTGGGACCTCTTTGCAGGAGACACAAAAAGATGATGACCTGCAGGAACCTGGGGCAGAAGCAGCACCTTGCACTCAGCGCAAGGCTGACAGGTAACCAGAAAGCCAAGTAGCAGTTGTGTTTCCCATAACGTTTCTGAACCCACAGGACATACGGCGCTGTGTTCGGTCACCCCCACGGGGTTGGGGACAGCGCTTTGTGTGCTCAGAGGAAAGGCAGTCCTTGGCTTCCATAGGCACTGGAAAAGACTTTAAAGAGCGAAATATTTTTGTAGTTATTCCACAATCTAGTGGGGATTGATCGTGGAAAAGGTGGAGTGAGTCATGTTTGGTGAGAATTAGCTCATTTCTCTCTCCTCAAGTAAACTTTTTAAGTCAAGTCCCTTGCAGATTCAGGGATAAAAATTCTTTTTCCAGCTTTGGGATTCTTGTAAAAGATGAAGTTCCTCCAGATCAGGGTCTCTGGACTTAAAAACTTAGAAAGGTGCTTGGCTGTGTACCTAAAATCTTTTTCAAGTCAGTGGGACAAATTATATCCATGAAGTTAAGCGTTTAAACAAGCATTTAAAATATTCTGACCTAAACTGCACATTATCCCTCTTTCTTCAATGCCACTTACAAGTTCTGCTTCATGATAGACTTATCAAAGTATTTTCCCTTTAGATGCAAACCCTCTGAAGATTTCCTCGCTGCCTGCCAGCTGCTCAGCCAGCACCTCTCTGAAATAAGGACCACGAGTGACCAGCATCTGGTACAGATATTTTTCAATCAAATTCCAACTGCAGTACCCACTCTCTGTTACTTTCGATGGATAAGATTGTCCTAATGTTGCACTGCAGGCTGTGCCCTGCCATGCTATGGCCAGCTAGGTAAGGAGATGGGACAAGATGGAAAAAGGAGATGAAAGCTTTTTCTGCTTACTCATTCACATCACCACAAGAAATTCCTTTCCCCCTCAGTTAGAACAGCAATCACAAAACCACAAGCTGAATACTGGCTGGAGGAAGCCAGCGTGCAGGACGAGGAGTTGGGGTAGCAGCAGGTTTGCAGGATGACAACACATCTGCTCTCCTGGAGAGGGACCTTAGCACTGCTCTTCCAAATCCATGCTGTGCATCATTTTCTCTCCTATTTTTCTCCATCTGAACATCAAGCAAAGGCGCTCATCCCCTCTGAGAAATGGCAGTGCAAATATAGTTGCAGAGAGACTCCAAGTGACTAATCAACTCTAGTGGCTGCTTTAAGCTTTAGTGATGTTTGGCATTTTTTTTAGGGTGATGCTCCCCTGAGGTGCTTTGCTACATCAGGGGGAGAAGAAGAGCATCCAAAGCACAGTCCATGCTATATGGAGGAAGGTAGCAACTGCAGCCTAGCTGCTCCAGAGGCTGCTGGAGGACAGCAATGGCAGGGCCAGTGGTTACTGTGGATATGAGATGGGAGAGCAGTTTGTATGTGTATCATTGCTTTTATTTGGGTAAGAGGAATTCCTTTGAGAGCTAGTTTGGCTTAGGGATAGGTACTCACTGAGGATTCAGCATGCAATAGGAGGGCAGGCAGGGTGCCAGGCTCACCCGCAGCCCAGGGGTAACACTGACATTGGTGTTCACAGCGGCACGTCCTCAGCACCGTCTGCCAGGAATGGTTCCGGGTGTCGAGTCGCAAGTCCTCCAGCCCTGAGGTGGTCACGGCCTATCTGCAGGCACTGGGCACCATCCAGCCGCAGCTGCTGGAGGCAGTGGTCAACATGGCCGACAGGAATGGCAACACGGCTCTTCACTACAGCGTTTCCCACTCCAATTTCACAATTGCAAAACTCCTGCTGGATACAGGTAGGAGCAGCAGCTCTCTGCTGAGCAATGGCTTTGTTGGGTACGGGTGTGGAAGTTGTTTTGTGCAGCTCTCCCAGCGGGGCCGTGGTGGGCAGAGCCAGGCCATGGGGTCCATCAATGATCCCAGATGTAGCAAATGGTGAATGAGAGCCCAGGCCCTCCCAGGAAGTCTAGTTGGGAGCAAAGCAAGATGGGTCAGAGACAGGATTGGGAACCAACGTGCAATCGTGTAGGTTGACATCCAGTAGACTGGTGTGGAGCTAAGGTCTATTGAGGAGACACAGCTGAGCTAGAGACCAGCACCCTCCCATGTAGGTCAGCTGCAGGCCCATAAGTATGCATGAGGGTCTCAGCTGAGGCTCATCAAGGGCATTAAGGCTCATTAGTGTTCAGGGCTTTGGGAATGGCTCAGAGTAACTGTGGATGAGGGGTTCCCCTGGGATGGAGCATGTGCTATTCAGCCCAGCCAGTGGCTCCCACAGTTTCTTGTAGCATCCAATGGCACGTTGTGGCTTGGTGAAGGAGGCTCAGACCCCTGGTAGCATAAAAAACCCCACAGCACCACAGGAAAATTGCATTTTAAACTATTGAACTTTCAGCTCACGTGACAAAGAAAGGGACTTTCAGCTGAGATTATACTGAGGGGAAAAATGCACGCATTTTCAGAAAGAATAGGAACACTTTGGCCTCTTTTCATGGGCAAGACAATCTGCTAAATGTTAGGAAAATGGCATATTATCATACACATCTATGCAGCTATTGTTGCTGCTGCTTGCAGGCAGCCCCAGGAGCCTGCCCTGCCCCGGATCACGGGAGCAGCGTGCTTCTGAAGAGCGTTTGCCAGTGGGATCCTTGTAGCTGGAAACTGGCCCTTCAAGCTGAAATTAAACCAAATAGAGCACTTGAGACCAGCACGAGGAAGAACTCCTAGAGTAAAAAGCACTTTTTGCTGTGAAATGTGTCTGTGTCTTCAGCGATTAACTGTAGAGATACTTGGTGGTGTGCTCAACAATGGGACCATCTTCACCTTTCCACTGCTCTCTCGCTTTAGGAGGTAAAACAAACAGCTCTAGGCCTGGGGGCTGTCCAGGGCATAAATCATACCATATCTTTTAGGGAGATATAATTTGATTATGGTCATCAAAGTTAATTGAGTTGATCTCAGAAACTATAATGAAGCAACATATAGTACCAAAGCTTGTTCAATGCCGTGCTCACAAGACCATTAATTAATAGATATTTAATGCAGATAAGGCTCGGTCCTGTATAACTATGGGACCTCCCGCTGAGTTTCCTCATTTCTCAGTCAGATCCTTCCCCTCAGCAAGGCAGCACTGCTGGCCTTTCAGCCACAGCCACCTTCCCCTTCCTCACGCACTTCTTTGTTCTCCTTCCCTCGGCTCCCTCCTTGCTGGGCTGAATCCTGCTTGTCCCTCTGCATCCTCTGCCAGGGGTCTGCCGCCTAGACCTGCCAAACCAGGCGGGCTACACGGCCGTGATGCTCACCCCGCTGGCGGCTGCTGAGACAGATGAAGACATGGCTGTGGTGATGAGGCTGCTGAAGGAGGGGGACGTCAATGTGCGAGCCGCTCAGGTGTGTTGGGTGAAGGGCAGCCTGTCTATGGGGATGTACGTTTGGCAAAAACGTTCCCAAACCCAACCTCTGGTCCATCTGTGTGCAACCGCAATGGCCAAATTCCTGTTAGTCCCACAGCTATCTGGGCTGGAAGAAGAGATGGGATCTTCATTGAGGGTTTGGTGAAATCAGAGCGAATGCAGCACCAGTTCGGACTGTGGCTGTGAAAATGAGGGAATAACGTCCCCCTCATGTCTCCGGGAATATCTCAGGGGATGTAATTCTACCACGGCAGGCGGTGGGTGGGAGTTGCTGCTTCCCAAAAATGACAAGAGCAACCCCAGCAGAACTGCAGAGTGCCCACACCACAGCTCCCTGCAGCACCAGGTGAGAGCCGGGTGAAAGCTAAGGACTGTAAGGAAGGTTGAACATTTTGCAAAATCCTTTTTCTGAGCTGAATAGTTCAAATCTGCAGCCCAGGGAGGGGAGGTTGGGGCAGCCATTCTGTTGTAGATTCACACACCTGTCCCCGAGATAGCAGTGCCCTCATCCAACCAGCCAGCAGTTAGTGCTGAAGAGCCCAGGAGGATGATACGCTGTAAAGGACTGATCTGAGCTGTGTGTTCTGCAGGGAGGGCAGACGGCCCTGATGCTGGGGGTGAGCCACGAACGGGAGGCCATGGTGCGGGCCCTGCTGGCCTGCCAGGCCGACGTCAACCTGCAGGACGAGCAGGGCAGCACGGCGCTGATGGTGGCCTGCCGGCAGGGCAGCACCAACATGGTCAGGCTGCTGCTGGCCCAGCCCGGCTGCCAGCTGGCGCTGACGGACAAGGTGAGGTGCGCTCAGGCCCTGCACAGCCTGAAGCCAGCTGCACTTCACGTGGCATGGTTCGGCTGAGTTGACTGAGGCCAGACTGCCTGCTTTGGGCCTGATGAACGTGGCTAGGCTGTGTGCTGCTCACATCAATACCACCTGTCCCTCCTGCAGGACGGAGACACAGCGCTGGCCATTGCCCAGAGGAGCGCCCACGAGGACATCGCTGCACTGCTGCACAGCGCCCAGCACGGCCCCAGCGACTGAACCCAGCATGGAGAAGGCAGAGAGGGAGAAGGGCAACCACAGCTGGGGTCATTTCCCCTCATTAACCCACTTCTGTACCCGCATTGCCACAAACGGCTCAAATTCTGTTTTGCAGAGTTAAGTTTCTGCACTGCCCTCTGTTAACCCTCGCTGCACAGCCCCAGTGGGACAGCAGCCAAACGGAAGGAGCTGTTCCAGCCTTCGCCAGGGGCTGCCCTTTTAATCTGGCACTTATCTGTATTGCATTTAACTTGTAATTTGTGTCCTAATATTTATTATTAGCTCTCCCCGATGTAGTAGGAGGCAGCAATTGTTCATATAGGAAACAACAAACACAACAATCCGATGCATTACAGAAAGTATAACATCCTATTTATGTTTGCTCATGCAGGCCTGATGTAAGAATTAAAAATTAATGCTGTAGGAAATTATTTGAGTACAGCAGACATTGTTTTGCCTGGACTCAGAATTACCATATGGCTCTTATTTTTTCTAATTAAGTTCGAGCTGATGGGAAAACGAAGCCCACTGGTTTGCATAGAGCCCACTCTCTGAGCATGGGCAGGGATTTAGCACAACATCCTCACCCCTGCTAAGAGCAAATCTCTTTTTTTCAGCTGATGTGTTGGTGTCTGCTTTGTTTGCTTTCCTTCCACCATGTCTTTAGGTGGAAGCACTCACCCCGCAAAACACCCACCTGCCTGTTTTAACCCCATCCCCCAACACAGTTACCTCCCCCACATATGAATAAACCCACGTTAAACTTTGACCTGTGTTTGTTGTTGTTCCTGCTACCCTTGGCAGGCCAAAGGGATGGACAGACAGACCTCCAAAAGCAGAAGAGCCTGGAAGAGAGCCCCTCGCACACTGCACCCATACACACACGCTCCATTAAATCACTTTTTAGCTGCTTCTGTCCTCACAGCCTCCGGATGTTTGTTTTCATTCCTTGGCCCCAGAGTTCCTTCTTTCCCCTCAAACCATCTCCCCCAGGGATTGCTCAGCCTGGGATATACTCCCGGAGCAGCAGCAGCAGCCCAAGTACTATGGAAAATATGGCAAAACTCATACAAACAGTGCTGGGCCCCTCGGAGCAGCTCCCATGTGGCAAATTACCTGTGGGGTTTCAATACCACCAGAGCCAGTGAGCCCAAGTTTCTCTATTTTGATATCATGGTGGAAATCAAACTAAATATAGCCAAGCAAAAATACATCCCCAGCACGAACTCTGAGCAGTACAAATGGAGACAATTAACTCACAGCAAGAAAAGAAATTAATCTAACAATCGTTGAGGCTCACCAGTGAGGAGCTGATTAGCTACAAAGGGAAAGAATGGTGAGAGTTCAACTGCTTAGGATTTTTCCACTCTCATTATGGGCACTTAGAGTATGTCTCTTCCTTCGGGGAGCAAAGACCCGAACAGCCTCATCTGGAGCATCTCCATAGCCTTTGGAGCCATGCTGCTCCACAGCCCTCAGGATTGCAGTAGGACTGGAAAAAGTGGGTGGCTATCAGCAATTTGCTCTTTTTTTCTCACGTATGGATGACCCTTGCAGAAAGCCCTCCAGCACTGCCTTCGTCCCAATGCATGTGAGTCCAGGAGGTGTCCTGGGGACACCAGGGTCATCAGTCCCAGGTCCCCATGCACAGGGGGATGGTGGCACCCAGAGGGGGGTGCCAGTGGAACAACAAAGCTCCTGCAGGGCTCAGGGACCAATGCACCGGGGCTGTGCTTGGGTTGCGAGGTGGCATCCAGAAATTTGGGGAGGCGAAGAACCCTGCATTGCTGTGATACTGGTCCCAAGACACGTGAGGAATGGAAGCTCCCCGGCCACAGGCTTCATCTGCACCGTAAGGGTGCAGACAATTCCTGGCTATCGGCTCAAGACCATAAATCTTAGGAAAGGGCTGAAATCACCGCAGCACTTTGCTAACATTGTCCAGGCTGCCGTCGATGTTGCAGTTGGCTGCTGTTAGAGCTGAGCTCATTCCCAGTGCTGCGGCCTCCAGCTCTCCTCCTGCCTCCCAGCACAGCGGCACGGGGCGAGAGGCGGCCCCAAAAAGGGACACAGTGAGAGCAGAGCACCTCACTCCGACCTCGGTGCTGTTAATTCAATTACAGGGCAGCTGGCAGGCGTGCCTTGGCTCAGCTCCTCTGGCCTCCGCAGGCAGCAGCTGGGTGCTGGGAAAGGCAAAAATCCGAGTTCCAGGCACAGGCATCCCGAAGTGCCTCACCCCCAGAATCACTGCAGCTCCATGCTAAGCACGCAGGAACTGCCCAGCAGCAGGTGGGATGCTGGCGGTGGAATTCAGTATTTAATACATCTGGGGGAATGAGCCTCTCGGCACAGATTATTTTTTGCTGCAGGGGAAGGCGTTGAGGCTGGGAGTCCTGGGCCACGTGGGCTGAAGGCAGCAGAAATGGAATATTTTGTCAATTGCTCCATCTAGTGACATTTCAGCAGAAAATGCCACGGGACAGCCGGGCTCACAGCCCCACGCAGCACGGACCCAGGAGGCTTTCCTTGTGGGGTCAGGGTGGACGTGTCACCTCCCTGCCACCTCCTGGCACAGGAGCAGCAGCCAGGAATGCGGGGAGGTGGGATGCGATCAGGAACAGCAAGCGAAAACACAGAGGCTTTCTTAAAACTTGAAAATGCTCATAGGGAATATTGGTTTGAGGGCAGATGTTTCTGTTTAAGAACCTGCAGTCACCCTTTGAGACAGATAAGTACAACAAATGATGCAAAGGCTGCAAAGATGAAATTCCATTTCCAAACTTGCACCCGCGCAGCTGAGCTGCAGAGGACAGGCTGCTGTGCTGCTGAGACCCACAGCTCAGGGCACGTCCTGCACAGCCAGTTCTAGACACACCACCAACACCAGCCATGTGCAGGGTGAAGGATCAATGAAGGGGAAGAGGCCAGTTGTTCCATTCAAAGCACAACCAAAGCACGTTTTTCAGAAGAATCCTATCACCAGGCCTTCAAGGCCTCTTTGCTTTTGTTTTTACCTCCTCCTGGTGGCAGCTTGCTGGTGAGGCAATGCAGTACTGCAGCCTTGCGTTGTTTCTTAGGGCGTGATGGAAAGTAGAAGCCGTGCTCAGCATGCGTGCATTCAGCCCAGGGCATCCTAGCCAGGCATAACAACCCCGTGTCAACATGGCTTCCATTGGTCCCATTACTCTGATGAGGATGTAACTTTTAATTTTACCAGAACAGTTCCAGAGGCACACCACCTCCAGCAGACACATCAGGGATGCAGGGAGTTCATGCTGTTTTCCTTGTTGTGCTTCAGCCCCTCTGCTTTACTGCATGTGCCAGTGGAGCAGAGCCTTTGGGGTCTTGTTGGGAGAAGGATGAAGGCGTCAGGTACGCGATCCTCCTCCCTTTCCTGCCTGGATGCTGCAGAACACAGGGATCTCTGACTTGTTGCTATCTTGAGGTCCAGGTGTCACAGGAATACGTCCATTAGAGAACAAAGCTCCCATTGCTGCTGAGATGAAAAACAATGGCCGTGACTTTGCTTAACCAGAATGTAAATACAGCTAAATTATGGATATGGAAGTGCGAGACCATGGAGAAAGATGATAATGGAATTATATATCAATGCTCAGCACAACTGTAAAAAGTAATGTTTTATACATGTGTAATGTTAAATTAATTCATTCCAGTTCTTTCAGGTGAAGGTACATTAACTGCTCCATCTCAGCATAATCATATTACCTCAACAGGCTGTATGTAAGTCAGACTTCCAGGGTGGTAATTGCCATTTGATTAATTATAGGGAATTTAGAGGCATTATAGCTATTCCACACACAGCAGTGCCATTTGCCACAGTCCCATTACAGCAGGTTGACCCTTGCAGCCATGAGGGTGATGCTGGGATGGCTCCACTTTGTGGCACGCAGCAAACTCACATGGCGAGGATGACAAAATCTTGATGTAAACAGAGGCACAACTTCCCCATTGCAGGATTAGCCTAGAAATACAACCAGCTCTAAGATGGCTTCTGGTGATGTTGAGGTTGTTCTTGATGAAGGAAGAACTGTGTCCCTTCTGACAACTAAGTCCACCAACCAGGGCAGGAGAGCCCTTCCAGCAGCATGATGAGTTCAAACCGTGGTGCCACGGCACCTCCAAAAGGCTGTGAGATGCCTCCAGCAAGCACACTTCGTGCTGAGTTGGATTCCTCTGGTCACAACAGCAGTTGCTTTGCACCTTCGTCTTAATCCTCTTATCTCCCTGGCTTTGCTGCCTGCATGCCTCTTGTGAGCAACCTCTTTGTGGCTGTTCCCAACTCAGAGCCCTTCCCATGCAGGAGCCATCCTGGTGAGCAGCTGTAGCACAGCTGTGATGTGAGCAATCCCTGTGACCGCAGTGATCCTGTGCCCTGGGCATGAGCCTGGCCTTGGTTGGTACCGTAGCTCCTGCTCCCTCACAAAGGCAATAATGAGCCCTGCTTGGAACTGAAAACAAAGATATCTCATGCAATAAGCTATAGCAATGAAAAAAAAAAAAACCCACAACAAAATAAAATGCACAGCTACTTAAGTAACCGAGCTTTATTTAGAATCTTTGAAGTCATAAAATGTCTCATTTTACTGATATATGTACACATACAATCAGGAGGTTTAATTGCTTTTCCCTTGCACAGAAATAAAGTTTTAAATAAACCAGAACACCTCGACCCAGACAAGCGTAATGCAGATTTAATTATCTAACTTGGTCCTGTACACAGAGCACACGCTTCTCCGCATGGTCACTGGTTTATCAATTAGTTGCAATATGATTTTTGGCAGTAATATATTCAAGACACAAAGTGCAAATTACAAGAAGCAGAAAATGTTATCTCATTCAGAGTAATGAGAAGTGCAAAATATCTCAGCCCATAAATTCTATTCTTTATGTATATGAACAGTATGTGCATAAAGGCTAATATAAATAGCCATGTAAAACTTCATTGATTAAATGCAGCAATGTCTTAAAGTAGGAATGCAACGTCTAAAAAAACCAAACCAATCAGAGGAACCATTACATTTTGTTCATAAATTCTATGCGGTATTTCTGAAGGTACCTCTCCACAGTTCACCTACCTGCACTGAACTTCCGTGTGCCTCGGATACCTCTGCAGCCAAAGGCAGCTATGCATTCTCCAACACATTTGGATATAGTTTTGTGTCTACAGCCAAGGTCCCACTAACCCTTTGCTTGGCAAATCAGTGAGAATCCATTTGAAATGTTAAGTCTCTTCCAGGCACTATGAACAGAACACCCCCTCCGTGTTCCAGCAGGCTAAATGCACTTTGTGATTGCCTAAAGTCAAAGAAAACTTCTACACGAACTAAAGAAAACCTTTTCAATGCAAGCTCATTGCAATTCATTGCAAGCAATCCCAGCTTGCTCCTTTCAGGCTGTGTTCTTCTACCTAACATGGGGGAATACCCACCCCAGCTAAAACATACGTACTAACAGTACTTTTTCCTTGTGCTACTTGGTCATTATATTACATGTTTTCAATTCTCTTTCCATTTATTTCTAAGGATTTTTCACATCAGATGAGCAGACAATTTTCTCTCTCTCTCTCTCTCTCTCTCTCTCACACACACACACACACACACACACACACACACACACCCTTTTCATTTTTTCCCCACTACATCATCATTATAAATTACACCAAACAACCCAAATGAGACTGGGCTGCTTCCTCCAAAGCCCTACTGTTCCTCTAGATAGGCAGATTAAACCACAATGACTTGCAATGCCATTAATCTGCCTGCCAAATTCATTTGCTTAATCGCCAAGGCCACGGTTGTACCATCACTGCAGGAACGGCTGCGTAACCGAGTCACTACTGCTTGGCTGAATGTGGCTGCATCCCTCCTCCATTGCACAGGAGGGCTGAGCTCGTGCCTGAGAGCTCAAGGGCTGTGGCTGCACCCTGTGGCTGGGGAATGGGGTTGAGAGCCCCTGCAGTGTGCTGTGCCCTGGGAAAGCAGGAGGCAGCAGCCAGCCCCAGGAGGGGCATCGCTGTGACTTCCCACAGTCGCTTCCTGCAGCATCAGCTCCACACTGCCTGGCGGTGGCTGCATCCCCCAAAACTGAGCCCCAGAGCTCCCGAGAGCCATCCTCCTTATCCATGAAAGCCTCTTCCAGCACTACCTGAACCTGGGGAGACTCCTGGAAATGAGGAATGGTGTGCTGGTTTGCATTAAACTTCATCTAGCCTCCAAGACAATGTGCAGTGGGACAGCCATCATTGCAAGAATTACAGGATCACATGGCCAAAGCAAACTTTTGTCTTCATTAAAGTTTCAGCATCAACAGTTACGCTGCAGCTTGGCACGACGACGACTGCCTTTGTATGCAACATGCCTGGCACGTATCAGCACATTTCTTCTTTAAAAACATAATCAGAATAGAACGAGATTTGTTGTTGTTCATGCTGCCTAAATATCTGAAAAGGCTCAAACATTTAAAAGCCTAAAAAAATAAATTTATCTCTCCCCTGGTTTATTTTTCACGTTAAAGGCTGCAAATTGACACATCACAGTAATTACCTCTGACTAACTTCCACAGACCTACCCAAAGAGATAAACATGAGAAGTTCACATTTGACTATCAGACTTACTGTGCTGAACACAAATAATTTCCCAGAGGAGAATTTGATATTTCATCATTTGGAACAGTGGTAATTTAATTACATTGCTAATGTTTTCTGGCATACTTGAAAGGACAATTAGCATAAGTAAATCATGAGTGAGATGACAAGTCACTCAGCATTTATTTCTGCTCATCAGATGAGATTGGCTGATGATCTAAATTCTCCTTTGTATTTGAACAGAGCCCAGGTTGAGCCAATGTATCTGGGGTTCAGGCTAGTGGAGGTAAACTGACGTGTGAATAAAGCAAAATGGATCTTATTCTTTGAAGCCCGTTAATTCAAGTTATCCAGAGAAAACTCAGAAGCCACCAGAAGTAGGGGAGGGCAGGGAGAAAGGCTGATCAGTGTGGAAGGTTAAACGAAGCTCGAGACGCACACTGCCCATTCTGGCAACGGGCTGAAGGCTGATTAATTTTTGCCAGAGTTTGCTTTCCATCCGGCTCAGAGCTGAACAGTATTATTATAGCTCTACCGATGTTTTAAAATAATTGTATTTATCTCTGCAAGTGCAACGACATTCATGATAACACCGATAATGTCACAGTTCCTTTCTGGCGCTTCAGAATAGCTACAGCTTGCTCATGGGTAACACCTTCCAAAGCTTCCCCATTAACTGCTAAAATCTGATCGCCGCGCTTCAGTCTGCCATCGTCCGCAGCTGCTCCCTGCAAATGGCAAAAGGAAACGTTATTGGCTGGTAGCATGGAGCCCTCCCGTCTCTGTAATGCTGATGGATGAAATGAGGAGGGATGCAGCACTGGAAACCCCACCATAACAGGGTGGGGGATGTGGAAAAGGAGGGAGCAGTAACACGGGGCAAAAATCGGCAGTGTTTGAAGTGTTGCTCCCTGCTGCTTAGCCAGCCCTGCAGGTCTGGAGCAGCATGGGCAGGCAACACATCTCCAGGAAAAGGAGAATCAGCTCGTTCCCTGAGAACAAGGCAGAGTAAGGACTGGTTCTGTGTTTTCTGATCACGCAGAGACTTGTTAAAGCAATACGTACATGATTGCGCTCAGTACTGAGAAACAGGTTAAAATGTGGGAAGGGAGAGACAGAGCTCAGAGAGAGCCCCCAGCTCTGGGATTAGGTTTAACTAAAGGCCCTGGGAATCACCCACGGAGCTCCAGAAGTGGTTGTTCCCCTCCTGAGCTCCTGAACGTGGCTCTTTCCCCTATATCCAGAGGCCCTGCCCAGAGTTCAGCTCACGATGACTGCCTCTGTCTCCTGGCCCCATCAGTGGATCCTAGCTTCAGTCTGGGAGTTTCTCAGCTGTGCTCACATCTACAGATCTGTAAACCTTAGCATCTGTTTAAAGACAAGGTGATTTTTTTTTCATTTTCTATCACCTACCCTGTCAGAAATGCAAACAGTTACAGAACAAACAACTTTCCGCGACTGATTTCCAAGTTGCTAAGTCTCCCTAATCCCCACTGTTTCCCTCCCCCCGTTTTCATGGCTATATCAGTCACAACTCCATGAAAAGATCTTGCTGGCACATGCAGAGAGCAGCCCCAGCTGCAAGGTGCTGTGTTGTGCTGGTTCCTCAGCATGGGACCCATGCCCTCCCCTGATGCTCAGGGCCAAGGACCAGCTGGGACAGCAAGCAAACAGCACAGGGAGGGCAGTGCCCACGGAGAGCATGAGCACGGAGCTGGAAGCGAGGGAGGATAACTAAAGCCAGGACTGATGTGGAAGCCAATTCATCAACAAGCCACATGGGGTAGCGTTTCTTTCTTTCAGTGGCTTTTCTCATTGAGGTGACCATCTGGGCACAGGGCTTTGCAACTGAAGCCTGGCCACAAGGATATAGTATCTCTGCAACTGTCTCCAGTCGTGTACAGTGAGAAAAATGATGCCTCCGTACTTCTGGGAAGACACTGAGGTTTGCAGATAGAAAGCTGCTTTATAAATATTTATATGTATAAAAACAAGTTTCCAAAGGACACAGAACAATTTTGCTGAGGTGAAGTGTCTTGTTTCAGCCATCAGTACTGTGAAATATAAACCAAGAAGCCAGCTGTGCGTTCTGGGTCTGCTCACATCCACGTACCTAGGCAGTTCATTTTCCTTTAGATTCCACATATATCACCCAAGCCAAATCTTACATTTATTTTTTTAAAGATAATAAAGAAAAAGGGAGAAAAAAAAACAACACAAATATACCTTGGCAAATATAGTCTTGACATAAATGGGCAGGTCTCCATGGGGACTTCCATACCCCCCCACAATACTAAATCCCAGTCCATCAGAGCCTTTCTCCAAAGTAATAATCTTAGGCTGAGGTGCTCTGAAAACACAATAAATATCACTTAGAATAACACGGTCTGTCTGTGGGGATTTTCTGCAGAAGGAACACTTACAGAGAGATTTATCTATCAAGATTTTCTCATGCAGTCACTAAGCATGATGCCTGTCCTGCTGCTGAAACACGCTCCTGAGCAGCCCAGAGCTCACAAGCTGTTCCCCATCCTTCAGCTCCTCCCTTTGAAAATAGTTATTTATAAAGAGCTCAGCAAGAGCACTCCTCTCTGATGCAGGAGTGCTATTCCTCTAATCTGCAGTTGCTTAAAGGAGAGTTCGCTCTCTCACAGGCCAAGATGCCATCCTTCGTCCCAGTAAGTGGTCACTGCAACAGCTTCCTCACAGGTAATTTTATTTCCTGACTTCACTGAAATGAGTCTGTCAGACAGCATGCAGCCAGCAGCACTTGTCTTTACAGTCTCAGCTCTGTTGTAAGCTCTTTGGGCTGTTTCTAATGACCTCCATCCCACCCACATCCCTGCACCTTGCAGCCCCAGAGCTATTCCAGAGCCCCTCACTCAGTGCTGCCTGCATCGAGTGGAGGAAGAGCTTTGGTGGAACATCGACCGTTCATTTCTATTTAAACACCTCAAGTCTGAAACGGCCATTTCTATATTTGTAGAGAGAATTATTCTGGACTAAAGCTGTTTGGCGTGTTCTAGCGAATGAAGGCACGGCCCATGGTGACTCATATCTAGCAGTTTCCTTTGGACACATACGCCTACTTAAGTCTACTTCATATTTTCAAATTCAGATCTCATTACTATTTTGATATGAAAGGAGAATTCATATCCTTTTGTGAAGGAAGCAATATAAAAACAGTATCTCACACTGTAAGACTAGTGAATGCAGCACAAATAGCTCAACCTCTATGCTCATCCCTGAGACAGGGCAGCCACTTGCATCTCAGCATCATAAAATAAATATAATGAATCAAAGAATGAAAACAAAGATGAAGCTAAGGAACCAAATGAAGATCAAGTGAATTTCTAAATGACAGCTGGAGTGCTGTAAGCTGCCCTTAAAAGCACATGATGGAGAATGATGCATGGCCATGGGAGGGCTATATCCCTAAGTTCTGTCACCATACAGAGGTGCTACAGGTAGGAAAAAAAAAAAAGAGACTTTTTAGAATTGTAAAAAGGTTCAAAAACCAAAGAAAGTTCTTGAACGTATTTTGAAAGATTAGTCTGCTACCAGGTTTTGTTTTTTTTTTAATACCTCTTCTCTACGTCTGCTGATGACCAAGGAGGAAGCCAGCAGACAAGGGCAGAACTATCATATCAGCATAACACATTAGGAAAGGTAAGATAAGGCAAGTGTTTAGAAATACATTTTATCCTTATTTAGACGATCAGTATCTGTTACTGGGTAAAGATCTGTGATCAGATTAGAGAAGGTCACAGTTACCATTTTAAAGGTGATGTAAATTAGAGAGAAAAGGAATGGGAAGGGGCCTCCTTCACCACCCTAGGCTTTTCCCTTGCATGGGGCACAGAAATGTATCTGTTACACATGCTAATGCAAACTTACTCTGGATCTTCAGAAGCATGCTCAGAAGAAGAGTTGACACTACATCCTGCAGACATGCTCTCCAGTTGGGTAGCAATGGCACTGATGTTGGTATCAGCCACGACCTAAACAGGAGAAAGCAATGAAGTTCTCTGCATGCTCACTTACTACTAAAACAGTTAGATAATTACATGGAAAACAGCTAATATCAAATTTCAAACAAGTCCTACACTCCTATATTTCCTTCAATACTTTCAAGTAATAGTGTTAAAAATTACTAATAACTAACCCGTCTATCTGGGGGTCAAACACTGGCTTTGCTCTGGAGCTTTGTATTGTGTTTACAGAACCAGCATTCAGGTGCTGAGCAGGGGGATACAAAGCCAGCTGCAGATGTACTGAGAGCACTGGGGGCTGGGTTTTGCTGTTCATTGAGCTCATTCCCACGGGGAAGCAGTTTGCAGGATGCAGGCCCAATGGGTCTCATGAAAGACAGTGAGAAGACTCACTCCAGATCTTTTTTTTTTTTTTTCAATCTTTCAATGTAAGTTGATTTTCTATTTTTTGATTTTTTTTTTTTTTCTGGAAAACATTTGAGGAAACCAATTAGAAGCGTTTGGGATTTTAAGCATCCACAGCTAGAAGGATAATTTCCTAAGGACTGCCTGCAGTGGTTATCCCATAACTCCATCTCCATCTGATGAGATACTCGATACTCGTCTCTGCTTGATGCCTATTGTACAGGAGCTTGGCTCAGTGACAGTGACAAATACCCACTAAATTCCTTTTCAGTACGTCCTCTAGCTATCTGTGGCCTTATTTTATCAAAATTAACAAGTGCTTTTTCCACTCCTTGCTGGGATCACAAGATACCTTTCTTAAACAACAACAACAACAACAACAAAAATGCATTATATAAATCCCCCGTTCTAAACGAACGCTCACAATTCTTCCCCAATACTGTATCCCCCTTTCTAATCACTTGGAGCCAAGAGAGGGTGGCAGCATTTTCTAGGAATAAAGCTTAACACTCGTGCAAATTTCACATCCCAGGTCTCAGGTTCAGTGATGGGGTCCCACGGAGGAGATGGCTGCACCTGGCTCAGGCAGCAGAGGCACTGAAGCTTTCCTTCCCGACGCAGTAGGGGAAAGAGTGCCAGCCAGCATTTGTCGTACTTTGTTGTTAAATAAAATAGGGTAAAATAAATCTATATTCAAAAAATCTTCAGTTGGCAGTAAGAACGTATCAGAGTTCAACAACCTTGTAAAAAAAGCTTCCCCTTATCTCATTACTACACCTGCCGAAAAGAAATTAAATTAAACCAAAGCATCAAAACAGCCGGAAGGGATGATTGTTCCCCTGAGACCCTAATCTCCCATTTGCAAACAGCATTTGCAAACTCCTTTACCATCCTTCCCAGGACGTACCCATAATAAGCCTTTCCACACCACTGAACGCAATTATCTGACCTTTCAAAGCAGTTTGCCATGAAGTGGTCTAACCTGATAATAAACAGAATTACTTAATGACACATCAGTCACGATTATCGCATTGATAGGATTATTCCATTTAGATTGTTTTCATCAAAAAGCAGCCCAGCAATTGAGAAGTACCTGCAGTTGGCACATGCTGCAAACACAGCATCCTACTTACAGCGCGGCTGCAACACTGCTCTACTGCTGCTGTTAAAATACAGCCTCCCATCACTGATTTTTAGCAGAGGAAAACAGACCCCATTCTATCAGAGAAAAGAACGGTATCATCTGTAAAAGTATTCAACACATTTTGAGCTAGATGGCAAAAACGTGGAAGAAAAACCGTCAGCTGACAAAAGCCAAGACATTTCCAGAACAACCTCTTTGTTTATGCGAGCGAACAACTGACAGCGTGCTTCATCAGGAATAATTTTAAATACATGATGAGGTGGAATACGCTGTATTACAGCTTTCAAGATTAGCAATTTTGGGTTCCGCAGCAAGCTTTCATTTTCTATTCAGGGAATACTGTTGACATGAAAAGTGAAATTACTCAACGTTAGTAACAATATGATAACTATAATTTAACAGAAAATCCTCAGCTGGTGTGTATCTGTGTAGTTCCTTTGACTTCAATGGAACTACACAAATACACCATCTGCTCTGGAACTGGCTCATCACTTACCAGGTCAGCAGTTCACGGACAGACAAAGAATAAGCAGTCTTAGTTTATTATCATTCCATTTTTCTTTCTTTGTTTTCTTTTCCTCTCACATTTTTCTAATTTTTTTTATAGCCACATTTATGTTGTAATGAAAGCAAGAAGCCTGTGAAAATCTCTCAAGATGTGTTCAAACCCAATATGCTGAGATGATAAAGAAAATTACAGTAGATTCTACTCCTAAGCTTGTTTTCCAATTGTTACAATAATTCTGCAAACGGGTGGCATTTTGAATTCTCTCTGGCATGTATTTTTCCAATTTCTTTGCGTAAACATAAAAATAAACTCAAGATGAACAAGCTGGCAAGCAGCAATCGGAACCCAAGTGGCAGAACACGGCTTCCTTTTAGCTAGCATATATGTGCAGCAGTGATAAACCCCTTCTTCTCTCTCAAGTGTTACTGTAGACTATACATAGAATATACATATAGAATTGTAGATAATCAATTTTAGATGGCGCTGTGTTAATGATGATGCTATCATTTTTGCTAATTGCTGTTAGCATCCTTTTTCTCTCCCTTTCAAGAACAAGAAAATCAACAACGCAGACAGTTTGGTCACAGTCCAGTAGCATGCATGCACACATTACAGACACAGTTTCTTGTTCTTACCTAACTTCAAACTAAAAAAAAAAACAAACTTGGAAGCTTGTTGATTTATCAGGTGTAGCAACAAGTTATTTTGTTCTCTTTGTTACGCTTTTATATAATCGTGCTCACAGCCTGTACAAGTGGCAATAAAGAATTTTTTGAATGAAAATTATTTCTTGCTTTCATTCTGTGTAATTCCCATCAGCAGGCACCCTGCAATTCTGTGATGCCTTGTGCCAGTGATGCTCAGGGCTTTTTTTTCCCCAAATGCCATTTATCTACCCTCATGCAGCTGCATGTTCCATTTATCACCATACCTGCAGGATAATGCTCCCATAAGCATTCTTTAGTAGATTAACAGCATCTGCATGAGACAGCCCATCCAAAGGTTGCCCATTAAGACTGACAATCCGATCTCCAACCTAAAAGTACAACAGTAATGGAAAATTACTAGCATTAAGGAAAATTAAAATTAAGAATGCTTAAAATTCCTGATGAACTTGGCACTGCACAGTCGTGCTTCTCTTTTGCAGGATTGCTTCTGTGAGAATTCTATGCTGCTAGCGATCATTTACCATTTGTCAGAGGTAGCATAATACAGATTTTTTTTTTAATAACAATGTGATCCGAGAAAAAAAGGTGGGCTGTATCTTACTATTTCCATTTGCAAACAGAGGGGATAAGGTGGACTGCTTTTCCTCCATCCAAAAAGGATTCATTTGTGTCAATACATGCAGACAAGTTCATATTCTCATAGATTATGTAAGCACAAGATGAAAGCAGACGCTTCTGGTATTAACCTAATTAACCAACGTTATTTCTTCTCTTTATACATAACGCTGATCCTGACCCTGACACTTCGTGCTATTGTGTGTTTCTATTAGAGACAGAGCATGAACGTAGAAGTGGTTACGTAGTGAATCTCATGGGCCAAAGTTTCCCTGTGCATCTGCATAATAAATTCTTTTCAGTACTTCTTATTTCCTGAAACTCTCAAACTGATAAACAATCACTGTGGTCATCCCTAGAAATTCACATGTCCTGCGAATCTGATTTTTACAATTCTTTATAAGGTCCTTGGCATCAAACAAGCAACCTCTGGTCTGGTTTCTGCCTTGCTTGAGCTCTAAATGAGGCCCAGCTTGCAGTCTCCAGAATGCCTGTGGTTTCTAGACAGCTTGTTGCTGCTTTCTCTGAGCTGGATGAACACCCACTGCAGATCTTCCAGTTTATTTCTTTTTGCTCAATCACACTCAAAGACTACTTATAAGTGTTCTTTTCCTTAACGTTTCTCTTCCACGTAGGCAACCACTGCAGTTGTCCCAAGTTGCAATATAATCAAAAGGGGAAGACGTGGGCAGGGCTTGTTAGTTTGTTTTAAAAAAGAGACAGGGTAGTCTACGAGACATTATCCAAGTGATGGCATATACAGAAGTGCCTGAGGCTCCTTCTCTGAGAGAGACGCACAGCAGATGGAAAAGAAGGCACTGAGAGGACACTTCTACTCACTCTGAGTCTTTGGGTCCGTGCTGCCACACCACTAGCCTGAATCATAGCAATGAAGATGGGAATATCTCCTAATGGACTCCCCTTTCCTCCTGCTATGCTGATACCAAGAGCATCATTTGGTCCCTAAAACAAAGCAAAAAAGCATTTGTGATTGGAGCCACTAGGAGAGGCCAACGTTTAGGGTACAGGAATAACTAATCCATTTGATTTATGTGTCACGGTGCAAATAATAGATAGGTTTGACATACACACAGACACCCTCACGCACACAGGCATACACGCAAGAGCCTATCGCAAACATAAATAACGCAATTTTACTTCTAAGGAACACTATAAAAATTGACAACTTCAGTCTAAGGTGTCAGCTTTTTGAATTGGTAGAAAATAACTCACTGACCCTTGTTATCTCCACAGTCCTTGGGCCCGTATCTGCTCCTACTAATAAAGAAACAAACAATTAGCTCCTGTAATTAAGAGATAATATAATTAAGAGATAACGCTGTCAAGTGACAATGGTCCCTTGCTGCCTAGTCAGAGTTATCACCAAGCAGAAGCAGAGCCTTCCTGTGCCAAATCAGGCAGGACTGCTCACGTGAGGAGGACGGGGTTTCTGTTTCACTCAGAGCTGAATACGGATGCAATCACTGCGCCTGACGGATGCTGTTGTGATGCTCTTTGTAGCACAGCCGCCGCTCATCACAATCTATTGAACAGCACCACTCTGCCGGCCCGAAGAAAAGCCCTATTGTGCATTTCACTCAATTAAAGATTGCCTTATTATTCATAAATCACAGTGTCTCCACCACAAAGGGTAGGACGCGCAGACTGTGGAGGTTCCATTGATTTCCTGTTCTAATTTGTGCTGTATTAGTAAATAATAGACAGCCAGGAAGTCTGGCTGGCATATATCTAGCCACAGGACATTTAGAAGTACTCAAAACATTCAGGAAAAAAAAAAAAAAAGAAAAGGAAAAAAAAAAAACCAACACTGAAAGGAATCATTTGAACTGGGACTAAATAGCCTAAAAGCTTATGGTGTAGTCCTGGGCTCTGCTATAATAATCCCTAATTGTACCAGCTTTAATTAAACTACCTTAGGAACCTTTTACAAGGCAGGCAGCATTAGCCTCTTTCAGAAGTTAACGATTCCCATTAACATACAGCAGCATTTCCTACCGCTGCACACACTGCTTGTGCTGATACCTGCTATGAGCACACAAGATGAGAGCACAGAGTCTGGCACTGCAGGAAGCCCAGCCCTAGGAATGCTGCATCAGGGCATGCACGCATGGGCCCTTCCAAAATGTGTAAGGATGGCTGCCCAAAAGCACACACACCTGTGAATGGCCAGAAGAAACGTCTTCTGCCCGTGGTCAGGCACAAACACGGGTTGTTATGAGTCTCTGATATGGGTCAGAGCACACAAATGCACAGTTCCTCGTCAAGTTACTGCAGGTTGCAGATTCAGCACTCGCTAAATGTGTGAATTGCAATCTGGGCATTGTGACTTTCTCATTACAAAACACCCTTTTATACACTCAAGAGCAACACAGATATAAATGAAGTGGTGGCAGCTTTATTCCCCGAGAAAACTTGTTCTAATACAAGAACCTTGCCTGTGCTAAGCCTCCAACAAGGGCGCCGGGGAATAGCAGGGCACAGGAATTCTGCATTTAAAATAGAGGAGCCATTACTCTTCTACTAAATGTAAAAATAATGTCATGTGCTGGAAAGTGTTACAGGTCTTAAAACATCAGTGGTATGTCTTTGGGGAGGTTGCTCAGGAAAATCAGTCTCAAGTATTTAATGTTGTTATTAAACCAGCACAAAAATAAAGGAACAGTGCAAGCAGTAAGGAATGAATCTGTCCAGATCATACCTGAGTTTCTTTGAGACACGTCTGCTGAAGATCTTTTTGTGCTGACAAAATTCTGCAACGTCGAGAGGACCGGAGCGAGCGCGGGGTGGAAGTGGCTGTGGGCACTCTGTTGGTTCACCTGAAATTGAACATAAATCAGAAATTGAGAGTCAAACCCAAACATTAACTACCAGCCAGCTCCTGCAACATATGGCTGCAGCTGTGTTCTGTGCAACCAGCCTGGAAATACCACAATGGCCACACGAGTGAAAGCCCCCAACTTCATTTCCAGAGATGGAACCTACCAAATCTGCCCCTGTGTTGTAGGCATATGTGCAGAACTGCTCAGAGTACTGCAGGACTGGACTTCACTTCAGCATATACAGCTGATCTGTACTTTGTTTGGGTCTGGTTTTGGGAGGCTTTCTGGGTTGGACCAGATGACCTGCAGAGTCTCTTCCACCCTCAACCATCCTGCGGATTGCCGCAGAGGCCATGAAGGAACAGGATGAACCTCCTCCATTGCTTGTTGCCAGCTGACCTCCAAACCTGAGGATGAATGCTGTGGACATCTTTGCCAGGACAGACCCACAGACACTTCATGGTTAGCTGAGTGTATGTGAGGTACCCAGCGGGAGACCTGGCAGCTCCTCTCAGACAGTGGGAATAATTCCCATGCGGTCATCTACAGGCTTTGCTAGTGTAGCTGAGCATCAGAAGGCTCTGGCACTAGCCCTGCTCCTTTCACTTGACAGAGATACTTCCAGAAAAGCAGCCCAGGTGCAGGACAAGATGCCCGTGTCTTACAGCTAACAGGAGGCACAACCTGGCGGGCAGCTGCTTGTGTGCATTCTCAGTTCTGTGCCATTCATTTCCAGCATGATTTTTCCTTATCTGGCCTTATCTTCAGACTGCCCTTGAGAGGAAACATCATTATCAATTTAGGAAATGCATCTGAACAACAGATTTCACCAAGGCCAGACACAAAACAAAGACCTGAGCTCTCCCTTTAAATGCATTAGGCGGCGAATCAAAAGCCCTGGCAGCATTCATCCCAACTGACCAGCGTGCAGCTGTCAGTGACAAACAACAGGCAGAGCACAATTTCCACGTCTCGTTCCCGATTCATGGGTCAGTTAACACAATTTGCAAAGCACGTGAAAGAAATCACTGTCCTGCACCACGAGCCTTATGTTTCTGCTGTTAAAGGTATGCAACAGACCAGAAAAAAAGCCAAGTGAGGACAAAAGTTTGGGATGCTCTTGCCCAGAGGGCTCTGAAGCATTGCTCACAGTTGTGCAAATCATTCATGCTGATTCGCCATATTATCCGCCAGGAGTTTTATAACTCTTGGAACTGTTTTGCTGAGAAACATCCACTCGGTTTTCCAAATCCCCAGTCACTTTGGAACTCTGAGATGGAGGCCCTCAAACGACTCTGCATGAAGAACAGCAATCGAGACTTCTCTTAAGATGAAGAAATACAGAAATTAACAGGGTCTTGAGAAAGCCTGGTGTGGTACAAAAGAAATGGGATAGCACTGCTTCAGTTCTGAGTGTCACATAGCAACACGTAGTAACTTTAACCTTCACCTTGCTGTCTGTACAACAACTAAACCAAGTAATAACCATGACTCCTGCCTTTACTTAATGCAGTCACTCTCATTTCCCTTTGTTGTTCCATCTTTCCTTGCCTGCTGCATGCAGTGCTGATGTTCTCTAGTGGTATTTAGACACAGTTTTAAAGCTGGGCTTAGCACACATGGCTGTGAGCTCCTCAGCCCTTCCTGACACTTACCCACACAGACAGCAGTCTGGATCACTGCTGGCTTTTATAAAGTGAAGAAATCACACCACGTAACCAGGATCTGGCACATTTTTAGGTTGTCCATGGATGAAAACAAGGAAGGGCTCCACTCTCACCGACTTAATCACTAGGATTATTTTTTCCTTGAAGTCATTCCTGCTTTAACTTACAGCCCTAAGCCTCCTACTGCTTCTTCTTGCTGTTTCCAGGCCATTCTTTTAGCATTTGCGGAGGCTGGGCTTGATCCCAGCAATGTGCTGAGCAGGAGAAGGCCACCAGGAATGCCCCCCATACAGACAGGGGGCAAAATACCCCACCGAATTACACCGCTGTGAGCCATGGCTTGTCTGTCTCTGGGATGTTCCCAACTACAACATGGTGGCTGCATGGTCTTCAGCAGGAGAATCCATTTTAAAAAGTTTTCCAAGTCATCTTTCCCTGGCTGTAGACTTTAATACTAATAGTATCAATGTCTGAGCGGATTAGGGGAAGTGAGGAGAGGGGGAAGGCCCTGCACTGATTGAAAAATGAATTGTTGTCCTCGCTTCAGGTAAAAAGCAAGTGAAGCAGGAAATTGCTCTGTGTTTTCTTTGAGAGTAAAGCAGCTCTCATGTGGTTCTGCCACAAGATAGGCAAAGATACAGTTCAGTTTCATTAACTCATTTTGATTGACAAAACAGCTGCAGAAAAGGCATTCAGCATTTTCTGCAAGTCTAAAAAATTTCTGGGCATCGTTGTTTGAGGAAAATATTACAAATTTTTGGTACGTCGTCTCAGAAAAAAACCTCCTCTAACAAACAGAAGAATCATTAACCGATTATTCCACTTACTCAGCATTACAGCATGACACTTTCTTTTCAGCTGAGTTGATAAAATGTTTTGTTCCACACACTGAGCAGTGAATGTCTAAGGAAGAGCAGAGCCTCATGGACACCCCTTGCACACCCTTCCTCTTCCTTGTCCTTCACAGCTTCACTTTATACGTATGAATTTGTAACTAACCTGACTGTTTTGGGATGTTTTCCTCGATGACAGCCACGACCCAGCTCGCAGTCTCCCCAGCTCGAGATGCACCAGGCCTTGGGCACACTTGGGAAAAAGAACCACAACGTACAGCATTTAAATCGACCTAGGATATTTCACGCTCTCCTGGAGAGAATTATGTTCATATTCAGCATCACAGACCCTTGAAGAAAACCACAATGTACTGAACGCTTGAAATATTTGCATTTTCATTTGGAGTATATCAGAAGTGCCTGTCCCCAGACCGCAGTTTATCCTCAATGCTGAAGTCAGTATGAATGTTTCTACTTGCTCCCACCCTTGGCCTCACCTTTGGTACATGCTGACAGCCTTGGGAGCCTGATGGAGGAGCTGCCAACAGGTGCCCATGGTCAGGGCATCCTGTGCCCTCTCCTCCCAGTCAAGCCCATCGAGCAGCCACATGCTTTTTAATAGAGAAAAGAAAATTCTCCCAGGCCATATAAAGTATAAAACCACCCCACCCCCGTAAGGAAGCTATGGTGGATTTAAACTGCAGTTTTATAGTTGCAAGTTAGTACAGCGAAGCCAAAGGCATTTTATTTCAGGGCAGCTCTGATTTGTACGCCTCTCAGGTTTCAAAATATTTTTCTAGCATATGAAGTTCACAGTTGCATTTTCAAATCAATGCCTAAATGCTATGTCTCTTTGTTTTCTCATTTCATATCATTTCACTTCTAAATATACTAGAAGAAGTGATGCTGAATGGACCTTGCACAGTAATTTCAGATGAAATTCCTGTCTCTGTAATCAGTCTGAGCTGTCCTGGGTGTGTGTAAATAGCACTGCAGGATAATTACCTTGCACGGCGTCGGTAACTGCAATTCCATCTCTTAAAATGTGTTATGTACTCACCTTAAGTATAGTGGCAACAGTCTCTTGTGAGGCATTTCTCATATCCTCTCCATTAACAGACAAAATCTGATCTCCTTGAATTAATCTTCCATCTAGGTCTGCAGCTCCTCCTTTAACAATGTCAGAGATAAACACTCCACTTCCATTTCTAACAATGCAAGAAGCATATGGCTAATTACACAATCCAATATTCTTTGGGAGAACAATTTAGATTACTTGCATATAAGACACATAAAAAGAAACCTGTGAGCAGAGGAAGAATGACTTTCACACCCCATTCAACCATTTGAGTGTAAGAAAATCTATGAGCTTTAAAATCAATGCATGTTTTGCTACATTTAATGCTGTCTTTCCCCTTGATCTGTTAGTTCTGACTGTCCGATCCATAAAGATTCATGAAAAATACCACTTGTATAAATAAAAAGCCGAGGATCAGTCTGAGATGGAGTTAAACCGTCCCCTGATGTGCCTGATCCGAGTTATGCAGCCTTAGAAATGTATATATTTTTATATTCCCCCTAAAGGTTCAGCTTGGTTTCTTCTCTAAAAGCTTGGAGGCCCCAAACAGAGAAGCCTACAGAAAAGACTTTTATAGTTTGCACACAAGTTATGCAGCAGAAAATCCAACCCTGCGGCTGTCTGCCTGCAGCGAGGCTTGTGAGCACGGCTGGGGGCAGAGCAGATTTACGAGCTGCAGCCCCACATCACGACTCCCTTCCCCACACCACAGGACCCCTCTGTGCCCAGCCCCAGCTACCAGGGTTCGCTGTGGATGAGGTGGTGCAGGCTGCAAGGCATGTGGCTGGCGTTTGGCATCCTGCGTGCAGCAGGACACAATACTTTGCTGGCTGATAGCTGGCTCCTGCTGGATGGACTAAAGAAATAAGGTTACCTCTAAGGTGGAAACCCCTACATGCCAAGAACTTGTTAGCAACAGCACTGAAAGTTTTGTGCAGAAGCAATCAAGGGAGGGCCGGAGATTGTGATTACCATCTGTAGGGTAATTTACATAAGCTAAATTAATTACCCAACCCACAATCTGCTCACAACACCTGGGTTAAGCATCACCAATCTTGGGAAAAAAAAGCAAACAAAAAAACTAAAAACCCCAAACTGCTGCAGAAACTTTACTGACCATTCGCAGTCAGCACAATAACATGATGATCTGCATTTGAGAAAATACATTTTTTTTTTTTTTTTGGCAGTACAGAAGAGGAACCATATGATTCGCACACACCAGCACTGAATGAGTGCTTGCCTGCGTCATGCTGTAAATCTCTTCTAGCAATGAAAGATTAAATCTATCAGTGCTCTAGCTCGAATGATCTAATAGCAATGGTTTAGAAACACATCAGCACAAAGTCACATTTTATTAAGCAGCTGTTACCCTCCACAGTATCTCGGATTCTGCTCTTTATTCACAGCACCACTGTCTCTAGTGCTGTATAGTCACTCACATAGCTGAGAGGGATGGGGGTCTTTCTCTTTACCAGGCTCCTATCTTCCACCAAAACTGGTCTCTTTGAAACAGAGTATGATATGGATCTAATTAATAAATTCATTTTCAAAGGCGTATCCCAGTGTTTGGAAACAAGGAGGTTTTTTTTCCCTATGTTGAAATCAGAACTGCCATGGTTAGGGATCTCAGGCTCAGCCACAGCTACGCTTAAGCCATCAGAACATTAAGCTACCAGTTCTGCATGTGTTCACTGAGCCTCACTCATTCATAAAGTGGGACACGATGCTGCAAATTGGGAATCTTCCAGAGGGAACAGCAGCCTTTGTTACATAGCTCTGCTTTGGCTGTAATGGAGGAGCCAGTATCACAACCCCACAACATCCCTGAAGGGTACTCAGATGTGCAGTCTTTTTGCTTGAGGACTTCTTCCTTTATTTCATATTCCATTTAATGGCTACAGCTGTTCAAATGGCAAAAAGCAAAGTACTTCTTGTTTGCAGTGCATTCTGACTAGAGACACTCTTACCGTTTTCCAGCTATGCTGAGCCCCAGTCCTCGACCTGTTTTCTTCTGAATGTCTACATGGAAAATCTCTAAGTTTTCCTCATCTTTGTAATGAGCTTCATCTCTATAAACAACCAACTGCACCTTCTGAGGCGTCTGTCTCAGCGCAGTGATGGCTTCTTCGTGGTTGGCGTTCCGCAGATCGATCCCGTTCACCTGAAACGATCAGAGTTTTCTTTCCAAACGACACATACGAACGATCCTTTCATCACATCCTACCCTTGTGTGACAGGCAAAATTTGTCAAGCCGACACGTCTTGGCACTCTAATTAAGCGCTCTGGTTTCCTACTGAATGAGATGGTGCGCATCGTGCTGCTGTCTAGATTAAATCCAAACAATCAAAATATTTTGGATCCTAAGCTTTGCGGGGGTTCCATCCTGCTTGCTAAGTGCTGGAGCCTCAACCAGTGCTTACAACTTTACAACCAGATGAAGTAGGATGCGCTCCCCTCAGTCTTCTTGTAGTTCTGCAGCCTTCCTTCCCTTCCAGGCTGAGTGACATCATACAGCTTAAGGGCGCAAGGAACCAGTGTCATTAGCAATGGCCATGGGGAAGCCCAGGCAGGACACACTGAATGGTTATTTTGCTTTGTTCCAATAGATGGCACACAAGACCACTCTTGGAGCACTCGATTACATTTCTCTTACAATGTTTTAGTATTATTATGTCGACAAGAAGTTCTGACTGAATGCTAAAGTACCAGAAAAAAAATTACTGCAACTTGAAATCTAATTTCCTAACTTTGCCAAGCCTCTTACTAGGATACCCTTAAAGTGTTTGTTTTTCCTGTTGACAAAACCAGCTTTCCTCTGTCAATACAAAAAAAAACCAACCTATTTCATTTTCCAAGTCTGGTTAGGAACTATAGAATCGTAGCATCCCCAAGGTTGGAATGGAGCTCCAAGATCATCCAGTCCAACCATCCACCCACCACCAATGTCCCCACTAAACCTCATCTCAGTACAACACCTAACAACGTTTGGATGCTGTAGGAATTAGCATGGGCCGCAGCTGTTTTCACACCGCAGTCTCAATCCATTTACACAACATAATAGATTGTAAGGCGAGGAAAATATTTCTCTGTACCTCTAAGTATGCCAAGCTATAACCATTTAGCTTAATTTTAACTTAATTAAACCGAGTCTGTCGTCATTATATTCTTTTGTACTAACTCTGTACACATCAGTATTATTTTCTTGACACAGGCATCTATGTGTGCTTTACACACTAATCTGAAACTAATTCAGTCATCCTTCTGCTTCGTTAGTACAGCTTTTAAAAGCTGAAATAATAACAATATTATGGCGCACAAACATTAGCACTTTCCTGTTTGGCCAGTGAAGAATTAATTAACCTTCCCCATTTTTATCCCCTGCCTAATTATCGTGCTCTGCTAATGCGCAGTTATTTATAAAATGAAAACAACATTCAGCCCGAACGCTAAAAAAAAAATATTTGCAGTGCAAGAGCTGTAAAGACAGCTCCCCAAGTACCCCTCGCTATTTTTCTAACCCTACGCACCAACGCCTTAATGGCCATGCTGGGAATTTGTCCTGAGCTGACAGCGAGACACTGTAAGCAGCTGCGCCGACCGCTGCCTGACGCAAGCTTCGTGTGCAGAGCAGCCCCTCATTCTTAACCCCTTCCCAGCTCAGCCTGCTGGCTGAAGGCAGAGCTGTGCTCGGCATCCTGGTGCCTGCGTAGGAGCCGCAGCCAGGCCTTGGTGTGGTGGCAGAAGGCTGAGTAGTGCCAAGCAATCGGACGCGGCAGCTGATCCATGTTCTTTGAGAGCCACCTTGTTCAATTGCATCTAACGCATTCTCAGTTGGTACCTTCAGTTTATGTGCATATACAAGGGAGCACGAATGCGTCAGGGTGCTGTCAGCGATGAAGAGCTTTGTGTACCAGTCCTACAAATGATACCTGTTTTCCCCATGACAAAGCTACGCCAAACCGAGTGCAAATCTACACGAGACAGACACACATGCAGAGACATGCTTACCTCAAGGATCTGGTCTCCGGCCCACAGCCTGCCATCCCTGGCTGCCGCCCCTTCTTCATAAACTTCATGGATCACGATGGCATCCTGTGGGGACAGAGGGCTGCTGAGCAATCCCCACAACACCCCGTGTGCCACAACCTCACACACACCCCGTCGAGAGAAAGAGTGCTACCGCCATACAGAGATAGCTGCCATCGTCCCCAGTAAGAAAAATACCACCATGCTCAGAATGTACAGACAGCTAATAAAAAGGCACAAAGGGTTTTGTTCACCACTGCAGGCTAGTCTCGGCTAGAGCTTTTTAGGCTTCTGTGGCTCCTATCAGTTTTATACATTGGCACTGAGCAATACATGAACTCGGTGTGAACTGGTGTATTAATATCGTCTACTTTTTATGATATAATTTAAAACCAGATTCTTTGGAGCGCTGAACGTTTTTAGGGACTTGGCATAGGTCTCTGCTTTAAGCAAGAGCTGAATGCCTTGTGGTAAATAGCGCTGGTTAAATCTGTAAGAAATGAAATCCAGAAGAAATGAACAATGGCAAATGTTAGTTTATTACTGAGGTTGGAAAATGTAGGCAGTGGCAGATGTAGCTTCAGGGAAGGTTTCAGTGATTTAATCTTATTGCCAGCAATAGATGTCCCCAAAGAAAAAGCATTACAAAGAACATACTGTTCTCTTGCTGGTGCTTTCCCTTTGCATTGTTCTGGTTTGAGGTTTTTTGTTTTTTTTTTTTCTTCTTCCCCCTGAAACAAATAGGTGAAGTTCCTGCTGCAGATCTTCAGCTGTGACACTACCAGTGCTCACAAATAGATGGCCCACTTCGGGGCCACAAGCCACACTTTTTCCTTTACAATCGCTGTGGATAAACACGAGGCTATTTATTTAGCAGGTATCAGACAACCCAGCCCTCAGACAAACACAACCAACAAAGCTGCTGTGCCTATGGAGCTCCTCCAGGAGCTTGCCACACACCAGCCAAGCACAAGCCTCTCGCTGTGCCAGGTCGGCAGGGTGCATGCCATGCCATGCAGCCTTCCCATGGCAGGAGCAGGAAATAGAGGCTGTGGGAGAACAAAGTGCGCTCGTGTTTTGATAACACTGCAGATAGTACATCTCTCATCACTGAGTTAACCCCCCCGTGTTGCTTTCCCCAGCACACACAGAGTATGTTGAACAGAAAGAAGCCGAATGCCCTAAAGCTAGCGCTCTGATCAAGACAACACTGGGAGCATTACTCTCTTTCATTCCCACTACACCTTATTTAATGATGTAAACTTGTGTCTTCAGCCGCTCCGCTGCTGCTGAAGCACAGCACTGCCATCATAAGCTTCATGTTTGATACATGTACACCAGTCACTGCAAAAAGCCTGAAGGGTTTTAATCACAAATGGATTACAGTTGATAGGAGTGTCCCAGATGGGGAAAAAGAGATTTCAATCTACATAAATGAAGGCAAAATACTATGAGCTGTGTACCATGGTAATTAAGAAAATCAAAAGAACAGTCTGATTTAAAAAAAAAAAAAATACCATTGGCAACTGCAGGGTTTTCTTGAAGTAAATGGAGCAGCAATTACCAAAGGGACTGAGCAACACGTCCACATCCTCATCAGCAGCACCATCACACACCTCTGCTGCACATCTGAGATCTTCTCTCAGTCTCTTTTTCTTTTATTGTTACCTCTGTTTTAAAAATGGCCACCTAACTCTAGTCAACAAAAGAGACTTCTGTCTGAGTGAAAGCCAACAGGGCTTTCACAGTGATGGATATTTTTACATGTATTTTGTCACCCGAGGCTGATCATGGGTAATGTTGGGAAATGCTGAGTCTCAGGTTAGAACTTCAACAGCACACTTTGCTTTTACTCTTGTAAACACCTCCGGGCAGAAGGCATTTAGAAATTGCCAAGAGAACACAAAATATTGACCAGCTTACCATGACAGCATCACTGAAGGGAGCACATAAACAGGAGGGGCAATGGCTGTTTACGAGGGTGGATAGTGATAGGACAAGGGGGAATGGTTTTAAACTAAGACAGGGGAGGTTTAGGTTGGATATGAGGAGGAAGTGTTTCAGCCAGAGGGTGGTGAGGCAGTGGAACAGGTTGCCCAAGGAGGCTGTGGATGCCCCATCCCTGCAGGCATTCAAGGCCAGGCTGGATGTGGCTCTGGGCAGCCTGGTCTGCTGGTTGGTGACCCTGCACATAGCAGGGGGTTGGAACTGATGAGCAATGTGGTCCTTTTCAACCCAGGCCATTCTATGATTCTATGATGCAAGTCAGGCACGCAAGGACAGTGGATGAATAAGATGTTCTGAAGAAAAATGGCATGTGATGGCGTAACAGCAGACTGGGCATCTACACAAGAAGGTTAATTCAACCCTTTCAGACTATTTAATCTGATATTTCCTAACCTCTGAGCAAGGAACTTTCAATCTCATTTCTTAAAGTTTGCTTTCCACCTGTGATTGTTTTAAAAATGGTTAAAAAAAAAAAAATCCCTGAAGCTACCAGCTTTTGCATTAGTAAATGTAAAACCACACATACCTAAAGCTTAGATTTGGGAACCTCCAAATGTTATCAGTTTGAGTAATCTGCATCATCTATTTGCAAAGGCAACAACTCTACTCTGCAGTTCCTGCATGTGTTAGAAGCCAGACCTAGAACTAAAAATACATATGGCATGAAAAGGTACATTCCTATTCAGCCTGTGCCTACCCTGGAAGGAAACACCCAGCTGACCTGCCAAAGTACTGTTTTCTCAAAGACTTTGTTTTCTTTAAAAAAAAAAAAATAGTTGTAAGAGGCTTATTGAATCAATTAAAAAACAGAATGAAGAAACATGCCTGCAGTGGTCCATAGCATCAATTAGCCTTACCTTCCTTAGGTTATGAATTATGACAGAAGACGCCTTACCTCTGTTATTTCTGGCATCAGCTCAATACATATTTAACCCAGAAGTAGTGTTTTTCCATTGAATCTAGTGGGATCTGGACAGACTCTGTTAGTTTTGATCACCCATGACAAATGGCTAGAAATTACTGATGTTATTAAATATTTTTATTGACATCAATATTTTAAAGGAGTTTGAACACACAGTCAAGAGACGTAACATATTATTCCAGCCATCTAACTACTGAGCCCCAGTCTGTAATGCCAGATTGGGGCTGTAACACTCATCTCAGTGCCTTAGAAAACAAACTGGGATCTATCACGACTAAGCCAATACAGAACATTTATTTGAAGGATGGGTTCTGGTAGTTGAACATCTGCAGCTCCTACTTACTAGCTTCAAACTCAGTGTGCTAAGAATCTTGACAAGTCAAGACCTAAGTAGTTAAGAAAAAAAATCAATCAATCAATCAAATGGAGAGGGAAGGGAAATGGTGTCAGTGTCCAACTGGAGGCTGTATGTTAACAGTGGCCATAGACAGATTTTCTCTCACATCCTCCACTCACTCCCAGTTACGTACAGATCAAGGCAGCCCATGATACAGCTTGTCAGAGCTGCAAAAACTGTTAGTGCAGGAGGAGGAAATAAAAACACTCTTACCATATCAAGAACACTGCTATTTAAAGAAAGATATCTTGTTGCTGAAAGCATACGCTTCGTAAGGTTTACAAATACGTTCCAAAACCTACAGCTCTCATCTCTGTGTATTTTGACAAAGACTCTTCATTAGTCTGGCACCATTGTAAGAATCAGGAATTTATGCAAAGTTTAACATTTCCTGTATGTGAAGGCAGGATGCACAAAACAACCAGGGCAAAAAAATCAGCATGATTTCATGCTAAACAAAGTTCATGCTTGCAGGTGTAATCCAAGACTACCTGACTATGAAAACTTTGGAAACTGAATTAGAAGGGAAGCTGTCTGCTACTGCTGAGCTAACTATTGGAGGCTAATGAAATGGAAGGGCCTGCAGTTCAGTGGAATGAAGCTGAATATACTAACGCTATCTACACTCAATTGCTAAAAACTCAACCAGAGTGGTTCTAAACCACAGCAAGAACCTGGTTGATAAGTGCAGTGCTTATCAAACGCGCCCTGCAGTACATTAGGCAGTGCTTTGGAAGGTTCAGGTTTGGGCTGTGGGACAGCCATGCCCCACTTGCTATTGCTTTACCAGAATATTATGTTTGTTGCACAGCCTTCTTGCAAGCAAAGGGCAGGGAAAGGAGCCCCAATTCTCACATTGAAAGAAGAGATTTTTGGCTGTGGAAGGAAAGGCAAGGGCCGAGAAGCAGTAGAGCTCTTGATCAACACCATGAAGAACAGCTTTAGTGAGGAGGTAATGACTACTGAACAGTGAGTGCATGGCTGCTAAATTTTGCAAGCTTGCCTATCTGAGAATCTACTCTTGGGAACTGCAGTGCATAAAACACACAGAGTGTGATCTACATCGTGTTTCCTTCTAAGGGAGGGGAACAGCACTGAACTCTTGGGGAATCTGATCTCAAACTCCCCCCCAGCTGTGGGTATTTCTTCTGCTTGATTTATAACAACTTCGGAGACCTGGCAGGGGAAGGCTATCAACTCACCATCAGCAGAGAGCACAAATAGAAGCGCTCCCATTAAGAATTACATTCAGTGAGAGTGACAGCTTAATCCCTGTATCTTAAATGTCGAGAAGCGCTAAGGCAGAGACCTCAGGCAATGATCATGTAGCACTGTCTTAATTGAACCTTGGGGAGAAAGGTGGCAAAGTCAGCTTCCTATTCAGGAAAACCACTGACCAAGCAAACTTTAAAAGCCTGGAGGACCATAAATAGTGCTGAGGAAGGCTCACAAGCTGTCTGGATTTAGGCTGAGACTGCTCACACGTTCGCTGCAAGTTTATTGCATCTGAGCCAGTTTCTTCTATGCAGCCATCCTGCAGAAGGACAGGTTTGCAATGCAGGTGCCCTTTTCAATGGAAAATCAACCCCAGGCCTGGGTTGTTTGCAAATGCTGGGAGCAGACAGTGAAGGAGTAAATGGAAGCAAGTAACGAAGGAGGTTCAGCAGTAAACACTGGGTATTTTGATGAAGTGGTATCATTTGATAAAAGGTGGAAGAGTACACAAGAAGGGAAATTTCAAAAGAATTGGGGCAGAGAAATCCCCATGTAGCTGACTGAACCTGAGAGAAAAAGGCCTAAATTCTGCCTATCCCTTCTCTATGGCTTCATGCCATAGTAATGAATAGTTCTTAACTACTTCAGATCATTCATAACAAGCTATTCCTTTAACTGAACTACTATTAACTCGGAGTTTGCCTTTGCTCTGCTACTTGTCTGAGACCCAGCCATTATTTTGACAGGATCAAAGGCACTTCACAGAAGTGAAGTGAACCACTACACGTGGAGGACTGCAATAATCACCAGCACAAAACAGCAGTGAGTAAGGTGCTCAGTTGGAAACAAGTTGTTTTAAAATCCCAGACTGTGCTTTCCAAGATGTGCTTTTTAAAGTTGCAATCATTAGACAAAAACCAGAACAGTCATGGGCGTAGAAACCAGATCCATCGCTCTGTCCCCTACGGCTGTAAGGCTCTCTCTGCCACCACAGGCACCAGCAGCCATTTGTCCCAGACAACAAAGCACTGCATGGAAAAAAGGTACGTGTCTCCCAGAGCAGACACTTCTGAGCACACAGATGGCTAATGCTGAACGTCCAGATCAAAACAGCGACAGTAGGTTTTTGGGAACCTTCATTGCTGGGCAGTGATGGAAAGCAGGCAGAGCAAACTGTTGGGACTGTATTAATCCTAAGTGCCTGGATTTCAGTTTGGGCTGCAGTTAGGTGAATGCAATCTTTCCACTACCAGAATTATGGTATGCAATAGAAGGAAAAAAGCTTTCTGTGTGCATTTGAGTACTTTCCTGAGGAAGCAAAGAAATAAGCTACATAGCATCCTGCAAAAGATACTTGCAGAGTTAGTTGACAAGTTGTATTTTCCTAAGCTACTATTACACATTTTCAACAAATTTCCTACATAGCTACAAACGTTACACTAAATTAACTTTTAGTACAGATAATAAAGTTACAAGGGCTTTTGCTGACTACAGGATTAGACTTATCTCTTTCCCAGGGCAAGTAAAACGTCATTAGTTATTTCCTTTTCAACTTTTATAATACTTTGTCCAGAGCAGTAAAATTGTCATTTCGTTTTTACAGGCTGGTTCACAGATAAAGTAGAAATCAACCAGTTGCATAGGGTGTTTTGCTGAAGAATTAGTCCCATATAAGCATCTTTCAGTAGTCAGAATAAAGGCAGCTGCTCCTTACTTGCAGGCACAGGAAATTACAACCATTCTGATAGGATCTTCCACTTGCAGATCAAAATGGAGCTTAAAAGACAGCAGCTCAGCAACAAAAGCTGAAGGTCAGCTCAAAGCAAATCACTTGACTTCTCACAGAAGTTTACCTAACGCTGTGTGCTGCGTATACTTCTTTGCAGCACTCAAATATTTTGAATCTGCTAGCATTCACAAACCATTAACAGGCACCCAAAAACCCAAGCCAAACACTACCGTAATAAAACAGACTACATAATGTAAAAGTGTATTACTGTGTTAATGTAAAAATGCTTTACCGCTGCATGATACTGAAAAACTTCTCTACTCAAGGTCAAAACAAAAGGTCTGTTTCCCATTTAAGAACAAGCCCTTGCAAGAGATGGCGTTCACTTGCCAACTTTCATAAAAAAGATTAATCCACAACATCAATATGAATATAATTTTTCATACTAAAATACAGATTTATTTTAAGGAAGTGGATAATATTTGTATTACATTTTATAGGCCCCTATAGTTACATCTGGTCCTTATTTATTTAAATTTTATTCAGCTTGCATAATATTTTTGCTTACAGTTATATTCTCTAAGATCAGAAAAGCTCAAACCTGAAAATTCAATGGCACTATTCATTAACATTCCTTCGGTCTGCAGTCATAGACATTTGCAAGCTCTCCTTTGATTCTGAAATAATAAAACTAAGGTAATAAGATGTTTAGTGTAAAAATATATGACTTAAGTCAGAATGATAGAAAGAGCTATGTTTCTATGAATCACATGCCAAAGCAAACCCAAGTTTTTCAAAAAGTATACGTGCTCATTTTAAAGGGAATAATAAAACACAGAGCTACATATTAAAATGTTAACTCTCTCTCTCTCATTATTTCATTAAATAAAAAAATATGAACATTTACAGTGCACTGTGCATAACACGGGATAGAAAGGATGCCTGAGATCCTTCAAGACATGAAGCCCAAGTCAGTGGTTTCAAACGCCAGCAAACAAGATACCCCTGAAGTCCATTTTGATATGTCCTGCTGCTTTTGTATATCGTTAGCTTAAATGTTATGGTTGATTTACACTCCTGGAAGACACCAACTTCTTCAAGCAAATCGTTGCTAGCCATACAGTCAGCCCAACCATTGCCAAAGATCTATCAAATATATGATTTGCAAAACTTACTGCTTTAGTTCCCATTTGTGATAACTCATGTACAAAGCACTTCGGTTTTTTCATGCTGTGCAACATAATGTCATTTTTGGAATTATGATGAATCCATCAATTTCATTTTTACATTACCCAACCAGGAGTCAAAGCAATTCCTCACAATTTCAAGCTAAATACGTTTATCACTGTCAATAAATTGTCTTCTAATTCATGTCAGTGACAGCTGACAAGTAATTGAATGTTTTTCCCTCCCATCACAAACTTTTCTCCTACAATACCCAAGTCACGATAAAAACAAAACAAAACCTTGGAACTCCTATTATCAATTTTTCTTCTCTTGCTCCATTCACTGCGTACTAGATTTAACAGCATCATTCTCTATATTGAATGTACTGATGAAATCCTCCTGAGGCCAATGTCTTGCTTTTCATTTGTGGTTACAAGGTAAGCATATTCCACTGAAACAGTTCAGTGTTAGTTGGACTTGATGGCTGCATGAAAAGTTGCTCAAACTTTGACTGTCTGTAACTAATGGAGCTATTTTTTGCCTGAATATAAATACAACTGAGATTGGCAGGGGAGGAGGAGGGGAAAGAAAGCCCAACCGATGGAGAAATTGTTTTTTAGTAATGGAGAAGTCACATCAGTCCTCACATTGAGGTATATCTTCACTGGTGAATGTGCAGCACAGCACAAACCAGAGACAGCAGACTTGACTCTGGTGTTGGTAACAGCCTGTTCTTGGCAGCACTGAGATCCTAGCAGTGTAATTAGCCCTCACAGCTCCAGGGGCAAACAGTGAGTCCTGACCACCTGCAATTTAAAGTCACTGTTTTCTTGATTATTCCCTTGCCCTTCCTTAACAGATGGGTTTATGCAAGGTATGACTCACCTGAACTGACAGAATAAATCTAAATATTCTCCTGTCAAACTGCATCCCAACCATCACTCCCCCTGCTCTGCTGCATGCCAGAAAGCCTCCTGGGCTAGCAGAGGTCATTAGGAAAGACTTTCTTTTCTGACTCGTGTTACCAACTCTTACAGCAACTAGCATTATAGCTGAGCACAGGCATACCCTGCTGCTTTTTGGATCGTGGCTTAAGTTTTCCAGGTTCCTGGCTTTGTGGACCACTTTATTTTACAGATGGAATACCTTAAAGTCTGTTAATTGCCTTAAAAATACTTTTTATTAAAGCCAGCTGAAAGCAAAAGCAAAAAAAAAAAAAAATATATACATATATATCAAAGCAGACAACCCAGAACAAAAATTCTACACAAGAAGTTTGTCGTCATCTTCAATAAAAAAGATACAGGATACAGATTGCTTCTTTTTATTCCTTCACTGTTGCTCCTGTAAGATACCTGACTGCCTTCCTAGCTCCAAAGAGCCCTTAGGTTACTAGTCCTATAACACATTTTTCCAATTTATATTCCATCTTCAGCACTGAATTGTGGCTTTAAGCCCCACCTGAGCCTGCACCTCACTCTGCACACTCCTCCTTTCCTATGGTTTTCTAACTCAGCCTGAGGGGAATGTCCATGCACCAGCCTCCATCAGCCCCAAATGCCCTGTGACATGTCTGAGCACCTTCATCGCCCAGGCAGCACACAGAGCCATAACTACGAGTTATCAACTTGACCATTACTTAATAACCCAGCTGGAAGCAGAACAGTGCTCTCACCTACCTGTTTTTATCTTAGAGTAACGTTTTTTCCATATGCTGCCAAGATTAAAGTCCTTTTTAATTGACAATTTAATTTATATAAAATCATAGAATCATTAAGTGTGGAAAAGACCACAAGGATCATCAAGTCCCACCATCAACCCCTCACCCATGCCCACTAAGGGAAAATTTCAAGGCAAGTTGCTCACTGGCCCCGACATGGCAGCATTCACCCACTCTGGGATGACAATGGGGTTAGGATCAATTAGTTCCACACGCAATATGGAGGCGTACAGAGACAGCTTTCTTAAATGAACCCTCAATTCTCTGAAAAAAGAAAAAAAGCAGAATAACTAAGGAGCATTTCCTAACATGCCATTTCTGACCACAGGCCCCAGAGTGGGACTGCCCCAGCTCAGAGCCCTGCTTTGCTGGCCCAAAGCTGGAGGCCTGCCCGGCGCTCCAAGCAGCACTGCACGAGGTCAGCCATGCTCCTGGGGCCTGAAGGCCTGTGTCCCATGGCTGGAGTGCCTCAGGCGCCCTGGGAGTGCTGGCAGCTGCCAAGTGACAGTGACACTCCTGTCAGGTTTATGGCTGCTATTTGCAGCAGTGGGACTGACAGGCTTTTATAAATCATTCAGCCAAGGGAGGGAGAGGGCAGGAGGGTGTCCTGGGGAGCCGCATTTGAGCCCCAAACCTCATTTTGGGATGTATTTTTCTTTTCTTAGGGGGAAGTTTTGTTTTTGAATTCCCACTCAGAGTAACTTTTACAAGTTTTACAAGTTTGATTGGACTACAACCAAATAAAAGACGACTTCTCACAAATGGAAAGCCCTGTACTTCAGCCAGCTCTGCTCTGCAGTTTAATTGCTTTAAAGAGAGGCCATGTGTTGTGCTCTCTCAGGGGTAAAGGAGAAGGTGAAAGAAAAGACAGTGAAGGAAAAAATAATATAAAAACAAAACCAAAACCCCATCAACCCTCAGAATAGAAGGAAGCAGGATCCCCAGCAGCCTGGAACTTGACCCCATAAAGACAAATCCCCAGGACAATCCTTCCTTCCTCTTTTCTATGAGCACATCCCTCCAGCTGATGCTCCCCTGCTCTCTTCTAAACACGCAGTCATAACCCTTCGTGGTAAATACATGCAACTCAAAAGGTTTTGCAGGTTTAATGGGATGGTCATCTTCTCAATAGTAAAACATTTTACAGGGGTTGAACTATCACTTTCAACCTCCCAAACAACTCAATCTTCCTGCTCACAGGCTGTATTTTTCAAGTTGCTACTTGATGACTTTTGATGAAATTCTTAAGGTTATGGCTTAAAAGCCATATTCCGTGCTTCGTTCTGATGTGCCCCTTTTGCAGGCTGCCACGTTTATTATTCCAAAAGCTGGAACTGTTTAAAATAGATCCAGAACATTCTGAAGTGAGCTGTCCTATCACATATGAACTGCTGTTGTGCATCAGTGCTGACTACCAGTAGTCAGTTATGCATTTTTAGATTGAGTGCATTTGAAAACCACAGCCTCTCTTTGTCCCCAGCACCGACAAATGACTGGAGCTGGGTCTCCTCATCCTCCAGCAGCTGCTTGCACACCTGTACAGGTATGAAATAAAGATACTCCAGTGGAGAAGGAGTAAGACACAGGTGTCTGTGTCTTGTTTTCTCACAAAAGAGGAAGGCAGAACAAATTTCTGCAGTTGTGCAGCAGACACAGGCATCAGCCCCACGGACTTGCCACTACTCTGCCCTCTGCCTCCAGTGGAACATGTTTCCATGGCCCTGTCGTGGCATCTCATCTCTGTGGTCTGTGTGCACTGAAGCGTAGGAGCATGAAAGACAGCAAATCCCTCCTTCACGCCTCCAGAAATAAGCTCTGAGAGGTTCTATTCCCATTCTGACTCCAATTTGACAATTCCCATTTCAAAAAGTACCTTTATGAACAAACAAACAAACCTCAAGCAAACCCCAAACTACTGAAACTTATTACAGCTCAGTATTAACTTCATTGCACTGGAAAAAACTGTGGGTCTTGGGTATACAATTTCTGTCACATGACTGGACCTTTGGAAGTGATGAACTTCCACAGCACTGCTGCATAAGCAAAGAAGCTTTAAGTCAGTTTATTTTGCCTATTTTGAAAGTGAAATACATCCCACCATTTAAACGATGGAGAAAAAGAAGAAAAAAATAGATCGCTCAGCATCAATTATCTGTTTTGTTGTATTTCTACTCTAGTCCAAGAAACCCAACCAGAAAATTTCTTAGTCTTGATTATCATCTTCTTTTACCTCTTAACCTCTCTCCATTCTGTTATATAAATTATTTCAGATTTTTATCAAAGCTTTTTGACTTCATGGCAAGAATAACCCACACCAAATCTCAAAATAATTTGGGAGAGACTGGCAGTACAGGACAGTGATGTTGATCCCACCATCACACATCCCTGGCAGCCTGTTTTGAGAACAGTTTGCAGGGACTCATTTTGGGAGGTCTTATAATGCAAGAATGAGAAACGTTGGAACTCAGACGTCTCTCCCCCATGAGTTTCACATTTACTGCATAGACCTCTTAAATAAAAACTCCTACAAAGACACTTTAATGATTATGTAATGAAAGCACAAAACTTAACCAAAACCACTTACTTAATTTGAAACTTTTGCATTTTTCTCATCTGCTCTGTAAAGAAGGTATTTGTAATTTTCATTTATTTATATGAAAATCTCATGAAAGACACGTACCAGATTGTGTCTGACAGACTGCCACGTATTACTTCCAAATTCCAGTTAAATGAAAAAAGCAGAGAGATGATTCATGCTGAAACTCCTATTTGAATTTACTCAGCACTGAGGAGCTAGATAAAAAAGAGACTAGATACAAAACGGTGCATTGCTGGACAGAGTGAAAATTGTATAGGCTGATTTAACCTTCAGAGTAACTCAGATCTATCTCCATGTGAAACAGTAATTCATTTGGTCTCCACGTAGTCAGAGACTTAGATAAGTGGGATGGCAAGCTGAACCTTTTCCAATTTCAGCTTTCATGCTGTAGAAGATACAGCCTACGATTTGCAAAAATAAAATGACTTTATTCCTTACACTTGCTTTTTCCCTTGATCTGGAAAAAGATTATTGCATTGCAACTATTTAAAATCTGTGCCTGCTGACACTCAAAGCATATTATTATTTAACGATCAACCAACATGATATTTTGGGGAACAGTTGCAGATAACAAAGCGGGTCTATTGTCCCAAATCTCTCTGTGTCGTGGGATTCAGAAGAACCCAATAAAGACCCTCTGAAACAGACATGTTTACTGAAAGGAATGAACGTGACATTTAAAACTAAGCTATTTAAAAATACAGCATCTCCTAAATGGAGAGAGGAATCAAAACATCAACAGCAGAGGCAGAAATAGGTTTAGCGTAACTAACTTGCTGAGTTTACATTTGAACTGTTATATTTTAAAATAGACGAAGACAATTTCTTTTCTTGAACAGCATAGCCAAGGTCAGATTAAGCTTGAAGACACAGAATTACTACAGAAAACAATAGATAGAAGGCAAAGTCATCAATGTGATTCCGAAGATTGCAGTTTCTAGTTTCTCCTCCACATACTGACCAATTCATGAGGCTATTAAGAGACTAATGGCATAGTTTCTTTACCTCTTATTAGTTAGCAGGGACAATAATATATCAGTTCAACCAGCTCACCAGTGGAGTGTCTTTCCCTCCAACAATGCTGAGTCCAAGTCCTGATCGACCCTTAGATATCTCTATAGTCATCTCCTGTCCAGGAACAATAGGACATGTTGCTGGATCCACAGGCAATGGAGGTGGTAAGACATCTAAGAATGCAAAAGGCAAACGAATAAGTCACACTATCAGACAAGAGAAAATAAAACAATTTAAGTAGTCATATGACAGCAACTAGTTAAACTCTCTTGTTTTGCTCTTCATCCAATCTAAGCCAACCTTGAAGATTATGGCGAGTCACTTTTCAAGTCTCGAAATTAGAACAACTCCAGCTCTAGGAGTAAATGTTCAGAGAATATGTCTGGGAGGACATTTAATTCAGATATGATCTATACAACTCAGATAACAATAGCAAGGTGTATTCCAGTCAGGGTATATAAAGCTATTTCCCAACACTATAGAAATGCCAGGATGTCTCAGATTATCTTTATTTTCATTAAAAAAAATGAGTAACACCTTCAAAATCTTGGATTAGGTATTAAATACATACAATATCACTGAAAAAAAAAAAAAAAAAATTTCGTACTGCGGTTTGTGATTTCTGTGTCTGGAGAGAGATAAGTTGGTGCTGACACCAGGGATATCTCCTGCAAGTTGGCTGGTACTTTTGCTGAAGATTTGGATTGTTTCATCTGTTTAAGGACCTAAAAGTGAAGCACAGTGGAAGCACAAGAAATCAGTTATCAAACACAGAAATGCACGTTAAGGACCAGATGTCTCCATGATTAGCATGTCCTACTAAATCCACCAAGTCAACAGGAAACATAATAAGCATAGGTGATGAACTGAAAACATTCAATTTAAAAATAAATGACAAATCAGAAAGACTGGATAACTGCGCTTCCAGCAATGTTTGTGTAGGAAGCTTGTGTGAACAGAACTTCACCCTTCTCAGTGGTGCCTCTCATGCCAAATAACTGCTTTGTTTATTTGAACAAAGAACATTCCTGACATTAGCCTGTCTGACTATTCCAATGTACTGAAGGAGAAGGAAATTATTTTTCAAGTCCCATCTCTCTCAAAAATTATTTTTGTATTTCTCCAGTTACCCCTCGTCCCCCCAAAAATCACACAATCTATGGCTAAGTCCAGCTCTCTAACATAATACACCTACATTTTCTGGGAGCTGCTCCTCTACTTCCAACTGATCCACCAACACCGGTTTGTCAGCTTTATACTTCACATCCTAAGAAGTCAAAAAAGAAAGCAAGGTGTAATTGAAAATGTAATATTATCTTAAATACAGTATCTTCCAAAGCCAGAAATGGCTATTCTGGTTAAATACAGTGACATTTCATCATCACTGGTGCACACTTTTAGTGCACACAGCTGAAGTCCAGAAGTTAGAGAAGTTACTTAGAAAAGAATTAAGAATTACTAGAAATTACTGTGAATACAGAGATTAACAAGAATTACTAAAAATGCATAACATTTTTGAAGTGGATTTTCTGGGAAGGGATTATCCTGCATTGTTTATATTGTTCCTGAAAAACATGGAACTAGAAAGGAGATGGAAGTACATTCTGTGGAGTGATGGGATCAGCCATTCCCATGTGATATGGAAACACACAGGTACAGACCATACAGTGCCTATAGCTGAAAGGAACTCAAAATGATCTGTTCTCTCTTTTTTTTTAATTGCTTCTCAGTACAGAACAGAACATACTGCTTGTACTTAAATAAAGCAACTGCTTACAATGCATAAAGCATGTCTCAAATGGAATGTCTCAAACAATGGCACAATCACAGGCACCACTTGTATCCTAATTTCTTTCCACACTCTTTCAGTACACTAAGGAACATTTTTTCTTCTCCAAGTGTCTCCAGATAATTACAGTGTCCTCCCTTTGTTATTTCTGTGCCAAGCCTGGGCCACTTTGATCACAGCATTAGATTTGGTTATCTTACCTCACATTAAAAGCACTGATAAACAAATTTTCTGAAAAGCTGAATACTAACTTCAAAAGACAGAGATATTCTGCAGCTCAAAAGAATTTCTAATTAAGATGACAATTCATACATAAAATAAATCAAATTTTAGGTTACCAAGCTTGGAAATACTGGCCTTGTTTCCTGTTGCCATATTACATTTAACCACTCCAAGCCCCATAGGCTCGACTCCTGATTTTTTTTCTTGCTGTGCTCATACAACAGAAACTGTTACCCAAAGGGATAATAAAAAAAAGTGAGGAAGACTGATCTTAATCTCATGTTATCAGGAGTATTGGGAGAGAAGTGGGAAGATTGCTTTGTCACTTAATGAGAGATTGTTTTAATAAGCAATACAAAATAATTCCATACTTCTCTTTTCCATTCTGATACACAACTAAAATGTGAAACTTCATCTTTAAAACCCTCTAATCCTCTCCACTAAAGCTCAGACTATAATGGAGGCATCTGGACAAAATGAAGAAATTTACAGCCACTCCAACACTGCACTGCACACTCAGCAATTGCCATAAGCCTGTGACCCAGCTGGCTTAGTGGAATTCATTTTCCCAGCTACATTCAGAAGCATTCTTACAAAGCTCCTCCTCTTTGTTAGTGCATCAAGAACACCTTTTCTGTTTGTCTCAAGGACAGATTGCTGTTCAAGTTCAGATCTTTAAGCAAAGTGAATCCACCCCCCCTCAGTGATTATCCCACCGGCAAGTGACGCACACGCTGCCAGGACATGAGATGTTTCAGAGCACATACAATGGCTGTTCAAGCCACTTTCACCTTCATAAAGCTAGAAGTTTTGAGAATCACCCCAGGCCCCATCTATTGATTCCCTCCAGCACCACCGTACAGAAAGCAGGAGGGCAGCAGTGCCCAGAGCACCATGGCCTGCTATCAGGACACCTCAAACAGCAGCTAATAAGCGTGCAAGCTTTGCCTAACGCTTCCATTGGCTCCAGTTCAGATACAAAGTTGTTTTCTTTCCCCTTCTTATCGTCCAAGTCTACAACAATGTCCATTACATAACTTTAATAAGTATAAAGTGATGAAGTGACAACAAAAAGTATCTCGGGAGAGGCTGACAAATTTATCAGTTGCACAGGATGATAGGAATACTTTTTTTATTGCTGCTGTCGCTTGGTGAGACATCCTGTCTGTGCTCTGAGCTGCATGCACTTGCAGAAGATCTGCTGATAAGCACATACTTTCTGTTTACTCAGTGAACTTGATCTCACATGTTGACTTTTACATTCCTGATTTATCCTGACATAAGACTGAGAAATTCAATAACAATGGTGAAGCAGCATCAGCTCCAGTAGCAGCCATCAATCTATGAAAAACAAGGCACTGTTTTCTTTCGCCCCAACAGCCACTAAAAGATTGCAACAGAAGCCTCTCTTCCTCAAAACACCTCAAAATCTTGTGATGCAATTGCAGTGTTGAAGTCTTAATGCCACTATGACTCCGAACTCATATCCTGCTGCTCTGATGAGTCTGATGACAACCAAATTTTTTCAGCATTTATGAAAATAAGATGGGCTTTCTAGAAATATTTGTCATGTAATTTGAAAATCTGACATTCAGAAGCTTGTCTTCAGTAATTTCATCCATTTATGCTTTCAAATTAAGGGTTGGCCCAACTAAAGCCACAAGGTACTGAGCAGTCTCATTCACAGGCATTCAAACACTTGTCTAGACCTACCTCCCAGTCCTCAAGTTTTGGTATCTATTTGTTAAACGGAAAAAAAATATATAAAAATCAATACATCACATCTAAGCAAAGTGCCGAGGAACAGAGGCAGAGCTGCGCAGCAGCACCAAGACTGGCCTCCTGGTCTTGCCAGTGACCCGGGGCAGCTTCCTTCCCTGCTGGGCCTCTCATTTCTATTCTTTCTTGCTTCATATCAAGCCTGAAAAGAAGCTGCCAATATTTTCTGTGCCGCCTGCTGTCCCAGTGGCATCTTACCTCCATGCCTATCTTGGGTTGCTGCACTTTTTTTCCATTTTTATTTTTTTGTACTAAATTCATGTTCCCTCCATTATCTTTCAAAAAACTGCACAGCACCATATCCTACAAGAAGAGATTTTTTTTTTCCAATTTATTTTGCATCTTTTTTTCCACTTTAGTCCATAACCCATCATTTCTTTTTGCCAAGTTGACTAAGTGCAGCAATAAAAGCAAGTGAATTGCACCTACAAGTGAACATAAGAAAACTCTTGATTCATTTATATCTCAGCCCAAATGAGGACCTCTGAACAAAGCTAAGGAATATTTACATAAATAATTCAATTTATCCGCAATTCATTATGAACATGAACAAATTCATTTTAAAGTTGGTTAATTTTGATACTCAAATATTTACTTGTTATAGGACACTATAAATCTGTTCACCACATAAGAACATGGTGGAGCCAGAAGGAATTAGAAAAAAAAAGTTAGGAAAACAAGTGTCAGTTTTCCATAGTGAAGGACTGCACATACAAACTGTGCACATAAAGCAAGTCTCAGAGGATGCTCTCCTTGCAAAAAGGGTGAGTGGACTGCTGGGAATAGATTGTCTCAGCACATTGTATGTACCTCTAAGTTAGTCACTTCTCAGCACGTAGTTTTCCATTTTAAACTTTCAACACAGAGTCCAAAGAAGAGATTAAAACTGAACCCTGAAGGACTTTCAGATTTCTCATAATGCACAATCCTGACATACTAAACAACAGCAACAAAAACCTATCTGTATCAATGAGAAGTTCAGTATTTATTACAGTGCATACTGACAGTAACACATTAAATCAGAAGTTATGGGCTCAATGCACAAATTACTGATAGTAACTCTATAACTATGTTATTCAGGAGGCAAGACCAGATTATGATAACAGCCATTTTGGCCTTAGAATTTATGAAGCTATGAATATAAATAAGAAAATGATTTACAGACCATATATTTGTCACACATGGATAGCAAGAGTGGAAACCAAACCCCCTAACAGAGAAAGAGCTCCAGAGACAGCCAGAACACTACATACAAATACTTATTTCAATATTTTAACAAATTATACTGAAGTCACAACTCATGAAAACATGCAATGAAACATATGCTATGTATGTAAAGCGAAAGATTTGATTCTGCTCTTACACATATTGGATATTATTTTACAGAAGTGTGCTGTAACACTCCAACCCAAAGGCAGATAAAAAAACCGAAACAATTCTAAGCTGTGGTTGTTACTGAGTATTGATTTAAGTTGCTTACAGCTTTGTTGGGCTCCTCATCAGACAGGCTTTTCATGACAACGTCCAAGCTTGGGTCTTCTTCACTGCTTGGGGTCTCAGTGCAGCCGTGATCCTGGTAGAAAGGAATGAAAGCAGTCTTTAAACAGAGCTACGAACCCCCATTACAGCTAAATTAAAAAAAAAATGCCAATGTTGCCTTTCTTTTTGTTTTTCTAAACAAGTAGCAGCATGAAAAAAAAATAAAAAATAAAAAAATCCACAATTAAAGCATCCTAATGTCAGAAGACAAATAAGCGATACAGGTTTTGAAAGACAGACCTCAGTCTGCACTCAGCCAGCCCCAAGTACAATGAGGTAGTCTGATAGCAGCACCCAGCAGCAGATCTGGGTCAACATTCAAGGCCAGATCAACCTGGAAGCTTCCTCCAGACCACTAGAGAGGGGACGAGTTTCCCAAATGCTCAGTGTGCTGAAGGAATCCCACTGATCCTTCCTGCCTGCTGAGCGGGTTGGCAGCATCAGGACCAAGTGCTCTGCCCTGGAGGAATCGCCAAGGCCAAAGTCTCTCTACTCAGGGCACGTGGGCACCATGCTCAGCAGGCTTTAGCCTGGAGCACTGTCCTCCACCTGAAGAGCAAATGTCACCTCAGGATTCAATTATTTCTGCGCATCGCTGAGAGAATACTGAGAAGAGCATTCAGAGACAGCTGACGGAGAATGAATGAGTGAAATTAATGGGGAAAATACTGATGTTGTTAGGCCCAAGATGTGCTCCTGAAGCTCCTCCTGCATAGTCTCTGGCTTTCAAAAAATCATAGAATGGCTTGGGTTGGAAGGCACCTCAAGGATCATCAAGTATCGACCCCTGTGGCTGGGGGCCACAGGGCTGCCAGCTGCTAGATCAACTACTAGAGCAGGTTGTCCAGGGCCCCATCCACCTGGCCTTGAACACCTCCAGGGATGGAGCATCCACAACCTCTGGGCAACCTGTTCCAACACCTCACCACTCTCTCAGTCAAAAACATGCCCCTGACATCCAATCTAAATCTCCTGTCCTCTAGTTTAAAACCATTCCCCCTTGTCCTGTCATTATCTACCTGCATAAAAAGTCATTTTCCCTCATGTTTGTAAACTCCCTTTAAATACTGGAAGGCTATGAACACGTGCTGCACACATGCACTGCATCCAAGGTGTAACAGGTTTCTCTCTTTCTGAAGAGACCTCCGCCCCGTTCAGAACTGCAGCACAACATCTTGTACCACCAACTGAACGGATTACGGACGCAGCAGCTTTCTGATGGATGAAACATTTTGAAAACTGATCTTTGAGAGCAACGAATAACGTACTTTGCTTTTGGGAGTATGCCCACAGCATTACACCACAATGTAGTCTTATCTCGTCTTTCATGCAATGAAGTTAGGTTTATTTTAAGACTTATTTACTATTTTGCATTTTTCATATTAGAATGCCTTAATGAATACAAAGAAAAGATGAAGAACAGTATATGGTACCTATGGCTCCCTGATACACATAACATTAGTTATGCTATTTAAGATGACCTGATTAGATTCACATTCAGCCTATGATAAATATTTACTGTGTATTTCAAGATACAAAAGCACAGTCAGGCTTTCTTAAGACACAAACAGCTGACAAAAGAAAGCATTGTCAAATTCTATGCAACGAGAGTGTCTTTGGGGTACATTTATTTCATTGAATAAAAAATGCCAAACTGAAAGTAAAACACAACATTTACTTCTGAAAACAGAGGAAACGCATATAGTAAGAGCTTGCCAGAAATGCACGAAGCTCTGCCCACGCATCCACCTTGAAAGGCAAACATTGCACATAAGACTGAGCTTTTTTGCTTCCACATGCTGGGAGAGTCTAATTACAGTCTTTTGGCCACAGAACAGCATGTGACTAAACAAAGCTTTGTGGTCCATCCCAAAGACACAAATATTGAACAAAGCCTGGAACAAATGCAGGTATTAAGGAGTCAACAAAAACGGAATGAACTCGGGCTCTGTTAATTGTAGAGTAATTTGCAATCCACCAGCTGCACCTGGAGCATTCTGCTTTGAAGTGGAAAGAAAAGCCAAAGCACTGCCCCAAAATGACTCAGATCCAAACAAAACCTGAGCAGCTCTCTCCCAGTACAGTGCAGCTCTGTGTCTGTATGGAAGCAGCCATTGGTGCTAATACAATCCAGAAAGCAATAGCAAACGTGGGACCAGGAAAAGCATCCAGCACTGCTGAGCATGGCCTGGTGCTGCAGGGACACAGTAATGCCCACTGAAGTATCAGGAGTTTAGTGCACCTGAATTTGTCAACTCAAGGCAAGACGAAACCCCAATTGAATTATACAGCATCTTTTGCTTTGTTAGTGCAAATAGAAATAGAATTAAAAAGCAACAGTAAGGCTAAACATGTGCTTTATCTATAAAATTTAGTTACACTGTATTGAGATGTCAAAATGATAATAATGGGGTGACACTGCAGGGATTCATGATGCACAAGGAAGCAATCAGCCTACACTGGGGCTGAGACAGCAAGAACAGTAAAGAAAAACACTGCTAACATTACCACGCTAAGGCAGTTTCTACACTGGAAGATTGCACGCTACAACAGAGCATGGAAGCTCCCTGCTCATCCAGCCCTCGCCTGCTTCTACAGCAGAAAAATTTGGTCAGGAAGGAGCAAGAGCAGCGCTGGGGCACAAGGTAGAGCTGTGGACCAATGCTCCTCATTCTGCTGGGATTGGTTCAAGATGCTCCTGGAATGGAGCCATGTATGCAGTGAACTCTTCACCACTCCTTGTTGTTGCTTACCCCTACTTCATTTCTAGTGCTCCATGCAGAATATTCACAGGGAAACAGAACACAAAAAGTGTGAGATTTTCCCTGCAAAATATTTATATTCTGTAAGAGGATATCCATGCTCCAGGTCAAGGACTGCTGCTCTAGCCTGCAGAAAGGAGCAGGACAGGAGACAGCAAAGTTTTCATTCAGAGACATCTCCTGCACAGCAATACCCTGATTAACAGACGTCATTACTGCACGCCGGTTCTTTCAGTAATGATGAGAACAATAAAAAAAAAAAAGATGGGGAAAACACACCTAGTAGGTCAAATTCTTATCCAATGCATTTTATGATCCAGGGTATAATTAGACAAGGTGCTTGAATTTATAATGAACTGGTAATGATGATTAATCTATCTAATTAAGCAACCCCAGATTAAAACAATAACATCAATCCCCCAAATGAAAAACAGCAACAGAACAAGTCCCAACCCACAAACCTTACCTCAATAGAAGGGTGGGTGCTGGTAGGCAATGGGAAAGGAGTAACAGCCATCTGATTGACTGCATCTTCATTTCTGTACAACAAACAAACAACTTATTACAAGGTAAATCACAACGGCCAAATGTTTCCTTTGAGTTGTTTTTGCTCATTAAGAAAACTTTATTTCTTGCATAAGAATTGCTTCTCATCAGAAGTTAGAGTCTAGAGGAGCATTTCATTTTTGCTTGTGTTCTTTGCTAGCATATAGATTACATCCCTTCTTGGGACCACAGAAGTTTCAGCTGGGAGATCCTGACACTGCAGTCTTTGGAAATCTAATTTAATGTGGATTATCAGAGGATGCAGCTGGAATTTATGGTCCCTACATATCAATAGGTGTGCTAATGCTCTGTTAGCCTCTTCTAATAATGTCTTTACTTGTTAACTACTTGTTTAGGCTGACCAACATTCGCGCTGCTTAAACATTAAACCTTCTGCCAAAACAGACTGCTTTCCCTTTTTTTTTTGTCTATACTTGCTGTGGTCTTTTCTAAAAGACTCAATACAAAAAGTCAGACAAGTTTTTACACGAAGAAGGGAAGACAAAACCTGACTTCCCTTATGAAAGAGAGCATTAATTTCCAAAGATGCTTATTACTTATGGCATCTTCTGCACTGACAGGACAACATCTGATTAACTTTCAAAATCCTTTCTTATTCAAGACCATTCTGCCTTGCTAATGTTCGACCAGCATGTGCTTAAAAACGCTTTATAGAAATGCCTGAAAAAAAAAAAGAAGTGTCATTTTATCTCTCAAGAGTTAAATTCATGAAGCTCGCACGTTCTGATTACTGCAAGTCAATGCCATAAATCAATAGCTCTCAGCAGAGCAGCGTATGGGAAATTCAATCACAGGCATTTGACATGATAAATCCTACAGGCAAACGCTGGTGAATTAATTTACTTATCTTCAACCAACCAGCCACACAATTCAAAGGGATCCGCTCTGTGTTGCTCAGCTCTGTATGGGCTCCCAGCTCTCCTCCTGGCCCTGCTCAAAGGCTGCACCACGAGCAGAACCAGGCCCGGGGTGCACACACACGTGCTCAGGGCCATGCAGAAAGCTGAGCAACACCCAGAATGAAGCCCTTGAATTTCATAAGCATTTCAGAGTCTCCAAGTTCACCTTGCTCCGTAAAGCACATTAGACAAGGATATTTTTCTTTCTCTTATGTTTCGGTGACATCAACCTAATGATATCGCTGTTCTAAGCCGTAAGAATAAAGCAGCAAACGTAAGGTGTCTATGAGACCAAGCAATTATTGAACCGTACAAATTTTTCTGACAGCACTTTATTTGGAGGACAAACTGGGAAAACCAACACTTCCCTAGCATTCAACACGGGCTACACAACTTGCAGTAAGCAGCAAAGTTGGAAATAACAAGGTACTATAAACCTGCGTGAGAAGTATCATTCTGAGAATTATTAGACATAAGCTTCACGATCTGCATGACAAAGGAGAATGTAATTAATACAAAATTTGTATATATACACAACGTTTTTTGGTATTTTTCTTCCCCCCCTCATTGCTGGGATAACATTTTTTTACAGCTTTAAGTGGATGGCCAATTTTATTCCAAGCAATGACAAAACCCCTTACAGTCATCGTTCCTCTGGAGGAAAAAAAAAAAAAAGAAAGCAAAAATTAAAAAAAAAAAAAAGAAAAAGAAAGGTTACAAAATATCTCAACTTGTAATCTCCCCCTGCTAGGGCTCCTCATATTTAAATACTTTAATGCTGCTTCAAAGGAGAATGCTTCAAAGCTGAATCAAAGAGTGAATGTATTTTAAAGCGACGGAGCTAATAATAAATTGCTCTTTCTGCTCTCCACTTCCCTAAGTGTCCTCAACTAAAACATGAATTTATTTACAACTAAAAGGAGCGATCGTTCCCTTTTGATGCTGGAGCAGACAGCTCAGACGTCTGAACATCACATTCAAATTACAGTAACTGCAAAAAGAACATTTGATATATTTGCCAAGAGCTGCTGCTCAGGCGCTCCCCTCCGTTATCCACAGAAACAATAAACATCCCCTGCTCTCGTCCAGCCCTTACCCTGGTTTGTACAAAGCACCAGGCAGCAGCCCTCCCCTGCAGCTGTTTCTATTTCACCAACTCTGCATAAAGCAAATGGGGACAGAATTCAGCACCCCTTCCATAGATGCTTCCATTGCTTGTAGCCTCTGAGGACGAGCCTCTGAGTGACAACGGGGAGACCTGGCTGGAGGCTGAGCGCCCACACCATAAACACAGGAATGCACGGCTTTCCACATTGCAAAAGCAACCTTTTGGCAGCAATACCAAAGCAGGGCATGAGTAGCAAAGGCCCTGTAAAGGTTACAGAGCTCCTGCACTTACAGATTTACTTGCTCTAACTGCCGTATCTCACTGCATTTCTTTTCCTTCCAAGTCTAAGCGGAACCCCTGAGCGTTCCTTGTCCATCCTCAATGCCCAATAGAACTCAGGTTTTGCTTCACCTGATTGCATCTCTGCTGAAAGCTTTCCTTCTAAAGACAATAACCTGCAGCCAGAGCCTCAGCCAAATTCAGGTTAATTTGCTCAGAGGATGAACATATTTGTAATTGTTGCATTCAGGTTCCCCACCTTCATTTGAAAACATTTTCTTTTTTTCTACTGGAATGACTCGTGTTTTTCTTGGTTTGTGATGGTATAGCTCACTGCTACAGGGTGCTAAAATACTTGTTAAGCACACTGAATGGCATTCATCTCCTGTCTGAAGCTGAGCATCTCATTCGAGATATCATCCACACTTCCTAAATAACCAGTGTTAAACAAAACCAACCCCAAGCCAGATGCACTCCAAAGGGCAAGCCAGCTGAGCAGGCTGGGAAGAACTGAACTCTTCTCTGATGGTTCCTGACAGCTGCTGTCTAACAGAAGTCCAGGTGATTCCCTGACGTCCAAACAAAGGGAGATATCCTCCTCCCCAGCTAACTTCAGCTCCATAGTTTGTCAGCTCTTAAAAAGACCATTTCACAAAAGCTTGAAGCTGGTTGTGAATGCTGTTCACAAGTACAAAGAATGCCTAGAACTGGGAAAAACAAAAACAAACAAACAAACAAAAACCCACAAAAAAAACAACCCAAAAACCCCAATAACTTTGCATTAAAACATCTTAGTTAGAAGAGATCTGAAGAGCAAGTGAGGGGAATGATGCTCGTCCAGCAGTGTCAGGACTCCCTCTGGTTGTGACAGCTGTGTGCACACAGACATGTAAGTTAATGAAAACCTAGATCACCCACATCCTACTTGTTCAAGAAAGAAAACAGAAATCAGTCTGAGGTCCCATCTTGTGTTGCCTTTGTTTTCCTCCAGGAATCATCTCTTTGGAAAAAAGAAGAGTTGAAGACTGAAGACGCGCAAAATTCTCCCTTTAGCTGGGTCAAGGCAAGATGTTTGCACTGTGCATCATCTTGGCTCAGTGACCAAGTGGCAGCGATGACTGTCACGCAGCCCTCACCTCAGCCAGCCAAGGGCAGGCTGGATGGGGCTCTGAGTGGTCTGGTTTAGTAGGAGGTGTTCCTGCCTATAGCAGGGAGGTTGGAACCGGATGACCTTGAAGGTCCCTCCTTCCAAACCTTTCTTTTCTGTGATCCTCAGAGCAGAGATCTTTCCTTTGCACATCACTATAATAACAAGAGATTTGCCTTCACAACTACACCTAGAAGTGGAAGGAGGGAGAAAAGGACAGATTGGTGGACCTCCCTGAGAAACTCCAACCTCATCATCAGAAAGCAGTGACCAGGGGACAAATCCCTGCAGTGCAGGGGAACAACTCAGGACTGTTAACAGATTGTATTTAAGTAGGCAAAATTATACAGTACTTTACTCCGAAAGCATTTTTCATCACTGCATAAGGAAAAAAGGTATACACACAGTCACAGAATTGAACACAATGGGATAATGGTCTGAAATCAGCGGTGTTCACTTTGATTCAAACATTCAAACTATATTTGATCTGCTTATTATACCAGCACTGAAGCACCAGCACAGATTAAAGGCAGTTAATTGAGCATGGACAAAACACCAAGTTTGCTGAATCATGGAATTCTTACTGCAGAAGAACTTTCTGATAGAAACTGGTTCTCCTACCCCAAATGCAAAATCTAATGGTTTTATTTTGCATCTTAAATGGATGAACATTTAACATGTGAACCAAAAATTCAAAGGACACAAAACCCATTCTATTTTGGGAAGTAGGGCATAGAGACTCCTACAAAAAGTGAGTCTCTGTGAGATGACTGCAGCCTGCATTTGCCACAGGAGCATGGAAGCTAACGTGGTGGCTGTAGGACTGTGATCAGAAATGCCACTGGACACTGGGTCAGAGCAACACCTGAACAGAGCTGTTTTATCACATGAAGACCGTGCAGTGCTTGGGCATCTGGTTTGGCTGCCAGACTGGGTGAGCACGTTAAACATCTAGAATTTGTTCCTGTAGAAGGCTATGAAGCATGAGATGCACTGAATCTTAAAAAGAGGGAAAAAGTGACTAACTGCAGATCCTTTAGATGCTATTACAAACTTCTGTAATTAATGAGACCTCTGGGAACCGGTGCTGTGTTAAGACCTATATTTTGGAATCTGGTCAAAATCAACTCTTTTAAATAGCCATTGTCAGTTTAATTGAGGAAAGGATGCTCATAAAGCAGAGTGAGAAACCCTGAAATACAAAGGGACGGCTGCGATTCTCACAATACTTCTGCACTGTCTCATCAGCAAAAATTTCTGGAAAGTGTGAATACAATCATAACACCACCTGAGTATAAAAACAAATGCGTGAAGACTTTTACAGTGCAGACTGCAATTGGGTTTTTTTAATAGAAAGTCAAAAAGATTGAGGACACCTATTTTCCATGCCTCTCATCGACCCCTCCCTCCTTGCATCTCCAATAAAATCTATTCAACGACACGTATTACATTTCCCATAGAAAGTCTTTTATTTTTTATTTTTTTATTTTTTTTACGCCCAGGATTTTCTGTGCTTCTTTTGTAACCGATTAGGAACTTGGTGAAAACATCCCCCTGCCCTGCAAGTGAACCAAAACATCAGGAATAGGAAACTCCTGACACAGTTTCCTGCTTCAAAGCAAAGCAGCAGCTTGCTTATCACAGAACATCCTTCATTTGAAGAAAGTAAGGCCCCAGGATACAGGAGAAAACACTTTTTAGTAATAGATAGTCCAGGAGTCACACCAGTTTTGCTTTCATGCCCTAGATCAGCTCACTCAAGCACTCAAGCAGGAACTTTTCAGCCTGCAAAAAAACGAGTTTACGGAAAACTGATCTATTCAGGCCTTATGTTGTTGAAATCAGAATATGAATATCTTCATGAAGACCAGACCCAACTCCCTGTTAATTCCTGCAGCCTACATCACTCTGCTATGGTGAGCTGCGGCCTCTTCTCACCGTGTGTTCCAGAACGCAATTTAGCTTCTCAACGTTACAGGCCTTCTACCTTTACAAGGAAGAGGAATCAGTAACAGCACTCAAGAGGAAGAAAGCATTACTTCTGCTGCAAGGGCTCCTCCTTGTAATGAACGTAACGGTATCCTGCTCTTTCCACACCATTAAAGCTGAGGGGAACACATCTGAATCCAGCCAAGCAGCAAAGTGATCAGGAACGCTCTCAGCTGGCTGCACTCAGTGCTCTGCTCTCATCTGGAAAGCTGCAGCACGCATACATGGGAGAGATGGATGGAGACCCACGATGCCTGCAGCTCCTCACGTTTAGTAGAGCTGGCACCACAGTGCATTAAGTAGTGGCATTTCAGTACCTCCATTTTAGATTATAGTTTTAAAATGGTTTGATGAAGCAAGCAAAGACCTCTACCAAACTGCACCTTGGGCAAGACTTCTGCAATTGGCACAGCCTTGTGTTTATGCATTTGATCACACCCATCCACTTTGAGGTCTAAATTGTAGGAGTTGGAAGCATCAAGGCTCATAGAATATATTCACAAGAAAAACCTTCTCTCCTTAAATTCAGTTTTAAGAGAGACAAGTTAGCTCTGGTGAAACTTTGATATCCTCCTCTTACTAAAAGCACTGTTTTTCCTTGCATTCTAGACAGTGCTCTAGTTACCAACAGCGTTCTCTCACAGGGAGAATTTCCTTTCACTGCTGTTTGAATGGCTGCTGGGGTCAAGTGAGCAGATTTGTCAGTTGTCAGTGTGCTCCAATGCAAGGCAGAGAGCAGGGACAAGATGCACTTTCTTTGTAAGTGTAAAGACAAGCTTATAGCCTCAACAGCAGCATGTATGACAAGTTTTTTTAAGTGCTAGAGAGAGCGACAAGAATTATCCAATGGTATTTCCAGTATCTATTAATTATGCCTGTCACAACAATTTTATGCTTTGAAATTCACTTCTATATACAGAACTTGGGAAAGGGGAAATATAGATAGAACTAACATTGTTTTCACTTCTTCCCATATCCATGGGAGACTCGAGCTAATGAGCACGCCCCACTGCAGCCCTGCAGAGCCTGACCCTCAGCAGGCAGCTGCTGCTTGGGGCAGCAGGGCAGACTCACCAGAAGCCCACACTCCCAGTGCTGCCTGACAGCACTAAATTGAGCCTCAGGTTTTGGTTTCATACGTTTTGCTTCTGCCTCTGGAGGTTCCATACCAGACACATTTTCCATATGCAATTAAGTAATGGTGAGTGAGTTGTTGTACATGACATTTAATTTTCAATAGCTGGGGAAAGTAACACGGGAGCTGCAGGCAAGACCATTAATCTCCTCTAGATCCTCTGTGCTGCCAAGTATAGCAACTCATTCTTCACCAAGCTAATGCTGCTCTTCCATCATTTCTGTGTATGCTGTATCAGACAGAGCAATGCGAGTAAATGTACACATTTATATGCATTCATCCACAGATTATTACATTGTTCACAGGTAAGCTGAGTATGAGCAAAGAATATAAAACAATATCAACTATTATGTATAGACTGGTGAGAAGACCGCAGTAATAAACTGGAATGGTTGAAATTGATGGTGCCAACAGAAGCCACTGCTGGAACAGCGGCATTCATGAGGGTCCAATATATTAATGTTGGACCTTCAGCAGTCCTGAGATGAATAGTCAAGGAAAACCTTCATTTCATTCCACAGAGAACTGAGCAAGTTCAGCAATTTCAGAACAGGCTGAGTAGGTCAGTTATATGTGCAGATATGTAACAGAATAGGCTGAAGTACGAACAAATGTTTTGATGAGAACTGTTCTTACCGTATGAAAACTAGCTTGACCTTTGATGGGGCAGTCTTAATTATTGCAGAAGCATTCTGATGACTTCTTCCATACAATATCTGATTGTTTATCTGTTCAAAGGAAACAAAAGTTTCATGTAAATGCAGTTCCAAAATAAGTATGCATAAGGCACAAGGACAAGGAAACAAGGTGCTAAGAAAATGTGGGTCGTGAAATACAAATCACAAACCTTCTGAGGCTTTTACAGACAGGAATACTGCAGAAGTACTGATAGATAAACTTACCTACACAGTGCTGGAGAGACAGAAACACTGGTGTTGAGGCACTAAGAGCTCCTTTTGGGCACAGCTCAGCTGCAGAAACACCATATGACAAACACACAACAAAGGCTGTCACCATCAGCCAGCCACAGGAGGAGGATGAGCTGCAGTCTGCAGCTCAGAAGCAGCACTAACACCTTCTCATCAGGTTTCTCATCGTTCCTTTTAAAAGGCAGGCACTAGTTAGATTTCAAGCTCAACCTCCTTCTCCTGCTGGTTCCAGGACGGACCACAGAATTGCACAGAATTGATTTTTAAGAGATTACATTTTCAACATCATCGACTCTAATATAATCAAAGAAAAAAAATTCCACTGTATTAGCAGCAAAGCGTTCCACATTTTATTCTAGACCAATATGAAAGAGTAACCAGCGCAGAGCTAATTTAATGCTATTAGTGACCCACACCTCACCTGCAGGTAACCAGCAGTTCAGGAATTAGACGAGACAGAAAGGATAATTTCAGAATAGACCGCATTACTTTTGCTGTGAGCAATCAAACACCTAACCACTGCAACAAACACCAGGTACTGCTTTGGATGTCATTTCTGAGCCAATTCTGCAGATTTCATGGGGAAACAGCACGGCCCTCAACACCCCCCCGTGGCCTTCAACACTCCCCTGTCTGCAGGAGAATAGAAGCCCTTTCCCAATTTGAGGCAAATCAGGTGCCTGCTGTCTTCCATTGCCATGCTCGGCAAGTGGCACCTTGACAATCACAACAGTAGCTCCAAGATGAACCGAAAGCATACTTGGTATCCTATCTCAAAGACCACCCGTAGTGTAACATTCGAAGTGTTTCATTAACCTCCCAGCAGCTTGGTGCACCCTCATGACCCAGCCCCTGTCCCTGCCTGCTGGCGGCCTGGAGATGCTGACCTGACAGCAATGTGCAGCCACAAAGGCTGTAAGCAGAGCAGGAGGCAGCCAGATGTGCCACACCAAATGTAAATGAAGGAAAAGCTGTGCTGAGCACCATGGCAAAAAGGCTGTGCCAAGGAGGCCAACAAAACCCTCGAGGAGCCTCTCAGCTGCATCCTGATGGTTTTCAGGTTTAGAACTAAGCTGAACCAAACACGCAGGCAGGTGGGGAAGGAAGCATCCTTCCCCTACAGTGAGGATGAATGGATCAGTCTCCAGTTCTGACAACTCAGACTGGAATAAACATGAAGGTAACACTGCTCCATGGAAGAACAATTTTTACCTGCCTGCTACCAAACCCGAGGCAAAGCATTTCTTTACACGAGCAGCTATTCTGTTCCGGATGAAGAAGAAAACAATGTGAGTATGGAAACTAATTCAAGGCCACATTTCTATTTTGTTTAAAAAGAGACAAAAGATGACATTGAGATGAGTAGCATACATGACATAACTGTCAAAAAACCCTCACTGGGAGCATCTTGATGAATTAGTGCACCTTGGAGCTGCAGCAATCCCACACCCCCCAAGTGAGCAGCCTGCTCCATGGAACTCTTCGTCTTTTCCTCCCACTTTTCCTTTACAACATAATATTTACATTCACATTTGATACACCAATGCTGCTTAAAACAATATGGATAATGGACCCCAGGAACAATTTACCAGCGATTACAGCAGGGCTTCTCATTACTGGAAATGTTTGTGTTGGATTTAGGTTTTGTGTTCTTAGAAGAACTTTTCACCCAACGAAGAAACAACCTGCCTTGTGTCAGCAGTTCAATAACCAACGTGAGCACAAGAATCATATCCCCAGTGCCTGATTATTCACATAGATTGACCTGCAAACAATTACCAGCCCGCGTCTGGCTCAGAACCTGGGGCACAAAGAATACCTGGGCTGAGCTTCACCTTCCTGCACGTTTAGTGATGTCATTTGTCCCAGTCCTCCAACAAAGTCATTTGCTGGGAATGCTGGATGCCTTACTAATTGTTTGTATTTAGTTACATTACCATCAATTTTTTGAAACAGCAGGCTTCTTCGATTAAAATTTATTCTCTTTACTCTGGCTAAATTAATGCTATTCAGTAGATACATCAAATAGTCCAAAATTTAATTAGCTCTGAGCTAGGTCTGTAAGTTATAATTATTTAATTATACCAAAATGAAAGGGTAATCAAAGTAATATATCTCCACAAGGTTTTGGACTGTTTCACACAGCTATTACAGCCAGCCAAAAATATAACATTGTTATATTTTTATTTCTTTGTAAGGTCACTTTCTTTCACAAAGTATATCAGTGATACTCCAAGCTCAGATACCACAAGGAAGAGCAAAGCACAAAAGCTTCCTTAAATAAGACAAAAAGGGAACATCCAGGGTTTCAGCAGCAGCGCCATTTTAATCTTTCAAATTAAATGAAGGACCAACCAAAGGAGTGCTTCACGAGTCAAATGCTGTCTGTCTGAGCTTCACTTCTCTCTTTAAGATTAGAAAAGAATAACAAAGGTTTGACCAAACAAAAGAGAAAGCTGGGGGTGACCTCATTGTGGCCTTCCGGTATTTAAAGGGAGTTTATAAACATGAGGGAAAACGACTTTTCATGCAGGTAGATAGTGATAGGACAAGGGGGAATGGTTTTAAACTAGAGGACAGGAGATTTAGATTGGATGTCAGGGGCATGTTTTTGACTGAGAGTGGTGAGGTGGTGAAACAGGTTGCCCAGAGATGCTGTGGATGCTCCATCATTGGAGGCGTTCAGGACCAGGTTGGATGGGCCCTGGGCAGCCTGGTCTAATATCAGATATAGAGGTTGGTGGCCATGCCTGTAGTAGGGGGTTGGAACTTGGTGACCCTTGGGGTCCCTTCCAACCCGAGCCATTCGATGATTCTATGAAATGAGGTTGGACTTGATGATCTTTATGGGTTCCTTCCAACTTGGGATATGATTCTATGAAAAGGAACAAACAGATCTAAGCCTCAGCTCCTCGTTAAGTGCCTCTTTACATAACTTCATGGAAAGACAGGAGAGCAGAAAGAAATCCATGAGTGCACTACAGGTACAAGGTCAGATCAGGATGGAATTAAGTTCTATCCCTGATAAGCCCAGCACAGGCCTGCAGCGGGCTTTATCACATATCCCACGCACACAGCTTTGTTTTACAGTTTCACACACAAACACCCAAACTAAGAGAAAAACATTTTAAAAAAACCCCAATTGTTTGCTTCTCAAATTCTAACTTGCAGAGGAGAAACATAAAATATGGGTATTTAAAAAAGAGCACTGTTGGTTTTTTTTTTTTTTAACTATGTGGCAGTAATGAAAACCAATAAAATGGGTATCATCAGATTTTTATGAAATTCAAGTCAAATAATATCCCAAAGCTAGCCAAAGGAACTGGCGCAGCCTTCTGGAGTTGTTATTCCTTTGTAACAATGCACCAGATTCCCTCTAATCACAGGAATCGAAACATTCTGAGATTTAATCAGATTCTCTGAAACAACAGGAATAATTTCAAAAAGTTTCTTATCAAACACACCCAAATCCAAATAGGCAGAAGGAAAACAGCAGAAAGGAGAAATGCTGTTTGGAGTATGAATTCTTTTCCCTTTCCCAGATTTCTCCCCTTCTCCGGGAAGGGGAACACAAACCTGGGGGTTTACCTCTGCCCAGAGAGCCACTGGCTCCACAGCTTCATCCTTCAGCATCAGCGGTCACCTCGCAGCACTAACCTCCACTGATAGCCTAGATGCAAAGCTCTCGTGAAAAGCAGTGGCATCTGATATGAAAGGCCAAGAGGACAGCTATTGTTCTGCTGTTACCTTCAGGAAACAAATCTGAGAACAGGAACAGAAGCTGAGAGTGTTGTGCTGTAAGTAGGAATTTAAAAGGTCACCACCAGAGTTAATCATTCAGGGCTTTTCTTATGGGAGAGCCCTTCTTCCCATGTTCAAGCTATTGCTGCTTTTGATGGATGGTGCTGTTTGGTCCAATCCAAAGTAATTATAAATCCCACAACAAATGAATAGAGTAAAACACCAACCTGTCTCCATTCTAAGACAGAAGTGACACGAGTTTGGCTGGACAGCTCATTTGTTTGGGCAAAATACTGACATATCTGATGTGCAGCATCACTTCTATTTATCTAAGATTCTTGTAACAAAATCCCAGGAGAAGCATTCAGCATGAAGGCCCTCTGGCTTTGAGGTACCAACAACACAGCACTGCCATGAATTGTCTCAAGCACAGCTGCCTGAAGGTGGCTCCTTCCAGGAGTGCTGCATCATCCACTGCTTCCTTCCAGCGAGATAAGCAGGGCGGCAGAGAATCCCAGCATCAGTAACTCAGCACAGCAGGGCTCTATGCAGCTTGCTCCATTAATAGAACACAGTTGACACTGAGCGACAACGATGACAACAGTCCTAGGGTGGGTTATTCAGTGTGAATAACACGAAGCAGAAGGGCAGAGCCTGCAGCACTCAGAGCAGCGGGGCTCAGCACCCCAAGACACCATGCAGTGTGGACACCTGCACGAAGCTGTGGGCCAGGCAGGGGCACTGCAGATGGTATCTTTGACTGGAAAAGAACCAACAGATCAGCACTACTTGCATCATGTTAAAAATACACTGTTCTGCGCAGGGTGCACGTTCTGTCTTGACTACTTTTTCCTCCATGAAAGGCATGAGAGGATGATATCACCGTCTCCCTCCAATGGCACAGCCATCCAAAGTACATCACTTAAGACTCACACTCAAAACTTACGTGCAATCTGAGGTGCAGTGATAAATATGATTAAAAGATTCCGCTGGAAAAGAGTAGAGGGTTGTCTACCTGCTGACAAACAGATGACATTTTGGGGAAAATGGCTTCAAATGCTACCAAGTGCTTGCCAAGCCCCAAAGCTTTCTATCAGAGGACAGCAGTCAGCCTGCAGGCAGAGCCATGCAGGGAAGCACCCCCCCAAGGAACAGAATTTGGTTCTCCAGCAACAGGCAAGGAACCATAGGAGCATTTCTGCACCTAAAGGCTGTACTCATAGTCTAACTCTGAACCTTTAGCTAGAGAAACCCAAACAACCCAGATCTGCTACCTCCTACGTTGTCAATGCTTCAGGTTACCACTAGTGCTCTTCTAACACTCTTTGTTGTTTTAACTGATGCTGCAAGTAAAGCCACAACCCCTGCATTGCTGGCAAAAAAGAAGCACAAAGCCACATTCCTACCTCAGCAATGGGTAGGCTTCTCAGGTATTCCTAATGCTGACTGAAATGGTCACTGAACCCAACAGTTATTAAAACAGACTCTGCCAGTATAAACGCCCATTAGTTTCATTTCGGTGCTGCTCACATATCACACTGAAATGCTTTGAAAGGGCAAAAAAACAGAGCTGTGAACGATTGACCACCGGTGTGAACACGAGACGTCTGCACATGAGTAATGCGCAGCCTTTTCCTTTGTACTGCAGGATGTTTTGCCACGGGATACGTACCCACCAGGGACCAGAATGAGATCACCACATCCTTTCACACAACTAACCGCACTCTGCCCACCAGTGACACACCTCCCATTCGATGGCAAAGTTCACCGAGAGAGGCAGTTACTGAAACTTTGAACTTCGGTTTATTTGAAATGAGACTGCAAATGTCACTCTTTTTTCTTTTCCTACGGAAGAAAAACAACATTTCATCTCCATCTTGGCAGGGAGAGGAACGAGGGCAACGCAGTGTTTTTGGAAATGCTACTCACAACATGGCTCATGCATGTAAATCCTGAGCCTCAAGGTACATGTGATTAATCACAGATGGGGCATCTTGCAAGTACAGTAATACTTAACATGAGATCAAACACACGCCACGAGGAATAACTCATGAGATATAAGGAAACCTCTGTGGATCCTTCTTTGTAAGGAAGTGCATCGATATGAAAAGCTCTTTCACGTCTCTCTTTAACGACCTCTTCTATGACATACACAGAGCAAAGCAGTACCTTCCAGTTGGTGTGCGGTACCTTCCAATTGCTGTACACCCAGAATTCAACAATTCGACTTTTTCCAACTATTAGAGTCAGGTGCCAGGGAAAGAAAACTAATTTGAAGGAGAAAGTCATTTATCTACACTATTTCAGCAAGGTACAGACCTTCATACCATTCATCACACTTGAAAACATAATAATAAACTTCAGATGGTGCTATTATTATAGCAAAACAAGCCTTTCTTGAACCATGTGTATTGAAAACCCGTAATCACAGAACTGCTGGAAAATGACAAATGCTTAGAGATTTCTGATTGCTCCTGAGGTATCCCCAGGAATTCCAACTGCTTTTTCTCAAGTCAAGAAAAGTGAGGAAATTGTTGGATCCCTGATGGCACCGTGAGTTGCTGAAAGATCAGAAATCACCACCCACGGATAGCAGTGGGCCACCGTACACCTGCTCTTCAGTGAAGGCTTCCTTCTAGAGGAAAGATCCCAAACAATGGCTAATTTTTTAAGCTGCTGAAGCAATCAAAAACCACTGCAGGTACTGCAGAAAAGTGTTGTTTTGCAACAGTCAAAAATCATGAGATACAGCAAATCCATCCAAAATGAAGGAAAGGAGAAAGGAGGAAAAAAGGAGACAAAATACCCTACAAGCTGCTGAGCTCTCTTGCCTTGTGTCGGATGCGACTAAAGAAAATAAGCATTCTAACTTACACCAGAATGAAACAGATTACAGCACGAGATTTTAGCTTATTTTCAGAACGGGGGATATCCCCGTCATCTGTAAAAACACATATGGTAACTTTGAGGGTGTTCAGATTTTTGTTTTGTTTTATAAATGTAAGGTGTGAATTTTCTTGCAAAACCACGCAGGCACTACAAGGACAGATTTACTATTCTCTGCCTGCCTTTCAACAGTCCCTCACCGTGTGTAGCTTGTGAACATGCTGAGAGCACAGACCTCACTGACAAGACATTAGCTTTCACAGGCCAATGATTTTTGTTTTGCTGAGAACACATTTACCTGCCAAAGGCCAAGTTCTCAGTTGGCATAAATCAGTGGAGTTCCTTCCCTCAGCCACCTAATTCCACTCACAGGCATTATTTCTTTATTTAAGGTTCAAATGATAGCCTCACATATGCCTCTCCCTCTTGCCATATGAACCTTATTTAGTAGTTAAAGGAAACACTCACCTCTAGAAGCTCATCACCAATATGCATCCTTCCATCCCGTCCTGCAGGTCCATCTGGATTGATACCAACTACAAAGATGCTCATACGAGATCGGTCCTTGTTGCCAGCAAGGCTCAGCCCAAGCCCATTTTTGTCTTTCTCAAGCTCAATAATGTGCAGCTCTCCTGGTAGATCTGCATATCGTTGCCTGATCTTTTCTGCAAAGGTCAAGAAACATGAAGTTACAAGATGAAATAACTTGCATGTAGGTTCTCGAGGGCACGCAGAAACATGCTAGAAACAGATAGCTTCTCAGTATCTATATTTTAAGAGGTCTTTCCAGCACAGAATCTGAAACGACATACGATGTACCTAACCCCTGTGTTCCCTCCACAGATCATGTCACCAAGAGAGATAACTGAGACCGCTCATAGCTGTGCATCTTTAGCCTGGGTGATTTTGGACTGTTGCAAACCACGCAGTTGTCTCCATATCACTAACACTGCCAAAGAAGAACACTGCCAAACATGAGAACTACACTGCTTTATTTGTACAATGGCTGGTCCTGAAACAAGAATCTTTTGAAAGAATGGCAAATGAGGGAATTCCGATGCCACCCAAAATTTATCTTATAAAAACGATCAATTCAGGCAACTTTCAAAGTTGGAGCTGGTTAATTAACCAGTGCAGGCAGCTGAAAAGCCTAGATTACAGACATACTGCAAAGTCACATCTAAAAATACAGCCTTTTCTTGTGCTTCTTTCTGGTGGTTCAGGAATATGCTCACAATGCTCTGCTTACCTTTATGTGCTGCTGCGCAGATGATTACTCAAAGCAGATGTTAGAGGCAATGCCCATGAATGATTATATTTTTAGATGATACTAAGGCAGTTACTTGTCTTTCATCTACATTTCAACCATTTCTGTGACAGAATGCAATACACTCACAAAGTTATTTGGAGCACGATGTGTGCCTGTGGAACCAGGTATGCTGACGGTTCAACTTGAATGTCTTCTGTTTTCAGCACTGGCAGACAAACATTTCTTACTTGTGCTTGTATGCACAGCAAGGGTCATTTTTTTTTGTGTTTGGTCATCCTCTGCAGCTCTGAAAGGCAGCTCCCCGGCCCCACCTGCATCCCACCTTACGGCTGGGCCACGCTTTATAAATGCAGATCGCTGTGTTTTGCTGTGACTGGGGATCACCTTCAGTATAAAGCCCAAGGTGAAAGAAACTGCTGCATTATGCATTAAGGAGAGTGAGAAGAGATATTACATGCCCAGCCATATCCCTGAGTCAGCAGCTGCAAGACCAATATTAGCTATTACCATTCCACCGCAGGGAAGCACGTTTCGATAGCACGATTTAAGCACGTTTCCATGACAACACAGAAGAGGGGAAGGAGCTGGAGAAGGTGAGAGGGAAGCATCCCAAAGTGAATAAAAGCTGGAAGAAAGAGGACAAAGTAGAGGAGAGCGCAGCACAGCCCGCTGCAGGCTGCTAAGTGACCGTACCATCCCAGCTCTGCTCTCAGGGTCCTTTCAGCAAATTTCCAGCTGCAGCAGCCCTTCCAATTCAGCAGAGACAGAGGAATGCACTCTCATCTCCAGCCCATTTGCACCCCAGGGCATGTCCCATGCTCCGGGCAGCATGGCAAGAACCAACTCTCCTGCTGCTGTACTTATGGGCATTTTCCTGCCTTGCTCAAAACCCTGGTGACCTGAGTCTAAAAGCCTGGGAGGCGTGTGCTAAGGGTTAGACATTATCCCTGGAGAGTTGAACTTGTAAAGCTACACGTTCAGAGGTCTGCACAAAATCAGCATATCATAACAAATTAGAAACCTCACTTGTTACTATCAATTATATGCCAAAAGTTCATAGAACTGCATTAGACAGTAACCTATGCAGCTGCGTGGCTCTTCAATATATTTCTTAACTAATGGGGTCAAAATGTAATTAGGGGAGTGATTTGCTACTCAAGTTTTGAAAGTGTTATTTTCCTGCTTGGAATGCAGGATGCCTCCTGCCCGAAAGCAGCAAGGGAGGAAGGTCTCAAAACGATGCTCGTGGAAGCGCAGCAGATGTGAGCAGAGCCACGCACGTCCTGCTCTCACCACCACAGTTTCACCTTCTGTTGCCATTAAGCCAGTCCCAGCCCTGATGGCCACGCAGCTGCTTCCTGCCTACCACAGCTGGAGGGCAACCCAGACAGGTTAGATGTTTCCCAGTTGTAAGAAGAGGACAGAAGCAGAACTAAGTTTTCTTAGAGAATGCACTTGTTTGGACAAGAGGACCCCCCAGAGGGATGCTGCTGACCATTGCCTTTGCTGCTTGCTCTCCGTGGGCAGCACATCTCAATCCCATCTGCTCAGAGCACAGTAAGCTTCTATATTGTCAGCAAGGCGTAATGCACCTGTAACCTCTGCAGGGCTTCCTGCTGGGTGGCACAGAGTCCGTCTTGTCACTTGGGAAAAAAGCCAGTGGCTCATAAGTACGTGTACAGTCCTACTCCATCCTGGCATTAGACTCAAAATGAGTTTCAGTTGTCCAAAAAGTAGTAGGCAGGGCAATTGCCTGGGGTGAGGCAGCCCCAGAAAAGGCCCTGATGTGCTTTTGCATGCAGCCAGGCTGGTGCTGACAGGCTGGTGCCCAGCTCAGCACTCCAACTGCCAGCAGTCCCCACTGCATCCTGCTGCCAGCCTGGCAGGAGGGCACGATGCCCAGCATCACAGGAGACACCGCAGGCGTGCACACAGTGATGTGCAGGGACAAGCAGGGTCACTCCGCCTTTAAACCCGGATCTCCCTGCACTGAGCACTCTGTCCCATCCTCCAGAAGCAGCAGGGGCTGCTCCCAGCGCCGCCGTTGTGTTGCTCATCCAGCCTACACACAGATTTCCTTTGGGTACCCAGCTGACTTCTATCATGCTGGAATCATATTCTCAGTTTGCCTCTTAGTAAGAATCTCATAAGATTATTTTAAACAAGTATTTACTGCTTAAACAAACGTGCATCTAAGGCGTCTTCTTTTTAATGCCTTTTTCAGCTGCTCCCCCCTTCCAGCTGGTATTCCTTTCCAGCTCTCTGCCTAGCACTGGGGAGCCAGTTAGCATCTGCTTTTGCAAAGAATCCCATTATCTGCCTTCATTACCAGATCCCTTACACAAGGCAATTTAATTCTGTTGTTACTGCTGTACACATGGGACGCGGTGCTTCGTGCCGGCGCTGCGCCGAGCGGTTTCCACCATCGGTGACAACACAACTATCACAACTTCTGCAAACACAGCACCCGTATTTAACCAGCCCCGGTTGGATCCTGTTACTTTAGAAATACTGTGCAGACATGATGTGAACTAAAAGCACAGGCACACTGCAGTGATCGCTCCCACAATAACATTCCCCAGTTCCATTAGCAGACAATTACATTTCAAAAGAGAAACACTGGAAATGGAAGACAACTGCTTTCAAACAATATACTGTTATGCTGCTGCATGTGTTTCCCTGATTCAGCCACTATTCCTACTATATAAAATGGAGAGATAAAAGAAATAAATGGGGAAGATATGGCCAGGATATTGGAGTTTGCATGATGTAGTACTGCAACAAACGCACATTTAATCTGTGCTGAAAAAAAACAGACCCAGCTTCCCAGGAAGGCAAGAGGCTCTTTAAATTGCAAGGACATATAAAGCATTGCAGAAGGCTGGGGAGCCTGTTGCCCAAACCTGCCGAAATCTTCAGCTAAATGAGCTGAAAGGGAGAGGGAGTTCTTTTGAAAACGGTGTCTCTGCGTGATGCAAATTAGAGTCCATCTAGAGAGGTAAAAAAGAAGAAAGAAACAGCTCTGGATGACTCAGCCAGATGATTGGTTTTAGTATCAAACACTCAGTATTAAACCTGCCCAGGCAAAGCAGAGAGGAAAGAAATAGAGGGTGGGGGGGATGCACCACAGAAAGAAACAGATGAGATTTGTATATAAAAGGTGATGCTGAGGATTTTCCATTCCTTTTGTGTTACCTCAGATAACTATTAGTGACGTATGCTGCCTTTTGGAGACTTTACCACGGTCTTATTTAACAGCCTGCATTCATTCTAATGGTTTCAGCTACCATTTTTATCACATAGCACATAACCTGGCCACAGTCTGAGGCAGCAGTGCTGCAGCACCACGGCTGCTGGTTCTGCTTTAGTAAAGATAGGCATCAGAATGCAGCCAGCATCCTCCAACAGAGCCAGCCCTGCATATCAAACAACTAATTCCCTTCTTCATTTCACTATAAACATTAAAAAAAAAGAAGTAGGAAGTCCCTTGAAAGCTAACCCTCAAGCTGTGAGGGCAGCGTGTCTAATTTACTGATTACAATTTACAAGAACCTAAATAAGCATATTTTAAGGGACCGTAATTGAACAAATGGGGTTTAGAATTCTCCCACTACTAATAATATAATAAGCTTATTGTTTTAATCTTCCCACTAGCCCTCTATTCAGCTCCGAGGAGGCAGACAGTTTTTCAAACCTTATCTCAAAAGTGATGCACTCATCTGTTTTCATAAGCTTCGAACTGACAGAGAGAAGATGATTTCTGTAACGCTTTCTTAAACTCCGTAAAATCACTCATACTCCTCTCTCACCGACAAACACACGAGGGGAAAATAGGGCAGATCTATTCAAAACCAGCACATCTAAATGGAAGAGCCAGACACTGTGCTACGGCCAGTCCTCCACTGAGCGGTGAGAGGAGGATGATGTTTGCTGGGGCCGGCAGCTTTGTAGGTGCAGTTCTCTGCAAGTGGGTGGCAGGGAGCAACCCTGGGCTGGACTGGGGCAGCCAAGGAGTTCCACTGGGGTCCAGAAGTTCAGCATCTCCTGCAGTCTCACCTTGAAAGCCATCCCCCCCCTCAGTGATGCTTTGCTTCATGTACACCATTCAGAAATCATTTACCAATGACTCTTGGAGAAGAGCAAAACCCAGCATTCCCATTATTCTCTGTCAAATACTTTAATTAATGCCCATTTCTCAAGCCTGAGTTTGCCATACACACAGAGCTGCACGGCTGACTTCTCCCCTTCCTCCCCACAACACCATGCACCAAAATAGTACAGCACTGCTTTTGAACACACGAGGAGAGCACAAGCACAAGGTGCTGCCCAGCCTTCTCGAAAGGAGCAGGGACTGTGGGCTTTCCTACCCTCACAAACACAACTCACTCAAGCTCCAGTGAAAACAAGCATCTCGCTCTCACAAGACGGAATCCTTACTCTAACGTGAGGACTGCTTCTTTTGCATGTTTGAAAGATTTAGGGCATTATTTGGGATCTCTGAGCTCCTTCTCTTCCAACAGCATCCTTCAGCTCAGGTTCCCATCTGCTTTGCTCCTTTCACACCACGCAAATGCTCACAATAGCTTTGCAGATGGCCGTGAAAACTTGTCCCTCTTGTCCCTCACATCACTCTTCCTATGAGAGAGGGGAGAAGACCCCACCAGTCATTTCTAACTAATTGAGGAACAAAGGTACAACGAGCCTCCATAATCCATAACAACTACCATTTTGTTTCGTTCCCATGAGCAGCTGACATTTAGAAACAGTTATCATACATTTTTTTTTCTTCCCGCAACCCAGGAGTTGTAACAGCCAAGAGAACAGGAGAGAGAAGTGGTGCTCAGCCCTGGCTGCAGCCCAGAGCATAATGGAGCATCACCATTGCTTGCACCACCTCACATCATCGTTGCAAACAAATGGAGTTTTGCCATCTACTTTTCCCCCATTTCAAACCCAAAGCTTCTTCTAGAAGCTGTTGCTTCTTTATACAAGATTTAAGATCCCTGAGGAGGGAAGAAGGCATATTTTATGTTTTTCTGCTTTTTCAGTTAGATGAGAAGCACATAACGAGCCTATTCGTACTGATCCGAGACCTTGAACGCATTGAAGATATTTAGTGAACGTGTGCTAAGCAGAGCATCCTGATGTGAATAATTGCTAATTATATGGGAATCTCCCCTCCTCTGCACAGAATACTTCCACTCATTTGCCTTGCAAATTAGACATTAACCCTCATTAAAGCACTTGGGTTCACTCAGAAGCGATCTCTGGGAGCCACAATCTCGCAATCAGGCACTCACATGGAGCACTGGCACTGAACTCGAGCTGATGGTCCCACCACCCACAGCCTTCTGTGGAGAGGACCGGCACAGGCTGCCCACGTGCACCTCATGCCCTGCTCCATGGCTGGTACAAGTGGCATCCAGACAGGAGACAGAACTGGTTGTCTCAGCACATGCTGCCACTTGGTGTTTGAACGTAGTCAACAGAATAGAACAGAAATAGCAACAAATGCAGATGGCAGCAGTGGCATTTTTCCTTAGACAAAGCCCACCTTGAACATACAAATAGTCATGCATAAAAATATATCACAACATGGTTGATGCTCAGACCCACAAAAGGCAGAGGCACTTTAAACCAGTGACATCCAGAAAAATGGGGGAGCCTCCAAAGGAAGCTCGTGCAGACTTGTTTTCAGCCGTTGAAGAGGTAACTGAAAAAATCCCATAGAAAAATATTGCACTGTGTAACACTGCTCTTCGTTCTGCCATACAGCATACTCCTCTGAGGCCACAATACAACAGCTGCCAGCTCCCCAGCTGACCGATGGGGATGGCACCGAGCACCCTGAGAACAGAGCAGGTCCTGCTCTGCTGAGCTGACCCGAAACAGTGCTCCAGGAACCTAGGACATCTTCACATCGTAAGACACTGAGAGATACTGATTGCCATCTGCAAAGGCTCAAGGAAACCTCAAACAGCTCAAAGAACATGTGGCTTGTTGTCCTGGCCTCTGCACTGTGGCTGCTACAGCACACTGTCAGCACTCTGTAAGGATGCACGATGCACACAAAACCAGACTGCCCAACAGAAGACATTTCAATGATCTATATCACACAGAAATTTTGGAAACAATCTCACAACTGGGATAGCAATTTCTTTTCTAGGCAACTCTTTCTGGTAAGAGCAGGATTTCTGGCTTGCCTTGGCCCACCTTGTCCTGCTGGCCTCCCAGTCCTTTCTCTCTGCATGCATCTGAGAGCTGCTTCTTCGTCTTATGGAAGACTAAGCATGCCTGGGACTGAACAGGGAGTACTGGGTGAGCTCTAAATCCATGGCTTCTTTGCTTGCTCACAACATCGATAAATTATCATTGCAACATTTAAATTCTCTCTCTCCCTTGACAGTAATACAGTGTAACTTGAGCTGACGGTATTTCATCTTTAAATAATGATGTTCCCACAAAAAGACCATGGCACAGTTATTATCTCGGTATCTTTCTGCACCAAGCCTAATTGAATTGAACAGCACCAGAGTACAGTCAAAAATTGAAAGTTTGTTACCTAATGAAGGCTCTGCAGAAGAGCCCCAAGTAACTGGAAAAGGAAGCAGAGAACATCTCTCAAAAGCCAGGATGCTGAGATGTTCTTTGCACAATGAGTCATGAACCTCCAACAGGAGCCTGAACCTCCTCCATCTAAAGGGAGACAGGATGTAAAAAAACAGGAAGCTTTCAGACTTAATAATAAAGGTTTTGTGACCAGAGAACACCACCTGTACTGATGAGCCCAAAGATCTAAGGAAAGATCTTCAAGGAAGATTTCCAGAGAAATTAACTGCTGCTGGTGAAACACAGATCAAAAGCCATAAAGCTGAAAACACTGCAGTAACAAGCCATAGCACCACCCACGCTTGGTGAACTGGCTGAAGACCATGCCATGGAGAAACTGTTCTGTGTTGGAGGTAAGAGCAGGGCAGAAAGGAACACAGCACAGTACAACGGCTTGCAGCACAGCCTGGCATTGCAGCAAAGCAAGTGACACACTGTGTTGGCAAAGACTGAATTCAATTTTTATATATTTAAAGAAAAAAAAAGTGACAGTGGCCTAGGTCTGCTTATGCAGGAGTTTTTTTAATATGCTGTGACAACAATTAGAAAATATTGAAGTTAGATGAGTCATCCAGATTTGGAAGGCCCTAGAAAACACCCACATAGCTATGCCGGAAAATGCAGGGAGGAAAATGCCTTACATCAAGAAGGCCCAAGAAAGAGAAATAGCAATCAGCTATTTTACACATTTTGTTCTAAATATATATTTTCTTCTTAGTTATTTTGCTGATTGTTACAAGGTTGCTTACCACTAAAATACGTTTATCTCCGATAAAAGTTGGTATTCATATAGTCTGTTCCATCCTTATGCCAACTCTGGGGATAAAACTCTGTGGAAGTACTTAAGAAAACAAAATTTAATGCACATCTGTTGAAATGCTCAATATTTATCACCTATATCAGATATTGAAAACATTTCTTACGTATTAGATATTTTTCCTGGTGATACACAACATTTGAATAGGAAAGGAAATTAGAATGCAATTAAAACACAAGCAATAGCTTTGTAACAAAACAAAATAAATATGCCAATTAAGACTAATAGAAGAAAACTTTTTTTTTTTACTGAAGTATGCTTTCATTTAAAACTGGAACATTAAACAACAATATTGTTGCTCACAGCAGAGAGCAGCCAAGGTTGTATGGTGATCAAAAGCATTTCTAAACAGCCTAATTCCCACTTTGTCAAAGACTTCCTCTTGTCTGTGCTTGGGCCTTCACCAACACCTTGTTAAGGGAAAGTGCCACACAGGGACTGCGGAGGAGGTTCTGCCCTCACACACCATAGCCACAAACACTTCCATCACTTGCAAACTGACAATTCTCAACTTCACACCCCTCGTTTTATTCACAGGCTGGACAAGAAAAATATCCTTTTCCAGCTTCTAACAAGTTGTTCAAGTTTGATAAGCTATTTTTATTCCCCCTGAATTAGTTGAATAAGCTACAGATAGAACAGGGCTTTGCTTCAGGCAGCTCTAGGCCCCGATTTCTCCCAGTTCTCTAGGTGCACACACACATTTCCCATTTTATTCGTGTTGTTTAAGCTATTTTAATAGATTAGAGGTCGCCATTTAAAACTTACTTGGTGCATTTTAGGACCCGCCACGCTTTTGCACAGGATCTGTGCTCTCCCATTCCCTCTGCTGCTGAGAGGTCAGTCTCCAAAGGCCATCCCTGTGCTGTGTTTTGGGGTGCTGCACACCCAGCCCAGCACTGAACAGCTCTGGGTACACAGCCAGGAAGCCATGTGTTAGATAAAAACACGGGGCTAGGATATTTAGAAAGAGAAAGCCTGGGTTGGTTCTAGGTCCTGGTTTCTTTGAGCTATCAAATTGCACTTGAATTACATTTTCAAGCTTTTTACAACATCAAGGAATGCTTGGAGGTTTTGATTTTCTCTCAAGCATAATCCCGAGTTTCCCAATGTCATGACTTGCCTTTGATTGCTGAGGTAAAATGAAGAGTGAAAATGAAAAATGACTGCAACACTGGCAGTGCTGGAGGCTTCCAGCTCTATGCCTAAAAACAAAATAAAAATGTACTGCAAATTCACTCTAAAACCTCTTCTGTTAACAAAAATACCCACTAACAATTCTTCTACCGTGTCTTTCCTATATCTGTAGCTATCACATGTATATCCTGTTCATGCTATCTAATGCATTCATCAGAGCATTACATGTAAAACAGATAGACAAGCTAATGGTAGAGCCAGCAGCGGGCAACTGCTGGCTCACTACACAAAGCTTCATGTCCAAGATGAGGCAGGCAGAGAGAGACCTACTCCACATCTCTGAGCGAGGTTTCTGACACATAGCTCAGTGCTTCTGTGGTGTGCTAGCTGCAACGTGGGGCAGATGTGCTCCAAACCAGCTACCGAGCTACGAAGCTGGGCCAACACGAGAGCTGGGCTGCACCTCCCACCTTGAACACAGCCCCTCGTTCCCCTCCTGCTTCAGAAGAAGGAATCTGCAAATCCCCACATACACATTTTAGCTGCTTTTCAGCCAGGTTCAGCTGGCATAGGTGCTGTGTAGAGCAATCCTTACACAGCCCACAGCTTCCATCACTTGTTTTGTGCTCAGCCCACACGCTTCACTTCTGAGTCGGCGCCTCAGCTCAAACTGTACACCGAAGTGAAGACCTTTCCTAGCCTCACAGAGGAGAAGAAAGCAAAGCATTCGAACACAGCACTCTTACTTTTAGAGCATGGGTTTAGCCCATGAGAAGTTCCATGTGAAGCAGAGTTGGAGGAGAACACCCTCCATCCTCTGTGAGCCTGTGCAGGTCAGTAACCCAGAGACCATTCCTCAGCTGTGGGGCACAGCTTTCTGCTGGATGATAGAGCTGGGCAGGCTGAGGAAGTGAAGGGCAACAGGCATTCAGCATGGGAAGCAGCCGGGGAGGATGGGAGCAGGGACTTGCCTGCTGTGAGACTGTCTCGTATTGAGGAGCTTCAGACTGAGAAACAACAGAGCATTAAAGGAGGATGATAAAGACTTTGAATATAGCTGAACAACTAAACTGAAGAAGCAAGATTTTATTGCTTACAATTATTTTAAATTCTCTTATGTGATATAATCTGAAAATAAGTGTATATTCTCCGCTAACAAAGATTCTTCTGCCACAGAAAGCATCAGCTCTGTAAGAACTGGGATTGATGTGCCAGAGCACATTGGTGGCAGAGCAGCTCCTACACTTCTGCAGCCAGCTGCTCTCCTCCAAGAGCTGAGGGGACCTGGACAGATGAATGGATAATTCGTCCCCACGCAAAACCCACCAACTAAAATCACTGTTAAATCAGAACACGGTTGTATATTCTTCCCAGGTAAATCATTTTTCTTATTTAATCAGCTGTCCTGAGAGTCTCTTCAAGCAGTAAATCCGCTTTATGACATCATACAACCTGATAACTTGATTAAGTAGGACAGCATTTTGTATAAGAAAGACTATCTTGAAATTTCTAAACCTCTTCAAAGCAGCAGACCTAATTTCTCACCATCAACGAGTGAAACAAAGTGAAGGAATACCGTCAGACACCTTTGCTTACAGCACATTGCACCTAAGCAGCGCTGAGCAAGGCTTTCAGTTCTCTGCAGAAGAAAAATAAAATCACAAACAGAGAATTTTAACAGGTTTCTCAGTACCAAAAATATGTCAACAGGTAACGAACAGCTTCACTTCAAAGTATTTAATGAAATAAAGATATTAATGCATTAAGCTTTGGGCATTTTTAAATGAGCATAATTATAATCAGGAAATTGATGATGTGTTTGCAAAAAATACTTGCAATATGCCAAGCGCTCTCATTTCCCTCTGGCAAAAAATAATAATAAAAAAAAAAATTAAAAAAAATCCATCTCCAAGGATTTATCCAAAGAGGAAGAGCTGAAGGGATAAACTCCACCGTATTAAATAGACTTATCCAATTCTGACTGGAGAAGGAAATCAACTGAGAGAGTGAGTTAAAAAAACAAATGCTCCAGGGAAAACTGAGTGGGATATGGTGGTTTTTACTGTAATTCTTTCAGCTTGATATTCAACTGATGTTTTCTTTCGTGCAAGTTTAGCCTAAAGAGGGATGACCCAGAGCCTTTCAAGTCTTGCTCCTCAAGAATAAGCTGTCATTTTTATAAGCTGGAAACCCCTGGATCCTGCCTTTAATATGATTTTATGTTAAAATTCAAATGGCCATCTAACCTCTAGAAACTGGCTCCAGAAGGATCAAGATGCTTTGTGTATCTCACATGGCCAACCGAGACGGCCAACAGACTAACCAAGCTGCAACAGACAGCAAGCCTCCCCATCTGCACTGCAGTGGTTACGCTCAGATGTTTATAAATAACATAAATTTAGAGTTTAAAATATAAAGTTAAATTCTAAGGTGGTAAATCATTTTATTCTGCTTCCTTATTGAAACAAAGCTGTGTGTCCAAGCTTCTGTCCCAGCACTTTTGAACCTGCTGGCCAGTTTGATGCAGATCTGATAGTGGAATAGAGGTCTCAAAGGTACTACAAAAGGTTTGCAAAAATAGGCAGCTGTGCAGGGGAGAAAAATCTGATAAATTCCCAGACTGAGGGAAAGGCCTCAGTGTGAGATCACACTTTATTAAAGCACCACAGAATTCACGAGAGAAAGCCCTTAGAAATGCTCGAGTCACACAGAAAGCTTAAATCAGAGCTCACACCTTCCTCAACACACTCAGGTCAGCAGGAGACACACACCTGTAGGAATCCAGCTTCATTAGCTGCAGCACTCACACAAGTGCTCATTAAACTCTTCACAATTGCACTCGGCTCCTTGCTGTGGCCAGCACCCAACTGTCTCAGGTACCTGTCCTCAGTTACCCGGGACCAGGCAGTAGTGCTGGAGCAGAAGCACCGACCCAGCAAGGGCTGGTGGAAGGGCTGCACTACGGCTTTGCCCCAGTGCCAACAGCTGCAGTGAGTTCTGCTGCCTTGCCCTGCCCTTCCCAGCAGGCCAGCTGCCCAGCGTGTGCCGCCATACGTCCCACCAGCTCACCGCACCACAACAAACTTCTAGCATGCACAAAGAAGGGTTGCCACATTCTGTGAGTGAGAGGCTTTGCTGTGCTCCCCACGCCTCACCAAATCCCATTCAACATCATCCTTGGCCTTCACTCCTCTGCTGCCTGTGCTCATCCTTGCATACAGCTCTACTCGCTCCCTCATCCATCAAGTCCTGGGCTCATCTCATTTCTTTCCCATCTGCTCTTCCCTCATCCCTCCGGTGACACCTCGCTGACTGCTCACTGTTCTGTCGGGCTGTTCATTTAATGGATTTCTTCCCTTGAGAAACAGTTTTTCAAAAATCACATCTTCTGCACCTAACAACTCAATCCTGGAACAAGGTCTTGCTCTAAAACTGCTGCATTGCCTATTCAAAAGCATTAAAGATACACAACAAAACGATACTGTGATAATCCTCAAATAACCTGCTGCATCCCTAAGAGAATAACAGGTTACAAAATGGAGGAAATTACAGCTAGACTTGATGCGATTTAAAATTAACTTAACCTTTTTGGTTCAGAACACGGCGTGTATTAAAGTTTACAGTTTAGCACAGGACAAATGCTCAGGTTTGAAGGCACATGTGGTGCAGGAATACTCTGATGTTGTTTGAAGGTACAGCGAATGCTACTGCTTGCTGTCTGCTCCCAGAGCACCAGGAGGGATGGACACCAAATAGCACAGTACCTTTAAGAACCGTTTGGATGGAGTAAAAGCTCTGCTCTCACAGTGTAAAGAGGCACCACTGAATTCCACCTGCAGACACAAACGAATGCCTTGTGCTGACATACTCTGTGGAATTTCCCTCCAATTACTCCTAATTCAGGTATGTGGTTCCACTCTAAGTAACAGAGTGTTACAGATATGAGAGCTTATGTTCAATATCTCCTAATACTCCTAGGATTGTCACACCATGGAAATGACAACTTCCCACCTCATTTATTGAGCACCTGGTTCGTAAATTTAACATTTATAGGTCAGAAAATACTCCTTAAGCTGGTGGGCCTGAATTCTCAGATAAAAGATGAACTGTTTATATAGAAGTGATAGCTAACACACCTAGCTTTCAGATAAGGGATAAGAAAAGACCTCTGAGAATACGTAAAGCATTAAAAAAGTTGAAGAGACTTGGTGTCAACAGAACAATCACAAAACAGTATGACAAAGTCAAGTTTTCACCCCAGAAGTAACCCACGGGTAACTCTGCCACCTGGCAGCAATGCACTCATCGCTGGAACAAGAATTCCCAAGTTTGGACTGCTTGGGCACCACTGCTGGGGACAGCAGAGGCTGCTGGCTCTGTGCTGGACTACGTGCACACAGAAGGATGTGCAGAAGTGTCCTCCTGCACACTTAAGCTCTGTCCTTTCCTCAGACAACAGCCCAGCACTCCTGTTACGTCCTCCGTTTTCCAGTTGCACTTTTAAAATCAACAACCCCCATTCCTCCTTCCTTTCCCTCCTCAACACGACCCCAGCCAATGATGCTCATGAATCCTGAATCACAGCTGGAGGTCTGTGGGTAGGCGGCCGAGAGAGCTAGGAGCACACAGCACCAAGATGCTATGGATTGTACCTGCCATGCCACTTGCCTGTTGGAAACACCTTCCTGAGGCAAAATGTTCCCTTCTGGAGCTGCCCAGCTGGAGTGGTGGTATCTGACAGAAGCACCTGCCCCTTGCTGCTGGTGGGTGCTTGGAAGGCCCATGCAGAATGGGAGCCCACACTGGAGCTGTCTGTAGAGGGATGCCACTACGCCCGGCGTCCTGGGCTCTGGGGTCTCTGCTCCTTAGACCTTCCCTCCTTCCCTGTCCAGCAGAGGTTGCACTTCTTACATTCACAGCAACAGAGATTTGCTGCTCCTTTGACGGGGCCCCCAAAAAATCAAGGCTTACATATTGCCTCTGGTAACTTTTTTTTGAGAGAAACAGAGACAGGCAAGCTCAAGCTGTGATCTCTGAGCGCTCATGAGGCAAGCAGAGGTGTCTATCAATACCCTAATAACAAAAGGCTCATTGTTATTTCTGGGGTAGCAGAAAGCACTACCTGTCCTCCAGCCCATCACCACAACACCTCTTCCAACTCAAAGACAGTAGAGGTGTTTTGAATTCACTAATATAACTGACATGTTCATCTGGGGTAGATATCAAAGCCTTTCACGCACACGTCTTCTTCCAAGTGTCATTTAATTTAGCAGTTGTTTTCAATGTGCATGTGACCACTACATGCCACAGAACCATTCTGAGTAGCCTGTCACAGCACACTCCAGCTAGCATACCTACAGAGAAATATTTTGGATCGCTTTTCAATGCCAGCTAGTCTCATAAAGAGCGATTATAGTCTCACAAAGCAGAAGGTAAATTGATGACTAGCCCCTAAGCCACTGCATTGAATGGGGGAAAATCAAGTCTTAAGACGAGGGAGAAAAAAAATACTTCAACTTCCTCAAACAGTTAAAGAAGTTATTCTGGACAGCTGTCTCAGTGACTGCAGTACTGTGGAAAATTAAGTAACATCTGTAATGAATAAAATTATCGTCATCTCACATTTTTACTTTCCCTGCTGTTAGAGGCTCGTTCCCACTACATACTTGGAGGAGTTACTGTTTAAACCAAACAGACCATTTTGGAACAGAGCTATTATGCAAACAATGTACTCTGTATTCCAACTAAAAGCAATGCTCTGCTAGTCTGGACAAGGCACGATGCACAAGTAGAGCTCATTCTATTTTTTTTTTTTTTTTTTGGTGCAGTTGATCAACAATAATTTATGACGGTAATGATGAAAGATACCTTCCTATCTAAAAATCAGACATTTAAGGATATAAGCACATAATAACCTTTTACAGGCTAATATTTGTCTTTCATTTCTTTCTTTCAACATTTGCATCCTTTCTGCATATTTTTAGTTGCAGGTCATTGCAGTGATATTAAGTGCTCTTCACTGAGCGATATGAAGATGTACCTGTATCATCATCTCTTAACAAGTTTGCACAGCAATACCTGCGTATGCAGATTTATACCACAGATGTTATCTTTATCTCTGAGTTACATGAAATTACTTATCTGTGACACCCGAGTAAGATCAAAGATCCCGAGCAATGCAAGCTTCCTGCACCGTGCCTTAAACAATTTAATAACCTTAAAGCATCAAATCGGGATGTTTCATGCCTTGCATTTTAATGCTATTCTCTGGATACCTGGTTTGTGTTGGTAGAAAAGATCATACCTAAGAACAAATGCAATCTAAGGCAATATTTAAAGATTAGATTATCCTTCATTGCAAATAGCTCGTTTGTTTATTATCACATTGCTTGCTTCTTGTTTTGCCTCTTTATACCACGAAAATGCTGAATATTCAGTTTAGATTTCCCAGCAGCTTTTTATTTTAGTCTAAAAACATTTACCTAACACATCCTTAACAAGCAAAGTGAAGAAAATTCAGCCATCTGTCTCTACATTACAATAACAGTTATGGAAGAGTAGATTATTCTATACAGCAAGAAATTTAATGCTAGGAATTCTTATACTTTAAGCACTGGCGTGCTCGCACCAGGTTTGTATATAAGAATGTTCAGCACCAACACACAGCAGAAACAATGATTTATAAGGAAACAGAAGACAAAATACATTAAAGATATTAAATGCATTCAATACTCTAATCATGCTATACCTCCATGCTTCAAACTGAGAGAAGAAAAAAAAAAAAAAGAAAGATCCGTGCCATTATTTTTTTCATCTCCAGCACTTCCCTAGTTCTAAAATATCACTAAACATACTCAAAATGACTTGCTGGAAACAAACACAATACAGAGAGAGATTCGAATCCTTACCTGGGAAACCCCCTTGTACCATTGCTGTACCAGCATGTACTTCAAGGTATCTGCATTCCTGACAAACATTCAGTGCTGTAAGCAGCTCAAATCCTCATCATACACAGGCTCAGTGCTGTCTTTCTTCTGACGACCTTGGGCCTATTTTTCTGAGATTTTTCTCTCCTTAAGGGCAAACCGTCTGTCTGTTTCTATTATGAGATGCCATCAATTATATTAATTTCAAGCTACCCACAAGCTAACAGTTACATCTGCCAGCAGATGAAAGCTGCCTATGCAAGCATGCAGGGAGCAGCAGATCCCTGGTTTCCCACATCTGACCCACTGATGCTCCACGGCTGCTGTTTGTGCACTGCCTGGCTGTGCTAGCATTCAAATGACATCTCTATCCCCAACACGAGTCACCTCAAATGGTTGTTTGTGTCACTGCGAGCTGCAGGTACTGCCAGGCTTAATGGCCCTCCGCATGGCAGAGGAACGGTTAATGGGTGTTATTTATCAAAGCATCCTTCTTACACAAACAACAGGGGTTAAAAATTGCATTCCTCAGTCAAACGGCTCCCCTAAACACGCTGTTTACCAACGCTGCAAATCCTGCAGTTTCCCAACACTGAGATGAATTTGTGGATTTTTGCTGCTGGTTTTTAGCGTGTCAGAAAACAAAACCCATCTGTTACTGGAAGCACAGGAAAAATTCAAACTTCATCCTAACTTGGATTTTACTGTAAGTCTGATTGAGCAGCATTAGTTTCATGGCAAAAAGCGTGCTGAACCGAAATATTGAAGAGAATCACAATCTCTCATTTAGTAATTAAAGAGATAAAACATCTTTCTACATTTATAAATACACTCACTCATTTGGGGAATTCCTTACTAATTCTCTGTTCCGAACGGCACATTTAAATTAACTCAAAATTCTCAGTTATTTTGGTAATGCCATTAATTTGTTCATTTTTAAAGATCATTGTCCTTTCTTTAGAACATGTATCACAGCACACACAAAGCCATCTGTTCACTGCATTATGTACAAGCACACAGTAAAGAAAAAAAATACAAGGAGTCCCAGCTGCAATTTTACTATTAATTCATCAAAAAAGTAATTTCCTTTTGCAGTACTTCATCAGATGCTGAAAATTGTCCACGTGATTCACAAATGCAGAAGAAAACAGCACAATTACAGAAACCCAAACTAACCCCCAACCCCAAACTGCAGTGACACCAACACTGTAATCTATCCTCATGTGGCACAGCAGCTTGCTGTCTGCCTGGAATGCACAGCCCTTCTGGATGCTCTATTAGGGCTGGCTACAAAACTTACATATTTTTAGCTAATTATGGGTCAGAATAAGAAAAGGAAAAGCAGATTAGCAGTACAGTCATATTAAACAGAGATTAACACAGCAAGAAAATAAAGTCACTGCTCTATTTGTCTAATCCTGACTCCTGCACGGTCTTTAGAAACGCGCTGCACTAAATACACTTGTTAATATATTTAAGACAATTAATTATTGCAATTGTTATTCTTTTCCCCCAAATTTTGTTTTCCTAATGCTTGAAGCATTTTTCCAGGCTACATCTTACTCTTTGAACATCTTCTCTACTTGCTGTTGATTGCAGTGACATCTATTGGAGAGGCAGTGTTTGGCTACACAAGCTGCCTCACCTGGAGACCACAGGTTTTGGTTTGCCACCCCTCTCAGCCCCCACGTTAAAATTTCTTCTCCTCTGTTTTAACACCATTTTACACGAGGCAAACTCCAAACTGTTGGATACTCAAGGCTTAAACTGCTTTATCAAAAGTTTTTGTTTAGCTACTGCTCATCATTCTGGCGCTTTTCCAAAGGGACAACGATATTTTGTCATCTTCACCCACAGCAGAACACAAACACTTCCTGGGGCTGCACCTAAAGCACTCCGTGTGCTTGGCCATACACTCCATTCAGCCTCAGCTGAACTCTCTACCATTTTTTTTAAGCTTTTGTTTTTGATGAAAGCCATCCTCCTCTCCCATGAGTACCAACATCACTGATGCTGTGGAAGCTGTGAAAGCCTTGGGTACGTTCATCCAAACCAATCCACACACGCAGGGAGACTTGCCCCTCTGTCACCCTAAGCAGCCACAGGTCGACCACAAAGGAGAACACGTGGCTGAAACACTAAAGAAGTTTTGATTCGGTAGAACAAGTGCCATTCCTCAAGTGTGTTAGGAAGATAAATAATTACGCTTTCTTATAGCTCCATTGATTTTTGCATTATCTGCAGACAAAAAAAAAAAAAAAAAGGAAGGGGACATTATTATCCCCTTATTAGATACAGTCAAACATCCGTGCAGACAGGAAGTCTGAGCGCTGCAGCATCTAGTCCATTATCTTAGGCACCTTTCACTATTTTTTATTATCTATTTTTATTATTTCAAGTTTATTTGAAACCCACCGGATCAATCTCAGCCTCTTAACTAGACAAAAACTTTTACAAAAAATAAATAAATTATCAGTTGAAATTCAAGTTTCCAAGTTCTTCCAGTAGTTGTCTTTACAGTTTTCTAATTGTCTTTAAGGGCCTTTCTTAAGTTATGATTGCCTCAACTCCATTATAAAAACATATCCAAATTGTACAGCTACAAATGCCCAAAGGAAAAGCTTACAAAACATTCCATTACGAACTACTCTGCCCATCCATTTCCTCTGCTTCTTTTTACTACTAACCCCTCATTACAGCAATAAGCCACAACAGGGTGCACATTAGTCTATTAGCAGACTCTTAGTGCACACCTACAGCCATCCGCCTCTAAAAGAAAAAAAAAACCAATGCCTATTGACACAGTCTGGAGCACAGCTGCTCCTAAGTACAAATGGCTCCTTTGTATGCTTTCCCTCCCTTTTATTTGTCTTGATTTTTTTTTTTTTTTTAAATTCTATCCAAAATCTGATGTTTTTAACATTTGGGAAACCTAAAAAATAAATCTTTATGGAGAGTGACATCCTCCAAAATCACCTGTCACTGTAATATTTTCAGTTTTTTTTTTTTTTTTTTTTTTAAAAGATGAAGCATTCTGAAGGCTCTTTTTGCAGCAGGATGAAGAATCACCAAGCTGGTCTGCCAAAAAGTTAAATAAGCAAGCAAGGAAACAAGTTGTCTTCTACAAATCCTGTAAGCTTAGTCTTCTCCAGCTGTTACTGATGTAACTGCCATTCCTCTCCAAAGGATTCAAGTTTTACAAAAGTATTTTAAAATGTAAACTAGAAGCCATAAAACAGTGAAGTCAAAGCACAGAGTAAACAAGCAGCACACTACACAGAGTCAGAGCTGGAGACTGATACACATTTGATAGTATCACTGGAAATTAGAAGAAAAAAGGAGGAAATGCCATTTTCAACTTGCTTTCAATACGCAGCACAACACTGAACTTGGAAAATGATCTTTGAGATATTAATGGTTCAAATTAATTTGGAATATAAAGAGAAGCAGGTCTGAAGCTGAGAATGCAAGGAGACTTATTTCAAAAAATAAATAAAATTCTGGATCTTCTTTGCAGTGCCAGTGGAGCTCAGCATTTAAACCACAGAAACATGAAGGATGTATGAAATTTCTGTAAGCCAAGTTCAACGCCCAACAAGGATTTACCCTTTTCTGATGAAAAACTACCTTTGAAAAGAGAAAGCAGAACACCTACAAGAAGTGACTGTTTGTTACAGCGAGCCAGCAATGAAAGCCACAATTTCAGTGATGGAAAAGCAGAAATAAAAGGGAGCACTGCAAAAAGGCAAGTGAGTTTAAACCCCAAAGGGGAAAGGAAATCAATATCAAAAGGTTATTCAGCCACCTTAAGGGGAAAACAGACTGAACACCGAGACTGCGGTGCAGTGTGGACAGGATAGAAAGGAAAGAAACATTTTCTGGTTTACAGTAGGAAGTCTAACAGTGCTTTGATTTCATTTTCAGTATGAGGAATGATGAAGAAGAACACAAGGCAAAAAATGAGGGTATGAATAAAAGGACAAACATGAAGAAAAAGTGTGAAGTGAAGCAAGTAAACTATTTCTGCTGTATGAAAGAAATCGATGAGTTGGTTCATGACATTTAAGTTGTATTAATAAGAATGCTAAATAAGTAAATAACTAAATCCATCAGTAGCACAACTAGAGTACACAGACTTAACAGCTCTACAACCTCAGAATGTCCTTCTAAGATCTTCCACACTATTGGCACAGATTGAGAACCACGGGGTGTAAATGAAAGAAGGGGAGGCTATGACATGAATTCACCTGAAATGACACCTCTTCTTTTCAGGATATCCAATCTTCTAAACTCAGAAGACAATCATTAAGTTCACCTTATGTTCAGTGAAGCTCAGTATATTATTAAGTTCACAACAAACGTAGAACTAGCATAATAAGTAGGCAAGAAAGAGACCAATATGAACATGCAAATTGGCACCGTAAAGAGGGCAGGTACTTTCCTGGACTGAGATTGCTGGGATGGTGATGAAGAATTAGGACAAAAATTAGGGACACTAGATAGGTCACAAATATAATACTGTGCTCAAATTTACAGAGAAAACTGTTTAATAGGTTTCGCAGAAAAGAAACTGTGGAAGTCCATTCCACAGCTGCTGAGATGCTTGAGTCTCAGATCAAGTGCTCCTCCTGACTACCACTTACCAACCAGAACACCAAAAAACCTTCTTCCTCTTCTTCCAAAATCTTCTGATCTCCACCAATAAATCAACCAACCTCATTAATTATCTCTCCAATGGCACACCGTTGCCAGCAAGGAGGAGGAAGTCAGCAAGAGCAGCTGGAAGAGCTTTCCCATCAGCAGGCCTCAGGATTAGAGCTTATACTGGGTGGAAGCCATACCTGCTGCTCCTAAGGCAAAAGCTACAATGGCATCTGTCTGCTTTGGTTTGGCCCTACCTTGGGAAAATAAAACCCACTCCAAGAAACAGATGAGAAATGTCATTGCTGCTAACAAACAAGTATGCTGTTTTGGTACATGAGAGTGCAATAACAACAACAAAAAACAACGACATGTCTCATTTAAGAAAATAATTTTGTATTCTTATCTGTGATTTTTATATCCCTAAACAATTTAGGCAAGACAAGCTATGCATAACAGTACTACATTTATCCAAAGTTGGAATTCAAACAGCAGTATCATGGAATATCAGTCGTGCTGTGGAAAACTCTCAAGTTGCACAATGTCCTCCTCTAAGTCCCTAAATGACTGCACAGAGCACTAATCACTGTAATTTGTTTTAAAATAAACAAACAAATAAAGATAGTTGCAGAACCTTTCCCTAGAAGATGTTACAAAGATAGGAGAGCTTCTTTTAGAACAGCACTGAAATAATAAATCAAGATATTTTCATTTTAAAGGAAAATATTTTGTTTGAATAGGAATGCCCCAAATCAACTGCAGGCTTTCTTGGGTGAGGACCATGCACCCAGGGTTCTCAGCCCAGGACTACTTAGCTACCACCAAAATTACAAGGGTAAAGCACGAAGTCTGACTTCTATGACTGACACCACTGCCAAAGCAAGCACTCTACAGCTCACTTAGACCTTTTTAGACTGAAAACAGAGCCCTTGTTACATCTCTTCAGAAGACAGCTATAGGATCCTGGCTGGGAAGAGAAGGCCGGCTAATAAATCAGCAGCTCTCAGTGAGGGCAAGTTTGAGAATTAGATCCTACTGCCACACAGCACTACTTCCATAACACAAGCAGAAAAAGGCAGATATCTTTATCATGTCATATAATCCATCTACATCACACAAACATCATCTGACACAACGATTGTAGCACCACTTACTCTCTGCACAAGCATCCTCCTCCTCCTCCTCTTCATCCACGCTGGCTTCCTCTGAGTGCAGCCTTTCAAGCGCTCTGTAGGGAGGTGGCAATTTCATTGGAGGTGGGGCCCCATACTTTCTCTGATGGATTCAAAGTAAAATAATTACATGCTTTGTATCCTCCATTCACGAGAAAAAAAACAAACATCCTGCTAGCTCCATGTGTTCATACATAGCACTTAATCACAACACTAAAATCTGGAGCACAGACTTTTCAGGCAAGAAAACAGAAAAAGAAATTACAGTGAACATCAAAAAGATACAACTGAGAATGAACTGTTGTTGACAAAATACTTGAGTATCAAGCATGAACGTATGAATATTAATCAAGGGTTGAAAATAAACACTAAATTATACCCCCATTTCTCATTAGAAATGCTCAAAGTTGTCTTCTACTGTTTGAAGTTAACAAACATCTAATACTGACATTAAGAACTCAGTTTTTATGTCATGGTAATATTTAGACCCCCAACTTCATTTTGGTTAAAATTAAAAAAAATATAATTTGAATTAGAATGTACAATAAAATTCTATTACCTCACATAAATAGAGACAGCTCCTGTAATGATGCATATAGCGGCGCATAGCAGGCAGAAGACCAGGCTTTGGATCTAATGACAAGAGCAGCTCCTTCGTCCAAGCAACAGTTTTATAGCTCACAGTAACTGGATAGTGCCTCAGTTGGCTATGTGATTTCACCAAATTGCATTCAACCGTATCCCATGCAACCTCACTACTAATAGCAGGATGCACTTTAGAAAGGGAACACCGAGTGCGTTATGCCATTAGAGCAGCCCGAATGCCTATAATGAGTGTTGCTATAGCTGGCAATTGCAGAACACCCAAACATCAAATCTAGAATAAAATTTTCTACTAGCTATAATGAAAGCTGAACCTGCATATAGATTTCTAAACTCTTGAGCCTAAATTTGCGTGGAGTAGTTCAACTAGCCAACTGCAATGTCAGCTACACACGTTTTCTGAGGTAAGACTGGCATCATCCCATCGGTTCAAAAAAATATTACAGAAAAATGTTGCACTGAGGATGGCATAACACTAATACATGAAATATGTCCAATGGTAGTAAAAGCCCTGCACTCGGAGACCTGGCAGCTGTTTCCCCTAAGCATACAACACACCAAATAACTCTTCCAGTTTTAGCTTGATCTCAGTAGAGGCAGAGCTGTACAAAATCCAGAAGGTTCAAGAAGCGTCAGAAGACTCACACAGGACATTACCACACACACAAAGATGGAAAACCTGCAGCTCCTCTTCCAGCTACCTATGACAAATGAGTATCACTGTAATTTGCTAACAACTCAAAGCCTAAAATTTGACCCTTAGCCACTTAAGACAGTAAATACTTGACACGAGACACATAAGCTTACCCAACGTCTTGCTATGGCTCAGGACAAGCTGAGTACATCACTTCTAACCCACCAAGAGTCCAGGTGTGTCTACACAGTGTTTCTGAATTAGCACAGCTCCTCCCAGCAAAGACAATGGCAAAAAACACAGCTAAAAACAGCTCATCAGCAAAAGAATTTAAAGCTGATTTGTCCACAAGAAGCTCAATTGTTTCAAGTGTTTAAATAGAGAAAAATCTTCACTATTGAAAAGATCATTTATCATACAGGAACAAGTGGATTTTTTCAGATGGAAATAGCAACTTTCAAACCAGATTCTTTTGTGAGACTTTGAAGACTGGACTAGAAATATCAGTGATTTCCCACAGGGACACAGACCAATAATCCACTAATAGCAAATCGTTCCAACTCCGAGATGCCCCTGCTGCAGCACAGTATGACTATTTTGTGAATTCATGTTCAAAGCTAAAAAGGAGCTGTGTATTTAGGCACTGATGCTTTTCTGTATTCCACCCACCAGTTTACAGCACCAATAGATGAAAAAGGTCTGAGAAAGATTAGGTTCCCTCTTTAACCTCCAAACGCTATAGAACGGAACACACTGGAGTCCTAGAGATTAAAGGCGGCGCATTGCACGAGGATGAGAGCTTCTGAGATCAGAAATATCGATAGCAAAACCAAGAAAAGGGGATTGTAACTGCTTCATTGTGAGTATTATCCATGGGCATGAAAGCAAAGCTTCAACATCTTGATTTTTTTGGGAGGGGAGGGGTGGGGGAGAGGGGAATAATCGAGCCTCATAGAGTCTGTATCTGTCAGGTACAAGTCTTACAAAAACTTTCAGAGATGAGGGGGTCTTTTCAGTTACACAAGAAACACAGAATTATTGAGTAGGATCAAATGAAAAGCTCGCCATATTTGTTGTTGGCATGTTAAACTGCACCGAGCTAAAGTTATTGTATTCTCTATTATTTATAGTTATTGTATTGACTCTAATTCTGTCACTGCTTCTTCGTCCTTGAAGGTGCACCTGATCTACAGAGGTCAACTCAGTTCCTAGAAGAAAGGCATCCAGGGAAATACTTGTGCTATTAAAGCAACCTGGCTGAGAATGAAAAATGAAAAGTGAAATTTTTCCCTTATTCTGGTGATTAAAACAGATCCACTGGTTTATATCAAACAGGTTTCCTTTTTTTTAAATTTTTTTTTAAATCTGCTGTAGAAGTTACTGTAATAGCTTCACAATTAGCAGGCCAGCAGCAGACCACTTGGTCATTTCCTTGTTTTACACAGCAATAGGAAACATGGGAGACCTACCTGATTTAATTACCCTATAACACAATTTTACTGAATTTCAGACAGCCTCACATTAAGGATATCATCCGTGTACACGTTATTATTTCTCTATTTCCACTGAAAAAGGAGAATCAATTTGCCTCCCCATGGAGCAAGGCAAGCAACTCCAGAAAAATGCCAATATAAAGCACCAGGGGAGCCTGAATCCTGTCTTTCATTTGGCAGAAATTTGGCAAAAACTACCTGAATCTAAAAAATTTCAGAGCACTTCAAGTTTCACTTCAGACTTCACTGAGGCTTATCATACCATTATAACACATTATTGTATCACTTGATTTAGTAGAACTTGAGTGTAGCATTACATGGAATAAATACCTTTTCACTCTTATTTTCTTTGTTTGCATCCTGATCTTTGCTGACTTTGATTCCCTTAGGATGTATGGCAGAAACCACCTGTAAAACAATACATATTACACACACTAGAAAAGACTGTTAGAGCTTTTAAACACCTGAAATTTAGGTAATAACAATAATAAAGCCATCCAGCACACTCTGCACTCTTCATGTTTTTCTACATAGAATTGCACCGCAGTGCAGCTGAGGAGTCTGATTTCACTGAAATTAAAAACACTGAATTTTTGTGCTCACTGTTTGACATCTTCCCTCATCTCCTCATTACTTAAACATTCCTCTGAATCATATGCCTTTTCTTAGAGAAGCATTAAGAGGTTTCTTGCCTTCACCTTGAAGATGAGGAGACATCTAAATCTCTTGAAATTTAGCTTGCTGCTGAAGGACTACTTCAGGTTTTTTTGGTGATCCATTTTACATGGAGCTGCTGGTGCCAATCTGGCTATTTTTCACCATTTCATATTTTGTTCATTTGGATAACTGAGTGTATTTTCACATTATGAAATACAAACAAATTAGAATACGCAGGGCCAGATGCAATTTTACAGATGGGACAATTGAATTAATATCTAGTCAACAGATTGACATCAACTTGATTTATAACAAAGAAACAAGGTTTTGAACCAAGCTAGGTAAGCAAGGATGTGGTCTACAAGCAGAAACTCCAAAAGAAAGGATGGGGACACGAATTGTCAGATCTTGCCAAAAGAAACTTAGCCTACTTTAAAATAAGATGCATACAACAGATTTGTTAAATTTTGGAATAAAAAGTAGAAATAAACTCACTTTTGGTACGTTAGACAAACTCTGAACTACAAACACAACAGGATTTCCTGCATTCTTGATAGCTTCCACTGCTTCTTCGTGTGTGGCATTTTGTAGATCTATCCCAGAAACCTAACAAATATGATTTGTTTTTATTAGGTAGCTTGTTATTTGCACTGCACCTTTTAAAGAGATCACATACATTCACAGAAGATTAGTTTCTATGAGGAAGGTTCCAAAAGCAGTCAATAGAAATTATTTTTGAAGGATTTTTCCTGATTGGTTTAAAGAAAAGCATATTAGTTAGCATTCACAATAAAGATGGCCATATATTTTGTCAAACAACTGTTCTATTCCAAAAAACAAAGAACAAGACTGTCAGAAAATGGTAGGTATAATAACACTTTCAGATTTTACCTGTTTGTAAACTAAGTCTGGTTTGAAACATCTTTCAAAACATCACACGCAACCCCAAAGTACACACAGGAATGCCAGTCCTGGCTGGGCTGATTTTTACTCATTTATCTCTGAATCCCAAGGTGACAATGCCATTCTCATCTCAGGCACTTGCTGAAATCAGCAATTTCCTTTAAACAGTAGCAAACCAGACAACAAGCCAGCTAACAAATACAAAATAACATACACAAAATAAAAACCCATATATTTCAGTAAACTCTTCCATATATTGTAATGCATACCTAGAAGTTATAGCAAGTTATAACATAAATTACTATTTCTTATTCATTCATAGAAGTCTTTTTATTTTCTTTCATTTTCTCAGGGGCTGTCTTTTCTTAAATATACAGGAGAATGTTAAACGATCTCCACAGTTAAACCTTTAAAAAGGAAAAGACAGCAGGGGTATTTTTTTGGTTTTCAAAACACAGCCATCAATACTTCACAAAGTGGTGGTTGTATTTTGTTCCTCCATCCATCCTTCCAAAGCTGAGTCAAACTTTATTTCTTCAAATGAAAAGGTAGGTTTGTCTGCATTTACCTCAAGTATTTTATCTCCAGTTTTTAAAGCTCTTGTTCTTCCTGCTGGGCTGTCTTCCAAAACTTGTTTGATAAAGATCCCTTTAAGTTCCTCTCCATTCTTTAGGCGCTTTATGACAGTTTGTCCACCAACAATACTTATTCCAAGAGACACATGAGGATCTCTGAAGATCTCAACACTGGAAAAATACATGCAGAAGTCTAACAGCTTGAAACAGTTAAACACAAAGCCTTAAATAAATGTAAGCTTTTGGTCTTTCAAGACTATTTAACAGAGTGAAGAGATGAAGCCAGAAGCCTATGAATGCTCACAAAAGACCTTGCTTCTTACCCTCAGTTGTCTTCACCCCTCAAAAAGAAAAAAAGTTATTGCCAGCCCAGGCCTACTGCCCTTCCAATAGGTTTTTATTTTAGAACAAGTCACAGTAAAACACACAGGTCTTCAAGTAAACAAACTCAGTCATTTTCAGTTTGATTAAATTGTTTGGAAATGGCAAAAACTGCAAATGGTATGCTAGAAATGATAAAACAATAAACAAATTTAATGCAGCTTGCTGGCTTCCATGTGTCAGATGCATATTAATCAGCTTAGGCAGAATTGTTTAAATCATTTTGTACGTAGGACCATAAAATCAATTCACCTAAAAGTGTTAGCAGCATAATGAGAATGTGGCTAAAGTTGGCTTGGCAATTCCAATTACACCACAGAATTTAGCAGAAAACCCATGGAAAAGGAGACAGAAGTACTCCGTACACTGCTCACACTTAATAGTTATTACATGAACATGAATTTGTAAGTCATCATCAACATAAACACACCAAGCTTTCCCAAGTCAGTTATATAACCAGAAAGTACAGTTCTGTTGAACATTGTTAAAAATACACTGTATCTAAGAAAGCCTAAGGTCCAAAAGTACCTTAAGTTACAGGGAGAAAAGGGATGAGAGAGAAAAAAGAAATAATCAGGCTCACAAAAATTAAGACATAACACAAATGAAAAGAAACGATGCAACTTTATGAACATACGTCCGAGGTGGTCCCCAGTGGCTGAAGTTTGGAGTTTCTTCACCTTCTCCTTCTTCTCTTTCAGGTAATTCACTAATTGGGGGCACAGAGAGGGGAAGAATAAGAAAAATAATGATAAAAAGGTATCAACCATACCAGGTCACAATTCTTTGCATATTTTCTATCTGGCAGTGAGACAGCAACACATTCTCAAACAGTGCAGTTTAAATGTGCAGTCAACAGACTAAGCAGGAATTTTTGTATTTAGGTTTAAATGTATCTAAGGAATGCACTAGAATGAAACATGATGGACTGGCCAAATGTACGAGCTGCTGTGCAATACACATCTCCACTGCTGTACCTTATTCAAAATGACTATTTAAGCAGTCATTTTTACTTTCTGATAAATATGCTGTGACTTTTACAGAGGGATATAAACATGGTAAAGCCAACTTAGCTTACCAGAAAGCCAGTTGTATTGCAACTGGGAGAACAGGTCCTGTGTGTTCCATTAAACACCCCAGAATGGGGTGTTAATTAAACTTTTATAATATGCATGACTCATCTATTCACAGGATAGGAATTGAAATATCAAACTGCAGGCCCCCCACAGCAAGGTTCAAGCAGTACATCCTTGCACACATTTTCTGCAGACCCTGAGAGCTGTAAACGCTACTTTTACATTGCAAAAAGGAAGTAGGATGTTGTACTGGAGAAATAATCCCCTCAACATATTGCTGAGCAGCTTTCAGACTGAGGGAAATTACAGATTAATTAGAGAAGAATTTGAGCCAACAGACCCTGAAAGCTGATCCTCTACCTGCTCACCCAAAACTGGTGGGAGGAGTAGAGGAGAATTTATGGTAGTGGCAACTACCTGTGACCAGTGCCAGCTCAAGGTTCGTCATCACTACGGCAAGATTAAACTGTTCCTGCACAAGCATGAGGGTCATAGCTAAACTCTGGAAGGGAAGGAACAAAGGAAAACAAAAAACAAGAGGACAAAGCTGTGATAAAGAGCAAAGGGGAGAACTCTTAAAGAGGTAATGACCAGTATTGCCAATAAAGGCTACATTCTTCTTCTCCAAGGCACGTCCACTCTTGTGGCTCCCACCTAACTGTGGGGTGAGTGGTGTAGGTGGGCCAGAATTCAGGAGAAGAAACATGGGATGTAAGAATTCAGTAAGACTGTAAGGCAAATATTCAGCTCCCTGGGTAAAAGGCACACATTGGGGGTGGCCTGTATCTCAGAGCTTCCCACAGCTTTCAACAATTCATCAGGTAAAGCAAGAAAAAAAGTTACGAGCGTTAACCAAAAATCAGCTAAAAATTGAAATCTTTCTCCATACCTGTACAAAACTGTTCTAGGCTGAGGTAAGGTCGTAACTCTCACAGATTTTTCATTCTTGGAAAACATATAATCCTCCCCTTCTTCCTTTTCAACACCTTCTAGGTCAACAGTGAGACCACATACTTTAGAGTCCATATGAAACTTTGTACCTAATGAAGTAAAGGTTTAGATGTAAACTTTTGCTTCCTCCGTCTCTGCATCTCCCTATCACCTTTGCAAATAAACCCCTCAGTTCACCATGCTCCAGATGTGAATGGTGAGAGATGATCAAGAAGCTCAGAGATACAGAGTATTTATTTTTGCAGGAAATTTAAAGCATGCTGATTTATCTATCTTTAATAGCACCTTGCTTCTGACCAGGTAATAAGAGAAAATGCCAAATCTTATTGGAATTGAGACATGCTTAGATACAGCTTATATGGCATATGTTTCTCACTAAAACATGATTAGAAATACTGTATCCATCCTTCATGCAAGGAGAGCTGTACAAAGCCGTGATCCAGCATGGATGACTAATGTCATTTCAGTGCCATAAATATAAACACTAATTAAATCACTAGAGCTCCTTGCTAAAGTCATTATTCTGCCATTTTGGTTAACAGAGTGTCTGTTGTACAAGATGCAGGTGACAAAGAATAAGAAGAAACCTCCTTTCTCCCAGCGAGTGCTATCACGAGCAGGCTGATAAACTAATTTGCTGACAACATACCAAATTCTAACCACTGATTTAGGGGGGATGACATTCATTTGGTCTTGAAGAGGTACCCTGAATTATATATACTCGTGTAATGAAACTGTGGCAACCCAGATTAAATATAAAGAAAATATTTGTCAAAATATCCACCTCCGAACCCTTCTTCCTCCGAGAAGTCACTTTATTCATTTTGGTGCGTCCATTACCACTCATATGCCTTGACTGAGTTTCTCACTGCTCTGAGGCACTCTCTGGAGAAGGCAAGAACTCACCCAGTGACAGCCCAGAGAACACACATAAACCCACAGGGCAAAGCTCTCACACACAGGGACAACACTGCCCTGAGACAGTATGGAAACTAGAAAGTTTCACGCCTGTTTCAAAGTCAGACATCATTGGAGATGCACATTAAACTGCCAGAGAAGATAAAGTAGACCATGCATGAAATCCTCCTGGTGATATACAGAGGATGCGACTCTCCACAGGCTGGAAAAAGCTGCTGCAACTTTCAGTATTACTTATGACAACTGTAGGTAAACATTTGGAGGAAAAAGCAAGAAAATGAAGCAGAAACTGCCTTGAGCCTGTAGAGATCTTCATTTGAATATTTTATCATCTGAAAGTTTGAAAATAAATTCGTGCTTCGGTATAAAAGTTAAATTTGTATTTACAAAGTTACAACACAGTAAAAAAAAAAAAAAGAAAGAAAGAAAGAAAGAAAACTTCTTACAAACCTAAATCTATTTTGTTTCTTGATCCTAGCTGAGTAGCTCCACTGTCCAATAGGCTTTTTTGGTAGTCACTGTGTGCCATGGTTCCAGAAGACTGTGAAGTTATATTAGCATTTTCTTCATACTTCAGAAAGAAGAAAAAAGTGAAGTTAGAAAGCAGTAGTATCAACTTATATAGATATATTTGACATGAATGTTGATTTTACAGCAAACATTCACATTTTCTCAGCTACATAATTACCTATTCACATAACTATGGACTATTGTAAGTACCTAAGCTGCACTATCATCTGGTTCTAGGAACTGATTGAGATTAAAAATGATGAGGAAAAGAGGGAGCTCATTTCACTGACACTGCTGCTGAAGGCCCCGGCATGACTTGACTTTGGTTATTACTGAAACATATCAAATAAGCAGAACTGAAGGGAATTCAGATGGGAAAGAGGACAAAAGTATAGGATAACTATAAATACACCAAACAGAGGATGTAACACCCAAGGAAATGTACAATCACTGTGTAACAAAATAGAACCTTCCAAAACCTACTAAAAGATAAACTGGTGTCCATTAGAGGTATTCAGATCTCAGCTATTAATTAAAACACAGACTGATTACAGAGTTTAGGTCTGGAATTTGCCTTGAGGAGTACAGGTCCCTACCATCAGGGTACAGCACTGAGATGCACACAGCATTACTTACCATCTGCTCCCTATTGAATGTATATTCCAGGGACTGCTTTGGACTTAAGTTGACACTAGATCTTAAGTCTTGTATTTTAGCTGTCTGAAGTTGCTCTGCCCATTCTGTATTCAGGTTCTTCTCTGAAGATGCCTTCTGTCTATCTGATGAGCTATATTTCAGGAAGTCTAAATCTTCTTCATACTCATCCACCAACATTTCCCGTTCTTCATCCACTTCTTCTGTTGTGGGTTTCCAGAATTCATGCATCTCCCAGGACTCCTTCTCATATCCACTGTCATTTTGAGAAAGTTGAAATGATCTTCCCAAGTCCAAAATTGGTTCATCAACAGCTTCTTCTTTAAAAGGTGTTTCATCTCTGAAACCCTGCGTAAAACATTACAGGAATATAGATTTTTCATTATTTTTCTTGCTTAGTCTTAAAACTATGTTTTATGTTAAATCACATTAAAATTACATCCTGATTTTTAAAGTGAAAATCTTCTATCTTTTGCATTTTTCTCAAAGAAAATGCACTCTCCGACTTACGATTTTAATAGCAAAAGTTACCACTGCAATTTCCTTTAAATATAAAGAAAATTCATTTGGATAGTTCAGATACTGCCACAGCTACTCAGAATAACCGCTCTGGACTGAAGTAAGGAATGATAATTTTTAAACTATACTAAAAAAACTGGAAAAAAACACATACAAATCCAACTAAAGTATCTTTGTAACCCAGACTGACTGCTATTGCTCTGCCTATGCAAGTACATTTCTTATAATACCACAGCACCAGTTCAATAAAACACTTCTGGGCTGAAACGACAGAGCAAGATACAACAAAACCAAGAAGACATTCAAGCCTCCCCTCCTCCAGACCCCAGCTACCCAAAAGATCTTGCTCAACAGTTCTTATCCTGGGATTTGTCACATGCCTCCCAGTTTCCAATGCTTTCTGTTTCTCCTAAATTGAATGAGGTGCAATTCATCAGCTCACGGAGTGAGGCTGACTGCAGCTACACACTACATGGACATCCCTGAAATTCTATACCTTAGGGAGCTATCAGAAAGCTTGCCACATGCTGAAAGCCTTTCCTCTCTTTACTTCAGGCCACCAAGCACGTGTGCCCAAACTTGGTCTTCAGGCACTGAGACCCTGAACACTGAAACCACTCTGCAGATTCAGGGGTCCTGAACCACAACATTTTCCCTTCTGCTTCCTCCTCTTCCCAGGCTCCCCACAGTACTTTCCTATTTCTGACCCTTAGTGTCAGAATCCTGTTTTGTTAGAAAAAGCCCAGACACTGCCAAAAAGTGCTCACAGTTCAAATGAGTGTCAGGAGAGAAAGCAAGAGACAGACAAGAGCATAAGGAAACAGTGCAGTAATACTAGCTGGCACGAACGCATCACATTAGCAGTCCAGAAGTTACCCCATTTTTCATAGGCATTAAATGTTCCTTTTTGCCCTGAGAACTTCAATCTCACAAAATATCCAATCTGAAGAGATTCTAATTCTCTTCATTATTACTTCAATTCATTTCACCCCTGCCGCATCATTCTCCAAACGTCGCAGACTTGTAAGAGCCACCAACTTCATGGTAATATTAAACAGTTCACTCAGAAACCACACAGCAATTTGCATTGCCATCTCCTGATACAGCACTTAGGTATGTATAATCACAGACTGCTGCACTGCAGTAGCAGACTCTACCAATGGAAGAGGGAATACGGCAAGCACGACAATAAAGTCTACTGTTGTAGCATATAAAATGTTCAAGTTTTTTTTTCTTTCCCCTGAAGTCAGCTTTGTCAGCACTATGCTAGAAAGTAAGAACTCAAGCCATCATGACACACTGCTCTCAGCTCTTATATGAGCAGATAAGGTAATAAATAATGGCAGTTTTACACCACCTTTCTATGCTACTATCAGTTATATTAAAGTAAAACAAAATACAAGCAATGGTATTTGCTTGTATTTTGTACAAACTGACCATTACAGTTCCCATATTCAGTAGGAGTAAGATAAAATACACTGTATAAAAACAGGTAATAACATTAGCTTTATTTAGGAAGTAGGAAAAAAATCTGAGCTGGCAGAGGACTAACTGCTCTGCCAGGAACCCTTTCTATGCACCTGGTAAACAATAAACTCCATTTTGCATCATGAAAATCAGTAATACATCCGAGCCAATTCCTACACATGAGACACCTATATCTGCCCCACAGTATTGCTCTGTTTGGTGGTCCTAAATCTAAAAAGAATGCACTTATCAATGTGAATTCACATTTGTGAAGTATTTGAGAACAAATGAAAATTCAGAGATCTTTCACTTTAGACAATTTATTCCTGCAATACTATTACCCTGGTATCTGAGTTTCTCTTGCTATTTTTAGTGTCACATCCCACCCCAATAATGTTATTACTCACAAAATGGAAAATAAGAAGTGAAGAAGAGACTAAAGAAATTACTCTAGGCCACACAGGAAAGTCTGTGAAGACGAACGGATCTCAAGCTTGCCTTATACACCAGACTACTGTTTTTGTTTCCATCCATTATAACACAGAACATTCTGTTCCATATCTTAACTTTTTTGCAAAGCTGAACCAGTGACTTATGACTATTAATGCTGTAGCATTCCTATTTCATAACCAAGATAACACAAGGTATTTTAATGAGTTAGTAAAATTGATCAGACAGTCCAGGAACTGCGTTGGCAGCGTAAGCTTGGTGTCCACAATACAATTAGTATACCAACAGCTGTTAGCATCTATTTTACAGGGAATCCATCCTGGAGTGTACCCAAAACTGAAATGTTACCTGAAGAATATTTTATCTTCTGACTGTAAAGCATTATTTCCTGTCTCTATAAACTTCAGCGGAACCGAAAGAATAAACAAATACCTGTGGTGCTTCAAGGATTATTGAGAAATCAGTATTATCTCTTGATTCCAGAGATCCGGGGCTGGTTTTCATGTTGCTGGTATCCATACTATGCATGTTCTCCTCCTCTTTGCTTTCTCCCTAAGCAAAGTGATCAAAATGATAAGTCAGGAAAATGTGAAACCTAAAAGTTCACATTTTTCAACTAAATGGAAGAGGGAGAAACAGCCATTGGAAAAGAAGCTGGAAAAAGTTACAGAAGGATAAAAAAAAAGTCACAGATGGAACAGGTGAAGAGAATAGCCTTTATTCTGTTTAGATATTTATGTGTGTGTATATATATATATATATATATACACACACACATATATATATATACACATATACACACATATATATACACATATATATATATTATATAGTTTCAAAAACGCATAGGAAAGACAAACACAAGCATACGAAGGATGAAATATTACTTTCTCAGAAAAGGAAAAAAAATGTATTGAATAGACTTCCTACATTCTTATTTCACCACTCTGCTACCATTTTGAATTACAAGCACTTTCTATCAGATGGTGCTTTGCCTCAGTTAATTGTGTCTGCTTGCCCTTGAAAAGCAACATTGCAGCCTCCTCAAGTAAACTCTTGCCTGTTCCTAAGCCCTAATTCCAGAAAAAAATTTCTACTTGAATTTACACTCTTGACTTCAAACGCATCAGAGAATGAGAGAAAAAAATCCAAGTGCTTACCACCAACGGTTTGCAGATTCCAAGAGAAACTCTTCCTGGGGGCACAGATTTCAACACCTCTACTGCCTCCGTTAAAGTTGTGCTGTCTAAATATTTCTCATTTACAAACACCAAGCGGTCACCAGGTAGGAGCTCACCACCACGTTCAGCTACTCCACCTGCCACCAAAGAGCTGATCACAATGGCTGTTCTCGTTGGATCCAGGGGATCCTGAAAAAGAAGCCCCAGAAAGGTGGTGATTATTTTGAACGTATAAGGAGGAGTTAAGCATGTTCCTCATCTTATACGACCAAACTGAAGCTTGCTAACGCCTGCGAAAAGGACTGTGTGCTAATACGGCCACAGCTTGAAGATTACAAAAAGAAAGGTTTGCAGCGGGAAGATATTCTGTCCCTTGCTTGATCCATTAAGAAATTTTAAATTCTAAAGCTCACTGATGCCCTGCCTGCCTTCTTCTCACATGCAGAGAAACAGCCAGGCCAACCTGGAAACAGAAGAACAACACTGGCACTCGTCCACAGCCCTCTGTCCAGTCTGTTCTGTGTTAGCGTTACATAAAATAACCATCCTGCTTGCAATTCAAGAGCTTCATGGCAGCTAAATTTGCCTAAAAAAAAAAATCACTGCAAGATCAGAAATTTAATTAAAGTTATTAAAGAATTAAAGTCACAACATCCAAGAAGCAGCACTGTGCATTTGCTAAACTACCGCAGTATTTCTGCCTTGTGAAATCTGCAGACAGCACATAGAAAACAATTTATCTGTGAAGCTTCCCTGAGAACAGAGGGTCAGCAACAGAAGAGTAACCAAGATCATTAATGAAGACACAGAACACTGCAGTGATGAACACGGAGGAACGTGAAGTAGGCAATATTATACACATTGGAGAGACTGTAAATTGATCCAGAGATACTACTTTTCATACAGTTTTTTCCCCAGCATTTACCTCTGCATTCTGTCAGGTACCATTTCTAGAATACATTCAGAGTCATTTAAAAATCCATTCTCAATCCAATGAGATAATCCAAAGTAATTATATTGTGGCAAAAAAACACAGACTTTAATTTTTACTTTTATTTTTTTAATTACAAGCCCTTCTTCCCCCTTTTGCTAAGTGCTCATAAAGTTCAGAAATGTTCCTTGCATGCACTATGACTTCAAAAGCATAATCAGGTACTATTTTTGCTCCTCAGGACTTGCATCTGATTCAGCACACGGGAGGGATCCAAAAAGGCAAAATTCAAGTCACAAAGACCACCACGACTTTGCAGCTCAGTGTTAATTTGAAAACAGGAATGTTTTTCTCTTGCATGTAACTCTACGCTGCTTTCTAAGTGAACTTTTTTTTTTTTTTAAGGTATGTACAAATATATGAGGCAATGAATGTAATGTCTGCAAATTGGCTGAAATTAGAGGAGCGAAATTGGAATTCAGCAGGAAGAGCCATGCTGGAACTGAATTCAAGTAATATAGTAATAACTGGTAATAACTCTCTCCTACTCTGCTGCTTAATCCCCCCATTTTGTAATCTTCACAAGCACTAGGTGTCCGTGCTGTAGGAAGAGGCTTCCTTGCTGGTATCATGTCTCAATAATCAAGCCCAGCAACCTCCTCCTGCTGCACAATGGTGTTCTGCCTACTGAACGAGTGCCAGGACACATGGGCTGCCCGACTGCTGCTGCTCAGACCTGCCTCGTGCAACACAGAGCGGAGAGGATTTCCTTTGGTTCAAATACCAAGCGATTCATATTCTGGGCACATCTTGGGAATTACTTGAAAAAAGAAAATAATAATAATAATGAAAAAGAAAAATGCCAGAAGTCCAGCAAAGGTTCTAAGAAGATTAAAAAAAAAAAAAAAAGATTTGCTTTAAAGAGCTAAATTTGAAAATGTAACGTTCCTGCTGCCCTGTATACACACAGCCAGCTTTACCTGCCCTTTCCAACCAGGTGCCCAACCGTCCTGATGACAGCTGAGCACAGAACAAACGCTCCATTTAACACAGACTTTTGAGATGTTTTTGATTTGGGAGGTTTTCTCCAACGCAAAACAAAAACAACATTTTAGGCTTCTTTGCAAAATCAGGCCCACATTAAGACAGCCGTTTTTATGCAGGGAGGACTGCTCACATTAGAAAGGCCTTGCTCATAGAACTAACCCAGCAAGTTTATTTTTTTATCACGGGTTCATCTTGCCACAGCAAGCAAGGTTTGTGCCTGCTCCCTAAAAGGGTGAACGCGCTCTCAGCAAAACTACACCTTTGCTGACACAACAGCTTTTATACTATGACTTTTGCTGGCTTAGCTATATTGATTAAAAAAAATGATAATTGAACAAAACAAAACCAGCACTCATCTTTACTGATGCAGATAAGCTGACAAAATATTTGCAAGTGAATGACTGGTCCAATAATTATGGCACTGACTGAGAATGTGGGAGAACCAGGTTCAAATCCTGTTCTGTCTGATCCAGAGTTTTTCTTTTCTTTTGGTTCCCAATCAGAATCACTTAAACAGCACATGGGATTCTCACCATCAGCTTCTCCTATACAGATACTCAAGGTCAGTGGCCTAACCACCACATTTCTGATGACAAGTAGTCCTGTTTTCACCTAAATTTTCACTGAAATCAAAACATTTCGGCAATAGTAAAATCAGTATGTTTTGGTAGATTTAGTTTAGCTGAAGAAGTATTCCAACCGACTCCAATCCTCCTGTTAAAATGAAAAATGACCGAGCTCCTGCAAATGCACACGGATCCCACGCAGCAATGTTTTGAGAGCAGCACGGTTATCAGCACTGCTTTGTAACACCTCATGTGCAGGAACATAGGCCAATATATCAGAACAAAAAGCAGCAGAAGAAATCTTTCGAAAGAGGGCTGTATTAAAAATCGTTGATCAGGTGAACACAAAGCAAGGGTTATAATTACACTGCTGTTTTCAAGCAGAGGGAGCTATTGTACAGGAAGAGAAGAGCAATGTAAACTGTACAGTGACAGGGTTAAGTCTGTAATGCGGGCAATGCTGTAAAAACCCCAAATGTTTGTTACCAGCACTGTGAATCACAATGCTATTGCCACAAGAAATGTAACAAAAGCCACATGTGAAGACAGACCTACTCCGTTCGAAGGTGTAATCTTTTTTTTATATATTCTTTATAACTTCAGGGTGACTACAACTGTGGATTGCACCATGCCTTTCTTACCAAAACAAAGAAGCAGTGTTTTTCTGCAAATTTAGATATGATTTAAACTCAAGCCCAAATGCACCTAAAGAACAACACCTGCTAAAACAAGCAAACAATGAATTCACATCTTGTAAACAGTGACTACAACTGGACTGAGTGGTTGTTTTTGTTTTTGTTTTTAATAAAGAAAGCAGTGCTAGCAGCCAGCTGAAAAACAGATTCTTTCTTTCCATACTAACTACAAGAGGGAAGTTTGCTCATGGAAAGCCCTGCCAGGCTCTGGGGCCACATGCTAGCCATGCTAACAGATCAGCCAGAGCCATTTGAGGTCACAGAGCAACACTGACTGCACGCATTTACCGAAGGCTTCTGGTTCATTTCACCTGGCTTATGGCAAGCCAGCTAATAGCAATTTTCAGTCACCAGCAGTCAGGTCTGTGTTTCAGTCTGCTTACTGGCTTGGATGTTGTTACAGGCTGGGAAGGAACTCCCCACCCAAACCCAGAGCTGTTGCTGTAACAGTACATTGCTAGAATACACAAGTAGCACAACATCAACAGTTCAAGCAGTTTTTATCTTTCCACACTCCCTGAGTAAGCTGGTCATCCTAAGATGGGCATAAACCAGGACTGGAATGTATAGAAGGGAACTTTTAACTTCTTTTTACTGCACAAAGGAATCTATATCTATAAACAATGAGGAAAAGGAATCAGATTGGTAATTCAAGCTATCAAGAGACAAAGCCTCCTCGCTCTAAGGCACCAATACAAACTTTTTTAGAAAAAAAAAAATTAAAAACAAAAACAATCACGTGTTAAAAAAGAATATTTGCCACTTGAAGTAATGCTGAAAGTTGAGCATTGCTGTGCAGAGCAGCAGCCCATGCAAGGCCTCCAGGTAACCCTCTGAGGAACTGGGATGCTGTAGCTGTCGCTCTCCTGAGCCAGTCACAGAATGTATGAACTTGTTCAAAATAGTCACAATTTATTCACACTTAGCACACCATATATTTAACTACATTGAACCGTAGCTCTTCCCTTCCCCCTACTGCTCCTCATCAAAATCCACAAACGTTTCCTGGAGTCCAGGTGTCAAATTTTTCCCTTCCTTCTCAGAGCCTCATTTGTTCTGGATCCATTTAGCAGCACTCAGAGTCAGGCAGGGGCCGCGGCCGTCGCTGCCTCTGGGATCCCTGCATTCAGGGTTGCACAGAGCCTCTTAAAACCCTGAGTTCTGCAAATACGTTAGGAGCCCCAGGAGCACCGAGTTAACAGAGTCCTACGTGCAACGCTGCCGGGGTGTGTAATTTCACGTGGCTTTGAGCGGGGGCTGAGCAGCGATGTCGGGCACAAGCACTGAGGGTCCGCACTCAGTTAGCGACCAGAGCTCCTTGAGAAACACAACTGGAAACATAACCAACACAGATCTCCTCCGTCCATCTTCCTGGAAAACGGAAACGCAAAGAACGGGCTGTCGGCATCCCTGCGAGCGCTGAGCTTCCCTCAGCAGGCCCCAGAGGGCAGCACGGGCCCGGCCCACGGCCCGCCCTCAGGCTGCAGCTCGGAGCCCCTCGGCCCGCAGGCGGTGTGCTGGGTGTGCTGGGGCTCGGCTGGGTGCAGGCAGCTACCACGCTGCTGGGGTCTGGTTGGTGTTTTCCTGCTTTACAGGCTCCTATGGAAATGCAAGGCAAAGCTGCGGGTGACTGACATTTACTGCACAAAGTCATTCTCACTCACTTGCAGGCTATATTAGTTTTGGCATCATTTAAGATCTAAATTCAGCTAGCCCGACTTCCTAGAATGTTTTAGCTTTCTTCGAGCAACAAACTGCCTGCTGCCACACAAACACTGCTCTGAAAACACACATCAAAAATAGCATGGCAAAGAATCCCAAAAGAAACAGTTTGAAACTTTTTTTCCTGTACCAATTTTGATTTATCTGAACAATTTTACAAGTGCCAATTTGTATACTTGCGAGAGAGCCAAAACAAACACATGTTAGAGCTCAGAGGTCAGAGCAGCTCAGCTTCATTACATTTTGCATGGGACCACTTCCAGGTCTAACATACATATACATATTTAAAACCCTCCAGTCTGCAGTCTCACTCAATCTCTGAGCAAGATACCAGACTGAGAGCTTCCCAAACACAGCACTGCAGCATACTGTACCAGGAGCGCACAAACATCAACAAGCAAAAGGACCAGGCAAACGCCTTTATGTTCATCTTACTGTTTAGGTAGAACAAAGGCAGAACAGCGCACGAAGTCATTTACCTGTATGCTCAGTGTTGTGATAGCATTCCTGATACTCATCCACTTTGTGGCTCGCTGCCTTTGCAGAGCCATCCTCTGCATGCACACCAACAGCAGGGTGCAAGAGGGAAGAAAGAACGAAATCGCATCCCTTTCACAGCCACTAAGCACTGCCCATACTGAACAGAGGAGAGGTGGAACACACGCATGAAATCCAATTCCCTCCCTCAGTTGGCCTCAAGGAGACTCCAGGTCCAAACCTTCTGGTCATGCACCACCAGCAGAGTTACAGGTGTTGATCTTCAGAACTGCCATAGGTACTCTAAGGCCTAAAGAAGGCTTCTGTGAGAAAGCACTCAGTTTTTGTTAGATCCACTTTCTTCAAGTTATTCAAAGTATCGTGGGCAGGCAGATAAATGTAAAGCATTTAAGACTCCTTTCTGCCTCTCCCACTCCTGTTAGGCTGAAGTCAGTAGGGCGACTTAGAAAGAAGTCTACACAACATAAGCAGCCGCTGGCTGTACCAAACAAACACAAGCTGATGTGCTAAACTACACAAACTACAGGAAGGCATCCAAGGAAGATGACTGAACTTTGTTGTGGTATAAGGTGAAGCACTGGTAACTATTGATCCGTAGTAAGGGAATAAAGCAAAGAATTTCAGAAGCTCAGGGTTGGAGCCAGCATTAATCAAAACTTCTGTGGTGGGAAATGTCAGCAAAGAAACAGGAACTTGCAGAGGAAAAAAAAAAGAAAAAAAAAAAACAGAGCCACACCTAAAGGAGAAGAGATAACAGGAAAATAAGTGTAAGCAGCACAATGATTTTCCACATTGGCCTTTCATTGCCTGCCATCTGAAGGCCTTTAGCAGCAAGAAGGAGCACGGCGGCCGGCCGCCACGCAAAGCAGAGCAAGGCTGGCAGAGCTACAGCAAGCACCACGCAGCCAGAGCTCATCTGCCCAGCAGGTAGCTGGGACAAAAGTGCCTCCAGAGAACGATCAAAAGAAAAAGCACTTGCTCTCTACTGCTATCCTCAAATTATAAGATGAAAGATAGACATTAACTATGGCAGTTGTGAAAGTGGCACTGTGCAGTGGACTCATGCACATGTCACTATCTTTTAATTTATCAAACTTTTCAGTCAACTTAAGGTTTCATCCACCTTTCATATTTGCTCTCAACAGAGCTAAAGTCGCAGGGATTACATTCATTAGTCTCTTAATAGCTTAGAGTTTCAGACTTCCAGCTCCAGAAAAAAACACACTGAGTGCTGACTACAGGGAAAAGCCATAGAGATAAGGAAAAAAAAAAAAAACAACCCTGAACTCAGAAGGAAATGGAGGAAAGCCACTGTGTGATGAGATAAAAGGAGGGATAAAGATGCGTGGGAATAAAGAAAAAAATACCAACGCACCAAGGGAAAAACTGCAACCTGCACCACTTACAGCCAATGGTCTTAACGCACATACTGAGTTTGATCAGCTTTCAGATTCAAACAGTCCACCCAGATAGCCAAGCAGGCACTTCCATCAGGTAGGTATGCTGACCTCAACACTGTTAGCCCACGGCAGTGCAGCGTGTGTATTCAGACAGAATAGAGCTCTCTGCATGGAGACCCTGCATCCTGAGGAGCAAACACATGAATTATGGAAAATTTGCTACAGAAAAAACTTCAAAAGAAGCAGAGTGAGACAGAAGATTACGTTTTTTTTTTTTTTTTTCCCCCTGCAATTAGAATCTGCAAACCATGACATGGGCCAAAGAAAGCTTGCAACAGTATGGATGGTGGAGAGGACAGAATGATGGGCAGAAGGGTTGCTGAGAATTTTAAGATCACTATGAAAAGCAGGGAGAGCAGGCAGAAAAGCTCTGGATCCAACAGTACTATTTGGCTTTGGGTAACGAGACATCTTCCAGAAGGGTGAGGTATCAAGAAAACAGAATTCCTCATTACTTCCAAAAGTTTTCAGAAATTTTCACATTTATCCATCAACATACACCTCAAATCTCATCAGTTCAGAGCCACAGATTCAGAACTGCCTGGGTTGAGCTTTTACATGCTCCTCCATCTCTACATGCTCACTGAAAGACCAGTACAGCTTTCAGATAAGCAGCACTCGATTATAGAGCTCCCTCTGGTCTTGTCTAATTTTCTTACCATTTCTGAGACTTGCTAAGTGTTTATAATAGAAGAGTCTAACTACAGTTTTGGCCCTTTAAATTCTAGCCTTCTCTTGCTGGCAGAAGACATCTGTGGAATAATAATGAATTTCCTTGGTTTGGGTTTTTTTTTGTTTTTATTAAAAGCTATTCTTTCTAGCAGGAAATGAAAAAGAACAACCAGATTGGTAGAACATGGGAGAATAGGGAAAACATTTATAAAGATTCATAATAATACTGCTTAGCATTTATTTCAAGGACGTGTGACAAACCAAAGAAAACCAGGAGTTCTAAGCAATACTTCGTTTCTCCTCAGACTCAGATATCAGTCCCAGGCCTGTCTGCTGCAGCTCACAAGAGGCAGGGTCTGTGCAGGACAGCTGCCCAGAGGACACACCACTCAGTGCATGAGATTCCTTCCTGCCTTCTCACTCCAAGTCAGGCTGATGATTTCCTCAAGCCCAACGCGTCTTCCTGCATCTACGTTCTTCAGCTGCTCTACCTAAGCAATCTTTCCCCGTGCATCTGTCTGTATCTCATGCTGAGATATGTAGTCTCTTTGATTTCTTACTGAGCTGGTTTTTGGTCTCCCAATGCCTTTAGTACTGTCATACTGAGGTTTGGAAACCAGTGATCGTGAACACCCTAGAAACTTCACCAGGAATGTGCTCAGTTGCTTTCACCAGCTCTTCAGTCCTGAAAAGTAGTATTTAAGCTGAATTCCAAGAGAATTTTTCAAAAAGCTACATTGAATTCAATTCATGACACACTATTAAGAATTATTTCACAAATGAAGCAGCTTAATATGATTTAAAGGATGCAGAACTTTCCCATAGGGGGAGAGAAGCAAATCCTCCGTGAGATGAGTACCAACACAGTTGGTACCGAGGCTTACGGAACTTTGATGTTAATGAATGTGGATGGGTTGTAGAGATGGGAGAAAAGCAGCCTTTATCAGTTTTCCCAGTACCAAGCTGATAGCCATTGTAAAACTGCTTTTTAATACAGCTGTGCAGCTTTTGCTAGTAAGCCACAGGTTTCCATCACATGATCAGGTGAAAATGTGCTTAACAAGGACATGAATATGCTCCTTTGTTCATAACAAACTTATCACAAGACAGACAAAGCTCAAATTATCACAAGAGGACAAATGTTTAGCCAGCAACTCGTCAAAGCATTCCAGCCATCTCGCTGTCAGACAGTCCAAAAAAGAGAAAAGAATAATCTGGTTGGATACCACCTTCTACGAATAAGTCAGACTGCTTTTTTGTAATTCTACATCTGGAGTCTGTTTGTTTGGGGCATAAAGAAATGAGAAAAGATATTTGGGGACGCTTAAATTGCTTCACTTCCTGTTGTGAATGACTGCGAGTGATTTTGTTGTAAAAAAGAAAACGATTGTTTCCCATGCTCCCTGGGAAAAGGGCAAAACATAACCTGCTGAATGTGCAGCAAGAAAGACTTTAGTTCAACAGTAAGAAAATACTGGTAATGATAATGAAGATAAGCCCAGGAATAAGAAGATTGTGGAGTCCCTATGGCTAGATCAAAGTGAAAGCCCGCTAAGCACTGACCCAGGAGGGTGAAGGCAGGCACAATTCATGCTGTTCCAGGTCCTGGTAGCACAAGGCTCATGCAATGTGGATATGCCTGTCACTTCTTGCACGGAGGGGCAGACATTTACACTCACACTGGCACAGCTAACCCTGCAGGCTCCTGCACCCCACACATCTATGGGCTGGCACTGGGCCTTGGCTTTCAAGGACAGCTTGCAGTGAAGCAGCATCTCACATGAGCTGTGCAAAATGTCAGCCCTCTCTATTCCAGCCCTCATCCTCTCTAGTTTCACACACTTGAAAATAGCTGCTTTAAAATACTCTGACTTCAAAGTACAGTAAATTAAGCTCCACGTAAAGTCCATTCAGCTTTTTGTTTAATTTGATAAAAGCTCATCAGACCATTCGAGCTCCCTTCTGGTCAATACTGCCTGAAGAAATCTGCAATTCAGCTACCTGTGGTTTTTCCAATATTTCTGTAAAACATTACTGACAGAATCTATTTGCCTGCATGCGCTGGATCTTTGCTGAACACTGTTTCAGGGCTACTCAAAGTACCCTTTCTGCTATTGCCACCACTTCTACCTCTCAAAGTGTGTGAGTTTTTTCTTCCTCTCACTCCACCTCCTGCGATGGCGCCGGTTTTATGAGGCATTTCTCCTGTATTTAACCTGCTGACACATCGTGCCCTCTTCCATTTCCCACTTCTTTGTAAGAAAAAGGTTTGGGTCTCAGTAATGACTGTTTAGTTCTTGACTTGTTGGTTAGAAGGTTTAGCTCCAGGCTAGACAAGGTACTAACAAGCCAGATGCTTTTACATCTACTGGTGTAGCCCTTTGCATCAGTTGATCCCAAAGCACTTCACAAACAGTATACCAGGTCCCCCACTCACCATCAAGACCCACTTGCCGCTAACTGCGCCAGCAACACTACATAAAAGTTAGTTAAGAGGTGAAAAAAGAGAGCAGCTTCCCCAAGTGAAATTACAGGGAAATTAAGGGAGGCAGAGTATATTGCTTTGTGGAGAAATTGGCCAGAGGACCGAACAGCACACCTTTTTAACGGCCAAGAATGGGGCAGGCTCCTCGTTCAAGGTAGGATGGCCAGCAAGGAGGCTGCTTCCTCCGAGCTCCCCCAGGGCTGGTGATGCTGTATCAGCTGGGGAAGCACACAGAGCCCACCAGCAGGGATGTGCACCTCCCTCTGCAGTCCCGACCCTATGTGTTAATAAGAAAAGGCAACACCTAGCTTTGACAGGACCCCCACACAGCAGCAACGACAGAAAAATACACTGAAGATTTCATTCTAATAATTCTTTGATGTTTGCTATTCTAAATAAGCCATAACACTCCAGAGAAAACAAACAAACAAAACAGTGAAATCAACCATTTCAAGAAATACACCACAAGATCAGCCCTCCTCAGCCACCCCTCTTCTTATCCAGTATTAACCTTGCCAGCAAGAAACCAGTTTCAAAGATTTTAAGATCTCCTGCTATATAATGAGAAATCAGGACATTCAGCAGAAGAGAAAAAAAGAACTTTTTATCCAGTGATCATGTGAAGATGAATAGGATCCTATACAAATACAGCCTTCATAATAAAAAGCCTAAATCTAACCCATTTCTTTAACAGTAACCCAAAGTTTTAGGCACAACTGACCAGTCCTTCATAGAGGACCTTAATTAATTAATGAGAAGGCTCTGTCTTGAGCACTTAAATCCCTCAAGACAGAGGAAAGAAAACACGGGACAAAGTAGTGATAGTATTGATAATGCATAATTGGTATAATTAATTTGTAATTAGTTCATTAAAATATATAGGCATTGGAATTATGCTTGTACATTTCTGGGAATATCCTGCAAGTCACTTGGGATATGCTTATCATTTATTTGATAGATGAGACATTATTAGAAAGACAGCCCATTAAAAATTCATACACCAGAGCAATAATTTCTCCATCTCAGCATTCAGTTTTCTAAGTACTCGGACGCCTATTCTACTTCACTAAGAGTTTTTATTAATACTGTCTTCTCAGAGCACGACATGGGAACTGCAGCATTTTAGACAACTGAAGCACAATATCCAGTACAATAATGGAAAGCAGTGGGAAGAAAATTCCCCAGCACCATGAGGAGCCTGGTCTCTTAGCACTGTTTCACTTCTGCAGCACATCTGGCACTGCTCACTGTCATAACAGACCCCAGTGCAAACACACCTGGATGAGCAGGATTTCAGGGGTTCTTAAACCCTGCAGATAACAATCACCATTCTCTCACAAGAAGGAACTGAAGTGGGTCAGCATACACTGGTACTTCAATAGGACTTCTAAGACATTATCATAACTTGACATAAGTGGAAAGTAAGAAAGAATAATAGCACATCGCAGTTTTTATTCTGTTGTGCTACTTTAAACATTCCTACCAATACTTTCTGAAGCCCTAAAGCTATTTAAGAAGTTCCATTTCAACCAACAGCTACAAAAAAAAATATTTTGATCTTAAAAAAATCCAGAACACGGTTACATCACCCCCAAGTTCGGTACTTGAAATGTACATTTCCTAAAGCTTCCAGAACAGAGAGTCAATCAATGTAAGTCTAAGCACGGAGAGGGCCTTCTGTTCAGACTCACCTCTCACCCAGAGGGTGGTGAGGCACTGGAACAGGTTGCCCAAGGAGGCTGTGGATGCCCCATCCCTGCAGGCATTCAAGGCCAGGCTGGATGTGGCTCTGGGCAGCCTGGGCTGCTGGTTGGTGACCCTGCACATAGCAGGGGGTTGAAACCAGATGATCATTGTGGTCCTTTTCAACCCAGGCCATTCTATGATTCTCTCAGCAAGTCTTGCCATTGCACCCTGCCTCCAGCAACACGAACGGCAGCCTACAAAGGTGGGTCCATTCCTGACACAACTCACTGAGCTACACAAAGCCACGTGAACGTCCATCTTGGCTTTGCTTGTTTTGAGTAATCTGTTGGTTGTTTTTAAATGAGTGGTGGACAAAAGTGCAAGCAGCCTATTTGTCACAAGGCATGAATCTCTTCTCGCAAAGCAGAGTATGAATCTCAAAAATGCTGCTGTTTAAAAAGGGTAACTGTAAAAAGAAATGTCAAAAACAGAGTTGGATCTCCAGATCCTTTATAGTTAAAAACTCCACTGTAATTTTGTGCTACTCAGCAACCTTTCTTTGGCATTTCTGAACAGTCTCCCATTAACCACATAAATTTCTGTCCTCTCCAATCTAGCGTGGACAATTATTTGTTTTCTTTGCCCTGAACTCAAGAATACTATGGATTTATTATAAGTGCACAGTTACAGACATCTCCATATAAAAATTAATCTGCAGATGATGAAAAGATCTAAGAGACAAATCCCAAACAAAAGAGCATACTTTATACATAAATATCTTGAAATTATAAAGATCTGAGATTAAGTGGTTTACCACTCATTTAGAATTGATTAGAATGCATTTAAATTTAGCTGAAAGTATCACAACATTGCTCATGTATTTGCATCTGTGAATAAGTAAATAAAAAGCCTGTTATTAAAGCCTTCATTAATTCTGATTATATGAGAACTTAAAAGCAAATCTGTGTATTACTGCTCTGTAAAGACTCCAAGCAACTCTACAGTAAAGCTGGCACTGTAGCACAACATGTGTCAGTGAAAATGACTAACAGGATCTATTTTCAGTAATCTTAAATCACACTGGTAAAATATAGAATTAATGGTTTTGCATAATACTTCAGATTTTTTTTTTTTAATTCATTCCCAATGCATGTTGTATTGTATCAAAAATGTAATTGAATTTTATAGCACTTGACATTTATTCGCAACAGTTGAATACATTTTATTAGACTACAACATTCAGGCAGCATTCAGATGTGATGTGTATATTATTATGAGGAGTGATCCAACTATTTTATTCCCTTCTAAGTATGATGGCTAGATGTTAAAAATATGTCAGTTTGACAAGAAAAATTAAGAACATTTCATTCAGACTTCGGATTTTTAGTTTCTATAAAGCAGTATTTTGGAAAGAAGGATTAATGACCTTTAGTAGAATTTTCCCACAATTAAAGATTTCTCTGTTAATTTCTAAAGAGCTCCGTTGTTACATACATAACCTAATCCAAAGTGTTTCTTGGAGAAACCAGTTTTAAGCTAGAAATGGCTCCTGAATGTCAATGTATATCCAGCATACCAGTTTTAAAGTTCAAGCAAGGAAACAATAATTGAAAAACAAAACAAAACAGAAATATTAATTAGGTTCTTCAAGCTCTAATCTTATACTAATCATTTAAAGCATATTTGTATTTACACAAACATGAGTTTGCTACACCAGTTCACCTGTCAGCCCTGACATTCCCTTTTGACTGTGAAGGACTGTTGTGGTAAAGCTCCACCTTTGTAAACTTTCTTTTAAAATCTGATAGTTTTGCTTTTATGGCTTGATTCAATGCCTGAAATGGCAAATCTTTATAGGACTTGTGTGTGACCACAAACTGCAGCCTAGTACTGCGTTTTATGAACAAAATGCTTTAAGGCAATGAGGGAGAAAAGGACTCATTAAATATGGCACATGGAAAATGACATTGCAGTACCTAAGAAAGTTTTCTCATAGTTAAGAAGTCATTCTAAGTTAAAATAAAACAAAAACAATCTTCCCCTAGCATTTAGCCCTTAAACTTGGAGTTATGAGGTAGAGTTTGATTAAAGACTTTGCACTTTATCACGTCCAATAATCAGACTGGTTTAGAACAAGCTCTACACTATACTTTAAAGCTAAAAATAAATTACTTTTCCCTACACAGTTTCTTGGTCCAAGAGCCAAGTTGATTACCCAGTAATCTACGTCACGAAACATTTTAAGGCAACATATTTAAAAAAAAAAAAAAGATTGAAGGATTTTTAATATTTAGTGGCACAGAAAAGTGTACCTGGTAGTCTAAAATGCTGAATCCTAAACCATTTTTGTCTTTCTCCAGTTCAATAATTTTCACATCAGGAGACCATAACGCTAATTCCCCTTCTTCTTCTTCCTCAGGATTAATGTTTTCCTCAGGTTTCACCTAAAAAATAAGAACTCTAGTTCACATTCTATGCTTTGTAGTTATTTACAAGCACTACTAATTCAATACCGGATTACTATTAAAGACTCATACATGCCCTAAAATATGAATTTTTATTGAAGTAGAACTTGATCCAACACTATGAGGCTCACTTCAGGCACTGGTACCTTCTCCAACTTGATGCCTTGGATATATACTGTGTTCTGAGCACTAGGGCCCAACCTGGCATATGAGCATCCCTATATGACTCAAATTAGTTGTAGCAATATTACTAACCTGTTACATGTTGACGAACTTCAGCTGTCCCATTAGATGCATAAAGAAAAAATAAATATCTTAGCATAAAAGATTTAACCAACCATTGTCACATACTGGAAAGACCAGATGTTAGATATGAACTGACACTTGTGGCATTTAATAAGTAGACAAAAATAGTCCTTAAATTGTAACTATGCAAGTCACATCTACTTTGAAAGAACAGTTTCTGACTTTTATATTTCAGCACAAAAACTATGAAAGAAGCAAAGTTACTCAATTTCATCATGTAAGGACAACTTCCAAATGCATTTATTGTTGTACAAGTACATATACCAAAAAGGTATCTTCGGTTTTTTGTTGTTTGCTGTTTGTTTTTTTAAAACTTATATATGTTTTAATCTAGCTACTGATTTCACCAGCTAAATCTTTACAAACTATCAAAACATGATGTCACAGGAAAAACATTAATTGCAACTTCACACTGCTTTGACTTTATTTCTCTGTACAAATACTGCATGCTCACATCTGTGAGGCAAAAGGAAGGATTTCTTCTTCTGCACACTGTCTTGTCTTATTTTAAACAGAAAAAAGTAGAAATATTCTGAGATTACTCCTTTTCATTAGAGACCTCTTTTCATCCAGTACTGTCTTATGGCAAAGATGTGCAACCAACAGTATGCACGTAGAAAGATTTCAATGAGATACAACATCAAAAACACACTGGAACAACTCCTGTATGCAATGGAAAGATCCTTCTACAAAAAAGCTTTGATGTTGCTCTACTCTTCCATGAAATGTCCATATTTCATTTTTAACTCTCCTCCCAGAAATCCTACCTTACAGGAAATTAGATCAGAAAAGATGAGAAATCAAGGTGTAAATACTTGTTATAAATAGGAACAGCCATTACAAGTGTCAAGCTTTAGTTCAAGACTTTAAAGCTTCTGCAATGGAAAGAAACATTAAGTTTAATATTTTTCCAGTTCTATATAAAAAAAAAAAAAACCTACTCAGAACATGGAAGTAATCAGCTAATGGTGGCAAGGATGTGATTTAGTATAATTCAAAGTTCTCACTCACCTATTAAGTGTAAGAATGATGAATAGGATGTACATAGTCAGCATGCATTGGTGATTTACCTACCTTGTATTTATAGTACAATGAAGTTTCTCCCTTTCAACCTGCATAAACTGAAGTATAAGTAACACTGCTGCAAACATGAACTCTTTCTCACTGAAAAACCAGCAGTGCCTTACAAGCCCAAAGTGAGTCACAAAGGCAACTGCAGATGACAACTAAAAAGAAAACTGGGTTTAAATACCTACAAATGTATATTTAGAAATGTTAAGATTGAAAAGTCTGGACCAAACAACAACAACAAAAAAAGAAAACAAACACTCTCTCTAGAAAGCTAAATTACTTTCTCAGAAACACATGCACGTGAAGTGATCTTCATTATATCCAACTGAATGACATGAGAAGTCTACCTTTTGTTCTGGAGATGGAACTCTCACAGGGGGTTCATCCACAAGAGACTCACTGCCATCATCAAAAAGTCGCCGACAGCAAACCATTGTAAATGGAGGTGGCACTTCTTTTAGAAAAGTGATTGCCTCACGGCGTGATTTTCCATACAGCTGAACTCCATTTACCTACACAGAAAACACATATCCACACAAAGTTATATAGGAGGATATCAACCAGATTACTTTCATCAATTTTGATGTACTTGCCTTAGTTGCATGTGAAGATCTAATTTTACCTAGGGATTCCAGCAAAACTTGCATTGTTTTATTAACAAGTGCTCCTTAAGTAAACATACATGCATTTCTATGAATGTTAAACTTGATCTTGTGTCTACTGCTACATCGTATCTCTACTTTCTTCAGCTTCCTACAATTCATTTTCCAGTCACTACTTTTCCTAGCACAAACTCTTCTAGAAATTACTTTATTCTGACTTGCTTCTTTGTTAGGAATTGCCTTTTTTTTTTCCCCCCCCAAAACCAATAGGCTGATCTATTTGAATTTAAATAGAAATGTTCAGTTTTCAAAAATGTTTAAGAAAACACAGATTTTTGCTCTAATCAAAAACTTGAAGTCAAAACTGGCACATGTGTAAGTGCTTCAAACTGTAACACATTGGTTGAAACTGATATAGATCCTACACAAAACATGCAAGAATGGTTATATAGTGGAAAACAAACCAATTACAGTAAGCAATTAATCAGAACACCCTGATAAAGACCTAAGGTTACAACCCCGCACGCTTTAGTGCTCCTGAGTGAGAAAAGAAGACTATAAGGCCATTGTTAATTAATATTTTAAACCATAGACTTCTAAAAAAGTAATAATGTTGCTTTAAAAATGGGATGCTACAGTTACATTTCCTCAGGAAAATAAAAATACAGGGATGGAGTCTCTTTCATATACTTCCATAATATGCAGTATTGTGAGGCTACATCTAACTTGCCCCATAGTGATGCCATTAAATATGAGCCATGCAAGCTGTCAGTGGGTGCTGTGGGTGTCAACACGAAGACTTCCACTGACAAGCACTGCAGCCCCAAAGGAGAAGAGGTTTAACTGAGTTAGTGCTATGGGTTCAATAATCAACCCTGCCTTTATCTCAGGGCTCTCTCTCAGGCCACCTCAAATCTGCTCTCGTGACCAAATGCCCAGTATGGCTGGATTTCAACTAATCTACTTCCAAATCTACTCCACAACACAGACCAAACCAAAGTGGGAAAACGGAAGTTTTTTGGTAAGATCACACAGCAAACTCACGTTACACACCGTTTTTAATCGGATTTTATTTTTTCCATCTTTTCTTTGCACACTGTACAGTATAAACATAGTTCATACTGCTGACAATCAGAGTTCCTCTCCTACTAAAGAACACCTAAGGAGAAAATTCGGAATGCTAAAGCTTGTCTGCAACATTGTAAGATGAACTGCCATGCTTTTTTCTGTAAGACCTGCATCAACTGCTGAGCTATCAGGCTAATCCATTAGTTAATTATTTAAGCAGAAGTATCTACGCGTAAGGATTTTTTAATGCATTGAGACTGGCAGTGTGGTGGAAAGTTACCAGCATTTCTCAGCATATTGTGATTGATGGAGAAGAGCTACTGCTCGCTCCCAAGCAGACTTGGGGACTCCCATTTCTGCTTTTGCAACTGCCAGAAATTGGTCTCTAGACACGCAAGGTGCCGAGCACCCCTTCAGTTACCACAACCCTCCAGTTAGTTGTGCTATCAAATAGGAGTCAGTGAGATTTCTCTCACAAAACTAGAAGAACAGGAGGAAGCAATTTACTTCTAAAAAAGAGCACAATGAAACCAGCTAAAATTAGAGAACAAAAGAAAATACCATGTTTTCTATCATAATTCAAACACATCATTAAAAATAATCAGCAGTCAACCTCACCATATATTAAAGAAAATTCTTGTACTGATTGCATTTTAATCCCACTTGTATCAGGCCCAGGTAGAGCTGCTTGTTTGGGAAATGGGGCTGTCACATTTTCCATTGCAAACCCCTACTTAAAGGGATTTATAAGTTGGCTGCAAAAACATACTCTGGGTTAAACCTGGCATATATAACTTCAGCCCTGGAGCACATTTTGATTTTGTTATTTTTTTTCCAGCTACAGAAAAAGAAAGTATATGCTCACTACGTCTGGACATATCTGTGTACTTAACTGTAGATACACAGTAATAAGTAAAATTGATAAAAAAATAAATATAGAGTTAAAGTTTCCTAAATTACTTTGCAGTAATTGCTTTTACCATATAACTTTTTGTTCAGTGGCCAAGAAATTTAAATGACACTTTCAGCATTCCATTAATCTCTTCCTTCAGGAATCGAGATTTCCTCCATTAAGTGATAACTGAAAGAGATGGTTTAGGTCTTAGTGATATCAGTATGAATTTTTGATCAACATCAAAGGGTGAACAACAAGTAAAGGCAATAGAGCAGTACAGCTAACAAATTAATCTTTCAGAAGGCTTAACTCTATTCCCATTGATGTCAATTAAATGTTCTTTGCAGCCACTAAAAAATATTCAAAATATTTCATAAACAGTGTTCAACAGGAAATTAATGACTATTTATTTGCAGGCTTGAGATATTGATAGATACAGACACAAAACAGGTATTATTTTAATTTGATTAAAGGTATATTCTTCCTGAGCTGATAGGTCTGGTCTGATTCTGATAACTTCAAAGCTATCTGACTACTTCTCTATACATATTTAAATTGATGTACTACCTCTCAGACACTAATGTCTCTCAAGACTCAACAAGCAAGTTAAAATGCTTAAGAGGAATTTCTGAGACTGCTGTACATTTTTTTCCAGGAATGAAAAATATTAAGAAAGATAATCCACCAGGTAGAGTACAAAAGCTAATGCCAGTTTGCTCAAAAAAACCGAAGGACCACAGATACATCTACATTCAACAAGTATTATCTCAGCCCTTGTGATTCCTGATAATCGTGTTAAACACTTCAGAAAAAAGCATGAAGTCACTTAGAGGTCACAAGGAGGTACACAAGTGAGGAACGAAACGGTGAAGAAAACGTGAGGCTTCCAGAGAGTTGCTCTGCTTTCAGAATCAACTCATTAAAATTAGTATTGCACACACTGCAACAAAATTAAAATCTAATAGGAGCATTTTAGAAAAGGTTTAAAGAATGCACTACTTCTGTTTGTTTTACCTCCAGAAGTTCATCCTCCAGTTGCAGAAGACCAAGTGTTGCAGCAGGACCATCAGAAGCAATTGATGATATGTAATGATGTCCATCAAACGAGTCTAGCTCAACTCCTAATCTCAAAGTATGGATGGGTAATAGCTGCCAAAAGATGAGACAGTATGGATACACTTACTATGACATGAACACATTTAAGACTTAACAGCTCAAATTAAACACGGGGAAATTATTGTCTTAATTATTGACTCACATTGTCTGTGTTACAGCACAAGTGTCCAGAATTTCTCTATACAAACCATTTACACAAATAAAAACAACCCATGAATCCTTTGCGCTGTACTCTTAAACAATGCTGCCATTTGAAAAGAGTGCACGGAAGAGAGGCATCACTCAAGTACGTCTGTCCTACCCAAACAGTGAGTTTTGAAAAAGCTGACAGAAATTCCATCATGACCATTTAATGCTAACTTAACAACAACCCATCACAGGATCAGCTGTCTTGACCCTTGAGGATCTACACTACTTTCGGAGAAGGAAGAATATCCATGGCATCCTCTGCAAATATTTAATCTTATTTCTGCAGTGTAAATTCATTGATTTTGTGTTAGCCTTTTCTCATGGAATCCCTTTTATTCTACTTTTTTTCCCCTTCAGAAAGCCTCCAATTCTTATTATCTTTGTGTGATCCAGACAAGACAGCAGGGATCACAGCAACCCACAGAGAGGAGGCAAAGATGATCAGCAGCATCTGCTCCTTCAGTTTGGTAACTTTCTGGCTCTTTATTACTTAAATTGAAACACTGAATCTCCACCCGGTTCCCCAGTTTATTCTGGATGTTTAAAGGAAAAAGGAGCAATCCATTCATTATCACTTCCTCACGGCCATGCCTTATTCTGACTTTATGGTCTTTCTTCACTGAGACATCCCCACAAGCACATAAATGCATCACTTCAAAAACTTGGTTTTGCAGTACTAGCATACACACCTTGAAAGTCTACCAGAAATTTCAGAAGAAAGAAATTCTAACATCCTAACTAAAAGGACACTCCATCCCAAGGCTGGATCATTACACTGAATCCCTGCACAGGATTATGACACTGTTTAACAGACTTTCAAACCCTACCTCATTCTGCATTCAACAGATATGCTACAACTGAATTTCAATGCAATTAAGCACCCAATAATTTGAGGCTTTTGCAAAATTTTAGCTCGGTTGGTTTGTTTTTTTTTGTTTGTTTGTTTGATTGTCTTTTTAAAGGAACATTTGCCCATTGTACTAAAAATGCTTTGGACCACTCCGGAAAATAGGCAGGCCATAGGCAGCCTCTTTTTGAAAAGAGACTGAAAACTGGAATCACCCCAAATTTATGAAATATTTATGAAAATATTTATGAAATAAACAAATGTGGAATTTTGAGTCATAAATGTCAACATATGCCATGAAGGAAAAAATCATGCAAGTCATACCTTTGAGTACTTCTGCAGTTCTGAATCATCTGTAATGGGCATATCCACGTTCACAACCTAAGGAATTATACAGCGTAACTATTTTCAATACCAGGACAATATTATATTGATGCAGAATAATGTTAAGTGACTGTTAGAAAAATGACTGTTAGAAAAATCTCTGACGCCCAACACATTTTGCAATGTTGTGATTATGCTTTATTAGAGGATTCAAATATTATCCTATTCCTGAAGCCTGAGTGACAATTTTAGTCAAGTCCAGTAATCCTCTATAAGCACAGAATGCCATTACATTTGACACAAATACCCACAGCAACTTGCCAATCAGAACTGAAAATTACAATGGCCTAAATTATTACTTCAGGCAACAGTAGAGCCACCTAACATCTAGACTAAAATGCTATCTTCTGCAGAATGTTTCTAACACAGCTTGAAATACATGAGTTTAATTACAAATTTGAATGCAAAATGAATCATATACAAGAAGTAGAAGAAATCCCTTCAGTCTATCTCGAGGACTTTTTTTTTTTTTTTTTTTCAATTTGAATGCAATAACTCTAAATATTTTCCACCAATTTTCTTGTGAAGCTCTTCCTTAACAGAATTCGTTTGTAGCCATAGAAGGATATTTATTCAAATTTTAATTGTAATCAGATGAAATCTGTAGTGATCTACAGTCCAAGGCTGAATTCTGGGTCACTGTCATTTAGGTTTTTGGGAAGTCAGCTCTATTTGTTAAGATTGGAAAAATACATAGCCTTGCAAAAATCAGGTAACTGTTTCCATTCAGGCTGCCTTGGAAATTTCTAGTGTAACAAAGCAACCTTAAGTCTTGGCTTGTTCTTTCAGCTTAACTTTAAATAGGGCTTCCAGAGTCCTGTCTTCTACCCCAGTACCTCGGGTATTTTTCCCAACAGGCAGAATCTGTTTCATGTCCACTCAGTTGTAACTACATGAATCTAGGACCGATAACTCCTCAGCCAGACTGTTCTCAGCTAGGTACTTGGCAACAAACACCACACAGCCATAAATCCCCAAACAGGCTCCCAGGGTGTCTTTCCTTTCAACAGGATCTCAGTTTTGTTCGTAAGTTGCTACCACAAAGGACTGGAAACACAGAAGCCACCAGTGACACTAAATCCTCTCTTCAAACAAGGAGAGAAATACTTAAGAGAAGTCCTCCGACTCACAGTCACCTTCAGGGCAAGTTTCAGGGGATCTGAGTGCAGGGGCAAGGACAGTGAGAAACAGAGAGTGAGCCATCAGGCTGCAGTCTAGCTAAACGCTGTTACTTAACACAGACAAGCAGACCAGATGACAAAAACTGGAAGAACCAAAAACTGACCTTCAAAACAGGGTGTTGTAACAGCTTCCTTCTATTTTTTAAAAGGACCAACTATTAACGTCTTAACACTAAATGGCCTCAAGTTGTGTCAGGGAAGGTCTAGATTGGATATTAGGAAGAATTTCTTCTCATAATTTGGAACATGCTGCCCAGGGCAGTGGCAGTCACTGTCCTTGGGGACCTTGAAGAAATGGGGATGCTGCACCATGTGTGGACACAGTGTGGTGGTGGACTTGGAGCACTGGGTTGATGGCTGGGCTCAGTCTTAAGGGTCTTTTCCAACCTAAGTGATTCCGTGATTTTCACTCCTGCCATTTTGCTGGCGGCAGCTCAAGAATTAGAAACGCACAGTTTCACAAACTAAGCAGGTTTTTGTCCTCTGTGGGAAGCACGATAGTGCTAAGGAAGAAATATCAGACTCTTGAAATGTAAGGATGGGAATACCAAGCAACTGAAGTGGGCAGCCGACCAGATTTATGACACCACGTACATAATCTTATACGAACTTCAGATCTTAAAGCAGTGCTAATGGAAAGAAGCGAAGTGAGTTCCTCAAGACAATTCTTAAAGCTACTTTAAATCTTCCAGAGAGCAATTGGAATGATGGCTACTCCAAGTAGTAAAAATAAGTGTCTCTAAATCAACTGGACAAGCATTGCAAAGACAAACAGGGCATTTCGCTGGTGGCAGCGAGAATTTTTTAAGGCTTCAGAAGGAAGGTTGGCTGGAATGTCTTTTAATCTGTACTCACTGGCTAACGTAGCAGGAGCGAATTACCATTTCAGTCAACTCCTTATGACAATTAATCAAAACAATCTTTTGCTTGGCAATTATTTAATACAAGGTGAAGAAATATCTAATAGGCACTGGCACCATGAAGTTACATTACCTTGAATTACTTCCTGTTTGTCCAGTATGTTTGAAAATCATTCTTACATCTTTCTAATCAAATCCTCAGATTATTTGTGAAACATCACGATTTTATCTTGAACTGTGGCGGTTGTTCTTTTTTTTTCTTTTCAGTGTGCAATAAATCTAACAGTTTCTAAATAAAATCATAAAAATGCCACGTATTTTAAGTGGCTGCTGTGATGTAGATTTAAAAAGACTGCCCATTTTCTTAAATCTCCATTTCTGTCTAGTATCTGTGTAACAATTTAACAATAGTATCTATATAAACAGTATTTACAAAAAGTATCAGCTATACCATTTCTGTATTTCAGCCCCGATGCTAATGGAAACAAAGCTTGATGTTACTGATCTGTTCCAAATGCTGAACTGTTCTATAAACAGCCTGTAATAAGCTCACAAAGCTGTAATTTTAAAAAATAACACACATGAATGTAGTTTATTGAAAGGTAACATACCATAACTTCATATTCAGGGCCCAGCAGGTTTTCCCACTTGGACTTTAGATCATATGCAGGAGGGAATGGGTCTCTTCCTAAATATGAAAGGCAGGATTAAATTTACATTTTGCATTCAGAAATACATTTGCTTCTCAACACTTCCATAAAAATTCAGTGTAAATAAAAGATTAGAGGAAATAATCACATATGCAAAAAAAGAAATGGCATTAAGCTGAGTCTATCAAACAGTGCAAATCAAAAATGACTTTCTAAGGAAAACAATGCAAAATGTCAGCTAGTGCTAAAGTGTGATTTATTCAGCTGAGTGGCAGAAGAGGTGATGCTTGCATTGATGAGATGTGAGTTCTGTACCATATAGTACTGTAAATAAATCATTCTTTCAGGCTGCAAAATAAATCTCACATGACTTCATAATTTGTTGCTATAAAAATGCATGCCACTCCAAGGGACCATTATCTTCCACCAAAATGAACCCCTGAAGAAGTAAAACACCTGACAAGATACTGCTGTTATCATGGAGCTGTGTAAGCACAATGCAGTTACACACTTTGTTTATACATTTGGCAGGTACAAAGGCTTGTCTAGTTTAATTAGGCCAGTAAGTAACATGAGCTTTAATATAAGCTCCAGTTCTAAACCAGTCTTCCGTGGGAACTTGCCTATCTTGACATTTATATCTTTTCAGCTTTCTTACTTATGCAACCAAGGCAGTATTACAGTCATGTAAGACAATTTGACAGAGCTAGACAGCATAAAATGACTGGCTGCCCTGCATTTGACCTCCTCCAGAAGCTCAGCACACATATAAAGTTCCAAGCTGAAGCAATGTTTAACTGGTAGGAATCAAACTCTAAAGCAAATTCCATCTAGCAGCTACAACAGCAGCAACTGGAGTCTGAATTACTGAAAACTGTTTTTTTCCCCCCGAATGACTGTAATAGTTTGTCAGATGTCTAGACAAGGCACAGACCACTTAGTACTGCCCATGTGTCACACTGAAACTTAGAATGTAAATCACAACCTCACATTTTGCACGCAAATGAGCAAGGAAAATGCTCTGGGGGAGTGGGATAGATTTAGAAGTCACCAAGAAGCTCAGAACCTACCTAGTAGGAAAAGCAAAGACACATGGGATGCCTAGCTGCCCTTATTTTCAACACCTTCATAGATTGCAAAGATAAAACATGTGAGCTTTGCAATAGAATCCTCATTACATCATCTTTGATGTAGAACTTTGATGTTTTCCACTCATTAAAAATAAAGATATAAAGTTAAGTTATAAAACATAACTGTATTTCCTCCTTCACTTCCTGTCATGTCAGATAGGCAAATTCTGTCTGACCTGCACTGAGAAATGATATTACTTAGAGCCTAGGAACTGAGATTTCTCTTGGGAACATTCAGTGTGCCTTTAAGCAACAGACTCAAGTTGACTTAGATATTCAAGGATTCCAGCAATTCAGATGACCATTTTCTGTCACCAAAAGAAACTCCACCAATCATGAAAACTTGGGTGCTGTTTTTTTGTTTCTTTCTTTGTTTTTAGATGCAGACCACGGCTCTCTTTGAAATAAATTATCTTCTTTAGAAAAGAGAAGACAATTTGTACTGCAATTCTGGAACACGTCTTGAGATTTTTTCTTTCATTTGAATTTAATTGAAGTTCCTAGGGAGAAGTCTTCTTCATGAGCTGTATTTTCATCACAGGCTGACCGCTATCATTTACTTCCCAACTGTAGCAAAAACAGAGCATCAGTGCATCTTCCTACTCCTCCTATTTGCATAAGCGTTTAGGAACAAAAATTCTTGTTTCTTTTCTATTTCCAAGCTATACCTTGGAAAGCTATACACATGACTTAAGAATCTGCAAAGCCCTGTGCAGTCTGATACGGATTTGAAGGTTCACTAGGAGCAATAAATCTTAGGGTCAGGCTCAAAGTTCAGTTCAGCAACTGTAAACTATGCTCAAATTGGCTGAAAACAGATTTCTTCATCAATTCCTGAACACATTACCAAAGCTCTATAGGTTGTACAGAACAAGTGCTGATGCACATCTCCACGTGAAGTTTGCCCCTTTCTTTATTTCAAACACGCGTGGAAGTAAGTCTCTGTCTGTAACTTCCTTGGAACTGTGGAAAAGCAGGACGAGCAGGTTTGGATTAGATACATTTAATTTCAACACTATTGCTCAATTCACCTAAATGCTCCTTTTCCCTCCAAACAGCTTTTTCCACATGATAGTTAATAGAAGGTTTCTTTTTAGTTTCTCATCCAGCTGGACTTCTCATGAGCTGAGGTATGTACTACATCTTCTGGAATGTGCTTCAGAAACGAAAACGCCTCCCAGGACAGCTTCTATTAGCAATAACTTCCAACATAATCACCCTCCTGTCCTTCTGCCTGCACTTTTACACAGTTTTTCCTTTCTCACTAGGCAGCATCAATTAAAAAAGAAACAATCACACACGTACTGTAAAAATGGTATTTTTTTGGTCAAAATTGCTGGCTTTTTCTGAACTGGAATCTTTTCTTGTAATCTCCTCTGGATTTCATGAACTCACGATACAGGAACATCTCCTGTGCTCTAGTATATTTCACTAACACACTTCATCTTCCCTACTGTCGGATGTTTTTCTCCAGCCATCTTCAAGCTCCTGGCTACCATCATCACATCTTCAGATTCTGAGCGCTGCTTCAAGGCAAAAGAAAGCAGCTCTGCCCAGCTCGCAGCCTTGCAGATGCAGCTGTTAAGTTAATTGCCTCTGGTGTGCTAGGAGAAAGTTTCAGGCCTCGTGCACACTGCTTCCTAAACTGCGTTGCATTTGTAATAGCATTGTTTAAGCATGTCTTAACCTGGTCAGAATTACTATTTAATACCTCTCCAGGAAACATAGTTTAATAAGAATTTCACACAACTGGGCTTAAAAGGAAGCAATGTATAATTTATAAAACATACTTTTTGCATTAAACTTTTAGAGGCATTTCCAGAGAATAGTCAGAGCCTTGAATTAGCAGTATTTACTTTAGCACCATTATAATTAAGTGTCCATCACCATGTCCAAAATAAACACCTATCTTTGGAATCTGGCAACTACACCGAGGTGGAATCTTAGACATCATATTTCAGCATGAATAGAATTTGCAATTAAGTGTTTCAACTTTTTAACAAAGATACACACATTTTACAGCAAAAAAGTTTTGCAGAACCCTGTAAATTAATGTGTTTTTTCCCCATGAAAAATCAGTTTACTCAAGCAATGATGTTTGCTTATTAAAGGCCACCGATTCTGTACTCCATTATAAAACCACGTCCCTTTCATTTTCCTGTAGGTCCAAAAAGGACCAGCACAACCAGGTGATACCGAGGGCAACATCCAACTGCAGACAAAGAATACCCACACTGATTAAATTTTGGCATCTCAAGACACACTGTGCAAACAAACACATCAATCTACATTATCCAGGGTAAGGGGAACTTGTATACTATGTGTTTTTCCATTCTTCCATGCATACTTGCTCCATGATGCACCATGATACTGTCTCTGCTAGCAAACAGCAAGGGTCTAGCCAGGAGGTATGAATTCCAGGCACCAAGGTTCTTCAGACTCAGGTACATCTGCACCATACTCCATGGTGCTCCAAGAAAGGAATAATGAGATTAGCACAGCATTGGAAATGAGGGGGAACCACTCACATACATAAAATTTGGTTAAAAACACCTACAAAAACTAGGAGGTTTGGAACACTTACGGAGAGGCAATGGATCCACATCAAACAAACTGAGTATACTGTGAAAAGGGCTCAAGAATACAGTTAGATCCAAGCTGCCTCTTAGCGGAACAGAAAGCTCTGAGACAGGTGTAGGTAACACATCCTGAGACAAAGAGTTCGGTAACTTCAAGACAGGTAAAAACCATTTTAGTTCCCCACACAAACTGGTCTTGGCACTGATGTGCTGTACATGCACAGTACTAGGAAACAAATTCCTCAGGAAGTTCTTTTTGCATCTGTCACTGTGACACAAGATAACCCAATCACAAGTAGTCAGGAATTGACTGCAGAGATATTGTTCACTTCAGCAGAAGAGAAGACCTTATGCACAGAAAGTTCAACAGGATTTAGAGCAAAGAAAGGACTAGGTACTTGAAACAGGACAGTGTATTGTTCTTTGAGCCTCTGGCACAGTGAGCCTAAGTCCTCCTGGCTCTTCTGAGCCGAAAAATGTCCTGCAGCTCCTAAATACATCCTACTGCTAAGCCCTTAAATTCTTCCACCAGTGTAAATACAGATCAATATACACTTTTCACTCATACAGCTAAAACAATGATTTGATAACCTTAAACCATAGCTACTCAATCACCTCTGTTTTGGCTTCCTATTTCTGGGAACACGCAAAAGTCACAACAAAGGATGTCTGGTTATAAGGCTTGGACAGAAAAGTAAAACAGAATGGTGCATAGAAACTGCTAACATTTCTCTCATTTCCAGGTTGTCTTTAATACTGACAGATCTTCCACAGTCATAGCAAAATTGTTATTCATTGACAGTCATAATTTAGACTCCTCCATTGCATCTACATATTTAAGAAACTACAAGGCATAAGGATAATTTATGCTGACTTCAACACAATCTGTAGAAATTCACCCAGAAGTTACTGTAGATACGGCCAGAAATCAGCAGAGAACTGAAGCATACCTTCTGGAAAGACCAAACCCGAAGAAATCCATGCCTTTGTGATCTGTCTCTATGCCCAACTGCCTTTACTGGTAAAAACGCATGTCTAATTTCAACTCCTATCCAGCTTCCAATTCCAGTTATCAGGTTTTATACTGCCTTTGCCAGATTCTCAGCTAGCTGCACTGGTGTGCAGTCAACATCCTCCCAGTCCATCTAGTATGCTCAGGACAAGCAAGCCAGAGACTCAACTCTAGTTTCCAGCAGTAGTATGGGAGGAAGCACTATGCAATGATATTAGTACTGCAAGATAAATGAGTTGGGTCTGGGAAATAGCAGACAGCAATGAGAGGCTCATTGCCAAGTCAGGAATCTCACAGGAGGTCAACATAACTTATGCCAGGCTTCCTGCTTCTCTGGCACTCCAGGAAATATCAGTGATCAGGAGCACAATAAGCAGGGCAAGCAAACAGGAGGGAGGCAGTTGGTACACAGATGAGACAGATGTTAATCATGGAAAATGACCTACAAGTGAAGATGTCACAATACACGAATCCCCATCTCTGCTGCTGCAGCCACCTCTGGTACTTCAGCAAGCCCTGCTCATTTACAAATTCCTGAAAAGTTGCTGCAGCCCAGGTCACAGGCTGTGAGAGGCCAGGTCAAGGAGCTCAGGAGGTGAGTTCTGATCTAGTTTCTGCAGGGCCAGAAGACAGAGCAAACAGGCATCATGAACTAACAAATATTTAGAAAAGGCTCTGCAGAGGTGGGAGCTTAAGACCTGAGAGTACAAGAAGGAAGATATGACTGAGGAAAGATTGGACTACCAAGTAAAGGTGAACTCCCAGGAGGGTGGAAGCTGACTCTGACTTCTGGCAGGAGGAGGAATGCTCCATCTTCATGCTCTTCACTTAGCGATTTGGTTCAAGGCCCTGACGGCAGAGGAGGATGAAAAAATTCTATCAGAAGATTGCAGGCAGGACACCTCACGTCATCAGAGAAAGATCACGGATAGAAAGAAGAGCTGGTGAGCTGGAGCAATTCAGCTGTACAGAGCCAATGAGATTCATTCTATAGTCCTAAAAGGGCTGTAACATCAATGGATATTATCTACCAATGTACCAGCAAGTCTGTGGACAGTGTTACTTTTGGGGTATGAGGTTTGGTGAAGGAGTTGATAGATGTAACAGGTAGTGCTTTACTTCAAAAAGGACTTGAATAAAAGGTATAACAGAACAAAGGCTACAGACAACACAGGCCATGACAGCTAATCAGAATTGAAACTAGGTTAAAGGCTTTTTCAAAGACTCAGAAGAAACACTGCGAGACATTCTATCAACCTGATTTATGTAGAATCTGCAGCTTTTCATTTTGAAAATTTTCCTTCTGTTTTTGGTTTTCCTCATTCCTACTGTCCACACTAGTTTCAGTCCCTAAAGCTCCAGAAGATGCTAAATCTGGAACACTTGGCTGCACTGTGAAAATAGATGGGAAAAAAATAAATCAGACAGATCCTGCAAAACATATGAAGAAGTAACAACACTTCATTTACTGCCATTTTTGTTTGTGTTTCGGTTACATGGGAGTTTGACACTCAATTTTCCTCAAGTATTTCACCTTCTACAGTATGACCTTACCAAATCTAGAATCACGTGGGACTTAGCCCTAAATTAAGTCACTGTAAATTCAGCAGAACAATCAATCAATTACTGAAAAAGGGAGGGGAAAAGAAAAGTCTTACCTTTATCTGAACATCTTTCTGAAGAAACAGTAGAAGGCCTCCTCCTGAGTAAGGTGAGGCGTACAACCTGCCCAGTGTTACGCAGCGTCTCTACCACTTCTTGGTTGGTAAAATCTTGTATATTAACTCCATCAACCTAAATCACATCATATAGCAGTTGTCACATCACATTCTTATGCTGCACCACACATTTTAAGGGATGTCCACACTATTTTGTGCAGATGTTACAAGGTTATTCACTCAAGATTTTGCAAAAACTATCTCATGAAAACAGTTACGTTTCACTGATCAGATAAAATTTTCAAAATGCATTTTAAAAGGAAGCACAGCAGTAGTTTCTCTTGTGTTCACGGGCCAACAATAAAACAGGAAATTGCTATTCTAAGTGTGCACTGATTTCTCCCTATGATTTTTTTCAATTTGCAAAGAACAATTTGAAAAGCATCACGGATGAAGCAAGAGTAGTCAACCTAGACATCTTTTCAGTTAATAATCACTGCTAGCATACCGCACACAGCCCTATGTACGTAATTGTATAATCAACTTTGAACAGCTTAATTAATAAACAAATTCAGATGTTTCAATTTACAGTTAGAATACTGTATACTCTCACTGTTAGATCACACATCAATAGGGGCTTCACCTGCAAACAGCAGATAAAAGCTGAAGTCGATATCAAAATTTCACTTTCATAAAGGAGAAGCTGACTTGGGAAGGTCCTGGAACAGCACACAACTTTAAAGACTATTTTTAAATCATATCTCCATAAATGTTATTTCTGAAAATAAAAAGATCGTGCGATTCATTCCTGCTCGTTCTGTGAATGCAATATTGGCCATTATTCAAATCAGTCCTATTCAAAGGTTTTAAGTTTTCTACAAATAAATCCTGGGCTTTCAAATATAAATTGTGACTATTAATATTTTGATTGTATCCACAGCGTTCTACACACTAATTAAGATCATAAAATGTGCCGCATCTTGCAAAATCTTAACTACCCTCAAATCCCGTTGAATTCAATAGAAGCTAAAGCTTCTCATCTTTACTTTAGGCCAAAAGCCAAGATTCTCCACTCAAACATTTTAATCCAAATGCCTGCCTCTTTGATAGTTAACTACCATTTAATACTTACTCGAACAACAACAAAAAAATATTTTAACCACAGAAAGCCAAAGCTCATTGCTGTAAAAATTCAAACAGAACATTTTAAGATGTTTCATCTATTCTACCTAAACAAATTCTTACTTTACAAAGCAGAGAAGGCTTAATTAATTTTAGAAAGTCTCCAGTAAGTTGTTCTTCCAATGCTGAGACGTGTAATGAACCACCCGTTTACAATACATAAGCAGAATATTTTACTTACAGCAACAATTTTGTCATGAACATGAATTTGGCCATTGTGGTCAGCAGCGCTACCAGGTATTATGTTTTTCACAAAAATCCCTGAAGATTCTGCTGGTAGTGGCAAGGGAGGAAGGGAAACAAGTCATTAAGCTAATTTATTTTCTTGTTAAGCTTTTTTTAACTACAGCATTTCTCACACAGTTGTACACACAGCTACGATTCTGCAAACAACCAACATTTGCACATTACCACTTTACACAGCTTGACATGGAGTAACTGAGGACATCTGAAGGAAATAACTAGCAGTGGCACAAGCAGCACACAACCTATATGCTGACTTTGATAATTTTTCTTAGAAGTGGCTCACAGAAGGCCACCTCCTCCATGGATTCATTCATTTCATGGGCCTTAAACCACAATCACATAAATCCATGCCGCATTTGATTTCAACAGGACTACCCAAGCTAAAAGTAAAGTATGTGCTTAAGTACTTTGATCAAGACTTCAATCATCCTCTTCTAGCTAAAGAATTTAGTCCTTTAAATCTTAATGAAAAAGGATTTATTAAAAAAAAAAAAGGGAAACATGGTAATCAGAAAAGCTGTCCTTTGTCATGTTTGAAGTTTGATTATTAATTTTAACTTCTAATTAGATGTAGGAAAGTAAAAAAAAAAAAAAAAAAAAAAAAAAAAAAAAAACAAACCCAAACCCACAACTAACAAAACCACAACATCATCAGTTGAAATAGTAACTTCTCCCTTCCACCACCTCCCCACAGTCCCCATATAAAAAAAATGGTGATCTTTAACCACATTGGCACTTCATCCATCTTTTTGTCAACACTAAGCTTCCTCTGACATCCGTCCGACACAACTTGTCCGTGCTCAGCACTCTCTCCTGCTGGCACTACAAACCCATCTTTTCTCTTTGCCTCCCTGACCCATTTCTCAGCACCCACCACACCAGCCTGGGATTCCTCAACAGCAAGCCCACAGTACGTCCTGGCAATCAAGAGAGCAGTACTGCAATCCTACTTGCATCACATTCCCAGCATACTTTATCAAGTGCTATGAGAAGATTCTAACATTTGTGAAACCAATAGCTTAAATTAGAGCTATTATCCAGTCTTAAAAGGGGAAAAAATATCCTAGCAAAGGTATTTTTAGCTGTTCTCTAAGTTTAGGTACAGAAACACTCATCCAAAGAGTCATAAATCACCTTGTGATAGTGGCATACACATCACACTCATTTGTGCATCTCTGTATCTCCTGCCTGGCAGAGAAATGGACTATTTAATCCGATTGATCATTTCTATTCTAAAACCTACAATTCATTAAATAAATGAAAGTGCATGTTGAGCTATTTTGGACGTACTGAAGATGTCATTCAAAAACAGATGCAAACTGGGGACATGCAATTCTCTGTTTCTTAAACTCTTCTTAAAACGTTCCATCTGAAATGTGAAAGGTATCACAGGGCAAAGCAAGGAATAGTGCAGGCAGCCTGTATAAGCAGGAACTCTGTTACAGTTCAACATCTTGCACAGCAACAACACAAAGGTGTAAAATTCACAGTCCAGCAGTCAAGGGGGAACCATTTAATAAGATAATTACAACTCTAAAAAAATCTATGGTTCAATTTCACTTTGTAGCAAGTTCTTTAAACATCATCTTCATAGATTTTGCAGGTTATACTGTTTCAAAGAAGTGCTCTCCATTTGATGTGCAGTGAATAAAGAGTATTTGAAAAGCTCCTCTCCTGGACTTGACTAAATCTCATAGAACTCACCTACATCGCATGCACCAGCATATCCAACAATTGTTATCCCCAGGCTTTGCCCATTCTTTTTTATAAGTTCAACATCATGGGTCTCAAAAAGAATGGTATTATCCTATAAATAAAGCACAAGACAGTTAAAAAAAAGCCAATTTCTCAGTACCAATAGCGTATTGCAGGTTAAGATCTTCATAAGTGAGCAGTGATATTGATTTTCCTATTTTAGGAGGTATTACACTTGCAAAGGTGAAACATCCAGGATTTTCTCAATGTGTCACCCAAAGTCATTAATTGCTTTCAAAATTCTTTGCTACTATTTCTCTACATACTTGACAGACATATAATATTCATATTTCATTGAAAACAAAAGTTGTCATCGGACTGCTTAAGGGCCCTTGGATTCCACTGCCATTTGGTAATAACAGACTACCCAGTAAACCCCAAAAGTCAGCAGAAATCTTAAACACCTTCGCCTTTCCTGATAAGAAGGGTCATGAATCCACTTGTGCAAGCTGTTTCTGCTGGACAGTTAAGAAGTCAGAAAACTGGTATAAATACGCAGGCTTATCACATCACACATTCCTTTCAGAAAACAGTGATGCTAAGGAAGTGAGGAGCAACAGAAAAGGGATTTCAAAGCAGAGATAGGTTCGATGTCCTCAAACAAAGGAAATCACACATACACATGGTAGACACATTTGTACTAACAGGAGCAGTTGCCTACTTAAATGCAGCTCTGTGCGACCACGCAGGTGCCCGAGTTTATTCCTTGTTTCTATGCTACACTCCAAACCACAAAACCATATCAAAAGTCAATCTTTACAAAGGTTGCATCATTGACAATGATAACAATCAATTAGTCACATACAGGTCCTTCTCTGTGGCAAGGAACACTAAAACAGTATTTTGTACTGGAAACAAAACTTGGGCCAAGTTTTTACATAGCACAGGCCTCAGAAAATACGATATGACCAGAAAGTAATCCTTCATAGCTCCTCTGACTATGAATTTTTGTCATTATTTTCTTAAGAACAGAATATTTGATGAGAGAGGCCCACATTTAAGACTCCAGCCTTAAGGTATGTAGACTACCCATTTCATCTCTCTGCCACTCCAAATTCCTACTATGCTTCCAATAAAAGGAGCTTGAGGGGATTCAACTACTGCACTGACAGCTGCAGTCACAGCAGCCCACCAAAGAGATGCAAGGTATGCACTTCTCCTCAAAGCTGATGTCTGCCTTTGCAGTGACTGCCCAGTAAGCAAGAAGGTGAATTTCTAAGGACATGACTGCTAGTCTGACCTTTAAAGATGGTGCTTTAAAAAATTCACTCACTTCACTCATATTCAGAAAACTAGATAAAGGAGAAAAGGCTACTGAGATTCTACACCTAAATCTAAGCAGCACAGGAGTAGCAGATGGTGCACAAGCACAGCTTTGTTTATGTTTCAAGACCTACTGTACACTTAGTGTAGCATTTGTTGATTTTAATTACTCAAAACTGAAAAGAATGACTTCAAAAACAAGAGACTTTGATATGACCATGTTAAGATTTGCTAAAACAAGTTTCAAAATTTTTAGATATATTTCCTATCACAGACAGTAGTGTAGACTATGAAAACATCACACTTATGTTTCATAAAAAGATGATAGTGCTGAATAATTCTGGTTTGGCCATGGCACTCTGGCTTTCAGACTAGGGAAATTCACACAAGGCTTTAAATCCCCTTACAAATGATTGATTAGCAAAAATGTAATTCGTGAAAAAGGAGAACTAGAAGCACCGTTTATTGATAATATTCATGGTCTTGATAATTAAGTGAATGCTTTGAAATAAATTCCATACAGCCAGTCATTTCGATCCCAAGATTAGGGGCATTAAGAACATTAAAAACAAGGGGAAAATTACAGGAGATGGAGCAAAAGTAATGATCACTTAAATATATAAATACAATAACTGGAAACTCAGAAGAAGCGTTTCAGGTGTCAAAAATGCTCTCTGTTCTCCTCCTTTCTGGTCCCAAGCCACAAACATACTTAAAAAAACAGAAAAACGTAAGCAGACATCAGATACTTACATTTCCATTTTGAAATGAGGGTAGTGCACTGACTGGCCAGCTCACAGGAGCTGGTGGACTCTCTGTAATTTCACACTTCGGGTCTCTCGCAACTACCATCCTAACAGAATTCCCACAGTTTCTCAGCACTTGGGCGACTTGCTCGCTGCTCATTCCCTGCACGTTGGTCCCTCCAATCTGTAAGATGTGATCTCCAGTCCGGAGCCTCCCATCCTTCAAACATAAATAACATTGCAAAAATTTTTTTCAGGATGTAAAAAACTGAAACTGCCTATGGAAATTTTCATAACAGCCAATACAAGAGAATACAATCAGACTTGACCATCATTGTAACATATAAAGTAATTAAGGATGTTTTCAAAATACTAAGTGCTGTTTTTCCCACAGCAGTAAACCACGGTAAATCAGGCTTTTCAAAACTAAGATATACACAGGTTGAATCCCTGTGTTCCCAAGGAAATTTAGGAAAAAAAGGGCAAGAACATTTTAGAATCATAAAATGGCTTGGGTTGGAAGGGATCTCAAAGACATACAGTTCCAACCCCAAAATATATAATCTTATAGGCTGTTACATACTGCAGTTTCCTGGAATAAACTGCATAGAACAGGGGTTAGAATTTAAAGTTGCTAATAATGCTTCTATATTAACTTGGCAATTCTTTTTTCACACGACCAGTTCCAACTCAAGCAAGTAACTCCACTGAAGGTAACAGGGTTTTGCACACACACAAACCATTTTTTACATGATGATTATAATTCATGGCCTACATCATCACTCCTAGTATAAGCAAGCATTCATAGCACCAAATACTCAGCTGGTATTGATCAACACAGCCCTACCATCTTAGGTGCACTGATTTATACAGCAATCATAGTGGAGTTATTTCCAGGACTAACTCAAACTCATTTACAAATCCATCCAATTTTAACATATATATGCACTCATTATTTCACATGTTCTTAATGATGTCTCATTCAGCTGAGAATGATGTGGTGAGTTCTTAACTTACATGCTTCATTTGTAGCCAAGACACTTTATTCCTTACAGCAAAACAGGTGCTACACAATAATTAAAAAATACTCATATATACATGACAGGTTTAGGGGAAGTCAGTCAAGTAAGAGCCAGCATTTTCCATTAAAGCTCCCTGAATCTCCAGTTTTTGTTTCCATCCTATACTAGAGGAAGTAATTTAATAGAACATACATTCTTTTATATGTTACTGGGTCTTGACTGTATGGACTGCGTGGGCTCCAGTTCTCAATGCAACAACTTTTCATGACCAAATTCACATTAAAAATCCAAATCTTGCATGTATTTTGCTCCTGGAATGTAGCTACACTCAGTGCTGGATCTTTAAAGACTGGCAATCAAAAGTTGCAAATCAAACCTATACAACTTTAAAAGATATCAGAAACTTCAGGAAGCCTTGCAGAAAGTATCAGAAGTACCGAAACTACGAGAAGGTTAGACAACTTTTTAGCATTTCTGCATGTTCAACAATGTTGCATAAGCCAAAGCACATCTGAGAAACAACTTAATTTGTATCAGGTGCTGACTTTTTCCTTAATCATACTTCAACATATTTATTTATGAAGTATATATTGGCATTCAGAGTTTGATGCTATCAGCTTCCTTTTGTTTAAGCATCCTAGTTTATTTTAAGACTGTCAAAAGCAGTTAATTATACTTTGCAATCAAATAAGAAGTGACATAATATAACAAATTACCCGATCTGCTAATCCTCCAGGAACAATGGTTCTTACAACTACACCACTCAGCTTTCCTCCTACAATTCCAAAGCCTAATCCCGAGCCATCGTTAATCAGCTCAACGTTTTCAACGTGGCCCCAACGAATCTGCAATTAATAAGAAGAGAAGACTTTAATTTCAGTCCATCTTTAATGTTTCTCAATTTCACCTGTACCAGGAACAACAACAAAAATCAAAACACCTCTTCTTTCTTTGCCACATACCGGAGATCTCTTGGATTTTTCTTCTGTTGGCTTCATTTCCTTATAAATATGCAGTGGGATTTTCTCCTCTCTTATTAAACATACACTTTGTCCTTTACTTTCATAACAGGATACTAGGAAAAAGCTTGACTAAGAAGAAGTAATTCTAAGATTTTCTTGCCAAAATGAAAACTATCCTTCTAGTTTTTCAGAAATCAAGGATATTGCAAGCAGAAGAACAGTCCAGAAGCTTGAACTGGCCTAGTTTTCATTTAGCGTTGCCCAAATTCTTCTATCTGTTATGTCACACACTCTAAACAACACCAGCACATGGTGAATTAATAGTGCTGTATCAATCCTGCCATGCTGAATTGGAAGCGCGTTTCTAAGCTACGCTGTACGATGACCTTATGTTCTACAAGACAATCTGAAAATAACAAAGCTGTTAAGTAACCCAAATGCAGGCAGTGTTTCTGTCAGATTAATATCTCATAGAAACCAAAATGGAGCAAAGTAGGCAGATTTAAGTCTTCTGTGAATAAAGGATTTATTAGCATACTGAAAATCTTTGCCAAAGCCAGTTAAATATCATAAAAGGAGTTTAAAGACCCCCTGTAGAGATATATATTTGTATTTTATTTTGTTAGTCTGTTCAGTGCAGATCTTTCAATGAAAAAGCAGTTAAAGTTTAATTCTTTAAAATTTTCAGTGCAATAAACAATATTGATCATGCACTAAAACCTTCAGATTTCACTACCTCTGTAATAATCATAAGGGAAATAATTACTGAGAGTAAGGAAAAACACTGCTCTTAACCAGATTTTCATCAAAACCTGCTAGCATAATAAATTAAGATTCCAATATTGCAAACCCTGGATTTAGGTGTGCAGTTCAACCAAATTCAATGAAGCCACCTGGACCATATGGCTTGAACACAGATGCAGGCTCAGCCTTAGCTTATTATATCTGAGTGACAATCACTCCTTGTTAAAGAAAACAAAAGGGTTCACAATGAATGAAATCCATAGATTAAAAAAGAAGATAAAAAAAAATAATGAATGGATAGGTTCTTCAGCAGATTTTAAAAAACCCACAAAGGCAAGGCATTTGGTTTTGAGCAATTTAAGTTTAGACTGGTTCTGGTATTTCAAGCACTCGATATGCTCACGACAGGTTATGTTTACAGTCTTTTAAGATGTAATCAGAGCATCTTTAATTGCTGAGTGCAAGTATTTTTCAGCTGGGTATACTTATAAAACACTTTATCCAGACTATGCTGAACAGCCCTGCTGCTAGGAATATGTTGATTTACTAGAACTTCTAGCACATAAAAACCCAGGACCTATTTTGTAACAGCTTCTTGCAGTGTTGCAATGGAAGTGTTATACTTACTGCATGATCAGCCTAAATCAAATGTCACTACAGACAAAACACAATTTAAAAAAATCCCAAAATCCTGTATGTATGCTGATACAAACACTTAAAACTACAAAAAAAAAAAAAAAAGCATCCAGCATAGTTCAAAATCTGATTTTGACTGTATTACAGCAACTTACAGTCCCAGGTGGATTTGTATCACTCAGTGAGACAGGCGAAGTTCTGCTGTTTCCTTGAACTGGCTCCCTAGCAACAACCAGATGTAAAGATCCTGTGGATTGCTGGAGGAGTGCAATAGCGTGCTGATGAGAAATGTTCTGATCCAATGGGGTGCAATTAATGGCCAGTATGTGGTCATTTTCCTTTAGTCTTTGATCCCTTAACAAAACATTAAAAGAAATCTCAAAACGCAGCACAGTGACTTCCCATGCAAAGTTTACATAAAGAAAAAAAATCTACTCATTAGACTGACTTCAACTTACAAACGACACACAATACACATTGAACTGCCCAGCCAAAGTGTGACCCAACTTTATCACAGTATGCAAGTTTATTCAATTTTTTCCTTCAACTATTCAAAATTCAATTAAATCTCCTCACTTTCTTGATGATGTTAAACTATAGGACAAAAAAAAAAAAAAAAAGTTGCAATTATACAGCAAACTAGGAACTATTCTTCATTACTTTTAGCATCACATGACATTATATCTAAGCGTCCACAGCTCAGGCTACAATATTGTTTTATATCATCATCTGACCCTAAAGATGGTCAAGCTGTATATTTATATTTTATTCAAAAATTATATTATCAAAACTCAGACATCAAACTTTCTTCAGGCAGTGGACAGTTCAATTTATATTATACTTTAAGATAACATAAATCTCACAGTTAATTTATCTGAGTGATGAATTTAGATTTGTGACAAGAGAGAAACCATCACTTATCTGCTTTGTTAAATATTCATTCTGAGCACGAGACCAAACTGTTACATAGACAGACACTGCCTTCAAAGCTCTGTAGGAATCCAAAAAAGGCTCCAGGAGATCTCATCTCAGAACCAAAACGTGAAACATGCTGGGGAGATTTCTGAAACCTCCAAAACAATATAGCTGTACATCTTAACTAATGCATTTTAAAGTTCATTTTTATCATGCCACATTTAAGATGTTTTCCTGAAATGCCTTTCTTCAGGCATTCGCCATATTTTAGACTCTCTCATCAAAGAAAGTGAGCAGCAGGTCATCAAATCCTGAAGTGAGATATTCACCCTCCTTTGACATCCAGATCAGTCCATCTGTCTCCACTTTGAAAGAGCCTAATATGCTTTTCTTGCAAGCGTTCTCTGGTGTGTTCTCTGTGGGCCCATAGCCATTATCATTCCAACCTCTCCCCACTCTTTTTGTCATCCTGTGTTGGCACTTCCTGACATGTGTTATTTAAAAAGTGACACCAATGACTTGTAATCTAGACACATTTTCTTTAAACATAATTCCAAGCACTGCATTTGTCTCATGCCAACTCTTGTGGTTTTACAATCACATTTTGTTTTTCAAGGATTGCTCTGTCTTTTGTTTTTGGGTGAGAACTCACAGATAATACAAAAAAAAACTGCCCGAAGCCTCGATTCTATGATGACATCTGTGCAGGGATCTGCTGGAAGGACTGGATCTTAATTTACACAGGAAGCACACAGTAAACCCAACTATAAATAGAGCATTGTCATAGGCACATAAATAAAGAAGTGAAGGGGAAAAAATCTTTCAGTAATACAATGGATAAAAATCCAGAGGCTAGTTTTTATTTTCCTCGTACTCTTTTCCAGGCTGCCTTTGTTTTTCAATCAGTACTCAAGATTCTCTTAAGTGAGTCATGTTTTCTGGAAATTCCATTTGTGAACAGCATGGATATTTGAAACTCCTCTGAAAATCTGATCCTCAAAACATGAGTCTGTTTAGCTGAAAAGCCAGAACTCGAGATACCACCACCAAAGTATCCCACCAGATAATCCAAACAAACACGTTAGCCTGACAGCCACCAATGCAAAAATCAGGCCCTGCTCTTTTCAGAATTGCTGCAATTTTTCCATTACAGTTACGAAGATCTCACCTGTCAGCTACGCTTCCTGGCTGAACTTCTTTGACAAAGATACCAACTTCTCCCGAGTTGTGATTTTTAAGGGTAACAACACTAAATCCAAGACCTCCGACAGAAGGCTTTTCAATCTTTATTGATTCTATTTGTCTCCCCTAGTAAAATAGAAAAAAATTGATTAACTAATTTTTAATGCAATAGAATGAGCTAGTTCAAAATTTATGCACCAGGAGAATTATTCCCCTCCTAAGACTAAACAAAGGCAAAATACTAAATATGTTATTCCTATAAAAGCTCCTCCATTTATTATTTTTAATATAGCAGAGTATTGGATATGCGAGCACTCTGAGATTCTGAAACCTCAGGGAATTTAAGAGCTGCTTTCACACTTCATTCACATTATGAGATGAATTCCAAACTGGATGAAAACTATGAACAAAGTGCTGTCTATAGCAATATATTTGGGGTTTCTGGAAATGCTGCACAGTTAAACTAAATTACTTGTCTTTTGGCTCCCTTAGCTTTTAATGCTGATTTTTAGGTACGTGTTCAAAAGATTGCAGCTTTTAAATAAAGAAATTAATTTCCTTCCCATTCCTGCAACTTCACATGTAATGCAAACTAAAAAAAAAAACAACAAAAAAAAAACCACAACAACAATAGAACTCTGCTTTTGCAACTGCCTGCTTCTCAGTTCAAATACATAATTTCTGGGGTAGTTTACTGGGAAGCGTTACTTAGGGAAAGCATTTCTATCACAGCTGTTTTATCCAAAATAATGTGCAGTCTTTACTGTTAAATCTTTTATCAGATGAGTTAATGACATGCTAACAAGAAGAGTTATGCTGAAAATATTACAGCTACATTAAGGTAGTCAATTAGCAACAGTTACTTAATATAGAAAGGCACGACTAACCAATTAAATTAATGGCTCAAAGTAACACAGAACAATGCACTCATGGTATAAATGCCAATTGCACATGGGTAGATGTCTGCACCTGTACAACTTCCATAAGCATCTGGTACATGCTACATCATGTTAATGAAATCAGCATCTGTCTGGCAAAGTTGAGACATATTAAATGAAGAGTTAAATAAAATATTACATGCCAGCTCTTTTAATCATTTGCACTGTTCATATATCAACAAAGCTGGTACATTTCCAATTCAAAATGTACTTGGTAAAAAATCTTTCCATCAAAACAAGTTTCTGCAGAAAATATCCATTTTCAATTAAGTGTCATCAAATACCAAAAAAAAGTTTTCTGGCAACTGAAACTTCATTTCTACATTGGTGTGCTTGGTAGAAAATAAAAAAAAATGGCAAAGAAAATACTTTCCATTGTTGACATTGTCTTTCACAGGGGAAAAGTAAAAAAGAGTCCTTGGTACCTCTGTTACTGGCTTAGGTTGCATCACACTCCAGGATGTACAACAAAACAGTATGCTTGAACAAGTACTCCAAAATCAAGCAAGAAAAGGTCTGACATTAAAGCTTGGTTGACTGAACCTAAAAGCCTTACCTTTGCCATCTGTTGGATGACTGTATTGAATTCATTAACTCCCAAGTTTGGAATGAAGGTAGATGCTTTGGGTTCTGGTAAACTGCTCTGTTTACTCACGTTTCCAGCAGTAACTGATTTGTCAGCAAACACCAGCAGTCCTCTCTTAGTAAAATCAAAATCTACTGACCGGTCAGGTGGCATGTAATTGAGCTGTTAAAAATGAACAGAGATGTAGTAAAACTTAAAAACGAACACAGATTTCAACATACGTAATTTTGAGTGAAGGCTGACAAACAAACACGTTTATTTATCCGTATTCTCACAAATGTACTCACCTGTATAATTTAGGTAATGTTAAGGTGTAAGCTATAATCAAGCTAGCATACCAACTTTAAACTGTCTTACAGAAAGGAATGTTCGCTAAATGATTCAGCTGTTTTTACTCCACACATTTCTGTCAGTTCTACCATTCTTTCTCACTGCTTGTGCCCATCTTCCTCATTTCTCCCTGATGTTTAAAGAGGCGCTCAAACACTGGTGGAACTGGCAGGCAAATTCAGACAGTTTTCACACAAGGATCACAAATTTTAAGAGTCACTTAACCACTCAAATGCCTACTCTATACAGAGAGAACCTAGGGCACAAGCTAACTACAACTGAATATGCTACCAGTGCTACAATTGGCAGTTCAATTTCCAGTCCTGGTAGAAAAGCCGAATCACTTCCAGTGCAACAAAGTAAACAAAAAAAAAATCCCCTCCTGAATGAAAGTTCTCAAAAGGGACAAGCTTAAGAAAAACTTATAGAAAACTTAATTTTTTAGACATGAAAGCCTGAGCATTCTGGATAAAAAAAAAATCCATTATGCCACAGTTACGATGCACGATCCTAGATTTGGATTTTTGCTCACTTTTAACAGCTTGCAGACGTGCACTCAAGATTTGGAAGATGGGAACAGATGCTCCAACAATGCAAACAAGGGAAGAAGACAAGTATGAATGGCAGAGCCACTATATGCTATGCAGGCAGCAATATTGGCAATATATTTAGCAATGACAGCACGGTGGCACCGTTCTCCTGGGACCTACCCCACCATATCTGCAGCTGGACAGGTTCAGTAACAGCAAAGACAGGGATTACTGTTGCATAGAGTATGCCAAGTCAGTCCCTGAGTTTTAAGCTTCCATGCCTGACTTGGCAAACTGCATGGTGGAGGTGTCATTAACATCCTTGTCCACAAGATCTAAGCACCTACTGGCATTGTAAACCAATCCATGCAAGTCACTTCTACTGCCATACCTAACTGACTTTAAAGCTAGCTTGGATATGTCAGCATCAGAGCTTGGCACATCTTCAGGGTGATTTTCTATATTTTATTTTCCAAAGCATGTTAACCATTCCTGTACAAGTCAGCAGCAATTAACTGATAGTTAATTACAGATTAGTAATCTATATCTATTAAAAATAGATAAGCGAGAAGGTGCTGCTAGTCAGCTGATAAACAGTATTTAGTTTCTGAGAAAAACAAAGAATCTCAGTTTCAACTTGTTCAGAACTCAAAGTATTAGAGCTGATGTCTTTTGCAGATGCTTTTCTCAGAATCTCACTCTTCTACATCCCTATCAAGGCACACTGCCCCATGACTAAAGCGTTGAAAGATCACTTCTCATTTCAGTAGTGATGTGGTAGATAGCAGCTTGACAAGAAAAAGGCCAGCACTGAGTAGCACCAAGTTACAGCTTATTAATGACCGTCCTCATCAATACATGCCTACACAGACTGTTCTGTTCCAACTTCAGCATAGTTACAATCACACCAACAACAGTAATCCTACACTCACTTGATCTTTCAGTTGCTTGATGGACTGCTGGAGGGTCAATATCTGGTTAAACAAAGGGCTCCTGAGCGTGTTGCGCAGAACAGTCAGGTTCTCATTATGTTGGACATCTCTTTTCTCACGCAGTTTTGCTTGCAGACGGTCAATGATCTGCAGCACCTGCTGTTTATCTGCACCACAAAGTAGTTATATGTTAGGAATGGAGCTTCGTTTCTCACCACTTAACAGTATTGACTTTCAGACTACATACCTGCAGCAGGGTTTTCAGGCATGTTGGAGGGTATTTTTGGAATCACTCAGAATAATCTAGATGAGATAAAAACAACAACAACAAACAAATAAACGATACCTTTGAGTAGAATGCTTTAAGGTAGAATGTCAATAAATGCAGTAATAAAATATTAACTGTAACAAAATTAATTAAGAAACACTACTGTTAGCTTTTCAGTACAGCCAGTTGCAGAGCAGCCCAGCACACTCAAAAATTTCTCCTTGTTCTGTGTGCTGCTTCTTTTACACTGGAAAAGGAAGATGAACAACTCTTTCAAAGATGAAGAATAATACATGTTATAAGACAAAAACAACAACAAATTGGTCAAAGAAATTAAAGGAGGTATGTTCAACCAAATTATTTGGAGCGAGAGCATTAAAACTGTCATCTTTTCAAATACACATGCAGTCTAAATCTTCATATTATTTAATAGGTACTTCCACTTGTTTTAATTATTTGTAGACAGTGTTCTCACAACAGCTCAGCCCTGCCACATGGCAATACAGGTGAAACCTTGACATAAAACAACTCCTCAAGAAGTTCCTATAAAATGAGGTTCCCTCCACTCACAGGACAGTATATGAAGGCCCCAAATTGTCTAACTCAACTCCTAGCCCAACATCTTCTTAATCACAGCTTTGGTGCCAAATAGGTGAGAGAAAACTATGTCCTCCTACTCCCCGTGCTTGCCTTTCTCTTTCCTATGTCTGAGACAATCTTTGAACAAACACAGTATCCTTTCCACCCTCTCTGCAATGCAAAAGAAAACAGGACTGCGGCTGAAGCTGAGGTCTAGATGGCAGAATAACAACAACAGACTTGCAATTAGCACTGATGATAAATTTGTACTTTCACTTGCCAGTTATTATGTTGATGTGGAGCCTGTCATTTTGAAACCTATCAAGGTATTTATATCAAAAACACAAGAAACAAGATTTCTTCACTTAGTACAAGCTCTTCTGAAAGAACTCAACCATTCAATAGCACAATTTAAGTAATTTAAACTGTGCCCTGTATGTAACAGTGCAACTTCAGAATAATATACATTTGGAATTACTTGGGGAAAAAAAATATATATACTAAAAAAAAAAAAGCTCTACATTTGCTTTGTCAATCTTGCAATCCAAGAGCCGTAAGTATATTGCTCACCCAGCAGAGCCTCTGAGCCTTTCAGCTCTTCCTCTGATGTTATCCACGTCCCAGCTGAAAATGTCTGGAGTTCCAGGAGGACACTGCAATACATAAGGGAATATTAATTAAGCAGATGAAAAAGAAAGAAAAAAAAAAATAGGTGGTATGTCACTAACCACAGTTTCAAATTTATGTACACTTTGCTGTATCTAAGCAGTTTTGGCTTCTACAGGAATTCCTGCACAACTCGGTGGATTCGCATGGTTTCCACCCAGGGCCAAGCAAAACGATTCCCTTTGCAAGACTATTAACAGATTTAGGAGGTCATTTTAAATCAAATTCATAGGAGGAGTTGAGGAGGCAGCACAGCTCCTGAAAGACTTTCAGGAATGCATCTGAACTTATGTAAGTTTTGCAGCTTTATTTCCTTTTCTATTCGAAATAAAACACTTCAAATAGCATAGCAGCAGCCTTTGATTCTGCACTGAGATCTGATTCTGAAGTACAGATGAAAATACCTTTTCCTTATATATTTTTGAGTCCTCGTCTAAAGTGAAAAGACAAAACTTCCCCTCCTTAGCTAAACATACTGTGTAAATCTTAACCAAACAGGAATATGAAAGTTTTTTTTTCCTTTATTCTCAATATAACTTCCCGTTTTCCCACCTCACATCAGCAATAAAACAATGAAGCAAACCAACAACAGTGAGATACAGAAGAACTCCTATAAGGAAAAGCGACTTGAAACACCTTTATGGCAGCAGCAGGGTGAAGATTAAACCCAGAAAAGAAATGCAGTATGGCAGGAAATAATGACAACTTGACAACATTGTACCCATCCAATAACTGGAGCCAAGAAGCCAAAGTTTCTTTCGTGCATTTTGTCCTCCTTCCTGTCCCATCTGGGCTGGCACTCATTCATCCAACCCCACAGTGAACCGGAGCAGGGAATTAAACACCCAACAAGCCCCCCACATTTTGGTGGGGCTGAGCCTCCTGCCCACCTAGTGCTCAAACAACAGCACGTGGGATGGGGCTGGGAACAGGACCACACCTTGCAGCAGCAGCTAGCGGTTGCAGCAGCTCAGCTGTGCTGGCAAACTGTACCATGAGAAATAGCCTGCGTCATTCAAAGGCAGCCTCAAAGAGCCGCGCTGACAGTCTCCAAGATTAATCTTTTTTTCCATTACAGCGGGTGTAACAATAGCAATTATGACAACGGGTGCAGATCCAAGAAAAAAAAAAATTAGAGTAGAAAAATGTGCGTAGGATATCTAGGCTCCATCTAACATGCCAAAGTCCCCTAGAGAAGGAGGTGAAAAAAGGAAAATATGAAATAAAATTTAAAAGAAATACATTAAAGAAAGCATCAAGCTTCCTGCTTGAGCTGCCCCAAAGCACTGCTGAGAGCCACTGCAGAACATTCTGCTCCAGCAGATGCTGAAGTGGACCTCAGGTACAGTTAGCAGGAAAGTTCAAGTTTACACAGCACTTTGGGATCCCTCGTGATTAAAGCTGGCCTCCAGACAGCGTGCAGTACGTTAAAACCACTCTCAGTATTTCTTTGTTCTCCTTTCTTTCATAAAAAGAGTGGGGGGGGAGGGAGGAAAGTGTGCTTTATTTTAAGGTAGACAGCTCCTTCTGCTGTGAGGGGATCCCTGAGAATGCAAGCTAATTCCGAGTTTTCAAGTAATGCATAATTGAGAACAAGTCCCTAAGACCGGAGCTTGGGCTCCAGAGAAGCACACAGCTCCATCCACTGTAGCCCTGTTTATGTTTGAGGACCCAAATAGATAATCATTAATCAATTTCCAAATACTGATGCTAAGGTCTGAGCAGGGTGCCAACAGATTATTGACAAAGGTCAATAATTAAGAGGTCCATTCCTAGATGATAATTTTGAAGTAAACCAAAACGTCGTGGTTTGTCCTATTAAAAACAGTTTGTCCACTCTGCATTCAACTTCCTCAACTCCATTCTCAGATTTCTACAGCCACTTATTTATCTTATTGGTAGACAAAGCTGCAAACCTCAAAGTTCAAAATTCATGTCACAACTCCCAATGTAATCGTAAAATCATTGTGAAAATCATGAATTTCAGAAAGCTGAGTGTTTTGTAACACCAGAAAAAAACCTCACTCTTCAGCACAGCATGCATCGGGGTTTTTACTGTCTTCACTTTTGAGAGCTGAACTCAACGCATCATAGGGAGCGGGAAAGTTTCATAAGGTTTTGTATGAAATCCTAAGACTTGGATCTCCTTCAAAAGCAAACTAAGAAAAAAGGAATTCCCCCATGCTGGTGCCAGCAGAGGTCATCAGAAGAGCTGAAAGGTTTAAGTCTTCTCCTGCCATCACCCCCCAGAGCTGCCACGGGGCACTCAGCCCGGCACATCCCAGGCTCAGAGCAGCACGACACCTCTGGCAGTGGCCTTGACAAGCACTTGCCCTGTGAAGGCTGCTGGGAGCTGAAGGAGGGCATGGTATAGCCAACAGAGATGCTTCTGTCCATCTCCCCCCTCTCACCTAACAACTACAATTGCTTCATCCCCAACAACCTGCATCATTCCAAGAGCTGCGCTCATAGGGGAAATCCTGTCTCAGTGTCACTGTAACCTTCTGGGCCATTAAACACCTCAAGTCCTCACCACACAAGTGCTAACTGCTGCTATTTTTCAAAGGCTCCTTACAGGGCCATCTGAGCAGGGAACAGAAAGGGTACATCCTGATCCAAAGTCACCTTTCTGCACTGGTGCAGCTGTAATTTTTCCTAGCCCCGTTACAAGGAATGACTGATTTGTGCACGGCTCATCTTCATCAGTCCTGGGAACGTCTCTAACTTGAAAAATTTCAATCTAAGCAATGGCAAAAGTAAGAGAAAACAGCATTTCTCTGGGCAAATTTAATCTTAAAACGGTCCTAATGCAGCATCACCTGTAGCCTGTGGTATTAAAAATAATACAGCTTACAAGCAGCTATGTACTGATTAAAAAAAACACAACACTGTAGCACATTTTGCTGTTCTAAGGTGGAAAACCAAGAACACACAGACAAATTCAATCCAACCAAACTTAGCATGCACACACCTCTCAGATGAAACCACCACTCACTGCTGTGCTGTGTCATGTTACAGTCTTAATAAAATTGCTACAGAGTATATGGGCTGCTCCAGGCTCTTGCAAGAAACAAACGAATGGTGCTGCAAATACATCAATGAAAACACACCAAAGGTCTTCAGAGAAAAACAGGCCAAAGCTAAATACCGTCAAATATCCATAAATCACCTCTGTGGGGAATCTGTCTTGGTGTTAGAAACCCTCAGTGACTGCTGGATGAGGAAAGCAAGAGAATCTTGTGTACCTGTGATTAGCAGCCTGGAGAGCAGCCTTACTCATGTCCAAGGCACACCAGCTTCCCACAGGCAGAACCTGAATTCCTGCGGGCTCCGGCCCGGAGGGGAGCACTGCCACAGAGCCTCTGATGTCTGATTGAAAGCTGAGCTCACACTGAGGCCACTCAGTGCAGCAGTGAACATGTTACGAAACTTGTTCTAGCAAAACTCGTGGAAAATTTGCTTCTGGGATCTAAACAGCAGCTAATTTGAGTGGAACAGAACACTGAGTCCTCCAGTTCTGGTGATGACAGTGTACTCAGCTGATAAACCACTCTGCTGTGGAGGAGAACTGTTAAACCTGGAGCCATGCTCCATTTCTAAACTCGAAAATTTGACAAGAACGCAATGAACAGCTTTCCCATTAATCAATCCCTAAATAAGTAGTAATTAAAAAAACGTTTTGTTAAGAACCTCTGAATTGAAAGGCGCCAATGAAAGGCATCACAAATGTACCAAGGCTGGAAAAGATCTCTAAGATTCCCACTCCCAGCCCAGCCCCCCACACCCACACCCCTCAGTGCCATGGAACACCCCCAGGGACGGTAACCCTGGGCAGCCCGTCCCAATGCTTGGCCACTCTTTTGGGGAGAATTAACGTCTCCTAACATCCAACCGGAACCTGCTCCGCTGCAACTTAAGGATACCATTTCCCCAAGCGATGGAAGCTGTCCACACCCCGCTGAGTGACGGAGCCGGAGTCCCCAAAGGGTCCCCCCCCACACACACACACCACACCCGCACCGGGCGCCGAGGGCAGCGGGGCGTCCCATGGGGCTCACAGCGGCAGGAGCCGCCCCGGGCCGGGCTCACCCCTCCGCCCGCAGCACCGCGAGCCTCGGCAGGGCAGCGGCAGGAACGGGCCGCCCGCCGCCCCTCGGGACGCTGCCGAGGGAAGGGCCGCACCGCGGCGGTGGGCTTGGGGCCGGCGGCCGCTCGGTACCTGCGGCCGGGAGGAGGAGAAGGAGAAAGAGGAGGCGGTCGGAGTGGAGCGATGGCCGCCGGCTCTCACCTGGGCGGAAGCGGGAAGCCAACGCGCCTCACCTGCGGCGCAGGAAGCCGGGGCGGCGCGGCGGGAGAGAGAGCCGCCTCCCGGGGGACGGCCGGGCTGCGGCCATGGGACGGGTGGGAGCGGCCCGCTGCCCTCAGCCGCCTTTAGTAGTGCCGGCCGGGAGGTCAGCCGAGAGCAAAACGAAGAAGCTGTGGAGAAGCGATGCGTGTGCTTATACGCAGTAAAGCAACGCCTAAACATGGGCTCAGGAGGTCCGAGTCCCTAAATCCTGCAGGGACTACACGAGCTGTGCCCGTGCTCTGTAGCACCGACCCTATCGCTGACAGAAATGGGAAAAGCCTTGGGCAGTGCGGGGACAAGATGGAGCTAAGCAGCTGTAACGCTTTTCCTATGGAGTGCCCCTGGATCATAGACATGTCTGCTCTCTCACACACCATCAAATGAGAGCTCCCAAAAAAACCCTTTCTATTCTGCTAGCCAGTTTCCCTAGCTCACATGCAGCTCTCACAGCCCTGCCAGTTGCATTGGGTAAGCACTTTCAAACCTTTTGTAGTGAATTCCAACAACAAACTAGCAACACACTTCTTAATGCTCTCCCCCTTCCCCCCTCCCTGCCCCCTCAATTTGTTTTCTATTCAATAGCAGTTGCATTAAAAGCATACAACATGCAAAGAACACACCATTCCATCCTCCATTAATAAATAAATAAATAAACAAAATCAACTTCTCGATGCCTATCTTCCCAGCCCTCACTCTCAATTAACACAGTGCTTGTGAGAAGTGACAACGTTCCTGACAGTGATGAGCAGCGAGCCGTGTATTTATCCATCCTCGAGTTACAATGCAGACACAGAAGCACTGCACTTTTCCCATCGGAGCACCCCAGACTCGATCTGGAGCGCTGAGTTCATTGCAGAGTGCACTCTGTCCATGGCCTTTCTTTCCCAATTGCTGAAGGGAATATCAATTTTCATTTGCATAGTTTATCTGCTGAACTCTGCACTGCAAATTCAGTACACACAAATCTCCCAGAAGCTGTTAGCACTATTTCACATCAGTGAGATCTTTGTCAGACATCCCTATATTTTTAAGAGTCCACACTTTCACCAACTCCTTGAATGCCTGGAACTGTAACAGATCATCATATCCATAAATCCATTCCTAAGTCACCATTTATTCAGGAAAATAACCATCCGTGAAAACAAAAGACTTTCAGAAGGGCTTCAGAAAACTCTCAGAAGGGAGTGGCAATGCACTGGCATGGGCCGCTCAGTGAGCGCTGGGGTCACTGTCCCTGGAGATGTTCCTGATCTGTGGAGGTGGCACTGAGGGACATGGTTAGTGAGTGCCCATGGTGGAGGTAGGCTGAATATCTCAGAGGTCTTTTCCAACCTTAATGAATCTGTGATTGTTTTCAGTCTCTGGGTCCCCATGTGTTTTTCAAGAAATGCCTCTGGAGCAGAAGGAAGCCCATTGGCAGCAGTGCTGCCTGTCCTGGGCACATCTGCCACTCAGTGTTCCTTCACTCCATGCCAACAGCCTGGGGTCCCCTGCAGCTCGCAGCTGAAAACTGGAATTCTCAAAAAATGCTAGAAAAATAGGAACTGACCTTTTAAACAAGTGAGAAAAGGGAAAAGTTAGGAATCACCACAAAACACCTTACAAAAAGCATATTCTGAAAACAAAGCTTGCCTGCTCCAGGCACTCAAAAAAAAAAAAAAAAAAAAAAACCACACTTTTAGAAGCGTAGAACCAGTTTTATGTGAAAACACAACAATCTCAAACTATTTCTTCCAGGGGACTGCCCTGGCAGCACGCAGCAGGCACAGAACACCTGCTGTATCCCATAAGCGCTGAGAATTATTTCTTAAATTCTTCCAGAGGAGCCCAGAGCACTGAGGACAACTCACGGGATACTCACGGGCCCCAGCGCTGTAGGAGACGTGGAGGCCCGGCTGTTTGTAGTCACTACTTCGGTATTTAGGAGAGGAGGGCGGTGCTCACCTCCCTGCTCTATCCTGTCCTCCAGACACCGCCCCCGCGCCACTCTCGCCCTCAGCCGCCTCCTCAGGCGGCGCTCCGTGGGTCCGCCATCTTGAGTGAGGGCAGGAGGGCGCCGCCAGGCGCTTGAAGAGGGCGCCGCCATCTTTACTCAGGGAACGAGCTCGCTGAGGGGGCTGTACCAGCGCCATTTTTAGTACGGGCACGCTCCGTCCTCAGCGCTGAGCTGAAGTGCCTCGGGAGCCATGTCTGCTGAGGTCAACTCCTCAAAATAAATAAACAATGTAAATAAAGAAATATCAAAGCAGCATCTTCAGCAACCCGAGACCTAAGCTCAGCTCCCCCCGCTCCGTTCCCCCCCCCCCCCCCCGAAGGCAGCGCTTCACCCCGCAGCGCACCCGCTCCTCCCCGCGGGTCAGCTGACGGCCGCCGCTCCTTCCATCATGGCCGCCCGGCTGCCGGCCGGCCCGGGGCGGCGGGGAGGCGAGCTGGAGGCCCTGTTCCTGCTTCTCCTGTGGTTCGCAGCCGTGAACGCAGCGGCGAGCCCGGAGCCGCCGCCCAAGTGCGAGGAGCTGCGGCTGGGGCAATATCCTGAGCGCGGGCGGGGCGCGTTACTATGGCGATGGGCCGGGGTGAGGGACGGACAGGAGCGGGGTCAGAGCAACCCTGGAGCCCCTGAGGAAGGGGTGGGAGGGAGCCGTGTGCTGTGCCACGCTTTTATCTGGGGCTGGTGTGGTGTGTGGCCACGAGCAGGGTCGGGCTGTTCGTTTTTCAACGAAAAAATGCTATTGGATGAGGGACCCGTGTCCTCCCTACCTTCTTATTTTTATTGTCAGGACGCTCAGCCCAATGCCTCAGTTTGAAGCTGCTCTGTATTGAAATAAGGCAGGAAATGAGGTCGGGATGCTGCCCCAACGCAGAGGCTGTGACAGATAAATGTTGTGGTTCCCTCAGGTCGTGCTGACTGCAGTGCTAATTAACGCACAGCTTATGCAATACAACGGTGTATTAAATTGGATTAGCAGATTTGCAGCATGGCGATGTGCTGTTCTATTGGGGGGATGGGGAGGAAGGGAGGCTGACATCAAGGTAGGTCTTAAATCCTCGAAGGTGAAAGAGGGAGGAATAAATGAGCGTTAAACCTGTTGGAGTGTTTGATATGAAAAATGTTTTCCTCAACTGCCTGAACATATATGTGTGATGAGCCTAAAATAGACAATAGCACACAGGAACCAATGAATTGCACAAATCACACGGCATATGGTAAGGATTTCTAACATATATTGATGGTAATTGCATTTTCCAAGGAAGTACTCAATTCATACATTTGTGTACCTGCTAGCTGAGCTTCTAAAACATGGGATCAATAATGTCATTAGTATGAAAGCTTACACATTTGCATACATTGGATGCTTTACTGAAAGAATTACTCTGAGCAGGGCGTTTGTAAGTGAGGTTTCTAATAAGTTTCTTCAAAGTATGTTATATCCTCCAGGCTCCATTCTCCACTCCTGTGATAAGAACAAGCCATCCCTGTCATACGCTGTTTTGCACACACTTATTAGAAGAACTGACAGAACAGACTCAAAATCTTTAAAATTTCTCTTGAGGAAAGATGGTGCCCTCCGTCATCAAGATTTTTTGGTGCCATGAGGCTCTGTTTTGAAAGCAGTTACATTTATTTTGATGTTCTTTGGCGTACAACAGAAACATGCCGAAATTGGTCCCTTAGTTTATTTCATATGTGTTCCTGATGATAAACAGCCAGTCAGTGAGCTGAATGTTCTGCAGTTTAATCAGATTGGTAGTTGTGTCTAACCAATTACCATATTACTGCATTTAATACACCATATGTTTTCTTCAGAGTGGGGAAAGTTGCAAAATTAAAGTTGCAAAATTAATTAACATGTTCTTTTCTATATCTGTATAGAATTTTCACAGATACAGCAGGCTTGGTTGTCCCCATAGTATCTCAGTCGCTTCCTCTTACAGTATTTTCTGTGAGATAAAAAGTTAGTCTCATAGTCATAGCTCATCCTTGAAGCACTACTACAGTCTATAAACATTTCTGGGTTTCATCATCCAAACCAATAGGGGTTTAATTCAAAGCATCCAAACTGTACTTAATTTTTTGGGATGCAATATAAGGAGATAATAAAAAATAATTAAAAAAAAAAATCTAAATCCTTGTCTTCTTGGCTTTATTGGAAAATCCAGAAAGAAATGTTGAACCTGGCTAGCAGTTCTATTGCAACTAATCAGCAGGACTTGCAAGTATTGAAAGATGATAGAAAGTGTGTAAAGGACTGGATTTTTTTTCTTTTAAAACAACTCACTAAAACGCTGAAGAGTGTCAAATATTCCAGTAATACATTGCAGATTTTTAGCAGATGTCGTTTTCTGCTGTGCCTTCCACTTTGGCTCTTTAAAAGTCAAGCCTCGGCTTAGAATAATGGAATAATTTGGGTTGAAAGAGACCTCGGGAAGTCATACAGTCCCACCTCCTGCTCAGATTACAGGATTGCAGGATGGCAATGAATTCAGAGAAGGCTGCTCAGGACTCTGTCCACTCAGATCTTGGAAACCTCTAAGGATGGTGATTACACCATCCCTCTGGGCAGCTTGTTCCAATAGTTGACTGTTCTCATGATTCTTTTTCTCTATTAGATTTCCCATTGTCTCCTAATGAAGCAAAAATGGAAATGGCAACCGAATTGGCAGCAATTAGGTTTCTGTGTTTTGTGTTGTGCAAAAAGACAAGTTGGTCATAGGTCTTGCTTTAAAAAAAATTTTTACATAACATGCCTGTGTGTGCTCTGTATCAAAGCTGTTGTACAGTGTAATTTTGTGTCTTGCCAGAAAAATTCCACGATACCCAGTCAGTAACTGCTTAATCTCAAATATTTTTTTGTCCTCAGTTCAGTGCCTGCCAGCACCAAATATTACTTGCAGAGATTACCTTGGCATAGAAAAAGTCTTTACTGGACAGGAAGTTGGATTTTACAAGCCTATTGCATGTCGTAATGTGTAAGTACGCCATCAGTTTTTGTAATATTTTGCCTGTTTTACATTGAAATCTTTCTAAAACAGTACAATGCCTTGACAGAGGGAAGAATATAAAATACTGTACACGTGTTGCCCAGTACTTCATCTCCAAATAAACATTATAAGTAATAAAAGGAAACAATGTGTGTTTATAAGTAAATCTGCCTTTGTGTTGGACACGTTTTGTTTGTTTGTTTATGCTTGTGTCTTTGCTCTACCTTAGTACTTTCTCTGGCAAAGAATTGCTACAAATTCTGAGGCTACATTTCACATATGCTTAAAATCAGCACAGCTGCTGAAAGGAGCTGTCTGAGGACTCCTCTCCCTTTCCCTGAGGTACTCCACTGTATACTCAATCAGGGAAGTGATCTATGTTTGAACTAGCGTGGATCAGTTCCCCAGTCTGAATCACAGTACAGTCACTTCAAGTGCTTGTGCCAGCAAGCAACTGGGATGAGGCTAAATCAAAGTAAGAAAGAGTGGATGAAGGAGGGCTGGAAATTACTACACTGCTCAGCAGCCAGTTCATGCTGATTTGAAGTGTGCCTGTAGCTGCAGCTTAGGTTGTATGCCTGAATACTGGGGAGCTTTAGTCTTTCTCCAGTTCCCTGAAAATTTCTTTTAGAGGAATTGCTCTCTAATTTTGAATAACCTTTGTGTTTTATCAAGTCTTGTATGTTATTTAAGAGAGTATTTTTTCTGAAATACACTGTGAGCAACAGAAAGCTCTGGACACCAATAAATGTTCCAACTGGCCAGTGGTAATGATCAGCGAACACCTGTCAGCACCATTTGTTTCTCTCTTCTTTTTTTTTTTTGTTAGATTCACACAGGAATCTTATTCTTTTGTCCAGCTCTGAAATTTGTGGAAGTTACAACTCCAGTTGCAATGTTTGCAGTGTATTCACAGGGTTAGGGTTAGAATTTAACCCTGGTATTGCTCTAGTAGGCAGATAACTCTGGTGTGGTACTGCTCAATAATTTGTCTAACTCAGAAGAACAGCTCTGCCTCTTAGTTTCATAAATATTTTCTCTGTATATAGTCTTCTCAACAGAGCTCAGCAAATTGTAGAAAACATATTATTAAATCTAATCAAATTTAAATGCTAGCAAAATAGACTTCAGTCACGTTTTTATCCAGAAGCAATTGTGTTTCAGTCCCATCTGCAATGGGGACTGAAAATAAGATGAACTACACTCATTTAATAAAATTGGTTGTTTTTTTTTTTTAAAGGCAATCTATGTAGGCAGGAAATATGTTGTTCTTCTGATGTCTGTCACTTTACAGTGACTGTTGTTTGTAATAAAATAATCAGTGGTTGAACTATGAAAACAACTCGCTGCGGCTTTTCCAATCCTATGATTGTATGACAGACGTGTAAGAGACCCTTTGTGGGCCTTCTGGAAGCTCTAAGAAATTCAGCTGTAAATGTTGGAAGAGTTAAATAGGCATGCCTTTGGTAAAGCTTCCAAACCAGGTAAAATTGGCAGCAAGATTAATATGGCCATCCTTCATATGTATGTTTGTTGAAAAAGTCTAATTATTTCTCATTATACCAACCTTTTATAAAGTATTTTTACTTAAGTCTTAGAAACATTATTTTAAGCAGTATTCTCCAGCTTGATATTACAACGACACGCTTTCATTTTCTGCTGCTTTTTGGAGACTTTCCAACATCTTATCTGAGATGTGATGAAAACTAGCTGTCTTCTGGCACAAATAACTGCACATCATTTAACCAGAAAATTGGTTTGAGAAGGCATCTTCCTACAGCAGGATCGTCCTAGTGTGGGGGCAGCAGGTTAACTTCTGTCCTTGGCTTTTGGAAGGGGCAGATGAGCATGCTGTCCTTAGCCAAAACCCTAATTTAGCAGCAGTTCTGGGATCCTGTTCTTTTTGATCAAGACCACGAGTCTGTTTCAAGAGGATGTGTTCAAATTCAGTTGCTCCTAGTATTTGTTCATGGAAAAGCTTGTAATTACTAATCATGTTGCTACAGCAAAGAAGTGGGAGCTGTGATTGATTTGATTTGGTTTTAATTTAATGTTTTGGAGGTAGATTTTTGCCAAATTCTAGAATTCCCCAAATTGGCACTCTTATCGTATATTGCATTTAATATGTTCAAGCCCTGGTTACTCAAAATATATATTGTTCAAGTGTTAGCATTCCAAGCAAGAAGCCCTTAGAATGGTAGGCTGTGCAAGTCCTGAAGTTTAGTGTGGGCAGGCCTTCCAGCAGTGCTAAGAGGTGCTGAAACAGCACAGAAAACACCATCAGATAGAGCAGCCCCATGCGTAGTATCAACTGGTATGAAGAGCAGGAAGAGATGTTTTTACTTAGAAACTGGGAGAAACATACAGAGGAAGACTGAATAGGCCAATAAGTAAGAAAAATTGGAAAAGCAACTGAAAAGGAATTGCATTTTTACCCAATTGTAGAAATTGCTTTAGATTAACGGGAAGTTTTATTTTCTTACTTGCTGCATTAGTCTTCAGCACATATTTTTATCTGAGAGAATGAATAAGAAAGGATATACAAGAGTGGATGCACCCTTGTTAACAGCATTTACATGCTTCCACTTCCTGGTAGATTTCTTTTACCCTTCAGTTTTGTTGCTGAAGTGCAGATTGTTCTCCTGTTCAAAGCATCTCAGTGCAGCGTTGATGCTAAGTTTACTTCATTACTGTTTCTGACCAGGAGTATCTATAACCGTGTTCCCACCTTTTATGCAAGAGTTCTATGTATTGGTGTCCTTGGATGACTTCTTGATGCATCTCAGTTGATAAACATTTTCCAAGTTTACCTCAACCTTTAAGTAAAACGATTAGTGTTCTTTACAGTGGAAACAAGACAGTTCTAAAGATGGTCACTTACATTACATTAGGTTCCAGAAATGCCCAGTATGTCCTATGTTGCTAATAAGCACTAAATAACAAATATTGAGGTAAGAGTCATCGTTTAATCACTTAATGTTGCCATTAAGTTTTAAAGTCAGTAAATCTAGATAATAAGCAAAAATGTAGATCTTTATTTGGCATTGAAAGCACTTAATAAAGGTGCTTGGACCATTCTCAGCTACTGCCTTTTGTGAAACTCTTATGTTTTATTCAACTGTCAACCAAGAGTTTAATTTGGGCTTATTAAGTAATTGCTGGCACATATTAATGCACATATCAGAACAGTAAATTGTTGAATTTTTTAAAGTCCTAATTACATTTGGGTTTCTGCTCTTTTCAGAGAGTAGCTTTTTGCCAATGCAGCAAAGGATGGTTTCAGTACCGATAGTACATTTCTAGCTTGCCTATTAGCATAGAGTTCACATCAGCGGTGACTGAAAATTGCAAATGGTTCGGTGGCCACATCACTCCAGCTGTGGGCAAGAACGGTGCCAATTAGTGTAGATCTCAGGAAGCCTGTTGTATCTGTGTGTTCGGTGTCACTGGCCATGGGATGCGTAACTTCCAGGTGTCTGCCTGCCACTGACGTCCTCGTACAATTCACAGTTCTTTTCATTTGTAAGAGCGCGTGCCATTTACTGCCCTTAGTGTGCAGAACGTGGATAGCTACACGTCTGATCCTTTTTGTTGAATCCTTCCTGCGGCTTCTTCAGCCAGTGGCCATGGTTCATTTCTCCTTCAGATCTCATTGCAATTACTGTCTCTGCTGACATCTCACCTGTCTACCCCGTTCCTCTCTATTTGGCTGGATGTGAGGCTAATGCCTACAGACAGTGTGCGTACACCTCTTAGCTTTCCGGTGTTGTCTCAATAGGGCTGACCTATTAGAAAATGTTCTGTAAAACTGGGAATGTATCAGCAACTGAATTATGTCTTTCTTGACAAGAAATGATGATTTAGTTCCAGAATAACGATCATAGGAATCAGTATTCTGCAAGAGTATTCTAGAATTGGGAAAGCCGAGGTTGCTTTATGGAAGATGTCTGTGAAGTTTGAAAGCTTAACATCAATTCTGTCTCTGTTAATTTAAGATAAATAACAAATCTGACTTGAATTATTTTAACTGAAGCAGCAAATGAGTCACTACTTTAATTTTCAAAAATAGGAGTGCATATATTTTGCAGTCTACATTTCTTCTTTCTTTTGGCAGTAATGGATACTCTTACAAAGTGGCAGTTGCTCTGTCCTTATTCCTTGGATGGTTGGGAGCAGATAGATTTTATCTAGGCTATCCTGCCTTAGGTAAGTTTATTTCTTATTTTTACTTTGAGGTAAAGCTTATTGTAATGACTGAGTTGTTTGTGTGAATATATATTTTGAATAAAAAGTGCTGACTGTCATAGTTTTGGTATTTACATCTAGAATCTTTACTTCTTTTTCAAATAAGATAAAATCCTGGGTTATTATGCCTCTGCTTCCTATCCTGTTGGAGTCAGTGATGACAAATGGATACATAGCTGTCCAGCAGATAAAACCTTCACAAGCAAACATGATTATTGCCATTTGTTCTGCTTTATGTTGGTATTTAACTCTGCGTTCTCTTCAGCCAGTGGAACAGGAGTGGCTTTGGCTGATGTGCCAGCTACTTAAATAGTGCTTTGTTTTAACAGGTAAACAGGGGACAAACTTTATGGTAAACCTGGGGCTTGGGGATGTAGAATTTATTCTGGCAAGTGCTATCGCCAAGATAGCACATGGTATTAATAGTTCTGCAGAAGCTGGGACCTTTAATAGGAACTACCTCTTCTCACAGCTTTTAGGACCTGATTCCCACGGAGATGGTGCCAGTGGCTTTTAAATAATGTGGAGACATTTAGTATGTTAGAACTACTTTTGTTGTCTTGGATTTTCTCTGTTTCTGAGCCAGACAAATGGAGTAAATTTAAGTCTAGATAGCATGCAGCAATGAATTGAAAAAGCTGAACATGTCAGCTGGGAGTTTTGAGTTTCTGCCCATCAAATAGAAATCCTTGTTTTGTTGTTGTTATTTTTTCTTCTGGTTAATCTCAGGTTCACATCTGTGTCTTTTTTCCTCGAGATTCCATAATTAGCTCTGATTTTGTCCATCTGTTTCATAAGAAGATATTCTGGGAGTTGCTCAGGTGCACATTTTTGTTGTATCATTGGATTTGGAATAATAATTTGCAGTATTTATTTTGCAATATATTGCAGTGCAGTAGATAGAAATATTCTGCTCCTATATAGGAGTTCTGTATGGCTCATGCTTACTAACCCCACAGGAATATACTGTAGCCAGTACTCAAAGTTAAAAGACTTAAAATTAAACTCCTCTAAAGACAAAAATTTGTCTTTTAAAAGCCAAACAAGAAAAAATCAAGAGTAGAAGAATAAAATCAATAAATTGGACTCCTTCACGGTGGCAAATTATTTTTTCGGGCATCCATACCTTGGCAAAAATGATAAAGAAAGGGATTAGCATTTAAATACTTTGTGCAAACATAATGAAGAGTGTAAATTTGCCTTTTCCCCCCTCCTCTCATCTTAAAGAGAGCACAAATACAAACAAGCTACTGAATATGAAGAAACTAGGAAGGCAGCTCTTCCTCTCCCGCACACTATGAACTAAACTTGAGTTATTACCACCTAAGACTGCTGTTTTTACCCCCGTGCTTTGCAGCAGGTTATTTTCTCAGTGTGACCTGCTTGTGGGCAGGAAAAAAAATGGACTTTACCCTGCACTCCAGAAGCATGTGCCACGTTCAGAAATAGTACTTCTGCATCCAGTAACGTAACACTGGGTGGCTCACCAGGATGCAGACAGTTCCTTGAGTGAACTGGAGCCACTGCTGGAACTGACGTGGTAAGGGAACTGCTGGGCTCCTAAAAGGTGAGCTGACCGCGAGCTCTGGGACTGCAGCTGGAGAAAATGGCATAATGAGTGTCACAAAGAAATATTTTCAGTGGTGACCACATTTGAGGTAGTAACAGAGTAAATGTGGTCACCAAGGATTTGATAGTATTTAATTAACTGTTCTTTCCTAAGGCTAGTCATTTTTTTTTTGGTGGCTTTGTCCCTTCTGTTTTGTTATGTAATGTTTGCACTGATACCAGGCAAACCATATCTGACCACAGCAAATCTCACCCGTCAGTTTCTGGGGATGAGTTGTTCTACATTGAGTTTTTGCACGTTTAAGTGGCACAACTTCAGCTGTAATATGCATGTGGGCTATTCTTTTAATCAGCTGAAAGACCGTCCTGTTATTCATCCTCTTGGTCATTAGATGTATTTTCTCTGTTCTCTCTGATGACACTGTCATTCCATGGAATGATGATAAACTGTCTTGCTAAAGTTTATAAATCAGCTCTTTTCATCTCGTCAGCGATGGGAGCTGTCTCCAGACGGAGAGATGCTCTTCCCACAGTGTGCAAGCCGCTACTCCCCCACTCTTCTCCATGTGTAGCCACAGAAACAGGGCATGGGGGAGAGGAGGTGGTATGCTGGGCAGATTGCTGCTTCCAAGGGAGAGGGGAGCTCAGAGGAGGAGGCAGAGGTCAGGAGACCTTCAGGCGTCAGACTGAGAGCTGGCTGGGGAAAACTGGTGTGTTTTCTCACTAATGTCAGGCATTAGCAGCACAGCACGACTTGTTGCTGGGCAAGAAGTGGCACAAGATACTACCCTGGGTGCTCTTATCAGCATACTTGTTCCTTGTCTCAGAAGCATACTGGTCCCTGGAAGTACTGTAAGGATATGCTTGTAGTGTTTTCTCTGAGCAGTATGGCCTATAACTAACATAAGTGCAGCAGAGATGGATTCCTCTTCATACTGCCTGTTCCTGGGTAAAGAGACAAATGTCTTCTTATTCTCAAAATAACTTAGATGTTTGCTTAGCTCAGCAACTATCAACTTGTAACATCTATAGTACTCTTCGTATTATATTGATTGTACAAGAAACTACTGATATTAAAAAAAAGTAAAAAAAATTAAGTCAATCTTGTTCTGAACACACTTTCCAAAAGTTGCCTGCTTCTCAATGAAACATTTATTTGCTAGTTGCTATTCCCATATATTTTCTATGAATCTTTCATTTATTTGTATAACCCCCCCCCCACCCTTTTTGGAATACTGATTAAAAAGAAGTATTTCTGTATATGCACATGTATATATATTCAAAATAAATTCATATTTCAGCAAAATTACAGAAGTGATACTAAAACGATTTTCTGAAGTAGCATGTTCTGTAAGTCAAATCATTACATGCTCCAGCTCACAATAGAAAGTCTCCCTCTATTCTATTCATAAGTAAATTTTGTAGCCCAAGTTGGGATTTTCTTCTCTCTGCAAAGAAATGAAATTTTCCAGTATCTTGATTATCAACTTTTGACTTGTTTAAGAATAGATATCAGTTTAAAAGAACGTTACTTTAATCTCTCAAGTGCATTCAGGATGCATGTTCGGATGGTATTTCCCCTGATAATTAAAGATATTTGACTTCAGTTCTGTTTCTAAATATATATATATATAATATATATATAGTGGAGAGTTGGGATGTGATTGCAACCAGCAGCATACAGACTTCATAAACGCTGGCTTAAAGCAACAAATTCTATTTTCTTTTTTTAGGTTTGTTAAAGTTCTGCACTGTAGGATTTTGTGGAATTGGTAGCTTAATTGATTTCATACTTATTTCAATGCAGGTAAGTCAGTGCTTTCAAAGCAAGATACAAATCTGCTAAATTTTTGATTACTAATTCCTTATTAGCATTTTAACCTTAAAAACTCTTGTGTATTGAAAAATCAAGGCATTCCTTGTGGCTCTGTTTCAGCTTGATATTGTAGAACACAGGTGCAAAAGATATTTATTGTTTGTATTAAGATGAGAAAAAGAACTGTCTTTAAATAAGAATAGCTCGGAATCTGTAGCACCATAAATTCAGCGTGTCAGAACCTCTGAGCTCTTTTTGTGACACCTGAGAGGTGTCTTGGTGTTCCCAGAGTCCTGAAGCTCTGCATTTACATTGCTTTGTTACCTGGGATGTTTAGGCAACATGCACTTGAGAAGACATTGCCCATTTCTTCCTGCCTCTTCAGACTTAAGTCCCACATCACCAGAGAGCCGTTGCTGTAGGATTCCTGATGGTTAAATTCCCTGCTGAGGTGACATCTTGTGACATCATAAAATTGCCAAATTGTCTTATTTTACAGTGCATCCATGAGCACAAATTATGCATCGCCTATCGTGAACTCAAAATACATTGAGGATATAGAAATTATTTATATGGGTGAAGAGAAAAATGTTTAACTTTTAAAATACGTGTATCCTCAATTTCCTTTCTTTACTATCGACGTGTTTTGCCTCATGGCTTACAGACATACTGAGAGTATCTTTCATCTCTCTTTATTCATCTCCCTGGTGACTCTCCATCAGTTTAGCATTTCCAGAACAAAAACACCATGATCTTCTCTCCGTCTCTCTGTTGCTTACCTGTGCAGTATTTCAAATACTCCTGTCATCAGCCTAATTCTCTCCCACCTGCCTGCCTTTGTTCAAGAAAAGTGGTTTGGGACCCCCTCATTTGTAAGCCTGATTTTGTGACTCGAATCCTCATCAGCTTAACCTAGCAGCAGTGACCAGCTATGTAATTTGGTTGATTAGAAGCCCCAGAGAAATGTTCCTCCTGAGACAGTGCTTGCTAAAATAGTTAAACTACGGCATAACTTCAAAATAAATCTAGTTTCTGTTTGGGTAATTAAGCATGACTAATTTTATGATGGGAAAATTAGCAATAATTGAGACATTAGCACAAAGCATATATTTCACTTTATATTGAAAAGTCTTGGTTTTTTTTTTCTCTTGTAGATTGTTGGACCTTCTGATGGCTCTAGTTACATTATAGATTATTACGGAGCGAGGCTCACACGGCTCACTATTACCAACACGACGTTCAGGAAAATGCAGACCTACCCTTAACCCTGGCAGTAAGTGTCACATGCAGAAGTGTCCTTTAGTTTTACAGACGGATCTAGTTGTCCACTGGAATCGCTGATGACTTGTTAATTACACTTCATCTGAACTGATTAGACACACGTTGAACAAAGATGATAAAATATGAAAATTCATCAAGTGAATGAGTTTACCACAAAGGAGCCAGGTTTCTTTGACTGCTCTGTTTCTGTGAGCACGTAGTTTGTGGTGAGGTTGTGCAGTTATGAAATAAGCAGACTTTTGCAATTTGCACTAATGTTATTCCATACCTCAGTATAATTTACAGGGCTGAAGGGAGGGAAGGAGGTAGTTCTGAAGATCTACGCTGGTCTTCAGTCCACTGAAACCAGTGTGAGTTTTAGTGAGTTTTAGCATGGATGGGCCAGGAAGGCACTTGGGTCTGTCTTCAGAACCGTGTGCATCACAGTTTGGAAATGAACCAAAACCACAGAAATGGCCTTTCTTTCTATTCTGTTAGGTAAAGTCCAGGTGGCCCTGAAACTTGTGCTGGCAAAGCATGTGAAATCCTTTTAACTGAAACAATTCTGTAAAGTTTGAAGACAAATTTGGGGCAAGCTGTACAATTTGGTCAGTGCTAATCAGCAGTAGAAACATCTCTACTTAAAAAAATAGTACCATGGGTGATGAAATAGAAAGGTGACCATTGGGGTGCACCGAGGTTAGAATACCATATAGCTGTTATGGTTATTCTGATTTTTTTTTTTTTAAAACTATTATTTTTTCCCCCTCCCTTGCAACTACCCATAGTAAAATACATACTTCCTTTTTCAAAAGAGTTTCTTTTTTGAAAAGAAACTTATGCATCTGTTTTACAGATATAGAATGTCCAAAAAGTGAATTCTTTGTTTGAATAAAGCCCTTAGAAGGTTCTTCTTTTTAATCAGCTGTGTTTCTGTGAAATAAATCCTGTGTCCTTCAAAGCATTTTGACCAAATTCTTTAGGATAGCCAAGATTTACGTGGATGTTTCTTCAAAGAAAAATATATACACAGAGACAGAAAACGTGTCAACAGAATCTTGATGCTATTTGACCAATTTTAAACATTGCCTTCACCTTTTTATGAAAACCAGCAGTAACTGAATGACACATCCACGCTTTATAAACATAAGTGTAGATTTCCTTCAATAATTTGGGCTATCCTTTCGCTTTTCAGATGAAACTTTCAGAACATTATTAGCGTTTGCAACCAATATTTTACAAAAATTAGATGCCTGAATTGATTTTAGTTAGTCTCTTTTAAGCCTACATTAAGACTTGGTGCACAGGAAGCTTTGTAAAATAAAAATCCTGTTTTGCTTTCCAAATCAGTGAAACCTGACGTATGATGTAATGAGAATCAACCACACAAAACACTTTGTACTTAACATTAATTCTTTCCTTCACATGAAAAGACATAATTTTGGAATACTTGCTAACACACTCTACTTATGGGTTCAAAGAGAGAAGAATATTCCATTAGATTCATTTACCTGCCTGATACTTGTTGCATCTCCCCTTTGTCTTTCACTGAATTCTCTTTATGCATGTCAGCTTTGGTTTCTGAAATGAGCACTTTCAAAACCAGACAGGAAGTGGATGGAAAATAAATGCTTGAATCAAATAAAATCCCATGGCTCATATCATCCTGTGACTTGTCTGCTTTTTGTTTTCTAACGCTGCAGCTGATAATACAGCTCTGAAAATAGCACAATACTATGTGCAATTCAATTTGAAAAAAAAAAGATCTCGGGGAACTCGTCTCACAAGATTTCATTTTAAAATGGATCTCCATATGTACAAGTAGCAGAGGGCTTGACTTAGTGACTGCAGCAGTCCATCTTGTGCTTCATTATCTTTAAAAGAACGCTGGGACCATTTTGTGTGAATCAGATGAAAATATGATTAGTTAAGAGGTCTGTCAGATAGATTGTTACTCCCAGAAATAAAGTGGTCAGCAGAGGGAAAGATCAGTTATTCTAAGTTAATTTACAGTGTTTCTGTAGAAACAGAAGATTTATCCAGAACCAATCCAGAGAATAAAAAAAAAAGCCACTATAGGATTCTTTCATCCCAATCCTCCATTTGTGATTTCTCACAGTACCTCCTGAGTTCTCAGGACTGCACTGTTCTGTCATAGCAGCAAGAAAGAAGGGTGACCGCTGATAGAACGGCATTTTGAGCATTAGCACAAGGTTTTTCTCTTCTCTTTAGATGGCATTCCACATCATCCTCTTCCCGAACTAACAACTTTCCACTTCTTCCACAACCCTCTCCATTTTCTGCAGTGTCTTGTAGAAATTAATGTCACAGATGACATAACCTTTGCAGCTTGTATAGGACATGACTGAAATTATGTTATATATTTGAACACACTTGCTTAGTTGCACAGCTGAAGTTTAGAGAGGGTTAACTGAGTAAGTAGATAAGTACTGCAGGGCCAGTACAGAGTTAGTGAGGTCTTTGTTTTCATCTTGTAATTGTCAGATACGGCACGTTTACCATAAGGACTGTGAAAAGTGTGATGCAAGATGTAAAGCTGTCCCACTGTGTTAATAATAAATTGGCTACGGTAATATTTACCAAAACGTCTGTCCTATGATGATTTTCTGTGTTGCTGTCTGCTTTAGCATTCACCTGTCAATCAACTTGTCCATCTTAGTGTTTCTGTGGTTCTGATGGCTCCTACTGCACTGGAATAATCTTCTCTCTTGGTTGTTGCTTTTTCTCAAAAATAGTTGAAAAGCGATAAAAGCAATTAAACAGTATACTGTGTCATCCTCCTGCCTTGTTTCCAGAAAAATGATATGTTTGTCTTGCAGATGCTCAGGAGATCTTTCAAGAACCCAAAAAGACAGAACTATTATTCTGTATCTTAGGCATAAAAAAAATGAAGAGTTTAAAACAAGAATTTGAAGTGCCTCACATTTAAAAGGTTATACAAAGTGGAGCAGAACCAAGCCAGGAACTAAATAATTAAATCAAGATCTTCCCAGAGTAACAGGGCAGTTCAGTCATTGCAAAAAGGACTTTTTTTTCTCCCCAGTCTACATTTTAGAATTTTCTGCAATATGCTTAACCATGATGTGAAAGGGTTGTAGCCCATAGGAACATTTGGCTTTGGACACACTGCCTTCACTCACACAGTACAAGTGGCTGCACTTTGGTGTGCCCACACGATTCACCAGTTGCTGTGGATTGTGTTTGTTCTATGAGACCAACCTGCATATCTTTCACCTGGGGAGAGAGCACATTTTCTAAAGGCTGCTTTAGAAGTTCTCTGACTAGTTATCCCTCCAGCCATTTAAATCAAGACCATGCTACAACAACTTCTTGTGACAGCATGTTGTTATCTTAACTGTTTCCCTCTCTACCACCACCCACCGCTTACTACATGAAGATATCACTTCTGCCTTCAGGACGTGATAGCACCTTAAATGTTAGGGTTTATTATGTTTCCAAAGATGGATTACCAGTGTGTCTGCCAGTAAAACTTCTCAGCTCCACAGGAAAGTCTTTGTGTTTGAAATGCTCCGTTAGAATTTTTTTGGAGAACATCTGTTGTCACCCCATCAAGAATTGTTTCCTTTGTTCCTCAGGAGTATATTCAGTTATATTTGCTTACACAGCGATGTCTATTCAGTCTCCTCACATCTCTTCCCAGCGTTGTTTTTTTTTTATTACTTTATTTTTAGATTCATTAGGTGTTTAGTCCATTTCTGCATTGAGAGCCATCCCTGCTGCTTGCTGTGCAGTTTTCAAACTAGTTTCCTCCAGAAAACGATGTTGAATGCGCTAACGTTGGGTTGGGGGCTTAAGTGCCCCACTGGGGAAAGGGCACGGTTTCACTAGCAGCCATACACTTCCATTGCCTTACAGGACTGTCACCAATTGTGATTGCCTTTTACTTCACTGATACATAAGATAATGTCTTTCAAACTGAGGGTAGTCTCATCTCTAACTGCTTTGTCATTTCTGTCATTATAGAAGGTTACTATATAGCTTCTTTAAAAGAATGCATTTTAATTCATTTAAATAATGTTTTTTAACCAGCTACTACTTTCCAGGTTCAAACGTTTTCAACCTCAACCAAGAGGTGAAATATAACAGATTGGTTAGCTTGCATCTTCTGCACTTACTGCCTGAATCTGGGGAGAAAAGTCTTACTCAGGTATTTTGCTGGGCTGAAGTTTGATCAAGACTCCTCCAGCTTTCTTCCTCTCAATTCATCTGTGTTACTCAGAGAACCTTTCTAATCTCTGTGAGGTATACAAGAAAATTTCCTAAGCACTGAGGGTGTAAATTGCTGATAATTGATACAGGACTACAACATCCTGTGTGTGGCAACTTAATTTTCTCACCTCAAAGCTGCTTTTCTTTGTCCACACGTCAGCTGTTCGTTGATCTGTTGGCTGGTTCGGGACATCCTTCCACAAGTTCTCAAGAAGCTCCACGAGGAGTTGGACTCTTCAGAGCTGAATCAAAACCGTAGAAATAGCACGGCATCAGGTTAGGGAATCTTTTATCTGCACGAAGCAAAGACACACTGGGGAGGAATCAATGTCTCAACAAGGGTGTTGTAGGCTTAGTTTTGGCAGAAAGTATGTCTGAAATTTAAAATCGTGTTGTCTCTTTGCCTTCTGCTTCCTGAAGGTGGAGCCAAACCCCCTATCAGATCTCCAAATCTCCTGAAGATTTTCTTTACCGTACAGCAGAGACAGCACTCCTGTATTTTTCCTTGCTCAACAGAGAAAACTGGAAAGAGGATGTGAGGATTGCAGCTGGCCAAGAAGCATTTTGGTCTCTCTAGACCTAAAGCTGTAGCAAAGGAAAAGAGAGGAAATATAAAAATACAGGGGCATTCTCAGTGCTGTTTGCAGCGTGGTGATGAAGATGTGGTTCCAGAAACTTCCAAGAAAACAAACTGTTTTAGACACAACTTTCCTAAAGTATGTGCGCCTTGCTTTTCCCAGGATTTCTGATTCTTTGTGGTTCATTATATCTCAACCATACTCATACTCTGATAATTCTCCATTATACATTCGAATGGCTGCTTTCAAGACTGCAGTGCTCTCTGAGAAGCGCACTTCTTGGGCTCTGCAGATGCGTATGACACAGCAGAATTCTAGGCCATATAAAAATTATCAAGATCAGTTTCCATTACTGTAATTACTATATAAATCCTATCTTTAAGAGGCTTAGAACAGGCCTATTTAACCTTGATTTGAGCTGAGACCCAGACCGAGTTTGATAAGCTGAACACTGAATTCTTTCCCCCCCGCCCCTCCTTTTTTTTTTGTCCTTTCTCTGCAGCATCATAACTTAGTTGAGAGTGGAAGGGGGAGGGAAAAGGGGTTCCAATGCATCCTCCTGCACTCTGTCTTAGACAGGGTGCTTGTAGTTGTGCAGTATACCTGTCCCCAGCCAATAGCATGGCTGAATGAAATGTTACCTCCGAAAAGTACCTTGGAACCCATGGCTGCTTTTCTTACACAGCTGTACTGCAGAGCACGAGTACAAGATGTCATAGAGGCAGATGATCCACAGAGTGCAGTCAGAAGCTCTTGGGTAAAGCGTGTGATCGTACCCTCTTTGGAGGTCTCTCACAATAATTCCCACCTTTTATGCCATTTACACCAGCTCCGCTAAAACTGAGGTTCTGCCTGCCCTCGCTTCCCTTTTGGGTGGCCGAGATGCTCTGCCTCCAGCTGCCATTCGGGCCAAATTACTCAGAGCTAGGCAATCAGCAGATACCGTCTGCAGGGGCTGTGGTTACCCTGCCTTATCACTTAGGCATGCCAGGCCGTTAGGTGAGGCCAGAGAGCAGTTTTGGTATGGATGGCCATAACTCACTCAGCATAAAGCCTAGCACAAGGTTCCTCATTGTGAACCTGTTCTGTGGTGGGTGTTTTGCCCCCAGTCAGGAGAGTAGTATGAATTAAATTATTAATGTATTCTGTTTCCTTTACGCAGAATTTTCTTCAAAGTTCCTTGGATTTACTGTGGGGAAAAACATAGCAGGAACATGTAAGAAGAGATCACTGACTGCAAAGAACGGAGTGTTCACCTTGAGCCCGAAGAGACTGCCCGACATATGGATTGTGTTGGCAGAGGCAGGAGCCCAGGGAATGCAGAGGTGGGGGGTAATTTTTAGGGCTTTCGTTCCATGGTCCCATTGATTATAACCCTATTAAGAGGATGATGCATGCGACTTTTAAGTTATTTTGTTAACTAAGTGTAAGCAATGGATGTGTCATGCTAACAAACATAATTGCTGGTGTGTCTAATACAGTATGAAAGTACAGTATAGTGAATTTAAAAGGTTGTGGTAATCTAAGAATGTTAAAAGGGAAATGTGTGCCTGGGGGGCGTGGGGGCTGGGGAGAAAAACGACTTACTTGACATTCACTGTCTTCCTCCCAGCTCCTTCACTAAAGTAGGAACAGAATCGGAACAAAAAAATGTTTGTTTTACAGCTGTACCAAGTTACGGCGTGGACTCGTGCTCCCCCCTCCTCTCCCACTTGCATCAAGTACATCCTGTACTTTTGGCAACATGTTGACTGGATATTTAAAAGCTGTGAACTGTTCTGAAAGTTTCACATACTGGGTTATGGGCCATGTGTGTTTGATCAAAATTCAATTACTGCACTGTACCATGCTTGGAAACCTATCATCCCAAGTTATGAAGTATGACGAAATAGGCTAATCTAATTGGTTCAGTATGGGAGCAGTATCAACCAAGCTTGTTATGATAAATAGCTTCCTGTGTTAAAGGTTCTCTAGAGCTTAAGTATCTTGGCTCACCTCCCTCTACAAAATAAGAATAGTGTTCCCTGGGAACAGTTACATCACTGTCCCTCTTCTACATTCACAATTAAAGGTTTGTGGATTTTTTTTTTTTTTCATCTTGCTGTTCCTTGAATAGATAAACTGCGGCCATCTATCCCATTCCCCACTTCCATCTCATTCTCCTTCCCTCAGGTTAGCTCACTCTGTGCTTGCTGTGAGTCTACATGTTCCGTTGCAGGGGTAGTAAGCTTGGCCAGGATGCACATCCCTCCTTGGGGCTGGGGCTCTTGTGCTGGGGTGTCAGTATACATGACGTGCACATTCATATGAAGGCTTGGAATTTTGATGTCAAGTTAAAGGTGGAAGCATTTCAATCTTTCTAAGCATCTAATAAATGAACTTTGTTTAATGAAGTTCATGCCTGTGGATGTGCTGTTACCTTCTTAAAACTGGAATTTCAGTTCATCAGTAACTAACACAAATCCAGTCTGCAAGTGCTGGATTATGGCTAGGGAAAGACTATGTTCTAAGCCTGGATTTGTAGGCACTAAATTTGCCACTAAGACAATGAGCTGTCTCCCACGAGATGATAGCAGCTTCGTGATTTTATCTGGCCCATCCTTGACCAGCAGTACTTAGCTGGGATTTGGATGTCACAGGAACAGACAGCGTCAAGAGAAAAAACATGGAAAAGTGGCTCCTAATGCTCTGGCTGTCCAATTTTTTCCTTCCTGAGCCACACCCCTGCATGTGTCTTCTAATTCAGAAATCCCCCTCAGGCAAAATAATTGTGCAATGACCATTTTACAAAGGCAGAATATGGGCCCGGTCTTGCAAGTGTGTCTAACTTCGTGGAAATTTCTCCCAAGAATAAAGTTATTCACATACTTAAGAGTTGATAGAATGAATCCTTATGTAAGTGAGCCTTCGTATTAGCCCCAAGACTGCCTAATACCTAGATTAAGCCTGTACGGTGATTAATGCCTGTTTACTATATCTGTTATCCCACTGCATTTTGCTCTTCAGCCTTGATTAAGCCCTTTGCTTTACCATTTAAAACGTCCTGCTTAACCTTCTGCTTACAAACGCACATAGTGCTGAGCTCTGCATTTTTAACTAGCACAAGTTCTACCATAAATAATAGCATTTAATTTTAAAGTGCAGCAGCCACAGTCACCACTTGATCAAATGACAAAGAACAGCAACAGCAAACCAGAGAGCGCGGAATTTTTCACAACAAATATCTGCATTCACGTAAGAGAAAAAAAATGCACCTTCCTGCTTCTGATTAGCACTTTCTGTGCAGTCCTTTATCGTGTGTGTTTATAAAAAAAATATTATCAAGAATCTAAACACTGACTCTCTGTGATTTCCCCAAACATCTTTTGAAGGAGATAAACTAGATTAATCTCTCTTTACAAAGTTCCCACAAGCAAGCTCACAGACACAGTAGCTTTACCTTCAAAAATAGAATGTGACTGTAGGCACTTATGCTAATCTCTTTTTTGGCAAATCAGCTTTTTTGTATTGAATCTTACTTGATTGAATAGTACTGGAGCTGCCAGAGTAAATGCTATTATCAATGTACAGTAATTAAGGAAATAGTCCTTGTCACTCCAACAGTGTCCAGGCATGATAAAGAAATCTCCTCAAGGTGTAGATAGAGGAGCAAAGGTGCTCTTGAATGCAGCAAAGCCATGTGATGTTGGGTTGCAGGTAATGGGGAACCCATACCATAAATGCCCGTGGAGCTCATGTTAAATGCATGTGTGGCACTAAGCATCCAAGTAGCTGCTCGGCACTAAAACACGTAATTGTTTAATTTGTCGTGTAATTTCCTGACTCAGGGCAGTTGAGCATCTTTCAGTCCCCACCCTTAAAATATGTGCAAGAGGGAGCGGGGGGAGACCCTTCCATCAGTCAGAACTTCAAAGATCCTCTCCCCCTTCGGGCAGCAGCCTGCACAAATGATAAACCTTGCTGTAAGATCAGCAGAGCTGGGCTCTGCCAAATCCATTTTGGGAGAGAATTTCAGTGAAAAGAACTTGTCATTCCTTCCCCCACCCTTCCGTTTCACTTGAAACTTTGCAGCCCAGAAGTGCTGTGGTAGATTGCAGCTCCAGCAGCATCGAGGGGAGAGATTCCTCAAGGAGAGAGGAAAAAAAAAAACACCTCTGGACATCTTCTGTGTTATCACATGTACCAAGACATGCAAAACACAGCGTACCTGAAGTAGGTCCCTGATCTGCAGTGCTGGAGCTCTCAGCTGCAGCCCCACATCGAGATCATTGCAGTAAATGCTGTGGCCTGAGACATGCTGAGCTCTGCAGTTGGTAGCAAAGATCTGCCTGCCGAAGGTACATGCTGAAGATCTGTTGCTTAATGGGCAATAAATAACAAGGGGAGGTATTTAATCAAGTGTGCTGGGAAATACTGCTCTCGCAAAACGATGTGCATGTCCGAGATACAGCAAACGCTCCCAGGGTCGGATAGGAAGGGCAAAGGACTGTGAAGTGGGGCTGCTGAGCTTCATCCCCGTGCTTGCAGGACTCGCGCAGAAGGATTCTGGCTGCAATGCTCCTTTTCTTTGCAGCCTATGTCTTACCTAAACTCTGTGTAAGAATTTTCATATTTCATAAATCTGTCAGTTTTGCTTGGGAGGTGGCTAGGGGGATTTTAGCATTCCCCGCAACGCTCCACTTTAATGCGGTGACATTCTGAAGGCTGGGCATCGTAACCTCTCCATTACAACTTTGACACAATGAAGTGTCTCCTAAATAAAATAATTCAGAGGGATTGATCCGGTGAACTTCAGGGTGCATCTTTTCAATTATTTTTTTTAAAGATGGAAGTGTTTTATGCATATTGAGCATGGGCTTCGTGGGAACAGGAGGGAATGCTGAAAGCGGACTCATGATTTCAGCACGACTGTGAACTTAGCGCCACTGTTTCCAGGCCTCTTCTCTGTTGTATGTAAAACATTAATGTTCTACGTGTTGTTCCAAAGGATTTGTTTTATAAATGCCCCCAATTCGACCTTCAGAACTGTCTGTTTGAATCTGAGCAGAAGTGCGCTGGTCAGAATTCAAAAAATTATAGCACAGGCAGCGGGTTTTTTAATTGAGGCATGCCAAATACCAAAGGCAGATGCTTTTTCATTCTGTAGCTCCTGGATACGCATTCTACTTTTCGGTTTCAAGGACAAAGGAAACACTTATCCAATTAGATGAGGCATGAGATTGTGACATACGGGCTCTTTCCTTAAATAAAAAAATGTTGGAAAAAGATATTTGACCCTAAGTCAATAAGTGCTATTAAAATAATGAATACTCCATAAATCCAACCGTACATGCAGCTCGTATTAAGCGCTGTTCTGTTTTTGTTGCTAAGAGGACTGTGAGACTGCCTGGGATAAAGCCCCACACAAGTTTCTTGTCCAAATCACATTTTAAAGGCCTTACTTTTAAAATATGATATACAAAAGTGTAAGCCAATTAAATTGCCAGGTAGACTTCTGCTATCTTCTCACGTTTGACATCTCTATCAAGGCAGTTAAATGATACCAAACACGCTGCGGTTGTCAGAGCTGCTGAATTTCCCCTGCACACTCAGAATGATTCTCTTGCTCCTCTTAAGACGTTCGTAGAAGCCCAGTTTTTTTAATAGCAGTGTGGTTTGCCCAAGGTAGCACAGCTTTTGGGTGGCATCAAGAAGGAATGGTCAATGGTTTGGATGGATCCCACCTGAAGCATGCAAGGAGCGTCCCGTGCCTTTGCAGTCAGGGAGACACATTGAGGTCTGTGCCACTCACCCCCTTTTCACTGAGATGGTGAAAGCTGTGCTCCAAAATAATTACCTCTCTCCTGAGGTTGTGCCATCCCTGGAGGTGCCCAAGGCCATGGATGGGGCCCTGGGCAGCCTGAGCTGGTGGGTGGCAGCCCTGCCCACAGCGGGGTTTGGAACCAGGTGGGCTTTAACACCCCTTCCAACCCAACCATGCTGTGACTCTCTGATTCTGGTTTGAGCTTCAGTGCTTGTTGTACTCTTCAGTTATTGAACTGATGGCCAATAATTGTTGGAGGTTCTGATCCTCCAGAAGAGCAAGGAGCCACCTCCATCTCAGCTTGTGGCTCATGAAGTTTGCTTTGCTGAAATTATTAAAATTCTTGTCATCAAAGGTGAGCGATGGACTCGAGTCTCAGGTGCTGGGAATTAACGTTGCCCACTGAAATTACTGACATTGGTTTCCAGTCTGTCCTTTTCCACATGGTGCTGCTTAAAGCAAACCAAAACCAAAGTACGTAATCAAACTGGGTTTAGGCTGAATGATACTGGAACAAATGGCAGTGACTGTAAAAATCACTGTTGTTCCCCTGGCCAAGTCCAGATGCCATTTTGATTTCACTCCACTTTGATCGCTGTATCTGGTCCATTGCTACATTCCTACTGCCATAAGCTCCTGAGGAACTATTAGCTACATGTGACATCCAACAGAGCTCCTCACCATGATGTTCTGGTGCAATTCAGCACGCTCAGGCCCCATTCAGCCCAACAGAGGAGCAGCAAAACCCACCTGGCCCACTGCCTTTTTGCCAGTCTACTGGCCCAAGCAAAAGTCAAAATCATCTCCATGTGAGCAGCCATCGCAAGCAATTGCACCTCTCCCATGAGCCAACCCCTCCTGCAGTCACCTCCCCATTGCTTCTGGGGGAGCTTTCACAGAGCTCCCTATTTCTGCAGCTCATACACCCATAAAAAACAGCCAGAATACAGCAAGGTGAGGAAGAAACTCCATGAATTTTCATCACATTGGTATTTCTGGCACAGTTTACATTACTTCGTGACTATGTCCCTGATCAGTAGGAGCAATAAATACCCTGCACAAAGCTCAGATTGCAACGGATGGGAGAGGAAGCAGCGTCCTGGAAGGTGTCACATTCTGGAAACCTGACCCAGGAAGTGCGATCCGCAATTAACAAGATGGGTAAGGGAGTGCTGGGTCTTAGCAAATCCCTCCGATTATCATAAAGCGAAAGCAGGTGCCAAGCAGTTCTAAAGCATCCCATGTATCATCAATGATTTTGTTGTTGATATTAAGAATTCAAAGGGGTGCCATTAGCATTCTGGGCAGCAAAGGAGCAGATCTATAGCATGCCTCTCAATAAATACGACACTGCAGTAAACTTCTTTAGCACTTTGCAATTCACATCTGATCTCTGCTGACCTTTTTTTTTCTCCCAGTTAAACCTTTAGCTTGCAAATGAGCCATTTCCTCCTTAAAACCATTACATGGCAAAGGAGGAAGTCTTACAACTTAGAGGAGTGGCTGTTGACTTCACTGTCTGTCACAACTTTTTCTGATTCCAGCTTTAATATAATAGGACCAACAACTTTCTCCTAGGTGAACACACCTGAGACAGTGCTTAGAAGAATGAGAAAGGATAGGAATTATCTGGAATGAGTGTGCAGCTAAGTACTGAGCTGCTGCTCTCAAGAGATCAGAAGTACTTTGGGCTGCACCATGCCCAGCTCTGCACGTCCTACTGAGCCTCTGCCCCTTTGCTATGCACTCACTACCACATCATCAACAGAGACGTTGAGCAGAATCCCAGTACTCACCCTTGAGGAGCACCATGTATCACCAGCCTTCCCCTGGGCCTGACACCGTTAACTGTAACCCTCAAGCCTCCAACAAGCAGCCAGCTCTGCTATAATGCCCTTCCCCACCCACTTGGGGCAATCAGGAGCTCACGGGATACAGCTGGTGGCTCCAGCACATCTTCAGCTGGTGTTCCTCAAGGCTATGTTATGCTGGGGGTGTGGTGGGTTGGGGGGGTGGGGAGGGGTCATGCCGAGCACCAGTCAGACTTAGACGAAAAAGCTTCCACAAATGCATTCACTTTGACAAAATGTTTTCTCTACCAAACACTTAAAGCAGACCCCATTTTCAGGGTTTTTTTTTTTCTCCCTGAAGGGACTTGGAGGCTTTTTCCATGCAAGCCCCGTCCGTGCCTGCTGGCAGCCCTACAAGCTGCAGCTGAGTATCTCTAGTAAAGACCAAAGCATTGTCTTGATCCTAAAATGCCCCAAAATTATGTCATTTCCACACAAGATTGAGGCCATTTCCACCCAAGAATCCCATTGAGCCACCCCAGTCCCATGCTGCTTTGCTCTTCTTCATCACTGTGTTAACGCTGCCTTAGGGATATCAGTGCTGCAGTCATTCAGCCCTGAGGAACCTGAGCAAGGAGCTGCTCCTGTCCATCATTTCACCATGCTGCACCTCTTCCCTTGGTGACACTAAGGAGCACTGGGAGATTTTGCAGCTCCTGGAGCTGCTCTTCCCACACATCTGGGTTGTTCAGCCAGAGCAGCAGACAGACAGACAGACAGGCTGTGTCCCATGCATCTGATTCATTTACAAATAAAACATCCCCAAAATGCGACGGTAAGGCTGGGAAAGAGGGGACACGCACAGTGATGTGGCATCTCTACCAGGTAAGCATCCCCCAGACGGGGAAATGCTGGCAAAAGAGATTTTCCCCACGCAGGCAGCACTTGGGGTGGCTCAGGCACGTGGTGCTGGGGGAGCAGGGGGCTCGTGGTAAGATGTACACGTAGGACCTTGGTGCTGTCACTCCTTTTGCAAAGAGGTAAATCCTCGCATGGAGAAACCGAGGCCATTCAGCACCCCGAGGCTGCAGTGAGGGCTCCCTGTGGATGGGGTGGGACAAAAACTCCCCAGCCACAAACCTCAGGTAACCATGTCCCCACCAGGTCCCCATGAGAGCCCCGGTGCCCCCCGCCCAGCCCCGACACCACGCTGCAGCGCGGCACAGCCCAGCTCATCGGCTCAGGAGGGCAAAAGCGATTAACGGGAAATCAATGGGAATAAAACGCTCCCGCCTGCCGCAGTACACAATTCACTCCTGCCGACAGCCAACCCCGCACTGCAGGGAAACGCGCCGCAGCGCCGGGCAGCGACTGGGGCCGGGGCTCCTGCAACTCTGCAGGCAAACCAAGGGCACGAGGCTCCAGCGGCCATCCCCGCTCTTGGGCGGCCATAAAAGTTTGCAGAGGCTCCACCACCCAACGGCCACGTGAGCGACGTGGGGAGAGGAATATTCTCCTCCTTCCATTAGCTCCTTTCAAACGGGCTGGAAAGAAAGGAGGGGGGAAATTCCCCGGCAATATCCAGCGAAAGGACAAAATAATGAGAAAGCCATGAATCATGTTGCTTTTCTGGACTTCGATACAAAAGGCCTTGTTCTCCCCGAGAGCCGCCGGCAGCGCGCATTTGCGGCGCTAAATAAAAAGTATCCTTGGGGGGAAAAAAATCTGCTGTGAAGTAATTTAATTCTGGCCGGCTAGCTGGATCAAACCCCTATTTGCTAGAAAAGTGGTCGAAATGTGCAGCTTAATGGAATACTGGGCTGTGTAATGGTGGGTGTGGGGGTCCCTCAGTGCAGGATGCAGTGCGGGAGCTGCTGGGGGCCAATACCATATAAAAAAAATAACAAATTAAGAAATGAATATTTTATTAAATGAGTAGCCAAGATGGATGAGTTCAGATGCAGCTTTGGGACAGGCCGAAGGACTGAATCCATGACCAGTGCTTTATGGCCAAGGCCTGGTGCCATGTCTCCTAACATGGCTGGCATTCACACAGTGTTGGTCACTGGCGCTGTCTGTTGCTCCTGCACGTTCTCTGTCTGCAGGTCACAGAAGCACAGAACCATAGGGGTTGGGAGAGACGTTTGCACTCCTCAAGTCCAACTTCCCTAGAGCAGTTCCCTGCAGCAGCTGCACAGGAACACATCCAGGTGAGTTTGGATCTCTCCAGAGAAGGAGAGTCCCCCACCGTTCTGGGGGGGGACAGCTGTGCCGGGGCTCTGCTGCCTCGCAGTAAAGTTCTTTCTCGTGTTTGTATGGAACTTCTGTGTTCCACTTTGTGCCCATTACTCCTTGTCCTGTTGCTGGGCACCACCAAACAGAGCCTGGCCCCATCCTCCTGACTCCCACTGTTAGATATGGATAAGCACTGATCAGATCCCCCTCAGCCTCCTCCTCCCCATACGCACAGCCCCGGGGCTCTCAGCCTGTCCCCATCAGGAGGTGCTCCAACCTCCCATCATCTCTGCACTCTCTGCTGGGCTTTCCAGCAGTTCCCTTTCTGCCCTGAACTGGGCAGCCCTGTGCCGGTTGCAGTGCTCCAGCTGTGCTCTCCAGGGCAAAGCAGAATGGAGGAGCATCTCCCTCACCTGCTGGCCATGCTCACCTCAGCTCCCATTGGCCTTCTTAGCCACACTGCTGTCTCGTTCCCAACTGCTGACCAACCGCTGATCAACCCTTGGTCAGCCACTGGTCAACTGTTGGTTGACCAGAGCACCCAGGGTTGTGGTATGGTGGTGCCGGCCGGTGCTGATTCCTGCTGCCGCTGGCCTGCGGCAGGGCTGGGCGCCGGCCCCGCTGGCATTGGCTGCAGACAGCACCAAATGCTGCGTGTCGTTCATCTGGCACATTTTAGCTGTAATTGCAACAGCCTGAACTACCACACGTTTTTATGTGCTGATATTTCATGACATTTTATGTACATAATCTGCATATGTTATTTTTAGAAAACTTTCTCTCTGGGACAGCCTCATGTGCTCCACATCTTGTTTCCATGAGCATGTGCTGCAATTGGGAGCTTTTGGATTTTTTCCCCTTCTTCTCCCCCTGTCAGAATCATTTTCTGACTTGCAGAAGCGACACACAGAACATAATATTTTTCTTTCTTTTCACAAGCATGCTTTAGAGAGAATTAAAAAAAAAAAGGCGAGCTAAGCAGGCCTTGTTCCTATTTCAGTGGCACCAGGGCTGAGCTCTGACCCTGGAGAAGACCCACTGGGAATCTGGGAATCAGGCTGCAGACATCAGCAGCTATCGGATGTACTGGACACAGCCTGTCTGTCTGTCTGTCTGCTGCTCTGGCTGAACAACCCAGATGTGTGGGAAGAGCAGCTCCGGGAGCTGTACAATCCCCCAGTGCTCCTTGGTGTCACCAAGGGAAGAGGTGCATCGTGGTGAAATGATGGACAGGAGCAGCTCCTTGCTCAGGTTCCTCAGGGCTGAATGACTGCAGCACTGATATCCCTAAGGCAGCGTTAACACAGTGATGAAGAAGAGCAAAGCAGCATGGGACTGGGGTGGCTCAATGGGATTCTTGGGTGGAAATGGTCTCAATCTTGTGTGGAAATGACATAATTTTGGGGCATTTTAGGATCAAGAAAATGCTTTGGTCTTTGCTGTCCAGGGAAGTTTTTGTGCAATAGATAGCCCTGTGTTGGAAAATTACATCTGTTTTATGTGTTTGGTGGAGAATACATTCCCTAAGATGGCATTGTTTAGCCAAAGTGAAGGCATTTGTGGAAGCTTGCTGGTTTAAGCACGACTGGTGGCCCAGTGAGGGAAGGGATGCCGTCCAGAAGGATCTGGAGAGGTGGGCCAAAGGAGTCCAGTGAGGCCAAGTGCAAGGTGCAGCACCTTGGTCGGGGCAATCCCAAGCACAAATGCAGGCTGGGTGATGAGTGGATGGAGAGTTGCACTGAGCAGAAACCCCAAGGGCCTGGAGGAGGCCACAAGGATGGTTGGAAGGCTGGAGGTGTGGAGACTGGCTGAGAGAGGTGTGGTGTTCAGCCAGAAGGCAGATCTGGGGAGACCTCACTGTTGCAGCACCTAAAGTTGCCTACAGAAAAGTTGAAGGGGGCACTTTGTCAGGGAGTTTGGGACAAGAGTAAAAGGGTAAAGTAAAAGGGTAGATTTAGATTGGATGCCAGGAAGAAATTCTTCCCCATGAGGGCAATGAAGCCCAGGCACTGCTGCCCAGAGCAGTGTGAATGCCCCATTCCTGGCAGTGCCCAAGGCCACGGATGGGGCTTTGGGCACTTGAGCCTATGGCAGGGGGTGGGACTGAGTGGGTTTTATGATCTCTTCTGACCCAAACCAGTCTGTGGTTTTACGGTTCTGGAGCCCCAGCAGTTGTGCAAAGGCAGTCAGAGTAGGTGCTGAACTTGGCGTGTTCTTTGGCCCCCCAATGCTGTGGTTGGGAGGAGCAGTGCCCTGCGCTCAGGCCTGCATGAAGCATGGCCAGGCCACTTCGAGCCCTGCAGATCTGCCTAACGATCACTTGAAGCAGCGCGAGCCCTTCTTCGGATCCCGCTTCGCGTCCTGACGAAGAAATAAAATAAACATTTGGTAACATACGCAGCATATGGTTATTGTTTGCTGCAAGGACAGGGGAAAACATTACTCCACAACGTGGCAAAAAGGCTGCAGCTGCAATATCACATTACAGCGCTGTGCTTTATTCAATAAGGGCCGGGGCTGTGTGGCGGAGCTCCCCCCAGGGCGGTCGGGGGCCCCGGGCCGCCGTGCTGCGGCAGCGGGCATGTGCCGTTCGTTAGCGCCGGAATCTGGTTTCAATTCGGTCGCTTCAGATTGTATTTTCACAGTGACTCATTAGTCACCCAATGTTGACAAGCAGTTGTAAGGGTGCCATCTCCCTCATTGTTTATAGGCAAGTGCAGCGCCCAAAATGATTTATTTGGGCTTTAATTAAAATTTGCGGAGAGAGCAGTGATTTTTAGCAGCGCCGTTTCTAATTTGTGGTCTCGGGGAAAGGAAAAAAATGAAAAATAGAAATCAATAACCTCACTCCATTGGTGTGCTCATTGTCACCTGGGGCACCAGGCGGCCCTTGGACCCCTGCAGGGCACCGGGACGAGTCCAGCACTGCCCAGTGGTAGGGCTGGCACTGCGACTCTGGGGCACTGCACACCTCTGGGGCAAGGAAACCAGGCAAAAATGGGAATGTGGGGCTTTGCTTTGTGGTGAGGCCAACCTCTGTGATGGCGCCTGCAAGCAGCAAAGCAATAGATGTTGCCATTAACTTATTTATGACTGAGAACAAAGCAGAGGAAGGACCAGTGGCTGCAGCTGCCAAAGCTTTGGTGTCACTGCTGAGTGCCCATGCCCATCCCCAAAGTGCCCTGTATGCTGTCTGAAGGGACACCGCCATGCTCCATGTGGCACCAGATGTGTTTCTGCAAGTTACAATAATGTTCTCCCTCAATTATGAAAGTTAGGAGCCTTTCTTGGCCTAATACCATGGCTCAGAGAAATCTCTGCTATTACCTGATGTAAATATATATTAATTAAAGCACTTTGGAAATGCGGAGTATTGACCTAACAGGCCATAATGGCTCTTCTTGAGCAATTATAATTTATCATCCCAATGCATGTTTAGGGTGCTGGTTTTCAGGAGGTGCGTTATTGACCTGCTGCTCCCGGTGGTTTCCTCCTGCTGCATGAACCTTTCCACGGTGTGGGGCTGCCATACGGATGTTTGTGTCCTTCCCCCATCCTGGGAAACGACTGGGGTCCGGGTGGGTGTTTATAATGAAAATAATGAACGTGATTCAATGCATCCTGCCTCCACCTTGCCCATGGCAAGGGTTGGAACAGGATGGATCTTGAGGTCCCTTCCAACCCAACCTTTCTAAGATTCTATTGAGCACAGGAAGGGACAAAACCCACCCTCCTGTTGCCAAAAACAGAGTTTGAGGATGAACAGGAACGTGTTCAGAAGGTGGAGAGAGCATTTCCACAGCTGGGCTTTGAAGGTCCCATTCCCGTCAGACTTCACCCCACAATGGGGACCAGAGGCTTTTCCACCTGCCGGAACAAGAGCTTTGACACCATGCTGGGAAGAACCAAAGCACTTTGTTGGCTTTTGAGTGATTTAAGGTCAAAGAAGCCACGGCCAAAAGCCTCCCACCTGCTCTTGGCTGCAGAGAAACATCGGCTGAGCCCACTGCTTCCTTCCCACCAGGGACACCGGGAGCAAAATATTTATCTGTAAAAGAAAAACTTTGTGCTTCCCAGTGGTGGAAACCCTTTTCAAATTAAGCACCCATCTCCTGGGACTTACACCTTCTAATTTAATTTTCCCCTAAATCAAACAGTGTATTAATCCCCAATAGAAAACATGTTCCAGTTGCACAAACAATATTTAAATGGTATAATAGGGACATCTTTTATAAATACTTCTAACAAATCCTGAAAAAAATGAATGTGTGGGCTATAATTAATAGAAATGCCAAGTGCCAGCTAACCAGGAAAACTCCAACATCATAAATCTGTCCCGAGCTTTCTCACACATGCTGATGGATGGGTACTCAGAGCTTAAATATTTAACAATCAATAATTCAAATACCTTTCCTACCCTATTAAATTTGTCACGTTTATAAATAAATGCAATATTTAGCTGAATTTTCTGTAATACTCATGCGTCTCCCCTCACTAGCAGAATGTACCATTTTGGAAGACGGGCACACTGTTGTGTGTCTGCAGAGCACAGTGCCCAGGGAGATGTGCAGCACTGCTCACCCTCCTGCCCAGAGCCAGGTGCCACCACCTAAATTCCCATCCACTGCATCCCAGATTTGTGCCATTGGCCGTGTTGCATCCTCTCCTCACGGCTCACAGGGGTTGAGTGCATTTTGGGGTATTTCCCCTCCCATTGGTCATAGCTTTTTGCACATACCAGCCCAATTCACAAGGGGGAAAAAAGAGGACACCAGCTTATGAAATTTCTGTAGGGTAATAATGAACAATAGGGAAAAAGATTAAACCCCATATAACAAAATAGTTGGCTGCGTCTCCATTCTAATAGGTTTGGATAATGCAATATGCAGGCAGGTATGATGTCGTATGAATCACATTTATAGGAACATTTTCCAATTTCTTTGCTGCCTAAGGCAGGGAGTTGCCATTCATTTCTCACAGATTAATATTTCTTTGTCAAAAGAGGTAGGTTATGGTGGGTGCTCATGAGTGGTTTGTGTCCCAGGTGAGCACGGTTTGTGCCGGGGCCGGGGCAGGTTTGTGCTGTGAGCGCCGTGAGTTTTGCTCCTTGGTTGTGCCCCAGCGGTTGCATGCAACCCAGGACCAGGCCCAGCACAAGTGATCGTAAGCAGAAGTTGTAGTCAATTTCTGAGAAAGGAGTGGGCTTGGTTTTGGCCTGGATTGCAGTGCTGATTTGCCTCTGCCTCTTGGAAGGGAAGGATGGGAACAAATGTGGAGGTCCGGTGTTGGTAAGCACAAGGCCATTCTTCAGCCAAAAATAATAACAACAAAAAAAGTTGCATGTTGCTGATTTGCAGCCCACCTCCCTACTTCCAATGTGTGGGGTGTTGGGGAGGCCTGCATGGTTTATCTGGGAGCAGCTGGGCACCAAACCCAGGGACTGAGAGAACTAGCGCAACAGCGATGGAGAACCTGTGGTGGTTTCTGTCCCCTGAGCTGCTCCTGCAGAGCGCCAGAGCCTTCTCAGGTGTCCCACATTTAAAGCAAGGATGTAAAGTACCAGTACAGCTGCCCATGCACAAGGGAGGTGTGGGGCACTGAGGGCCCTGGGCCCTGCGCCGTGGGAGTGCGCGTCGCCATTGCATAAATCTCAGTCGCGAATTTATTGCCATAATTTATCAGCTCATGTTGCTGAATGGCCAAGTAGTTAATTTTGAAATGAAGTGGTGCTATTTTCATTAATACCCTTGTGCTAACTACCTATCAAAACACTCGGAGGCAATTAATACCATGTTGCTGAAGGACCGAACCAATAAATATTTCCAGCCTCAGCTTGTCTGCGGCAGATGAAAGGCATCAGACGATCCCGCTGCTGTGCTCACACTCCCCAGTCTCTCCCATTCCATACCATAGGGAACTCTTACGTTTAAGGAAGAGATGCAGTAGTCAGATTTGCCACCGGTGTCAGTTTAAAGGGCTGCTCTTTTGTGGCGTGTAAACAATCCCTTTGGGATATCTTTGTGATAAGTAAGACTGAAGATTTCTGAAGATCGTACTGATAACAAAAAAGTTGGGCGCAACCTGATTTGGGGAAGGAAAGGTGGAAACGCCATATAAATGCTTTCTCACCACCGGCCTGTCTGCCTCTGTGCCATGCAGGAGGAGAGAAACATGGGCTGCTGTTTTAGCCAGTTGGAGCTTGAAGCCCTTATTTCTTCCATTACTGAAAACTCAGATGGTGACAAATGAAACCTTATGTGTATTTGTGAGGTCCCTCTCGTGTTGCCTGCAACGGGTGTGTTTCTCACCATGCCCAGCACGCACCCACATCAAAGACTGAATAGAAGGGGAAATTTCTTCTCCGAAGAGCAGTCAGGCACTGGCACAGCTGCCCAGGGTGTGGTGGGGTCACTGTCCCTGGGGAGTTCCAGAGCTGTGTGGATGTGGCACCTGGGGACATCACTTGGCACCACCCCAACTCCTTCCTTCAGCCCTGGGATGTGCCTCCTGCCCTAATGCTGCACAGAGCTGCTGGCTGGGACAGGGCCAGAGGCGCAATGAGAGGCACCAAGGGGACCTCAAAGGACAGTGGCATTAAATCTGTGTGTGACCCAAACCTCCCGTCCCGTTTGTGTAGCCCAGACTGAAATCAGGTGGAAGTGTCATAAATGAAATACCGGTGCTTTGTGAGCTGCTAGAGTAAGAAAGCACTAATTTTCCCCAAAAGAGAATGGAAGAGCTGCCCAGGGCAGGGCTGTGTGCCCAAGTGTCCCCTTCCCCTGTTCTTGCAGAGCTGACCATCAGCTCCAGCGCTGCCTTTTAAGCAGAGAATAGGCAGAATTGCTTAAATGCGAGAAATTACTTTCTGCGAATGTTAACTTCTGCACCCATCTTTTAAGGAAAAGGTGTCACGCGGTGGATGACAGCTTCGAAGTGCAGTAAAGAAAACCATTTTCTGCCCAACACACCCACAGAAGCCTTGCAGGGAGGTGAGGCGATGGGCAGAGCGCGGCCACACAGCTGAGCTTTGGGAGCACAGTGACATCCCCCACTCCACTCCACTGCACCTAGAGATACACGCACAATGAATTAATCTCAGATAATTGTTACGAGGTGCAGCCAGATCTGGGCTCAGCGTCGATGTGTTCCGTGTAAACCCAGAGCTGTGATTTGGGGCCCCCACAGCGCAGAGACGCACCAGCCCCACATCCGCACCCGAGCCCTGTGCGAAGGAAATAACAACACGGCTTGGTAGCATTAGCAATTTTTTATTTTCCTTTTTTGTTGCATAGGAAATGCAGTACTTGCTTCCAGTAATTGTATTGTAATGTGAGAAGGTGGTAGCACTAATGGTTGAATACAAGAGTTAAACTAATCCACACCAGCTCAAAAAACCTGCGGAGACTTAGTTGAATAAGAATGGATGCCCACAGTGATTCTCAACCAATTACAATTTTTTTCACAGAACACAGTAAAACTAAAATGGTAACTATGAGAGTCAATACAAGTATACTAGAGGCACGAGGGGCCTGACTCATAAAAAAATGAACACGACATGGTATTAACACGGGTGTCAAGTGAATTTGCAGCAGATCTTTCCCGCGGCCAGTGGAAATTTTAGTGCCCCGGATTGAAAAGTGACACCGAGGGACTTGGCTGGACCAGGCTCAGAAAGCGGCCGGGGCTGGGGCCGAGCTCAGCCATGGGGGAAACTGTGGAGCCACCCAACATGGGGACTGCTCCTGGGTGGCGTTCCCAAAGCCAGCAATCCTGCAGCCTTTCCCCAAGGGCCGCCCACAGCAGCGAGGCAGGTGCTAAGCCGGGGACGCTTCCTACCATGCTCCATCTAGAAACTCGTCTTCGTTTTTTTCCCCTCATATTAATTTGTGGATGCAGATAAAAGGGGGGATTTCACTGACACAATTGTTTTTGTTCATGCTCGAGCATAGAAGATTAACTAAGTGGAAAATAGTCTTCCCTAAAAAAAAGCGTACAAAGTACAAAAGTTCACATTGTATACAAGTGTTGTCCTTTATGAAGGTTTTCTCTAGAGCTCAGAGGTAGCAATCTAGCGTATTTTTCTGGTACAGACAAAATGTCCCTTGCCATCGAATAGCGTTGTACCACGAAGTGACGGAACCCCGCCAGGGCCAGAGTGCGGCTTCGGGGCCCCGCTGCTCTCGGCTCCGTCTCCACATCCACTCCCATGGATTTTGTTCGGAGTTTGGGAGGTGGAGAGGGGAAGGGGAGGGAGAGGAGTGAGAGCTGCAGGGGGAGGCCCGGCCGGAGTGCGCCAGGGAGAGAGGGAGCCCCAATTTGGACAAGAAAAGCCCACCAGAGTCCCGTGTTAATAGCAACTGAGCTTTTATGAATCGGGCCCAAAGTTTGTACAGAGTTTGTTTGAAGAAAAATATTGCAACTGTGCATGAAACTAAACAACCACATGAGGTTTTTTTTTTTTTCTTTTTTTCTTTTTTTTTTTTTTTTTTTTTAAAGGTTTTTCTTCTATATGAGGAAGTCTGGTGTGAAGAAGGGTCAAGCATGGGTACCTGGTTAACTGCTGCCCATTAAGAAATCTCCTGCGAGATGAGCTCCATCTCGTCTGTGGGGGCTTAAAGGACCGTCCCTTCAATTTGAACTTTATGGGATGTTCTTCAGAGCAAGCTCTGCAATTCTTAGGGTAGCTTTTCAAGACAAAAATCTTTACCAGGCACGGATTTCTGGTCTCAAACACCATGTCCTGCCCTCTAGGAAAAAAAAAAAAAAAAAAAAAAAAGAAAAAAAAGGAAAAAAAAAAAGAAAAAAAAAGAAAAAAAACCCAAAACACAAGTAATACTGAATTTAAGTAAATGTATACCTCCAAAATACTGAAAACACCCCAAATCAAGAAAAGACAGAATTTGCGTTCTCAGTGAAATATCTTTAAACCTATCTGACAAGAACCAAGTCAGAAAAAAAGACTAACATAACTTTGAGTAATATTCATACAGCTACTAAGCATTATGGAATAGCATGCATTAATATTGTACGGTTATTTTACATCACCTATATCAGAAGGTTCTGACAGACAGCGAAGGCTACCGGTGTAGAAAAATCTTACTTCAGAAGAGCAATATAATACAGATTTCACAGGCACTACATTTTAATATATCAGGTATTATGCTGGTTTTCTTATAATTCTTTCTGTCCTAAAGCTGGCATTATAACAATGACCAAAAAGGCAAGGATCGAAGTAAACGGAAAGTAGATACCAAAGTCGATATATTCTTTTTTTTTTTTTTTCAGATAGATTAGTGCATAGTTTTCATGCAGATAAACACTGCTATGCATTTACATTGTTGGAAAGCAGAGTGAATTGAGCCCAAGTTGTCACATTTTTGTAAATCATTTTGCCAGCCTGTAATAGCACCATGTAATGGATTTGCATTAAACATTAAATTGATTTCAGAATTGGTGACACAGTATTCACTACAGTTAAGTGCTATGGAATAGCTTCAATGTTACCTGCTATATATCAAAGCAATTTTCATCCCACTGCTTTTTTATTGGAAAAAATAAAAGGAAAATGTACTCGATACTAATTAGACTATTGCGCAGCCTTGGACTTGATGATGGCATAGCTGGGTTTACTGTCAAACAGTAATACATGCATTGACTTCAAGACAAAATTGGCATTGTAAGCTTGATTTAATGAAAATCCTGCCTAGCAGGCAGTGTTAACTTCACAAGACCTGCCTCCGACAGACCTCATGAGGTTGGTTTTGTTGTTTGGTTATTGTTTAGGTGCCATTGAAGCTCTCCTTACATTGTCATGCCGGTTATGGTTTTAATTTTGTTCGATGGAGGCCTTCTACCAAAAAAAAAAAAAAAAAAAAAAAAAAAAAGAAAAAAAAAAAAAAGAAAAAAAAGAAAAAAGATATTTCCAGAGACACAATGCAAAGAAGTACGATATTAAACTGACATTCTTAAAAAAAAATAATAATAATTCACCACAAGGAAAAAAAAAAAACTGTTTTAGGCTATGTATCTGGGTTTTCTCGCATTTTTGTACAGTAAGTATTTTATAACACTGTTACTACAAAGCTGCAAATATACGGAACAAAGAGAAATAGAGAAAGAAAAAAAAAAAAAACAACGTTAGAGGGATTTTGCATATTCCTGTGGGCTGACTGAATACTGCGGAGTCAGAGAACTTGGTGGTTCCTTCCCCTGCGACCCTATTTAGGGGGATCACAGCAGAGACAAAGTGTACCATGGCTGCCTAACTTGAAGCCCGTAAGGTTTCATTAAGAAAGGAAGAGGAATAAATAATGGCATCGCTGGGGTGTGCGGCATGATAAAAGCAAGTGCCCTAGTTCAAAAAGAGGAAAAAAAAGAAAGGAATTAACTGGCAAAGTCAATTCGCGCTAAGCAATTTCTAGGTCTTTCAATTTGGATGGGTGGGTGGGTGGGTGAATGCAGGGCAGAGGATTTGTGCGTCTGACAACTTCTGCAGAGAAGGAGACGGGAGAGGGGGGTGGGGTCGGGGGGGGGGGGGGGTGGGGGGGAAAAAGTTGTTCGCGTGTCCCAGAGCCCACGGATGGACCCCCCGGGGCCGAGGGGCCGCCCGCACGCGGCCTCTGCACCTGCATGGCGGCTCTGCAGCGGGCTGAGCAAAAAGGGGATGGCTCCCCAACCCCGGTGGGCCGATGCCCCTGGCCGCCTCGCTCATGTTTTAAAGCCTTTAAAACATTTCTGTTTTTCTTTTTTTTCTTTTTTTTTCTTTTTTTTTTTTCTCGCCATTCTGCTCAGAATTCCCTAACTTTAGCGTCATCAAACTTAATATGACAAAATACCTTCAAAAATACAGCATACCTGTAATGTCCATTTACAATGGTTCTTCAGTAGCCTATACTTCTCAAGCATAGGAATATGCTATACCATTGAGAGAAGAAAAATAACTGTATTTAAATACATACAAAAAAAGGAAACGGGAAAGTTTTTAACTTAAATCCAGTTCCCAAAGGAAAAAAAAAAAAAAAAAAAAAAAGCAATTCTATGAACGCTGCCTTTATAACGAACAATCAGAAATTCCACTAAGCTAATTTGACAGAAATTTTTCCTCATTTAAACAACATTACAAAAGTCCTGCATTATAAAATAGGGTAGAATAAATCAGTGTAATCAATAAAACTATACAACATACAAATTACATATCTTCTGAGTGGGCAGTTTAATTCTCTCTCTTTGCAGCCATGACTACAACATGCTCACTAAAAACAACTAACTGCCCAAACTATTGCTTAGTTTGTTTTGTTTAAAAAAGGGTGCAATTTTATTGTATGTACAACCAATTTACTGGTAATACCTTGTCTCATAGCAAGGTTCTGACAAAATGTTTGTCTAGGCTTTTTTCCCTTCACTGTGAAGCACTGAAAGCTGCTATTTTTTTTTTAGTGCACATATGTCTTAATAAAGTAATGCCCAGCTAAGTGCTATAGGGAAGGCAAAGGATGCTGGCTAGAGGATGTGATACCATATACTAACAATCACACAATACAATAGAGCAAAATGACTACTCAACCACTTATCAGACACATATGAAAATCCAAAACATTTTATTTTTTTTTTCCTTAAATAGAGAATAACCAGTAAACAATTTTCAGAACTTGGAAGTTTAAAAACGTGCATATAAAAATGGGCATTATATACTTTTATTGAATGTGGATTGATTGCAGTCTGCTAATAAAAATGGGTGTGGGATCTGAAGAAAAAGGAAGTTTTTTTTTCTTTTTTAAGGCTTGCTTGTGAAAGGAACAGTTGTAAAACAAAAATTGCTTGAAGCAGGGTTCAGCTTAGTGCTTCACAGTTTGACTGCTTCTCTAAGAAGAGCCCTTCCTGCATGTGCATTCAAAATCACAAAAGTACAAAGACAAACACCTAAAACACACTGCGTCAAGTGCAGCACCAACTTTGGTCAAATAAAAAAAAAAAAAAAAAAAGAAAAGAAAAATTAATAATCGCTAAGCTTTTCTACATGATATAAGCAGGTATTGCATATTTTCATATATCTGGGAAAAAAAAAAAAAAAAAAAAACGAAAAAAAACCCAAACAAAACAAAAGGAAGACTCCAAATAAAATGTAAAATGCAGCAACATCCAAAAATACTGATAATCTAGCATCTACAGATCTCAGAATAGCACTGCCACTGACCATACAGGACAATAAACACTACTCCTATCTGCGGAACAACTAACATCCTATTTAATTCTAGATGTTGAAACTGACAATGGCTGACATAAAAGTCACATTTACAAAAAGTGTCTCCAAATGCTTGACTAGGGAAAAACCCCTTTCAATATAGGAACATGTGCAACAATTCCACAAATAATCGCTATCCAGGGCAAGGCACATTGATATGGAATTTTTTTTGTTTGTTTGTTTCGTGCAAATTAAGAAAACAAAACAAAACATTGTTTCAGGGAAAAGATGAGGAGCAAAGTGTCTTCCCAAGAATTTCAGTTACTTGATTGTATAGGACAGTAGTAGAAACCCTTCTGAAGGGTCGAACAAACATAGTTTAAAGGCAAGTGCCTGGAATAGGGATTACAATATTGTGTCTTAATGCACTCTACTTTACCCTACATTAACTATATAAAAATTAGTTACTAACACTAGAACATGCAGAGACTTTCTCTGATTAGCTGGACTTGCCAACCAGAACGTATATATATGTATAGTATAGGAAACCTTCTTAAAGTTGCATGTGAAGCAAAGGGGTGCTCCGCTGTCTGATAGAAAAAATCACTTGCACTCTTTTTTTTTTTCTTTTTTTTTCCTTTTTTTTTGTACATAAGATACAGGACGTTTGGGGTCCAAACTTTTTTTTTTTTTTTTTTTTTTTCTTTTTCTCTTCTTCTTCAGCAAGTGCCCTCGCTTTGAACTGGCAGAAGTTGTACGATCAGCATTCGTTTCTGTATTGTTTTATTTGCAGTCCAGAAAATGTACCAGTTCAGGGACACAAAGGTGTTTTAATTTCTGGACCGTTCTCTATTATTCCCAAAGGTGTTTGAGAACTGATAAACCCTATATTGCCGGAAACACGTAAAATTTGTCAGAATTGGCATAATCCATTATAGTGACTTTTAGCTTATAAAATTAACAGATATTATGATTTAATTTTAGTTATGTGCTTTGATAACAGAAAATGATTAATTAGCATTTAATGTAGATAACATATTGTGGTAAAAGCACCATTAGATTTGTTTTTTTTTTTTTTTTTAAATTTTCCTTCAGTTTTAAAGGGATACAAGTTCAACAATAAAAAACATAAAAAGCAAAAATAGCTCCCCTTTTTCTTGCAAGGCTGTTTTTTACCCCAATAATTTAGAGTCCCGGGGTGGAAGGACTTGGAAAACAAAAATAGAATTTTCAACAATCTCTATCTTACAAAGATATTTAGCTATCCAATGAAATTGCACTTTACTCAATTCAAAATTCGATTGTTTTGATTGATTCCTGTCAGTTTCTGTCAAAACAGACCAACTTCCCCATTTCTGCGTGAATTTTTGTGTAATTGTTGAAAATTGTTGAAAAATGTTTTTTTTTTTCAATGTAAGTGCAGCATTTCAAACTTTTTTTTTCTTTTTTTCTTTTTTTTTTTTTTAAGTGAATAGTAGTAGTTCGATGTTTTAAATCGCTCTGCAATCGAGTGGAAAATAATTGTTGACAATGCTCTTATGGTTTGTGTTACATATCTAAGTGCCGACTGTAAAAAAAAAAAACAACAACAAAAAAAAAAACAACCCAAGAACAAGAACAACAACAACAACAACAACAAAAAAAAAACCTGCATTTTTTTTTTTCCGATATGTTACAGGAAAACATGCTCTATGTCTGTCCGGTAAGTTATATATTGCAGAATTCAGCTACTACAAAAGTTATAGTTTAAGTGTGTTTCATGATTTCTCAAGAAGTCTCACACCTGTATGGGAAAAATCGATGAGGATACTGTCAAACAGTTAGGCTCCATATGGAAAGTGTGTTACAACAGCGAGTTGGTAAGCAGCAGCAGAGGCTAGTTCTACTCAGTGTCACCTAACGCTTACACTACCAATGAAACACTTCAAAAGTTATGAAGCCCAACCATTTCCAGCACCATAGGAGAAATTACAACAGTCCTAAATTGTTTAAAAAAAAAAAAAAAAAAAATCTCGAGAAAGTTACGGCCTTTGCCATTCAACCATAACGTTTGCCATTTCCATGTACGAGTTTGCTGTCGGTGTCTGCTCGCCTCCCCTTCCGCCGATGTGAAGTCGCTGCGCTGCGATGCTGCTGCTTCCGTGTTACAGAGGTGGGAAGGGGTCAGGTGGTCTGTCCGGTGCGTGGTGGGAAGCGGAGACTTTTATCCCAGGTACCAGGACTGCAAGAGAGAAGAGGAGAGCGTCAGCCCCGCCGCGCGCCCGGCTGCTGCGGGAAGGGCTCCGCGCACCGCCACGATCCTCGGCTGCCAAGGGGGGGCTAATTGAGGCTGTGACGAATCGACCTAATTACAAAGCTTAATTAAAAATACTGTACGAACCAATATATTTTTTTACCAGTGACAATCGCTGGACGGAGCTACAGACGAACGCGGGGGTCATGTCATGTTACAAGTTATCAATCTTTTTAATAGATTATGGCTTGGAGATCCCTCCAGCTCACTTTTGTCTAATCCCCTGAAAAGGCGATACACATTCGCGTCTCGGTGCCATTTATCACCCTGCAGTCGGGGTTTTCTTGGGTATTTAGGCATGTGCCAGCATAAGCATCTGTTGCTTTATACTGCCCTGCTTCAACTGTCTCACTGGAACAGATGCACAGAAACTCAACAACAGGGCTGTTTTCTTGGGAGAAATGTGGATCGCTAGAGAAAAGGGAGGATAAAACAAATCTGGGGGAAAGTGGATCAGCGAAAACGTCCCATATCTCTGGGCATACTCGTGCTTGAAAACAAAACGTGAACTTCAACTATTAGCTGTTCTTTGGGGAAAGAACCTTTGTTTCCTCCTCTCCTTTCTGAAGGGAAGAAATTCCCTGGGATTTCAACTCTGCAGAGCACACAGTGCTGTCCATACCCCACTGGCGCAGATGCCCTGAGCACAGGAGCGGTTCTGCTCCCAGCAGGAGGACCAGCAGGGCCGGAGGCTGGGGCAGAAGCCATAAGGTGGGCAGCCTGGCCTGGCCCTTGGGGCAGGCCAAGCCCCGATGAATGCGGGCACTGTTAGGCCCGGGACGTGCAGGGAGATGCCACTTGGCACTGACATATTGCTGCAGGAGTACACCAACAGGCAGCGGCTATTTAGGCTGAAGTAAAATAATACAGCCAGAGAGATCCAGGTATTAGAGAGCTGCTGCTGATACCCCGTGTTTTTCTCTGGCTGCTGTAATATATGAGGTGCGTCCGTGCGCACGTACAAACTGACGACAAGTTTTACCAACTTTTTTCTCTGTTCCTTTTCAGTGTCTGACTTGATTGATAGTATAATCAACCCAGAGAGGATTTATTAACATTTACAGAAGACTCTGAGGCAAGTTTCATGTGATACTTTGAGATTATGTGGTCTTGCCATGGAGGTAGGAACCGGTAAAATAAATAGCACGGTCGCAGAAGTTGTCCCGCGTCCAATACACCTCATTAACGAACTCTTCCTTCGCTCACCCTTCTGAACACAAACACGCCGTTCTCATATCGCCTCCATCTATTGCCTACAGATTTTCTATTTAGACTTAAGCAGGCTGTAATTAAGCGAAATAGTTCTCATATGTAAAGTTCATAAACAGAGCGAAGTTCCTGCAGGAGTTACGAGGCGGTGCCAAGTCCCGCTCCGCGCCCCGGGCTGCCCGGTGCCGAGGGCCGCCAGCAATCCTCCATTTGAGGGAGTGCTTCTCGTGATCGGCACTTGAGCGTGACAGTCTCTGGCCAGGCCAGGAGCTGCGGGAAGGCCCCAGCAGGGAGTAAAGGGGTTAAAATTCAGAGCTGATCATTCAAATCTATATCGCAGATGTCCAATTGGCTCCCGTTGCCGCTGGCCTGGCCACATGGCTCGGCAGCCGGGTGACGGCAGCGGGAGCCGCGCTGGCCTCGCAGGTCCCCCTGACTCCAGCACGGGTTTCAAAAAGAGAGAGCAGGCAGCGAGGCAGGAGTGTGTGCTGTGGGTAGGCCTGGTGCTAGGCCGCGCACCCATCGCCTCTCCGCTGGGCCGAGCACCGCCGACAGGGGCTGCGTGCCTCCGTCCGTCCATCCGTCCGTCCCGCGCGGCCGCGCTCCCCCACGGCCCGGCGCTCCTTCACGCATCTTGCTATTCAGCCTGCGCCTCGCAGACAAGGTTACCCCAGAGCGGCTCTGTAATCCTTCACTGAAATAGGCTTTATTGATTGCTCTGGTCTATTGTTCCCTTTTCAAGTCCCCCAAGTTCAAGTTCATCCTGGTGTTACATCATGTCTCGTTGCTAGCAGCAACCAGACAGCCCCAGACGTGACTATCATTAGCAAGAGCCGCGCTGCGCCCTCCCACCGCCCGCCAGCCGCTCTGACGTAGCAGCCCCGCTGCACACACATTGAAGTATTTATTCTGCCTAATTTATGACCTACACAGCGAGAGAGACCCCCACTCCAAAAACCAACACTGTTGTATATTTAATTAATCTGTCTTTCTCTGGCACTTGGGAAAGTTAGACAAAGGCCTAATTATTGTGTTTCGCTCCCCACACTTTTCTTTTTGGGGTGACTATTTGCATGGGAAAAGAAACGGCGCGGCCCCGCGCGAGTCCCCTCCCTCCAAAACACCTTTTTTTTCCTCCCCTGCCCTATTGACATTTCATGAAATACTTTAGCTGCTTAAGGGAATTAGAAAAAAAAAATCTGATGTGAATGTAACTCCTTCTGAGTCGGTATTCAGTAACACAAATCAACTCATGACATATTTAAATTTAAATGCTAACCACACACTCGGAGAGTTACTTTAAAGGTTAGTTTTTAATCAATAGAAGTTGCTGACTCCAGAGTTTTTCGCTGCGCAGTGCAGCTCTGGGGCCTTTGTCTTGCGTTAGGCTTTCAAACTTTTTTTTTCTCGAGATGATTTTAGCAATGATTTGCAGACACAGAGTGCTATTGTGCTCTTGACTAGCAACATGTCAATAAAGGAGTAGAGTTACCATGCACCGGGGTGTCAATATGACTCCTGCAGACACCACTCGGTCTTAATGCCGATGCAAAACTTAATTAACCCTTACGGGATCAAACCCAACTGCACGGATATTTTTTAAACTTCTGTGCAGGGGCTCCGCACCGACTTTACTGAAAAGCTGCTTTTAAAGGAGCCAAACTCCGAGTCCCTCGCAAAACAGCTGCACCGCGCTGGCTGTTCCCGCAGCCCGGCTTTGATGAAATGTTTTATGGGCTGAGGCAGCAGAACAGCAAGACAGAGAGTGCATTTACTCATCAGATCCCACCGGCACTGCTCTCAGGATACCGTTTTAATTTAGAGCGTCTCACAGCTGAAACGCACACGCAGAATGATCCTCCTTTTCGACTAATCATTTTAATATTAAGATCTCATATCCCCCTCAAGCCTCCTATACATGTCTAAGTCTTCCCGGATTAGGTCTGAAGAGCTCCATTGTCCCTTTGAAGCACCTGTGAAACTTTCCCGCAAAGGGAGAGGGACCTCAATGCCCGGAAAGTGCATGAAGCATGGGGCTCTGAGGAGTGTGCTAGGTTAGGGGCCCTGGGGAGGAACACAGCCCAGGTCTGTACACTGGGATCGCTGCCTTCTTTTTTGCCTTCCTGCGGGTGCAAGTGGGGCTCTCCCGCCCAACCCCTTCACGTTCTGTAATCTATCCGTCTGCACCCAGCCAGAGAACAGCGTATTGCCTTTCTTAATTTAAAATCTCCATTTAAATCATGTGCGCTATCGCAATACAGTCAGGATGATACGATCTCCTGGCATTTTCATAAAAGAGACGGTGTTTTATTTCCTCTCTATTTACTTTGCGGTACTGTTCTACCAGTGAGTTCAGAGCTCAGTGAATGTGCTGGAGCTGAGGTTGCCTTTCGGTGTGGGTGTGCACCGTCCTGCGGAGCATCCTGCGTCCTTCCCAGCACTCAAGGTGAAACATCAGAAAGAATTCTGCAGTCCGGCACGAGATCGTCGCTTCCCTTTCTCCAGTCAAATGAAGAAGTAATCTCATCAGGTTGAAAAGTGCTGACTAAGGATTTAATAAAGTGCCTGCAGATGTGTGTCATCTCTAAGGTATTCAACTCATGTAATGCAAAACAGTTCCACACCGAATGCGCTTATAAAATTCCATTTAACCATTGCAGAGCTCTATTTTACTGTTCTCGGAGGAGTATTATCACACTTTTTTTTTTTTTCCCCCTAATTTACAGCACCATGAAAGTTGAAAGTCTATGCTGCCAGTATCTGAGAATCCTCACAGTAGTAAGGTTTTATGAACCATAAACAATATCTACTTGACTGAATCCTAAACAGGAAGTCTGAAATGGCAATTACGTGTCTTTGATAGCGGAGTCTATTTGTTTCTTGTGCTGTTCTGAAGATAGCACAGACACACAAAAATCCTTCAGCAACTTCTGACAATCGAGTCCTTTGTATTGGCAGAACAGCAAGGAAACACTCCGTGATTCAGGATATTTAAAAGGAGGAAAGCTGAAAGTGCCTCATTGACTTCGGTACAGTTTCTGCCTGCGTCAGGAGCGCCGAAACAGGCCCATTGTTTATAAGAATCTTCTTCAGCAGCCTTCCTGCACGATGCACTTTATCCCCGGCTCCTAAGCCTCACTGTGATCGCAGCTCACACGTTTTCAAACAGAAAGACAATCAAACAAAAACTTGTTAAATCTACCTCTACCTGCACATCCCCTGCGCTAACAATGAGGCCTTTCAGTTCGCGCAAAAAGTGAAGCTTGTAAAGTGGCCCTATCTGTTTTTCAAATTAAAAAGTTAAACAAAAGTCCTCAAGGGCAAAGTTTAACGCTGCGGAAGGAGGTTGTTAATGTGGAATCCAGAACTGGGTGTGACAGTTGGCTTATTTCTCCGGGCGATGTGGGTTATTTAAGGACATTCACACATTTGAAACTCTGACAAACTCCACACACTGGAGATTTTTCTTTACCTCCTCCACTTCAGGCTGGCCATTTTCTTGATGGTCCAGGCCCGTTCTGTCGGCCGGCAGTGGCTGGGCTCAGGACTTCAAACACACTCTCCGCTGCGCCGTGGCCGTTGCTGCCCTTGGCACGGCTGCAGCAAGTTATCACTGTGCCGTCCGGGAGGGGAAAACCACCTTTGATAAGAGCCCGAATGTAAAAACTGTGCAGCTTTAGAGCTCGCCGGCAAAGGGGCTGTTTGAGCAGTAGAGCCAAACCCGAGCCGCAGCCGTCGGGCACCTGTGCAGTTTCATCGCAGTGCATCAGTTCGTTTGTTTTGTTTGAGGCTGACATTTCCGTCACTGCAAGAACTTCAAGGCACTCTGAAACATTAACCCCAGGATGGCGCATCGGGGTAACGAGTCCTTCTGGTTTCAAAGATAAAGCGAGAATGTAAACAGTGAGGTAGCGAAATGGTCCATTAGACATCACCTTGTGAAAGGTGCCGGCGGGGCTCTTCCCCATGGCAGGTCACTTGAAAGAAAGAGGCCAGAGCAGAAGCTTTGATATGCTTTCAGGAGGGCTGCCAGGGTGAGCGGAGTTTGTGTCAATTCAGCTTCTGGAGCGAGGGCTCCTGCCGACACAGCGTCCGTATCCCCTTCCCTGCGCCTGCACTCTTCCCCCTCGTCTGTTGGTTTCTCCAGAGTTTCTTCAGGCATGAAACTCGATCCTACTGTGTAAACCAAAAGGTGGATATCGAAGACAAGGTCACCTTTGTGCCTATGCAAGTTATTTTCTTAGAGCTGGGATTAATTATTTAGTAATTATATTTTCCAAAATGGAATACCAAAAGGGACGTAAGTAGCGTGTTGGTCATCCCCAAAGGGACATAAAACAGTGAGTGAATCTTCTGGTTGTCCAAAACCTAAACCCAGGAGAGTTGCACGCCCCACGACGAGCATATTTATACTGTCTCGAGGAAGATAAAACCCGTCCCGTGAGGGACACTAGTCTCCAGGCGATGTGCACAGTAGCTCTGCATCCAATAGCTTTTGCGAGAATGCCAATTGTGGCAAACTGCATTAAATTATGTGCAATAATTCTGTAATATGGACTTCTGCCTGCTGACTATTAAAAATGTATAGTAGTCCAAACCACTTCTCTCCTGGGACGAACAAGCTCACTTCAGGCAAGATTGCTGCTTGGGTTCAAACCTCAAGTTGGGAATAACTCTTGTTTTCAACTAAGTCACCCCAAACCCTCCCAAACCTATGAAAACACACTCATACAGTAACTCCTGCTGTTGTTCCAGACATCTGAATGTTCCAGTAAAGTGTCCCAGCTGGCCCCAGATGTTTCCCAAGTATAAAGCAATGCTCTCAGTGCTGGACCCCCTGCTGCCCGAACCTGAAGCTCAGTGGATTAAAGATTGACTGCGCTATGACATATTCACATTTAGTCAGAACATAATACTGCAAAGACTTATCAATGGCAAATGTCTGAAATGTAATCCAGCAAGCAGAGTAGGCTGGCACTTTGAATATGATGTATAAATAATGTATGGGAACTTAAAATCTAAATTAGATCTACAGGAAGAAAAACTTTTCCTTTTCTCTGACTTAAAGAAAGTTCTCTCACAATGAGGTCATTTTTATGTCACTCTTTCAGTTTGCAATTTTGCTTTTGGACAGAAGATCTTCATTTCAGTTTGGGAACATTTTGTGAGTTAAAGTTTTGCCCCCAGCTTTCTGCACGGTTAAAGGAATGAGCTCGTTTGTTTATTAGTAAATTGACTTGAAATCTGCAAAACAACTTCTAAACTTCCCGGTGCACACTGAAAGCTTGCAGCAGTTACGCTAAACTGTAAATCTTGCTTTTTTAAAAAAAAAAGAAAAAAGAAGAAGAAAAAAAGATAGCTGAAAGACAGAAAAAAAAAAAAAAAAAAGGGAGAAAGAGAGAGAAACAATCCCATTTCGGTTTTTGTTAGAGGACGGCATACTACATAGATCAGAGACTTTTCAAAAAATAAAAACCCCCACTGTACACAAAGCACAGGAAAATGTGAGGAAAAAAGGAAAAACCTAAAAGCAGCTTAGAATGTGTTAACTCTGCCATTCTGTCAGCTTAAAGAGTATTTTATGCTTGATCAACAGCTCTCTTTTATTATGCTTTTCTTTCATTCATTCAAGACATCAAAGACCAGAACCACCAGTGTACCTGATCTACCAGAAGAACTTGTAAGGGTGTTCTAAAGAAACGGGGGTATTGGGAGCCAGACACCCCTGCGGACAAGGCAGTTCAAAGAGAATATTTCAACAATGATTACATTTTGTAAATCTTTGTACGAAAGACAGCTTATTTCCTGCTTTTTCATGAAAAATAGATTCTATCCATTAAAGTGAGCCCACAGTATGAAAGTTACTTGAGATCTGAGGTACAGCAAGCGGATTAAGTGGATGGTGAGATGAAATCTTTGAGAGAGACGATGGCTTTCTCTGATATTTGTTGCTGCCATAAGGTTCTGTGACTGGGATAGAAACTTTTTTTTTTCATTTGTAGACCCGCCAGTGGCAGTGAAGATGTTTGCAAAAGCAAAATAAACCAAAATGAAAGAGAAAGGAAAAACGCAACAAATAAAAGAGCTAAGAAAACAAATGACTGCAAAATCCTTTTGACACGTTTAAAAGAAAAAATATATATATTCACACTACTCCCCAAATTGCAGCCCAGCCATTTAAATCCCACAGACGACTCCGAAGTGCCGCACGGAGAACCAAGCCAGCTGTTTACTTTGCGAAGCCCGTGGTGGTTTCTGCATTGATAAACTATATAACCTCACACACACAGAAGGGATTTTAGCTCTGCCAGACCTCATTGCTCTGTCCTGGTCTCTTTATGTGCTGTCACAGGATAAAAATGATCCTAACACAAACCCTGAAATAATAACTTGCTCCAGAAAGGACATCTTTGTAGATAATTCCTGAATAACTGCCAAAGAGATTTTTTTTTTTTTTTTTTTTGCCCATTCATCCTTTCAAAGTTTTGCTACAGACACGGCCAAAATTATTTGAGAGTCATCCGAAATGACCCAAATGTGTCCCAGCAAGCTGCTGGGAAGGTGCACCCTCACCTATTGCTGCTCCACCAGCGCAGGGGAAGAGCAAGCATCAGGGCTTGTTTTGCCAAAGGAGCAAAAAAGAGGCTTTAAAAACTGCCTTGTGGTTTACGTTTGCTCTTAAGATTTGAAAGTAAATACTCTGTGAAGGGGTGTTTAACTTTTGCACTCTTTCCGCCTCACTATTCAGACCGCCCTGTATTTAATTCTGCTGGAAGCACACTTCGATTTACGAAGAAATGCAACAGCTCTGCAGTTAAACCTCACTTATTTCCTTCCCTCCGTGCAATAAAGCATGCAAGCAGATCCCCCCCTTCTGCCAGCAAAACTGAGCCAGGCCTCGGCCAGCTTGCTGCCATCTCCCCCGGCCCCACATTGTGCCATGAGGAGGGGGCTCCGGCTGCTGGGAGCCCCCAGCCCTACGGGCTCCATAGGCCTCGCAGGCCCCGCACTGCTGCCCGCTGCCCGGCCCCGCGCCGGCAGTGCGTTTACAAGTTCAAGTTCAGGTTTAAGTGAAATAAAACGCTCCTCGGGAGTCTATAGCCAGCCCTCATTTACATGTGATCCCTCTGAACTTCGCCTGCGCCAGCGCGCCCTGTTTCCAGGGCCCGCCGAAGGAATGTTTTACAGTTAGAGCCCGCAGTGCTTTCTCAGGCATTTTAGACCCAGAGGCCCAAGTTTCAAGCTGCAGCATTAAAAGTTTCCACAGAGCTACTGCAGAGAGAGGGAGGAAGGAGGGGGGCAGGGAAATGAGGAGAACAATATCGTCTTAATTGTCTCTATATAGCCCCACAGTTAAAGTATTACTTTTTAAAGGGACATAATTTATTCTGGAGGCACGGTGTTATAACAACCAGTACATACTTTCACCGCGGCGTAACCCGCTCCATTCTTCATTGTGCTCTCCGGTTTTGTTGCTTTTGCAGAACTCCTTGTTACCGAGTCCCCCGTACTGTACTTACAGTTTTATTCAATTTAAGCCAGTTCCTGCAGTCCTCAGGCAAGCAAAGCTCTCCCGGAGCCTCAGGAGTTTTGCCTGCATCAGGACTGCAAAAATAATCTCCCCGCAACCGCCATTTCCCCCGAAACTTCGTTACTTTTATTGCTTTAGACAATCAGGGAAAGTCATCCAAAAAAAATCAACCCCCAGTCTGGGCCTCCCAAGCTCCATTTGCAGCGAGACAGCCTGGGCTCGTGCGCGCACAGACACACACAGACACACACACACCCTGCACACCCAAACTTGGGGGGTTTGCCCCCAGGACGCTTCTCTCAGCCCCCCCAGCAGCAGCCCTGCAGCACAGGGATGGGCTGTGCTGCAGCAAAGTCTCAGCTCTTTGCTTCCAACAGTTTGGGGGACAAAAAGCAGTTCTGAGCTGTTTTTCTGGCTTGCCCCTGAGAGTCCTTCTAGAGCACATGGAACGAGAGGAAAGCGTGCGTGGGGGAAATAATATCCTGAACCAGAAGGGGAGAGTGGTCCGCACCAGTCTCCGAAATCCTCCCAAAAGCTTTTGGTGCCTGGTGTCTGCCCAGCACCGACTGCTTGTGGGTGAAGCAGACAAATGAGCAGTCACGGTGTGCTGCCGGGAAGCTAAGGCAGGACAAGCAGCACATGCAGGCAGAGCAAGAAGCAGGATGTGTGGGCTAGGGGCAGCGGGGCTGAGAGGGAAGGGCTGTGCAGATGGACAGGCAGACATGGGAGCGGGGGGCAAGGGGTCTGAGGTGACCTTTTAGAAATGGGCAGAGAAAGGATGAATGTGAGCCCTCAGAAAGGGAAGAGGAGTCAGGATTTGGGCAGGTCTGAGGAGCGCTGGGCAAGGAGACGCAAACTATCTCCAAATTAACATGACCAGAAAAGGGGCACAGAGGCAACTCGAGTTTTTTGCCACATTGACCTCAAAGTTAGACACTGAGCTGGAGGAATAATGAATCAATTCAGCAGCGAACCCCCCTTCCCAAACCTCTCCTTAAAAAGGAAAACCGAGAAAGTATTGAACTGAACAAAACAAGCCTCCTGAATGCAAGAACTTTTGATGTCTGCATTTCTCCTGATGCTTTGTACCTCGCTAAACTGAACAAACTGCTCTAAGAAAAGTTCAAGGCCATGCACAGTCCCTGGGCTCAGCGTTTTGCACGCTGGACATGCAGGGCTGGCAGTGATGCTGCGGCTTCTCACATTACGTGGTGGTGACCCAGTGGCTGGGGACATGGTGGCCCTGTCCAGTGGGGTGGGGTGTCACAGGATCTGGGTGACCAGGGCGAGGAGGGCAAAATCCTTCTCTGCTGTATTATCTGCCTTAAACACAGCGGGACGCCTGAGACGTGGTTGGGTGTTGGCCTGCAGCAGAGTGATTTTCACACATATGGGAGATGCCAACGATGGTGGAGTGCAGAATCACTAATTGAGATGAAATTAAACAATTTAGTTATTTCTGCTTCATCATATTTGTGCAGTATGGCAGGCAGAATGAATTGCTACTAATGATCAAATTTAGTAATACTAATTAAACTATCTCAATTTAATTAATACTAACAGAGAAAACAGACAAAATTGCTAATGTAAACCTTGAACTTAAAATCAAAAGGTGTCTCTTCGCTTTTATGAGTCGCCGAATGCGGGGCTTTTCTCTGAAAACAGACTGTACAGAAGTGGCTCTTTGTACTCAGTCAGTAAGCTGCTCCATTGTACTGAGAATTACAGCTCTCCACCCCTTATTTTTTTTGCATGTTACTACTTTTACTCCTCATATTTCTGAAGAGCCTCCAGCCGCCGCAGGAGGACCTGAGCTCTGTTTTGACTCACGCAACATCAACAGAAGTGACAAAGCAGCTGCAATTACTGGGCCAGACTCTGCCTTCGTACTGCTGTTCCCAGCACAAAGAGTTTATCAGGAGCCTGTGGAGCTCCCCCTGACTGGGAACAAGAGGGGTGGAACACAACCTGTCCTGAAGCTTCAGACTGAGCTTTGTGAGACAAGAAAATTGGGGAAACCCCAAAACTAAACCCACCTCTACATCAAGGAAAACTGCTTTGTGTTCGCTGAGAGATAATACCTCTAGCCACAAAAGAAAAGTACAGAGATGCACAATCACTGTGGTACAAGTTCTCCCTATGTAGTTAATGTGAATGTTATCATTTATCTCATTTATTTGAAAAAGACTAGGTTTATTCTATTGTGCATATCTATAAGCAAAGTTTAAACACAATTAAACAAAAATATTATTGTATTTCTAAAACAAACTCCTGCCAATAGCAAATCTTCCATCCCCAGCTCTCATCAGTGTCAGTCAGGTCCGATACCATAGATTACAGATGTGATCTTTAACCTAAAAACTACAACAGAAGTACTTTAAAAAATAAAAAAAAAAAAGGAAAAAGAAAAAGAAAAAAGAAAAAAGAAGAAAGAGAAAGAAGAAAAAAAAGGAAAAAGGAAAAAGGAAAAAGGAAAAAGGAAAAAGGAAAAAGGAAAAAGGAGAAAGAGAAGAAGGAGAAGAAGAAGGAGAAGAAAGAGAAGGAGAAGAAGAAGGAGGAGGAGGAGGAGGAGGAGGAGGAGGAGGAAAAGGAGGAGGAGGAAAAGGAGGAGGAGGAGAAGGAAAGAAAGCCAAACTAGAAATATTATGAGTTCCTGAAAAATCTCATTTCTCATTGTTTAGGACATGCAAGGATGAAAAAACCACAAATGCCACACGCAAATTAGGGTACCCTATTTTTTTTAAAGATGCCTTCTTTGTTACTACACTTAAGAAGATGTAGTTATGGCAAAAAGCACAAGAAGGAGTTCTGAAGTTGTATAAAGCCTCTCCAAGCAATGTAGAGATTCTAGTGTTCAGCCTCAGAGGTGGCTGCTTTTTAGCCGTAGTGATTTTTTTCTTATTTATATCTCATAAATAAAATTACATTTGATTGGTTTCTGAAATATACTTATCTGCATCTCCTCTTGTGTAACAACTATTATTTGTATAAATGATGCAAGAGTAGGTTCATATAAGTGAACTTGCCTGAAAATATTATGATTATGGTGTCAGTACTGTTTTGAAAAATGGATATTAATAACTAAAGTAACTAAAGGCTACATAGTTAAGCTGACAAGATATGTTCAGCCTCTTTATTTCTTAATATTAAATTTTTTAAAAAAGATTCTTTCTTATTGGATTATTTTTCTCCTGTTCCACCTCTGTTTGGGTATGCTATAAAGGCAAATGCTAGAGCCAACACAATCCCACTACCTTTTCTAAACTGATCACACTACAGCTGGGTAAAATTTGGAAGCCAAATCTTGGCACGCAGGTAGAGACATCTTTGTTAAACTTAAATCACAAGCGATTTTAAACAAGCTTACAGTCATTTTGCTGTATTCCTTTTGAAGCCCAAATCCTTCACTGCATGCCATCACATTGGAGTAGGACGTCCCAAAGAGGTGGTGCTCACTGGTTTGCAAAGATTAAATCTGCTGCAACCTGCCTTTTGCTTCTCATCTTTTGGTCCCTTCTTAAGGAATTTACCATTAATTTCAGACAAGACAGTCTGTTTTGTAAGATGTTCTCTTCTGAAGCTTATACGTTTCTTGACCTTCCTTCTAAGGCCATTAAGCAAAGGTGACTCTTAGAACAGAAGAAGCTGTAATGCCTATGCATTGAGAAGCATGTAGGGACTACGGCCTTTAGTTTTTGACCTTCACTGCACATTGTGGCCCTGATCCTTTGATTGCAGAATTGTTAAAAAGTATATATGGCAGTTGGCAAAAATCTTAATGTTCCAGTAAATGCAAAAGCCATAAATTCAGCCGCTGACCTTTTCCATCCAGGTCACATGTGACACCTACTGGAGTTTGTCAGGCTGGGTGGAATTTATAGGGCTCGTATAGGTATCATCTGCAAAAGCTGAACTTTCATGAAATGTCTTTCAAAGGTGCTTCCAAAACCCTTGTAAAAAGTCAGTATGTCTTTTTTAAGGGTATACATTCTAGATGCATTTTAAAAGGTCTCATCATGCCACCTCTGCAAATCTTCAATGCTCAGGAAACTTCAGCCCTTAAATGAATGCTCTTTACCAAACAAAGAAATCAGGCCAGGCGTGTAATTATCATGATTACCAACTTCCAACAACCCCTCTCTGAGCCTGCAGAAGACACTAAAGGCCTGCGAGCTCCTTTCATTCTCATGAGCTCCTCTCTGCCCCTCCCTGAAATCAATTGTATTGATGGACTATTGTCAGTCAGGGAAATATGATTTGATGGTATCCTAAAGCAGTTGCAAAAGAAGGGGAGGAATGCAAAATCTACTCAGGTCCACACCGTGAGCGTGAGATCAATGTTCTCAATAATACGTTTGCCTCCGTGTAGCACCCTAACTGTCGCAATTAATAATGTAGAAGGAGCTGATTAACTTAAGTAAAGTGCTCTCCACTGTGTAAACACATGAAGATCTATAGGGCAAAAGAGGAGTGAAAGAACAAAACGTCATTTTTATATTTTATGTGGACACATTCTTGCTTTCCATTCTGCTCTTGTAACAATTACTGTAGTAGCCACTCTGACAGAGTCAATAAATCGATCTGGGACCTGATGCAGCAGCGAGGCAGACTAATCCAATACAGCATTATCTGCAATGGAGGCTGGGCTGGAAGGGGGAGGCAGGAAACCAGCTACGTCAAGTAAAAGTGGTAAGAGTACATAGCTATCATCTGGCCTTATACCCCTACCTTTGATTTGTGTGCATGTGTGCATGCACGCATCTGAAAAAGCGTGCAACTCTGCGGGAGGAAAATGCTCTACCCATGCTGCAAGTCCCCGCAGTCTGCAGTTGGTCCCAGGGCTGCGTGGCTCCATGAGGACCAGCACCCTGTTTGACAGTGTGGCCGAGGGCACAGTCCCAAAGTGTGCAACTTGCTCAGAGCATCATGAGCCTGAGCGATCTGGTGACTGCCTCCTGCCCCCCATAGAGGTCAGTACTGGCTCCCTCCTCTGAATGCAACCTTTGCCACGGCCACTTGCTCACCGACAAACAAATCTGGGAGCCCTTTCCCACGTACTGATAGGAACTGTCACTTTTTGTCAGGCTAAATGGCCACTGGGGTCTGGTATTGTGTCTCTGACAGCGGCTGCACTCCTCTTCCGAGGAAGATGCAAGAATCCCTGTAGAGGAGATGGACCAAAACGACTTGGCCAGAAGGGAAGCTTCTTCCCACCCTGTGCAGTAAGTGGTAGGCCTAGTAAATCCATGCTAGTGGGGAATATGAGACCGAAAAAAATAAAAGACAGTTTCCTGCTGAATGGAAAAAAGAAAACTGTTTTTTGGCAGAAGTTCTTCAAGAAGGAGAACATAGGCCATTGTTATTAAGAAGACTTTTCAATGAAAATGCAGAAAATCATTGCCTTTTAGAGTAATTGTTTAGCTAAAGAAAGGTTACACAGCTTGTAGAGAATTTAGGAAGAAATTAAATCTCTCCAGCTCATTCATCATATTTCTGCATTTGCCAACTCTTCCCACCAGGCCCACACTTACTTCTTCTCTCTCTTCTCCCCTACTGTGGAACATAAGCAATGGCCATAAAACCCACAGAAAGGGTGCCTTACACACAGGCTTCCTGTTTATTGTAAGGAGAGGAAAAATGCAGTAAGTTTAATTGCTTAGTTTGGGAAATTTGTCTATGTCCATTGTAAATAATTGCATGTTATATCTATTGGAAATAGGATGCTTAGTGCTAGCTTTCCCCCCCCCCCAATTTCACCCCCCTCCCCCCCCAGAAAAAGAAAAATCTGAACTGCTCACTGGAGCCTCTGAGGAGGAGGGAGAAAAAGCACAGGAAAAAGGATCTCCCCTGCTGAGGAGCAACCCAGGCATTTCTGGACTGATTTGGCTCCAGCCCACTTTGAAGATAAGGCCACATGATGGTGCTGGGAAGTCTTCTATGAACCTTTACCTTTATAGTGCAACATGTGCTTTCTTCTTGAGGCATACTGTTCTCTGCTGCTTTTTAAGAACTGATTTGAGAGTGAAATTTCATACTGCCCCTCGGCACGAAAGCTCAATTAAATGGGCTTTGTGCACTGAGCTGAACAGACAGTGAAGGGAATGGGAGTTAGGGAGTGCCCCTGATTTCTGGTCACCTTTGTATCCCCTCTCTGTGGAGCATACTCTGAACTTCATTAGCAGCTGTGATCAGAGCGGCACGTTCACACTCGTGCAGCACTGGGGACTGGTGGCTGCCGAGCTATTATGTGAGCAGGGCACATCAAGAGCACCATGACTGCATGCGGGCTCTTTGCTCCCATCATGGTGAAACCATCTCAATTTTAACTCAGGAAAGGGTTCGGCCCACATTTCCTTGACTAATTTCCACAAAAGCAACTTTAATATGGCTAAACACAAAAAAAAGGAAGAATCTGAAATCTCTTGGCCTGCTAGGGTCTGAGACCCGCTCGTGCTTGGCAGAGATTGACACTGCTTTAGCTGTGCACACTCTCTGCAGACCTATGTCGTCTTTTTAAAGCCATTTCCAGGCAAGCCTCGAGGTCAGGCCTCTACAGCTGCTTGCTGGGTGCAAGGTAAAAGGCAGCCCTGACAATCAGCAGCTTGGTGCCAATGGTTGTGCAGCAGGATACTTCTTGCATCGTAACTTTCGGAGGTCAGGGTAGGGTTCAAGCCTGTAAGAACCCATCCTCCTTTAATGCCCTTCAGCCCAAGCACTTAGTGTAAATGAAGTGCTCACACATACAACTTCCTCATATCACACCCTCCAATGTTCATTACAATGGCTCTGGCTGACCTCCAGTTTGGATCTCTGATGTTATATGTATTTATACGTAGGAAAGCAGACCCCAGGGCATGGGCCCACACATGCCCACAAGCAATCCAAAACTCATGGCATTTTGGACACTGGGGCTCTGCTGGGAGCCTCAGAGGAGGGCAGTTCCCACATCCCATTGCCCCTGTGGAAAGCCTAGAGACCTCTGCTAGCTTTGGGAGGGCAGAGACCCTTCCAACTTCAGCAGCTCTGGAAAGAAGCAGTTCCACACACCACAAGTGTCTTTGGATCTGTTCCTTAAAATTTCTATTCTTTACCCAGGACAGAAGTTATTCCTACACTCAAATCATGTTCTGAAACTGCCACTATGTTTGCTATAGGCCAAGGGGTAGTCAGGCCCCTGCTAAAAATTGCTCTGCAGTTTAAGTTTCTTCCAAAGAAAGCCCCATGTGCTCAGCTAGTGAGGTTACCTGATGGAATAAGTGGTTCTCAGTGGGCTGAACTGATTAAAACAAAGGCTTTTAAATTGGTATTCTTCATCCTTATTCATGCTTAAACACAAGAGGTGCATTCAGCCCTTGGGATAAGTACTCCTGGCCACCAACAGCCACCTGAGCAACAAATAGTGCTGGCCTGGCTTATAAATAGTCCTGATCAGAACCCCCAAAATAAAAGGCCTGATCTTGTTCCTGCAGCCTCTCATGTTCTCTGCACGTCCCCTGCAATGTGCAAACCACACGCACCCCCCAAACACAAGCTGCTTGCAGCGGCGAGCTGGTGGTCAGCTGTTAGTGCACAGCAGCGACAGCACAGACTCCTGACCTTGCCCTTCCTGCCCGCAGGCCAGCAGGTGCTACGTGTCTGAGTGAGCAATACTGGGCTGGGGAAATGGGAGACACAGAGGGGTGCGGAGGCAGAAAGGACAGGCAGCTCGTGGTGCTCATTAATAAAGCCCATCAACGTGGGGCTGGCAGCTCGGCATCCTTTTCTGGCAGCGCAAAGGGCAGGGCACCGTGGCAGAGGTTCAGCGAGAAGCAAAAAAGGAAAATCCCCACGAAGCAAGGCAATGTTTCATCTGTCGAAAGGAAAATGTGTGCACTGGTTTCTTTCTTCCATAGGGTGGCAATGGAACCTGGGCACAGAACAGCTGTGCGGTTTCAGCCGCAGGAGCGATTGCTCCGGACGAGCTGCATTTGCTCCCTGCTCAAGGTGCTGACTTTGATCTATGGATCCCATACAGCCATTTGGTTTCAGCCCTTCTACCTGCGCCTCCCGGCCTCCCCCCCACGCCCCGCAATGAGGGGCATCACCTGCACTGCATTCCTCCAAATTAAGTGTCTGGGCAGCCAGGCAGGCTGTTATCACAGAAGGACCATCTACTCTGGAATTTGCCTGCCTCCCTCCCTCCCTCCCTCGCCTGACAGAGTTCACATCTGCTAACCTACAGGACACAGCAGAAAGCTCTATTTTTTTATTTTTTTTTTCTTTTCCAAGTGCCCTTTGTTTTAAACTGCTGCCAGTGAAACACTGCAGGTTGCAGTTTGTTTTCTGAAGGGATTGTGGGGAGGGAGAACAGTCTTTCCCTTGTCTCTGTAAAAGAAAGTAACTGTGCAATTAGAGTTTGATATGCACCTGAAGCATACGGCCTTTTTCTAGAGAAAAATAAAAGCTCAGAGGAAGACCACTGTCTAATTCAGGAAACATGGAGAGCAGGAGCAGCTCTAGAGGAGTTAGCCACTTCCTCTGACTACCAATGCAGTGTCCCTTTTGCTGCACTGCAGTGATTTACCCCTAACTTAATATAGGGCATTACTCTTCATAGATGGGCTTTTGTACCTTTTTAAGGCCAAAGCACGGCTATACTTCTGAGCTTGCTGCTCTTCATACTGGTTGTTATCCTGAAGAGCTGAGCTTTTTTTCCTCCTTTAATTTCTTATACTTTATCATGGTGCTAAGTAAAGTTATGGATCTATTAGAAAGGATTAGTTCTGTCCATAGCTGTCACTGCTGTAGTGAGGTGGTTCTGGGCCCATCATGGAAGGACAAACAGAGCGTTCATTGACTGAGTTGTCTGTAACTTTTGGGTCCTGCAAAAGCACAACTAGGGAGAACTGCTATTTCTGTTCTTTTTGAAAACTTGTATCCTTTCCTAGAGAAAGGGATAGGAATCAATATTTGCTTTTTGTGCTTAGCTACATTTTAGAAGCCAACTGGGATGAATCTGATATAAAGTATGTTTACATTTGAGAGGGGTTTTTCCTGAAGCAGCAGGTCAGAAGGATATATGGTGCATTTTCTCTCTTGAGCGGAGAAGAAAACCATTCACTTTCTCACAGGTGGTAAAACAGCTGATCCTCTGCTTCAGTGTCTGCAGTGAGAGGTGGTCAGTGCTCCGTGCATCCCCATACCCTCACCCTGTAGGCAAGCAGACTCCTGGCAGGTCGGAGCGATAGATGAGGTAGGCGGGCGCTGCTCAGGAGGTGGTGTTAGCATCCCAAGTGCAATTCCCAGGAAGACTTTGGGTAAGTAGGTGGCAAGCAGGGCTCAGCCTAGTAAACAATGTTTAGAGGAAGTGGAGCTGCAGTGCACAGTGTACTTATGATCCCTAAAGGAATTTTGTACTACAGAGCAAAGTGAGGGCATTAGAGATGGACCCGCAGTGCTGAGAGCAGGGTGGGACACCACGAGCCCTGGTCACTGCTAGCTTGGTGCTTCCAGCTGTGCAAGCTCTGTGCACACACCCTGTGTTTCACAAGTACTTTTATCACTAGGCTAGGGAAAAAAAAATACCAGCAAACCTACTCGGAGCCCTTTATTCTGTTGCTATTGATAGGCCAGTCCCTAATTAATGTGATGGTACTTTCCCATTCCCCTACCACTCTCCTTATTACAAGCCCTTGGCAACATGAGAGGCATATCTATTACTTAGTCATGAGGCACCCAGACCAGCTTGCTTTTGAAACTAAAGACTGTGTACCCCAGGCATACTGTATTTCTGATTTGCATATGGAAAAGGTAGTTAAAAAGCTGATGCCCCCATATTGCTTGCAAGTCAAGTAGCAAAAGTAAATGATTTATCAAGCAAAGGTTACAACACCTGTGCCTTTTTGTCAACAGACACAGAGGATGCCAAGTCAAGTGTTTCTTCTAATAGCTCAAACAGAAATTCAGATTCAAATAACCCCCCAGATAGGACAATTACGCGGGGAGCCACCACAGTGACAGAGAGACGGATGGAGGAAGCAGAGGCAGCATCTGCAAAAGCAAACTGACAGAGAAGTGTGTAAGTGGCTAAAACCAGGCCTGCCCAGCAGCCCTTCTGGGGCTGTTGTGACTGAATCACGACTGACTTAAATCAGTTTCATTCCTGCTCTCTTCTGCACAGAGCTGTAGTCTGGCTACAACCTTTGTTGATACAGGAATACAGCCTTTCTCTGAGTAAAATATTATATAAATTGTAAAACATTCCTTTAAGGGATTATATTTGACGCAATCTGACATAAATTAGAACACGCTGCTAATGGAAATGTCTATTGCTAATTTTTATAATGCCCATTAAGAAAGGCATGTACTGTTTTTGGTTGTTTAAAAACAGCACAGGACAGAATGATCCTTGCTCAAATCCAGCCACAGCGTTGTACATTTGTCTGCGATTTTATTCCAATGTTCTGTGAAAGCCCTTGAATGCCCATGTATGGGAAATGCGACTTCTGCAGAACGGCACTGTCACATCCCTGTGCACAGACACACTTTTGCAGCACTTTAAGTCTAATAACTGTGATGTATAACCATTGCCTATAGTCGAATGACCCGCCAATGGGCAGAGAAAATCAAAGCAACCAAAACGCTGATCATAATGTTTCCTTCTAACTTGTAGCTGGACTGTAATTCCACCTCCCCCCCAGCCCCCCCCCAAAAAAAGAGAGAACTCAGATATGGTCTTTGCTGTTACAGCAGTAAAAAGTTGTTTAATCCTTACGCTGAAGCCTGACTTCTAGAAGCTGTGTTTGCTGCTTACCTTCGTTGAAGGGAGCTGTGTGGCCTGACAGTTAGGGGTCCTCAGGACCCATATTTTAACCCCCGTCTAAATGTACTATAAAAACCCTGATGGAAAGCAGCTACCCCAGCTGCTTTTAATAACACAGCCGTATTTATTTTTATATTTTCATTTTGAAAGTATCCTAAGTGATCCTCCTCATTTATACACTAACGTCCTGCAAAAACTATTACAAAAGGACGTCTTTGTTTAGAGGAACTCTAGGTAAATCCCCAATCATTGCAGCCAGTATTTTTACCTCACTCTTCTGATTTAAAATGCGGTCAACTTCAGAGTTATTTCATGAATAAGTAGTGAGTTTTACTCCCTGATAAATTATATATTTAGTACCAAGTGGGTTGCGGTGGTGCAGCGATGTATAGAAGCACAGAGATGCGGCCGGAGCTGGAGCCTGGGAGTCAGCCTCTTCCCCACTGCAGCATGTTTGACTGTAATTGAAAGCCATGCTCCAGTATTGTTTTTCATATTACAGCACTGTTATTCACTATGCTGCATTATGGAGAGGCAGCTAAAGTAAGGCTAGAGCACTTAAAATGATTCAAGTCATAAATAAGGAGGAGAAGAGTTTACAGTCAACAAACTTCTCTGGGAAGCTGCTGCTGCAGGATGCGAGGAAGTTTAAAATATTTTTGGAGACTTCATGCTGCTGTGTCCTACTCCACGATCAATTTACCAACTAGTTGTTTTTCAAGTCCTCTGGAAAAGGTAACGTACCATTCTCCAAAGGGTTTCAAGTTTCCTGAGCTATGAAGGGAAAGACCAAATGCTTAAGGACTTTAGCAGCGTACCTAACCATTCCTGCTTCCTGCCTTCAGTGTATTTCTGTGTATTCCAGTTGTTCCCAAGACTGGAGAAATACGATTTAAACGTGAAGGCACACGAAAACTCATCAGGTAAATGAACCGAACAAAGGAAGAGGCCTGAAACTGGGCTGCAGGCTGTGTTTTGTTAACGCGTGAACAAAAATCAGAACCTGATGGGTTAAAGCCCCGCTCTGCACTGCCGGTGTACTTTCTTTGACCCTATTTAATACAGAGAAGGTTGGAGATCCAATGTAGTTTAACCTGTGCTGTCGACAGAGCTATAAACTAAAGCCCCTAACAAATTGTACACAAAGAACAGATAGCAAGAAAACATGTTGTGTTGGCGGGTGTGTGGCTGCAGCCCTGCAAACGGAACTCTTTGGGTGCTGAGCGCCTTGTGCTTCATTGGGAGCGTAGGTGCTGCCATCACAACAAGGAAAGCTGCGGGTTGTGACTGCCATGAATCTGCACGCTGATGAGGCAGATGGGCAGAGATGACTGGAAACAACTTACAAGAGCTAAAAGTAGTACTCCACAGTTTGCTGGTCACCGAAATGATTACTTATTAGTTAGCACTGCCGCCTCGACGCAAATATTCCTGATGTTCGCCTTTGGAAGAATTGTAGCACGGTTAAGCAATCACTTCAAGCTACAAACTGCAGTTGTCCTAAAACACTGCTTCTACTCACTTTTTTATACCTTCTCCCCCACGATAACGTGATATTAAGCATTGCCTTAATTTTTTCAACATCTGGCTCAAATTAGCTGCTAACAAAACTGCCAACAACTATTTTCTTAATCGACCCTGGGAATTTGATACAGCTTGGAAAAAGCACATTTAAACCTTGTCCTTCTCCTAAAGAAACACAAATGTTTACTTGAGCTTCTGATTCGACCGTAGCAGGTCTATGAATTCAGCTAACCCAGCTTTATAGGCCTGCCTCCACCGGACTGTTTTCTCTTTGTGTAAGGAAACAGATGTGCTCGCAATTACAGAACCGCCTGCTCGCTCAAACCCCCATGCAAATGCCCAGCCAGGAATTTGAGGCTATTTTTTCTGAATGTGGAAGTCTTTGGCAAAGGCTCCCACTGGGTTCAGGAGGGGACTGAGGTGCACGGTTACCTGACGGCTCTCTCTCAGCTCCTTTGGAATTGCAATTAAATGCACTGTCTAGGGAACAGCTCGGAGTCAAAGTCTGAAAACTCAGTCCTAGAGGAACAAAATGCGCACTAGCAGCAATATCTTAGAAAGCGAGAGAGATCTTTCCAGTCACAAAAGCAGCGTTATTGCTACGTAAGCCCAAAAAAAAACACAACAGACAAACAAACTGCAAGTGACATTTCACTGTAGTTACTGAGACCATGTGGGTGAAGTGACAGCGGCAATGCAGCTGGCTCCGCGGGGACACGTTAGAGGACACTGAAGAAGAAGAGGCTGCAGGCATACAGAGAAGTTGAAAGCGGCCCACCTGAGTCTGTTGAGGGATATTTACAAAGCTTGGATCCCGTGGTCCAACACTGACGAATCGGTTTGCGGGGGAGGTGCTGGGTGTCGAGTAGGCTGTGAAGGGAAGGGACACATGCGTTGAGGAAGCGGCACTAGATTGCACACGAACAACACCAAAACACACCATCTCAGAGCCACCTAAGCAGATGTTTAACATAGAAATGTGCAAACGTTTTAGAGAGCGAGAGTTTGGTTTTAGACACTGGAAAGGCTTGGCCCCAATGACGGGGGCCATGTGTGAGCTGGGCCAGGGCTCCTTGCAGTAACAGGGCAGCGCCGTGGTGCTGGGAGAGGTGCTGTGGGAGCCTGGGGGGGTCCTGGCATAGCACATGCATCCCTGCTCTCACTTTGCTACGTGGGGTCTTTCACGGAGGTTGCAAAGCAGTGAATTTACTGAAGTGCTTGCTAATTATTTCGTGCTAATCCAGCATTCTCTCTCGATATAAAGTTTTGGTTTCCATACTGCTGTGGTCTGCACTCTCTAAAATGTTCACTTGATGTGTTTGACAAACTAGGAAGATCCTTTCGGTAAAAAATTAATGGGTTGCAGTTTCACTGGGTGGTAAGTGCAATCAGTCTGAAGGCTGAAGCTGCCTTTAAAAACTGGAATGGCTCCCATAAATGTAAAGCTATTAAATGCAATGCAAGCCAAGAACCCAGATTACTTCCAAACTTGAAGTACTTTAATGACTTTGTTGTTGCATTATATTCTCCACTGCAACCATCCACCAATGCCACGTACTTCCAAATTCAAAAGCTTTCAATGCATTTCAGTCTCCCTCTCATTTGAGAATCCCCCATGCAATCTTCTCCTCTGTTAAGTATTTGCATGTTCAGATCTAAATTGAAATAACCTAAATAGACCCCTTAATACCAACAGCGATTCCATCTATTTTAAATATATTTATGGGAATGCATTCTGCTGAATAAAATCCCCAGACAATCTAACTATCCAATGAGGAGAGAAAAAAACAATGTCTAAAGGAAAGTTCTGTGCCAAATTCCAGTCAGGCTAAATATAATGTTCAGGCCTCAACATTACAAAAAGATACAGTGTCAGAGAAGACACTGAGCTGTCTGTGCAGACAAAGCCTGTTGCCTTTCTTACGGCAAAATGTTCGGTGAGGACTCATTGCGTTGGACAAGTCTCTGGTTGGAGGCTGAACCAACCCAACGGTCTACATCATCCATTGCCCTCTCTAGCAGAGATCACAGGAGATGCACAGGTTCTGATAAGAGCCACATCATTTACTTTCCCAAATTCTTTACCACCCTCTGATTACTTTCAGCTGAAGGACAGCCCTGTACTCCACTGCCTGCGGGGGATTTCCCACTGGTGAAAGTGCAGGCTGCCCACGCAAACTCCTGGCATCCCACAGATCCCTTTGGTGAGGGGTTCCCAAGTCTCCAGGAATGCAGAACCCTTCCCTTGGCTCTCTACCTGAACCTCACAAACATTTCCGGATGCCTCCTTATTCTCACAATTAAATGAGACAGCAGAAGTCACCCGAAGTCACCCAGGAACTGCACGGCTTCATGTCTTACTGATTTGAAGGGAGATAAGGCATTCCTGTCTTCCAGCAATGAATTTTCCCAGTTGTTTCTGGTGAGAGGAGCTTTAATTTCAGAACAGCTAACACTTTGCTAACTCTCACAAAAATCATGCAAGGACCACTTTTTCCATTCACAGACGTAAAGGAATTTTTAAGTGCACTAGTTCATTTTTCCACAATGATTTTACAAGTTGCATGTTGGAGTATCAACAACTACACTGGTCGTTATCCCTGTCTGCAAATCAGTGAAGAAGTGAAACGAGTCCATTTGGTGAGTTGTTCTTGCCTTTTTGCAGTGTTAATTTGCTTAATAAATTCAAAGAAGCCGAAAGTTTGAAAGAATTCATCTCTGTTGCTGGTGTCACATATAAAGATTTTTCTGCATTGTTTTATTTTTTTATTTTTTTATTTTTTTTAATGTAAGTACTGAGCCCTGTGTCATGCAAGAACAAAAATTCCTTTCTTTTGGGGAAATCGGAAATCAGAAATCAGCCATATGCTGCTTGGTTCTTCTGGTCTACTTTTAGGGAAGCCAAATGAATGGAGAAGCCATTCGATCCCTCAGAGCAGGTATGTCCCACTCAGAAGGGAAGGAACTCAAAACCTTGTATAGAGTTCCCTATTGGCAGATACTTATGCCAACTGTGATATTTGGTAGAAAATCAATGGGAAACCATCAGAACACTGTCTTAAACATCTTCTGCATGCAAATAGATCCCAAAGCATTTAAATAAAAAGTCCCATCAAACATTTCTGGTCGAATTATTTCGTACACCTTTCTTCCATAATGCTTCAAATTATGTTTAACTTTTTGAGAATATTCGGATGTCAGCATGGTATTTCCTTAAGGGCACATAACTGCAGTGCTAGAGCCAAGAAGCAGAGCACTGACACTATGGGGAACACACACGCAGAGCAGGCTCTGCACTGGGCTCTCCCAAGCTGCTGGACCCACTTCACTGCAAAATGTCCTGAGATGCTGGAGGATTTAACTGGCCGTTTTGGCTCAGAATGTTACATTGACAAGGAATGATTATTAGCAGTGACTTCTGTTACAGCACAGGGAACTTGTCAGAAAAGGGAGCGGTACCCAGTACTGCTTAGATAGTCTTCTTGCCATTTCTTAGAGTCCTGGTGTATATACCCTCATTTGACATGGAGGTGGGATTCCTGAAAGTCCTGCTTCTCCTGATCTCAGTATTCAGTCCTGAGATTAAGGGGCAAACCACTCACAATGGTTTATGCTTAGTTATATCGTTTTGTGGTATGCATAGATACCCTAGCCCTGTCGTGGGATCTTTACACTCCTTTTTACAAAAGGGAAAAGCCACAGCAAGGAAAGGAACAGAAGCCAGGTCTCTGTGGCAGATTTCCTGATCTCTATCAGCTTTGCTCTGTGGGAATTGCACAAACCTGGGCAGTTTACAGTAGCCCACAGGTAGCCCGCTGGGCTTGAGTAGGAACATCTTCCTGCCCAGCCTACTCTTCCTGCTACTGGAATTCACTAAGGGTTGTTTGCAACATCGTAGCCCAGAGCCAAGGAAATGAATGTGATGCCACGAATTTGCTATGATGCTTCACTTCAGGAACAAGCAAAACAGGAGCTGGCAGGGAAAGAACATTTGCTCACACAGACAGCTTTGATATTTAGCCAAAATGGCAAGAAATTGTATGAAAGACAAGACAAACAAACAGTTTTTGGAATGTCATGTATTTTGAAATTGTCGGCAGTAGCTGAATGTTAATTCAAAATATACTTTCCTGAAATCATTTCTATGAAGTATAGAAGTGCTTTGTTTATCAATTCTGGATTGAAAAGAAAAACTTTTGGTTGATAATCTGGATGAGCAATAATCTAATGAACCACTATGCCTGTCTTTCACAGACCAAGTCAACAGGTGATAGGAAAAGCTGTACTCTTTGCAGAGGACTGGGAGCCAGTCATGCAGTTGTGGAGTTGTAGTGAGAGAATTAACTGGAGGAACACGTTGCAATACAGCAATTCCGACAACAGTGCACTCTGCAGCTGAGTATCTTAGAGGGAACTGCACATTCTAACAAATTAAGTGGCACAGTCATCACCCTCTTTTTTATGGATGGGGAAAAGAGCGAACAGAAAGCTGAAATGGCTTGCCCAGGGGGTGCTCAGTCAATGCACAGCAGAGAAGGGGAGAGAAATCCAATCTGATCATGATTCCAGTACTATAGCCACCAGATCATTCTTCTCATCCTGACACAAATGCTGTTTAACACGAAAACCCCTTTGTGCTAAGGGACATTATCTGATAACAATCTTGCCCAACAAGGGAAAATAGCAAAGTTTTTCCGCATGCAGAATTGTAAACCTCAGAAAATGACATTTAGTTAAAAAAATGCACAGGATGGCAGTATCTTAAGACTCCAAATGGGAATGAGGGCCACAGATTCTAGCGCACAGATTCACTTACGATAGCGATAGAGTCCAACTGGCATGTAGTAAGTGGTGTTTTCTTTGGGCAATGAGATATCAACCAGAAAATTGTCTGGTTTGAGAAAATATTGTTTTGTGTTTGTTATGGGATACCAACAAAAGATCAGATCTGAAATAAGATTGTAATTTTGGGGCTGTGTCTGATATTAAGGGTGTGTTCTATTGGGATGGCTTTTTATGGAGGACAAATGAATCCTCCTAAACCTCGTGAAACCCATCTCCGTTGTGTCATCTCACTGAGGAAAATGCTGGCTTTCCAAAGGGATAGGATGTGCAGCTGAAGTGTTCAACTCCCAGAGCACGCCTGGCCACCCAGTAGTGGCAAATCCCCAGTGTGCATCTCCAGGGGCTCTTCCTTCCTCGGACAGTGCTAATGTTCGTGTTTTGGTTAATGTCACAGCTGGAAAGTTTCACTATTGCTCCGAGAATCATTAACCACCTTGTTGTGATTTTTAGCTCTCATTCCCAGGAGGCCATGCTGTATTGAACAGCTGCTCCTGGCTCCTGCACCCCTCAGGAGGGCCATATTCCAATTTCTGGGAGGGCCGTAACTGTATTTTGTTTCTGCAGAGGGCTTTTTTTTGCTAGACCAAAAAAGGGAAGGAGAATGGAGCAAATGCCAACCCTTTTCACTCCATTTCCTTGGGTGATGGTGGTGGGGGGAGCTTCATTCTCCTCCACACAGCTAAGGAGAGAGCCTGGCCAAAACCTAACATCACTCCTCTCTTTGTTGCATAAGTGACTTTCCAATATCCTAGAGCTCTGCAGGGCAGTCAGCCATAACCCAGAGACACTCCCGAACCGGTGCACTCGAGCAGCCCGTCACCATGGAAAACACCTTTTTGTGCAGCTTTTATGAAACTCTGGTGAATCTGCACTTGCTGTTTGTAGGCTAATATTTAGTTAAGAAAAAATAAACACCAGCATAAATGGAGGGCTGGTACTGATTGACACACTGAATGATGTCCAGTGGGCCTTTACTGAAAGGCTAGGCACTTCGCATTGTCCTTCTCTTTATGTAGCCAGCCACTTCCACTGGCTTTAGTATGTATGCAATGTTTTTTTTTTTTTCTTAAAAAGCATTTCCTACAGCCCACTTTTCTGTAAAACTTGTCCCTAAATTAAATTATATGCTTCTTTACGACTCAATTCACTATTATCCAAAACCCTTGTTTCTTACCAGAAGGAAGATGCATGCCTGACTATGTACAGAGCTATATGTTTAGATATCAGCGTAGCTAATTAACAAACAGTAATTATTTTCCTAATCCTTTGTTTAAATACCATTAACTAGCTGCTCTTGAGAAAACCTCCATTCCCAATTAATGTGGCAGCTGTTTGCTGAACACTGAGCCACAGTGACCAGCCTGAGCCGACACCAATGGCGGTGTTCTGCTAACTTCAGTGGACCAATGCCAATTTTTATGCCAGCTGAGAATCAGGCCAACACGCCTTTAGCTTGTTTACATGATCACAGTATCACAAAAAAATCTGTATTAAGATTACTGCTGAAATGATGTTGGGATTTTTTTTTTTCTTTTAGACACCACACATTGCCAGTAAACTGAGTCACAACTGTGATGACAAATATACATTGACCTACTTTCGTTTTTCCCAGTTCTGAAGACCAGGAAATCGTAAGGCATTGCTGACTCTATTAAGTGATAACATGACTAAACATTAACCTTTTAGATTCTGCTGCTGTATCTTAGTGACAGACCTTAGAAGATGGTATCTCCCATCAGAAAGCATCAAAACTTCCTGATAGCACAAGTGTTGGTCTGAGATCAGAAAGAGGAGCGGAGGGGAGGGAATGAATCAACTGCTTGTTTCAACGAAAATTTGCTGATCAGTTCTAGAAGTCCTGATTCTAGAAGATCACATTTGCAATCTTACCAGCCTGTCTCATACTAAAACCCATTTGATTTTCTGAGCAAGCTGGAGCATTTTGCTTAGTTTGCGGTTGTGTACTTTTGCAGAGCAGAAGGCAATGCAAAGCTCTAAGAACGACTGGGTTTATAAAACACCCCACAGAACCTGAGCAAATCTCCTGAACAGTATATAAAGGTTCAAAAGTTTCAGCTTCACATGTTCTGAATAGCGAATCCCTCTTTTTGCATCGAGCAGTGGCTGCATATAGCATTTAAATAATAAGCCTGAAAAGCACACAAAGGGATTTGCTCTTTCGATTAGATTGATTTTTGTTTGTGGATGTTATTTGGACACCCTTCACTGTGGAACAAGTCCCCTACAGTTGCCGTTAAAGCATTGAAAGCTTCCCTTTTGTTTTTAAATGTCAGTTTGAGCACAGCTTCATTAAATCATTTCACAATTAACTCCCTGCACATCCAGACTTTTTTAAAGCATCAAACCCAGCTGAATTGCATTTGTTTCCCAGCAGAGTGAGTCCAAAGTGGTATCCTCAAGTGTGTATCCAGGAATTTGTATATTTGACTCGTGGCTACACAAAATACATATGGGAGCCGTGTGGGTGGTGGAGAGAGGATGGAAGCTTTCTCCCTGGGCCTAAGAAATACCATAGCTGGCCCAAAACGCAGGGCTCGGGAACCACGTTGTACGGGAAAGACGTCTGGGTTAGTCTAAGAAGACTTATTCCCAAAAGAACTATAAATGAACAGAACTCAAAAGAGTCGTTAGTTTAGCTAGTATGTGTAAGCATTAATGCTTTCTGTGAGGCTGTCTGATTTCTGTGTAGTATCTAAACTCTAAAGTCTGTCTTGAGATACCAAATTGCCTCCTCATATCTATAAGGTCCCAGCTTCGTGACCTAACTTAGCTACAGGCGTTGGTTTCTCTTGCAGGTAGTTATGTGAAATGCCAACAAAATCAGAGACAAAACCATAACCTTCAGCTAACTCTCTTCTCACTGATAAAAAACAAGCTAAGAATTTGATCACTCGTACAGAGAGCAGAGAGCTGCACTATGACCTCCGAGCTAGTCCAGTCCTCATCTCTGACCAGGAGATAGAGGACGACGGCAGCACGCTGTGTGCTGCTGTCAGCCCTTGCTTCCCGCTGCGTCTATACTTACTTGGAGAAGTGGGAGAGGTGGCCCCTCCTTCTGTTGATGTAGTTGGAGGTTTTGTGTCTGGCACTGGCAGAGGCACAGGCCTAGCCATTGGTGGCGGAGGTGGTGGTGGCAACATTGGGGTAGGAAGGAATGGATTGTGCACCTTGCCTTGGCTGCTACCATTGGGCTGCCGAAAAACAAGCAAACAGACAAAAATTATACTAAAAACCAGCTACTCGGAACCTCCAGTAATAACAGTCCAGTTTCAAACTATGTGCACTATATTTACAATTACTTTAGAAAAGAGGTGGCAAAGAGTGCTGTTTCTAATTCTCCATTGATTTCAAGGAACATTGTTTCAAGCCCTGTGAACCCTGTGAAACTAAGGAAATTCTCACTGTTAAACATGTATCCTAGTAGCAACCGGTCTGAAGTGCTCTGGGTTAAATCCTACCACTCTTCACCTTTCCTGCAGCCCCCTACTCGTGCTTAGCAAGCGTTTCGGCAGTATTTTCAACCCCTTGCATGTCCCATATTTGTGCCTCTGCTACACCCTTAGGATATCAGTGCCTAGGACTCGAGTGTAAATTTCTTAAAGATACTGCTCATTAAAAGGAAAAATAAGCATTTCTGGTGGTCTTAAAAGTCACACTGATATCTTATTACAGGAAAAATGAATGAGTGTATATTAGAGCAACTGCACTCCCACATCCCTTCTGAGCTAGCGGTGGTGCAGCTCGCAGGTTAGTAGCCGTCACAATTCCGGGGAGAAACAGCTGAACTTAGAACTGCCTCATTCTGCACATTAGGAAAAATCCCCCTGTGTATTCGGCCTGGGATGTGGTCAGTCCCAGGCGGAATGGGCCTAGCCGTGTGAGTGCTGGCTTTCAATTAATCATCTGAAAAATCTGTCCGAATGTGAATGCTCTTTCAAGCATCACAAAACCGAGAAGAGGCCTTGGAAAAACAATGCCACCCTTCCCCCTTCCAAGTTGTGGCATTTATGTTTTAATACAGCCTGGACACTTGAAAACCGTATGCAGAGAGATGCCAAATGCTGTCATAAAGAGAAAGTAGGACAGCCCGTGAATCAGGTGTTCTGCTTTAGTGACAAAAATGAGATCACTTTCGACGGCACTCTGCAAATTGATCTCAGTGCAGTTCTTCTGGCACTGAGCATTTGCCTTTCCGTCGATGATAAAAGCTCGGCTTTAAACAGAGATCCATATTCTAAGTACTGCTAAATAAAATAATATTTTAATTCCTGTTAGGGTTTCCATTAGCCTGAATTACTGGGGACAAAACATTCATCGTGGCAAACACTTGGGACCTCATTTTCATTTCACCTGCTTTGGCACTGACAAAAAGCCTTAAAGTTGCGTAGGTGCAAATCACACCCGTGCTAGAGCAAAAATGGTTTAGGGCATAAATTCATCCGCATTTTTCTTAGCGGCACTCCTACTGACTTCAAAGACTGCAGTTCCCAGTGTTTGCACTAAGAAGCAATCCTTCAGGGATATTTATTTTTCCAACATCCAGTGCCATTAATAAACTGATATATTAGTGACATCTCTCAAACACTATCTTGTCTCACAATTAGGTCTCCTTTTTTTTGCCAGGAAGACCCCTGCTGTATGTTCATCGTGAGTGTGCTAACAGTTCATAATGCTGAATGGTTTGGGATAAATTAAGCGAATGAATACTCAAGGAAAAAAGAAAAGCACTGTATTGATTTGTTGTCTAGACATAAATGTATCTGCTAACATATTGCAGACATTATTCAAAGCCAGTCCTGGCTGGAATAAGTAGAGTCGGTTTTTCTGCTAGGGAAAGGAAAGCACCGAGGACAATATAGCTTATTAAATAAGTGTAATAAATTAGATGCTAATAATTAAACTAATTCTCATTAATGCTTTCAATCCTATGTGCGTAAGAAAGAAACAGTCATTTTGTCAGTTATTACTCTATTGGCTGGAAAAAGTTGCAGGCATTACACTTCATGAAATATTCAGAGCATTATTTTAGGTATGATTTACATAAAATTTATAAATTCTGTATTTGACCGGAATGCTATTTCAATAATAGAAAGATGATTCACTTTATTTGATTAAAAAAATGAAAATGGTTACTTGAAGCTTTGGAACTCTGCTTAATTTTTCATAGAGATAAGGGGAAAAGATAACTGCTTACAGAAATAACAAACCATAATAAACTGTACTTTTAACATCTTGAGTTCAAGTACTGGTCAACTTGATCTAAAGTGCTATAAGGCAGTATTTTTTTTTTTTAATGAACTTAGCTGATCTGAAACATCTGTTTCTCACCCTCCCTTTTCCTGCTCCTTCCCCCAACTCGCTCTCCCCTGAACTTCAGAAATAATTAATAAAAATTATTCTGCCTTCATATTTTGTTAACCCTTGTTCCACTGGGGTTACAGTGCATGCAGCACAGCCATTTGTGGGGGGACCAGAAGGTCACTGTGTCACTGCCTCCTCCGACACTTTAAGTTGAATTCACCACAATGCGGTCGAGAGGGTTTTGCTGCTGCTTTTTTTTTTTTTTTTTTTTAAATACAAATATTTTTTGCCACGGCAGCATTTATTTTTCCTTCCAACGATAACTCAAGGTGTGCTCCTGTGAGCAACATGCTGTTAAAATAATCCCGTTAGCCCACGATTAATTTTACATAGGACAAACACTTCTGAAGAAATAAAAACGGCTTCCTTACATTTAGGAACCCCACCTGTCCAGCCTGCTGACCAGCGTCGGGGCAGACAAGTTGGACAAACTCTTTCAGAGTCTCCTGAGGATGATAGCGGATTGCTGGGTGTGAGAAGTATGGCCCAGGCTGTTGGATAATGGGTGATGTTGGAAAATGAAGAGTCGATGGTGTTGCATGTGGACTTGCTATAGGAAAGAAAACAAAGAAGTTACAGAGAGTTTTGCCTTTGGAAAAGAAAACAATTCAAATCTACCATCTCTTTTTTTTTTTTTTTTTTTTTTTTAGCCTTTTTAAAAACGGTACCGTACTGCTTACACATCTGATCTTCACAATTAATATATCAGACCACATTGTGTCCTACCCTCACTCCATCTAGACCCTGGGAGCAAATGCAGCCAGATGTTCTAAAGGATTTACTGGGTTTTTAGTGGACGGGGAGAAAGAAATCAGCAGCCCTTTGTGAATGTGAACGCTGTTCATCACTTTAAGAGCAGCCCCAATCAATCAGGCAATAAAAAATGTATTTGGGAAATTAGGGTTGATTTAATTGGCATTTCATGTAACTTGGATTTGCACATAGGAATCCATTTGGTATTGTACTGTAAATGGTTGGTAATTTAAAGATGCTCTAACACTTCTTGTTGCTTTTTTTTCCATCTCGGTTTAGGAACATTTATTTTAAGTAATCTGTTTTCATCTAATGAACATGAACAAAGTGGCAAGATCATTTTGAAAATTACATTTACATTACTCCTGAATAATGTTAGGCTCAAATCTTCCACAAGCCTCCAGCCTGCACTCATGGATGAGGTTTAATTTGGTGAATTTATAGGCCAACGAGCCGGCCATGAAAAAGAGAGCTGAAAAACGTGCTGGGGTGAAGGTACAGAGTGTAATGCACACGAGCCCATTGGCAATGACAAATTTTACCTCGGCCGATTCCATCAGAGCTACAAGTGCAGCTGAAGGCAGACTTATGCTCTCCTACCTCACGTGGCACCCTCGTCCTTTGAGACAGACTGGGCCGGACCCTGGTTAGTCAACAGTGCTTGCCACTGCTCACCATCACCACGAGGCAGCAACGCTGCTGCTCACTGCACTGCGACTTCTCCCTTTCCCCTATAAAATGGGAATTTGCTCTCTCTTTACAATGGCCAGATGATGTGGCTGAGCTCAAGCTCCTCCGTAAATCACAGTTTATTTCTCACCCTGCAGTGATCACCGTATCCCTGTGCTCCCTTGCGTGCTGTCCTGGTAGTCCTTCAGGGCTGTCCACGTGCATTTACTGCACTTGTTCACCACACGTACCCGGTTAGATAAAGGCTGAGCAAGGCAGACAATGTCCTACAGAAACTTGCGTGTTGGCTTTCTACTAAGTTAAATACACAAGGGGAGAACAAAAGCCTTTGGCACTTTCGGAACAATTGCAGAGATGCAGGAAAGTTAACCAATCAAATACAGACAAGCAAACACCCGTTGCATGACAAATGTCATGAAAAAGCCTCAGATGAATAAAAACTGAAATCTGCTTCTTACTCTTGATCATCACCACTTTGATAACATGACACTTCACTATAATTTTGTTCTTAGCTTACTAAGCCATTAGTAAAATCAGAGCCTAAAGATGTGTATAAAACACATCCTCAGAGACAGCAGCAAGGAATCCCACCGCATTACCCTACGAGCATTCATTAAGGTTGGCTGGACAGCACTGCTAATCCCACCTTTCTACCCAACAAGAATGGTTGCCTCAACACCCATGAAAAAGAGCTGCACTCATGCCTGTGCGCTGACACAGGATGGACACAAAGCTGAGGAATGCTCACACACACAGCCAAGGCCAACACCTGCTCAATCTGTCTGCGCTGCTGTGCATTGCTCTCTCTTCTTGTTTGCATGTTTCACAAACACAGCGAGTTATTTCTTACTCACTTCAAAACTAACAGGCTTTTTTCCCCAGTTTTATTATAGTATATTTAACAACTCTTTGGAAAAATAATCCAAATCCTCAAAGCTCCTAAAAGAGATTTTAAGACTCAAAGCTTCTCTTGAGTGTGCTCTTAAGACTAAAAGCAATGTGGAATTCACCTTAGTAAATCTGGTTGTCTGCCATCCAAGCTTGCTGTCCCAGACACAGTGAGAACCAAGCAGAAGGAATGGAACCAAAGGAACCATTCCACTCACCAGTTCAGACCTCTGCCTTCAGCCAGCACTCCCTGCAGCTCCACGATTCCACCCAAGGCCCCCAATCTCCCTGACATCCACCCCCAGGTGTAGCTGCTTTAATGGCACTTAAGTCATACTCACTTCACAGGTGTGACTGCATCGTCACCTCCCGGCAGCAACATTCATTTTAGAGCTTGTCAAAATATTTTGCCATGAGTATTTGTTCACCAGAAGCTGGTGGGAAGCATTTTGATGACTACAACAGAATTTTTGTTAGCATACATTTTTGTCTGTTTGGTGTAAAACAATTTTTTTCCTCTTCCCTTTTATCTCCGTTCATATCTCCCCCCTTCCTTCTATGCCAAAGGAAAGATAAAGGATGGAGATAAATGTGAGAAGTGAAGGTTTGCATGGAAAACATCTAATTAACAAATATCTTGTGATGTTTTTCAATATTTATTTAAAAAAAAGAATCTTAGCACCTAGTTTGCCCATGCTATATGAAACTATTGCATAACTGCCCCTGTGTTTGTACACATCTGGGAACAAATGTGTTCCCTTTCATCTGCTGAGTGAAAAAGAGATAGGAATGCTGGTTCAGTCCAACAAGAAGGAATGAAAAATGGTAGCCAGGGAACAAGAAATTCTGAGACCATGCTGTATTTAATTTTTCCAAGGTTCGGTTCTGCAAGTGATAATTTAGAAAGTGGAAATGTTCATAGACATGGAAGTAGTAGGTCTTTGCTGCCTTTGACCTCTGCAGCATGTCAGTGTAGAAAACAAAGTGGAAAGCATTTGTCAGTGGTCTTCCCGAAGACAGAGAGAAGCAAAAGGAATGCAGAAGTGACTGGCAATAATTCACAACAGTAAAGTCCTGCAAGAAGGAGAAAGTGGCTCCTCTCTTGAGTTTTGGCCAGCTCTGCAGCACAGCCTCGAGGAGCTTCCTGCTGGTCCTAAAAAAGACTGGGGGAAGGAAACAGGACCAAGTAGGAATCAGTCCTCTATTTGGGCCGGATTTGGGTTCATTTTCTCAGCATAGATGGGCTGATTTAAGACATGATGGAATAAGGAACTCCAAAAGGTTTGGTTTTGCAGTCTCTGAGTGGAAAATACCCAATTTCTCAAGCAGCAGTAGGAAGGGCTGCTTGTTAAAAGGAAGAATTTATTGCCATTAAACGGATCAGCAATGGAAGTGTGTCTGCCTTTAACTAGAGAGAGGGAATTCAATGCCAAGGGCTAAGAAGTGCAGCTCATATACAGACAACTACTCAGATGGGTGGTTGTGGGCACTCACTGCGGTGTACAAAGCCAGCCTTTCCAGCAGGTGCTGAGGGCACAACACAACCGTGTTTCCGAACACACAGATCCTCACAAACATTTTTAAGCAACTCAATTGATTCGTTGTTATTTCCTCTAGTCCTCCTAAAGGTCATTTTATTCGCAATTCACAGAAATGCTTGACAAAAATTCTGAAGTCACTCCGTCCTCAAGCCATGACTAGAGTGACGTGAGTTTTTCTGCATACAGGAAGGGGCTATAGCTACTTATGTGCTTCTGATGGGCAATTACAAGTCTCAATCAGTGACTGTAAATTCCTTGAGATCTTCAAATGGAAGATAAAACAGATCTTTGTCTATTATTTATTTACTTATTGACTTATTATTTATGTATCCCTAAGCAGCTCCACACTGCCAAACCATATTTCTCTTGGCGTCTTTCAGCTTGTGACATTTATATTTTATTACTGACCTCACTAAATGAGATAAAATATAAGTCCTACCACCTATGAAAATAAGTGTACTCCAGATCGGAGCTTCACTTTTACCTACTGTAGGTATGGAGGAGTTGGACTATCTGGTGTTATTAAATCTGTTATTTGGGTGGGGAGGGGCTGGCGGCAGGAATTCTCCTTCCATCTCAAGGCAAGCATAAATATTTCAAAGCACACATGATTCTAATTCCATTGAAGCTCACTTGAAACATCCCGACTTTTTATTGCAAATGAGATGATAATGTATGGTGGCCTGCAACAGATATACCAGTATTTTAATACTACTGCTATTGGGCCAAGTAATTACGCAGTACAGCTGTTGCATACTATTCTGGATTTTTGAGCATTTTATGAGTTTGTGGTGCTGTGCTGCATAGAAAAAGAGGGTTTCTCAGGCTCTTTCCCTGCAGCAGTCCCACTAAAGACCCATGGGATCCTTTCTCCCATGAGCACTAGTTGATGTGGCAAAGGGACTTTGTGGTCACACCTGCAGCACTCAAACTTCTCCACCAGCACAGTCTAACATATGGGAAAGACATTGATCCATCCACCTTCCATCTCCTCTTCCAAAAATCCTTGCCAAGCCCCTTCCCATCCAGATGATTAGGATGAAACTCCTTTTTTCATAAAGTCGTCTGAAGTCAACAAAGGGGTCATTTTGTGTTGCCTTCTCCCAGCTGGAAAAAGACCCTGCACTCCTCACCTGTTAGAACTAGAGGTCTAGGGATGCAATCCCACTGTCCCTCCAGTGGGTCAGCTTTGCTAGGGCGCAGTGAGGAGAGGAGACACCTCCTGCGTAAAGTGATGGTTAAGTTTACTAACAGCTCATTAAAGATTGATCAATCTTCCTAGAAATAGTAACATTATAATCATAATGAAACAGGATCACTTATATCAGCCTGTTTTTGAGGCCATTATAATTGGCTTCATTACAATTAAGAGAGTATATATTTTTTTAAAGTCACTTCCCTGGAAATGTGATGGAACAGTTTGTTCTGCTAGATATTTCCACTTCAGGCTTCTAGGTTGCTTTAACTCCCTGCATGCTGCAAGCCTTCTGCTAGCATTTAAGTGATGCAAGTGCCAGTTCAAATTATGCAAGATGTATCCCACCCTTTGTACCCCAAAGGTACTTACTCTCAAAATTGACCATATTAGAGGACTAATTGGCTAAGCCACCACGCTGGCTGATGTGAAATGCTTCCAAACACCATGAAACAGCTGTGTTTATCGGAAATATGAAGAGTGACTTTTTAATAAGGAGATCTGGCAATAATCCAAATTTGTTGAAAGGAACTTACACTTCTGTGTATAATACAATGCAAGAGGTGAAGAATAGAAGCCTAAAACAATAGCTTTAAGTCCAGAGAGTTTTTGTGATTAAAGCAGTTACCCAAACAAGAAAAAAAAAAATCATTAAGAAACTTGGGCTGGGACTTGCAGAAGTCCTGAGTGAATTCGTTACCTGCTTTTCAATCTCAATGGGAGCTGAGTCCCTGTAACTCTTTCAAAGCTGTCTGAAAGTCCCCACTTTTCTCACTGCCCATTAGAAATAGACGTTAGGGTGATAAATGTAGAGCAGTCTTGAATTCAGGGTAGCAAGGGCTTGTCTCTGCTTCAACATGGAGCTGCTGAGGAGAGAAGTGAGCAGAGCAGGACCAGCCCTGTGAGGGGAATTCAGACCGGTGGAAAACACATGCATCGCTTTGGTCCTGTAATGCGGCAAGAGGCACGCAGACATAGCTGGAACTCAAACTGTAATGGAAGTAGCTGGCTGATGTGAGAATACAGATACCCTAAATGTGATGGATGGAAGATCTGTTCCCGCCCGTGGACGTCCAGAAGAAGGACCGAACTGCAGAATGCTCACCTCTCAGCCCCTGAAGTCAAGTGTAGGTGGTCGGCTGAAAAAACAGATCCACAGTGACTGCGAGTCGGGCTGCCTATCTGCCCCTTTTTGCTGCTTTGAAGACCAAATTGTGTAAGGCACCTGGACCCTTTGTTCAGGAAATTAGAGATTTTGCAGCAGCAAGTGGGAGGCAGAAGGACATTCTGCCCACAAGCTCCTAGCAAAAGGAGAACAAGTTTAAAGCTGTGTTTGGGCACAGGGCTTATTGGTGTACGAGCTGCTTTTGAAAACCTGTAGAGCTGAACTGAGTGCTGGGTTCGGATTCTGGCGCAGGCAGGGGGCCACTTAACTTTGCTATTTTGAGCAGATTCTTTTAAAACATGTCAGCTTTCTCTTACTTTGGGGAGATCATAATGCTAAAAACTGATCACATGGGTAGAGGAATAAAAATCATCTCTATCTAAAGCACTCCTCCCTCCCAAGATAAAAGATAGAGGCGAAAAAAACTTATTTAACCTATTTGTGGAATTCCTATTTCACATCAAATACTGGCAACTTTTGCATATTATTATTGGTTTTAATGCATATGATGTATTCACCTATATGAGATAAAAACTACAACTAGGAGAATACATCATGCCTTTCTAATAATGAAATGCAGTTGATAAGTTTACAATAGAAATGTAAATTCTCTGAAAAACCACAACCTTTATGTGTGTGATGATATAATTCTGCTTTGATACTAAAAAGGGCATGGTAATGGAATCTGTGACTTTGGAGTGATATATCGCTGTTAAGTTAATAGGACTCCACATTCCCATTTCTAATATCAGTGTTTTTTTCCCCCTTTCATTCTGTAGATGGTAAGCTGATACTACATAAACATTGTTAAAGCTATAGTTCCACGCTACAGTAATTCACTTAACTTTAACATGATTTATGGTTCTGTCAATAGAGGAGGTTGAAAATCCAGAGCTCTCATGCTTAAACATGGGTTCCATATTTAAAGCAATAATGTGCTTTTTGTGTGTGTCTGAAGCTAAAAGAATTTAGCATAAAGCAGAGATAAAAATATTATAGTTCACTGCACTGTTTCAAGCATACAGTTTAACTTCACGGATACATCAAAGAGGGCAAAGAATCCGAACGCCGAATTGGTAAAAGCATGGGTAACAGACTTTGGTCCTGCAGCACTTTATTTTATATTATTTTTTAGAGATGCATGAAATCCTATTAGTATTTTTAACACTGCCCTTTTTTTTTTTTCTTTCTTTCTTTTTTTTTTTTTTTTTTCTTCTTCTCATTCTTTTGCTCAGTTAGATCAGCTGCTTTTGTCAGGATGCGTTTAAATCTGGGTCCACTGTGTTAATCACCCCCCATTCTTCTTTCTGGCACTTACCCTCCAGGCTATTTGCCTCTTTAGGAGATTAAGCGACCAAGTCATCTTGTTGCTCTAACATGTCCTCACTGGAGCAACATATTAACACAATTCCTCTGCAAAAGAGCCCTCTTTAGAAGTTTGCTGCAGGGATGACAAATTAACCCAGCATGGTGTCCCACACATCTATCTCAGTACAAATTATTAGTGTAATAGAGCTTTTAGTTATGCATTTATCTAGTAATTATTGAACGGTTATACAAAACGAAGCTGAGCAATCATGGCCCTTTATGAGGCAATCTCAGTGGGTGGCCTTACAGTTAATTTAGGATAGGACTGTCTAAGCAGTTCACTCGCACACAAATTAGCTGAACAGCCTGCTCCTTTAAATATTTCCTATGTCACAGGCTAACTCTTTACAATACAACAAAGGTAGAGTTTTAATTACACGGTTCCTGACTTTTGTTTAGCTGAAGCTTTAACCATTTGCAAGCCTTCCTCCCAGTCCTCCCCTGCCTGGGATATGGCAGTGGATGGGAGATTGGGCAGGGCATCCAGTAATTACTAAGCCCTGACCTTGAGGCCATCTGTTAGGAAACTGCTTTTCTTTCAGATTGCTCCTGCTTCCAAGTGAGGGAATGGGGAGAATCAAAACCTACACCTACATGCTCAGTGAGAGCCAGGTGAGCCCTCCCTGTATCCTGACACTAACCTAGAGCGTGACTTCGCACTGGGGCTGGGTTAGCTAATCTCCTGGTCAGTGGGATGCTATCTGGGGGTTCTACTCAACTGCCATACACATTCCTACCCTTGTGCCACGGCTCCCTCCTCTTTTGGTTGTCTTATATTAACATCCCTTGATCTGAGGTGTCTGTATCAAAATGAACTTCCACTGCTCTGTTTTTGTCCAAATGCAAAGGGAAGAAGAAGGCTGCTATAGTCTGGAAGCTTTGAGGGCAGCCCTCAAATAGTATGCCATGTGATATATACAATTGTATATTACAAAATGTCCTTTTGTGCTGTATAGTCTTGGAATTAGCAGAAATTAGCATCTTGGTACGTGTGAAGTTGCCTGACGGGACAGCTAACAGCTACTGACTATTTTTGATATTTTGGTGACCCAAGTGAGAATTTTGATAAAGAAGGGCACAATGCCTTGCCAGATTTTTGACAAATTTTTGCCACTGAGGCACTAACAGAGAGCATCAACCTGCCAAATTTCCCTGGTAGACCTCATCCTGATAAAAATCTCAGTGGTTATGCTTATTATGGAGGAGATTACTGTAAAGGAAACCACTCCGCTAGTTGACTTTCATCCCTTCTTCTCTTTCTGCTCACACACCTAATTACTTGGGTTTTTCCCTTTGTGCTGAATTTCTTGTCTTGTAACTGCGTTTCTCCTTCATTTATCTTCCTAACATACCATCTCATTCCTTTTTTTTTTTTTTTTCTTTGCCTTTTCTTCCTTGCTTTTTGGCTTGCAGTGTCTATGTTGTCATATTCTGTGGAAATGCATGAATGCTCCAGAGCACAGGCTGCTGTATATCCCAGATTTACAAGATCGTGGTTTAATTTAATATTTCGGCCAGCTCCAGATACAAAGTCACTAGAGTGCAAGTAGCAATGCACGGAAGCCTAAAATCACTTTTGTAAATACTGCTGCCACCTGTAGTATTTAAATACTTCACTGTCCAGTAAAGAGTTCAAACAGGCTGAGGCCGATGCTGGAAAACTTTGTGTGAGGCCAGCAGAAGATGATGGCTTTGCAGTACTGGAGTACTGAGGTGAGAAACACGGCCACCAGATCATCTATCTTGAAGGTATCAGAAGTACACTGGGCAGGAGAAAGCGATCTATCTGCTCGAATTTTCAAGGCTTTGAAATACGTCCTAAAACTGATAGCAGTGCTAAAGCCACCATATAGGTGATCAATTTACCATCTGCCAGGCTCTGAATCCTAACCATGCTGGTCCAGAGAAGACATATGGTGCATTCATAGAGTCATGCCCAAAAAACTGCCATCATCAAGTGAGGCTCCATGAATCACTTTGCTAGCTTAGCACCAAAGAAACTTGGATCTTACCACCATCTGTTGGAACTACTGAGGAGTCACTGAAGCATTGGCATCCATGCGCCAGCACTCACTGCACATCTGGTCCTATGGTCAGCCAGCTCAGATCCTCTCTGCTGGCTACTGCCCAGCTGGGCTGAGTACTGGCAGCAGCACCAGTGCAGATAGGAAACTAGTGTACAGCCTTCCACAACACAGTGCAGTGCAGACGATTTCATGATAACAGAGGTTTTCCAGCTGGTTCGTTGAATGGAGCATTTCACAGCAAAGAAACCTTCTTAATGATCTACACTTTCTCTAAGTTTAGTTCCCAAAGTGGCTCACTGTGCGAATCACTGGGAAGGGCACTCTGGGAAGGGATATCCCCAGTGCTAAGATGTGCACTTTGTTCTACGAAATGCTAGCAAGCATGTGAAAGATTCAGAAATATTCCTGAGAAGTTACAAATCACTGGTTGTCAATGACAACACCTGCCATGAATAGTCCACAGCTTCTTCTCTGCCATCTAAGTTGATCATGAGATGCTTTACAATGCATCTCATATACACATCCAAGTGATAAACTTGCACAGACAAACATCAGAAGAAGATTGAACCTTCTCGTAATCATTCAGTTGGCTGAGGAGCTTACTCTGACCTACTTATTCATGACTTTCCTTTCTCTGACATGCAGAGAATCTCTGCAGAATGAGGATTAAATCCAGCTTTTATCTTCCTGAAGACAACGCAGAATGACCTGTCATCAAGCATTTAGGTAATGCATATGTAGCCAAAGAGGAAGCAGCATATGTGCACTACATTATTCCTACCATTACTGTAAAATCTACAAGTTTCAATAACTGACGGTGGATGGGAATTGCTCAAAGATGATATCCTCTTATATGATTGTGTTATGCTCCTTATGTTGCCACTTTTGATACCTGAAAAGCTTCTCTCTTCTTCTTACTATCCTAAAGTACACTGAAGGGAATGGGATAAAGAACAAAGCTGGATTTGCAGAAAATAATTCACCTCAGTATTATACCCTCTACTAACAGAATGACTGTGGTTGAAGTGAAGTAAACACAGCCAATGTGCTGTGGAAGAAGAATACTGAAGAGACACGTCCAGCAAAGAACAAAGAATGAGGTCTGGATCAAGATTTTTTAAGGATAATGACATTGAAAGAATTCATGGACAGATTCAGAGGCATTTTTCCTGAAAGCTGTGAAGATTTTTTTTTTGGTGAATAAGTATAAAATAGAAGAAGATGCTCCTACTGATGCTGCAGAAGAACACTATTGCTTAACCTATTAGGAAGAGTGATCATTAGAAAATATGTTACTTTTCTATGGAGATATCTCCTTCCAAGCAAACTGAATTTGTCAAAAAGATTCATCGTATCTGCTCTTTTGAATTCTGGCAGTCCTGAAAGTTCTTCTCACATAGCTGGTTGGTATCCCCAGGTGCACAGAAAGTCTTGTGAAAACAGACTGTGGATGTGGCTTAAACAAGACCTCACCAGTGACACGTTTCCTCCCTGAATCACACAAAAGTCCAAAATAGAGAGGGTCTAAATAGGAACAGACAAAGGCATTTAATGAGTGATGTAAAACATAGCTAAATACAGAAAGGACCTATTAACTAATCAATTGACAATTCAAATCTAAAAGGCTGAACTTCTAAAAGAGAGGAATACAACGTCAGCTGATGTGCACTGAATGTATTGTTAATGGAACATTCATATTATTCATACTTATATCACCAATTATCAAGGCTTTTAAAAGACAATATATTTGCCAGATAGCTCAGATCCACATTCCATGGGAAATCTGCATAGATCTTGGATGCCTAAATACCTTCTGAGAGTCTAGGTGTGTCTTTCTCAAGATAATTAATTTTTATGGGATTAACCACAATAAATCAAACTACATTGAGTAGAGTTCTCAAAGTCCTAATAACCATGAGGTGCAATTCCGACCTCACTTCAACTTAGTGCAGTGCTACTGCTTCGCATCACATCACCTGGCACCGTGCAAAAAGGCTACTTGTGGTTTATGTTGTCCTCAGTAAAACCACACTTATGCCAAGCAGACATTTCAAAACAATTTCTAGCAGGAATTTCTAATATGTTTTTTTATGCTTCACTGTTCGACCAATTCCTTAATCTTCTCCAAATGAGACAAAATTCCATATCAGAAAGAAACATGCCACAGCCATTCACATCTATTTTTATATCTTCCAAAAAGGTTTGTAAGAAGATTCATTCATTTTTGTATGTTACTATGCCCAAGCGTCTTCCTTTTCAAATGTGAACTGAGTACCGCATTTTGTTTTCCAGGTTAATGCAAATGCATCTTTCTAACAAAAATGTATAAGCACATCTAGACCCAGAGGACAGTCCTGTTACTTGAAAAGCCAGATGGAAGAGAACTATGAAGAAAACCAGCCAAAATATTGCAGGAACCAACTTCAAAGCAGTCCGCTAATAAGGCAGATCTTCAGCACACCAACACCAACACCACGAGCACCGAATGACTTGCAGCAACAAAGCGAGAGTGTTGGAAGATAGGCATGGCTCAGAAGTGACTGATGAGTCCCTGTCTCTCGAGCAGCTATGCACTGACACAAGCAGAAGATATTCTACCTAATATAGTCTCTCTTCCCCACCCTCTTCAAATAAAAACCTGCAGCCCCCAGAAACCTGCATTTCCACCTTTGCAACTGCTGAACTGTCATCAGGAGTTGTACCAAACATCCCAGCCTCGCAAAACCAACCGGCCTCGACAACGACAACCTCCAGGTTCTGGAGCTTTGGAAGCACAGCCTGGCACTGAGTGCGTCACACGTGGCGATGACTTTCCGTGGCAAAGCACTGGGACGCCGGGTGCTGTGGCTAATGTTTAAGCTGCCTGGGGGCTCTTGGGTTAAGCCTCACCTCTGGGTCCTGTAATGACAGGTCGATGGTGCTGTGTGAAAGCCGTTCCAAGGGAGGAGGTCTGCGAAGGCGAGGGACTGCTGAAACCAGACTTCTCTGACTTCTTTAATGCAGTTGGCGATGGCATTCCTGGCAAGAATGATTGATAAGTGCAATTTAATAATGCTAGGTCATGGAACGACAGCCTATGCATTGTGAAAGTGGGTGCAGAAGCAGCTAGATAAACTTAAAGGACAAACGAAATTGAATACAACAGCAAGCTCTAAGCTCACTTTTATTTATGGGATTTTTTGAGGCAGAAGTGGCCATGGTTTGCTGTGAGCAATGAGTACTAGAAGGCAGCCATATTTTTCTTTTAAATCTGAAATATGGATAAGATGCAGCTTATTATTGCTACTGAAATCTACTCTGCTTTATTTTTAGAAATCTGTAATAGCTGGAGCATTTGGATTTTTACAGGCTTTTTATGAGTTCTGTCTTTCACTTACTGGTTCAATAGATTATTGCAAATGGATCTTTTAAATGTGCAGCAAGACTCAAGGCACGACTTGAGAGTGAAGTTTTCTGAGTCCAAACCCTGCCATTCTTTACTCCATTGACTTCAAAGGTATTTGAAAGTAATATATTTATGTGGTTCCCCTTTGCTTTCAAAAATTTTTAAAGGGTGAATGGTATTTGTGTTTTGATATTAGAAGCCACAGTGGAATTATTTCAGTTGTTATAATGCCTTGAACTATACCAAAGGCTTCTAATGAAAGGTGGAGTTAAGCTGCCAGCGGGTGAAACCTCTCTCATGGGCAGGCAGAAATGGTGCGATGCTGCTCTGACTGTTTTGTTACACTCTCTGAGATCAACTTCTGCTGATACGGTACCAATCTTGTGGCCCTTTTGGCTTCCACGTGGTACCAAAGAAATTAATGGAATGAATACAGAGGCTCTGAAATCAGAGCTTTTTTTTTAAAGTGTGATTTATGCTTAGGTAAAAGAACGTTGCAGCATATAGTTGAAGACGTATGTGTGTCCATATTATTAACTCTATTTTTAAAGATGTGGAGGCATATGGATATTCTGATTATCTGCATGTACTCTGAAAATAGATGATTTCCAATACGTACAGTACATCACACATTTTGCATATCCATAAGGATGTAGCAAAACAAAGTTGCAGAACTGTTGGGATCTCAGGTTAGAAAGCAAAAACTAAGATAACGTGGAAGTTGAACTTCCACCAGCAAAGCCATTCAACCTACTCTGTATTTTATAGAATTTAATTGTTAAAAATGGAAGAGAAAGGTCTGGACAATATTATCTCTGGACGGTATCATTAACTTTATATTTAATAACACTAGCTTTATAGTCCCTGGGATGTTGATTGCAATAAGCAGGAGCCTTCTTGTTCTTTATACACTGCTCTGCTGGGGTCTTAATGGTTTCAGTGAGGTTTTGCAGTTTATATTTCAGGAAGTTAAACAGTAAGGGAGTGGTTAGAGCTCCAGTGCTGTAATTACAGCTTTCTGTCTTGAAACTGTTTGCTACAAGGGTTTGCTGTCATGAGGGTTGTTTCCTCACAGCAAGAGAAGTTACATATATAATCTTTTAAAAATAAGAGTTTGAAATGGACAGGGATAAGAAAAATGCCATGTTGGTTCATTTCACATTGCTCTAAAAGATTTTGGGGTAGGGACAAAAGCAGGAGAGTTGGTTCAGTTTGGGGCAAGTGAGAAAAGGAGGCTGAGCTAAGCTATCTTTGGTGACATATTCCATTACTTCTGCTGAACTTCTGCTCTCACGGCACGTTGGGATTTAACTTTGTGGCTGCTCTTTTTTTGAGCGTTCACATCCAGGACAAGGACTCAACTCAAAAGAAATAAGGGTGATGTTGACTCTGCTGTCCTTACAATGGAGGAACTAGGGGAGGGAAACAATAAACGGGTGCCACCCCAGCCCTAAACACAAAATCAATGGGCAGTGGCAATATTTGTGCTCCCGGTGGTGGAGGAGCAGGGCTGCTGTGCTAAAAACCTGCCTGCATCTGAACCACGGCCTGGGGAAGGGGCAGAGAGATGTGGCCAAAAGCTGCAACACGTTACGTGAATGCGTCCAAATACTGAAACTTGAGGCACTGCAACAATAGTGGTGGATGACCTTGAAGTATGGCAGCGCTGAGCAGGGCTGCGCTCATCCAGGAAGGGCTTTTGTGGGGTTGGGACAGCTGCTGTCATAGGAAAATAGAAATTTTGATGTAACGCTACGTTGTGAAATGGAGTAGACGTGCAAACTGAAGCACTGATTATTGGTTCCTACTTTTATTACATTTGTTTGTTATCATCGTTCTGATTGCCATCGTTATTACTGTTGCTTTTTTTTTTTTTAATTTATTTCAGGATATTCTGAAATGTGTTGCTTTGGAACAGGCCAACTCTATCATGTTTTCATTTTGTTTGAGGTTTGTAATGACACATTTTATTGTGAGTGATCATATCCATCAGATCTCAAGAAAAAAATGGCTGCTTCATAGTTCAGAAGAATATGCAAACAGGAGCTTAATTACATCACTTAATATTGACCAAGAGAAAGAAGAAGTTGAGCTTGCCAGCTCATTTCTAAAGCATGTTTTGTCCTTTAAGAGGGGAGGGTATGACAGAAAGTTAGGCAGTGCAAAGCAATTAGCATCATTCACATTTTATGTTGCGCTAGCATGGTGCTCTAGCAGCAAAATTCAAACATTCTTTGAATGGGTTAATAAAAGAAGAAATACAGTCGGCATGCAAGAGAAAGGTTTCCAAGAACAAGCCAAAATATGTCCCATTCTTCTAAATTTATCACAGCCATGTCACATTATCCTTGAGACTGCCAGGAATGTCAATTTTTTTGCAATTTTAAAAAAATATCTCATTTAGCACCATATGTTTGGTTAATGTGCCTGATATATCCTGCGTATTCTTTAGTCCATCCATTCCTAATACTCATTTTCTTTTTTCCCCCCTCAACTGAGCCATATGTTACAACGCTGGTCATTCTATCGAAGCTCCTTTCAGGAGCTGAGAGCAAAAGCGAGCAAACTCGGGTTTAATCACCCAGAAAAATTTAAATCTGATTCTCCAGCTCTCGCTCTTAGGTAAGCAATCTCAACAGTTCAGTTAGCTTTGTAGGTGCCCGGTGCCTATGGAAATCAGGCCACCTATGAGATAGTGTGTTGTATATTAACAACTGTGAGGCAGGAACTAAATGACTAAAGATAGAATTAGGTGTTTAATTTTTGGCACCCATGTATGAGACTCCTGGCTAGTTTTAAAGGTCTTCTGTTTCATACCTAATGAGTTTTAACACATTTAGTGGTCCCCAGCCCTCAGCTTCCCCTCCTGTGTTGCTCAGGGATGCAGGAAATTAAAAAGTTAAAGCTGGAGCTACCAAGGGCAGAGCTCAGGGAGGATGCTGCTGCCTTGCACCGCTTTCCTCAGCATTGTTCCCGTGAGCTGACAAATACTGGGGACCACAGCACGGAAGACCAAGTTTCAGCACTCCACATCGTGGTGCCAACCTTTAAGGACACCTCGGAGGCCCAGTTCTCCTCTGCTTCCTCTCTGGTGCAGGGCAGCAACAAATTACTCTATCCCCAGCTCGTCTCAGCTGTGCTGGCCAGTGAAGAGGGAATGGAGCCAAGGATCCTCCCCATCCCCTGCCTCTTTCTATCCATCTGCTCTGAGCAAGGAATAAACAAGAACAGCCAGAACACAACGGCTTGGTGACCCAGGTGGGGTTTTCAAGTGTTCCTTACAGGTCTGTGCACGGGACTGTTGTCCAAATCACAGTCACACCTGGCATTTTTGGGTAACATAATTTCACAATCCAGGTCTGACTCTCCTCCGAATGTTAGTTAGAGTACAAGAGATGAAAATCAGAATTAGTCTGTTTTCATCTTACGGCAGCTTTTAACTACAGAATAAGTGGAAAAGTTAATTGCCAAATAAGAAAGAAAATAAGGGGATATGTGGCACGAAACACAGATGGAAGTCTGAGTGGGTGTGTTTCCTTAACTCACTGAATTCATGCGATTGTATAAGTACGTATATGCCAAACATATATGGTCTTAGTCTGCTCCCATGAATCAGTTTTTTTTTCCCAATGGACAGAGGGAGCCAGACCAAAGACCCTGATGGTGCTAAATGGAACAAGATGTATACTTTCGTATTTTTTTCCACAAGGAAATATTAATTTGACATTGGTTTTTCAGTTGAAAAGAATTTTAATTGCCGTACACAATAAGCAGAAAATTCAGACAACAATAATCTTGAAACTGTTAGCAGCATTATATTTCTATCAAGGAATTTGAGTGCCTTTTCAACATTAGAGCTTTCTGAATTTTCATTAATTTGGCATTTCCCTAAACACACAAGTTATTTTGTTCATTCCACATCATGCATCACACCCTTTTGCTCAATGCATAATGCAAGCGTAAATGGGATCCTTGTCCTTGAGAGACTCTGGTTACTGGAGCCATTGCACGGATGTTGAAGTCCCGCAGTAAGACTTTCCAAAACTCTGCACTTCGCAAACCTCCAGCCCAAGTTTAATCAGTGAGTGCCCAGGAATACTCCATGTTCCTCATCTTCTAAGGGGCACTGGAGCACTGTGGTGTTTTTAATTCCTCTATCTCCTTATGTCTGCCAGTACTAGAGGTGTACCACATAAAAGTCTTCCTTGAGTACAGCTAAAGATCTTCAAATTTTCATGTATGATGCTGATATATATTTAAATGGATCGGAAAATGACGTGTGAGAATTGAATGCACCAATCCTTCCCAGAGCAAACAAATATCTATTAACCTATTTCCCATACAGCTACGCTCCTCACTAACGGAGTACTGAAATGATGGTTAACTTTGATGAAGTGAATGTAGTCATAACATAAGAGAAAAATTCCCCTCCTCTCCAAATCTGTAGCTCTATCTGTACCTATGTGTTCATCCAATTTCGCTTGTTAATTACTAACATTGTTCTGACTATACACATCTTAAACAATAACTCCATATCAAGTCAGTCACATTGGTAGACAGCTAATATTCACCTCCAAAGACGACTGTTGGATAATTACCCCAATACTCCCAGCAGTTCTCTGCCACTAGACTCTTGATGGAGATTCAGAAACAACAAAAGCTATGAATGAAGTGTGACTTAGATCTTCATTCTCAAGGGACACTATAAAAAGGAACCATAGAAGCTCGGATATCACCAGGTGGACCATGAACTCGACAACATGCAGAACAAAGAGATGATGCATAAAGACAAGTTGGCTGTTGAAGAAAAAGCTGATATGAGGGAAGAATTTTCCAAGGAATTTTCACCCTTCCGTGGAAATTATTCCGTCTATATCTGAAATAAGTATCAACAGAAATGCTGATTGGCTGCTTTTTTTTCCTGGGGAAGTCTTAATTTCAAGTTTCTTGAACTTTGGATGGCTATGTGCTACTATCAGTCATAGCAAATCTGTTCTACTTATTGCTGAACGAGCTTTATCTGTCTTCAGCTGAGCTACAATCACACTAGCTGCCATCCATCAGTTTACTCTATTAGCTGCTCCTGTATGTGCAAAATACAGTGCTGATAGAAATTCACTCATTCTAATAAAGTGCTCTTTAGTTTCCATGTTTTGAACGTGTGCTTGCTCCTCTGGTCACACTCTGAGTTACCGTGATCACTGATTAACTACCTGCCAGTGAGCACCTCACTTCACAAAGCAAAACCCAGCTTAATGAACAATGACTGTACAGAAGTAAAATGAAAGCTCCCATCTATCCACTTATCCAACTACTGCATATGCATCAGCAACACACACAACCAGTTTCCTCAGAACTCGACATCTGACAGATATCAGGAAAACAGAGCTAATCTATCCATACCCATCAACATCGTATCATAGGTGACTGCCAGATACTGAAGAAGCTATCCAAAAGAAATGTCACAACTCTTTTTCAAGACGCTACAAAAGAAATGTTCCAAATAAAATAAAGCAAATGCACGTACAAGTAAATGAGCCAAAGAACTTAATAAAAAGAGATTGATTAAAATGAGGACCAGAATGTTCAAAAAGGACTAAGAGAGAGAGGTGCCAAAGGCGCATTAAATGGATTCAATGGCTTTAGGCTTTAAATGCTTTTGGATTCCTCAGCAATTTTTAGCCAAAAATGATCATTCAAGTTAGAATCAGGATTCTGATGCCACTTAAGATAAAGAAGGGTGATATTTCTACTTTGTAAATGAGTACTCCTCCATTTACAGAGGAGAATTATCAGTTTTACCCGTGATAAATCCTGTCTACAGAATGTGAAACTGCGTGATGCAACATTTCTTATTATTTTAAGCCTCTACCCCATTAAAATCTGCGCTAAGTATTTTGGTGCAGTGTTCCCATAGAGTGTATATCTTATCTGTCTGTATCCGTGTTTATAGCATCATCTGGATTGCTTTTGGTGCTGTAAGTGAGCCTCCATTCCTGTCTTGTTGTCCAAGGAACTCTTCCAATAACTAATAAACTGGTTCCAAATGTTTGACCAACTTCTTCAAAATATAACCTAACTGGAATTTTAAATTTGAAAATTTTAGTGAGAAGCATAACAAACAGCAAGATAACATTTGCTTCTCCCTCTGACTTCCATCACGTTTCCATGTCATTTTCCATTTTGTAAATACATACTTTAATAAGAACAAAAACTCTTCTCTAATGACGTCTTTAAACTTCATGATGTCATTTAAAATTCATGATTCCATTTGTTTCATTTCAAATGCTGTTTGAGACTTTTTCAGCGTACTTGGCAGATTAGATATAACAGCGGGGACAAATTGCAGCCATCCATAGGAGAATACACCTTTATGTGGGTGCTTTGGGGATGGAACATCTATAGCTGTTAGGCAAAAAAATTCCATCGTAAATTTGGATGGCATTTACAAAGCCCTCTAAAAAGTCTTTGCATATGATTATAGCTGAGGTATGATATTTTTGCAAGTAAAAGACCCAGAATAGATTTATGTTTCAACTATATCTTCCTGAGATGCATATGGATTCTAAATTGCAAGTGATGTTAAAGGGAATTTTACTAACTGAAGAGGATCGAGTCAAATTCTTTTTTTTTTTTTCCTCCAAATCCTTTGCTCAATGTTTGCATGCCATCAAAAGATCATCGGCTATCCAGGCTATATATAACCACGATGGCTACTAAATGCCAAAGGCATGAGATGGAGATGGGCAAATATGCAGAATTTTCAGACTTGTGACCTCAGTTACTGCATGGTAATGTTTTGAAATGACTTTTATGATGACAAGACTAAGTTTGGTGCTAATATTGGTTTTGAACTTAATCGGTACACACAGCCACTGAACATATGTTTCAATTAATAAAAGGGCTGTGGACAGGATTGAAAATAACTCAGATAATTTAACATGCACTGTAAAGTCACCTGATCTCTACACAATTTAAGGTGAAGAGTCTACACATTATTCCAAAGAATGAAATAGTTGCAAGCTGAATTCATGTATCACACCAAGCTGAAATGGATTTACAATTTGACAGGTCAAGAGCGTACTCATGGAACTATTACGTATTGCTATGCAGTGGCTTTGGGTGTTTTTATGATATGGCTGCTCAGGTTTGACAGTCACAGGGCTGAACAGTCATCTCATTTCTCCATAACACAAGAACTCATTTGGAGCTGATGTAGAGCTGCTGTGCTTTCACTGGGACGTGCCCATAGCTGATGTATGTTGGCGTGTGCCTGCTGCAATGGCACTGCAGGGCCACCACCAGCAACTCCCCAGCAAGCCTCGGCAGCTCCCACTCAGCACAAACTTAACAGCTTCCCAACACATCAGTTCTCACACAGGTGATATCAGACAGGCAAAAATCAGCCTCATTTTTCCACATTCCCAATGGCTTTGGGATTCTGGGGGTAACAAGGGATCCCCCTGGAAAAAAAAAAAATGGGATGTTCCTATGGCTGAGGAGGCAAGGGTACAGCAGGGTGGCTTTGGCTTCACTTCTAGAGGAGCTGCTCGTGAGTTCCGCCCAACACCTTTACATACACCGAGCAGCTGAAAACACATCTGACAGAGAGGCAGAGGGCTCACAGGGAAACAGTCCCTACAAGTTCATGGAAACAGGCATGGAAAGGGCAGAGGTAACACATCCAGGCTCCCTCCGGGCCGTCGCTCTGATGAAGCGCTCTCCTCCACCAGAGAACCCAAACAAGAGGGAAAGCTGGTTCACCCCCCAACCACCCCAGTGTCTGTGCACCCAGAACAAGAGCATTGGCATTGTTTGAATAGGCACACCCACCATGTAGTGCTCCGCGGTGTTCGGGGTTTCTTAGATATCCTAATTTTATAAAAGAAAGTAAAAGAAGAAAAAAGAAACAAGGTGAGAGAGAACACTATCATATTTTGTAGCAAGCAGGATACTGTGTGAAATCTTGGCCCAGTGAAGTGATAAAGGGGAAGCTTTCCGTTTGCTTAAGGGAAAACTTACGAGCAAATAGTAAAATTACCGAAATACCACATTGCAGAAAATGGGTGCATTTAGGCTCAATTAAGCTGTAAAAAGGAAAATGGCACTTTAGCTTACAAAAATGAAGGGACAGAGGGAGCTATCAGAAGTAACTTTACAAGATTTGTATGCATGAGGATGCTGCTTCACTGGACCAAGAAAGCTACAGTATGGGACAGGATTTTTCTTTAATAGACACTTTGCTAGATAGCTTTGTTGAGCCTCAGAAACTGCTGCTCTGGCATTATGAAATAATCCTACATAACTTGATCTCATGAGCTTAGGAACACAGAAAAATAGCCATGCCAAATCAGATTACAGGGATCCACCTAGCCCGCCGTCCTCTCTCTGACAGCGGTAATTAATGGATGCCAAGGAAAGAGGAAGAGACCAGGGAAAGCACACAGTGATAATTCTCCAAAACTCTCTCCCAGCCTCCAACGATTTGTGTGATTCAAGGACTTCTAAGACAAAGTTGATACCATGGTAGTGAAGGTACTCAAATCCAAATGCACAGATTTACACCCCCCGCCTCCCCTTTTTGGATTCCTACCCCCATGAGATTTCCACCCGTCACACAGGAGAGGTTTCACAGTTTGCTGCTGGCAAGTCCGGTGTTCTTGCCACTAACTCTAAATGAGCTAACAGCTTTCGAGCCCAATGATGTTATGTGTATAAGAGCATCCAACACTTTTTCCTACATAAAAAAGTGACATGTGTGCTGAGGTGCTCGGAGTGTATATACTTTGGGAGATAATTTTTTTTTTTTTTTAAAACAAGAATTTGGCTGTAAATTGATATTAACATTTTCCAGTATATGTGTAAAACACATGTTTCAGAAGAATAGAAGAGAGAAACTGTCACTCACTGGGAAGCTTTAGAGCTATCTGGCTCCCTGGGAAACTGCATGCAACTATTCTGGTGTCCAAGGGTTTGACCAGTGAGTTTCCTCTTCCTGCAAAGAATGAATGCAGAAGTAATAGAAAGTCTGAGGGGGAGGATTTTAGCAAATGGCTAAAGATACTCCTGTGCTGCTAACTTCAGCAGGTAGGAAGCGGGTAGTGGTGGAAGAGACAGGGTGGGAAGGGAGAACCGCCTGCCAGCAGAGAGAAGGGGCAGGGGACTGAGCTGGGAGAGCCTCGCACGCTTCAGCTCAGCCCTCTGAAATCCCTTTGTGCTGCTGCACTGATACGCAACGATGCCGACAGGTCAGCACAGTCCCAGCACTGCACACAGCATCAGGACGTTCTGCTCTGATTGCCCAGCTCTTGCTGTGACCGCCTTTCAGGACGGAGCACGGCTCACCGGCATGGCACAGCCTCCTTCGTGGCGTTACCACTGCTTGCAAAACCCCCTGCTCCTGGACACAAAAAGTGACTTCCCAGGCATCACTCTTATTTCACTACCCACTTCTCGGGGGAGTTTCTGAAGTTTTCATTTTCTGATCAAATCGGTACCTACGTGTCAATTTTTACTTTATTTGTAAAACGAATCAGTAAAACTGGGGACCTGAAGAAAGGCTTATCCTTTCGTTTTTGATGGCATGTTCAATTGGTAAGATTCTAAAGGCACGCCTGACCTATTAGGGAGTCCCTCTAACTTCCCTTAAAGCAAAAATTAGAAAGTGATCGAAAAGTTTTATAGAGGAGAGCAGAAATATAATTTTAAGCCTCTTAAAATTGCCTCAACTGTGAAATCAAGTAATGAACTAGAAAAGGATCTGTCAGCTGGAATCAAAGCTCAGACTAGTCAGCATTTTCTTCCTAAACCTTATTATGGCAAAGATTTTTCATCTCTGCGCTCTGTTCATCCCAACAAATAAACCGACTTGACCTCCACCTGTTACTTGGTGAAGTCTGCTGTCATCTTTGACTGAACCCTTTTCTTCCCCTTCAAAGCCCTCTGCACCACTGAGGAGGTGGGGAGATACAGCTGTGCATCGATTCAAGTGGATACCGGCTCATCACCAGACAGCGTTTCACAGCACAAATGACAAGCAACAGAGGAGAGAAAAATGTAGTGCCAATGAATTCTGGAAGGGGGCAACATTTTTCATCAATTTAACAATGAGATTTCATAGAAAGAAGTTTTTGTGTGTGCGTATGCGTGTGATATTATGAACTAGCATTGGAGGCAAAAACATTCTGCTTATGCTGTAACAAGGAACCTACGCTAACACCACGTACGAAGAGCTGCAGAACAGAGTGGGAGCTATCTGTGCTTCTCTTAGATTGCACAAGCGGATTGCATTAGCTATTTCAAGGAGGTTCAGCTCCAAATGCGTGCAGTTTTCTGGACTTGGAAGCAAGTTGTGGCTATAAAACGTAACGTGGCTAAATAAAACAAATGTACATTACAGAACATAGCACAGCGAGACTGGTCATGAGGAAAACTGAACAGCAATCATTTCTTCAAATATATCATCATGACAGAACCATGCAAGTAGTTTTCTAATACAAAGACATATCAGAAAAAGCCATTTCATATAAAGTTGGACTTCTCTGGGTGATTAATGCTACATTCAACAAAGGAGACAGTGTCTGTCTAATTACATTAAATACTTATCTTCTAGGGATTGGCAGGGTGTTTCTGCTCAATGTCACTTTTCATGACAATGTAATGATAGATCCGTTTACTTACCAGTGCCATTAGCAAAAATTGTACTGTTTTCTCAACTGCCCTCATATCACAAAAATATTTGATTAACACACTGTAGCTTATCTAATACTCTAAGCAACATATTCCGCATAGTTTTCTCTCTATTAAAAGAACAAGATTACAGCTTGTAAAATTTTTATTGCACTCACACAAAAATAAATGAATAATGTGCGATATACTTCAAGTATCTCACTGCTTCACAAAATGGGTTTATTTAATTTTAAATATTAACCTGTGCTTTAAACATCAGGATTCTGGGGGAAAACTAGCAAACAAAGTACTCTGAGATACTGCTTCCCATCCGGCCTTTAGTTATTATTTCCTTTACACATCAGCATGTCTTTTGAAACTTTAAGTACCTTGGGAGGAAAGAAACAAAAATGTTTCATTCCTTTGCTGAAAAATAGATAAGGCCATCTCCCAAGTACTTGGAATTCACTGCATGGTGAACTGACTCCTCACAGTCACACTACCGTGCCAACGTACAGAGAACAATAACCTCTGGAAGAATGCACACAGCTAAGGCAGTTTATATAGTAACAAGGTAATTTCATAACCTTTTATTGAAAAGAAGGTCTGTGAGGTAACATCCTCACAATATATATCAGCTACCTGATTTTTACTAACAAGGTTAAACTGCTATCTGTTTGTCTCAGCACTCTTCATAATTCACTTTTTAATGGATGGACAGGAAAAGTTAGCAGTGTATGGCACAGATCATTTTAGAAATAGGACAAGACAGCTCAGGCCAGGATCTGAACACGCTCCTCCTTTCCACAAGATCACATCAGAAGTCTATGCTTAGCCATACTTCTCATCGACTCCCGAATCCTCTGAGGGGTAGATTTCTATATCAAAGTTAAATGGCAAGTTCAAAAAACAAGGAATCCTTTGATTCTTCTTTCTTTGAGAAGGAGGCGTCGCCAACAAACGGCCCAGGTTGAATGGCCAGGTTCCCACCGTGATGCTCCATACGTGTGTATAAGGCACATGGGCAGCAGCTCCACTCCTGGAGGAGCCAAGAACATCAACCCCATTTTGGTACAGCGCTGCATGCTGTATGGTAGCACCCAAACTGGCTTCCATTGGGTCTAACTCAATACAGCAACGTGGGGTTAATTAACACTGGCCTTAAATCCCATACAAGGATGACACCGCTCTCAACCTCCCCATATGCTCCCCCAAAATAATAGCAGATTTAGGATATTCATTCCCTTAGCTGCAAGGGCTTGGGGTGTGCCTGCAATTATCTGGAGATAAGTCTGACACGCATTATCCTTCTATCAATGACATTCCCCTTACTAGCCAACAGATTATCAGCAGCTTTGTGATATTCCAGGTGTCAAAGAAGAATTAAAAACCACAACAATTGCCCAAACAAAGGGACAAAAGACGGGATACGTGTTTCTGAGCCCTGCATATCAATTTAATATGTGCAGCTGACAATGATGCAAATGTCCTCGGGAGAGAGGCAGCAAGATCCGTGCCCAAACATACACACACCACCGTCAGCAAGATGGCAGGGAACAGAAGCAGTAGGATTCCCAGCCCAGGACACATGCCTCAGCAGGCAGAGCAACCCAATGAAACAATCCTCTGGTTGGGGAGAATTTTGGAAGCACCTGATATGGAAAAGGGCCCTAAACAAGCCAGATGGTACTTTTCGCTGGCAGCAGAAAGTAGGAGACAGCCAAAAACATTACAGCATTTCCCCAAGAGGCCAGCAGATCGATTTTTAACCATTTTTTTTTAAAGCGACGCTATCAATATAAAAAAAATAATGTTTCTGTGCACTTCCAAAAGGCTGATTTTATGAATAACTCGCTTAAGGAGGCAACAACTGGAAGAGATGAGAAAGGAACGGACTCCCACTTTCCTGGGGTGGTCGTATATTCGACACTGCGTTTCTATTCAGTTGCTGCCACTGTTTACTCTGAATTAAGTGCCAGTTTTTGTTCAGGGTTTTCCACTTAACATTAAAGAGAAAAAAAAAATCTGTAAAAGTAGAGAACGGGCACAATGGTTCTTATGACATGGGAGAAACGCTGTTTGTAAGGCTGCTTTGCCCTCTTTGTCCCCCACAAATTACTGAGTTTCTAGATGATCATTTTTTAAACAGAGGGCAAACATTTATTTACTACCTACAAGTTCCCATTTGGCTACGGATTTGCATAAGAAATACAGCTGTTTTGGGGATCTTTTAATTTTTAAAAGCTCCAAATGGCCAGAATTGGCAATTCTGCCTGGATTACAGGACTGCTTTCAGGACTCATTTTGACGTCAGATGTTGAACCTTTACTTTGACAGTCCCAAGCAGTTTCTTGAACAGCACATTCAGATTCCGTGCAGCCAAGTGGTTTGCACTCGAGGAATGGAAAAGGGATGTAGGTTGTATGAGCTGAAAGGGCCCAGAGAGACAGAAGAGCTATGAAGCAAGAAGACAACCAGCACCCTTTGTTTCAAACACACACCTCATGTTGAGGATTGGCCAAGCTCAGAGAAGAGTCAGGATGTGACTTACTTTCCTTTGTCACTATTTTAGTTCAGAGCAAAGGCAAACCCTAAGACAGGATTAAATCTGGACTACATCCAAAGTGCTTTCTCCTGCTTGGAGCACAGTGGTGCATTAGCGTACTGCATTACAGATAAAACTCCTGGAGACAAACGTGGGCTGTTGTAATAAAATGGGACGTTACTCTGAGTACAAAGAAAGATAATCCATACATTCACAACTTCTCCAATCTCATTGACTGCAAACCCTTCCTTTTAAAATACAAGGTATTTCCTTCCTACAGGTGGAACCTAAGATTTTGCCTCCAGCCCTTTCTGATTTAAACAGCCCCACTCTTTTCAGCACTGCTGTTGGACGTGAAGATGCAGACACCACCTCATCTCGTTGGCTCCTTGGAGTTCAAAGATCTTAAAGCAAATCCCAGTGAACCAAATGAAGACTGTGCACAAAACTTCAGAACACAGCCTATAATTTTCTAGCTAATTTTAGCTACAGGATCTCTTGTGTTATGCTTTTTGGTGTATATCACACTAAAAATAGCATCAAGCACTGATGTAAGAGGAGAGCAGGAGGAATGATCTCACCAGGGCTGCAGGCCCGGCAAGAGCAGCATGGGCAAGCAGAGGTGGGATATGCTATGCATACCTACCTGCCTCTAACAAGACCTCAGTGAACTCAGAAGAAAGCTGTACTCAGCATACACACTAGATGGAGAGGATGAAGATTTTGTGGAGCTGGAAACCAAAGAGTCACTTACTAGCGGCTGTATGGAGAACGGCTGAGGGACAGCACTGTGTTTGTGCCACAAGTTCTGGGGTTACCAAGGTTCCAGATCTAGAGGAATGACACAACTTCATCACAGCACATATACTTTCCTGCAGGTATAGAATGGCTCTGCAGCCATGCAGCCAAACCATTGCTGCAGATTCCTCTGCTCCCCTGACTGTGGTTGAAGTGTCAGGCAGGCTTAGCTCTAAAGAAGCTAAGCAGGGAATGATTTACTCACTATTTCAGGCAGTTAAAAAAAAAAAAAAGCATCAAACAGAATGATCAGGCAACAGATTTAAAGCTGGGAAAAGAAGTGGTTTTTCTCTACACAGTACTGAGCTAAGCTGGGCTCACTCCCATGAGACGATGCAGCCAAAATAAAGAACGGGTTAAAAACATCTGAACACATCTCCATTGAAGGCTGTCAAACAAAGATACAAACACAGCCTCTGGCTCCTAAAACCAAGCTGCTTGCTGCCAACATCTGAGAGGCTGCACTCCGACAAGCAGCACTGAGTAGCTGTCCTGCTGTTAGATTCTTTCCTCGAGTGTCCACTACCAGCTCTTATCAGAAGCAGCAAATTGGACTAGGTGAGTCTTTGGTCTAGCTAGGAAGAGCCATGCTTTTTGATGTGAGCTGAAGTGTGCTGCTCCTAGCTGCTGAGAAACAGGAGAATTGCAATGGGTGTCCAGCTCAGAGAAGTTAACATTGCAGGAGTGCTCCTGGATTTGTGCAGAACTGGTGGATGAGGAACATCCAGAGTCAGTGCAGCGCACGCGGTGTGGGAAAGGAAACAGAAGGAGATGCAATAGAGTCTGCTTCCTGTTCCCATTCCTGCACCATCTTCTCTCTCTCCCCTAGCACTCCTCATTGCACATTTTAACTTTGTGTGAGAATGTTTGCCTTAAAGCAAAGCCTGTTTTCTCCTTCAGAACAAAGATCAAAATGAGTACAGTAGCTGCACTGTGTGCTGTGCGTAGTGATGGCTGTACTGGGAATGTTAATAAACAGTGCCAAGAGCAGAACTTCTGCATAAAAAAAAGGGTGTAGGTTACATCTCCCCCTCTCCCCCATTTCATACAATATTTACACAGCTGTGCTTTGTAAAATGCGTAGGGGAGTTTTTTGTTATTATTTTTTGGTAATTTATTTACCTAAGATAGCCCAGCATCTGTTTTGTGGTGAGCTTCTTTCACAAAGTTTCACAGTTGCCTTGACTGATGCAAAAGGAGGTCATGGCCCTTGCTCAGTGATCCTAAAACCATTTGTTTCGACCACTTAGCCATCCTGTTTGGCTAATTTGGGTTCAGTTCTGTGTCTCTGGTTTGTCCTATGCTTGGAAATGTGCATCCCTTAGGGACTGGTCTGGCTAGGTGAGTATTTTAGTTATCTGTTTTATAAAATACAGAAGTGCACAGGAATTTGGAATAATATGCATCATTTACTGGCTCTCAATATGTTCTGGATATTGGCTCTGAAGACTACTAATATTTTCCAGCTGCCTCCAAAAACTAAGTTTAGTACAGCCTCTGCAGTGGGTCCTTTCCCATGACTGCCTACACAGGTGATGGAGAATTTTCCTGTGTGCTGAAGAATTAATAAAGCTGAACACTTCTGTACCAGCATACCAGGAGATAAAATATTGCTTCTGCTTCCCAAACACATTAGAAAAAGCAACTCTGCTGATCTCAACTGCTAAGACAGCACATGAAAGGAATGCAGTCCATTTCCTAACCAAGATCTAATCTATACAAGAGTTTATAGATCCAAGTCAACATCCTGAATTGGTCCCAGAAGCAAATAAAAAACTAGTTCAACTTTCAGAAGACAGGTACAATGCTCTCAGCGCGTTTAATCCTGTCTTGCAATTAAACAGTCCCATGCTGCACTATCAGATGATCTTCAAGGATAACTGTATCAGAGCAGAGCTGTCTGGAGCTCTCAGAGTTGTGTTTGACATACTCCAAATCAGCAAGACGACAAACAGAAGTCCTCAAACAGAGAGGCCTTCTGTCCTCAGTACTTGAGCTTTCAGAGCTCGCTGCAGAAAAGATGTAGAAAGACAAAAGTCTGCTTTTGTCGCCATACTGAGGAAGAGCAACACTTTCACTTAGTGACACAAGTAGAGTATAAACTACTTCTCTGCCTTTGCTTTATTTCTGTATGTTAAACAGGAGAGCTGGCAGAACATAACTCAGCCAGCGAGGACATCTGAAGAACATTAGGAATGTGGACTATTGATGCAGCACTCCCATCCCAGGAATCCCTTCATCTTCAGGAGGCGTTTCTCCAGCCTGTGTCAGGGAAGAGTTTTCTGTGCACTAAATCTTTCCTATCAATCCGAAGAATGATTCAGATGAGGCCACCCATGTGTGGAGCCAGAGATGAGCTCAGGTGCTCTCACTCCTATTGTGGCACACTAAAGATCTGCTTTTAACTTGGTCATTAAAGTCTGTGCAAATGGCACATGTGTGGCTGACAGTGTTGGAAGTAAAGCACTTTCTGCAATTTCTAAGAATTCCTGCAGGGCTCTACCCATTTTTCAGTGATGGACTTCCTGATGTCTGGAATTAGATGGAAAAAGCAGAGCCACGGCACTGAGTGGCTGACTTCTCTGGGATCATAACAAAGAGGTGTCTTACTCATGGGGCTTCAGCAAGGCAGGTATGTGCCCAAACACCTGCATGGGACTTTTGGTTTTACTCAAAACGGAAAGCAGAGTTTAGGCTGAATCTCAGGGCCAAGCCTGTTGTTGTGTCCGCTTTATGAGGGAAAAAAGGAGTCTTTCAGAGGTGTGAAAACATACAGAAGTTTTCAGTCTGAGCAGACTTTTCAATTAGTATTTCTTTTCCCACTTCTCACTTCCTTCTATGGTACAGAAACAGTAATGCCAACAGCATGGCATGTTGTCACAGGTCTCATGCTGCTACTGAATTGCCAAAGAAAAGCTGAGCTATTGATCCAGTGGTAATTTGCTGTCAAGATGACTATATCTATTATAGCAAATGAGTAGTGTTAATCATTCAACTTGATGAACATTACTGCAGAAGACTGATAATGCTCAAAGCAACACAACTGACCTGCTGCATTTTCCCTGGCTCACTAAGTTCTTGATCTGTGCTGTCCTGGCAACTTAAAGTTATCCATGAAGGTGCAGTTCTGAAAAAATTCTGTTTAAAATAAATAACAACTTACGTTGGTGAGTAACTCATCAACTATGCAGCAGTCTGATTCTGATTGCCTGGCAGAGAAACACACACATTTTGTACAGTATCTGATAGAAGATCTATAATGTGCTAACACAAACCTATCATGTAGCACCTGTGACTAACAGATTGTGATATCAAAGTCTTGATGCCTAAGTGCTCCTGTAAATGCATTAAACTTTTAGCGGCAGGAACTGTAGACTGCCAGTGACAAGGAGCTGATATGGTATTTCAGTAGAAGTTGATAAAGTGTTATTACTCTAAGAAGAAACAAAAAGTCTTAAAAACCACTGGGCAGCTTGTGCTTTGATGGGACACTGTAATGCAGGGATGAGGGAACACATGGACTCTCAGGAAGTAAAAATAAGTAAAGCTCCATATTTTGCAGTAGCTGGAGCATGCTCTCATACTACATTTAACTTTAGGCATCTGCCTGCTTACCCAATACCAGCAGCACCCACACGGGCCACGCTTAACTCCATGTACAGTCATGGAAGCAAGAAAGGCAGTGCTAGCCCAGACATGCTCTGTTTCTCATCTGTGCCAGAAGCTGTAAGAGGTAGGAGAAATGGGAGAAGTTGTGTGTAGTGCTTTGGAGATGAGAAACATGGGTCTGAGTGGGAATAGGGAAGCAGGTAAACAAGTCCTAGGCACAGTACACAGCTTAACAAAGCTCTGGAAGTGAGAAAACAAACAGTTGAAATTATCTCAAACCTACGGGGCAGCAGGTTCTGTCTGCTATAGCCCATAACAATTAGAAAGATAGATGTGGTGGAACAATGATACAAGAGGTCTAATAACAAAGAGACTAGTGCAATGGAAAGGCGTTACAAAAAAAAAGTGCTCACCCATCCCTGAAGATCAAGGCTTGTAAGGGAAGCTCCACACAGGAGGAAACTCCAACCAGAAATCCTTCACCAGCGGCAGTCAGCCCTTAAATGAGGTCTAAGAGAGGTGCAGCCAGGCTCCATCCCTTCTGGTCACACAGCTGAATGCCTTCACCTGTGCTCCCAGGGCTGACCAGGTCCATTCCCCAGGTGCTCAATCAGTGGTTCAGGCTGTGACTCAACAGTTACCATACAGTAACTTTTCGGCTAGAGATACAAATCAGCTTGATGGTATTCTCTCTGTTGTAAACCAAAATGTTCTGGTGATCAAAGAAACTTGATCTGTTTCTCACCTCCCATTAGAAAAAACAGATTATACGATGGCTGGAGGTTGGTCTGGTTGTGCACTGCTGTCTTCTGATATTAAGTTCAAGGAAGGAAAAAATGGCACCAGTGCCTGCTGATAGAATGTCAAGGTGTGTAATGAAGCTGCCACACAGGGCAGGTACAATCTTCTTGGCTGTGTGAGTGTGCTGCTTGGTTGTTCTTTACAGCCTAAGAATCTGAGGGCAACACAATGTCACGTTTGGGAAATACTGAGTAAATGCAATTGGTTGGGATCCCGGATGTAGACCTCTTCTGGATATAAGAAATTGAGATGTTTCCTTGTTTTTGTCTTTCATAAATGGGTCTATGAGTACCCAACAAAATCAGTCAGTGTATGGGGCTGCTGAATCACAGCCTGAACCTCTGATTGATCACCTGAGGTGAGCAGTGAGTCAGCCATGGGAGCACAGGTGAAGGCAACTCACCTGTGCTGCAGGAAGGGGTGGAGCCTGGCTGCACCTCTCCTAGACCCATTTAAAAGCTGGCTACCAGGGGAAAGGATCTCTTCTGGAGATCTGCTCTGCTGGAGTCTATTTTGTGAGCCCAGGATAGGGTGAATGTTTTTCTTTTCCTACTCCAATATAGTAATTATATCAGCCAAGCTTCTGGATATACTATACCATCTGTATATTCATTAATTGTACAGTAAGTTAACAAAAGCCATGTAATTCCTATGCTTGCTTGCAATCAAATGACACCTGTCCACTCCAGCAAGTCACAGAATAGTAATGCCAGAATTTTATTTAATATTGATTGCTCTGGGTCTGAAGTTGAATGTTTCCCCAGCAAAAAAGGGATTAATTAAAAAAAAAAAAACACAATCCTTACACTTTTCATCCTTTCTACAGTCAGTATTTTGAATTTTTGTCACTAGTATATCACAGTCACTGCAAACTTCTCTGAGCTCTGCGTATGATGCTGACTTTTGATGAGCCTATAGACCTTTTGCCTGAGGACAGCTCAGATGTGCTCTGCATCACTGATGCTGGGATACAGATTTTCTTTTCTACATGGTGCCAGTTGACAACTGCATTTAGGGCACAAAGAATGTAACCTATGATCTCCCTTATACCAATTCTTTGGCATTTCCAAGACATAACTCTACTTAGAGTTTGAGAACAAACTCATCTAATCTATTCTTGAATGAGTCTTTCTGACCTGCAAGGCACTGATAAAAGGTCCTTTGTGAATATGGAGAAGAAGCTTTTTTGCATGCTGAAAGTCTTTTACAAAGACAGCTTGTTCCAGATTTCAGAGGACAGGAGCTGAAACAACTTGGACCAGTTGCCTTCTATAACCAGCAACGAGGAGAGATATGGCACTCATAAGTTAGGGGTCACTGCCATTGCAAGGAGAATACTCCAAAATAAGATCTCAACTCTTCAGCTGCATAGAAATTGCTCAGAAATTATTTTCAGACAGTCCCATAGATGGTGGCATGAGAATGAACAGTTCTAGCCTGAGTGGCATAGTAAGCAATCCTGAGGCTGAGTTTAACAGTATCTTTACTATCAAAGACGTGTCCAGCAGTCTAACAGGGAACTCCAGCCACTGTAAGTTCATATTATATTATCAACTTCATGAGCTGCTGGAACTGTAAATACGTCTTTCAAGCAGGCAGTGCAAGTGTGATTACTAATTCCCAAAGGTTTTTTTGTGCTGAAAGACTCAGCTGGTTCGTGGGTTTTTGAAGGTGAAGATGCAAAAAAGATCAGCACAGTGTGATGAGAACAGCAGGATGGAGCTGGGGCAAGGGAAGGTGGGTGACCACCCCATGAAAAGCCCCATCCATCTGCCAGCAGGAGGACCAGAGCTCTCCCCAGTATGGAAGTGGGTGCACTGCTCTAAGCTGGGCAGGACTACAACTGAAGCAGAGCTAACTGTCCCCTCTGAAATCTTGAGGAGGACGAACACCTTTCTTGGGGTTACTGTCCTCTAGGGACTGCACTCACTTGTGGAAATACAAGTCCTGGGAAGATCTAAGTAAAGAAATTAAGAGGATGCTCTGAATTTGCATTTTAAACATTTTTCCCATGTGATACTATAGAAATACAATGGAAGTAAAACTGGCAAACACTATCCATATGCTGTGCTCCAAACTGACTGGCAGAGCATGATGAGAACATTACTGCTGGACTGAATCAGAGAATGCATTAGAAAATGTGTAAGTAGGATACCGATATATATAAACTCGATCTTCCCTGATGGAATTAAAAAAGCCATACCTGTAATTATGGCTCAACCCTATTGCCATCAGACCTGCCACAGAGCTGAACGGGCCAGCTTTGTACCTGAGTTCAAAACCAGGATGATGTTGCCTTATTTTCCTACTAAAATCATCTTTATCCTCTCTTGCCCTTCTTCTCACATAACAAGAGTTATGTACCGAAAGTGCTGAGATAAAGTAATGGTAAGGAGGATACCGCAAAAGGTATTTGAAAAGCAGAAGTAATTTACTACATGTCTGCTTTGTTTTACTTCCTAAGCCTTCCTGTTGTGAGAGGAAATTCATCTTTTCTGGCAGACTCCAGCCTTTCTAGGCCTGAGAGCTCCCCAGGAGCTTTCGAGTGCAGGTAAATGGATGTGAGACTCAAGGAGTACAGTACAAGAACACAGAATTAATGTCGGTTTTTGCTTTGGTTGTCACATCTGACGTATAAGGAGAGTGCTATATCCTTGCTTGCAAGAACTATCTAGATGTAAAAAACACAAGGCTGAGTCCTCTGCTCGTTACTGCGGGTTTGAAATGCCAAGAATGGAAAGGTCATGTTGCTGGTGGGTGAACCAGATAGGAACTATGCCCAGCAAGGTCTCTGCGTGAGACAGATGTCGGGGTGCTGGGAGCCCCCGGGGACCTTCTGAAGAAAGAGCTCCGAGGAAGGACTGTGGCTGGACAATAGGTGCAGCATGGATTCTGCACGCAGCGGAGACCCCAAGAGTAGGCACAGGGGAAGCATCCACTGCCTAATCTAAATAGCACACAGAGTGGTTTTGTCCTCTTCTGTTCTCCTGCCAGTTTGCACATATGTTCTGAGTATACAGCCTGCCCTCCAAAGACCACTTACAGGGGCAATCACAGGGAAGCAAAGCAGGAAGAAAGTATCCAAAAAGGGAATTTGTTCAAGAGAAAAAAATGGAGACAGATGTAGAGTGACTAGTCACGGCTGGCGGTAAATAACCCTCTGCCTGGAGTGCTCTCTACGAGGAGTTCACATGTTCCATTTCATATTTCCTTTCTAGGAAGTCAAATCTTTATTTTCCTGGCATTTGTTCCTTTTTTCTTTCCCTATATATTTTTCCCCTCTGTACGGTCTGAAATTGTTTTCTCCTTTTCCATTTCTTTTCTGTGCCGTGTTCTCTTTCAAGTGTGGCATTTCTCCAACCACCATGTGGGCCTCATTTCCCTTCACGGTCCCAGGCAATACCTTCTGCTGTAGCCCTCTGTGCCATGAGCTCTGCCCTCTCCCTCTATACAGGCATAGTCATACAGAGCACTTCACATTTGCTCCTGCATAATACTCCCCACTTTTTCTCATGTGCACACCTCAGAATTAAGCAAATGCAACACACAGACAGAATATTCATCCTCTCACTCCCATAAACCTGTCAAGGCGTATAGGCCAAGGAGCTATCTCTGCCTAAATCTAAATCCCCTGTGAGGAAGCAGTCTACTCAAAGGTAATAAAGCCAAAGGATATATTATTATCTTTGGTGTGAATCCTACTGGTCTGGGAGGTTGGCTGCTGGTTCCTCTCTCTGAACTTTCCCTCCCAGCCAGAACAGCCATCCCACAGACAAGTCTAAGCTTCCTTTCCTTGGTCTGATTTCCTCCTCCCGTTGTTTGGCTGGTAACCCAAAGGACAGGGTTTAATTATGGAGTTTGGAAACCTGGCTTACACTGCTCTGCCAGCGCAGGACAAAACGTCAGCCTGCCTTCATAACCAGCTCCGTTGTGCACCATTGATACATGCCTTATTCCACGCAGCATAAAGAGAAACCGCATGGAAGAGAAGCCAAAGGAAACAAAAAAAGATGGTTTTAGTTTTTAGACTTTTGAGAGTTTTACTGAGAAAAAGCAAAACACAGAAGTTCAGCGATTACTGTGCGTTAAAACAGCCATGGCTTTTGATTGCAGGTTAAATAAATGGAAAGGCCTTTCTCTGGACAAGAGAGGTGTTGGAAAGGACAGATCTGAAACAGAGCAGGGGTTCCACCCCTTCTGGAAGGGAACACTGTGGCAAGACACCAGGTAAGACATAAATGCTAACATCATTTGTGTGGCTTTCAGATGACCACTATATTTTCTAGGCAGATGCCCCATTGAAGACTCATGAAATGTACACTTATGGAGACACAGCACCCATGTCAAACACACAGGCCAGATGTCAGTCTCAGGCCCAGGTGTGGTTAATGAGGTAAGGCATGGAGCTGTGTGCTGCACTGGGGCAGGATGTGTCCCTCTGTTACTGTGGGGGGAGCATCTTGTACCAAGTACACACTACTGATGTCCTGGAATGAAAGGACATTTTCAGAGAAGCCGAGGCAGTGAATTCAGAGAGGCTGCTGGAAAGCCATGGCAGAAGTCTCAGGGTGTGGCTGTGAACCAAGATTTAAACTGCATCCCATGCAGGCAGGATAAAGCTCTTTTTCTTCTCAGCCGTGACAGTGATAGATAGCTTGATGAATCTGAGCTATATCTAGTCGGTACCTGGCTCCTTATGTTGCAAGGTGATCTTCTGCCATTTTACAGGCAAGCCTCGTCAGAACCTGGGGCTTTTCTGTGGTGAGGAAGGTCATGAGGAAGGGAGTGCCTTCTCTGCCTTGTTCTTGCCTCTCTGAGAACCTCAGGGCATGGGCAATTGTGCTCCTCTGTGATAAGCACCCAGTGGGTAAAGAGTAGTGGTGCTGCTTCAAACCCCGACCCCACACGTGTGTAAGGCTTTAGGTTCTCTTCTTGCCCAGCACAGCACTGCAGTGCCACTATCTAGGCTGGACTTGGATAAGACCAAGATTATGACCGCATGCGGGGAAAACCACCAGAAGTGACAGCAAAATTAATAGCCAACCTCTGGCTGTTGTACAAATGAAGAGCGTTTGCCATTAATAAAGAGGACCCCAAACTTTGGGGGGAGCTAGCCTTCAGTCTGACAATGATGTAGAAGCAGTGAACCAGTCAGCATTTAGCCATCTGTGTCTGTGGAGGAGGTTGTGATCTTTCCTTTCGACGGGCGCTGAGCTTTTGTTTGTGTTTTTGCCGCTCCATGAGCAGAGTAGTTTAGTACAAGCTGAAGCTCTGCCTTACATCATCTGGAGGCTGGAGCTGATGGAGGAAACAGCCCTTAGCATCCAAGGAGCAGGGCACCTCACTGAAAACACCAGAGCCTCAGGGACCGCGGCGGCATGGCAGTCACAGGGAGCCTGGCACTTGTCTGCCTGCAGGTCCACCCTCTGCTCCTGCCAAAGTGCCACATCTGCAGTCAATAAGGGCCCACAAGCTGGCTCCTCCTCATTAGAGGAGAGAGGGCAGCTGGCAGGGGATCCTCCAAGGGCTCTCAGGCACGGGAATCAGTCCCCTCCCAGTCTGGAATAGCCCAAATTTGGTGACTTTCTGGGCATGCAGTAAAGGACAGCTGTTTGACAGGGTCTCCAGAGAAAGCTGTGGGTATGTTTCCTACATGATGAAGGATATAGGTGGCTGGCCAAGTGCCCACAGACCTGATTTTAATGCTGTTCAGGTTGAATTTACTTTTCTGTGCTGTATAGTTGATTATACACAGTGTCCTGGACAAGCATGTGTTGTTTTAAAACAAAACCATACTAATTTAAATCCAAACAAACAAGAAAGGAGAAAAACATATGTGTTGCGAAAGACCCTTTGGGTTGCTTAGAGGGCCTTCTCAACGCTGGAAGGCTTCTCAAACACTGTGCGACGAAAGCACTGCCTGTGTTTATCTAACAAATAAGACTTCTGTTATTTTTATTGGCAATAAATATTTGAATATTGAGCTGTAACCAAAATAGAGACATCAGCTTCACCTTGTATGTAGCACTGACCCAGAAAAAGATTTGCAATAGTATTAAGCACCCAGATGATCTCAGGAGAAGTGACCAACAGACACTTGAGTACGCAACATAACCCAAAAGATGATCAGCAAGAAAGATCACATACAAAAGCTCACTGAGAAAATGCAGAAGAGCTGCTTCCTAAAGCTTATGGAGTTTAATACCAACTGATAGTCATTTCAATATGAAGCCTCCAACCACACTTCACGGTGTTACAGATGAGATTGTAAGTCTCTAAAAAGTCATTACTAAGTAACTTCAAGTGTTGTACAACGCTCAAGAAGTCCTTCTACCTTACATGGATTTGGGGATATTTATTTGAACAGGATAACTGCGGGGCACGCCCCAGACAGGTACTGCTTTTTTGCTAAGCGAACATCACTGTTATCCCAGAACTGAATCTGGACATTTTGACAGACAAAGACAGTGTATCTTTTGCTACATTATTTAAATACTTAAGATATTTGGCAAAAATACAGAAGTGACACAGTACAGAAACATTCACAGCTGCAGGAGCAATAAAACCACTACAGCATTTTCACTAGGCTGACCTTTTCTCACAAGAAATTACAAGATTTTGACAATAGATCACCTTGTATACAGCATTCAGTGTATTCTGATAATAAAACTGAGCAATACTTTTCTTGGGCTCCTGAAAGCCGTGGCTTACCTGGCTCCACTTCATGCCATCCACTTGACTGGCTGCCACTTCCTGGAGAGCGCCCTTGGCTTGTATAGAACGGCTCCTCACCAGGACTGTCCATCTCATCCTCCACAGATTTGATACGTTTTGTAGAGCTGAAAAAGTAAAAATGCATAATAAATACTACGTATGTGGGAAGGAACAAAGGCGCTTCTTTGGGGACATAGCTTGCTAGCACTGCTTGAGCCTAATCTGCTTTGGGAAAGACAGCAGACTGAGGGCCCTGAGAAGGGGGAGGTATGAGTCCCACACAGCCACCCAGCCTCCAAGCATCCACTTTTTGTTTCTGATTTGCTTTATTTTCAACGGCTATGCTTCGATGTGAGACAAACAACCTCTCATGGGGTTAAACTGAGCCCCTAAACCTGTGCTAATTTGACAGTTTAAGAGACAGTTTAACATCTGGGCTATTATGGGTCAAAAAGTAGGACATTCTCCAAAGAACACAGAGGCCAGTAAAAGAATTTAATTTCTATTGCATTATTTTTGCAATTGGAATGGATATGTTAGTGACATGCAAGTCATTTTAATTGTCAGATTTTCTGAACAGCTTATTCTGAAACACACATTACAGGCCCTTCCAAACGTATATTTTCAATTTTTTAACTGTAGCTGTTTAATTAACCCAGATTTTGGTCCCCTAAGAAGTGTAGATGAGTAAAAGATGGACGAATCCATTAGTGATTCATGTGCTTACATTATCATACAAGCGTAAGCATTTTTCTCCCTAAGTGTTTGCCACCAAGCATAAAAAGCCCCACTAGGTAACTCTGACCAGTACTGACCTTTGTCAGACATCACACCTCCCTTCCCCTTGGCTCAGGGGACAGAAGAGCCCTTTCAGTGGTTTCTGGTGGTCGCTGACTCAGACTCAGCAGTTTGGTGGGGAGAGGATCCCAAAGCCAAAGACACTGAGGTTGGCTCTATTTTCTATAATGACTTGTACAGACTGCGTGGGGACATTACTGAGAATTTCTCTTTTAAGTGCTTTTCCAAGGCTGTGTCAGCTTACTTTTTACCCCGAATCTGTACTCTATTAAGATTTAAAGCATTCAAGAACAGGCTCCTTTCTATAGAGGGAACATATTTAAAAGACATAAAATCTTCCTATTTCTACTGGTCTAAAACATGCAGCCTCTGCACAGCTCTTCACCCCAAGCTCTGCACAGGTACGAGAAAGCAGTTTGTGAGTAACAGGAAGGATGATTCTTGTGGTATGCGCAGAATGTAGGTTTGGCCATTCCTTAATTTAGAGAATTGTTATGTGTCAATAGGGGAAACTGTGTGCATACAATATAATTACCACCTGATAATTCCTCTGAGTCTGTGTATTTAAGAAATATATTTTTTTTCTTACTGGGAACAGCCTAATGAGAGGAAAACAAACATATTACCAAGTTATTAACTACCCATGCTGTTTATAATTAGGTCCTTATCACTGCTAGCTATTTGCAGAAGAACAGAAGAGCAAGAACGGAGCTCTTAAGTAACACTAATAACCCCACAGCTTTGTTTGGGAGTCACAATCAACCTCTACCTGAGAACCTATGATGTGCTGGTGATGAGCACTGAACATAGGGTGGCTGCCAAGTTTAGATGCAAAGAAGAAAGTGAATTAAGTTTTTAACTGATGTGTAATGGAAATTGTAGTCACCAAACTTCCTAATGTACACTAAGTGCAAGATGGAAAATATTCTTGCCATTGCTTCAAGCTGTAAGAAACTACGGCTAAGAGCATCCCTCCAAAGCTTTTCTTTTTAGAAAACAAAAACAACAGCTATATTCAAACTATAGAGCCTTTCTACATGTGTACTTGCTTACTGCAAAGCTGGTGGCACTGCAGACTGAGATAAAAATGTAAAACAACCCTGGGCTGAAGTTAGACTTTCTTGTCATGTCTTTGAAATAAGTGATCTGTTTTGGCTGTGGGGGGAAAAAAATCAATCTGGTTCTTTAATAGTGTTCAAGACTACTAGAGTGACTGAGCTTGTTTATAAATCTAATCTCATGGATGGTTAAAGTAAAAGGATAGGGTAAAAAATAAAAAATATCCTTGTCTGGTAGGTGGCATCTAAGCCAAAACCCCAGTGAGACTCGGCAGTCAGCGGCATTAACAATTCACAGTTTTCAAATAATTGAGCCACAAGTTTCTAAATGCAATTTGAAAATCTGAACACATTATAGAGTAAGGCCCTAGACCTATGTTGGTTTCAGAGATAACACTTTAAGAGCAAGGATGCACAAAAGTCTATCTTAAGGCTATCCAGCCAGGGCAAAGTGACAGGTCTCAATATGCTCCCAATTCTCTTGTGCCACCAGTATAACTTCAACAGTTCCAGTAGAACTGCTCCTGATACACCAACACAGGAGCCAGAGGTTACACAGGGCAACGCAACTGATTTCCTTCAAAGCCTGTACACACAAAAAGAATTTTAGCAGCAATCCAGTTGAACGTTCAGCTCCGTGAATCTGAAGCAGCTTCCCATCCTGAGGCCCCCAAACAACTTGTCAAATAATTAATGGTTACTTTCCCAGATGAGTAATGATGTTTGCTTGGGTTTCCAAGTAACTCGGCAGTAGGCAGAGATTAAATTACCTGGTAGAGGATGTGCTAGGTAAAGACCTCCTCATTGCTCCTGGGCTCATGCTGTAGTATGAAGAACTTTCCAAATCTGAGAGGGAGAAATTAGGGCCTGTTCCTGCAGCTATTGGTGCTGGGAAAACAAAAGAGAGCACAGTCAGTAACTCAAGTGAATATGGCATGAATTGCACTTCAAAATCATTTTCTTCTTACTCGTGTGTGTGTTTATTTTCACAATGAGAACAGGTGGGATGTGGAAATTAAGAAATGCTAATGGAAACTGGCATTGCAATCAAGAAAATGTAAATTTTATCCAGAATACAATGTTCCGTGACACAGATTCTTTCTTACACTCCTCCAGTGATACCCTTTCTTTAAAAAAAACCCAAACAATTAGGACAGCACTTCCATTCGGCTTCTTTAAGCACTGCTTTTCTATTAATATAATTCTAACATTTAATGAAACTTGTTGCTTTTGTTTTAGGGCAATGGTGCATTTATTAGTACAGTTACAAATAGGCTGCATCATCCCTGTAGTGTACTTGTCATAATCTGTAAGCAGTACAAGCAGGGAAATACACACTTCAGGACCTCTGGTGTGTACATGATGTACATCCCCAAGCACAGAGGTTACAAATCTCCCTGTAGAAAGCACCAATGCATATGAGAAACCCAAGTCCTCTTCTGAATGTGAGCAGCTGAGAGGCTGGTCTCTCCTCCAGGTAAATCAAAGCTAGAGACATTTGTATCAAAAGAAGCATTATCTGGTGAATACCTTCCGCTGCTCACCTCTACTGAGCTACGCAGCACCTAAGTTTTATTGAAAGGGATATGAAAGCCTTTCATTTCCACGTCCTAGAGCCTTGGTTTTCCATTAAAATATTACGAGCTCCTACACACTCTAATGTTTTCAAGCATGAGCCTATGAACCCCACGTGCCACAGTCTTCTGGGAACAGAGGAGTCTAATGTTAAAGTCAACGGATAATGCATTTCACAAAAAAATGCAACTGTACGGCATGTCGTCCCATAGCCTCTATTGCTGTCTCATTGCTATTTGCAGGACAAAGCAACTTGGGAAGCTGACAATTACAGATCATGATTTTCTCCCACATTTCAGAGACATCTGAAAAAGGACATACCGCACAATAAAAAGCACAAGTTTGGCCTGGAACGTATTGTCTGAGAGCCCCGATTTGCAGCAACAAAGGCGAAGCAGTCTCAATGCCACACAAAGATGCTGAGCCAAGTTTAATCTTTGGTCTGAGAACCTGGCCCATTTTCAAAGGCGAAAAAATCCTTCACTCCGACGGGGCAGGAGTGAGGAAATGAAGACAGGATAGCTCGTATCGCCCAGCAAACATGTCTGGGCTGAAACGCAGGCCTTCTGGGAGTGCTGCCACTGACTGTAATGGGGCCAGTATTTCACCCCAAGACTTAAGGAGCTCACAATGTCAGATTTGACAGAGGAATAATGTAGCTTTGCAGCTGCCTCATCATCCCCACAAGACAATTAGTTGTTGTTTGGCAAGGATCTTTTAAGAACGTCATTGAGACAGAAAGGGAACAGCCTGGATAGCCTCGGACTTTTAAAAGCATGAGATGGAAAATACACAATGCTATTAAAACTTGAAAAAATCTGGAATGACCATTAAAAGGAACAAAGTTGGGAAGTAATTTATGACAAGAACACTCGAACCCTTTGTTATCTTTCCTTAACTATCATACGCTTCCCGTATACCGGGTATATGAGAGGGTGGGTTAACAAAAAAGAAAGAAAAATTAAGTGCAGTAAAATTAACTCATTTTATCAATTTGTGCTTTCTGCAACAGTTTCCTGACAACAGCTACAAGAGGCTGTAAAACTGATGAATTTGCATGGAAAAAGAAACCAGTGTAAGTAATTTGTGTAAAAGGTAACACGGACATGGACTGCTATAATTCAGACACCCTGCAGATAGCAGACTGCTGCAGTGTGAGCAGTTATGGGTTAGAAAAATGACCACACTGCAGTCAGTCTGACTTGAATGGAAATCAATCATAAAGGTACTCTCTGCAGCATCTACTCCACAGTCTTCAGCAACTTCCTTGCCAAACAGATTTCTGCTCTGCAAACCCTTCGCTGCTCGGTTCCCCTGCACCCTCTGCCTACCAAAGCCCAACTTCCAGATTAAGCAGACTTTTTTTCCAAATGGAAGAAGGGAAGCACCAAATCAAGGCACTGTTCTTTTTTTTTTTTTTTTTTTCCAAAGGCACAGTGACATTCCTAACCACTGCAAGACTTATGAAGCAGCTGTATTCCAAACAGATAGAGAGGTAAAAATGCTATCTGGATAATGCTTCTGTGCTTGTTCTCACCTCCCTCTGTTATATCCCTCTCTCCCCAAATCCTGGACGTTTCTGCTCAAACTCTCGCACTGGTTCTAAAGGGAAGAGAGATGTACCTCCAGAAGAGCTGTGGGGTAGAACCAGAGTGTTGCTAATGCACAAAGTAGCAAATACAAAGAAGGATGCTTTCTTTATCAGGGGCTGAACAATGCTGCCTCATGCAAGAGCCTGCGTGCAACCTGAGGCTTACAGAACAAACCCATCTCTGTCCCACAGCAGCAGAGCTCCTCTGCAGAGGTTTTAGTGCTGGAGGGCCGAGGGCTGAAAGCTGTGAGCTCTGTGTCTCAGCTTCAGCCCTGGAGCTGGGCAGCACCTCGGTCCTCCCGCATTGGACTTCAGCAGCGGGCAGCAGGGCCGCTCTGCTCACTGCTGCACTGCCACTGAAAACGTGCTGCCTTCTGTCCTAACAAGCAGTAAAGCAGCCCTGATAGCTCAGGAACATCTCCCAAACAGGAAAAGATGTCAGAAGTTTCAGTCGTGAGTCCAAACAATGCTCTCCACCTCTGTGCCTGACCCAGGGCCACGGCCTGGCGGGGCTGCTGGAGGAAGGACCCCTCTTCCCTTTGCACCGCAGACATGTGCAGAGCTGGGGAGCCTGCTGGCCCCACAGGAAGGCTCCGCGTCGGGGCAGGCCCAGCTCGCCCCATAGGGCAGCGTGTGGGGGTTCCGCAGTGGCCGATCCCAGTCCCAGGCTGCCGCTCCCCCCTGCTGCCAGCCTTCCCTCGCTGCCAGCTTGTTAGCTCGGATCTTCGCCCGAAACGTCAAGAAAAATAACAGAGAAATTAACAAAAAGCCCTCTGACTTAACTCAATTGGGATATTTATTTTGAAAAATTTATTAAATTAGAGAACAGGAAACCCACTAAATAAAACCAGCCAGGCTGGCATTTGTCTTCCTTGGAACATGGCACTCTCTTTTAGTCATGTTAATATTTAGCTTCTCTTTTTTCCATCTTTACGTATTTATTTTTATGAGGGGCTGGGATATGACTAAGATCATTACACGTGTAACACTGCAGCGAGGTGATAATGTGTTTAAGGTTAAATGGGAGAAACATGACATTTGACTAATAAACTTTTTCCTGTGTTGTGACTCCATAAACAAAGGGAAACACAGTGCTGCTGATGCAGAGAGGAAAGGGGATCTGTTTTCCCTTTTTTTTTTGCAAGGCATTGTCTCCTACACACCGTGCCATTAGATACAAAGAGACTGCGCTGAATACAACAGATATGAAATGTGTGATGTTCATTTTAAAATTACAAGTACAGCCCGCTATTGACCATCTAATTATGCTGAGTTCCATTTATAAACATAGCTAACCACTAAGTTTATAGAGACTTTTTGTGCTGCTTTAATAGGATATTGATCGAGAGCAAGGTTTGAGTGGACTGCCATTGAATTGTGTAATGGCATACAAAAGGCAAGGTCACGGCAACTGTTCTCTCTATGCCTGCAGTCTATTTTTTATTATAATCTTTTTTTCTTCCTCTCACAGCCAAGCCCAAACAGAATATTTGGGATAGCAGCGCTTTGCTAAGGAATACAGAATATCTTTTTAAATGTTAATTTTCGCGTTGCTGACTTCTTTAACAACCTTCACTAGTGCAATGCTTAGCATAGCAGAAAACATACAGGCTGCAGTTGGGAGAGAGCTGCTTTAGGATGCCGTGGCTTTCCCTCACGCGCTCAGCACTGAGATCTCCGCACAGGAAAGTTTCTCCCCTCGCAGGCTGCGGGAAGGCAGCAGCGTCCTCACAGCCCTTCGCAGCCTTGCCTGGCCCAGACCCCGCACCTCGTGGTGGGGCTGGCAGAACATTCCCCACAATTTGTTTTGGCTGTGCCTGGCCTCTTGACGAGAGGTGGGAGGAAGTCGTGTTTCCTCCGCCGCACCCACGCTCAGTGCTGGGAGTGGCAGCAATTACTTTCACTTCTCGCATGCGTGTGCCCGTGTGGCACTGAGACCAGCTTCAGCCCCCGCCAGCAGCACCCAGCCAGGGAGCTCGCTGCCTCCCGCTGCCTGCCAGGGCCTGGCTCAGCGCTCCATGAATGCTCGGCTCTGCTGCAGCAGCCGCTAACCACAGCGCGGCTGCCTCGAGCCTGGCACTCGCTGCGCCAGCAGCCTCGGTGCTGCAGGATCCCCGGATCCTCAAAATGCCCTGGCCACAAAATCACCTCTTACCTGCGGAATTAGCATAACCTCCAAGGATAATTAGCAGAACCATTTCTGTGTTTATACAGAAGTGGTAAGCAACTTGCATGTACGCTTGTGTGCTTGTGGTTTCCCTGGCTCATTACAGGGAGTAGGAGTCACCCCACTTGCTCTGTGCAGCTCCTCACTGCTCGCAGCTAACGCCTTAAAACTCAAAGCGTGGCATTTTCAGTCCAGGGTGCAGTTAGAATTCCCTTGTTTATCAGCATGAGGAATGATGTCATTTTGACAAATAACACAGCACAAAACAAATATGTTTCATTTGGCTCTAGCGAATGTTCATAAATCCTAAATCTTTCTTCACATCCTGGGCAGCGCAGTTTATCTGGCTGCCTGAAGGACCTCCAAGGGAGGAGATCTTCCCAGCAGCTCTCTGCACCAGAGCACACGGTGCAGACTCAGTCTAACCCGGACTAACCCTGCCCCGGCCCCCCAGCCTCTGCCAAGCATGGGCTCCCACCCAACGGGACCATAAGCCAATAGCAGCAACCAAGCTCCCAGTCGGCACCTCTCACAGAGGGCCTTCCCATGCAGGTATTTTCCTAGCCAGGGCACACAGGGATGGCTTGGTCAACAACGGGCGGCTCAGTCCACAAAGATGAACATCTTCAACTCTTCTGTTCCTGAGCATGTTGGTGTCAGCCTCTCTAGAGATGGGAGAACGAATTTCTCCATTATTTGAAGTGTATCTGGGGTGGACTGAGAACACCTCCAAAGCTGCTCACACCTTCTGTCTGCTAATAATGTAAAAGAGCTGACAGCTTGGTCTGCAACATCCACAGCAGATCGGATGGAGAGAGAACAAGCTGCTTTTCAGATGAACATGAATGATCTACTTTCTCTATTCTATCGGGCTCTGCAAGATTCAGTAGCTGGGTAGCTTGTTGAAAGAAAATCTCCAGCTCCAGGACTGAAGAAAGCAGGCTTCTGTTACCAAAGCAGTCTAGACTGGTTCAATAGCTCACAGAAAGTGTGACGATCAGCACTGATGGATAAGATAGACAATGGTAACAGCTGACCTTTCACTTGATTAATTAATTCCCCAGATTTGCATGACTGAGACAACTGCCTACTACTTGAGACTCCATGCCACGCTCAACTCTGAGAACTTTACTAAATAAACCTGGTGCGTAAATTGCTCCCAATAATATTTCCCAAGAGTAACTTTAGATAGCAGCAGCAAGCCACAGGCCAGTTAAAACCATGAGAAATCACATATTTCTATCATTATATAATCAAAAGCAAGCATGGAAAGAATAATGTCAACAGGCACACACCTCTGGAAAGCAAAGAAGGAGCAGACGAGAAGACAGCAGAGGCTAAACATGAGGGCTGCTATGGACAGGCAGGTTTGTTGCTTCCCTAGCCAACATGGTTTTAAAGATGCAAGGACTTTTTCAAAGTAAAAGCCAGGGGAATGGACTGAGGACATTCTGATTTCTCAAACTACAGGTTTAATTGCTGCCGGTGGGTCTGGATAATGGCTGCTCATAAGCTGAGCTCCCCAGCATGACTCATGAACTGGTCTCAAATGAAGACATGGGAATACATAAACCACCCAGCAAGAGTTATATTGAGAAGCACACTCTTTAAAAGCCCTTACATGCCAATTTAGGCAAATATGCAGCAATTACTTTGTTGCGCCATTATGTTAAATTATTCTTTGAATATTAGCATGCAAATTCATACTGACTTAGCTGGGAATTTGTTGCTAGACTCTACAACTAAACATATCCTACTGGGTAGCCATGGTATGTCAGTCTGTGGACTTCTCAGACCTCACAAAGTAAACAAGGTTACGGCTGGTCAGTACACGTCTGGGGCATCTCCAAGGAAAATCCAGGGTGCTATCAAAAGCAGTGCAGCTAAATCAGTTGCTGGCATTCTTCCCTCCGAGTCAGTTCTGAAGTGCTATCCTGATATGCTTTGGGGACACTATTTTTGGTAGAGGCGCTGGCTTGTGGACAGGGTATAAAACGGAGGCCTTGACCTCCCAGGATTATTGAAGAGCCCACGAAAAAGAGCGCAAACCCCCATGCCTGGGGCAGACAAGAGCTGGATCTTTTTATTTTGACTACCATCACCCCTTTTTATTTTAGATGAAGCTCGTGCCTGTCCTGCTCCTTCTGTGTGCAGTTGCCCTATGCGTTGGAGGTGGTACATTTCAATGGAAAGCAGAGGGAATGTCTCAGACACAGTTCATACTTTGTTTGCAAAAGATGTTGAATGCTAGGATTTTTGATGCATGATGTTTTAGTTTAGTTGCAATAAAATATCTTGGAAAACTAATAAGCAGGAAACATGACTCTCGTGAAGTCAGTGCCAAACTTGCTGGGGGGCTGGGATTGGGACGGCTGTATGGCTGTAAGTCCTGAAGCAGTGCACTTCTCTAACAGCCCTGTCCCCTGCACACATGAAGCACGGCTGACAGAGTCCAGAGGCAGTTCTGTTATGTAGTGCCCCTACGGTGAAGATAAGATTGTGGTGAAGTGGGATGCCTTGCAGGGGGGGAGGGAGAATCCTTTGGGCTTCAAAAGCCTCGTGTTGTCACACTGGACTAACGTAACATGACAGGAAAGGCATTCAAAGACTGGAGAGAACATGGCTTTGTCCACCACGGCTGCAGGTACCAGCAAGGTAGTGCATATAGTGCAGCAAGTTGATGTCAAAGCCTCCTTTTAAGCACTTCAGCAAGTGAACTATTTACAAACTTCTGAGTCCTCCCGACTTTGTCCTTCCAACAAAACTCCCACCAGTTCTCAGGGAAGGGAACTCAGAAGAAATAACTGCTTCACATTTTACTCGCTCTCTCTCTCCTGTCCATATACCTCTCACACCCACTGTTCATGCTTTTCTTGCAGCTTCCTATTTCTGACTACAAAGCCAGTTTACAAGGGAGTGCAAGCCCTTCCAAAAGAGGAAATAAAACAGGAAAATCCTTACAGAAACTCAGTGTTCTGAGTCAAAACCACAGCTTCTTTGCTGGGGTTGTGCCAGTTAGTTTCTAGCGTTCAAAGCTGTGTATTCAAATATTCCTGCTATCTAGGAGAATCATTTTTATCACTGGCTGTACTGAATGGATTGGTTACAAACCTAAGGTAAGAAAGGGACATGCAGTTGAGCGGTTTTCTTAGAGCAGTGGCAACTGTGGGAATGTAAATTCCAGCATGGCTGCAGACAAGATCCCCAGAGGACTGGTACCTACAGTCCTGCTTCAGCTGCAGTCTCCCTGCAAGAAGTTGTGTCCATGTTCTCTCCTTGGACTATCTGGATTATGTCATAGCAAAATACAATCAATGCGCCTTTGATCAATGGAACAAGGTGGTGACAGGTACTCTTAATTCACTGTTGTTAGTGAGTATCGACAAGCCTGTAATGATCATGCTGCAGTGTGTCATTCATGCTGGGGGCATTAGCATTCTTTAAAGGTCAAAAAACAAACCCTTCTACAAGGCAGAATTCCATACAGTTAAGGGAAAATGCAAGTCTTGGGAACTTAAAGAATTATGCCCCCGAGCAACTGAAAGCCCAGATCTTCAGATGGTACAGTTGTTGGCATTACTTACAAGTTCATTAATTTCCAGGTGTACAGTACACATGGAATTGATGAACACAATGTGGAGAAGTGGCATGAAAAATTCCTGGCTGAAGCACGCAAATGATCAGGTTTGGTGAAAGCAGAGTCTTTGGATCCTGTAGGAGGCCACCAGCAAGCTGACCTGTGCAGCCATATCTCTGCACTCTTACACAGAGGCTGCCCGTTTTCAGCTGAGTACCAGATAAGCTTATCAACTCGCACATGCAAGTTTCCAGCACTTTTTTTTTCCAATTTACTTCTTAATCTATAAGCTTTTATTTTCCCACATTAAAAGATATAGCACATAAACAGCTAGTCCCCCTGAAAGAAGCAGGGAGAACGGACTCCCAGTTCTTGACACTGTTTCTGAATTGGGGAAGGGACGTGATAAAGAACCAGAAAAGAAAACTGGGATTGCAAAAACCACACAAGACAGCCACCAGATGATACTTACTTTGTGAGACTCTTACTAGCTCGGTCACACTGAAAACACCTGATGTGACAAAACTGTCCTGGAAGCCCAAATGTCCTACAAAACAAACAGAGTGAGAGAACTGCGATTAGCTTTAAGCATTTAATGACAGTATTCTCAAATACTTTGCTTGCATTTACACTTAAAATGTGACATCTAATTTCCCACTTAGCAGTAATTATTGTTTATGTAGGTGGGTAACTAGTCATACAGCTACGTAGGCTGCTTTGTGGTTTCTATCTAGAGGTTAGGAAAGCTAACATGACACATCAGCAGGGAGATTTTTACATGCTAAAGCATCTCAACAGGAAATGTGAAACAAAAGAGGACTATTTTAATAAACGGTTACCTCGGATGACCCCTAATGACTTCACAATAGAATTGAAAATACTGTACCTAGGAAACAGACAGGACAGCTAAGTTCCATAATCGTTTTAAACATTATTCTCTAAAGAAACATCTGATCAGGATTATCTACCCATTCATTCAAACAAAACAAGATTTAAAGATGTACTCTTCATTTTCTGAGGTTACACTGGGGAAATCTTAAAAAAGAGGCTGGTGAAAAAAATTAAACGAGTGCCTTCCCATCAAGAAAATCCAACATTTAAAACAAGCTTTCATAAAAAAAGAAGGAAAACAAATATCTGCATATGAAAAGCATTAAGCTGAAACTCGGGACTGCCTTTAGGAACCGGGGTGCACCCATCCACGCTCGCTCCCCCTGTGCAAGGAATGCCTCTACGCTCGGTATCAAAATGTTATTACACTTTGCATAACACTATTTTCCTTCTTCTCTGAAAACATGTCTACCACCAAATGTTCATTTAATTTTCACGGCTATGATCAATGACAAAAGGAGCAGCTTCCAGGCTGCTGCCCAGGGTAGGCGTGTGAGTGGGCTGCGATGGTTCACGCGGGGCGTCGCTGGACCTCGATGAGAGGCTGCGGCGGGGCCAGGCTGACCTCCTGCTTTTGAAATCAGGGTCAGAGGAGAAATCACAGGATAAAGAGATTATTAAAAGGACTGTAAAGTCCTGCTTGCCCGCGGGATAAGTGGCATACCTTTTAAGGTTGTCCTACTTAGAGTCACTGATTCCACAACAAGCACACATATATTATTGAATGTTTTGCAGGGGCACCATCTGCTCCATTGTTAATTGTTTGTCAGATGCACCAGGATTTCCCTACGCTCAGTACATCGTGCCGTGCAGCAATACCTGCCCACCTCCTCAGGCCAACCCGAGCCGTGGGACTAATGCGAGTTTGCCCTTTGCCTTTCTTTTGGGGTTGTTTCCAAAGAAGCACATCTCACTGCCACTTCCTCTTGCAGAACGTGAAGCACGAGGAAGGCACTTTGCATGTGGGACTGCAGAGGGTGATGGGTTGGGGTCAGGGAAAGGCTCAGGAAGGCCCTGGGGGAGGTCAGCAGCTCTCCCAGCCCCCAGTAAATCTGCACCCTGGCAGACAGACCCTGCCCTGCTTCCGAGAGGCTCCTCGGTGCCAGATGAACGCAGTTGCTAAGCTAACAGACTTAAGACAAGTTTCTGCATCAGGCACGTTTTTATACTTCAGCAATAACGATGAGTTCTCAGACTGTGTATATGTATATCTCTGGGCATCCTTGTGTATGTGTATATACATATGTATTATGTACACAAACATATAAATATACACAAATCTGTCATGCTCCAGCTGTAGATAAATGTACTATAAAATATTGAAATTGATGCTGAAATTCAACACAAACAAATTCCTCAATCTGCAAACAAGGTTTTTATTTACAGCAAGAGAATAAATTTTTTCTCTACTTCAAATGAGAAAATGTTCCTACAAGCTTTTATTTTTCCTTATTTTCCACTTAGAAAGAGCTCTCGGATAATTGTAAATGCCTTTGCCTCATCTGCTTTGTATTTTGCTGCAATAAAGGTGATGACTACATCATTCTGCTTTTTAGAGACGGTTGCTGGCCCTACACAATGTTTGCTCATTGACAATTTCCCGAGTATTTTTAATATGAAGACCTACTTTTCATATGCTGCAGCAGACCTGCCTATTGAATTAAATGATCTGTGAATTAAAAATAATTCTCTTAGGTCTTCACTGAAACCACTCATGTGCCTAAAATTAAGCATATGCTTAAGTGCCTTGCTGGATGGGGGCCAGGACGCTTACTACTCCGCAGAGCCCTTCACAGGGAAGCCAGTCTATGCTATGTAACTTCTCACACTGTGCTCATCATGACGGTATCTGAGCAACTTCCAGGAGTGCATTCAGCAGTACTACGAACATCTGTCACGTGTTGTTTTTTCACCATGTACCATACTGGCTCTGCTCCGGTGTCCACTTTCAACTGCATCTCCCAGGCAGGTCCCTAGCACGCGACGAGTGCAGGTGAGATTTAAATAGGTAGAAATAAATCCCAGCTATGGTAAGTCTGCTGGCTTATTTTTAAAGGGAAAGCCTAGAGCCCTTTGTAATCACGCGGTGAAAACTGAGCATGGCTACCCCCACCACCTGAATTTAGCAAGCCCAGGCAAAACCAGACATGAAAATACAGCAGAACAGCTTTCAATACACTCTACCTCTCAGGGTCCCCCTGTGTATGAGAAAAATTGATTAAGTTAGCCTGGACCTGGTAACTCCTATTATTCATAACATCTGATTTTGCTGAGTATACCAAAAATGTCTGCTTATTTCTGTAGGAACATTTCTTATGTGCGTTCACGCAATAGCAATCATTAAACAACAGCAGCTAACTAGAGTGGTTAGATTTTCATCCTTCAGTGCTGAAAATAAACATTTCACAAATGAAAGGTGAATTTCACAACTCTGCCACTTGTTGTTTACTTAAAAACATTAGGAAATCAGGGACTCGCTTTGCCAATCATTTATAATACGTTGGTACCCACAGAAGTGATGCCCTTGGCTAAGAGCTGTATCTTGAACTCATTCTGATGGATGTTTGGTCTCTGAATTTGCAGTTCGGTAGAACTCCATGAAAGTTTAAAGATTTGACTGTATGGCTCAGATTGCAAAATCCAGGCCTAAGACTGCAGGTTTTGCTGAGCAGAGATAACAGTGCAAGAAGAGAACGAGAGAATCGTGATAAAGAAGCTAGACAAGTCAAAGAAGAACGGCTGGGCACTAGAAGGATTGACAAAATATGGAAAGGAAACATTCTGCACCTATTAACAAAGGTCAAAATGCAAATCCGTATCAATTTGCTTGTGCTACTTCACTCTGAGTGAGAAAAATATAGGTAAAGTCAAGCAATTACATATGCAGATGTGAGCACTAAAGAGCTCCTTTACTGAAAAGATGATTAAACATCTTGAAAGCTTGCAAGATTTACTTCTCATACAGCACTTTACTGGAAAATGTGCAGGGTGATACTTTTGCTAAATATCCCAAAGATAGGATGTGGAAATTGCTGTATGTGATCTGGTTATCTCTACAGTTTTGTGTGACAGTCACGTTTTGGTAGGAGAGCAGGTGTTCAAAATGAGGCTGAGAGAATTTTTACTCACGTTATAACAAACTACCAGAGCCCATTCACTGAAATTCTGGGTATAAATTAAGACACCTGGGTAGCCGAGGCAGCCCTGACTCAGCAAAGCAGCTACAGCATGCGCTTCGTTTTATTCCCGTGTTTGACTAAAGCACAAGCTTATCTGGGCTGACAAAGAAAGATGGGCTGACAACGCTAGGCGGGTACTCTCGGATATTGTTGAATCTTTGCCTTCAACTCAAGTCTTGTCCCGCAGCAGTTACGTCATCACACAAGACCTCACTTTGGCTCCTGAGGATGGGTTTTTTCTTTTCCCCAAGAAAAAATCCAGTCTCACGAGACCAAGCTGAGTCAAGCAGATCGGGATAGCGACTAACAGGCACGCAGCACTACCCAAGAACACATTTGATATAATGTACAAATAGCATACAATACAGTCGTAGCAAGTAAAACGTGAAAGCCATCTTTACACAGCTTGATGACTGCTTTAATTGGGAAGAAAATTCATAATGCGATTTACATATTCTTTTAGATCCCAGTAAAAGAGCCAGAAGAAAAGGCTTGAATTGCTGGAGCCTAATTCTGATCTCAAAGAAATTTTAAACAAGTCCTTCTACACTGATCAAATGAAGTTTCACCTAATTTTCTCCTAATTTACTCTGGCAGAGGAGACATCAGGATTAGGACTTGTTGTCTAATGCTATTTGTTTTGAATTATTAAGCAAACATTCCGATTTCAATGAGTAAACGTGTACAAAGGCAACTAACCTTCGTCCTAAAATCTAGTTTACAGGGAGAGTATTGTCTGCCTTCCCAATTAATGCTGCAAAAAGGAGTCTCAGACGTTGATCGACCAATCAAGGGCTTGTGTTGTAGCTTGAGAAAATCATGACTGATGCAATTACTTTTATGTAGAAGGTCTGAATATGGTCTACAGGTTAAAGTTCACTGGGTTATTGTTTCTTAATTGAATATCAGAAGATGTTTTCAAGGTGCTCAAGGTATTATTGTTATTTAATCAGCAGGTCTCTTTGTGTAATCCCACAATATTATTTTCATTACAAAACAGTCAGATCGCACCATAAATATGCAAGGTATTATCTAAAGAGAGATACAGCTGGTTTCCAGAAACCCGAAATTAAAGAATAATGGGGAAGGGTTAAGCCTTTGAAAATGAAAAAGTCCAAATCCCGTTACTCCTCTTCCTCTGCAGTCCAAAGAACAACACACTAAGCTTTGGAGAATGGCTTTTTGGGAAACCAATTCCTTGTCAGTAGTTTGAAATTACACGACAAGTCCCCCAAACTAGCAGCAAAACAATTTCTAAAGCCTTTTTACGTTTGGCATCTCAAGATACGTAGCCATCTTAAAACCTTAAAATAGTAATAATCAATTAAAGTCTCAAGCCTATTATCTTAACCAAATGCCTGATTAAAAGAAAAGCCCTCTCTGCTCAAAGTGCAACTCGATTCCTTTTGGTTTTATCCTCTACCTAGATAATCCCATGTTTCACAAACAATGTGGAGCAATAGTATTGATTAGAAAATTAATGTCTGTATCACACAGCACACGCAGGCCTTGAGAGAGAGGACGTTATCAGAGGGAACCTGGATCACCCCGAGGAGTCCCAAAAGATCAGTTCTTCCACAGCAGCACTGGGGAGGAGTGTGTGAGTAACAGAGTCCTAATCTGCATTCCGCAGCAGAAAAGACAGAATATATATATATGTCAATCAAGGCCTTTATAACATTAATAGTCTGTTTAACTGGGAGGAGAGTTCATTAAGCATGGGCTGACCAGGCCACAGGGTCTGCACTCCTTCAAGAAGCACAGCCCTGGGCATGGCGAGGTGTCCATGTGCACACACAGGGAGCAAGATGCTCTCACTTTGGGATGTGTCCACGTGCACACGCACATTTTTGCATGCATCCACCTCCCTGCTCCCTGCAGGGCAAGTGTGGGGGCTGGGGGCACCCCAGCAGTGAGCAGCCCAAGCATTCGTGCTGTTTGCTTCGTATTTGAAACGCTGTGGGGACTGAAGCCTGCAGGGCTCGGTCTGAGCTCTCACCCATCCGGCTCAGATGGAAGGCACCATGAAGTGGTACCCGTGGTACGAAAGGTAGCTGTAACCAAACCTGCATTTACTAACAGATAGAGATCTCTCCCATATATAGGTCTCCAGAGCAGGCATAATAGCCTCATTTAATGGCTTTGTAGCAAATACATTCCTCAAATTTGTACAGGACAAACCTTTAGTGGTAGATTATACTACATTTTTACTTCGTGGACTTTTCGTAGAAGAGTTAAGCACGACATAATACGTTAATGGTGGATCCGAAACCCCTCTTTCTTCCCCAACAAACACTCCCACTTGTATTTCAGCCCGTTATTTCTGATTTAATTTTAATGCCACAGCAACAGCTGACTTGGACAAATGACACATTTTCCTGGGAAATAACTAGCCCTCTCGGCACGCCAGCTCTGTTCTCCCCAGCTCACCTACCTGGTGCTGGCATAGGATTTAGGAAGCACCAGAACTTTCTTTGTGGCCATGGCAGAATGGATTAGACCGTCCAGGGCATGTCGTGTCAGTACAATAGAGGAACACTTTTAAGACTTTAAAGTCATGTAATACAATTCTAGGCTGGATCTTTCTTGTTAAAAAAAGTAGAATGGGAGTGATTGAAAGAGAAAAGGGCCAATATTTGACAACAGAAATCAGCATAACCTCCTAACAGCGGCAGTCATGGATGACTGCCCTTTGACCCGGGGAGATTATGTGGGATTTCAATGACAACAGCTGGAAGTGAGCATGTGAGAATAGAGAACACAGATCTGAGGCCTCCTACAAAAGACTGCACAATCCCTGCCCAGATCAGAGTGTTGATTAGAAATTGTTTCCTGGTCCTGGCTTAATAGAGTGTGATAATGAAAGTTTTGTTAACCCTTCACAGTATGCAAAACCACTGCTAAATTATTTGCCTTTTAAAAAAAAAAAAAAAAAAAAAAAAAAGATAAATGGTCTGTATGTAGCAGACAGGAAGACTCGGAGCTGCTGCTGGCTTCCTCTGCCTGATGCTGCTGCTCAGCCCTGCTCGGTCTGCATGCTGTGCAATGCCTGCACCGGGTCCACCCGCACATAAGGATGGGTGTTACGGGTGAGAAGGGGAACCCACGTGCAACGTCTCACTGTGCACAGCCTTTCACGCTCACGGCATTTTGGAATCCTTAATAACAGCACCACCTCATTATTATTTCAGTATGTGTCATCTGGGCTGCAAATTAATAAAGGCGGACCTGAGCAAATGTGGTGCCAGCCTGGCTGTGTCACCAGCACCACCTGCACGGGTCCACAGCAGCCTCAGCTCTTAGGAGAAGCAGCTCATTTTATATCTAAGTACAGAGATACTGGAATTAATGGCAACTTATTACTCTTAATGAACCGATCACAGATTGGAATCAATCATGTCAGGCTTTGCCCAAGCAAAGGACACAAGGATAGCTCTTTTCCCTGGAAGATAATGGTCTTGAAACACTGAAAGCCCTTCAAGTTCATGTTTAAGGACCTTGCACAATGGAAATCTTTCCAAGATCGATGAGATGTGGTGTGGTTTTCATTTCTGATGACTCCTAACATCGTAGAGTATTTTTCGAAACTCATCTGGGTGAGAAATCAGTTAAATGCAATTTTTTGATACAATGATAAAAACTAAGAATCTCTATCTCCACCCTATACTCAATCTGATAAATAAACTAACTGCATTAATACCGATAGGGGCCTATAGTTTGAAAAACAACAGATGTCTTAAATTAGCATATTTCTGTTTCAGGTCTTCAATCCAAAAAGCAAATACTAAAGAAAAGAAGAAAAATCATTATAAATGGTCATACCCATTTGGCAGCTGACATAATAACGTGCTCCTCAAAAGCCTTCCGAAGTACGAGAGATGAGATCTAACTGGGATGATCGTTATGGAATATTTATGGCATCCAGCAACAAAAAGAGTAATAAAAAGAAAGGCTTGCCTCCTTGAAATAATAATACAGAGTTATTTCTCTTGATGTCTTCACATCAGCCCCAATTCCAAGACTGATGACTGCATGTGCTCTGTTCCCTGTCCTCGCTCCTCTTGCTCCCCCACCCAAGCATCAGCTGCAGTTTTCCCACCCGGGTTCTGTCCGTGGATTTGCAGGGAGCTGCTCACAGAAGTGAGGGTTTGTAGGAGACAATGCTGTGAGCACATGCCCGAAGCACAACCCGCAGCTCTTCGCACCAAAGGATGAGTGCCATGTCATGTATGGCATAAAAGTGCAGTGCTTGCTCGCTTTTGTGCTAGTTCAAATGAGAATTTGTTCTAGAGCATTAACACCGTAACTACTACTGTTGATGCTGAGTGTAAAACACCAGTGTGACAATAAATGTAAAGATATCTAAAAACTGGTGTGGAATACTCGGGTATTCAGACTAATCACGGACTGCAATAAGCGCGTTTGTTTCAAATCCTGTTTATAGCACCGCAGCCCTTCGCTCCCTTAAATCTCCCTCTTAACCATAGTGATGTTTATTGAATACCTGTCATTTCTCCAGCAGCATGTGCCAGCAGCGGCTCACCAGTGCCAGGCTGCATGAAAACCCTTCTGTCTCCTATTCTCCAAGGGGCTCCCTTAGATCAACCACTCACCATACCCAATACGCTGAAACCCATAAATTTGCAGATACAGCAGTCAAAATTCTTAACAGGAAAGTGCACCCATTTTGCCCAGTGTAGCATACTGAAATATCACATGGTGAGAAGCATTTCTCACCATGTGTAAACTGTCAATTTGATTTGAAATTAAAATTTTTGATTAACATGAGCATTTCTGAGCCTCCCGCTGGCAGCAGCCCTATTGCTGAAAAGTGACATGATTTGTGACACACATGCTGTACAGAAGCCCCATGCCAGCAATTGTTAAACCCATTTTCATTCTGCTTTAATACGGTATGACACTCAGGAAAATAATTTTAATATTTAGGAGAAAGAGGGTAAAGGCTTAAGGAGCGAAGTCCTTCATGGGTGGAATGCGGGATTAGGGCAGTGTGACAAGCAGCATGGAGGACTCCATGTCTCACAAGGCACATCTCCTTTCAGCAATGGGACCATCTGCAGGAGGCTAAGAAAGGTCCGTAGGAAAGCACAAAGCCTTCTTTTAAATCCAGTTTATATTTCAAGCACAGCGTGAGGTGCTCTCCACCTATGTATGAATGCTGAGATGCTTCTGCACGGGGAAATGCTCCGACTGCAGTGATTAAACCCTCGGACGGGAGGTAGGGTTGCCTGGTTTCCACAGGGCCTGTTATTTTTCCATGTTTATCACTTCCCCCAGCAAGTACCAGCAGTCCCTAGCATCTACACGGCAACTCACTCATGGAAGAGGAAAGTTTTGTGACTATTACAACTTTTGAGCCCAGGAATGTCCCTCTTCATAAAGGCGGTGGGAAGATTTCTGCTAAGCAGAACCAAGAGAACAGAAGAACTGGGGCACTTCTGCAGCAACAGCTTTTACAGCAGAGACAGACTCATGCAGAAGACAAGAGTTCAGTGGGGATTTTCATGAACGTAAGCCTGTGTCACTGTTGCAAGCTGCTGACTCAACTGTGTCACCTGCCTGTTTCTCAGAGTGGATCTTTTTTTTCCAGTAACATCGTGTTCTGGGGAAGTTTATCAAGAAACAAGTATCACGAACAGTCATTCTGAGCAGCAGAACAGCTTTGATAAGTGTCGACACGCATCTGACTTTTCTGCTAGCTCCTAACGCTGCTCATCACATTAAACACTCAGCTCTGCTGGACTCTGCTCCTAGTAAACACAGTGCCATTCCTAATTGCCAGAGTTCAGAGAGGAAAAAAACGTAGGATTTTAAAAATAATATTAGATGGTGAAATGAAATACCACCGTGATTCAGATGCAGTGGAAGTATTCAGTCCTGAGCAGAAAGCCGTGGGCTCGTTTATGTTAATAACAACGCCTGAGAATTCAATCTGCATGAAAGATGTGGTCCTCAATAAAGCCATGATATATAGTGATTGTAAGTATGTAGATTCTTTTAAATAAGTCTGAAGTTTAAATAAGCGTTCTGTATAAACACCTAGTTTTAATTAGTATATTGCCAAGAAATTATACAACTCGACTCAGTGATGCTGTAATTATTTGGGGATCCATAAAGCCCTCCCTCGGAGATGGCAGCTAGCTGTGTCCTCCACATGCTCCGCAGACGTGCACAGCTCAGAGCCGAGCCCAGGGAGCCTGAACCCCTGCGGACACAGAATGGGAGCTCTATAAAAAGTGGTGCAATTTTTTAATTTTGACAGCACGTGGAAGAATTCTCCATGAGGAGGTGGCGGGGCTGGGGCCGGTGAGGGCAGCAGCTCTCCTGTGCTGTGCCAGGTGATGGGACTCAAACCTGGCTCTGCATCAGCTGCTTCCTCGCTTTCTCCCTTGCTGGCACCCCTCTGTCTTCACACCAACACTCTTAGAAAAGACTGTGGCCGGACACCACAATAACAGAAGCTGAAGAAATATCTGCTGAAGATTAGATAGCATGAAAGCAAATCAAAAATAAGGGCTCCGGGCATGGATGTAAGTCATGGGATCAGCCAGCTTTGTCTTTTCGCATGGGCTTTCCTTTCCCTCAGAACTGCTTCTTGTACCTTATCTGCTGACAACACCAGTGAGCAAACTTTCATCCACAATAAAATCTATGCAAATGGTACTGCTCTATTTACTTATTGTTCTTTCCCTTGTACTGCTGGGAGTTTTCTCTGTGGTAGGCTCCTTTACTCCTCACACAGTTCAACAGCCTCCTGGCTTAGATAACTTTTGGTCCCAGGAAGGCTGACCTCCACCAGGCTGCATGCTTGTTGTCCTTGTGGCCCAAGAGGAACTGAATAAAGGATTTAGAAAAGAGATCCCAAAATCCTATCCCAAATAGAGTCTATCTCAAATAGAGTTAAGTCCCAGGCAGACGAGGAGCCTGTGTGGCCCTCGAAGCAACACAAGCCCTCCAGTGGGGATCCAGGCTCTCCTGTCTCAATCTAGATCCGCTCTGAACTACACCAGACCTCTGTCTCCTCCAGTACTGAGGAAGCCTCACAAATCCATCATCCAGGCAGGGATGGACTCAGGCTTGGGCAGGTGAATAGGCTTACAGAAGCAGCGTTGTGTTAGTGGGTATGATGTCCCCCAGGCACAGCCCAAGCAGCAGGGTCAGTCCGGTGAGAGGAGACTGGTGGATGTGCGATCTCTGCACAGCCGAGATTCTCTTCCTGTTTTATTCTGAGTTTGTGTTTTGTAGGGCAGGATGCCCTGTCTACATTCCTTCGCAGATGGAGAATGGACATTTATTAACAAGTACTCAGGCGGACGGCCCAAAACTCTAGACTCCTGGCATGGAGCTGTGCGACAGAGAGGGCCAGTGACCCCCATTTGTGTTTACTGTACTTCTACAGACACATGTTGGTGTGATAGGGGCATTCACTTTCTCAGGTTCAGGCCAAGGTCAGGCCAGAACATGGACCAAATTTATTTTCTCTGTCTCTCTGTGCAAACTGCTCGGGCTGTAGCCCAAAGAGGGCCCCTGAGTTCATTCACTGTGAGTACATTTTGAGGGATTCGAGACCGACACAGCGAACAGAAGGGGTGGAGAAGGACCTTCTCCCTCCATAACTAGCTTCATGTGCTGATCCAATGCACGGCAGACAGGGTGCTTCTATGGGAGGTGCCTCCAGGGTAAGGTGGGCAAAGGTGGGATACCTTGCCTCTCAGACCCTCTGACTCCTCCTCAGCAGTCAGTCTCGCATGGCATGGTGTGATGTGCAGGAATGCACAAACGTGGCAGTGGGGAGGAGTCCCCGTGTCAGACATCCTATCAGTATGGATTTTGGACAATCTGAAGACAGTGCAGGGATTAGAACTTCAGATTTGGATCATGCTTACCAGCCTGGATCATCTTCCCTGGATCAGCCATCAAGTGTGTCCTAACAGCACTCCGCTTGCAAATGCCACACCATGACTGGCTGTACGTGAAAGGCAGAACCTTTGCTGGCTAGCAGCAGTCGAGCAGGCAGAAAGAATGGAAATGTAAAAGGAATTTCACTCAGAAGGACCTTTACATTAAACTAAAGCAACTCAGGTAAAAAGGAAAGCCATCCTTTATGGTTTATAACGCATAAACAGCCATTTCTTTTCCATTCCTTCTTTGCTTGTGTTACTGAAATACAGAAATAAAGGCAAAAATAATGATGGATGGATTCTGGATGATTCAAAGTTCAATTCAGGATGGATGCGATCCCAACATTTCAGATTCTTATCTCGTCGTAAGTGGAATAGCTGAACCTCTCTTGTCTGCAAAATTAGGCGAGACATCCTGTGAGAATGAGCTCTTTTTCACAGCAGTTTAGTCCCCAGACACATAAAAGAATGAAAACAAGAAACGGAACAGAACATTTTTACGTTTGAGTAATGGCTGCATACGGGCCGTTTAGAACAAGGCTTCACTGGAAGAGTTGAGGAGGAAGTTCATCCTGCCAGTATGCCCATCCCTAGACGCATTCTTCCACAGAGCACATAAACACTTCTCTAAAAAGATAATTTATCTCAGTAACTCCCATTCTGCAGAAGGGAAAAACAGACAAGAAAGTACAAGTGGGTGGTACTTACACCGTCCACCCTTCTACTCTGAATCCAATACCACTACGTGCCCTGCTGGACCCTGCCTTCTCTTGCAACCTCAGTCCTTTTCTGCCTGCTCCAAGCTTGTTGAGATGTGTGGGTGAGCAGTGAGGGCTTCCTCTAGCAGCAGTCTCAGGTCCAGAGAAATTACAGGATGAACCTGAAACATCTCTGTTTAAACTGCCCCGAGGTTCAACACAGAAAGAGATGCACTCCCAGAAGACTGAGCATCTCTGCTGATTATAGAGGGAGAGCCTGGATTTTAGTTCACAGCTGCTGCCTCATTTTAATGCCTCCTGTGATGTGGGGTGAAATCCAAGCCTCAGAAGTTCATATACAATGTTAGCACAGGCCTAAAAAAAAATTGCCTTCCTCCTCATATCTTGTCATAGCCAATGTCTCCTGACATGCCATGCTTCCGTATACTTACATTTATATCTCACTGCTGTTTTGTTTATAATTCAGAAAACTGTGAAGTACAAGTATTGCTGAGTTATCCTTGTGTTCCTGTCCTTCATCTGGTTCATTTGCAGGAGGGAATAATGATCTGTCACCAAGGTAAATTCATTACCCAGCAGATAATGCCACAGTGTTTCTGCTGCCCATTTCACAGTAAGACATTCTTTTTCAATGATGTTGCATCTCTGTTCTCGTGGGAACAGTTTACGGCTGACATAGCAATAGTAGTAATAACAACTTACATTTATATTGTACACAGGATGATCTTTACTTCTGTCTCCTTCTAACAGTGGAGGCTCCCAGTCCTACTGCAAATGCATCATTCATGGCTACGACAGGCACAAATCTAGATTCACTAATACGGGGCTGCCTCATTCCTCAGCCCTTTGCTCAGGTTGTCATTTCCTTTCCTTTTTATTCTATGCTTTGGAATTGTTTTAAATTGAGTTGTGGACCGCTACCACACCACTGCTGTAAGTCTGTAAATCTGTGGGGTTCCCCTCCTGCCTCCAACCCCCAGCCGCTGCAGTCCATCACGCTGCTGTCCGTTCTCTGCAGCTCCTTACCTCCTCCCTTCCTCCTGTGGCTCAAACTATGCCATGGTCTGCTGTACAGTGAAATTGGCTCCCCTCTGCACGGCGTGGGGACAGGGCTAGCTCTCTGCATTCTGCTATTGGAAATTTCCTAAAAGCAAATTCCCTTTTTTTTTCAAAGGACTTTGAGGTAGAACATGTGGGAAAATTGCAGGTGGTCCGCACTGCAAAGCTGGTCAGGTGGGGACACCCCCCCCACTCCAGCAGGCTCTCAGATGGGCATGCAGCTGTCAAAGAGCCTTCTGTTACAGAAGGAAAAAACTAACAGGGACAGAGGACTGAGTTCTTTGTGAGAGTGCTACAAGGTACATAAGAAGCATTCCTCTGCTAAGATCTTAAGAAATGTCAGCAAAGGGTTTGGCCCACGGAAAGATGGTGTCGACATCCTTGTGCCTGGTTGAGCACCGGCAAGGAGCTACCCAGCTCACCCAGCCAGTCCCTTCGGCACTGCAGCATGTTGGGGACACGGGCAGTGCTGGCTGGGTGCCTGGTGGGACGCATAGCCAGGGGTTGGGGCCAGGCCTCCTGCTCTGCAAAGCCCAGGGCACAGAGGAAGAAAATTTGGATTCTCTCTGGCAGCCCTGCCTTCTCCTTGTGCCTTCAGAGCGAGGTGCTGGCTGTGTGTGATGGCGTGCCTTGCAGAGGATCCTTTTGCTTCAAGTACGAGTGAGGGAGGATGGGAGGTAATGATGAGAGACACTCTAAAATGATTACATTAATTGAGTCTTATGAAAGTGGAAAACAATGGCAGCATGCAAAACAAAAAACACTATCACCACGTACATCTCTTGTTTACTAAAAGTGCTTCACTGACTACAGATTTACTCCGGGGCACAGCAGGAAACTTTTCTCCTTTAAATTTAATCAGCATGTTGGGCTTTGTGGGTTGTTTTTGTTTTTTTTTTTTCCCTTTCAGAGAAAAACACCAGCGATCAGATCTGTGCTTCCCATCCACTCCTCAGCGCAGTGCCTGGAGGTGATAGTGTGAACTCGCTCAAGAATGTGAAGGCATTTTATAAATCATTTGGTTTCAGCAGGAGGGGGAGAAGGGGAGAAGGCAGAGGGATGGTATAGTTTACACACTTCAGCATTTTCTTCAGTTGCAACAGTGGTTAGCAAAAAAATGAAACAGACAACGTGAAATGCACGTAGCAAGCAGCACCTCTAATCAACCAGCACCTTTCTGCCACTCCGTAACCAAAACTATCCCGACTCAGAATAAAGTTGTTGAACTGAAGCTATGGCACTGACGGAAGGGAAAAGGAGCCGAGCTGAGCAATGCAAAGTGCTGTAAACAACTGGCAGTGCTCGCTGTGCGCGAGATAACGGCAGCAACCAGAGCGCGGCTCTGAGCGTGGCTCCGAGTGGGGCTCCTCACCTCGCCTCCCCCTGCCGCGCACTGTGCTGCTCCTGGGAAGTATGTGTGCACCACTGCAAATAAAAGTCTCCTTGCTTTCCCAGGAACAGATCTGGTATTTTTCCATTCCGCTCACACCACAGCCAGGCTTCAGAGGGGATTTCGTTCTCTGTCTAAACTTTCTCTCTGCTTCCTATCTAGCAACAATTACAGTTAAAAAGTAGTAACTGCAATTAAAGAGATAGTGTCTGATTAGCTACAGAGGAGACGAGGCTTTTCCTGGGAGCTTGGTCTCACAGCAGTGCCTGTCTATGACAGTAACAACGACCCCGCTTACGGCTTCACTTTCTGCTCCTCACTTGGTCGTCATGGCTCATATTGACAACTTCTAGTTAATGAAACAAAGGCTACTTGGAAACCACCTGACGTAGCCATGAATCTGCAGTATATGCATAAAGATTGTTTGGAGTGTACAAGTTGTACGTGAGCACAAAGGTTGGAATCCTTTAAAAGGAAAATCACATTGTGATATACCTACAAAAACAGGTATGATTCACCCAGGCGCTGCAACACACACAGAAACCAGAGGAAAGTGTGAAAGAACCACATACGTTCTCATAGTGAATGTGTGTATTTGGGAAGGACTCGAGTCAACAGAATACCTCCTGCTGGGGTCAGGCAGCCAGAACAAAAGAGCACAGGACTTTAGCGAGAAAGCATGACTGCTCCTGCACTGTGCTGTTGGGCACGGCCACAGGGACCAGCCTTGGGTTTAGGTGCGATGGCCCCTGCTATAACTGAGGGAAGTGTGGAAGTAGGCAGAAATAAGGAGTGTCCAAAGGGCCAGGCTGGCAGGGACCCGAGCTGTGTGGAGCTGAACCCCACAAGGTGTCAGCCTCAAAATGCTGCATTCAGCCCTTCCACAGCTTTCCCAGGGAAAGAGCCAGCACTGCGCTAGGCTCCTCTGCACAGCACCGCCCCAAACACAAGTTTTTTTACATCCAGTGGTCTGACCACAGAGGGCAATGCTTTGGCTGAGGCGGGGCGGCCACAGGCAGTCAGAGCAGATTCTGCTGCTGGGATGCTGAGCGTAGAGCTCCCATTCACTGCCGGAGCAGAGCGGCACTGCTGCACAGAGATGCTACCTAAATAGATGTCAAGTAATGAATGCTTCGGGTAAGCGACTGATTTCAGAGTGTGCTTTTATCCACAGGCCCTGTATTTATAGTTCAAGCCTTTTCAATTAATACGCACACCCTATAAGAATTAAACTACTAATTATCACATTTTACCCTGGTTCACAGAACTTTCATCAGATCTAGTAAATGAAATCACGAGTTCAGCAGAAGAAGCTTTACTGCGCCAAATTATGTCAAGGGTATATCATGTTGATAATAAAAGATCACTTGTTGGAAGCCTAACCTAGAAGGTTGGGGAGGCGTAAAAAGTTCACATTTTGGATCATGCTGCTCTGGCGTGGGCGTTTTGTGTTTTTTTTTTTTTTTTCTTGGTTATTGTGGAAGGCAATTTTCCTGCAAGTAAAATTTTCCCTTTGTCTTACATTACAGGCATTAGGAAATTCTTACATCGAAAGACAAATAGGTAGGTTCAGGGTTTTGTTTTGATAGTCACGCCTTGGCATCGCATATTCTGTCTCTTCCCACAAATAAACTTCCTTCTCCACTGGAAAGAAAATTAATATGAGTCCCACACCACAAATAAACTCCTTTCCCTAAGTGCCCAGCCTCTTGGTGGGCAGGCGTGGTATTCAGAAGCATCCTCCATCCAGCCTGTGGTCCGCTCAGGCGGTAGCAATTACCGTCCCAACCCAACTCACAGCTCTTAATTAAGCAGCAAACCTCTCCAGAAGACCTATGAAAAAATGGGTTGCAGTGAAAACTGGGAGGACCGCAGCCAGCCCTGAGGCAACTGGGGCACAGAAAGCCTCGGCCCCACAGCACCGGGGAGGGGAACACTCCTCACCACAGCACGGCAGCTTCCCAGGGCGAGCTCCTGGCCAGCCCACATCCCTGCTGCCCTCAGCATGGCCCTTGCTGTTATCTTGTGGATAAATATACGCGGAGAGGAATGGAATGGAGCAACAGAGTACAAATATATTTTGAAACGACTCAGAATAATTGTGGCTGTATTTATGCACCTTATCCACTGGAAAGGTTCACTGCCTTTTTCCTGTACACACATATGTTGAAATAAAAATATATACCCTGGCCACATTTTTATTCCTCCTTTCCTTTGCAGCACTCTGCCACTCCGAGCGTAATGAACGTTTCATGTCTTTCAAGCACTGCTTTGTCATGCTATAAGCATTCATTTCATGCTTTGAATATTTCCTGTCATACTCGCCTTGGAAGATTTTTTTTTTTTTGTGGGAATGCTTTGCTTGTGAAGGTTAATGGCTAGCAGCAGTGAAAACTGAAGCCCTCTGTCAATCCTTCGGTCTCAGACACTGCAGGTCACTGATGAGAAACTCTCCCCTTGGCCCAGTGAGGCTGCAGAGCTGACCCCGGCTGACTACCGCCTATCTTGCCGACTGACAGCCAACACCCTTCGCTGTTGCCATCACAGATTCCCCTCAAGAGAGTGCCAGCTCCCGATAAGCAGGCTGAATCCTGAGCCCAGCTGAGCACCTGCTAAATCCTGGAAATGGTGAAGTAGCGCCTGACAATCTGGATCACAAAACCATTTGACTTTGTGCGTGACTCTCAATGAAAATATGGTGATACAGATTAAAACGGCACTTTTTTTTTCTAGTTATTCAGATGCTTGTCCTCAAAAGTCATGAAACTAGCTGGAAAATGGAGTTGAATGCTGCAAAGTTTTGGCCCTGGTCTATTATTACATTGCACTTCTAGCTCTTGTTGGAGTCTATCTGTAATGAAATAGGACAAAAAAAAGCAAAACTAAATTGCATGTAAGATAATTTTATAATCAGGCATATCCTCTCTTATTTCCCTGGGAAATGCCAGCATTCAGAGCTGCCCACATGCAGCATCTCTCTAGGGTGAGGACGTAAAGGTGGGACCTAACCAGACCTTCCTTTTTTGAGCTGGAGGAATCATAGAATGGCTTAGGTTGGAAGGAACCCTAAAGATCATTGAGCTCCCACCAGCTCGGGCTGCCCCAGTCCCCCTCCAACCCGGCCTTGAGCACCTCCAGGGATGGAGCACCCACACTTCTCAGGGCAGCCGTGCCACAGTCTCACTGCCCCCAGAGTAAAGAATTTCTTCCTAACATCTAAGCTAAATCTCCCCTCTTTCAATTTAAAGCTACTCCCCCTTATTCTATCCTATCTGTCAAGCTGTGACCCCGCAGCAGGCAGGACAGGCCAACCCCAGCACGGCCCCGTTGCTCTGCCACAGCCTCAGGCCCAGACAACGTGCTGCTCCCAGCTCACCACCCATCTCCGAGGGTGCAAATCCACTCAGAATTTGGTCCCGGCATTTTGCAAAGGTGCAAACAAGCTGACATCACCAGGAGCTTTCAGTTCGTCGCCAGCTATGAGATTCCATATTGAAAATGCTAAGGGCTTTTTTTTAAGCTTTTTCTGAAGCAAAGTTAATTTTAGATTAGTCCCTCAGGCTGTGATAACTCTCCAGTGTTGCTCTGTAAACAAGAGAGGAGAGTCTTCCCGCATTTATAACACTCAGATGCAAATGATTCTATGAAGAAGAGCACTAATAAAAGCTGCTGTTACTGTACTACCCTGTGTGCAACTCCCACTGGCAGAAAACTTTCTCGGCTCAGTTCGGTGCTGCAAATGAGGTGTTTCAGGAATGCCAGCCACTCCAGATGACAGTACCAGACCCAGCATTGCGTGCTCAGAGAACAACTCCCAGCCCTGCTCCCTCCAGGTGGGAAGCCACGGCCCTGCCGAGACAGTCAGCCCATGAAAATGGCACGGTTTGCAGCACTGCCATGCTGGGGGTAAAGCTGGGGGGCAGCTGAGGGAGATGGGGACCGCCAAGGCTGAGCTGAGCTGCGAGATGGGACATGAGGCCATGGGGACAAGGCCTCAGACAGTGACAGATTTGGCTGTAGGAAGAACTGGAGCTACCATTAAAGCTATAATGTAGATGAGTGGTTGGGGTAACCACAAAGCATAGCTGTGTTCTCTGCGCAGGGCAGCCTCAGAGGAGAGTTTGAATGGCAGCTTTGCATCCTTGAGCTCCCAACCCACAGCCTCAGTGGCTGCTGGCTGCAGTCCTCTTGCTGTGTGAAGCAAAAACACCAGATCTGGGGACCAGAAGAGAGCCTATAGGAAGGGGCTGGACTCTGCAGCCCAGCAGCTAGGGCAGATGCAGTTCCCCAAGTAGCTGCTGCATTTCCCAAGCTTCACACAGTCCCCTGCTGCTCAAGCTGTGCCAGGCCTGCCCAGGCTGCACCTACAGAAGGAAAGGAAACTGCTCTTTGCAAACTGCTCTTTGCACGTTCCCACTGCTGCTCCTGCCTTCCCCTCCTGCTGGAGGAGCAGCATTTCTTCCTTAATTCTTTTAGGCATGTGAAAGTAAGCATGTACCTAAACCCTTTTTGTAAGGTTTTATACTCGAGTCCAGCCCTACTTAAGTGAAGAATTCACAGATGATATTTACAAGTCCGGTGTAATTACTGCAGGGTTGAAAAACGAGTTCTGTGAGTTACGGTACATCATTGTTTTTCTTGTTTTTCTTTCTTTTTTTTTTTTTTTAATGTTACAAAGAACAATGTGCCTTTCATTTCCTGCAGTGCTGTTAAGGTACTTGTAGCTCAAAGCAGCAAGAATACATTAAAACTAAAAAGCGTTTGGTCTGAGCATTAAACATTTTTATTTTTCAGATAAATGCCTCTCCCTCTACAGAAACTGTTTGAGCCGTGAATTTGGCACACGCTCGTAATCAGCTGTAATAATGAATGCTGTCTCGCTCACTTGAAACGGGAGAATTTACCAACTTCTTTAAAAAGAACTTGCTAATCTACAATTAAAGTGGTGTGCTCCCGACTCTGAGTTACCGAATCGCAGTAACACATGCTCCAGAAACATCACTTGTCTGCAGCGGATGACGCAGCGTTCCTCTGCTGCACGCAGCATTAATTCTGCAGTGCCACCACTCCGCACTGCCACCAGGTACAGCAGTGACACGGCCCTGTGCAGGCTGTGCCCTTCCCCGGCTCCAAACCCCTACCGAAGCAGAGCAGCATCTGATTTGTCATACTACGGACACAAACATCCCCTATTGCAGACAGAGAGACTGAAAAGTTCTCCACAGAAGTTTAAAATAATCCTGCTTACAAAAAGAAAACCTATCCGATAGCCGTAGCCACGACTGAAAGGAAGAATAAAAGCCTGAGAGCCCAGTGCTGAGCCTGAGATTCAGTTGTTGCTGATCCCCAGGCACGCAGTCCCTTCCCTACAGCACACTGGCCATTTTGTCATCCTCAATTCACTGAAAAATAGTTTGTTTATAAAAGATGACCCCAAACCAGTGCATTTAATGAGCTTTTAAAATCGATTTTTTTTTTTTTTTTTTTTTTTTGATTGGGAGAATTGCAAAATCACTTTGCGGTGCCAACTGAAATGAAGCTTTTACATACCATTAGGCAACTACAAAAGTGGGGAATTTTCCACGCGGGTGTTCCACCCAGCTGGTCAGAAAAAAAAAAATCATCATTTGAGTGAAGTATCAGGGCACCTGACCCCGCTCCCGCTTTTCAAATGAAGCACCCTGCTTCTTTCCACATCCCTCCTGCAAATTTCCTCATCCACATGACAAACAGGCAAATTCAGGTTTTCTTCCTCTTCCTGAGCTCTTTCCCATGTTAAGGAGCCAAGGGGATCAGCTTTCTGCCCAGTTCCAGGACAAGGCATGGAGCCATGCACCCACGACTAAGCCCTGTCCTGCCTGTGTGCTTGCTTTGCATGACCATCGTACTGGCTACTCTTTCAAAAAAATGAAATTCTTAACATTTCTACAAATTCTTGCAGTAGCAATCAGGTAAGTGAGCTCCTGAAAATTATTCTGGCTTCGTGAAGCCCAAAGGTTAGAGGTGGAGTTAAAGCCACCACTGAGAGCAGAAGTTGTCACCGTCTTCTCTCTCCAACCCATCCGTGCAGGCATTCAAGGCTGGATGTGGCTCTGGGCAGCCTGGTCTGGAGGTTGGCGACCCTGCACATAGCAGGGGGTTGAAACCAGATGATCATCGTGGTCTTTTTCAACCCAAGCCATTCTATGATTCTATGATTCTGTGACTCTCTGTGATGACTCTGCTCCATAATATGCAACTGTAAAGCCCACTAGAAAAGAGGGGTGGCTCCAAGAAATAAAAGCTTTTTTTTTTTTTTTTCCTGATGAACTTCACTTGAATGAAGGTTAGATATACAGGTTTTTCTAAATAACACAGACAAATTAAAATGATAAATTAAAATCTGTAGTAGGAGGCCTTCTTTTTCAGGGCTGTATAGCTGACCCTTTTGAACCTACATTACTCAAGGTATGCAAAATATATGTGTATAATAAATAGCTCTAGAATTTATGGAGTGGAACAGAAAGGATATTAACAGGCAAGTAGAGAGGCTGTATAACCCTCACAAGGCCTTTAAAGATTTATTTTTTTAAAATGAAGGAATGCATGCATGTAAAAGGCAGTGCTTAATCGATACGCTTCTTTGTGCCTTACAGAAACACATGCAAAATGACTCCAAACCTGCCCTCAATCTGGTCATTCGGTGTTAGCATCAGTGGGAATAAGATTATTCACAACAGCATTTTTCTTTGATTGTAAAAAAAAAAAAAAACCACCCAAAAACAACAACTCCTCCCTGTGTGGGCTCATTCCCACTCTCAGTAAAATCAATTACGAGGCTCCCAGCGACTCCGGAGGGAGTTGGATCAGGCCTCGTGGAAGTGGGTCTGCAGCAAGTGCAGAACAACGCAGTTAATATGATTTATTGTGTCCGTTCCTGTGCGTGCAGTTTTTCATTTTCTAAAGCCCGCAGTTTTGCTTTCATCCTCACGTTCGGTAGATAAGAGCTGCAGATCCGTGTTGATCTACAAGCCGGGCGCTGCAGGCTGGGGGCTGCATGTGCTGAGCGTGAGCGCGGCGGCCGCGCAGGGGGAGCAGCCCCTCCAGGGCCAGCGGGCTGCCTTGGCTGCCTTGGTAAAGAAAACCTCCCACACGGGCACTGCAAAAGGTGCCTCAGCAGTCAGGAGGATTCTGCTGCAGTGGGAAAAAAAAATACCCTTTAGTAAAAATGAGAAAGAAAAAAAATCTTTCTCGTGTTTATTAAGAAAAGTCCCTTTCACAGGTCACCAACGAAGTTCCAAGAATTCACTAAAAGCTTGTTTTACAAGGAAGGCTCAGGCTCCAAAACAGAGATATTTCATTTCACTAGGCTTTTACAGATTTTACATTATTAAACACTGACATCGCTGCTTTTTGGGCTGGCTGTTGAGTAACGAGCTTCCTTAAGACCGAGAAACTGCAGGGTAAGAAGAACTGTGGTTTAATAGCTGTGAAAGAAAATTATCTAAACATGAAATAATAACATGCTTGGTGCCTAATGCATTCTAAATTAAAATATGATTTAATAAACATAAGCAACATACTCCACACAAAAAAAATCCCAGAATTGGCAGAACAAAAATCACAGTTTAGTCAGTTCTTCTCTTAACCTCACAATCCTTTGGCTACAAATTAGAATTTCTGTGAACAGGATTGATAAGAGAAATTAGGCACTGTCTTTCAGCAACAACAAAAATGTTTTAAGATGGTATACTTAGAGATGAGCAGTATGAAACCCATCAAAACACGAAACCTTTTGTATTTCAATGCGAGGAAAATATGGGAACCCCCAAAGCCAAAATCACAACGGCTCAATGGGCCCCGTGCTCCACAACCTATGACACACACTCCTAAGTTTTCATGTACCTGAACCTCTTCCTCAACTCTATCTGCCATTGAAACTCTGGTCCAGAGGCAGTCCTGATCTAACACAGCCCTTCAACCTCACTTCATCGTGCAGCTTGGCCAGTGCCCGATACAGTCCTCAAAAAGCACACTCACCACACATACAGCTGTAGGGATGCCCTGCAAGGGTTGGAGGCAAAAGCAGTCGGCTGCCTTCCGAAAGGGCAGTCACATTTGTGTTATTACAGATTTCCACAATAGTGGATTTGAACGTCCCCAGAATGGTGGCAGGTTTCAGAGACTCAAACCATCCACACAAGTTCTTCAGTTCTGTGTATGAGCTACAGTACAATGGGTTTCCCTTCTACATTCAGATCTTGTAAAAAGCCTGGTTACAAAGTCAAGAAACGTTATTAATAATAGATGCTTATCTCAGTCTCAGTTTGAGAGGCATCATTTCTAAGTCCTAGATAGAAGTGGTAGAGAAAATATCCGTTGCCTATGGGCCAGTGGAACCTGCTGAGGTCCACCTTACTTAAACACAAAACGCACAAGAAGCTGTTCCCTTGCACGTGCCTATACTTTCACATACATGAATTTGCTATTATCAAATCATTTTTTTCAGCCTGTTTTACAACAGATGCCATTGATTCATCACAAGCTATTGCTTCTAATTTAAATCTGTCCCAGTTCAGAGAAATCAGTGTTCCCAAAATTCACGCTCCTGGCACTACTTCCAAATAAGCCCCAGCGGCTGCCACCTGAAATCCCACTACTGCAAATGGCCCGAGAGAGCGGCGCAACGAGCCTAGTGGAGCCTCCCTGTGCTGCTCACCCACAGTATCCACAGCCCTTAAAGCACGCTGACACAGCACGGACGATGCTGCTGGCACCCAGGTCATTCCTGCAATAGGAACCTGCCTGGGATGTTTGCAGGTGTGCCCTGAAACTGTACTGTTAGGGGGGGGCTGCAGCTCAGTTTTGTTCAGCAGGATTTTGCTGCAGAGAATGGATCTGCAGAAACGTATTTCAAAGCAACCATTTTGTTCCGTGGGACTGCCTGACATCCCACGCTCTGCAGTGATGGCCGGCCACATACAGAAAGTTAGGTACTTTGTGTGAGAGCATCAACAAACAGAACCAAGCTAAGAGCACACAAATAAAAATGAAAGCAATGAAGCACACACCCCTGGGGAGGGTTGTGACTCATGGCCCAGGGACTGGAAGCCTTTGCTATGGAGGAATAAGGGCGAGGGTTGCATACAGCAGGCTCTTTAATGGCATCTCCCTAATTTAAATGATTTCTAAAGGAGAAAAAAAAACAAAAAACAAAAAAAAAAAAAAAAAAAAAAAAAACCCAGCCTCTCTCCAGGTTCTGGAGAAACAAATGCTACTTTAGATTACTGAAACAGTAGCATCTGAGCTATGAGGAGAGTACACATCCTATCTGCAGCTATCCCATGTCAATTATTCTGAATAGTGCTTTTATATTAGACATAGGAAAAAATCTTTATAAATATGGGCTGTTTTAATATCCCAAAGCAGGAGCAGCAGGTAAGAACTTACCATTTTCTGGCTGGTCCTTAATATCAGCTTCACTTGGCTGGCTGGGACTTTCAGATTGACTTGAATCTGAAAAACATAAAATACAGCCAAAAATTACAGGGTCTGCTGTGGAAAATAGATCAGAGGCGCCAGACTTCCTCAAAAGGCTGAGAGTACAAACTGAGGACAGGAATGTTGCACCAGGACATGATAATGCAATAGTCCCGTGCCTAGGTGAAAAAAAAAAGGGAATCTTGTTTATGGCACTCTGCAGAGTGCTCGGTGTGTGTGTGCATAAATTAAGCTGCGAGAATCCTTCTTTTTAGAAAAGGCAGATTTAAACTACTCTCCTACATGTGTTTTATAAAGCAGCCTCTATGTTGTATACAAACCAGAGCCTTAATCCAACACATAGTAAAGTCTCAAAACAGATTTTGGAGCTCGCGTATAAAGGTAACCAAGCAACACTACAGAGTCGTGGAGATTGTTGTCTACCCATTTCTGAAACAAAATCTGCAAAACTGACAGAAGAGATGAGTTTCGTTAAATGCTTTCACAGTGGTTCCAACGCTCCCAGAGCACCAGCACTGCTCCAAAGGAGGTCGGGCGCTGGGCGAACCGCTGCGGGACCTGAGCAGGGAACGGAGCAACAGCTCCCGGCCGACGGCCTCCAACAGCCACAGCAGATTTGCCTAAAATAATAAAATGTCCTACAGGAGGATATGTGTAAATATGACTGGCTTTCTGTTTTTGCACGTTACGATCTCTACGTTATGAGGACTCCTCTTTGCTTTGAGAATTATTCTTAGTAGAAGCTTTAGTCAAAAAATGTTTTCCTTCTGAATTATTTCTAACGCTCGGAGTTGGAAAAAATAGACCCTTTACCTGTGGGGAAAAATATTAAAAAGCAACAACCAACCAAATTCAAATTACTGGTTTTGCAATTAGCTGATAGAGATTTTCTTTTTCCTCCGGAAATTGTTTTGAAATTTCTTGAGCCCGTCAAAAAAACTTTTTGCAGTGAATCAAAACTCAGGACCCGAAACCACTCACTACTGCCTCAAAACCACCTCCAATCATGGCAAACCTATTTTCTGCCTTCACCTTGACTCCGCAGAGCTTCGAAGTAGCTGTCTGAAATCTGACCGCGTTTCAGTGAGAAGTCAATGCAAGATCAAAAGGTCATGACACTTCACTGTGATTAAATTGAAAATCTTACTTCTATTGCAACAGAGTGATAACACCACCCCTTCTTTTTCTTTGAGGTATTAATAGTGCTGGAAGAAGCAGTACTACTAGTGACCTTGGGTCAAGCGATGCTAATTTATTGCTTTAAAAAGGTTCCTTGCTTTTAAGCAAATGAAGATTTTAATTACTGCAGAGCACTATAAAGAAAATGCCTATTTTAAATATTCAATTTTTTTTTTTTTTACCTGCTGACTGTATGCATTAGGTATCATTCAGAAGCTTAGAGGACAATCTTGTATTAATTAAGATCTACATGTTAAAAAAAAAAAAAAAAGCTCACTAAACAAATTTTGATAAATTTCAGAATATAAACATTCAGAATATCAAGCAATTTAAGTTTCAATTCTGGTGTTTCAATTTAAAATCAGTGAAAGTCACTAACAACTGCTATGTTCCCCAGTGTGTCCAGAGTCTGGTTCTTCTCTTTTATATTCATCATTTCCAATAATTTCTACAATGGATCTCAACAAAATAATTTATTCTTACTTCTGCAATTTTGTTTCAAATATTCATCTTCGAGGTTATGGTTATCAAAGCTCAAGCGGGTGGCAGCGGGGAGGCGGTGGGCACACTGCCGCTGTGCTCTGGACACTGCATTGTGCCAGGAAGCTTCCCGCTTCTCATGCCACAAAGGTAGAGACAAAGGTAAAATATTAGAAATGGAAAATATTTACGTGGCACTCAAAGTCAACATTCAGTGTATTTCATTTTACAGGGCATACGCTGGGCCCTAGCCCTAACCCTAACCCAACCGCCCGGATTGGGGAAACAAAGTACTTTTGTGTGCACCGGGGGCTGCTTCCTAACCCAACACTGGGGACAAGAGAGAGGCTTCACTGTCCACAGGACATTTGTTTGCATGCTGAATTTTAACTTTCTTTTGTAACTCGGCTTACTGGGAGACATTTTGCTAAATCCCGTTTTCCTGAAACCTGTCCCTTCTGCTGAAATTAAATATTAATTTCTAAAAAAGACAACAAAAGCTTTCAGCAATAACCTTCCTGGGGAGGGACAGGGCAAAGCAAAGCAGGCCGAGACGGCATTAAAACCAATGGATCTAGCAACAGCAACCATGGTTAAGGCTACCGAGCCCGCATCCTGGGCACGAGGCGCTCCGCATTGTTATGCAAGGTGGCATCTTGTGGAAACCCCAGATAAGAAGCCTGAGTTAAGGCACTTAGCCAAAATGTTTATATGCAGAATTTTGCCTCCCTGATTTTATTCAGATGCTGCAGATGATCTGGTACATATAAATGTGCCGCCACATGGTGAAAGGATTGGCAAAATCGGAGCCGCTGTATTTTCCAGGCTTGCCTGGGACCAGCCTGGTGCACCCTCCCCAGCCCGCTCATTGCTTTTTCAGCAGTTGGCAGGAACTCCCGTCGGGGCCTTTTTGTTGTTTTGCACACAGAAACTTTAGAATTCCCATTTTGTGAATGTTTGGTGTTCTGCGGGCGCGGGTCTGTGGGAGGGGGACGCCAGTCCTGCTGAGTCAGTGCGCCAAACAGGTGACCGGAGGAATAAATTAATTTTTGCCCATACATAATTGATATAAATGGAAGATCGTTTTCATAAGCATTTGCATTAAATCAATAAAATCACTTACTATAGAGCGGTTTAACAATTCATTTGATTTTCTCCTTTCTATATATTTGATAGCCACTCTGCAAAACAGTACGCACTTTATGCCTATTTTCTTTAGCAACAACACTGCCAGTTAAATTCTACCACCTGCAATAATTAGAGCCATTGGAAAACACACAAAACAAAATATACAGTAGATGCGAGTCCCTCTCGAATCCATGGCCCCCTGCGGCAATGAGCTTCATTGGTGCCTTAAGCGAAGGCTGGTAGGAAGCCAAAGAATCTGTATATTACAATAAAGTGCATGTTATTAAGGGGAGGATTTAAATGATTTCAGATGGAGTTGGAAATATTATAGTGAGGGACCACTATTAGGATTGCTGATTTAAAAAAAAATAAAAAATAACCAAGGAATCCAGTTTGATATTTAAGGGAGCTTAGCCTTGAATAGCGCAACGGGTTTTATTTGGGGTCTTTTTTTTTGGTTAAAGAAAAGTTGGTGGTTGGAACTCTTAACTCTCCCCGTGCTGGAGGCGGCAGCACGAGCAGGGACATGTGAGCCCAGGACAGCGGACAGAGACCTGGCGTCACCGCAACCACGGGGAAACAATCAAAAGAAACAATCAAAACAACGTCAAAGAAATTCCACTCTCTGCTCCCAAACCAAGTACGATTACGGGTAAAGGAAAAAAAGGGGCTGGTGTCCTAGCACTGGCTGCCCTGTTCCGCCTGCTGCTCTGCTCCGGCTGCTCCCAGGCACGCGTTACCGGTGTGCACAGGGCGGTGACGCCGACCCTGCTGTGGGGAAGCCCTGCACATCGCCGCACCACGTCGGATTCGGCTGCAGCGGAGCGAGGCTCAGCCTGGCTGCGGGGCTGGCGGCTCTGAGAGGAGCGCTGCTTTGTTTGGAGAGAATGAAACATTCCCAGGGACGTCTGGCCTGCGGACAGGACCAGTGTCAACAGTGTCGACAGTGCTGTTCTTTTTGTAGAGCATGACACAGACGGTGAGGAGTTGGTGCAAACAAATCCCGCACCAAGCGTTATGCCACTTCCCAGCGTTAAACTACTTCTTGGCAGTGGGACTTGTGGAACACAGGGCATTTTCTTGGAAACATGCAGAGTGCTTTCCAGAGAGCAGCCCTAGGTGTGCCATCGGGGACCCCTTCCTACCTGCAGGAGCGGACCCTGCGCTGTGCCCGAATGAATGGGCGGCAATGGCAGATTGCACCAAAGCCAACGGCGGTGATGCCGGGAGCTGTGCCCATCCTGCAGCCCGCATCGGGAAGTGCCCGGGTTACATTTTCCATTCTCAGCATGTTTGGGGGGGGGACGACATATTGTATAATAAACTGACATATTTTATTCAAGTTTCAGAGTCCTATTTGTAATAAAACATTTATACGGCTGGGTTGTGCTCATGCAATAAATTTTTCATCTATAGTTTTGGGCACGGATTCTACCAAAGATTTATATATGTTTAATAAAAATCTAAATCATGTTCCTTTATATACAACCTTACGTGGCGAGCTTAAGGGATTTACAAACAGAAACCAGCAACAGGACCGAGGCTTTTTACACTCACTTTTCCTCCATTATACATTATAATGTAAACACACATGCACCGCTCCGTATATGCCGCAGTTCTTATTTATGGCTATTTCGGTGGCTACTACTATTTCACTTCAGGAAGGCCTGGCTCTCCGTTGAGCTCCAGCCATCGCTTTCAAGCCAACTTTTGCAGGGAGTTCAAAGCGCCCCGTTGTCACACGCCGCACCGTCACACGCACAGCTCGCCGGGCCCATTGTGCCCGGACAGCACCGCGTCCCTCTGGCTGACACACATGGGTTGGCGGTGGTGAGACCCCACCATGGCAGCCTGGTTTCTATCGGGCAAGGAGTCTTAATTCCTGTACACTGGGAAAGAGATTATCTTTGATAATGGAAATGTAAATCAAAGCTTGCTGTTGTTTATTCCAGACAGACATTTGTGTGTTAAGTCTGTTTATCAGGCAACACTTTGTCTAAGCCAGGAAGTAGTCAGCCTTTGTAACAAGATGTATGCAAATGATTTTCCCATGAGCCCTTGCCACAAAACTTTTGTGGCCAAAAAAAAAAACTCCTTGTTACTCCACCGGCAAGACGCTCCTAAGCCACCCCGTAAGCAGACTAGCAACAAAACAGCCAGCTAGACTATGCTGATGAGCCTGAATGGGACCCAGCCATGTGCCCGCAGTCTGCTGCTCAGCATTGTGCGCACGCCGGGCGCGCCGCATCTGTCTGCCAGGCAGCGCCTTTGTGGCACGGTGGGCGCAGACAAAGCGCCGGGTGAGCTCCTTGGGACGCGGGGCTTCGGGGTGCCCTCCCTCCCGGCGCTGGGACCAACGGGGAACTCCGCCAGGAGGACATGGGACCCCAGTGCCGTACCGACGCGGTTCCGTTTTAAATCAACTTTCTTTGTTCTCTCCAGCCCATAAATGATTTACTGCTATCGTGCGATAGCCCAGAATGCGGGGAATCTCTGTATTCCCATATTTGTTCCTTGATATTACAAACGAGTATTTGATTCACTTCTAAATGTTTGTTTTTAAAATGGTTTACAGCCTTTGATTTCTGCTTACTGATTCATTTCTGGAACGTTTTCTATTTATTCCTTTGCCGTAGCAAACGTTAATTTTGACTTAATTCAAATCGTCATCAAAGGCTTCCTTAAGAAATCCCATGGCGCAGATTTTATTTGTTATAATAAAATATTCCTAAAGTAAACATCATGCGACTGTGTTTTTTTTTCAATTCTGAGAGATACAAAAATCCGTTACCCAAAGGACCGTGATCGGTTCAGCCCTTTTTCCTAGACAAAATAAACACTTTAGGACTTTACTTGTTTGTATTCTCCTCAGCGGTGCTGTATGCATCACCAGCTAAAAACAAAGAAACTTTTAGCTGCTCAGACAAAATGCAGAAGCTCCCCAAACAACGAGGCGGGGGGGGTGGGGAGGCATTCACCAAGTCTGACAGTCCATTCAATATGGGGATGATGGCCATAATGCATCCAGGGTCCCCTTGCTAATTAAATATGCATTGGCACAGTTTTGATCGATGCAAGCCATGGATCAGATGACACACCTGCAAAATCTTGAGCCCAGAGCTCCCAGGAAAAGGAAAATACAGGCTGTCTCCTTATCTTTGTTTTCAAAGGCTCTCAATTTCTGTGCTTAGATATCTAATTTAATTCTCTCACCCCTCAGCAAACTGGATTAGGAAAGTCAATACTGCCATTGTGCATCGACAGGAACACACAGCTTTCCTTTTATTCAATTTAGCCATGACCTTTAGACAAAGATAATGACAACTGTCTAAAAGTAAGGTAAGGCCCTGAGGAAGGCCCTGTGGAAGGGCCCCTCTTGCCCGCCGTGTGGAAGCACCCACCAGGCACGGAGTAAGTCCCAAGGACACCGCTACCCACGGCTCTGTGCCGAGGGCCCTGCCAGGCGCCGGCGGCCGAGCTGGAGGGGTCCTGGCCACAGTGCCAGGGGAGTCTGGTCCCAGAGCCACAGCAGAACACACTGCCGTCCTCTCTGGAGCCAGGAGAAGGAGCATGACTTCCGCCATCAGGATCCCTACTGGCCTTCCTGCACGAGATAGCATCTTTCTGATCTATCTGCAAGGCAAGGACAGAACGCGCCGCCAGCAGGAGCGGACACCGGGCAGTAATCCAGTTTGGTGTCTGCAGATACAGCTCGTACCTGGATTGCTGATCTGCGCTCAGGAAAATTCACCTCCGCGGAGCAGCCCGGCTCCACAAAGCGTTCCATTCCGCCGCGCGGCATTGGATTCGGCAGCGCTTTTTTAGCTGCGTTTAAAAATACATTTGGCATTTCTAGCTGCGGGCCAATATTTTTTCTCATGTCTTTTTATACAGATTTGGAGGGAAAGATATTTGTAACGGAAAAAAAATATATGTGCAAAGTTGGATTGCTAAGTTTCAGTAATCTTGGGAAATAAAAAAAAGCAGCCTATGTACGAGCTACAAGGAACCATATGGATCAACATGAGCTGCCCTCGTATCCCTGGGAAATATAAATTAACCTACATTTCATCGCCATAAACCCCAAAATAAGAAATCTAATTAGAGTCTCTACCCTCAGATTCACTTCTACAAAATTTGCCTATCCCCCTCACACAATGATTTACAGTACTTACATCCATTTCTTCAGAGTGATTTAAATTTATTGAATCATTTCAATTTTTAGAGAGCTTCCATTTGGATCTGTATGGGTTTCTAGACATATGCAGGGCTCAGTTATTTAAAATTAATTGCAGTACAATAATTTTAAATTGCTTCGCGCTATACGAATCTCAAGTGCTTTGAAATATTTGAACCATTCTATTTAGGAGCCATCAAACTCGCGAGCACGGGCAGCAAGGAGTTGTTGTAAGAGCTGAAGGGCTGCACCGACGGTCCCTGAGTGCAGGAGAGCGGGTGCTGGGCATGCTCAGCACACACCGACTGGAATTTATAGAACAATTCCGCACGTTTTGCCCGAATGTCAATCTTTAATTAACAAAAACGGGTTCTGTAATAATTGCAAACCGGTAAAAAATTTCTCAAACTAGAAAAGCACTGTTATAAAATAATGGCATCCATTAAAACTATTACTACTTCTAATGTGTATTTATAGAACATCCTTTTACCCTGGAAATTAAAACATCTTATTAACATTAAGCAAAGCTTTACGGCACCTTTGTGGGAAAGGTGAGTGTAACCATGCCTGCTTTGCCAAGGGCTGGGGGCACACAGAGGTGAAGCGATTCACCTCCAGAGCACCTCCAGGAGGAGGAAGAAGCCAGGAGCACCATGTCCACCTCAACGGCACTGCCGCAGCTCACCCAGAAAGCCTTCAGCACATTGCTGAGAAAAATGCGTATTAGAGTGGGGCCAAAGTCACCTAGAAGGGATATTTCCAGTTTAGCTTTCTCTTGCCTTTCATTTTGTGCTCAGTATTTTGAGGTCTTCTCCAACCTTTACGATTCTATAATCTCTACTTTTCTTCCTCGAGCATTGCCTAACTCACCCAAACAGTAACAACAACAGTTTGAGTGGCCACTAGGTAGTTTTTGAAATGCCTTATATCATATATAAGGGCAAGTGGAGATGCAACAGTGAAGAGCAGATCAGGTCGCGTTTGTAGAAGTCTCCTGGTCATCCTCTATGCAATGTTACGCTGCTGAGTAAAGTAACATCAGCAAAGCAGGATTATACCCACCATATGGTGAGGCTCCATCGGTTGTAGTACGTTCCCCCAATTAATCTCTACTCATCACTCCCTTGCTATTTATTTACTGTGGCAAATTTGTCCTCATGGGACATGGGGCAGGGCGCTCCCACCTCTCCTCCTTGTGCCCAGCTCCATCCTTCCATGCTGTGCTTAGGGCTGCCCTGCCCTGGCAAAAGCGCTGAGCTGTGGGCACAGGGAGGCTCAAGGCTTATCCCTGGCAGGCAGGAATAAGGGAACTGCTCTGATTCCAAACCCAAATAAAAGCACTCCCTGACAATGAGCCCAGCATTCTGCAGCGGCTTCCAAAGCTCGCCTTTCTCGCATCTCACTAATAAGCGAGCTGTTTCTGGAGACCATCACAGCGTTCCCAGATTTCAGCCCTGCCTCTTGCTAAGTTCTGCCACAGCCAGAGCCGGCCAAGCCTTCCCAGCCAGCAGCAACAGAGAAAAGCCCTCATCAGGCAGTCAGAGCGGGCACAGCCCCAGCCTCCTGCTCTGCCAGCCCGAAGGGCAGGTGCACTGTTACTCCTAACACAGGATTCAGGTAGGAATCCATACATCAAACAGAACAAATAACACTTAAAAAGAGAGAAATCTGCCCTATTAAGGATTACCTCGTTTCACACAAGGAAAGTTAATGTTGATAATAAAAATAGGTGTGATTATTTAAGGAATAACGAAAAGGTGAAGCAATATTTCATGGAGTTTTTGTCAATAACACTAAGACCAAGTTACAGATGGGGCAATCTGAACAAAGTTCAGGTGTTTATTTTTTATTACGGATCTGCACTCGCCACCCCGCTTTCACAATTCCCTTTCATTTTGGTGTACCTGACACCTTTCCTCTTGGCTCCCATTTCAGCTCCTGGTAAGTACATATTTGGTTATAGCAGCAATTTTTAATTTTTTTTTTCTCTTCTGGCAGATGTCTTTTCCTTGTTCTGTGCACTCCAAGGAGTTCAACGTGGCATGCGAAAAATTTCCATTTCAGGTTTTCTTAAGCCTTCTGCAAAATTAAACTGCTGGCAAAAACACACCCAGATATATAAAATTATACAGCAGAAAAAAACTGCTTGATGGCTCCCTTTTCTCCCTGCCTACCTTACTCTCTCTTGCCTGGTTTCTGAAAATAATTGCAGAAATACTGCCACCAGCCCAAAGCCTTTCCCAAACTGAAGTCATAGGATTCTGCCCACAAAGAGCTGCCACCAATTGCCGCTCCACGGATGTGTTTCTACTCTCACAGTATTGCAGACTGCGAAGAAGAACAGAGAATTACCATAAAAATCAGGACGTGTTTTGTTGCATCAGTATCATATTGGCATCAACAACACAGACTCGGGTGGAAAAAAAGCAGCCTTTTGGTAGGCAGCCTCCTGGTCCTGTGTTCTGCTGGATTTGTAAGCCACGCAAGTAGAAGCTCAAGTTAAAACGCTGAGAGAAGCAACATACTGCAAGCTCAGTACCACACTGTTTTGTTCCAACAAAATGTAAGATACCACGGCCACAAATGATGGAGAAAGGGAACCATACCTACATCTCAAAGGGCAGCAGGTCCGTACAAATATACGAAATAGTTGGATGTGTAGCTATGAGGTTGGACTCCTTCCTCCATATAGACATTGAAAAAGAATCAGATTAAATTGTTGGTTCTGGAAATGTCATCTAAAATCTATTTCCACTTGGTCCCAGCCCTGCAAAGCCAAATTTTGAGGAAGAAAATGAAAAGCAGAAAAGCCCATTGCTCTCAAAACCCGTAACTGCATTGTGTAGACAAAATTTTAATCAAACTTTTAAAGCCATGGTTATGATCTGATGAACAGACAGCTTGACTTGATTACATTTTTAAGTTTCAATTTCTATTTCTGTTTTAAGATGAAAAAGATCATAGAGTGTCAGAAATTTGAATACTGAATAGCAAAAGCTCTTGCAGGTTTAGAAAGCATATAGAAAAGCTGGCAAAAGAAAACGCTATTCCATTGCCACCATCTGCTTTCTGGCATATTGAAGAAACTTTACTAACAGCAACATTTTCTTGCATTAGAATATCTGCTAATTAGTTTTGTTGTATTCCTTTTATTTATTTATTTATTTATTGGAAAGTACCTTTTGCACAGAAGGCAAATAGCCAGTTTCTGCGGCTGGCTACACCTCACGCCACCTCTGATAACATTTTCACATTAAGTTCAGTTTACCTCCCCTTTCTTTTTTTTTTTTTTTTTTTCTATCAAAATCCTATCTTTAGCACAGTCAAAGCCTGCAAAAACTTTGCCTTGCTGAGACTAAAGAAAAAAACATCAAACATACGAAGTGTTAAAAATCGCTGAATAACTCAAAGGAAAAAAGATAATTTTGAAGGCGTTTTGGCTGAAATCTATTTCCCTTTGAATTGCATGAGTGTTTTAAAATGTTAAAAACACTACAGAGTGACTAATGAATGTAAAAGAATGATAAAGAGTATGGGTCCAGTTATCAGTGATGTGCCTAAAACAAAATAATTTTGGACAGTCTGCCATGCAAATATTGACTAAAATGTCATAAATAATGTCTGCAACAAAGGGAATCCTGCAAAGGAATATTCTGTTGTACTTAATGCTTTGTCGCATGTGCCTTTTAGCAAGCACCACGCTACCGAGGCTGAGAACTCCACTTGGACAAAGCAAGCTAACGTTGCCTGGCTAAAAACATGACTGATGTTTTGTTGTTTTCTTTTTAATGGAACAAATCTTCCAAAAAAGTAAGAAGTTCGATGTTACATTTGGAAAAGGGTTCACCTAGAAGTCGACTGTTAAAAAGAAATAAAGCAGTTGTCCAAAAATAAAAACCAGACCAAATGTAACCACCTCACCGACTTCTGAGTATTTCCTCTGTCGTTTTGAACAGTATTCCCATACATACATGTGCTGGCACAGCAGATGTGTGCAGGCCTTTATCATATTGCACTGAGAGAACGCAACACCATGAAGTCTGTCACTGCCCAGAACTGAGATTCTGCTCAAGCATTTCCTGGAACCTCAGTCGGACTGCATTCTGCATGCAGGGACACAAAGAAGGATGCAATTCAGTCCGAATGATAACAACACATGGTTTTATAGGAAGGAAAGCATGCTGGAAGGGTTCAGGAGCTACTTTCAGAATCTCTGCATTGTGGTCAATTTATTACAGAATAGCACCAAGCTGTGGAGCTGAAATAGGAACGCCGAGGCAAGTTGAATGAAGAACTCCAAATGTCTGTTGTACTGCATGCAATCGCAAATAATCTCATCACCTTTTCTAAAACTGCTGGAAAAATTAAGCAGGTGGGGCTGCACTGAAACCTTCCACGTATGTTTTAAAAAATGTGATTTCTGAGTCAAATTGCATGGCCACAGAGATGACAAATAACAAAGATATTTTACATTTCTGAAGCATCTTTCATCCAAGATCAAAGAACTTCATCAACATTAATTCTCCAAATACCCCTTTGAAACAGAAGTGCTGTTAAACCTATTTAATCTTTATCTAACTTGATCTGCTTTCTTTACAAACTATTAGCTATTGTAGCATCTCGAGGGAGCGCGGCTCCGTGGGTGTGGTGACCGGAGCTACTCGCCGATCGCCGGTGGAACTGACAACGATGGCAGCTGGGAGTCAAGAATCCCACACGTGAACCGGCCAAGGGAGGACGACAAGACCCTCTGCTGCCATGGGGTGAAGGTGCCAGCAGAGGAAGGGAAGCCCTTCGGCTCACCTGCAGCAGGATGCAGTGCAGGGTTGGAAGCCAAAGAATTGGTTCAATACAGAGAAAAAAAATATTTTACAGTAATTACAGGCCGTGTCACAACCCGTAACTCAGTCTTTGGGCTGAGCTTATTCTTTACATCACCCAACGGGAATTGCACTGGGATAAATTTAGCGCCATGTTTTCTTGAGGCCCCTTTTCCTCTTCCTCCCGCCATCGGGCCCTGCGTGCCCACCAAGAAAGCTCTGATGTCGGCTTTGTAACGTGGATGAAATGCCTCCGCCTGTGCTGTGCATCCGCTGACCGAGGCGGCCCTGCGAGCGCACGCGGAACCTGCTTTAGATGAAAGCAGCCCTCGTCTGAGAGGTGTGCTTTGTGGTCCTCGGCGGGCCGGCGGCACGGGAACAGTTGGATAGTGAAGAAAAACATTTCAGCTCCCCTGAAAGTTGGACTGTTCCTTTTCAAACAATACAACACAAGATTTGGGACATACTGCTGACACAGCAACATCAGTGCCTCAAAGAAACTGTGGGAAATGTCAAATTTATGGTCCTATGGGTGATTGGTGGAAGGTTTTTTTTCCCCCCCCTTCAGCCAGCCTCTGTCAAAAAAAGCCTCCACAAAGTTTTTGGCTACGTCCCAGCAAAGCAGAAGGAAGCTGTATCCCACACTTCCCTTGGGACTTAATGAAATATACAGCCTCTGGGCTTCTTTCAATTTGGTCTTTCAGATTGCTAAACCAGTGAAAGAAGGATCCTAGCTGTCACAAACGTCACATGTTTGGGGTCACCTGCTGCTCGGGGGTTCTCATGCCAGTTGTTGACATAATAAGCACCCCTTACACTTTAATTACAATTCACAGTGTGCAAACTCTGCAATCTGCTTTAAGGAAGACGGTCTTTTAAATCAACACTAACTTTACTACTGTCTGAGCCGAACTGGGAGGAAAAAGATGTCCGGCTGACTGAACAATTGTATTCAAATATTTGTGATCCCGAAAGAAAGTAAGCATATCCAGTGAAAAGAGCAACAGTACTGCCTGCAATGCTCCACACAAAGTGGGGCTAAAGCAGGACGTGCTGCTTGCAGACCAGTGCCCACCGGCCAGCTCCCACCTGGGCACCCCATGAATGCTGGCAGTGCCTTTGGGAGAGCAGCCTGCACGTCCTTTCCGTACAAATTTCAACAGGAGTTGTGCAATGGGAGCCTGAATGGCAACACGTTTGCTTCATTCTGGAATGCTTTCTTTAGTCCGGCACAAGAAACACTGAGTCTATTTAAAATACTTATTATTTTGAGTAAGAGATGAAAGTCCTTCAGCTTCTTGACCACAACCTCTCTTTTGACTGTTGCTCTTACACCACTGAACTTAAATAAATTAGACCATCTAGAGGAGTAAAAGACTCCTCTCCTTGTACGTTAGAGAAAATCCATTTCAGTATCAGTGCACCTAAAAATGCCTCTAGTTAATTGCATTATTTAAAATGCCTCGGTCCAACTCATCTTTTCCCAAGGAAACAAAAAGAGCACGTGGGCCACGCGTTCCTCCTGGAAGAACTTCTGCTCAGAATGTTGTCAGCTTGTGGGTCAATGCCCACGGACCATGCTGTCCCCATGGGGCAGTGTCCCAGCCCCAGCAGCTGCGCTCCAACCCGCTTGCCCTGCGCTCTCTCCAGGAAACAAAGGAGAAGTCAATAGCACAATGCAAGGCTGGTGCCCATGGAAATCCCACTGAAGGGGCGGCTTTGGCCAGAGGAGAAGGCTGCTGTTGTCTGACTGTCTTAGGAAAAAACGGTGCTTTTCTTACCATATCCTGTAGCCAAATGCTGGCAAGGCACTGCTTTCCCCTTGGTTGAGCAGGATGCAACGTGGATGCTCCATGCACCTAGTCCTGCAGCCCTCCCCAGTGCCTCCACTCTAGCTCTATCAGCGACCTCAGATAAACTCAGAACGGTTTGAAATTATCATCAGACTGTGAAGCACTTCAATGAAAATCTATAAAACAAATTTATAGTGTGCATTCGTATGTATTATATATACACTTAGGACAGGATTTATCATTTCGCCGACCTTTGAAGCACCGATATTTTTAGATCCAGAAGAAGTGTGTTGATTGTACTTCAACCCGGTCCCCTTACAATGGACCAACTCCTTGATATCTTACTATAGGAAAGATAATTGCAATGAATTTTTATTTTTCAGCACATGGAAAGATAAGATTAGACAGTATGAACATAAAAGCAAACTGCACCACATAAAAGATAAGTTTCTGAAAGTTAGAATTTACACCCAATGTTACGATGAGAATGTTCTAAGCTATTTATAGGGCCTTGTGACAGTTCCATTACGGCCCATGGGGAAACTGAAAAGAACCAGCACTACCTTTTACTTTATCACTGACCCCATAACCTGTCAAATCCTTTGGAAAACACAAATTATGAATGATATTGGAACTTTTGACAATTCCCATTATCACCAGGTGTATCAGAAACCTGGTCCCAAGTGCCGCACAGACCTCACCATCCATCACTCCTATTTGGAAGGCATCACCTTTAACCTGAGGGCCTCACCCCAGCAGCTAAATAGGACTCTTCTGAGTGTCCCAATTTGCTTATGCTGGCAGCATGTCCAACCATGTATTTTTTAGTACGATATTCTTCCTCTGCCTTCCCCACCATGAAGTTGCTAGCAAGACTAGCTTGTTCAGTGCAAGAAATAAGCTGTAACACCAGAGATCTGTGTTTACCCGCATACAAGGTATAAAAACCTAAAGCTAAATAGCAAATGAAAAATGGATTGGACTGCTGGGTGAGCAATCCACACGCAGCAGCAAAAAGCCAGAGCCACTGCTGCCGAAGGGCACAGGTGCAACAGCAGCAGAACACCGTGGAGAGAAACGGGGCTGTGCCTCACCACCGAGCGCCAGCCCTGCCAGGCACAAAGGCTGCTCCCAGTGCTGGGCCTGCCTCCTAGGAACACGCTCAGTAATGATCTTTCAATCATGGCTTAGCTGTATTTTCTATTTTCTTTCTCAAACTTCACCTTCTCTACGCACTGTTTCCATGAATAGTCTCAAATTTCAGGCACTTCTGATGAAGCCTTTTACCAAAAAAGTGTTGCTAGAAATGGCTGACAAGGGAAAAGTGTTTTTTTTTCCCCTACTACACAATTACTAAAAACATATGGTGGAAAAGATTTTGCGCAAAATCGGAGTGTGGTCTGTTTTGCACAAAGTGTGGGGAGGGAGGAAAGTGGCGGCCCCAAACATGGGGTTGGTAAAGGAAAGAGCTACAATGGAAACTATGTCGAAAACGTACCTCTATCAGCCAAGGCAGTAATGCTGCACACAATTACATGGATGCTGAACCAACACTCTCAGCATTTGTGGGTGTGAGTCGTGCACAGAGTGCTTGGTGAAACCCAACTTATGTTCAAAAAATTAAACCAAGGAATAAGTTATTAAAAAGAGCCTTTGAAGCAGAAAGCAATGATGTGTGAAAGAGAGAACCAGAAGAGTTTATTTAAACACACAGCGCAGTAAACAGGGGAAACAGAAATTAGGAAATGAGAAGAACAGTCATGAAGGCACCCAGCAGCCTTTTCCTGGTACTGGAACTTCTTATATCTATGAATATTTTATCCAGATTCGACTATCTTTTTCAAGTCCTTCCTATCAAAATTCCAGACATTTTCTTCAATAAAATCAGAAAAGTGATTCAAAATGTACTGGTAGAAGATATAAAATGAGCTGCGTGTGGATATTACAAAGGATCTGGGAACCTTACACCCTTCAGATCTGCTTATTTAACTATTTAGCAGCACAATTTAGAATTTGCATATGACTGGTTTGATGCCAAACCATAAGAACAAAGCGGGAAGTCTCTCTCCTCCTATGAATTTCAAACTCAGGTTTTTTAACTTACTCCTCGATTGTGAACTGTGTTTGCCTTCCCAAATTACTCTGTGGCCCGTGGTCTGGTTGGAAAAGTACATGCAAGACTTTAAAACAATCTGCTCTTCTGTCCCCTTCAACTTCCCCTATCAAAAGTAAATAGTTTTTTGAACATGCTCAGAAATCAGTGACTGTGCTTGTGCCAAAAGACAGATTTCTCCATTTTGTTTAAAGTAAGCGTCTAAAGGCAGTGATAAAACCCAATTCCTCGTTGCACTTCAGTGCCCAACAATGCACAGTGGCTTACAATAATTTGGATCGTCTTCCCCAAAATGTCTTGATGGGTACAGATTTTATTAGACAGGAAAAATAAAACAGGAATAGCAGAGTGGGACAGGCAACAAAGGGAAGATAGAGAAATTACAGATGTTTACAGTGCCATGTTTTGCTATAAATGCCCTGAAATGCAAACTTCTGGGCAGAAGCAGTGGTGCACCCCAAGTGCAGCATCCAAAAAAACACCCATTCTTGAGGTGTGATTCAAAGCATGATATGGGAGAGCAGAGGCAGTGATGCTACTGCTTTCTTTGCTGTCCCTCAACACTACAGAGATCAGAGAAGGAGCCGAGCATCCCTCCCTTGCTCTTGGCCTGTGTAGAGCACCTGAAAAGAGCATTTATGTGACAGTGGCTGGGACAGACATTTGTGTGGTAAAGGAATTTGTCCCCAAAGTTCCCCTTTGTCTCACACACCAAAAATTTACCTCAGAGAAAAGAAGAATGTCTTTTCTTCATAGGTACACACTTTGGTTGAAATTGAGGGAAGAAGCTGAAGAAAAATAGTCAGTTTAAGTGTCACAGCACAGTTAATAGGGGCTGAATCCATTAGTCATGACAGGCAAGCTTGCAATAAATTATGACTGTCTTAATCTCCACCACTAGCAAAATCCTTATCTGATCTTTCTCCACTCCCTATTCAGAAGAAATACCCGGGATGTATTCCTGTACAATTTGCTGTGTGCTACTGAGCTCAAGAAACAAGGACACCGGAGGGGTGAATGCACCGAATACCTGACTTTGCAGATAGGTACCATAATCCAAGCAGAAACTCTTCCCATACCTACGGACTGCCTCTGCTTCACGTGATTCAGAAGAGGGTTATCCTTTAACCTTGCGCTGGCACCCGCTGCCAAGCGCAGGTATCGCTTATGGCTCAGCCCCGTGCCCACACTGCCGCCACGCTCTGCCAGCTCGGAGTGGGTGAGAACAGAGAGAGAGAACAGAGCCCTCGCCTCGGTGTGCTAAGATTTACTGGGCCTACCAGGAGAGCAGGGCAAGCGCAGCATCTTCCTCTGCTGCCAAGTGTAAATCTTCAGAGCTCTGCCTTTGACCAGTCGTAAATAAAAACGGGAAGAAGTATAAAGTAATTCAGTTATTTACTTTGTTTCATTTCAAACCCTTGAAGGAAGGAATATATTACATGTACCTTAGTCCTGCATGGAACTTTAATAAATATATAAGCCACAGAAAAATATGATTTAGGCTTAAAATACTACCTCAGCTCTAAGTACAATGTCAATAATGCAATGTGATGAGGAATGTAGTTTATTGGCACTCTGTTTTAGGAATAGATCATGGAGCACATGTGAGGAGTGCCTAAAAGTAATGCTGAGTTTAAAGAACAGCAGAATGAGGAGCTGGGCACTGTTTCTGTACCCAGCACTGACCGGTCAAACTTCCCAGCTCATCTGGCCTCCCCTTTTCGACTGCCCCCAAGCAATGCATCAGCACCAGCGGGCTTTAAGCCTTAGTGCTGCCTTCCAGATCAAATTTACAAACATTTTCAAGTGGACTCAACCATGATCTTGAAGATGGAATATTTCTTTATCTATTATGTACCGGAAGAGACTTCGTTGTCCAACTGTTCTATTATTTGTGACATAGAAAAATACGTTTGTGAATGGCTCCATTATTCCAGCAGTTAGCCTTCTGCTGCATAGAAAGTTGCCTTTTGGAACAGCCGCTCATTCATTCTGCAGTGCCATTGTACGGCTGATGGCTTGCCCTACCAAAAAAAAAATCTTTTTTTTATTTCTTTCAGTGCTCCAATTACTGGAATAGTTTTGAAAGTGGCTTCCACTTTATTTCTACCACATCACTTGGGTAAATGATAGCTACCCACAATAAATCTAGCTATTTTCCAAAGTAGATTGCTCATTAAATATTGTATATAAAAGAGCCCTCTGAGATTCTGAATAATCCACAAAATGTTTTTTAGATATCTCTTTCTACTTAAATAAATACTTGTAATCACGAATGTGAACCAAGTACAGTGCTTATAAGGTTGAATTAATAAAAAATGAACTTCATGTAAGCCTCAGCTACAGAACATTATGCTGGTGAAGAATTTCAGGTGCAAACAATCAGAGATTACTGCGCCTGCGGGAATTCGCCAGTGGTCATGAATACCCTCAATCTACTTCTGTGATGTAAGCGATATATTCTCTAGGATGATTCAGGGCAGGCTCTGTTACTGTGCTTTATACGCTCTTACTGAACTGAATGTCTTCTTCTTGTTCTACTCATATTGCCACTTATCTGTAGGTCAAGAAATCATTTCTTTAACTGGTCCATTTATAGAATGGAGAATATACCACATGCTGTTAAATTTTTCCTGTCTCCTAATTTCTCTCTATTTGAATTAGAGCTGCAGAGCTCTGCAAAGGCTTTAAAAACAACTGAGGGGACATGGGTGAAGGGACTAAATATATGTGGTGTCTCTAATATTCCCTGGTCAGATGAAATCTGACTGCTTCTAATAGAGCAGTGGGTGAACAATCCCAATTTAACCCTATGCCAAAGCGGTTTTGCCTCCTAGTCACAGTAGGTTCTCTCAGTCAGAACGATGTGCTCCATCCCAGAATTTACTTAAACTCTGCTAAACTGTAGAGATAATTTAAAATGTGGAGTTTTGTGTTACGGATCAGATCCTCAGCTAGATCTGGAATAATTCAATTAAAAGCAGTGGAACTACAGAGATTTCTATCAGTTGTGGTAACACTATAAACCTCTTGTAAATAAAGCCTGCATTGTTAATGCTGTCAGTGGTGAAGCAAATTCTCTGACCAGTGGCACACAGACAACCTGGGCAAGCTGATGAATTTCACAAATCATCTCTGAACTTTTACACAGAACGGTCACAATCAGACAGATACCACATAGAGCTGAGATTTTACACAAGTAAAGGACATAATGTAATTTCTAAAGAAGAGAGGACACAGCTCCAAAAAACAATTACAATAATTAGAATGATTAGAAGTAGGAAGGTGCCTGATAGAGGGAATGGCAGTAAACTCGTTCCTGAAACTGTGTCCATGTTTTCATTTAGTTCTGTGAAACCTCCATCATTATTTGCACAGGACCTTAATAATAGACAACTACTTGTACTACCTGTAGCTATCTTCTGATGTCGTGTAATGTAGGAAAGAGAAAAGCCTAATTAGTTTACTGCCAGTATAATTCAGACTGTAAAACAGAGACAGGCCTCTTCATTCATTTTAAAATCTGTGCTTGAAACCTGAAAACCAGCCCCAAATAAGTTTTGGTTGGGTGTAGGAAAGATTCCCTAGGAGGGTGCTGGCTCAGACTCCAAAGGATGCATGGCCTTATCTCTCACCCTCTCACTGAAGATAGGGAACGACCCAACCCGAACATTCACTACTAATTGGCAATGACAAATGGCTTGGGTGAATAATGTGCATTCAGGCAGAAGAATTTTGTTTGAGAGGACTCCTGCTAAGTGAACTTTGCTAGGACTCATCATTTTTGCCGCTTTCTCTCTTTGAAGATACTTTAGGAAGAGCAAAGCGCAATGATTTGCAGTCCTGGGCCTGGAGAACAAACCAACAAAAAATGAGAAGAGGGAATTAAAACGGGTTTGAAATGTAGAGTGCAAATGTGGGCAGTCAAAACAAAATAAAGCAAGCATCTGGCAAATGGATATATGAAGCAAATAAAGGAGGGATATACAGGGAGACAAAGGGAGGGGTAAACCAGCATGAAATAAGAAAGCAGCCAACCAAACACAGAGGAGAGGGGTAAGGATGGAGGCAAAAATGTTTCCTTGCCTGGAAGAGGTGTGAGATCTCCGCACTGGAAAGGACAGACAACCTCTGAGACGAGGTTGTTTCCTGGGGACTGTTCATTTTTAGTCCTGAGCGTTTGTGCTGGTCTCCCAAGAAGGGGAGGAGGCAATCAAGAAAGAGTGAAAAGACACAGAAAAGGATGGATGAAAATGCCTCTCCTGATGGCTCTGAGCCATAACTACACAAAGGACTACAGAATCCTGCAGGTTCACCTGCATGTGTCTCCCTGTGCAGACACAGGAACTTAAAGGCATGATTTGGGGGAACTAATGGTGACTGATTCCTTTAGGCCCTTTAAAACTGAGGTTCATACGTCAGTACTGAACTACCCAGCTGCCTACCTCCTAGCATAGCCTTTTATTGATGAGGAACAGAAAATCTTTTTGAAAAGCTAATGGTACCACTACTCTCCGGAGTACCGTGTGTTTTTTTCCACTCTAATTTTGCTTAACAGTTAACTGAAATCCCCATATTGCTTTCCCCATTCGAACCAAAACCTCGCAGCATTAAGAAAACCACAGATACTGTAATAAGTCATGACTCATATCATCCAACATCACCCCAGTAGGAATTACACATTTTACTGTAAGGATATCTAGGCCATCTCTACATCTAACATTTTATCTAGAAAATAAGGCCAAAACATATCACTTTAAGTACGGCGGGAAGAAGGAAGTTTTTGTGGTTAAAGCAAGGGCCAGTGAGTCAGATGATGTGGGTTCTGTTTCCAGGCCTCACGCAGACTTCCTATGCAACTTTGACTGAATCACTTCACTTCTCTGGGCCTCAGTTTTCACATCTGTATGAAGGATGTCAGAATGTCACATCCATTCATCTTGGTTTCTCAAATTTTTTGAGACATCTGGGCGGGACATGCAAGTGTTATGATAACTACCACGCATCTGTTATTCTGCTGTGAACAGAATGATTATATGCTTCTGGAAGGAGAAGAAAGTTAACAGAAAGGCCAGCCTCAGACCAAAAAAATGGAGATTTACACTAAAGGGGCAACTCATCTCTGATTTGACCAACACGGTCACAAGTGAAATAACTGAAAGGATACAGAGACTTGGAGAAGTAAACACTGACAGACCTCCAAAATCTCTTGACCTTAGTCTAGGTTATTGCACTGCGCTGTATCAGATGCAGCAGTCTTTTTTATTTATAATTCATAGACATATAATTAAATCTTGCACATTCATTTTGAGAAAGCACAATAGCTAAACCACTAACCCTTAAGCATAGTCTAGCAGTGGCATTTGGAGAGTCAGCCACACTCTCTCACCTATGCTGGCAAACACATTACTCTGGCTGTGAAGGAAACCACAATGTGGGAAGGAAAGCCTACAAAAGAATGAAAACAGAAAGTGTCTAAGGCCTTGGCAGAAGGACACTAAATAAAATAGAGAGTGGTGACTCATTTTGGCAGTGAATCCACCTCAACCCCTTCAAAGGCTTTGGCAAGAGTCCTCGGAGGAGACCCCAGGCTTTTGCCAAGCCACAAAACACCACAATTATTATCGCAGCAGTCATCAACAAAACAGATTTTGTAAACTGACTTGTTGGCACATAGATTAAAGAAGCTATAAAAAGGAATAACAGCTGTTTGGGTTGCCCTATGCAGAAAGTTACTATATAAAAAGTACTTTTACACATATCATATAGATGTACACACACACACAGATGCACATGATGTGTACATGAAGAATATACAAACAAGCAAAAGTGCCAAAAGCTTCTGAAGGATTTCACTTCTGCTCGTGGAGGATAAACTCACAGGTCTGAAAAGTTGTAAACTAAAGCCCTGATCCTCCTGTCACTCCCACCGGTTTCCCAGCATTCATTCTGCGTTTTCATTAGCTTCAACGGAGTTATTTCCATTATACAACAGTATAAAGACATGAGGATCAAGAACCAATAATGGCTCCTTAAAGCAAAGTGCCACAGACCTTATTCTTTTCCAAAAGAAAATTTTTACATCGAGGAATCACACTAATATGAGAGGATAAAAAGGCCCAGCAGACATTTAGTACAAGCTCCGACCCAGATGTACCCTAATGGTTCCCAAATTTAGTACATTCAAAGGTTAGCTTGAGTTTTTATTAATGAAGAATGTTTGAATATTTATATGAATTAAAAAAAAAAATCAACTTTAATAATTTAAAATTAGGTTTGCAGCACATGATGAGCTCTGCTTAGAGCTCTAACACAAAGGCAGGAGTCACACAGCGGAACAAACTCCTGAAATCAGGCAAAAAAGTGGTGCTGCACAGTTTTGAGGCTGGCATACACACTGCAGCTAGGCTTAGAATTTTCTACAACCTGTGGCGTTTTTTAATTATTATATATATATATCACAGAATCATACAATGGTTTGGGTTGAAAGGGACATATATAACTTAAAGTAGAGGAAATTCATAGATTATGATTAAAGAGGCAGAAGAAAGATATAAAGCTGAGAACATGACACAAGTATCCTGCTCTAATCTTTTTTTTCTTCACTATAAGGACTTCAGTGTCCACTTATAGTTTGTTTCCATAATGATATTTCTTTATCATATTGATACACAGGACTTGTCTGGAATTTTATTCTTTTACGCTCTTCTTGAATTTGAACTATTCTAATTTTTGGTGATGCATAACATTAAAACATCCTGGAAACTAATTTCAGAGAATCTGCTACATAACTCAATACATTCATCTAGCTCAACTAAACTCCGTGTGCCCTGATCAGTATCTGATATTTTTCAATCTTATCTTTTCACCAAGGAATCAGGAGTTCAAATTACATCATTAAAAATAAGACCCTGTACTACGGAAGGACTTTGGATATATAGGCTGTCAGGAAAAAGGGTGAATCTGGACTAGAAGGAGGTTTACAACCTCTGCGAAGATGTAAGTGCATAGGTTATGGGAGAAATGCGGGTAGAAACAGCAAATATTTCTCAGAAAAGCATCTGCATCCCTGTGAATTACCTCCATCAAATGGATAAGGGCACGGTACAGTTGAGGCTCCTTGCCATTCTCACAGAAGAAATGATGTGGCCTGTTGACCCAGCAGTAGCACAGACTAGGCAATAGTGCAGATGAAGCATTTAGAATAGGTGTTGATCATGTTGCTGGTTTAATAACTTCCCAACGACTGACTTAGGGAAGGTGCTGCATCACCCCAGACGGTAAAGCTTGCTGTTCCATTGTTTCGTTATGGGCTGAAAATACGCAGAGGTAATTCGAGACACTGAAAACTCCTGACAGATGAGAATTGACAAGTTGTGGGCTACGAGCGAGGCCATGAGCATGGAGCTTTTATTAACACAATCCACCTGAATGCAAGTATTTGCATAGAAAGACTCCACTATTCTGTAGTTTTAGCAACCATTATTTTCCAGCAGCGTAAAGAACCATTTCATATTTTCACAACTACGTGTCCTTAGGCAATTTGTTTATTTACAAGTGCAACCCAAAAATTAGCTAGGAATACATTTGCACCTTGTACGTGCGGGCAAGCATTTAACACATGATGATGAGAACACAAATAAAAATCCATACATTGAAAGCTTTCAGATCAAAACATTTGCCTCTTATTCTCATCCTTTGCTGTTTTCCTTTTTTTTTTTTTTTTTTTTTTTTACAGCCACTTTGGACTACGTAATGCATTTTGCAGGCACGGAATTAGCTAGCACGCCAGGAGAAGCAGTGAGTTTCACCTATCCAAGTATTTAAAAAGCTTGCAAGCACACACTGTCTCCTGTGCAGCCCGGAGATCCCTGTTGAGTCGATGCCAAGTCCCTGAAAAGTTGGACACTGCATCCGGTATTTACACTAAGCTAAAATTCTAATCAGCACTAACAGCAGTGTGTTTTAATTCACCCTTATGATTTTATTTCAATCTGCTAAGTAGCACAACTGCCAGAAAGAAACTGCTATAAACTCCAGTAAACAAATGGGGAAAAAAAAAAAAAAAAAAAAAAAGAGGAAGAAAAAAAAAAATCTTAAACCTGTTGGAGATAAAGTTTGTACCACTTTAGACACAGAGCCCAAAAGCAAAGTCTGAAGCTTTGGTTGACGCTGTTCTCTGTTCATTTCTCTTCTAATATCCTACCTCCTGTTTCTCTCTGCTTTTCCCCCAAACGTGCTTGGCACTTTTTAGCCAAGGAAGGAAAGCAGTGATGTTATGTTACACCGGCTATTTCACCTCACGTCCTCCCTGCACAGCTTTCTGCCAAGTGCTGCGAAACAAGAACACAGCACTACTTGAATCTCTGGATGACACTATAAATCGCGGTGCCAAGAGGCCGGTGCCAAGTCCGGCATCTTCCTTATTTTGAGAGAGGGGAAAAAAAAAATCGGCAGGAAAATTCTGAGAAGTGGTCACCATTTTGGACCTGTTCAGTGCAGTCAGACCTTGGCAGCCATCTTACAGCTTGGCAACCATTTTGAGAATGTGCCTGGCAAGCTCTCAGAGCTCGCCGACACTGTTTCAACACAGCGCTGGTTAAATATAGTCCAAATTAAACAATACCGTGTAATATCAGGTAAACTCACCCTTCATAAATCCACTCGGCACGACGGTTTACAAGTACATCTTTGCAGAGCAGAGAACGTTGTGCTTTTCATCCAGGCCGCGCGGTCACCGCGTGCCTTAACCCTTTCTGGGCATGGGGCTGGGGAGCACGGCTGGGACCCCGCAGACCCCAGTCCATCCCTTATAGGGCTGGCAGCGACACATGGAGACCATGGCCAGCACAGCACAGAGGACACATTCCCCATTAAGAGGGCCCTGGAAACCCCACGGGGGAGAGAAGGAAACCCCACGTCCGGGGATGATGGGGATTTTCAGGAAGACTGTACACAACGCCACGTAAACCAGCAGCTGTCGTGTGAGAAAAACTACTTTCACAGCTTTAATTTCCTGATGAACTTTTCCATGTGCTCCTCTCCCAGAAAAGAAAAAAAAAAAAAAAAAAAAAGAGAGAGAAAAGTTGAGGAGAAAAAATCCCTTCCAGCAGCCAGACATCGTAACGAAGCTGGGTTTGTGAAGGCAGCCCAACGCTGGTGCAAGTTGTAAACAAACACTTCCCTTCTCCTCCCCACCCCACAACATCAGCGCGTTTTTGGACCGAGCGCTTTTCTCTCGGACAGTGCCAAAATCCCAAGGAAGACTTTGTGCCAGTGGAAGAAAGGCATGGTTGTTAGAAACCGCACGGCTCCAAAGTCGGAAAAGCGTTCGGCAGACAGAGGCTGGGCACGGGCAGGACGGGAGCGGGGAGCACCGCGGTTCTGTGCTGCAGAAAGGGGTACGGCAGGGTGCTCGATGGCACTGCTCCCGGTCATTGAAGAATCCCCACACTGAATAAGTTCATTTTTCATATTTAATGTAGTGTAAACATATTTTATAACTTCAGGAGGAATGCGGAGTGAGCGTTTTCACAGAACAAACAGTGCTATCTCCGGGACTGCTCTACTGAAGTTTAGTCTACGCAAGCTCTAACTCTGTCAGACCTATTAGAACAAAACTTAAAAGATTTACATGGGTAAAATCCAACACTTGGAAAACTAAGTTTGTAAAAAGGCAAATATTTGAAGGTACTAAATGGTGTCCAAGTATTAAAATGACGTTTTGGGGAAGTATTTAATACCAGAAGACAAATGTCTATTGGAAATGCTTACTACACATTATATTCTGCTTCTTATCTTGAAATAATTTACAGTGGAACAGAAAAGATCAAGTTTATGCTCTATTAGCATAAAGTTTAAACTGTAAGGGGTTTTTGACCTTGAAGTCTGAATTAAATAACGTCTACGATTTTTATTCTCCCTCTTTTTTTGCCCTTTTGAAATTTTAATTTGGGAAAAAAAAAATTAAAAGCTAACTAATTAAGTGTAATTTCATAGTGAATGAAATAAATTAATTAAACCATAATTGAAACGACAATATTAAATATGACAATATTATGCTGGAGTAGATCAGAATAAAGTCTTGACACTGCTGGATATCTTTTATACTGAAGGACAGTATCTGCAGCCCCATGACGTCAGTCGTGCTAGAATAGTTGGGAATGCATTGATAAATTGCTCCATCGATTCTGTTCTGCTTCACTTACCATAATTATAGCACAGTAATGGATGACATGAGTGATATATTTTTACTTTAGAGAAAAGCCAAGAGTTTGCCTGTTTCTTTATGAGATTAGACCAAATCCTTTCAATTAATACAGCATGATTGATATCTAAAAGTGTACTGGGGTAAGATACTTGCTTCATGTGCACATCTTTAAACGATATTGGTTAAATATTGAAATAGGATTCAAAGAGCAGTTTCAGTGCTTTAAATAACAGTGTCGTTTTGGTAATATGAAAGATGTACTGTCACAATTTTAAAAGACTTTTCTAGGCCCGTTTTAAGTGTTTTGATTTTCTTAGATCTAAAAGTCACATTTGCAGTTAATAATCATGTAAAGCCAGGGCAACCGGAACTTTTCTCCCAAAATCTATGGAACTCACTTAAATAATGCTCTGAGTGATCGGGGGCCCTCAATGAAATCCTTGGCAAGACTACCATTAGTTATGTTGGGAGAAAGGCTGAGAGGCCTGCATTACGCTTTTCAAACGTATTTGGTCCAGGCTCAGTTTTCAGCTACTCTTTGTCTAATACAAGTCCAAACGAAACCAACTGATGAGGTAGACGTGGAGACTGAAGGACAGCATTTCCTTCTGACTACCTGCTTCCAGCTCTGCAAACAGCTGTTCTTGAGACCACAGATGTGAATGAAGAGAAAGCAGAAGGTGAAGTACATCTTACTGTTTCAGAAGACCTGCTACATGGGGCACAGCCAAATAGCCCTTCTTCAAATCTACCAGCAGTAGAAGGAACGCAGCAGTGACCTGCATGGATTCCTCACCAACAAGATGTGGAGGCATCTGCACTCCCCTACTCATGTTTGGTTTTCCTTCTGATATTATGTTAGTGCAACTTACCATAATTGCAGGTAGTCATGTCCTAGATACAAAAAGTAATCCTCTTTTCAAACTTTTTAGATTATGCCACTGAAGAAAGAGCACCCTAACCCTATTGATTTAGGAATAAGTAACTGAGTTAACTCAAGAAGCAAAAGAGGAAACATATTCTTGCAGAGAAGATGTGAGCAAAGATGGGAGTAGGTGAGGAAGAGAGATACAAAACTTCTGTATCAAAAGACCAATCTGTATTACAGATGCACAGGAGAACACTCTTGCCTTGGTGCTGGTAAGGCTGGTAAGACATTGAAAGTAGAGACAAAAGAATCCTGAATGGGTGATTCGTACTTGATAAAAACTTTTTTCAGCCAGCCTATGATACCTTCATGCTGAAGAATTTCTACACAGAGGCGAGCAAAAAGACCAACACTCATGGAATTATGGATGAATCCAGAAATATCTGTTGGGGAAAAAGGACGTTACTGAAATGCAGTCCTACCTCACCCACCATTTCTTCAGGATACAGTTCAAAAAGACCATAGCCCATTTCTGTAAAAACTTTTAACCTGTCCCCTTCCCTATAGCAGTAAACATATAAGATTGATCTGTACTTATAACTGTTGAATTCATTACCTTCTCATGTTACAAAGGCTGTCACTGGAAATAAAGTGTAACCTGGGACGACTGTGGCAGCTATCAAACCTCCTCTGACACATTAGAGCGTCTGAAACCCAGACACCCAAGTTTACATCAGAAAATTCCAGCATGTAGCGAACAACTCAAAACCAGCTATCGACCCTCCTATTGATTTCTAGTGGGGAAACCAAGACAGGAAAAGTACCAGAAGAGATAGGATTTCTTTTCCTCTCCTCATCTCTAACTTAGTGGCTGCCAAACTCAGGTCTTCTCATGCTTAAGCCATCAGAGGTTTGTGTTGCAGCTAGCCAGGATGTCTGCCTAAGATAATTCAAGCTGAAAGCAGACAATGTGCAGTGGGAGCTGATTAGCCACTGACTTCCAACGTGACCTGTCTCAGTCCCAAAAGAAGCTTCTTGACAGTAAGATATGGAGGCTACAGCAGAGCTGAAAAAAATATGCTTATCTTTTCAGATGGTGTTTGAGAACATCTGACTTTCATACTTGGGCAATTAAGAGAGGTGCTTTCTGCAACTGGAAAGTCCCAACCCTGGCCTTCAAAGCATTTGGTCATATACTACAATAAGTCTAAAAGAGATTCTTTTCAAAATCTCTCTGCAGCCAAGATGAAATATAGTAAAGATTAAGTAAGCCTCAAAATAATTCACAATATTGAAAGAAGGTGTTGAAAAAGCCATATATTCCTCATTACTTTTTCTTCATCAATGAAATCAGCCTGCTGCATTTCAGCAACTTTGCTGAAAGCGTTCCAGATTTGTATCAGTGTAACTGAAGGCACTTTTGACCTTAGGTGGAGACTGGGGGAAATAATAACTATTGGTGTGATTTTGATTGTTCAGAATTTAAAAAGAAATATCTCACGTTTGCTGCAGATCATTTGTTTCATTCATTACATTCACATCTTAGCTCATACTTTCATATTTAATTTGGACATTGTATGGCCCCTCTTCAAATGAAAGCTTGGTTCTGAATCCCATGGATTTTGCAGTTGAATCTCAACCACGGGAACACCCTTTTCCAATTATAATGTGCGTGGCTGGGGTGTAAATCCTAGTGCATATTTTATACTGAAAGTCACAATGTTAGCAAAGCACTAAAGAAAACCTCTGAAGATCTCCCATAAAAACCTGATGAGTTTGTTGTTAAAAATCACAAACATTTTCAGCCTTTGAAAATGCAACTGTGCTGCAGTATCAGAGCAAGACCATCGTCTGTTGTTTTTAATTTGTTACGTTAATGGGCTGCAAGGTCCAAAGTATTTGACATATATGAACTCTACTGCTGCTCCCTTTTGTAAAGCTCCAGCATTTTTTACACAGCTCTGCAGGAACACAGAGTGTAACGTCTGGAATGTTTTGATCTTATCTTAAGTTTTTAATAACTTTCTTTTTTATATACTACATATTTCACATTTTTATTTTTTTTATTTCAAATCTCACTTTGCAGCTGTTTATTCCCTCCTGGCTTCAGAGGATTCTGAAGGTCCCCAAAGGAGAGCCAGGAAGGTGCCAGGCCCCACAGAGCTGCCCCGGGAGGTGCTGCAGAAGTGCAGGGCCCCCCCAGCTTCCCTGGCTGAGGAAGAGGAGGCAGAGGAAGGGGTGGCTGATCTGCGGGGGCCATGGTGAGGACACCAGTGGGCAGCTGCTCACTGGGCAGCCCTGCAGACACTTCCCAGCTGCTTCCTTCATGGCATTCCCGAGAAAGTGATGTGCCTCTCCCAGGGCAATGAAACCACCTTCTGAGATACAGCGATCAGATTGCACTGCGCTTCAACAGCCAGGCGGAATCAAGTCCTCAGGAGCTGTGTTTTCTTTCTGTTTTTTTTTTTTTTTAAACGGCAAAGAGAAAATACGAGTGCATGCATTTAGAAAGCTACACCAAACTATTACATAAAACTGCATGTTGGAGTGGGTATTTTAGTTTTTGGTGGGACAGCAGGAATAAGCTTATAAATCTAAGGCCCGGGGTCAATGCTTAAGAAGAGATTACCTCTAAGCTTTACTTATACATTCTATTTTGGCCCAACAATTTACAATGTATTTCTGGAAAAGAGAGCAGCCCCTGCTCATTCCCACTGGCACAGGGCACGTGGCAAGATGCATCTTCCTGAGAAGTCAGGGGCTAACACCTAAGAAGGGACGGTAAATTCCTGCTGAAGCCATAGAGAAGGCAATCTGATTGAGCTGCAGAGGGGATCAAGTAAATCTTCTCAGCTTCAGGCCGGCACTTTTTCTGGCTCATGACACAGGCTCTCATGCCGTCCCAATGGCTGTCGTACAGCTCGCCGTGACCCTCACCCCAACGGCGCTGCCTCGAGCCAAGACCTGGAGGGCTCCTTCCAAAACAAACCCAGACAACGCTTCTCTGAAGCAATGTTTTCCTGAACCGAGCAAGATGCAACTCCGCTTCCACCCACGTAGTAACCTATGCATATGCCCAGAGGCATGTGACCGAAGCACATGAAAATGTACGCACCACGCCAAAAGGGAGGCCAAGAGCTTACATCATGAGTTTTCAATGTAATTAGCAAATGGTGTCTGCAAATCTGCACCCCTACTTTTTTTTGAGGACACCAGTCACAGGTGCTACCATAGGGGCTGCCATCCAAACAGGGCCTGCACACTTCAGCCATGTCATCAAGCTCACAAAATGAGGCTGTGCAACACAAGCACCCTCACAGCACTCTGTCACTTCTGGGATGAGATTCGCAGTGCACAGAAATATCAGAAGGGATCATCAAAACATTACGATAGATACTAACATGGGATTCTTGTTCAAATGCTCACTTACATTAACATAAAAGCAATATATTTTAAATGTGCTTGTAAACACGTGCAAAGTTATTTCACTGACGGAGGCATTCTGAGAGCACGACGAGGAAGTCACACTGGTACCACAGCAGCCATCTGAAGTAATACTAACTGCATTATTTAGCAGAAGTTAATAGTACAGATTAATACACAGTACACGAGGATCATTTGAGTTTGTACTCTAGTGGCAAAGGAGGACGTAACGGCATGTTTGGACGGATGAATGTGGATGGCGGAAACCTGCAGCTGCACTTCCAGCATGGAGTTATTGAGCGCAGGCCAGACACAGCCCGAGCTCAGTCAGCCAGAAGCCCACAGCACAGGTCTCCATCCTGCCTCACTGGGCTGTGCTCGGTGAGCCCCTCAGACCCCCGATGGCTCCTTGTGACCAAAAGGAGAAGTGGCACGCTAACACCCCTGTTCAGCTGCACAGCAGCATGCTTCCCGGGTCTGCAAAACTGCAGACCATTTCCTAGAAGGTAAGGAAAAAGAGTGCTCCTTCCAGGAAGGCATTCCTCACTGTAAAAAGGATAGTATATTTTCATATACCTATGAAAAAAAGGGTGGTTATATCTGCCTGCTCTTTATTCTCCCTGGACTGAGAGGCATATGACAGAAAGCAGAGCGGGATCAAGTCCAAAGAGCTCTCCTCCTTAAGGATATGCTGCGCGGTATCATCAGCGAGTCTCAGCCAATATTGGCTAACAGTCGCTGTCTGTTTGCCAAGCAGAAGTTTGCCATGTTAAACTGTCACTATAATGCCACCTTGAAGAGGCGTTATCATCACTCTTGCGACGATACACGGCAACCGTGAACGGAAACGGAGGCCGGAGCTCACACATCTGAACAACAGACGACGCTGGTGCTGTGGATAAGTAACCCAGCCACAGAGCTGCTGCTTATCGCAGCCCCGATCCTGCAGATGGGCATTCCTGCAGCAACACTTACACCGTTCTGTGACCTTAGACTATGTCAATTACTGCATTTGTTAAAAATACCGAGGATGCAGTAACCTAGGTTTACTATTTTCCTGCTCTGAATACTGGCAAAAGCCACAAGATCCCCTAAGCATCTCATGGAATTGATCCTGCCCTAAAACAACACCCACAAAAATTCATTTCCAAGGCATCTTGCCCTAAGACCTTCAGGTAAACAACAAAGACAAAGCAGGGGCTGGAATCCGCCTTTCTCTGAGCTTCTCCTGATACTGAATTAGGTGTATAAAACCTGGACAAAGGAGAGCATTCCACCAGACAGAAGTGCTGTATGCTGCAGGAGACATATGGACCATATGGCGAAACACTTACTATAGCTGCACGGCTTAGCTGGGGTGCTGCATAAACCCCTCATTAATACGGCAAAGTTACAAGCTGGACTTACAGAACGCAGGACCTGAAATTTGGTTAGGTATTAGATACAGAGCGTGAACTTTTTTTTTTTTTTTTTTTACATTTAATAATGATGGTATAATATTGACCTTAGTAATTACAGACCGGAAAAGTGAACTTTGCATTAACAGCACCATATTGATTTCGCAAACGCGAAAGTACAAAAGCACTGTTACGTAAGCCTAAGAATGGTTCCAGTTACCACATCTGAAAGACCTTGAGACAACAGTAACTTGGAGAACACTGTTCTTTGTTCGGTAATAGCCCTAATGCACCTAACTGCCCTGCTCCCAAGCCCTAGCACTTACCGGCCCGATACTGCTTTCTGCGTGGTGCCCCAACTCCTTCCACTCCATACTTTGTGGAGCTGGAGTCAACCCTAGTGGGCCAAATGCAACTTAACTCATTAAAATAGTTTATTCAATATGTAATACATCAGTGAATTAATACAGCATTCACCGATACATTCTGAACTATTCCACCAGCTGTATGCAATGTTTCTAATACCCTAGCTGACGTTTTTTTAATTACATAAATACGTTGTGTAGCAAATAGCCGTTCATTATTTGGAAACTCCTGCAAATTATGTACAGTTAATTACATTCAGGTTGGTGTATTGGTTATAAATAACTGTGATAAAATGGTGATATCAACGTTGACAGAATTTTAGTGAAAATCAACATTTTCCTACATTGAAGTAACTGAGACCTATGAGCAGAAACACCGCCTCCAAAAATACAGTTGTAAATGAATAAAATGTGTGAGTGCACAAAACTATTATTTTAACTCACTACGTATTTTTCTCCTTCATTCCTTTTAATTGCATGTTTTGTCTTAATTTATATCTCAAAGTACTTAAGAAAACACCAGAGAGTTTTTCATTCCTGTACTTTTAAAAATATTCTACTAGTTTCTGATTTTTACAAGTTTGAAAAGGATTTTTTTTTAAACTATCAAGCCAACATACTCAAACTTATAAAGGGCTGAAATAGAGGCAGCTGACACATCATTGCTCACATACTCTGATTTTAAGCAGCATCCTTTTGCCCATCATCAGAAGAGCTGAACTCATGAAAATGCTATGCTGGATGTGATGGCCAAACATCTTTTGGACCAGATCCTTTCTAGGATATTTCTATATATATTTGCAGAGATGGGAATCCCAAACTTTAAAGATAGTATCTTAGTCCTGCTTAAAGGTCTAAGTGAAGAGTCATGTATGTTAAACTGGAGACCAAGCAGTAAGTCAAGCATGGGGACTGCAGGAGGTGGAAAACCTCAGCACCCAAAATAGCTGAACTACAACAGAGCTGTCTGACACACTGCAGCTATTTGGTTTATAATGAAATAAAAGTTGAACATAAAATCCTAACAAGTTATGGAGCTCATGCTGCTCCCCACTATGCCCTCCTATGAATCCATGCAGTCGGTCCCGGTTTGCCACAGTATAACAAGTCAAAATCAGCTTCCTGAAAAGGCATACCCACCATCTGCCTGGGGTTCAGCTACCAGCCTCCTTTTCCTGGAATCCCAGAAGTAGCAACCTGAATATCACACCTGTTTATCACGACAACTCCCTCTAACAGATCCTTCTGTTTCTCTGTCCTGACTATTATATCTGTTAGCATCCTGTAGCAGGCAAGGGGAACACGACCTCTTCCCATACACTAGGGAAGAGGCTGAAATTTTGAGCCACGGTGATGCAGCCTGTCACCAGGTGTGGATTAGCTGTTCCAAGTCAGTGCATGTCACAGAGCTTTGAGGATGTGCGGAGGCGTGATGAAATTTAACACAACAACTTATATCCTTGACTTACCACATCCTTCTCTGAAACAGTCATGGCCTGGAGGGACCATTTCCCATATTATGGTATGTAGTAAAATATAAAAACAAAACACAACTGAAAACCAGCAGAATAAAACTAAACAAACTGAAAAATTCAACCAACCAACCACCACCACCAACAACAAAAACAACTAAAAGGGGACTTGATACCTTTTGCAAGAAAAGTACTGCTAGATGTAAAGCTAGTGATATAAAAAGGGAAAAAAAGAGGGAAAGAAAAAAAAAAAAGAGGATTTTCTTCAGTAGGAGAAGTTTTTCTGCAAATTGGCAGTGAATCAGTTACTAAATGACATGCCTAAAATCAGCTGGTGGATTATTGGAAATGAAATCTTTGTCCCAGGAAAGCCAACGGCAAAAATCCTATTGATTTCAATGGGACAGGGTTATCTCTCTGGACTTAACAGTCAATCATGCAGAATTGGCAACAGAGTCCAAACGTCCCTGCTTGTTATTAGACCACGGAAATCCAAATTAGTTTGCTTCATCTGCACTTGTGACCAGCACACCAGCATTTTTTTTTTTTTTGGCATGGAGGTGCAAATAATCAGTGTGTTCAATTTTTCAACCCAAGCCACATAAATGAGAGCTCTGCTATTTCTCCCAACCATTTCAGAGTCCATTTTCTTCCTGAAATGCACAGGCAGCCTCACTGCTAATGGAAGTACCGCGTTTACAAACAGAGGGGAACTAAGCCTTTAGTGTTTTTGCATATTTGCAATACAGCGTGGTTGGGATGGGAGGATGGCTTATTGGAAGAGGAAGACGGTGAGAAACATCAGAAGAAATAATGTGATCCTTAGAGGCTAGTATTGCTGTCAAGTACACGCAGTCTTCACTTTTCCCAGAAAAGTCTTGGTGAGGAGCAGTCAAACTAAACTGCAGATACTTAACATTATAAATATTATATGGTGGTATAATGCTCCCATTTAAATGACTTTTTGTGAATAACCTTTCCAAATTGAAGTACTTGGAAATTCTTGGGTGGCAAAGCTGCTATTTATGACTAATCTTTTCTATCTGAAAGCAGAACCAGTTCCAAACAAATCAAAGGACAATAAGAGAGTAACAAAGCAAAAGGAGAGTGCGCGTGTGCAGCACACACTCATGCCAAAAACCAATAAACAGATTAACAATACTGATGCGTGCAAGAGGCACTAATACAGTGCCCAAAGTTCATAACTTAGGTTGAATGTTGCATGGAAATCACCACACATTGACACAAAATGGAGCAAACAAACGATACAAACTGTAATAAGTGTATGGTCCAAGCACGTGTCAGTGCAATACACAGAACGGGACCAGGAACATTGAAAGTGAAAATTTGAGACCTGTCAGCATCCATAGAATGCCCATAGAACACAGTCCCCCCTTTTAACCTTAATTTTTACTCTCTGCCTCAATTTCTGCTCTGCTTCTCCCATCATAGACGGGGCTACCTAGGCTGACAGCTGTCGTGGGCCGAGGTGGCACAGATGGGGCGGCTGCAGCTGCCTCTCACCTGACAGCCTGCGAAGCCCACCGGGACGTTTCCCCGCTCCCTTTATGTCTGTCTGCCCACATTTGCAGCAGTGCCTTTCCCTGGGCCTTTATGGAACTTGTCACCAACGCTGTGAGGCACAGGGCTCAGGAGGGACAACGTGCTCCTTCCCCCCACGCATTCGGTCAGTGGTCCACGTCAGGCCCTGCTGTAGCGCAGCATAACGTGCTTGGGTTCCCAGAAGGACAGCAAAGCCCTCCGCACAACTCAGCAGCTGGATGGACCCATGGGGCCCACGAGCTGTGTGTGGGGCCAGAGCTCAGAGTGTTAGGGCTCTGGGTCCGATGTAGGCCCTCACAAAGCTGTTCCTGTGCGGCTTCACTGCAGCTCCAAAAAGTTTCCCCCCGCTGTGACTCGTTTTATTGAAAAGTGCCAACCTCCTTCTTGCCTTTGTTTCGTCTTTGGGTTTGTGCCTAAAAATAAAGAGGGGGTTCATTTTTCCATGCCCTGCTTTGCAAAAAAGAAAAAAAGAAAAAAAAAGAAAAGAAAAGAAAGAAAAAAGAAAGCCCGGCTGCCACCTGAGCGGGTACTGAGACGTCGAGGCGCTCTCATTTCCTCCCACAACCAATGCCACCTGCACGCAGAGCCCTCAGGTCCTACCACCTTGGGAAGGGGGCCGTGTCGTGTTTACGGGACTGGCGTGTGTGCAGGGCCATTTTGGGTGGAGCTGAGCCCCCCGACTCAGCCACGTGTGTTCCCAAAAACTCTGCGTACCTCTGCGAAGCGCAGCAGACACGCTGCACATGGCTCCAAGAAGCATGCCGGCGCTCCCCAGCCTGCCAACGCAGCCATCACCACTGTATTTATTAAAAGCCATAAAGCCAGGGAAAGGCCCCCCGTTATATTGTCCCCGGCCTGCTTCCTATTAAAGCAGAAGACAATTAATGCAGACTGCATGCCCTTTACTTTGGATGGAGCTAAGATTTTGCTGGCTGCTACACCAAAACTTCCCATGCTGTGTTTACTGAGTTGAATATAATCTTTTCCTTTTTTTTTTCTTCCTACTTTAATTTCAATATTTAGAATAGCTTAATTATATCTGATATCTCCTAAATGTTAACTTGCTGCCATGGATACTGTACTTGTTTTAGGCTTTGCCCATAACCCAAAATGTAACTAAAGATTAATAGAACGCGGAGATATTTTTGGCTGCAAGTGAAATTTAATGAATAAACATTTAAATAAATTACCCCAATAATGAAACAATATGCTATTAATGCCTGAGCTATGCTAAATGCTTCACTTCCTTCACAATTCATGCAAATACTGGGGGAAAGAAATTACAGTGGTGAACTACATTAAACAAAATCCTTCCTAAACCACACCCATCAAACAGTGTCTCCACAGTATCGGGAACAAAAACGGTGGCTTGTCAGTCAAAGTGTCTAACTACGGCATATGGGTAAAGGTTTCAGTCTGCTATCTCCAGACTCATCTTATGGCCCGGGTTCAACACTACTGAACTGCTCTCCAGACAAAAGGCGAACTCATTGAAAATGGGTGCTGCGAGCTATCTGGTCAGCGCGGCCGTGCCGCCTGCGTCTGGGTGCACACAAACTACTGGCATGGGGAACCACAGCGTGCTTCGCAGGGCTTTAGAGTTTCCTAAGAGCTGAAAAAGAAGCAGCCTGAAGGTTAAAGCTGGCTAGTCAGAATGGCATACTTGGCTGCATATATAGCCAGGTGGCCTGGGCATATTGGCAAACAACTGGCAAACTGCCCAATACATATGGCTTAGATTGCTTTGCTCTTCCCATGAAGCCTTCTTAGACTCTTGAGCAAGCATTCATTTTAGAGCAAAATGCATCCAAGTGTTAAATAAAAGCTTCCCCCAAATACGTTGCATGTAACCTTTTCCTTTAAATAATAAAGAGATAACCATATTAAAATAAACTAATTGTATTTTTAACGCATTCTCGCCCTGCCTCTGGTTCGTTTCTAAGCAGATCTGCCCTTACTTTTTGTTAACTCCTGAAGTACCAGATAAACTACTTCATCCACATGTACTCTTTTTGAGGGGCGAGTACTCATTGCAGCATTTAAGCACTTAGCTCACCACAGCTCGTGCTTGCACTGAAAAGTCAGGCACTGGAGACACACGTTAGTAAGTGTCCTGTGCTGCAGGAGCCATGGCAGATGTCCCACTGACTCTATATTACAGGCAGAGAGTCACCTTTATTATATATTAAATCATGTTTTATTTTTCAAAAGTGTTTTCTATGACAAACTTCAAGCAAAGTCCCAGAAGAAATGTAAAAATGCAAAAAATTTAAATGAAGCACTCGACACATACTTTAGAGCAAGTATATGCTTAAGCATCAATCCTACAGCACAAGTCCTTGTGCTAAGGCTAGGGTAAATACTGCATTAAACATTCACAACAGCTTTGGGGAAAGGGCTAAACATATTTAAACAATTAACACATGCCGAACTCTAAGCCGGTGCTTACACGCCACTGACTCTAAGCAGAGGTTGTGACAAAGGTAAATTCTTCTAAATTAAAAGCAATGGGACTCCCGTTGAAAGCTCAGTAAATGCTTAAGTGTTTTGCTGAACTGAAGCCTCAGTTAATGAGAACCAAGAAATAATTCTCCGTTCTAGAAAAAAATGTGCTTGCTCACCCTCATTCCTCTAAAAACCCTTCCTGCTTCAAAAACGGGGCACTGAAGTATGGGAAGGCTTTGAGCAAAATTAAGACAATAACCTTACTTTAGTTTTAATCAACTCTGAACTACAGTTCTGTAGCAATAAAAAATAAAATAAAATAAAGTCCGAAATGAGAAAGCTACAAAGTTTTCAAAAGGCTGTTTAATAGCTAAGAATGATCCCACAAGTAATTCTGCATTTCTAATAAAATAAACCTTGATATTAATATGTTTCAATTAAAATAAAGGTCTTGTTAGCGTTTTTAAAGCAACTATGTCACCTGCTAGCAAAAGCAACTTCTAACAGCCTAAGCTTCACAATCCCCATTTCTGAGAAAACAAATACACACAGCATATACGGCTTCGGATCCGACCTCAGCCAAATTCTGCAGACATTACTCCTGCTCAATCATTTAATCTCCTTGTCATTTTGGGTTTTTGACTGGGCTCCCTTTCCTCTATATTTTGCTCGTTTTGTATATTTGAATTATGAAATCATCAGGTCAGGGAGTAATTTACTTATATAGATTCTTATTTATATAATGTCTATGTACAAGGAGGACCTGACCTTCACCAGAACCCCTATAAGCCATCATAATATAAATAGCGTACATTATTTACTTAACTTCCTTGCTTCAGTTTCTTTAAGGGGGGAATAATATTTACAGGGATGTTGTGAGGATTAGCTCATTACTTCAAGAGCCTTGAAGATGAAACATGCAATGTAAATGAGAAATATCAAGTATCAGTGACACTGATGAAATTATCATCACCATTGTTAAGAGCGGAGTTCAAGAGTAAAATTAGGAGAGAAATGTGTCTTTCCGCAAAAGTGCCTTGCCGTAGGCCGAATCACCATGACCTTGGTGCCATCTTTTCCTTCACCTTCCTCATCCCCCTCCTCACTGGCAAAGAGCATCTCTTGGAGCGTTATGAGAACATCTCCACGCCAAGTTGGACACACTCCAGGAAGAGCCGTCCTCATCCAAGGGCAACACGTGCAGCACGCTCAGGCAACTCGCATGGCCTGGATGAAGGAAGAGAGAGGGCAGGATGGCCAAACAGGGAATTGCTGCAGTCCTGCACCCACTTGGTTGCTGGGGACTTGGCAATTGGGGATTTATCTTGACGGAGCAGACTGGAGACTCCAAAGATGGCAGCAAGTGGGTAATTCGTGCCTCAGAGCCATTCAGATTTGGACAAACCAAACTTCTAGGTCATGCTGAGGCTGAGCAGGCTGAAATCTGAGGACAAACTTCCACGCTGCCCAGTGAACGCGTGCTCAGTACAGATGCACAAGAGGCAGGGAGGCTGCCGAGTTTTGCAAGGCAAATGCAGGAAAGCCTTCGGAAGACGAGTAGAGTTACCAACCATTAGACGTAACCCAAGTACGCCAAATAAAATCAGTGCTCCAGACCAAAATTTGCTTTCCACCTGGGGAACAAGCAAGACAAGACATCAAGGGGAAAGGGAAGAGGGCAACACCATATGAACCAGGAGAAAATCCTTGCCCGAGTTGGTTGAGGGCACAGGGACTGAGGCAGTGCCAGCTGGGTGGTGGGAGCAGGCGCGGCAGCCGCCCTGCCCTGCCCGGCAGCGCACACGCGAGGGCTGCGGGTGATCTCATTTCCAGTAGTTGAGTGAAGTAAGTGCGTAAGTATGCAGGATTGGGGCCCTGGAAACCATGGAGAAACTGGGTTTCTCTTTTTATTACAGACAACTGCAGCGTCTGTGGACTGGTGCAGCAACGCTCGTTTTCCCCGGAGAATCGTGCCCTGTGATTTTATTTTATTTTTAATATATAAATGCCTCCACGAGGAAGTTTTGATTAAAAATAAAGACTTGAAAAAGAGGTTAAAAATATTGTCTGGCTAAGTAAATATGCAGATTTAAAGCACATGGATAAAAATGAGTGTTGCCATAAACACTGAGCATGTTTCCAAAAAGAATTTTGCAGAAAAGATAAACTTTTCCTAACTGTATTTTGATTAAAGTTTTGAAGCTGTTTATTAGAAGTAATTACTTTTCCACAAGGAAAAACAGATGTATCGATGCAGGACTTCATTTCTGCTTCTCCTTTGTGTGGAAGTGCATGTGAAAAGTGTTCCTATAAATACAAGAGCTAGAATATTTTATGTCACCGTAAGGATAATAATGAATTAGTGCTTACTGTGCCTGTAAAAGTGAGCAAGGCAGCTTCTTCTGCTGGTCCTCGCTCTGACAAACTTACTGACTTCCCTGAGATTTATAAAAGAAGAAACTAACAGAGAGTATACAACTTTTCTTAAGAGCTTCAGAAAGTTGGTTTTTTTTTGTTTGCTTGTTTGTTTTTTATTTTGCACTTTTTCTTATGAACAACTTATAAACTCTGCATCCCCAAGTGCGGGGCTGAAATATTCTTTGTCCCCACCACTGCTGGTCTTTGCATTTTTAGAAAACTTATCTGGCTCCTGCTGATCCCTACAGGCCGTTGGTTGAGCGGGATCCAGCCCCAGAGCTCATCCACCTTTTTCTCCGAGACAAAAGGTTGTAAAGGAGGCCAAAAGCTCTGCGCTTTGATAACGTTCCCAAACATATGGGAACGTACGGCTTCATGAAACTGCATTTAACAGATGTTTAAAGAAAGACAACTAACAGATCCAGAATGTAGTAATGAGGAAAAAAGACAACGTACATAAATTCAGCTGCATGTCTCTTTATAGCGCTACTAATGCCCTGGAGACAAAATGCAAATGAGTCTACTTATTTGCAATATGACACTCTCTATTTTATATTTAATATTTCAGGTCATTACTAAAACTGATTTTCTTTGGAAGTGCTTTCTTCTGGCACCTAAATGGAAGAAGATTTACGCAGTCTGTGGCGTATTATACTTTGTCGGTTCACAGAGTCAGGAAAAAAAAATCTCGACTATCAATTTCAGATTAAAAAAAGTAAATGAAGAGGCCCTGTGCGAGCTGTGTATGGAGGCCCTCCGCCACGCGAGCGTCCTGGAAATAGCTTTCTTTTTCCATTTTGAAACTTCTGAGCCCAAAATTTGAGTTGAGATAGTTTGGGAGCCCAAAGACCAACTGTTCAGTTTAGCAAACCAACAATGTCTGCTCATTTTGTCCCAATCTTTCCAGCTTAAATATTCACAATGTGCCATTATTACTGAATCATTATCTGCCTTTAGCTCTGACAACAGCATCATAAGGGCTATGAAAGGCTCCTTTCTTCTCGTGATTAGTCTCTAAAACATTTCCTCATCTTACAGTGCTTTTCAGCTTCCCAGAATGCACCGCTCAATTACAGTGCTGAAATTAACTGTATGCCACTCTTATTTATTGATAAAAGAATAATCAAGTGCTCCAGCCCATAGCCCGCTTTGGCCACAGGTTTTATATCAAGTTTCAAGTAATGCATTTTTTAACTCTTTGAATTCTTTTATAAATGGACGGCATTGTCTGCAGCGCGGTGACAACACGGTGCCGCTCGCTGTGTCACACGAGATAAAACACCCTTCATTTGTTTGGTGTAATCTTGTTGAAAATAGTCTTGTACGGCTGACGCTTTAAAAATTAATCTTGAAAGGGAAGAGTTTGTTTATCGTTACGACTGGTTGGGATCCAAAGAAATCAGAAGTAAATAGAAGAGAGATACAGGACTTGTTAAACTCCGGTCTGGAAGTGCCTGAATTCCACACATGCACAGCAAAAGGCATTACAGTGCATGCGGAGTAAGGCTATTGTAGTCGGTGAGCACAGCGAGAAGACTTCTTACTGCTCCCTTTGTGGTGTGATCCCAGTGTACAAAATATTTATTTAAAAAAAAAAAAAAAAAAAGAAGAATAAACTATGGGACTATGGCTTTTCTAAATGGGCTATTTTGACTTTGACATTAAATTGTGATTAACAGATAACACGCACAAAGCAAACGGCCTTATGAACAATGGGTTTGCTTCTGTGGAAGCTGGCGGTGAAATTCCTATCAACTTCAAAGGGAGCAGACTCGGGCTCCGAGGCCGTATCACTTCTACTGAAGCAAAAAGATTTTCTATCCAATACCAAAGAATAACATGTAATTGTGCTATAGCTTAGTCCGGTGCAAGAATGAAAATAAAAACACTTTCTAAACCTCAAAGATACTTGCTAAGCCATGTATACATTAATCATTTATACCACATGATTATTGTTCATTATTTGGGCAATAACAAATGGAAGGGTGTGGGGGTTAGTGTGGGTTTTAACAAACCGCATTCTATTTAAGCAAAGCCAACTATTAAAGAAAGACCTAACTTGCCAAACCAAGATAAATATATGCCATTATTATGATCACATAAAAGCTACTACTCTCAGCATTACAATTTCTCTTATAATTGGTACTATTATAATTAAATGAATGCATATGTTTACAGTTCTTCTTTGAATGGTAAAGTGATTTAGCAATGATGGTGTCTCTAATTTCTTTTAACTGTACTGGCAAACTTCACTTAAACAGTGGTCTGAATACCATGCTCCCACAGTAAATTAGCAAAGCTTCTACTAAAGCCTATATATGTTCTTATAGAGTATAACTGCATCAGAACAGCACAGATTGTCATGCACAGGTTAAAAAAAATGCATACTTCTCATATGGAATAAAGTATGGTAAAATTCTTATGTAAAATACGTATTTAAAATATGAATGAGCGAGTGGCACACTGGTCAAACGCACAATACAGGTACCCAGGACGATCTGTGCATGTTTAAGTAATATTTAAGTAATACAGCTCAATCTGATGTCTGGGAGCCACCAGCTTACATGAAAAGGTGACAAAGCACGGGATGTATCTTATATTCTCCAAGCTTTTGTTCACACTGTCTCATCGTTATTATAAACTAGTGCTAGAGAAGTCAACAAGAGGGTTTTTTTTCAGATAATCCCTTTTTATTTTTATCTGCCACAAGAATTTGTACGGTATCTGCCAGCACAGTGTCCCAGCTCTTGGATGACAGTGGGAGACTGGGCCTGGGGGCCCATTAGTTGCAGTACTGGTTTTTGGTGCAGCACCAGGACAAGTCTCATGTGTGCCCCGTGCGAGAGCCAGAGCATCCCCAGCTCCCTCAGCGTGCCCAGCCCCAGCTGGAATCCTGCAGCACCCCTCTTCCCTAACCGCAGTGAGGGCACTCAGGACTGCCTGCTATTGCAGGACTTAAGGGACCTACCTGGAGGGAAGACTTTGGGTACATGTTTCTCATGGCTTGACCAAAAATGCTGCAAACATTTGGAAAGAATCTGAATTAAGATTGGGCTGCCTCCTCTTCATTTTGGAATTCCTGCGAGTCGAGCCACGCAGTTGTTTTAATTTGGGTTCGAGATGTTGATTTGGGCACTGAAGATACCAGAAAAAAAAACCACCAGAATTTGTCTACTCAGAGTGAGAGATGGTTGAAAGACAAAAGGAAAAGACCTGCAGGCTGGAACGTGGGCTGTGCGCAAACCCAGCGTGCCTTATGGCTGCGTGTCAGCACACAGGCAAACAGACCAGCAGGAAAGTCTGCTGGGGTTCCTCCACACCAGCTGAATACAACCAGCAGCCCCCGTCAAAGCCACAGAGGTTTGGGATGCTGCATGCAGGTCATTACTCAAAAGGCTTCGTAGAAGGTTAAACTAACAAGAATTAAGAAAATAAAAACCCTTCCAGTAAGCTCGATCAGTAATTCTATTAAGGAAAATACGGTGAGCTGTAACGCTGGAGTTTAATAAGTGAAACACAGCAAATATGTGAACAGAACTTCTGACTTAATATTCTTTAACAGATGTTTTATAAAGTACAGATTTAAAAGATCTGCCTGTCTTATTGTTCTGGCTGTTGCCATATTACATAGCTGCATTTTCAGTCCCAGATTTTCCCAGCTGTAACAGTCAAATAGCGAGGGGTACAAGCCTGGATACTTTAGGCAAAATGCCCAAAATTCCTTTCTCCCATGGAAAAACACCCCAGTCTAACGGCCACGATGAGAAGGTAGAGTTAATCCTTTTGGCAAAGGAATAATCTACATACACTTAAAAATTGATATGGTCATTTTAATGCACACTATTTTACGAATGATGCTTTAACTATGCTACCAATTAGCAGAGCCTTAAAATACCTCACTTACAGAGGCCTGATAACTGTCTTTCCTAACCTTTAAGTGACCTTTTTTGTTTTTGCCATGCTCATAAACCAGCATACGAACAATCAAAGAAAATGGCACCGAACATCTATTCAAATGTTACATATAAAAAAAAGGAAAAAAAGGAAAAAAATACGGAATAAAGAATAAAAAAATAGAGAAAAAGCAATGAAACCCAGCTGGCCAGCCAACTTTTAAAAAACCATAAGCAGGAAACATGCTTTTTTAATTGGATGGGGAAGACAAGATCTGGAGTAGGTGCAATTTTATTACTGCAACAGCGCTTCGCAGAGCCCACGCTATTTTCAAAGTATGAGCCCCGCGGAGTGCGATCGGACATCTGGAGCGCTGCTCTGGCACGATGCTGCGGGACTCGGGCTCCCATTGATCTCTGCACTGCCAACAAACACCCAAACCTCTCCCGCGGTACTGCGTGATGCATTCTGCTCAGCAGAGCACAGAGAAGGGGTTTTGCTGTTAGCCCAGGGGTACAAGCAGCGCTTCAGATGTTTGGTCTCTGCAACTCCACAGAAAGTCAGAAATGAGGCAGCTTTCAAGAGCAGGCTGTGGCAGCGCATTTGAGGCTATTGAGCTTTTCAAACACACCTAAAATAGACTCTGCAGTATTTCATCTGAAACTGTGTGTATTCAAACATATGGCTAAGGGAAGGGATACATGCAAGGGCTTATGCATGCGCAATGTTTAGCATCTACTTCCAAAATATATCTTAGGAGAATGGAAAGAGGCCCCCAAAGCAGCAAATATTACTCGCTTGATTATTAACATCTTCTCCTTTTATACCAGCCAGTTGAAATCTATGCAATCGCTGGGTATTTTTGGTGGCCTCTCAATCATGTCAAAGATCATAAGCCAAGCAGATGGCGTACATCTGGGCTTACCCAGCAGTAAGGAAAATATTCTCCAGCACAGGTAGAATGATAAAGATGGGTTTAAACATACACCATTCATTTTGGACCCGTGGAACGGGGTTAGCCCTGTGTATCTGTTTACCTGTCTGGAGCAGGCTGACCTGGAAAGGCCAAACAGCAAACAGCGCTCATGACGCGAAGCGAGAAGCAGCCTTGCAACATCTCCTGCACAGCCCTCCACACCGTGCTGCACAGGGCCAGCTGGGCACAGAAGGAAAGAGTGAACAAAGCAGCCGTGCAGAGAAGTGACTGGGCCCAGCGCCCGGCGGGCCTTTCAGCAGGGGACATGATGGGGGGCCGAGCCACCCTGCAGCAAAATCACCAGCGGAGCTCTGCTGAACTCTGCGGACTGGCATCAATCTGCACCGCGAACCTGCCCCAGCCCCTGGGACAGCACTTCAGTTTGTTTTGGACGCATCGTCTGAGTTCGTATGAGCAACAGGTTGAGGGCCAAAGTCTGTCCTGGAGCACTGCTGTGCCTGCTTACGTAAAAGCCAAAACCGCTCCTGGCTCGGACGGCCCAAAGACGAGGCTTTGGGTTTCTAGGAGCTGCCTCAAAACACCCAAGAAATTTAGGAACGTTATTAGGAAGTGCCTCTTGCTGTTCTCACGTGAAGAGGTCTTAGCTAGGTTTAATGGATGAAATTAGCAATATTTATTATTCATAGGAGATGTAGATCTGTGCCTCCTAACAAAGCTTCGACCTTTTCTTCCATCAAACTCAGTCGTGAAGGGACCACCTACCTGCCCCAGACCTGGGCTACAAGTCCAAAAAATTACACAATTGTTCATTTCTGTCACTAAAATGTACAGCACGGAGCATGGCAGTCCTTGCTATAAGCGCTCAGATGTAACTAACTTTGCACACAGCCTGACTTAGACACTGTGCAGCTCACAGAGCATTTGCTTCATTGTACCCAGGATCGAGATGCCATGCATACTTCGTTTGTTCTTTCTTTTCTTTTCTTCTTCCCCACCTCCCCCCCCCTTCTGAAATACCAAAATATCAGATAGCTGATGACAGGGAAGAAATGTTAACACTGTAGTTTGAAAGTTTTTAACCCTTACCTTTCATCATCTAACACTTATTCAATCTCATGCCCCTTGCTTCACTGCTTCAAAACCTCCCGTACATACCAAGGCGATGACCACAATGTAAGCTTGTGCACTGACTGATTAGATTTAATTAGATGGATACTTTGTTCGACTGATCTTTCAGCTATAGAGTATTGGGTTACTTAACCATATCGGTGAAAACACTGCTTGCATGTCTGAATGCAACGGATGTGCGACACTGTTCCACATTAAAAAGTGCAATAGTTGGCTAAGTTTTAATGGCTAGAGATTTACAGATAAATGTTAATTGGGTTTGTTCCCCCATTACACCAGGCAGCGTAGCGAGGCACGATGCCTCTGTGTATAACTCTGGTCCTGCCAACATCCTTAAACTATCACAGCTATAGTAAAACTAGAGTAAAACACCTTTAATTTATGTATTTTTTTTTCCCAAACTTTGCTCCTTTCTGATTTCACTGCTTGCATTCCCTGCTGCCAGCCCCTGTGCAGCACACAGCCGGTGAATGCGACCGGCTCAGCCGTGTTACCGACGGGGGAACAAACCCAGCTCTTTGGCACTGCTGTGTCCCACAGCCAAAGCACAATAACTGCCCTCAGTGCCCAGCGCTCTCTTCAAACACAACGAGCTCTGCTGTTAATAAGAGCAAAGCAAACCTGGCGTACAGGCAATTACTTTGAAAAAGTCTTTGGGCTCGGTCAGCCTGGCAAAGAAATCCCTCGTACAGCTATGCTGGCAACCTCCTCCACTGTAACTGTACCTTATACAAATAAAAAATGCTTTTGCCAATAAAGTTCATACTAGGTCCCCCAAAGCAACGGGTTGTTTTGACAGAAATGCCTTTAACACTACGCCTTTTGCCAGTACACAAATGCTGTACACAAAGTGACAAATTTAGAAGTAATACATACTGCCATTACTTGGACTAAAGTTTCTGCTTTGTAGAAGTGGTTCAGATGAAATGATAATAATAAAGATTATGTTTATTCCCCTTCTCCTTTGTATTTAACTTCTTTGTCTTTTATTACTTTTCAGCTGATCGCTTCTTCTTCACCCAGACCTCACAAACAGGCATCGAAATGAAGTCTATAATACAACTTTCCCTTTAATTCAATACTCAGAGCCGCGTAGGATACTGCTTTTAAAAAAACAGCTCCATGTAATTATTATAATCTCGGTGATACCCAGAGCTCAGCTCCCCCCGGTCAATAATTAGTGCGATTGCGGCTTAATACAATTTTCTTTTTTCCCCCGAAGCAAATATAATCTTTTTAGATCAATTTGTAGATTGTTACCCTAGAGGAGGACAACAATGTAAACACAAGGGTTTTTTTAATACCCTATTAACTCATTTAATTTGCACACAGATAAAAGCGTGACAACGTTTCGTCTCACTCGCCGAGGGACAGCCCCTACCCGGGCAGGCTGCTCCGGACAGCGGGGTGAGGAAGTGTCTTTGCTGGGAATGCAGCCTGCAGCCTGCCCGCCTTCCTCATGGGCAGAGGCCCCGCGGAGCCCACACTCAGCCCCAGGATGAGGAGATTCCCATGAGGATGGATGGGGCCAACCATGTCTCAGCTACGCTACCACCCAAGGAGCCACACAAGATGCTTTTGCAAGCTGATCTGCTTGCCCTTCAGATGCGTTATGCAGCTGAAGTCACTCAGCCACGTTTTGGGCAGGTTGCACCTGCACGGTGGGACAAAGGGGACAAAGTCCAGCAAAAGGAACGCCTCGCTTGAAGGCTCCTTCAGACAACTGCCCAGAGCTCAAGAGTTGGCTGCAGTACTGTTCCCTGCAACTGCATGTGCTGCTGGGGCATGAATAAAAGCAGGAACTTCATGAAAACACAATGTTACAAAAGCACTCTATCTATAGGAAGACGACCGGACGTTATTGTACTTAAACACAATGAGGAATGTGTTGCACAGACACATTTTTCCATTGCTGCTTCCACTACTCTTCTAAGTACACATTTCTGATGATAGCTCTTGGTTTAATGACTTTTTGGAGACAAAACAGGTCTTTGATTATGCAGCGTATGTAAGAAAACAGTGTTGTGACAGACAAGGGAGAAATGAGGGGACTTTTGAAAACAGAAAGGAATGCTGAATGGAAGGGACAGCTAAATGAGATGTACCAACAAGTTGGCGCTGCAAAAAAATCACCTAATTGAAGAGGAGTTTGTATGAATACCATCTGGGAGCACCTAACAAGCCCTTCTGCAGGCTGAAATAAGAGTTTGCAAACACATCTCTGCCTGGATACCATGAGCATGACAGCACTTGGACTTACAGTGCAGGTGAGCTATAGGAGAATAAATCTGTTTACAACAAAATTACAGGTCTGCCTGCATGTAGATATCTTTCTATATCCTATTTTAAATGTACACTTGCTCTTCAATAGCTTTTTTTGGAGACAATATTCATCAGTCAGCTGAAGCACATTTAAATCATGAATATCTCTGCAGCCAATGAACAATTTGAAATCTTGTAGGAGTTTCCCTGCCACAGCTGTGTGCCCAAAGCACAGCTCCTCCAAAGCAGGTAGGTCTGTAGGTGTAGGACACCGGTTAGCCCAGAGCAGGAGCACCATTCCCCAGTAGCAATTTTGCCCTGTCACCCACTGTCCTGGCATCTCCCTGTGCAGCAGTGTCCTCAGCCACTGCTCCAGCCATGGGGCAACATTTCTGCCACAGGTTGTGCTTGGACATTAATCTCTACAAGAGCCGAATTTGCCACTAATGCAATCAGAAACAACGGCAAAAAAGGCTGCCATTAATGAGAGCCAGCTTAACGTAACAACCGACTTGCACATTTCTTATCTGAAAACACCTCCCCCTGGAAGCCGTGGATACATTACTGGCTTAAAAAGAATTACGAATGCATTAATTCTTGTCAGATTTGTAGTGTCCTAACCCACAGCTGCTTCACCCACTGACCTGGTAGCACAAGTGAGAGCTCTGTAATTTGGTAAATGAGGGCCCAACTGCGCACCGTGCACTTGGGCTGTTATTTGGTCCTGCCGTGAACAAGGATACCCATTCAGGCACCAAGATCATCATTAAACAAATTTCTAGGATCTTTGGTCTGAAAATTAAACCATTTTCTTCCTCGCTATTTTGGGTTTATACACTAATGCAGGCTTACACGCGTTGATCCTGCCTGAGTCAGCGTGGGCTAACGTTAACATGGAGAGCATGGAACTGAGGAAAGTGCTGCTGGGTTTTGGAGGATGAAATGCTGACTTCAAGAACACATTGCAAGCTGTCCTGTGCTGTGGCAAAGTGATGGAGTGGGCATTTGCCGACAGGTTGGCTCTAAGAGAGCCTGTGGCTGGGGATGGAGGCAGCTTGTACCGGCATGGTATGCATGTCTGAGAGGATCTATCCAGCCAAATGCAGGAATCACTGTGCGAACACTCTCCCATCCTGGCCCTAGCATGGTTATTCTGCTGCATGCCCCCTAAAATAACCATCACCTGTGCTTCCTAACACAGCCAACGTGAGGAGCCCACTTGGGGCCTGTGCACACGAAGACTGTGAAAGCCCTACTCCTTCCCTGCTGCAGGGCAGAAACAGAGCTGCTTCCATCGCAGGAAAGGAGAGAACATCCTGACAAATGCCTGCATTTTGGACGGGTGACAAAGCTGTCATGGGAAAGAGGCAGCAGCTCCCTTCGAAGCTGGGAGGTGGGGAGCAGGATCAGGAAACTTCTGAGCTCTTCTGGCAGCCCAGGTCTGGCACCGGGCCACCGAGCCCCACTCCTCACAGCACATCGGTGCTGCAACGCGAGCAGATTGGCACCCAAGGCTCGGTGGCTGCTACACAGTTCCTATGAAATACACGGAGTGTTCAGAGACCTGAGTCCAGCACCAAAATTGTTGCACAGCTCACACCCACCTCCGTAATTAGCACGGCCCCGTACCCCGTGAGCCAATTCCGCACGGAGCGAGGCCTGGCTCGGCTGGCTCCCCAAGGTGCCCGCCCCACAGGGACACTGCCACGTGTACCGAGGGCCGTCCTCACACACATTCACTGTTCTTCACAGAGGGATCACGGAGGGAAGGGCTTGTGTGCGTAGGGTGATGGCCAAGGAACCCAGGAGGAAATTAAACTGGAACGAAGACAAAGAGCTTTTAAAGCCCTGCGGTGTGCACCCTGCTCTTGGGTTTCATACGGTGTGATGTGCCACCAGAACCTGACACCATCCCTGCTCCCTGATGCTCAGCATTTAATTTGGGCTTTGTTCTCCATAAAAATTGCCAGAATTGCTTCTTATTTACTTTACCACTGCCTGGTGCCTGGCCCCTCTGCCTGCATACAGGAGCCTCAGTGCCAAAGCTGACCAGTGAGAGGGGCAAGGGCCTCTGCAGAGAACACAGGCACCCAAATGCACTGCAGGGAGCTACGTGTCACCTATGGCTGGCAGAAGTAGTACCAGATCTGCCTGGGCAGTGATTTTAACCATGTTTTTTTTTTATTAAAAGTAGACCTTTTCTCTCAATTCCTCAAGTTTTTAGAACATTCCTTAAAAGCACGCTTTGATTCATGATGTTAATTGCATTCCTCTGCAAACAGCAGAATTCCAGTTTTTAAATATGCATAGGAAAAAGTTCTAAGAAGAAATATTTTCATAAATGTTAACATTACCAAAGTCACCGTTACTGCTAAGTAACGAGCTTCATATGCAGGATTTCACGGCTATTTTGTTCTTAACCATTTCTAAAACTTCAGCACATCCCAGTGCTGCGGACCTGATGCACGGCTCTTTCATTCCCACTATTGCATGGTGCAAATTCCCAGGTTTTGCTGGTGTCAAACTGGAGTCACACAGTGACACAGGCCCTAGCACAAAGAGTACACTGTATACATTTTTTTTATTGTGTAATTTATTGTTTTTTTCCACTGAGCTGGCTATATTGTTTTATCCAGTTGCGTGACAGGATGTCTAGGAAACAGCTGAAAGAATTATTTGCAGCGAATTTAAAACACACTGCATCAGAAAGATGCAGACGCAAAAATCTTTTAAAGCAAATAACAGGGTGCTTGCCCCCATGTCATGTCAGGAAACTTAACTCCTTCATATCTTAACATGCACGCACAATAGGCACAACAGCTCTGCTCCTTTATGATGTGTGCTGGTGTCCCTGACCTCGCTTTACCTATATCAAAGTCAAAGTCAGTTTCCCAGGCTTTCCCAGGACACCGGTGGACAGAGAGCAGACAAACAGCCTTCCTCTCCCAAACACGTCTCCCAGCGTAGGTTGGAAACCTCTGCAGATGCATCCGTCTCTCTCCGTCGATGAAAAACACACCCACGTGACTCTTTTTGACTAAACACCTAGCTCTGAGACAACTAAAGGAGGATTTCCCTTCCAAACCTGGAGAATAAATCTCTCTAAATTAAAGAAAACAATCTGGCAAGAATGAAGCTGCAAATATCACGGTTGAAAAAAAAAGTTTTTGCAGGCTAAAACCTGCACAAATGCAGGCATCTCAGGAGTGAGATATGCAATTTTGATGTCAGGACTGCAAATGCCACTGTCCCATGCTAGCAGAGGGTACAAAAAGTGTGATTTTTCTCCTGTCACTGCAGACATGCAAAGAACAAGTCCCCAAGGCCTAGCTGGAGGGTGGCCTTTCCTTCAGGTTTACAAGGTTTTGTGAGCTTAAGCAGGACAATGGATATTATTGATACACTGCTTCTGAAGCTTAATCACAAGGAAGTGAGCCCTCAAACCAGTCCTGCTGCTTACAGACAAGACTGAAAAGCCACATTCTCCACTTACTGACACTGAGAATATTTCACCACGGCCACAACCACCCACCAGAGGACATTGGCACTTGAGTGGCACAATCACCAGGGCATCATCATCTGGATCCAACGCTGAGATCTTCAGAGCCAGTCGGTACACGCTCTTCAGCTGGGAACATTCCTCACATGCTTAATTACAGCAGGACTTTCATGCACTCAAGTGCCCTCGAAGCACCCAAATGTAGGATCCCAAAGGGATCCACCCAGCACCAAATATATACATATATTGGAAATGCGGGCAAGCAATAAGCCCAGGGTTACTGTGTACTTGTCTCTAAGGTTCCCCCACAGTTAACTGCTTAATCAAATTTCTTTTAACCATTGCTTGTTACTGGCCAGCAATTTTATTTACCATCAATGTCCATTTTGAACTTTTTAAAAAAGATATCTGTATTTGCGTCACATCCAACAATATTGCTTAAGACCTCACAAATCCTTAGGCTTGTTTCCTTTTAACCCAGAAAAGGAAGTTTTTGAAACAGTAGCACTCGCTTTTACAAAATCCAGGGTTTGATTAATCTGACTAATTAATCTTCACACAAATGGCATTATTTCCATTTCATGGAAGAGGAAACTGAGACACAAGCAAGTCCCAAAATCCCTGAAGAGGTCAAAGGCATACTATAAGAGCTGATTTCTTCACTAGGCATAGTCTCCACATCTAACTTCCCAACAGGCCTTCAAATTGTGCATTTACTGTAGGTATCAAATTAGAGCAGACTTTAGAAAGTGTTAGAAAAGTCATCCCAACAGTTATTTAATTTCTTCCACTGTTATTCATAGCAGCACTGCAAAAAATCAGCAGTGCATTAGACAACAGCATAGGTTTAGTGGCACGGGTTTTACTTGGCTGACAGTCAATATACATTGAAAATAAAATACATGCCAGACTCTGAACTATGGAAATCACAGAAGCCAACAGAGCTGTGCTGTTTTACTCTAGCCAGGAATCTAACTCAGTATCTGCTACAAATATATACTAAATAAAAAAAGGCAATGAGCTCTGCTACATAAATAGCATCTCTCTACACTGGCATTCTACCCACCAGCAACCGGTCACTGGAAGAGAACCGAGAGCATGCTTTTGGCATTGCCTTGGAAGTATGTGACTGCCCAGAAGAATGAGATCCAAATCCATCTCTCTCCTTGTGCAGGCGGTTGTGTGCAGCGTATTAGAGTTCTATCTGTTTGGTTTTTATTCTTTCAGGTACTTCATCAGTTGTGAAGACAGAGGTGACAACATAAAAACAAAGACCAAGGGACGAATGTTACTGCTCCAACACTTGTGGGATAAAACAGAAAGCGTCATTGGAAATGCCTGCTCTGGAGATATCAACACGCAATAGCAGTGAGAGACAAGAGCTCATTCCCTGCATCTTCCTCTCTAAAATCCTACCTCCAGTCCAAGTGCTGCCTTTGGGATACTGCTGTTGTTTGTGTGATGGAAGCTAGAGTTGCACGTGGTCCCAGACCTTACAGCAGCTCAGCACTTCACCGTCCTTGGCTTTCAAAAGATATTTTTCCTCCTCGAAAAGGAAATTAAGAAGTTCATTCCTTCAAGATTTATAATATACCCTTTAATTAACTTGCTGTGATTTAGGAGATTGATCACACAAGTTGTTCCTCTGTTTAGACAGGGAGCACTCCAGATTCCCCTTGGGGACAGGAGCAGTGTGGTTTTTAAACCAACTCTCCCAAACCACAAAGTTTGCAAGCAAGTTCAGATATGGACAACTGATGTCTACCACCAATTTATTGCTGCATTTGCATGTGTTGTGTTACTGGGAGAGAGCTCAAAAAGGGGATTAAATCCACTGCACTACGAAAAGGTGAAAAAATATATAAATAGAGAATATATTTAATCATCAGAAGCCATCATAGGCTCTTTCCCCTTCCCTGTTGCTCCTCTTCTTCTCAGAAAGACAAGTTGTTCCACTATCATCACAGAGAACAAAGCCTCGTTTCCTGTGCATTTGTATCACATGTCTTCATTCCTCCCCGCACAACATCCTGCGCTTCTCCCCCAACTCCTTTATGATTCATCTTCCCCTTCCCTGCGATTCCTCCCGTCCCGACCTATGGCCCTCACATCTGGAGGAGCGAGAGGCAGTTTGCGTGTGGCTGCTCTCAAGGTCTGCGTGCTGACAGACGTGCTGGGCAGACAAAGGTGAGGCTCTCCCTGCAGACATTCCTCCGGGAGGATGTGGCTGGGGGCGTCCCTTCCCTGCTCAGCCACCACTTTCAGCAAAAGGCAGGAGAAACTTGGTGTCTTTTAGAGCTTTTATCTGTCTGCCGTGCTGGAATGAGATTGGCTGAAGGGATAAAAGTTACACGAGCTGTACCTACAGAAGAGGGGGAAGCTGTTGAAGAAACCCAGCTAAAATGTGAAAGAGGCACAGCTAGGGAAACCATTTACACTCCCTAAATGATTTCAGCTGAAGTAGATCTAGCAGCCCGTAGCATGGCCTGACTCTGCAGCCTACCTCTACCTAAACAGAAGGAAAAGCCCAGGAGGCTTTTAATGCAGAATTCCTTGAAGGATGTTTCCTGCCAGCAAGAGGCCAAGCCTGCCTTGGGAGGTTCAGGGCTTCGTGTTCCCAGCTTAGGAAGAGCTACACATTTGAGCTCAGAAACAGAGGTAAGTCAACTTGCTGAAGAGCTGAGGACCAGAGGTACATGCAACTATAACACTTCTTTCAGGGCAATGTGACAAGGTTGCATTTCAACAGGAATATGTTATCCCTCTTTCCAAGGCTGGGCAGAATGCTTCCTAACAGACGACTCAACAGGCCCTAACAGCTGATTAAAATAAGTTAGGCTCAGGGGTTACTTTTCCCCCCCCCCCCATTTCTATTCCAACATCTAGAGATCATATTCCAGAAGCAGTTGAAGCAGAGAGCTTGCTCCAGCAGCCCCGATAAGGACAACGGACCACCAAGAGGCTGGATGGGGAGGCAGATACCAACAAAGAAGTCACGGCATTGCCCACACCGCCACCAACTGCACGGTTCTGCTAGAGGAAGGATGAGCACGGAAGGAGCCCTTGCCACGCAGCGGGCTGAGGATGGTTTATGGGGATGGCAGAATGGATGTGGTTAAAATTTTAATCAGGATGACATGTGTTGTTGACATATGGCAACGCACCACCATCTGGATTCAGAAACAGACCTGGGTTTTCAAGCTGTTGCTGGCCAAAGCCAAGAACATTGCTGAGGTGCTAGGTCAGACTGGCTGGGAAGGGTTTTGCCAGCAATCCCTCTTGACACAGTATTGCTTTCATTAAAGCAGCCTGCCTGCTTACCCATCTGAGGTGAAAGAAGGATCAAGTCCATGAAAAGTGGAAGGAGCAGTGAGAGTAAAGGTCAGAAAAGAAGCTGAGCTCACGCACCCACTTTCTGCCATGTTTCAGCCTCTACAGCGCTCAAGTTACTCAGCTGCAACCACTCATTTTGTGGTCTTGTAGGGTAAGCCACGTCCTGGGCTCCCTGCAGGAGCACTGTGCTCAGCGCGGGCAGTGTCTGCCTGCCTCCCAGCAGCAGGCATCCAGCACAAGAACAAAGCACCTGAGGTTCAATTCACTTAACCATTTCAGTGCCCTGCAACCCAATGTGTGCCACGCTACCCTCAGCTGAGGAGAGGGAAGGGCAGAGTGAGGAAAGTGTGAGGCATTTCTGTAGACAGACCTAACAAAGTAACAAAAGCAAATGAAATAGAAAATTCCAAGACAACTCTTAAAGGCTTAAAATGTCAAAGCAGCTAACATTTTATCCTAGCAGAATTCCTCTGAGATTAGCTTGGCTTTCCAGGCATAATAAAGTGTTTTACAGTTCCTTTATTTTACCCATCCCATTTCTCTTTTTTATTTGCATAACACTCTCATCAATTAGTGCGTCTCTGTTTGCTCTCAAACAAATCCAGTGCTCATGGCTAAAACTACAGCACAAGAGACACTCAAACTCCCGCACATTGCGAGCCATTGCTTCATCCCCATCTGATATGCCGCTCATTTGGAAGGGTTTGACTCAGCTTCACTGACCTGAATGCAAGCTGCCAGGGCAGGGGGCCTCAGCATCTCTGAAATTTGGCTCCAAACCATGAGGTTGCCATGAAACGTGCCTTAGCCTAACAAAAGCCACTGATTCGGGTATACCGGGACACACTGCACTGCCTAGCATCTTACTCCACATAGACCAGGGGAGCAACCTGCTAGCCAGCTTGAGATCAATAGCAGAAATTCCCCTTTCCTTTAGCAAAGCCAGGTTTTCATACTCTGTCTTCAGAGGGATTATCTATAACATTCTCAACTACAAAGCTTCTGTAATTTCAGTTTAACTCCAGAGAAACAATAAAAATCAAATTTGACAGTTCTCTTTCGTGTCTTAGACACCATTCCCCAAATGCCTCTCTCTGAGAAGAAACTGAGCTGGCATCATCGACTCCATCTTTCCTTTGCTTGGCTTCATCTTTTAAAACTCCAAACTTTACAGCACAAGACGGTTAATTTATAATACAGGAGGCACCTATGTGCAAGCTCTAAGAACAGCAATGCAATTAACAGCTAGTACGTGTGCATATTCCTCCTTCCGCAATACAAGAACACAGCTATATTTTAAAGTTTTGTTAAACTATTATATAGGACAGATCTCAGATAGCATTTTCTATTAAAAATTCATATACAAATGAGAACTACATCACATTTTACTCTACTTGAAGTTCATTTTTGGAAAGCAACAAGCTGGAGATTAACATCAGTCATCCCAGACTTCAGACAACACTGCTACAAGCTGGGAAGTATAGATATTAAAATTTATGTTCATCAGTTGCAAAACTATTAGCTAGTTTGTGCATATCCACCCTAAAAAGCCATAACATTACGTCCTGATGTCAATATAAAATTTGCAATGGCTTCCTTTTAGATATTAATTTCAGTGAAACAGTTAGCCCCAGTGCCTTGAGAACGCAATATTAAAAGAAGTATTTTATTTTTCAATTTATATAAAGAAGAGAACTATTCCCTTGAAAAATGTCCCCTTGATATGTTTCGTAAATAGGTTAATACAGTTTGAAATTAAACCTGATTCTGCAGCATGATATTATAATGTTGGCGATGCATTCTGAAAGAAAAGCCAGCATTCATCACCAGCTCCAGCGCAGAGGAGCTATTTCACCATAAAGCAGCGAGGACTGCGGAACACGCAGGGATGCTCTTTGCTCCGCCAGCCTGCCCAGACCCCTGAGCTTCAGGTTGAGAGCACTGCCACCACGTCCATCCACCGCAGTGCTGCATCACAGTCCCCAGCTCTCTGGCAGCGCAACGTTCCGAGTATCAAAATGATTTCAAAGCCTCAAACCAGAAAGCAGATGAGATGAAAACGGGCTGCTTAGAAAAAAAAACAAAAACCAACCACAAACCAATAAACATCCATCTCTTGTCACTACACCCTACCTCGGATTTTGCTCAAAGCTGGGGAGAAAGAACACCTCTTTGAAAGTACAGAAAGGGATTTGATGCTGGTTTGGCTTTTACTTTGATAGTCACAGGCCTACCCCAGAACTGCATTTCACTTCTGCTATTTTGCAAACATAAAAATCTCAAGGAAAGCAGAACTGGATGCGTTATTTACTCAACCACCAGCTCTATCGCAGCCCTTAAATATTACTTACCAAGGCACAGCCACCTCACCTTTCTCTTCAGACATCCACACCCCTACTTATCCACTTTTCTCCATCTTAACCTTGCATCAATGTTTTCTATCTCCTTTTTCCTTTCTCTCATTCTCACTGCTTCCCTCTCGTTTTCGCTATTGTTATTACTTAACCTTCAGGTACCCACTTAAGCAACCCACCAAATAGCAATAATGATCACACAGAGTCAATAGTGTGGTACGTAATCACCTTGCCTACTGTGTTAATGTCAGTTATCTTTTGCTAATGTACGTGACATGCTTTATCTTTATGGAGTGGTAAGAGCCTATTGCTGTTTGTTTAGGATCAGTTACTGTTACCAAGTCTGTGTTCTTTTTCCAGTCTTAATTTTTTTTAAAATATGAAAAAGTAAATTAACACATTAAAAAAAATGTTGAGAGCTAAGCAATACAGATTCTCTACTCACAAGCAAGTAAAACCATCCTTGATGCAGTTAACCTGGTCCAGCATTACCACTGTGACATCCAGACTGCTCAGCAGCTTCAGCTGGGCCATTGGTGGATGTTGTTCAGAGTTAGGGCACTCCACCTACAGCTGCATGTTTCCCTGCAAGCTACTCTTTTTCACTCCTGATTTATTGCCCTTTGGTGTGGTTTGTTGACAACTTTTTGTTTTGTTTTGTTTTCCAAGTACCAAAAGTCAGGCCTTTCCCTGGGAAGAGCACGTAGCGCAGAGATGTGCTGCAAAGCTGGCTGCAGGACAGAGGGGATCCATTGCAGAGCTGGGAGTTCCCCAAGCCCTAAGTGCCAATAAGGTAACCCAAGGCAAGGCAGGTTTCTGGGCGTAATGCTCGTGTAATTCCTAGTAACCTCTAATGCTTTCCTGGCCACAAGGCCACAGCTCCAGTGCTGGCATGCAGAAGCCCCAGGAATTTCCCTGCCCTTGGGGCAAAGTCTGCTCCGCAGAGCTCACCGTGGGGCAGCACAGGACCCCTGGCACTGCTGCAGTGATCTATGGATGTGGAGTGGGTTGGTAGGGCTACATTCAACTTACAGCAGTGTTACAGCCAGCATGCAGTTCTATGCCCACCTCAAGGTCTGACTTTGTACATCATTCACTCTGTCGTTTGCACTGGTACCCACATCAACAGGCTCAGAAACATTCTTTCTACAGTTGGTTCACTTCTGCAACAGCACAGCTTTAACAGCCAGCCTCACTGAGAGAAACAACCCAAATACATCCAGGGAAGAAGAACTTGCTTTACATTTCTGAATCCTGTAAAAGTATTTGCTCTGAAGTCTCCTGTTTCCTTTACCCGAGACAGAAAGAGAGTGAGTGTTTGGGGATACAGACACACAGACACTTAGCATGATGTCCAACCTGTATCTGGCTTTAAAAAAACTGGCAGAAGCGTTGACTTCTTTATAGTGTTAGACCATTAAAGTTACAAAACCTCAATTAAAAAACTACCAGAAGATTTTTATTTTTTTTACTTTGTTCCAGAAGGATATAAAACCAGTTATGAGTAAAAAAAATCTACTTTTTACATGGAAAGTCCAAGCCATAATTACTGCCACACTTAATGTTATCGCACACCAGGATGACTTTAACTCCCACATCATTATTTTTTATTTACTATTTATTTTGCATTTTCTATTCTGTACTTGATAAGGCATAAAAAATCCAAATTAAATAATATAACATATCATTAATACAGTTTATTTTCCCCAAGGCCACAAACACACCAAACCAGCTTGTTTACTTTTGGCTTATTCTTCCCTGTAAGCAATTCAGAACAGGGACAATAAGGAGTGGTACACAGAACTGCGTGGATTCTACCTGAAATGGCATCATTTGTGACTATTTGCATTAATCACGTGAAAAATCTAGCAACCAAACCACACTTAAAAAAAAAAAAAAACACAACAAAAAAAAAAAACAAAAATGGTGGTGGGCTTCTTAAATAGAGAACAGGAGGAACACGGATCCTACACTTCTCATAGGCAGACTGAATATGAGAAACAGCACAAACTGTGCATAATCTTATCTGTCCTCTACAAAGATTACAAAATGCAATCCCAACAAGGTCTCTGGTTTAGAGAGTTGGTGTTTATCTGCTGCAGGAATATCTGTCTTAGGGAGACACTGGATTGATAAGAGGGATAAACCCAAGAGGAGCACTAAGAGGATAAGAATCAGACCATGCTCCAATGGATTTCGATCCATTTCGGGGGAAATCAAGTTGCCTATATGAGATGTAGAGAGCAGGAAAAAATGTGGCCAGCAAAGTCCTATGACCATCCATTTGTGCTCTGGGATGAGGTAATTCCAGAGCTGAGGACAGTTGTTTCCCATTCCTTGCAAGCACATCCTTCACTGCTCAGCAGGAAATCACAGCCAACTCCTGGTCTGCCACGGTCTCTCCAGGAAGGCTGCCCTTGCCTCCTGCACAGTCCCTCTAAGAATACTCCCAGCCATGGCTCCCCATGGGCAGAAGGACCAGGAGACGTTGAGGGACCACTCTGAAACCAGAAAGTTCTCAAAAGATGTGGGCACACAGCGTTTCCCTGACACTATGGCCATACTTGCCCTGGCCAACTTCCAACTCTTGTAATTACATGCTGCTGACCCAACGAGCCCTTGCAGTTTCCATAGGCTGTGTTGGTTTTCACTTCCTATTGTGTTGCTTTGCACTTTCCACAAGTTACCATGTGCAGCCCTGTAGACACCTGCATTTTGCAGATGAAGCTACTAAATGCTGCTTACCTTCTCAAGGAAGCTTAAATAAGTTATTAAAGTTGGTTTGGTGTAGGAGGTAAGCTCAGGACCAACAAACCCAGGTTAATGCAGGTTACTTTACAAAGAAAACCGGTATTTCTGCATACGTTCCCTTTCTTTCAGAGATGCAACGTGGAAAAAAAAGCAGAATAGTTTTCCAGAAAGGCTTTCTGCCCCATTTCCAGCCCTTCTGATCACCCCAGCACAGCTGTGGGTGCTGCATGCCGTTGTTTGTTTTCCAAGGGAAGAGGCGTTAAACGAGAAGCCACGATGCCTGGAGCAGTTTGGGGATCCGCTGCAGGGAAGACAGGGTTAACCCAGTGCCGAGCACTATGGAGCATGTTTGAAGGAAGTCTCACAAAAGTAATTTTAACTCTCTCCATCTCGCTGCCTCCCTCCTTCCCTTGCTCTCTCCTCCCCATCCTCTTCCCCCCTTCCTCATCTCGGCTGTACGTTACTCCTCATTCTTTACATGGCAGTTATATTTATTCCTTGTTCCATTGAAGCCGTATATTGAAAGTGCCAGCTCTGAGCTTCTGCTGTACAAGGAGAGGGGGAGAAAAAAGTGCTGGTATTCAGTTCCTGTGAGCTCTTGCTCACTTTGAGCACTGTTCCTATTACACAATCATGTGTTATTTTGTTGAATTTTGGCATCGAGCTTGTCTGGTCAGGAGCCAAAAAATTAGAGTGTGTCAGTCCACCAGTTCCTCTGCAGAGAAGCGCTCCCCTCGCCCAGCGTGTGCTCTGCGCTCCTGGCCCCAGGCCAGCAAGGGAAATCCATTTTACATAAAGAACGCGCGCAGCTCGAGCGCTCCGAGACTTTTTACCTACTAAAATAACTTTATGGACAAATGCCAGTCTGCGAGACACATGCGGCAGAGAACATTTGGCACGGAAAACAAGGTAAAGCGCTCCACTGAGGTACCAAAGTTTGCAGAAACGAGGAAATGGCTGTCAGTGCCGTCGTGGCACGTCACGTGTCCTGGCACCGCCCGCCCCATTGGCCGGCCCCACCGCCGAGGCAGCCGCCATGTAAGGAGCGCAGAGCTTCGCCCCTCGCTGCATTCTTAAAATGGCGGACCTGCCGCGCGCCCGGCGAGGTGAGCCCAGCCCAGCCAGCCCCAGCTCCAGCCCCAGCCACGGGGCTTGCTTTTTTTTATTTTATTATTTTATTTTAATTTCCCTCCTCCTTCCCCCCTCTGCTGAAGTTTTTATAAACCTTTACAGATTTGAGTAGAAACAGATTTCTCACAACTTGCTCTGCGTCTCAATTTCACAGCTCAGCATACACTCAGGCACTGTCAAAAGCTTGACAGCGTTCCAGGGAAAATATTAACTGTAAACTTTCCAACAGGAATTGAAGGCGCGCGGCTCCCGTCAGGATGCCTCTCCTGTGGAGGAGTGGGCGATGCTGTCACGGCCTCCCGGAGCCCACCGTGACCCCAGGCGGTCCCCCTGCACACACGGCAGGCACAATGAGGAGGGACACAACGAAGCACGCCACGCACCTCACGCTCGCAGGCCGGACCCATTGAACACTGCATGCTCTGATGTATAAATATTTGCCTCTGGCTAAAGTTCAAGCAGCCCTCTGTGGCTGCCAGACACAACAGAAAACCAACATCCAAGGGAAAGTGTTTGCTGCGGCACTGGCCAACGCCACCACTGCCAGCGAACTCTGCCTGCTCGGCCCGCAGGCGCTTATCGCGGGCACCTGGCCTGCCGCCACCTCTGCAGGACGTGTGGGATCACTCCACATGCCCACTTGCTTTACAGGAGATGTTTAACACGCCCTCTGGTCCTAGCGACCTGCATGGTGGAGGGCAACCTGCGGGCTGGCCCAAGGCGTTAACCCTTTGTGAAATAAACCTCACTGCTGTCCCCTTCAGGCGCCTTCTGCACAGCCCCGTTTGCAAAGTCGAAATGTTATCTTGGCCTGAACCTCCTGCAAGCACAAAAAAGCTTGCAAACAGCTACCCCTCGGCACAGCCAACTGCCTGCACATGCTGGAGAGATACAACATAAAGCAGTCGCATATGGGATGTCTTTCAGCAGCAAAAATTAATAGATTTTAAAATATACAGCACTAGTTGGTGATGCAACGCTGCTTGCAGGATACAAAAATAAATTTTCTCACCCTCTCCCACCCTCCAAACCAAACATGACTTAGAGTCTTCACCAAATAAGGGTAGTTGCATCCAAGTAATTCAACTCATGAATCAGCAGCTTCAGATAGTCAGAAATCACCATGGAACGGTAAGGAAAAGAAGTAAAATCTTGTAGAAACTGCACTGTTTAGCGTTCAACACTGCTAGCCTACAGGAGGAATAGCAATGGCAAATGCACGGCTATTGGTAAACCATAGAAATCTTCAGAAATCTACCAAAATGTCCAAGAAAAATCCAGGATGCCCTACAGGATGCCTGACTGTGATCAGATTTGCAACCACTGTGGTCATCCTTGAAACAGCTTCCCAGTACTCCAATACTTGCAGCGTTAAAAGGCAGTAAAATGAACACATCAAGCCCTTGACTCATTCATGAGAAAACTCAAGCACGCTTCACCATAATCAAACAGGAAAAAGTGTATTTTGAGATAAATGTCTCGAAGAAAGAAAGAAAGTGTAGTCAGTAAGAAAGGAAGACAAAAAGGAATGAAAAAAAAGAAAACCATGCCTCATTATCAACACTGAACTAACATGCAAAGACATTACATAAATAGCTATTCTGATGTTACCTTTAATATCTGCATGTAAGCCAATATAGGACTTTTATCACAGAATACATACTGAAAGAAATTATGTCACAGTTTCCATCTTTTCCTATAGCTCTGATCTGGAAAAAACCTTTACTCCTTACTCCTTTCTTAGTCTAGGTTTAAAAACTTGCAAATGTACTATAAACTCTCCCAAACAATCATCAACTTATCACATTTTCTATTCCATTTTCTTAACAGAAACCTTAACAACTCTGCTCATCCAGCAGATGTGGCCCACGAGTGGCCAGTGATGTCAGCGCCTGCGATCTCCTTTAGACCTAAGAAGCCCAGCACTAATAGTATCAGGACCGGCTTCCAGGAGGCCCCGGCGAATCATGTGAAAGAGGATCACAGAGGAATGTTCTGTTCCCACTGTGAACAAGACAGAATTAACTCCGAGATGCTTCCTTCTGCTGCCCTGTTTGTCTGAGAGGTCAAGACGATTAGCCCCTTGTATACTCGGAACCGACCGTCAAAACAAAATATATGTTAAACCTTGATGTATTTGAAACAGACAAGGAGTCATGCTTAGGAAGGATCACTGAAGATGCTTTTAAGTTATGCAGTGAGTTATGATTTCTCATTCTGCTTCACAACAACAGCTGCCTGATAACTTTTTTTTTTTTATTTATTTCAAGAAGATTCAAGGAGGATTTTTTAAAGCACAATTACCTTTTTTTTTTTTTTTTTTTTCTGGTAAATATAAAGAAAGAGGAAATGTGGATGGAAGAAAGAATGCCTGATGTTTAAGTGATTGTGTGTTTAAAAAAGAAAAACCAACTAATCTGGCAAGCTTAATTCATTCCAACAATTATTCTATCAGGCAGTTTTCTATGGAAATGTATATGTTGTTTACCACAGTAAAAGTTTCTTTACCAGTCATATCTTTGAAGGCCAGAGATTAAAAAGGAGATATGCTGAAAGCATTAAAATTGTCCAAGCACTTTGATATGGTGTTTGTCTACATTATGCAGAAGAAAAGGTACTTACCAGATCTTAATTGACTATATATTTAAGAATGATCATAGCAACATATTCAGCATATTACCAACGGGTATGAAATGTTACACCCAATAAATGTGGTGTGACACGTACCTAATGGGTATTCTATCATGTTCAAAGACTCTAAGACAAATACAGAAAAAAAATTCATCCAATTGTATCTTTTTCATTGAGCACCAATGTAAATATAGATCGAAGCAATCAAAATGCTGGAAATACAAATATTCCTTTTAAAGCCACTGAATCCATCACTTTACTAGGAAAGGCTTAGCTATGTTATTTGCAATTCCCTCATTGCACAACAATGTACATTACTGTCTGTAAGCTCTAATTTGGCATGGCGCATCATTAATGACCTGAATGGTGGCTGTTTCACACATACATATTTAATTACAACAGCTGAACAAATTACATATTTATGCTTTATAAAGGGGATTGCCAGTCTAATTCATTTGCTATGCATGCAGGTACAGGGCTCCATCTGCAACAGCATCTGCACAACAAGAGCTAACAATTATCCATTGTAAGTGAGTGAGTGTATCTGGTGAAACCTGTAAGAGATGCAATCGTATTAACCACTTCACTGCCTACAAACTAGTATTTTCTCAATGGACCACAATATTTTAAATAATTTATCAACAATAATACTACTTTGCATTTTCACAACATCCCTCATCCGAACATCTCCAAGCACTTTATATGCTATAAAAAATTAAGCCTTAAACACCCCTGTGAGGAAAGTAGTTCTTCTCCCAACAGTGCATATGGGGAAAGGAAGGCACCTAACCCTAAGGGGCTGCTTTCTCCAAGGGCGCCATGGGCTTCTATGCACCTGTGCTGGTTTCTATTATTTTAACCTGTGATCCCAAAGCAAAAGGTGATGTGCCCTATGTGAAAGGTGAGACAAAAACTCGAGGGCTGAGAAAGAAAGTCAGATCTCCATTAAATTAACACACAGCAGTTAAAGCCTTAGAAGACTTGGCTTCCACGGGCTTTTGATCAAGCTTAAAATTATTATCCACAACCTACCATCCTTAATTGTACGAAAAGTCTTACTGCATTATCTAATATGCCTTCCAAAATATGAAGAATTATTTCCAAAAATTTGTGGAAAAATGGCAAGAGATCAGAATACCGGAAAAATATAAACGTGATATAAATCCTCCAAAAAGGAGGGAAGGGTTATCCCGACAATAACAGTCCAAACTGATGCTTACAAATAAAAAATTAACAGAACAAAATCAAAGCACATAAGGGAAACCACTGAGCTGCCTGAACCAATTAGCATGACTGCTTCAGCATGGATATTTTCTGACAAACTCGATATATCTGTGGTGTATATAAAGTAGAATTCCAGCATTAATAGAACAATAGAAGCTATATATTTAGATTCTGGCAAAGTGCTTTGAACAAACTCTCATAAAACTCTACATTCTTTTGGCTTGGTTCTGAAGTTATCACAAGGGTTGAAAACTTCTTGTAACGTATGAAAATTATGAGCAGTCACCTCCAGAGCTGAATCTGCTCATTTAGAGCAATGCTCTTAGGGAAGGAAACAGTCAGGAGGTGAGCCGCATCTTATTTAAAATCTTTGCTAGAAGAAAAATAGTACAGGAACGAAATTGTGCGTGGCCCCGAAACAGATGTTTGACGGACTTCCAGGAGAGCAGAGAAACAAAGAAAGGTGCTGGAAATTTAGATGCAGTCCAAGCACAAAACGAAGTTAGTTTCAGAGAAATGGACAGTAAGAAAACCAAAGGACAAAAAAAACAAACAACAATGTCAAAATAAGCATGAGTGACAACAAAGAGATGACCATATAGAGAGTTTGCAGCACTGCGTGGCTGCAGCAAAAGGAACTGAAACTTCTGGGAATGCCACATTTTGGACAAGAGGGAGATTTTTCCTTGCTTGGGACATCTACAAGCACAGCAGATAACCAGCACTCTATTGGGAAGGCTGTGTACCGACAAGACAAGATCAAACAAGCCTTCTCCTTCTCTAATTTCTTTGGTTTTGCAGGAATGTGAAATAGCTTGAGAATTTTCACATGTTAAATATATAATAAATCTGAAGATCAGCCTAAGTATAGGATTATGGAAAATTATTTCATCTTCAATACCTGAAAGAGGAAGCATTTAGGAGTAAATGAATCAATAGCGAAGTTTCCCATTATCATTTACAGGCTCTATTTAGAAATAAATAGGTCTAAATAGGCTACTTGGCATGGGGCAGCTGCAGGTCAACATTCTACATCAGACACTGTAATTTGCCATAAGTGCAGAGGTGCTCATTAATTACAGGGAAATCTGAAAGTATCCCTCAGGCCTCTGCTGTGGCTGCCAAACTGTTCAGTGAAGTGCAGGCACCCTCCAGGAAGTTCTGCTGCTGCTGCTTTAAAGACATGATTGGGCTGCACAGTACAAAAGATCAGCTGTCCCAGGATGGATATCTCAATTGGAAAAGCTATTTTATCGAATTAACAGCTATGGTGTTCCGTGAGCACACCAAGTGCCACAGCTGCTTCCATGTCAGCATCCAACATCATCTGGATTTGCTGGCCCCACCGACTTCCCCGGAACACACTGCTCCAGCTCTCCCTCAGGCGACAAAGAAAAACACGAGACAAAGCGGCACAATGAAAAATAAACCACCAGAATCTCTCTTTTTAGGGAGGTGAAGGGTGGAACAGGAGTTCCAGATGTCTCTCTCCCTCAGCAGCGCAGCTCCCACATCCTCTTGGCCCAACCTGCCCGATATTTCGGGATCCTGGCACCAACCAGCGGTGGAAGGAACTCCGTACCACACCGAGAGCCCACACCAGCCAGCCAGCACACCGACCATCGGGCGCTGTGTGCAGGAACGGGGAGCTGCTCAGACATTTGAACCGCTCCAAAAGGAACTAAAATATATAAAAAGAAAGGGGAGGGAGGTGGAATTGTTTGGTGGACAGATGCCAGACGACATCTCTTTAATTGCATTTGGTTATGTTGCAATGTCTGCTTTTTCTACACCCTTAATTAGGCAAGAAAAATCAGGCGAAAGATCATCCCAATTTCTCCCCAGCTTCCTGGGTTAACATTACACAGGATCAACTGCTGGACCTAAATGCCCTGTCACAGTACCTCAGGTGACCCTGTCAGCTCCGAAAGCCGGTCAACAATCCTCTTAATACTGAGGAGCACTAGCAGAACTGCCAGGGAAAAATGCTTGTGAGAAAGTAAGATTCAGTGTTTTTATCCCTCTACTCCCCTTCTAGACATAAAAGAATCCAAAGCAATCCGTCATCAAATCTACACTTAGAAACAAAGGGGAAGAAAGGCTCCGAGGGAGGCTGCCTGCACCTGGGCTCGGCCAGGAGCACTGCCTGGGCTGGCAGCGAGGCACAGGACCAGGCCAGCTGGGCTGCACAGCCGCTGCGTGTGAGCACAGCCTGGCAGCACTGCAGCACAGCAAGGTGCTTCCCTCCGAGGACTCCAAAGAAGCAGTTTTCTGCGCTGGGACCACGAAAAAGTATTCTGTTTATAGGAGTAAATGTAGTTTGATAACAGAGTTTTCTGGGACTGCTTGTTTTTGCTTTGTTTTCTTTTGTTTGCTTTGTTTCAGCTTGTTGGAGCGTTCTTGTAAGAAACCTGGGGTCAGTTTGCAAGTTATGAATCTGAATGCTTCAACAGCAAAGCAGAGCGCTGCTTTTTTCACCCGTTATGGGGCTGAACCATCATCATGCTTAACTTGCTCCATTTGCATATCCGATTTTTCTGTGCCTCGTGCCATAATCACTCCTCTACGTAACGCTGCAATTTGCAACTAGAGAGATAATAACAATTTCATAAACAAGATTATAACTCCAGGTATTTAATAAAGCAACGGGAATGCAGGATTACAACGGAACAGCTAAGGTACTGCACTGAAATTCCTCTGGAGAAATTAAAGCTGAACAAAAAAATGCAATAATTGAGAACAGATTTTTGCAAATTTTCCAGCCTTGTTCTGTAGGCAGCTATAAGTCTTTAGACTGTCATTGGTAAAATTCCACTCCGATACTCCCTGGTCTATTGCAGTGTGCGCCTCCAGCTTCTGCAGCTGCTTGCATGACTGCAGTGTTCCTGCAGTTGTGTTCCTGCAACACTCGGATCATCTCTGAAATATCAATAGACATATAATCTAAAAGCTACTAATTAATTGGGTTTTCTTGAGCTGCTTGGAAATTAGAAGCTATTGAAGCATTTAGCATCTCGCTGCATGCACACACAGCTGACAAATGTGTTAAGAGCCTCAAGTTCAGATGTCCGACACTGATCCAGACTGGCGGAGGCCTGCAAGGTGCAATGAACTCTCCCCCAAAGAAGTTTACTGTAAAGAGGCCAAGTCGTACTCTTAAAATAGATTGCGTTAGCTGGATCCAAGAATTACAGTCCCCTTGGCCAAAGGTGTACAGTTGGGCTGACTTCTGCTCCCTCTTGTCAGACCTTCTTGAGCCCAGAACAGTCAAAGCTCTCTTAAATTAAGAGAAACTGCTTACAGATCTAGAAATTTAATGCCAAACAGGAACAGCTCTGAAAACAAGTCACCATGGGTCAGGCAATGGTCTATACCGGGGAAGACATGAACTTTTAGCATTTGCCAAGCTTAAGCAGTAGATAAATGAATCACAGCATTCCAGGACTCCAAATTATCTTGGAACTTCGCATTTCGTTGACACATTCATCTCCTGCCCAGGACAGAGCAGGGCTGAGAGCAGGGCTGAGCACTGCGCTGGAGAAGCAGTATGAACTTCCAGGGAATACTCTGACTGAGCCCAGCCACCACTCCAGAAAGGTCAAACGGAGCAAAAACCACAAAAATCCCTCCCACTTCCCATCTGGCAAGCACAGCCACCCTAGGTGATAGACAGTACGATACCAGTGGTATTTCCTCACACAGTGACCAAACTTAAATCGACTTGCAAGGAGTATTTCTACCCTATAAGCAGCAAGAAGAGTTTCTCAGTAATCATTCTGCTTTGTTTTGAACGTAACATTTTTACATAATATTTGTTTTAGCCTGAATATTCATATTTAAAAAAAAATATATTGAAAATATATGCATTAACCTGCTGGAATTAGACTCCTCCAAAACACACTCTAGTTTACATATATTTCGGGCTCTGCTACTTTCTGACCTTAGAATCAAGTTGGATAGCAAACTATTATTTTTAATAAGTTCTAACTGTTCCTCCCTTCCTAAGAAGCAGAAATTTGCTGCCAACACATGGCTCCAATTCACAAGAATATTTATTGTGCTGATAATTGAACTCCAGTCATGTGACTGAAAGAGGCTAACAGAAAAAAAAGCAAAAAGCTCAACAGTAATTTCTAGACATCTATAAATTTCTTATTCTTTCTGCAGAGAGGAAGCTCCCTGGGGCTTTCTGGATAGCCTCAGTTTTATTTATCACCCACTCTCTTCCAATCTATGAATGTCATAATTCTTCCTCTTGCAAAGAGATGAACACGGCCTCAATCACACACAATCCTTGTATCAACTAGACATTGCTAAACAGCAGTTATGGTAATGGAAAATCATCCTGTGGTCTTGATATCAGTTTTAATTCCTACTGGCTAAAATGCTCAAATCTGAGCTCTGAACCAGGCTGTGGCTGACTGTAAGCACTGCTGCCCTTTGGGTGTCAGGGAGAGAGACAGGGCAGAGGCGTTCTCCAAGGGATGTCCCTCTGGCTCTGCTCACACATTTGGATAGGCAGCCTCCACAGACCTCTCACTGTTCACAGTGCTGGAAAGCTACTGAGTTTGCTGTCGTCATATCTGCACTAAGAAAACTTAAGTACTGTATTGCTGCAGTTGACATACAGCACTAAAAGCCAACAGGTTCTACCCAATCAAAGGTACTTGTGTTTCTTCACAAAGAAGTGAACGTGCGCTTGGTAGCTCGTTTCTTGCAAGGAACAAAAATATCTGCTTCCAGCCTCCTAAATGGCTTTTTCAACTAAATGAGCTCCAATTGGAAAAAGGTCATAAACTTTCAAGAAGACCTCCAAGTAATTTTAAATATACTTTGCTATTTTCACTTTATTTTGTCAATGATATTTTTATTGCAAACTTAAAATACTTTTGCAGATTGATTTTATCCTTAACAGTTTGAAAAACTCAGATTTTTTTAGTGCCTGAAACAGACATTAATTTAATACCACTATTTTTGGTTCAATCACAATCAAATCTATGTTTATAAAGTCTTCCTGTGTCCAAATAGCTTTCTGTGCTCCAGCACACATTGTTTAATATTTCTGCATTAAAAGAAGCTTCTTATTTTGCTCAATCTAGGTGACTCTGCCAAGAAATATTTCTGAGCATGAATAAGCCATGAAATGTACATTCAAAGTCAGATTAAAAATATGCATCTTTGAGCTTGGAATCAAGAATAAACACTTGGAATCAAACCTTGGCCCTACTAAGGTCAATGGGAAGAGTTTAAAAGCAAGTTCTTTTTGATTACAGAGATGGGGCTCGAGCCTCAGCCTTCTCAAGATCCAGACTCCACCGAACACTGCTCTTTCTGCACTAGTAAAGCAGGAATAATGCCACTCCCATTGTGGCAGATCATGCTGGAGAAATTCAATTCAAAGTTGCATTTTAAACATACACTGTCATGTGAACAATCACTAATTTCAGTGTTGTTTTTTTTTAAATAAATAATTCCTTATGCACCAAGTAGTATCACCAAATCCAAGTTGCACAGCAGGTCGTGAGCTTCTGGGTTCCTACTTTGAGAAAAATGATACCTATGTTAGTTAAGGCAGTGAGCAAGGCTGTGGGTTTTTGAAATGCCCAAGCAAACTATTTTTTGCTTTTAAAACATTTCTGAGGAGTCAATCCAAGGCACTGGTCAGATTAGGTCTCCCTGTACCGATCCAGCACATGCCTTTGAGGAAAACAAGACCTGGACGCTCACTTGCCTGCTTCAGTGCAGCTGTGCCAGTTCCCACTGACTGAGTGACTCCTCCCAAACACTAACTTTCCCTTTTGCTTGCTCTTGGGCTTTGGAGAGGTTGCATTTCTGCTTTATTTTCTCCTGCCAAACAACATGATAAGTCCAGCCTTGTTTCCCAAACAAATGGAGAACTTAGTATTAACAAACAAGCCAAGTCCTGCTGCAAACGGAAAACATTGATAAGAGAGCACAAAGAAATAGTCTCGACTACTGACCACAATTAAACTTCTTTTCTAATGAATCATTACAGCTGAGTGCACACACTGGAAAATATTGTCATGGCAGATACCACCAGACCTCCACTTGTCAGTGGCCTGGGGTAAGCTTGGCTATTCAGGCCCTTTCCAATCTTCCTGAAAAATTCCTGGGGCATTCTAGCTTGGGGCAGTGGTTTTTATCTAACTGACAGCCTCAAAGAACTACAGCTGAAGAATATTTCTCACAACAGCTTCTGGGCTTTTTTTTTTTTTTTTTTTTTTTTTTTTTTTTTTTTTTTTTTTTTAAATTTCAGCCTGCAGGTTTTGCTGTTGCCCAAAGCCAGCTCTGGCCAAATCTTTACAGCAGCTTACGCTAGATTCCAGCAAAAAAAGACTATGGTTTTACATGGACATTTGTCTTGGACACTTTAGCAATATCCAGCTCATTTTATGTACTTACATGTATGTATGCACTTATTAGTGGTGAACGCTATCAGATGGCTGAGCTCAAAAATTAAAATGTCAGTGATGTAGAAAGAGTCTAGAATGAGAAGCTGGCTTGCCATGCAATCTCAAACGCACAAGTCCTACTTAAGCTCAGTTTGCCTTGGTCTTTCCCTTCTGGTATTTTCATATTGACACTTAAATGCCAGTTTTGCTATCATTTTTGGGGGATGTGGATGGATGCCTACAAGTTCCAACCACTAGTTTCTCAAGTGCAGTCAGGAGTCATGCATGAATCTAACTCCCTCCCTCTAGGATGCTGCAAGGCTACACGAGCTAACAGCATGCCTTATTCTGTGCCACTTCCTTATCATGCTGGAGCTCTGTTAATACCAAAGTCATCAATGCAGTAAACTAAATCAAAAATTACAGTCAAGTCCACAGTGGTACGTACTAAGGCACTGTATGGAAACATTACAACAGTGTCACTGGTGCAGTACACTGTGCGTTATGTAGATCTGCAATTGCCCAAATCAAGCAGGAATCAAAGCAGTGCACAAAACACAAAGGTAGAAAAAGCTCTGAGACCACTCTGCCCACCTCTGTGCCCACAGAGCAATCCCTACAAAGACATCTGTAGTCTTTCCTTCTGCTTTCAACGACTTCAGCTGAAGGGCATTTAACTTTATACCCTTAGGGACTACTCCACATCTACCATGTTTCTTTGATGGTATGTTTTTTAGCTGTACTCCCAAGTCCCAACCTAAATTATCCTTCACTCTCCTTAGTGTTCACACCCTTCATACAATCAAAGATCTTTTACATCTTCTCCCTAGGGTGAGCTATACATATTTAGTGCACCAGACTATGATAACATTATTCTCAATAAATAGCACACACATAAAGAACCCATTGACTCAGAGGAAGTCTATCTATGGACCAGGTTGTAAAAGGAATAAGTACAGGGCAATCTGGCCTTAATCTTCATCCATAAATCAATAATGCCAGATACCCTCCGCAATTTCTCTTCATTCTGACTTTCCCTAAATATAGTCATTAGAGGTTCCAGTAATGCAAATGCAGGATTTTTTTCAGTTGTGAAGTCAAACAAGAGCACCAGTGAACCCCTTTATGTCTTAAAGGGTGCTGCTATACAAGTGAGATCCAGTTGAGAAGACTTCAGTGTATACCCTACAGAACATCAGCTCAAGTTCTTGCTCGTCTGAGGCTGTCTTCATGGCCCTGGAAGGAGCCTGGAGGACACTGAGAAGGCAGAACTCTGGTGAGTGGCTTCACTCTAGGACGAGTAACCAAGAAGGGACAATTTCCATTATTGTTCAAGGGGTAAAAGAAAGGGGAAAAAAAAAAAAAAACATTTCAGACCCTTCAATGTGGGCTGTTGAGCAGCTCAGCATTTAGTCCTTTATATGCACAAAAGCAGAGCTATAAATGCATTGCTTATTCTCACTGTAAACCTTTTTCAAACTGGTTCCCCTAATGAATATAAGGAGTATTGATTTTTAAACCCATGTAGGTTCTCAGAGACAATGCAGACTGACTTAATTATAATCAATAAAATTTACAGACAGTGATGCAACCCAGCAGAAACATTCCTACCAAAAAATATGGCATAAGAATACTCCAGTTTCCCTATTGCACTGCTGTAATATGACCTTAATACATATTTTATTATGTATAGAAGCCTGTCCCTGCATCCATCAGAGAATCACCCGCATATCCACAGTTAAAACTAATTTGGTGATGTCTACAGTTACCTTTACATATCTTTAATAAGCAAGAAGAAATTTCCAGCAGCCTTTGGAAGAATTACTGAGAGCATCCCTCTCCTTTTGGATATTCTCCCATCTTTCAATCTATTGACTCTCATCGTCTTTATCTGACGCTATTTCTATTGCACTGATAAAGCACTAAAGGGCAGAGAGATTGAGACAAGACTTGTCTCACCTGAATGTGGCTGCCTGCTGGCTGGGCACTTCCCAAAGTGAGCTGCCACCTGCTCCATGTCAAGTCAACAGTGAGAGCCAGGCAGTTGTGAAAGCATTCTGGGGAGCTGAGATGCCCTCAGGCAGCGCCTCTCCCATTTCACCAAACAACAGAACCAGCCCAGGCAACCTCCTTCCACCAAGCACTAAGCTCTGGCAGATAAACTTAGATGAGGTGAAACTATGCACAAGCTTTTGGATCACGGATTTCAGATTCTCATTCTATTTCTTTGCCTGATATAGTTCAGAGTAGGATGGAAACTCCCAGAGCATCCTTCTTGAAGAGGCAGTGAAAAAAAATCAATGGCAGGAGGAGGAATGGGGAAAATCTGAGATCTAGTCTGTCTTCTGAACTTGCTTTGTTCCATTTCTCTCTCCTGTTACCTTGCACCCACATGGATGTTTGGACCCCCCCCATTCCCAGCATAAGGTCACCTTACAGGATGTCTGTGCTATGCAATGAAGAGGTCTGCGCAGTGCCAAAACGTCCTCAGCAGCAGCAACCACCCTCACCATGATCCAGAAGCCCCACAGACCTGAGCCTAGTACTGTCGCAGGACTATTTAGACCTGTTAAAGTGATTACTAGGCATGAAAGGATGACAGTTCATGTTCATGTGTAGTGCTTGTTTTCAAAGCCTGTGCTTAGCAAATTCTACCTTGCTGTTAAGTCCTAGCTTATTGGCATACCAATTTGCACCTTAAATGTTAGGTGCTTCAAGGTAATTAATGATAAGGCCTCACCTATGTAGTATCATCAACCAGACAAACCTCCTGAGATGACAATCATCTGATCAACACGGGTCCAGAGAGTGTACCTCTGAGGGTACAGTGCCCAGATAAAAGCTGAAATAAACCCAAGGACTCGGGCAAGGAGGACACAGTGGAAACTGTCATTATTGCACTCAATAGTTCTACAAGAAAATAGGCAGTCTGCTGTCTCCCACTAACTAATCTCTGCAAAATTGCTGCACTACTAATTACCAGTATTAAATTTGAGAGGAAATAATGAGAGTAACCAGTTTGACCACTCACATGGCCCACCTTTCTCTTTTCTAAGTGCTTCTGAAACAGCTTGGTATTAATGGCCATGCCTTTCTCTCCATGACAAATGAGTTGGTGTTGACAGTATAGGGAATCCGTAAGTGTTGAATAAGATCTAAGTAAAAAAAAAAAACACAAGAAGATACCTTCTTTCGTAAATATCTTTCAGCTGGCACAGTAAATTACATTGATTCAGAAGTGACTCATTTCCAACACTGCGCACATTAGCAGCCAGTATTATTCAATTTGAGATTTTAATTTATAACATACTCTTGGTAATGTACTCCCAATACATTCCTCACTTCCCTACCCGGTGACTGACAAAAGATGAAAGATCTTTACTGTATAAATATTTTATATTAAACCCTTCACTCTGCCGTATTTCTTCCATTGTCAGTTCCCATTTGCGAACACTATACATTGTCCCAAAAAGTGCTGATGTAGGCAAAGGGTGTGTGCTTGCACGCAGCCCTGCAGCAGCCATAAGCAGGGAGCCTGGGGAAGCCCGTGTGGGCAGCAAGCTCTGATGGCCAGGGCCTGGGTCATTCTGGCACAGGATAACGACCCATACTGATGCAATGCAGGGCCCCACAGCGATGCTGCTGGAAGCAGCCTTCTCTCAGCTCTGCTCAGGGTGCACAGAGATGACTTTGCAAGCAGAAGACACCTGCTTCTGCCTTCAGCCCTTGACCTGGGTGAGAACAGGAATAAGAATGCCTCTTCTCTAAGTAAATGCTTCACGAACTCTCTTGTCACCTCGTCTCGGGGTGAAACTGTGTCAGCAGGCAAGATTAGATAACTTGACCTAAATCGTCCTGGAAATCTGTGGCAGACCTCAGCTCAGATCTTCTGACATCCTGTCGCGCGTATTACTGACGAGACCAACCCTAATCTAGAATGAGAATCCCTTTCCAAACGGTTACTTAGTAAGGGCTAAGTGCCACCACCAGACATCCACAATAAAACCCTCCTGGCTGAAGCCAGATTTGGCTCCTATTTCTGAATTAAATCATTGGAGGGCTCTAGCCATCAGCTACATGCACTGCTTCCTATTCTTGCTTGTTAAGCACTTGCTGTCTAATCCAGAAATGTTCCCAGTCCCACTAAGTGCACAAAACAGAAGTTATTTGTTCTGCTCTGGGCCAGTTCTTTCAGCAAATTGGAGTTGCAGTTCATTGTCTGGTTGTTATTGTGCTGCAAAAGGTCCCTCACCCAACTGCTCTGACTCTCTGGGGTCATCAAGAAGAGTTATTTTAGGACCCCACAGTCTGGATCTTGCAGGTATTTCATTGCTAGATTTGAGGCAGCACATGTGAATGTGTTACCCTACTTAGATACATAAAAAATAATTTCAACAGGGCTAAATTACCTTTATTATCAACCCTGGTAATTCCACTGCAGCCATTTTCTTGACTGATGTATGGAACACTATGAAATGAATCCTCTGAGAAGAAGATGGAAAAAAACAAGACAGTGATCAATGGACTCAATTAGTTACAGTATAATTCTACCAAGATGAAAAAGACTGAGGCACAGTGCAACTTCTCCAGCTCAGCTTACACGAGCTACTGAGAGCCTTCCAGTAGTTGCTGAACTCCCCACCACTCCCAGTCCATGTGGTGCTCAGGGAGAGGAGCTGCCAACACCTGCAGCCACACACTGGCGGTGCAGAGAGGCTGTGCCACAGGTGGATGCTCCCAAAGAGTGTTATATGGACTGGATACACATTATGTCTGTATTTCTTCACACATAGAAAGCGTTATAACAACAGAGAGATTTCTCTAATGACAACAAAATAAAACCTTCCCAACGGCACATCCACACACACAAAAAAATAGCAACGCTGTCGCTATGGAGGAACAAATTTCCCTTCCAGTAATTCCCCAAAGGTTCCCAAAGTCATGCTTTCAGCATCTTTGGTGCAGAGTGCCAAGAAAGCAGATTCCCTTAACATGCAGGTCATCGGGATTGCCCTCTGACATCCCCGCTCTGTGCCATGTGACACCTGCTTGTCCTCAGGGTCACCAGGCACACTGCTGGTGCCCAAGAGCTGCATGAGCTGAGGGGGGCACTGAGATGTGGGGCAGTTAATCACGTTAAGATCTTCATCACCCACAGTACTGAGCACATGGAAACAGTCGGTTTGCAATATCGGAACAGAGCGATCTGTGTATTACGCCCGGGACATTACCGCACCAGGAAATATGTAAATGTCATCATTTTAGAAGATAAAGGCATGTACAGAGCGTGGCTTTTTGCATGTAAAGGAAATAAGATGAATGAATAAAGCTGATCAAATGATTAATAGAATCCATAATCTTAATCTTATTATTTCTAAAGAAGAAAAGGCCGTTCAGTTAAGAGCTAGTCATCTCCATTTCATTAAGAACAATTATATTCCAACTGATCAAGATCTGCACCACGCAGCCCTCGCAGCAAACACGTTTCTGGATTTCCTGTCACTTCCCACGATGCACGGAGCTGCTGGGGGTCGGGAGGTGGGTGCAGAGCCAGTTGGGGGTCTTACAGCCCCCTCTGAAGTTGGCAAGAAAGGCAAACACGCCCCTCACAGTGCCACAATGCTTGCAGAGCTATCCATCCAAAAGGGGATCGAAGAGCTTAGAAAATGTTTTCACACCCTGTTGGGTTAAGAGACAGTGGGTATTAATGCTACGGCTGCTGCACCAAGCTTCCTCTTTGTGGTCAGCAGAAAAGCTGTGTGGTTGGGCGGAAGGAGTCCAAAGGCGTTTCTTTTTTTTTTTTTTTTTTTTTTAAAGAAAAAAATCTGTGTTAAAACAAGAGAAAGTGGACCAGTTACACAGCAAAGCACAAACCACAGCCAGTCCTCTCTGCTGTTGCTTTCCCCCCTCAATGTGGCCTACAGCGTTTCTGCTTTCCAAAAAAAGGTTTAATTTAAACCATACAGTGCTACAAGCTGCCACGTTTCCAAATTCCACATTCCTTTCTAATCTGTGCACTTCAGAACTGACAAATTCTGCTTCCAACGGTACCCAGACGAGCTGCGACGAAGGGGTTGCTGCAAAGCAGCCGTTCCCTGCCGGGTGAAGAACACCGACCCCCAGCCCCACGCCTGGGCCTTCTGCTCCACCTCCAAAGCCATTGGATTTAGGGGCCGGATGCAATTTTTGTAAAATCACAGCTCTCCGGGGGACTTTTCACACAGTGAGGAAAGCACTTCCAGGGCTCAGGAGGAATTCCCAGTCTGGTACAAAGCCACAATGCTCTCTGACAGCTCTGCAAGAGCATTCTGTAGCTGCCATTTGTTTCCTTGATTCCACCCAAAAATACGCAGTGTGGTCAAGCATTCCCCTGTTCCAAGTTACACCAGTAACACTCTCACATTCCCTTTTGTCCTTGAACAGCAGCAGCCCTCAATGACACTAGCAGGACATATGAAGTGCCCAAGGACTGTGCCACAGCTCCACCTTGGCTACAGCCCATGGAGATGACCTCAGCCCGGGGCAGCACTGAGCCCATCACCACCATCCCACAGACTTCTCGCCTGCAGTTCTGGGTGCGATGTGCACACAAGCACTACAGCATGCCCAGCAGTCACTTGTTGCTTCCCCTACACCTCCCAGCCATCCCCTGGCCATGTGGAACAGCCACCTGCTGCCACGGGCTGACGGCACTCCCTGTCAGTAGCCTCGGGGCTCCCATCTTCACCAGCACTCAAGCAACACTATAATTTTAGGGCACACGCACACAACTATTTATTACATCTCCTGCAAACAAACCGTAGCAATCTGCTGCGTGACGCGGCACAGGAGCACCAAAAAGGCTCTGAGCCGATCTGCGCCGTGGAAAGGAGGACGCGCAGCCCGCCGGGCTCCCCACCTGCTTTCTGCACCCACCGTGCAGCTCCTCCTGCCAACCCGCCGCGCAGGAAAAGCATATGTCACACCTCAGAAATCATGGCATTTTCAAACTTCGCTTTTTCTCTTTGCCTTCTGCTTTCCGATCCCTCAAAGTGCAGGCAGGGAACATTTCAGGCTTTTCTCAAGAGTCAGAAACTCAGCCTTTTTAGTTTCTTCTTCTTTTTTTTTTTTTTTTTTTTTTTTAAATGACAGCTGAGATGCACATGTAAATCCTGGATACCTGCAGCCTTAAGGAAACCATCAGACACTGCAAGGCTCACCGGGAGAGCAATGGCACAGTAACAGCACACATCTTAAACCACCATTTAAATCACTGAATAGTTCAGCTCTATGTTTACTTTCAAGTAACGTCAGAAGTCGAGAGTAGAAGGCCAGGTTATTAGCCAGTGTAAATCCATTTAAGTCGTGGGCCTTTTCTCTGCTCCAGAATCATTGTGTTTATATTCAGGCAATGCACTCGACAGGCACCAGATGAACGTTCTTAGCCTCAGCTCAATGATTTTTCTGGAAATGGAAAGAGCTTATACGTGGGATCTCTGCCAGGGTAGGAACTCTGGTTTTCTGAGGCTATGATTTCCAGTAGGAGATGGGTCTGTATTTCCCTTGTGCTCCTTTGAAAATCCAAAGCTACATTCATAAACTCAATAAGGTCCTTTTAAAACAAACAAAAAAAAAAAGAAATAGTATAAAACTGGCACAGAATAAAGAACTAGACTGATGCAACGCACGCCTTAACAAGTCAATGAAACACTCAGATTTAATACTAGCACAAACCTGAATCTTCATCACAAGTGCCAGGGCAGACCAATAAGGCCTGAAGTTTGAGTAAATGTCAGTCATTCTCAGCTGTCCCACTGGTAGCCCCATAATGGGACATGTTAGCCAAAAATGGAAAGAAGGCACAGCATCTGCTTATGTTTAATTTATTTCTGCATTTTGGCGTGTTGTCCTGGGAGAATCAATGTTTTTAAGTGGCTGCATCTCTTTGAGCCAACTTGCTGTCCTTTCCTAACACATCAAGGACATGTTTCTGGAAATGGAACATGCTCCCTTTGAAACCAGGTATGGCAACCTTACTTTTTAAAAATTCAATACATGTTTTTAGTGTGAAATTCCCTCAGTTTTATTCCAGCTGAACTCCAGATTCCCCCCTTCGACAGAGCCATAATTCTCATTAGCAGGAGCTAACGTGCACAGATCATGAAGGCAAGAATAAATCCCTGAGTGCATAACTCAGCCCAATGGACAGCAAGGCATCTCAGTGCCCCGGCTAACACAAAGCACGATGGGCACCAAAATCCACGCAGCTCCTGCGCATTTGCACAGAATAACCCACACCTGAAGGCATCCCTTGGTACCAACCCTGGCCACAGCTCAGCACCATCAGAAGCAAATAATGTCTTCATTGTAAGGTGGTGAAAATAAAGGGCAGAGCTGCTCCGTGCGCAGTTTGAGTTTTCGAATGCTAATTTCTTTTTAATAAAAAGCCGCTTGTTTAAGAAGTAAGAACAGTTCTGGAAACACAAAGGTGCACGGGTGTCGTTACAAGTAAATGGGGCTGATCGGTAGGTTTTTTAACAATTTGGTAACAAGAAAAACTGGTTACATGCTGGGACTTCTCATGCCAAGTCTCAGTCAGAGCAAAATTTTATGACCGAGTTATAAACCCTTGAAAATAAGGGTTTATAATAGAAACGCTGACAGACCCTTAATTATAGCAGCACTAGCGGGCACTGTTGTAATAAGGCCCACATATTTTCCTCTTTGATCATTATTTATAGGATGCATTGGAAATCATCCCGTTTACAACTGTAGGTGGAGTTTTATCCATCAGGAAGGGGAGCGCAGCGCCCGGTGCTGCCGGCGCCGTGCCGCACGCAGCCCGGGGCTGCCGGCAGTGACGGATGCCTGCGCTCCGCCGGTTTGTATAAGGGGTTGAAGTTCAGGCTGGTGCAGTGCAGCATTCCCCGGGACCTGCTGCCTCTTTAGGCAGGCGATTAATCACATGATCGATAGACCATATGATTAGGCACTAATAGCTGATAGGAGGAGAGAATAAACAACCATAAATTTGCTTTGTACTGAGTAATCCAAGTGTAAGAGAGGTCAGATAATGGCCAAGTAAGGTCATGTTGCCTAAGGAGCCCATATGGGAAAGATGGAAGATACATACATTTTTAAATATCTTCAATTACAACTGCATTGCCGGGCAGCCTTCGGGCTGCCGACGTGCCCCTCTCTCTGAGCACAGCCACGGCGTGCAAGCGGTGCACCAAGCATGATGAGAGCAAAGCACGCAGCCTCTTCCACACCACCAGAAATGAACAGCGCAGAGACCGCAGTCCATGCAGTGACTTCAGACTAAATAGCCGTGCTGGCTCGCTGTAGTTTAATTGACACCGGGAGGTGCAGGTGCCCGCGCACAGGACCGGAGCAGGACGCTCAGCCCACAGGGCTGTAAATCGTCAGCTCCCTCCCCACGCCTGCCTGCCCTGAGGCTCTCCTCTTTCCTGCATAAAAAACGGCCTTTTCGGGACTCAAGATGCAAACCAGGTTTACAGCCTTTTTTTTTTTTCTTCTTTATTTTATTTTATTTTTTACAGTAACTGTACCTTTTGTCTACGGCAACGGATTTGAGAAGAAACAAAAATGGCTGGGTAAAAGGAAAAAAAAAATCCTTCAGTCACCCCAACAAAGGCAAGGAGTTTACAAACCTTCCCCATCAGCGCTGGGTGCAGGCAAAGTACTTCATTAAGTTGAAACAAAACTCGACCAGTAAAACTGCCAGCTCCGCCAGAGCCAACCAGCAGGCGCCTTGCCGCATGCTCCTGATTGACCATCAGCAGACTATGGAAATCGCTTTCTCCGCCGAACAATCGTGGGGATAAATGCCCTCCTTTATCTCCGAGGCTATTTCTAAAGTCCCCTTTCTCAGCACCGGGACATTCGGGGGCTGCGATCTCATTTTGTCGCTTCCCAGCGGCAGTGGGAAAGCGCGCAGCGGCTGCGGGACCGCCCTGCTGCACCCATGTGTGCAGCCACACAGCCTGAGGCCAGGAGGCGAGGATCCCGCCTGCATCCGTTTTAAAACGAAGCCGTGCTTCAGATATCGTGCAGGCCCTTGAGTTTCAAAGCAACTGAGATTTGAGTGCTGCCACAACGTCAAGCAATTCAGAATCACTGGAGTGCTGCAAGAACGGTACGTGTACTTGACTTGTGAGCGAGCGCACGCGGTGCTGACCTGGGCACCGCTGCTGCTGTGCTCCCAGCTCCTTCGTGCCTTGTTCTGCTCGTCTACAGCAGCACGAGCCATGCACGGCCCGCTGCACCCACCTGAGGAGTCTGTGCTGCAGGGCCTGGGTGCAGGCTGGAGCTCTGCGGGTGCTGCCCTCCCCTGCTTTGCTTTGGAAGAAAGGCTTCTGCCACTTAACATAAACACACTTGACTTTGAAGGCCCTGCTAGACACATTAAACTAGAGAAGGCTCCTCAATAATTTGGAGGGTAATGTAAACACTGAGCATGAACACAGCTGAGTGCTTAGACCACGGGCTCTGTGATCTCCATCTCAGGGATGGTCACTTCCTTCAGCCTGTAAAACAGCAAGTTTCTTCTCCTTAGCAAAGAACTGCAGGAATACTAATAAAGTAACTTGTCAAATGAGTGCTTTCTATTTCTTTGCACAAGATTTACCTGCAGAGCACCAGGTGAGCATTTGCTGGGAGAAGCATGCACAGCCCGTCCCAGCCTGCAACTGCAGCCTCCCACTGCAGAGACAAAGGCATGTCCTCCTCAAAACACCTCCAAGATTGACTTAAAAAATAGATTTCCTTTTGCATTCAGTCTTCCTGTTCAATTGCAACCTGCCTTTGTTGCATGCTGAAGAAGATGCACAACTTTGAGAACTATCTCTTACCCTTGCAAATAATATTCATGGGTGTAATTACACTTCTCTCCGCTCATGCAGTTGTCTGGCTTATCCAGCCTGTGCATCCTTAGCCATCCGCTCTCTGGTTCAATTTTAAACATTAACCTAAGAGTAAAAGGGTGTTTCCTGGGATGATTTTATTCAAAACTATCCACTAGGTATTTGTGTCACAAATGAAGAGCAGGCAAACAAGCTACAATTCTTAACAAAAATATGAAATATTACCAATCTGTATGGCTGTGAAACATTTCTGTTTAACTCATCCTTTTGGTTTTCATCAATAATTCAGCTGTGTTTGAGGGAGAGGATATCCATGTGAGGACACACTTTTCCCTTTCCAGCCTTGGTGGGCAGAGCTGCTGGAGCTGCCCAGCACTGTGATGCCTCACATGCTGCTCCTCGAGGATACCAACATTTATTTCATTAACTTCCCTCCCAACTTACACAGTGGGCCTGCATTCAGAAGCATGCATGAATAATGCAGATTTCAAAACCGCATTATTACAAAGGATGTTGAGTTCACACACTGTCAACACCAATAAACCCCCCAAAGGGCTAAAATCCCGAACACCCCCCGCTCCTCCATGCTCCCTCTCTGTGCACAGTGAGGCTTGCAGAGCCCACACCCTGCCCAGTGATAGGACCAAGGTGGGTTTTGTGCTCTGTGGGCCTGGCCAGCTCCACATCTAGTGCCTGCTCCTTGCCCTTGCAGGGCCAGCGGGGCAGGGGCAGCCCCAGCCCCTTCCTGACCACTTGCAAGCTAAATTAAGATATGGAAAAACAAGTGAGAGAGACAAACACTCAGAGGAATGGGGTAAGAGTAACAAGGTCACATTGTTACGCTGGCAGCCATTGCCAAACTTGCAAGCTATCTGAGAGTTATTTATATATAAAATAATTAAAATCAGCTGTCCCATCCTGCCACACTATCACGCCAGCACAGGTTTGCTCACGCCTTGCACGCCATACAGCAGGGAAATAGCAGAGCTGTGGTGGAGGTGGCTGTGGGGTGCAGTCATCCCATGGCACAGCATAGCACACACAGTCACCCTGTCACCTGTCCCCACACAGCTGGGCTGCCACACTGGGATCCAGTAACAAGGAGCATAATGAGCACGGTGGCACTCGTAAGGTGTTCCCAGCCCAGAGACAGCTCACACTGATCACTGGAGCTGCCTGGTGGAGCAGTGAACCCATCTGATAACCCTGTGAGAGGAGATGAGCTGCACACCAAGGGCTGCTCCCTGCCTGCTGCTGACCTCTAACACTCCAGGCAACATCATGGTGCCTCACAGCAACAACCCCTCTCGTACCCCTTGTTGAACTCCATGGAATTCCTTCACTCACGCAGCACCGGACCTGACAACAAGATGCAGTAGTAGTACTTAAGACTTTACATTCTGCTGGCACACGTGAGATGCACTAACTGCCAGAAGGACAGCCCTTGGCCCATATTACAGTCAGAAAGATTAACACGGTGGAAGGGCAATACAGGAGCGTAACAGCAAAGGGACCAGTGCAGATAGAATAGTGTGACAAAGGAAAAATGCTCACCTGTTTCTGAAGATCTAGGCACAAAGGAAAGATTCCACAAGGAAGGGATCTCCAAGCAGAGAACTTCCCAGAGTGCCATTCAATCCTTAAAGAAGTCTAAGAGAGGTGCAGCCAGGCTCCACTCCTTCCAGTCACACAGCTGAATGCCTTCACCTGTGCTCCCAGGGCTGACCCGGTGCTTTCCCCAGGTGCTCAATCAGTGCTTCAGGCTGTGACTTAGCAGAAACCATACAGCCCAACATTAGAATTACACCACCTGAAGAAAGCTGGCTCTTCTACACTTATTACAGGTGGAAAGTATTGCAAAATCTCTGGGTAAAACGGGGGCAGATCTGTACAACTGCCCTCAGCCCAACAACCAAGCACAACTGATCCACCTCTCCCTGTCTGAAATCACTGAAGCACCCACAACACTGGAATTGTGTTTGGAGAGTGGTGAGCTGCCAGTCGTGCTGGAGACTGGGAGGTGGAAGGATTGCTCATGGTTCCCCAAAACCTCTGAGATCCCTACGTGAACAGCATTACCAGTGCTGGGCATGGTAGATGCAGCACCCTTGGCATGGTTAAGGAGGAGAGCACAAATGTTACGGATGGCCTCCAGCAGACACCTCCCTGGACAGGCACGAGCTTCCAGAAAGGATCAGCGGCCACTGGAAGCCTTTCTGTTCTCCAGCTCACACAGACAGGTGAGGGGAAAAAAAAACACAGCTCAGGTCAACCCCATTTCTCTGCTGTGAGCAGGTGAGAGTCAGACCAGGAGCTTCATCTGGGCTGATCAGAGGAGATAGGTCAGCAAGAGGTGAAGCTCAGAGGCAGCCCTGATCCCTGCTGTGAGCATGGGGTCACCTGGTGCTCCTGTTTCCCTCTCAGCTCACCTCACACGACCGGAGCGCTCTCTACAGCAGGCCCAGTGCCAGCCAGCTCCTCTCAACCCACGGATGGAAGATGCGTTGTTAGTGATACCAAACTGTGCCTTCCACGTCCCACCTCAATGACCCACACTAGTCAATAGGGATGGAGTTGTTCTCCAGGAGCACCAGGAAGCTTTGCTTAGCCAACTTCTGAAGTACTCTTTGCTCCAGGCCTACTCGGTCCCAGTACAACCAGCCGGGACACGGGTGGTGGAAGAAAGTTTGTGGGCAACAGCCCAGCCCCTGTGCCCGAGAGCCGCGCGTGATGCAGACACAGTGAGACAGGATGTCTTCCCGCAGAAAGACTGAGTAAATAGTGGATAATGACAGGATTTCTATTATTGATGCTTCAGCAAATCGTCTTGGATCCTCGGAGGATCAATTAATCATTGGGATTGTCAACACCCAACTCCATGTTCTAAGTTTTTGCCATCCAGCTCTCTCATCCTCCCCTCCACACAAATGATGCTGGGGGCACGGTGCCAAACGGAGCGGAAAAGAAAGACGGAGAAAGAAAGCTCTGAACAGAGAGGCCGTTGTCAGGGCCGGACCCTCGCGCCGGCGAGGAGATCAAATGCAGCTGCCCCATGGCTGCGTGCGGCTCAGCCCGGGGGCAGGCGGGACGGGGAGCAGCCAGCCAGCCTGCGCCGGGCACAGATAATTAAATCATCCGATTGCCGGGCAGCCCACATTAAGAAGCTCATCGGTTTGCATGCTGCCCCTTGCTGTGGCCACCCGTGAGCTAAGTCTTGCCTAGATGCTAGTAGACAATTAAGACAAATTGTATGGCTGAAGATCAGACTCGAGCACTGCCAATGCCCTTGCCTGGAAGCTCCGCTGCAGAATGAGGGCACATGTGTGTGGGAACCAAGGCTCGGAAGAGAGCTTTTAATGAACAACGTGCCAGCACTTGTTGCCAGAACACACTCTTCATTTCAGCTCTTGGAGAAAACAAAACCCTTAAAACCAGAGTTTACTACATTTCACTGATCTTCAATATGGCTAGAACTTCAGGATGCTTCTCCTCAAGCTAAGTTTGTATCAGTGAAAATATGCTTCTTGTTAAAGAAACTATTTAAAATGTGGAATCTAAAATCAAGCAAAAATAGCAGACAGTATGTTCAGCTTCAAAATTGGCTTGCACTCAACCAAGTATACCATAAACAGAAGGCAGAACTGACTATTTTTATCTTAACAGCCCTTGGGTGATTAAAATTTGGGGCCAGAATAAACAATTTTTTTCCCCATTCCTTGCAAGAGAATATGTGACATGGGTTTGGAGTCCTTTCTAATTTTTTAACTCTCTTCCTCGCTATAAATTGTTTGCATTAGAAATGTTCCCATATACCCAACTGCATGAAGGCTGCGTTGCACCAGGCATGGTACTAATTACAGGAACACACAGACCACTGTGCCCTGCAGAGATTACCATGCAAGATAAGCCAAAGACAACAACAAAGTGCTAAGAGGGAGCAGGTGAGAAGTTAACAGAGGAAAAAATGCACTGATACGGTGTATGTGGGTTTTCTTTGTGAGGAATGCGAGGTGTCGTGGCCAATCCCTGTAGCCTGAAGGCATGCGAGAGATGAGGGTCACAGGGATGTGTCTAGGACTGAAAAGACCAGATGGGGTCAGGGGAGGTGACATGGGGACACGAGGGCTGGACGAGAGAGAAGGGAAAGGGGTCGAGCAAAGGAGATGTGCAAGTGCTAAGAAAGAACGTGCTGGGGAGCCAGTAATGCATCAGTGGGGCAAGAAATAAGTGGATGGATCCATAACAAAGCATGGCGTGGCCAGAGGTAAAGGCCAGCAGTAATACTGGGTATCCACACGAGTGGGCTCAAGATGGCCTGTGCAGAAGAGACTGAGAAAACAGACCACAGAATCCACAGCTTTCTAGCAGCCGGACCTAGCCAAAAAAAGCAATTATGTATTGAGGGATGGGCAGGGCAAGAGAGAGTTGGGGAGGTACAAATTGTTTGCACGTTTGCAGAACAAGGAGTTGAAGATGGAGGCCAGGTTTTGGCCATCAATTGGCAGGGGTTCCAGCAACAGGAGGAAGAAGAAGCAGTGATGGGAAGAGGAGGAAGTAAAAAAGTCAGTTTTGATTGTGTTAAATAATGCTGATGGCTTAACTGCTCCTGGAGAGGTAGCTATGGTACCAGACTAAGCCATGGGACCAAACAGAGGCAGTGCAGGACAGGGGCACTGGGCTGGGCTTCACAGGATGAAACCATGGGAGCAGAAGCAGCTGTTCTGAAAGAACCTGTAGAAAAGGGAGCCTGAGTGAGGATTGTGGGACACCTCCAGCACAGAGAGGTTTGGACATTTATTGAGCTAAGGAGTATATCTGGGTTTCTTTGCAGCAGCACCTGGCGGATTTGTTGGCACACAAACCAGCACCAACGCTCAGAACTTCCCGCAGACCTTCACATCATGACTCCTCATCTTTCCATTACAAACTACACATTTTAGTACTTCAGTTGCAGATGCTACGGTCCACACTTCGCAGAGTAGGAACTGCTGCATCCCGCTGTGAAGACCACCCCAGCAATATTTATTTAAAAGTAACTAAAAAGAAAGGTTTTCTGAAAAGATCCCTTAAAAGCTGCACAGACGTCCAAAATGATGGCAGAGACGTGATACACAGCAGGCCCAAAGAGTTCACAGTGAAAGCACCTGACACAGAAGACATTTGTGCTGCTGAATAGCGTTATTCTTGGGAGCTAAAAAGCCAGCCGAGAAGTGGGAAGGATCACAAAGGAGGGCTGAGCCAAAGGCTGGGCAGCCGGTGCCTTAACGCTGCCTCCAAGGAGGATTCCAGCGGTTTCTGCCCGCAGTTAATGAATTTACTTGTAGTCATCATCTGCTCTCACTGATCACTAAAGATCAGCTCACTTTATAGGAAATAATAATAAGCACGGGTTGGGGGAAATTGTCTGACAAAATCTTGTTTCGTCATCCCCTCCTTCCTTTCTTCTGACACGGATCACCTTTTGAATCCGTAGCATTATTTCCTTTTAAGTGCAATCATTATTCATAACTTCCACATCCAGCTCAGGTCTGTTCCCCCAGTTTAGTGTGTTCCCATTCGCACTGTGTCAGCAGAAAGGGCTTCTTAGTACAGAAAAGCCGTTGCATGTGCAATAAACAAATAGCCTTTGACATACTGGTTAATTATATCAGTTAGCGACAATCTCACATGCATGAATGCTGTGCTAATGAAAACACTCTGGCATGCAAAACAGGATGGATCAGGACATTGAAGTGTCCAACCCTACAAAGTGCAGCAGTGCGGCCCCTAAAGCACTCCAGGACATTGGCTGCACCCGGGGGTGCGTGGCTGGATGGAACATTGTCAGGTCGGATGCTAAGTATGGGGAAGTTTTAGGTGCTGTGTAGCTAGATTTCACTTAAAGGAAGCTATACATTAAGAATGTAATCCTGCACTGGTGACAATGACAACACAGATTTCCATTAGTGTGTAGCCAACGATGAAGACATCTGTTCAATACAGCATCTGTATCTTCCATAAAGCAGCAGCTCAGTGCCGTACTGAAGAGCACAGACCCAAGCACGCCTCTCAAACCCTCCACTCCAGGTGCTCTCCTAAGCCACAGTTCCCATTCTCCTGCACTCCACAGAGCAGGGTCTCCATTCTGGACACTTCTGCATCCTATTACCTCCCCAAGGGAATAGTGGGACCAAGCAGGCAAGCCCCCACTGACAGCACAGAGCCCCCGCTAAAGGAACTTCCTACAACAGCCACTGCCACACCGAAACCTGCAGCCATGAGTGCCCGGCCCCATGCACATGTGCTGCACAGATGGATGCGCGGCTGCGGCCAGCCCCATGCATGCACCCTGCACGCTGGCTGTGCAAGCAATTTGTATGCTTACCACAGCCTTTTGTCCGGAACTTCTGAACGGCTGCAGCCAAAAACACGGGAAAATGGGGGGGGGGGGGGGGGGGGGTTGTGGAAGAAAATGTGCTGAAACTAAAACAGGAGATGCACATGGATGGCTACAGAACTGTGGTTGCCATCGCTGAATTCACTTGCATGGCCAGCAGCCCCTTGGCAGCCAGAAGAGTACAGAACAAGCTGCAGCCCCATAGGCGTGCCTCAGGGTTTCCATCCCTTTGGCCAGACCAACACAGAGGGATCCCCTCTGCATCCTCAGCCACTTGGGCTCACAGTTCCCAGCTGCCCCTGCTGCAGTGCGTGGCCATCTGAAGGGAACACCAGCGGGCTGCAGAGACCCGGCCTCCTTCCATCGCATAACACTATGCAGAGCTAACCACAGCCTTAATGCCCTGACAGCTAAACTGCTTTTATCTCTTTTATTTTCCACAGAGTTCTCGCATGATAATCCCCCTGCCATATTTTTTACCAATAAAATATATGAATAACTAATCTGGTGGCTAACTTTACAGCGATACGAGATCTCCCCTTATACAAAACCTCTATCAAAAGCAATCTTTTTATGGCTCTCAGAAAGACCGTCTCTATCCAACACTTACCGCCAGTATGGTTTTAACTCCCTTCTCCCCTCGCAGCTGAGGAAATGGACTAACCCAACATTTAGGGTAAACACACCATTAGCGGGCGTTTAGCAACAGAAAACTTTCCCCGCTTTGTTTGGCCTACAAACGTCCAAGTGGGAACACCAAGGAACGCTCTTCCCCACTTCCTTTTAGCCACGGATAAAACCCACGCGCCGCGAAGGAGAAAGTTTTAATTAAAATTGGCACTCGTGTGTGTGCAGTTGGTGGCAGACCCCTCGCTCAATACATGACATCACTTTGGACCGTGGCAGCGCGATGCGAGGCTGCGAGCAGGAGCGTGCTTGGTTTTGGCACCAGCGGAGCAATCATAAAAAAGCACTTTAGTGTTTACAAATGAGGCCTGAGCTGAGGAAGGAGGTGCGGGTGCTCCTGGCTGCAGTCCCGCTGCCACGGCACTGCACCCTGCTGCTCTCGCTGCTGTGCCGGGGGGGGTTTAGGATGTGCCAGCACTGTCCATTGGCATCTGCAGGGCATCTTTGCATTGCACCCCAGGTATTGCAGCTCTGCTTATCTGTCCCTCCATCTCCTGCACCATTCCCACCTAGGAACACCTTCTAAAAAGCTCTCAGAAAGATCTCTGCACTCTCCAAATCCCGGTGCTCCCACACTCAGCACCCGCAGTTCTCCTTCCTGGCTGCAAGGAGATTGGGGTAGGGAGCAAATGGGACCGTTGGTTATCTCACCCATTTACTCGTTATCCTCATAAAGGCAAATTACAACTGATTGTCCCCTCCTTCCACCTAACCCCTCCCTACCGAATGTGACCCTTGGAGCCAGGTGCAGCCCCAAACAGCCCTGTGTTCAACTACAATTTGCTGATTAGCTGCCGGGTGGTGCGTATCACAGGGGGGATCAGATGTGTCCATTCTGATATTTTTTAATCCCTGAATGAGTAATGGGATGCTCTGAGCATTAACACACCCAGTATCCCCTGCAACCTGCAGTAAGGGCGTGCTGGCATGGCAGTGCAGCGCCCATCTGCTCAGAGGGACTTGGAAGTCCATAGCCCCATATCACAGCTGTGCTTTGGGATCAGCTGTGGGTGGACCTGATGCCGCTGAAGGATTCTCGAGGTTGGGGATGGCTGCAGGGCTGGGGCACGGGTGGGTGCCGAGGCCAGCAAACACAAAGGGAGATGCGGGGCCAGGAGGAGATGGCAAGGGGATGGGAGAGGTGAGCGGGGACACATTCCAGATCATGGAGAGAAACCCTGGCACAATCTCCTTAATAAAAAATGCCACAGAAAACATGCACTCGCTGATGGGCTGTGAGAGATGGGAGGCTGAGGATCTGCGCTAAGAGCAATGCTGGTTCTCAAGGAGAGGTCATCTGCACAACGAGCAAAGAGGGAATTTCTGCTGGCAGTAAATAAATAAGGGCACCAGGAGCTCTGCAGCCCCGGGCAGCCTCACCCCAGGCACACATAGGTCTGCAGGACGCCGCTGTTCTCAAACAGAGGGGAGTTTTTGTGGGTTTGCCAACATTGCAAAACCACGGCGTAAGCTGGGTGAGAAACTGAAACCATTTCAGCAGTCAGCAGAGCGCGATGCCGCGTGCACGGGGCTGAAGCAGGCTGTTGTGCCTTACCCTGTTCCAGGACACAGCTTTCTAACCCCTTTCACATGGGACAGATGCTTCTGCTTATGGTTTTGTGGGCAACATGAGTACTTAAAGCACATGGGAGGACGTTGGCTCGTTACAGCACGAGCCTGGGCTCTCCAGAGGTAATCTGGGGCAGCAGTCAGGCCAGGAGGACTTTGACACTTCCCTTCCTTATGTGCCAGCCTCTGCGGACGGGGCCGATCACGCATCACTGCAACAGCCCTTTGGGGTTGGGAGTCGTCAGGTCATCTTGCAGGTGGCTAGAAATGCCACACTGCTATCTCAACAGGGGAACACTTAAGGAAAGTTCATCCTAATTAATTAAAATTGTGAATTTAAAGTGGATTAATTAAACTGCATTAAATCCCTGTGTAAACTGCTCACTCAGACTTAAAGTGTCTTTATTAAATTGCTAAAGCAAATTAAACTAAACCAAATTAAGGCCGTTTTATTTCTAAATGACAGTGTCTACACGAAGACATAATGCAGTTTAGCTAATCCACTTTAAAGTTATTTCACATTAATTTCAATTGTCCCTGTGTAGACGAGCCCTAGGAATCCAGTCGCACACGAGCTTGTGTACAAATATGGATAACAACACTGCCATTTTTAGATTGCCTTTTTAGGAAATTATTTGCAAATATCATCTTAGACTAGCAAGCAAAGAAGTGATTTTCAGTGGGACCGGAGTGGAGAAGGACAGTGCTTTCCTTTTGGCCACACAAATCTTCTGCCTTCATCCCTGCGCAAGGAGACAGAGAGGAAAGGGAGGGATGTACCCGGCCAGAAAATCATTTAGCAATTGCAAAGCGCTGAAAAGGTGGCTCTGAGACTATCAGAGCAAGAAGTTTCTGTTCCCAAGAGGAAAACTTGGACTTTAAGGATGAAATAGAGACAATGAGGGAAGCAGAGAGCGCTGGGTGCAATGGCTGCGGTGGCTGCAGGCTCCTGGCTGTGCAGAGAGGAGCTGTCAAAGTGCAAAAATAAATGTTGGTGGGGCTGGCAGAAGGGACCGGGGGCTCAGGATGGGGAAGGGGCCCCATGGAAAGCATCTGGGGCTGCTCCTGCTGTGCCAGAGCCGGGCTCTGCACAGCCCCTCTAAATGAGCAGGTCTGCAGTGAAGCACCGCAGCGCTTCGTAAGCAATTTCTCTTCTAATGGAAACAGCCTGCAACACCCAAACTTCGGGTAGCTGGGCAGGAGAAGAAGGGTTAAGGCAGCCCTGCGGTTTGCAATTTAGTAGCAGTCAAGCCCTCAGCAGTGCAGACCTTCGCAGGGAGGCTGGAGACGCTGAAATAACTGCTGGCTGGAGCTGCGGCACGTCCAGAGGCAGAAGCAATAAAAACAGAGTGGATTACATCCTTTAGAAACCCTCAGAAAAAAAAAAAAAAAAAGGAAAACAAGAGAGTAAAAAAAAAATAAGGGAACGAAAGAAAGCGTAAACCACAGATTATGTCTGCTGGCTGTTTTTTGATAAGCTCTGTTACAAACACAATGCTAATGAGTGCAAGGGACATCCTCTGTGTGGGACGGCTGCTTGACCGCATTTTGTCTGCATGTGGCTGATTTCCTCTCCCACTGCCAAGCCCCGTGGCATCACTCACAGCCGGGGCTTTTCCTTCGCCTCCTCGCCTCACCGCCCGGCCGGCCGCGGCCGTCAATATTTCACCCAACCTGCATGAGTCAGCAGTAACCGAAGGAAAGGACTGCAGGGAGAATAAACATGCCAACATCCCTGCGAAGCATGTCAGGGTCGCAGCGCATCGGCCCCGCGCCGGGGCCGGGTGGCTCTGCAGCTCTTTTCTCTTTATATTAACATCGTACGGGGCTTTTCTCAGTTGATCCCCAAGTCCATCCGGCTCCCGGTGTTCGTTTACTCCTTGCTAAGGCAGTAGCTGTGCCCTTTTATACTGCCGGGCTCTTTATGAACCCAACAGTGATTGCCTTCCCAAGGCATCTACTGGGTCGCGTATAATTCCTCTAATTAAATGTAAAGGAGGGATGGCTTGGTGGAGCACCATTTCATCATTTCCCCTTACTTCATGCTGTGGACTTTAATGAGGACCTAAAACACCATCTTGACTTGGCTTTAGTTTCAGGCCAGATGAGCTTTGCTTGTTAAGATGGTCTTCACTTGTCAGGAAAAATAGCTTTATTAAGGTCATGGAACGCGGAGGGTTTGATTAAAGCTAATCAAGGAAAAGAAACCAGACCAAAGCATTGCGAATCAAACTCAGTTCAACATGTTTAACATAACTAAGCCTCGCCTATCTGTTAAAAGCAGACAGGAGTAAGATCATGTTACCAGAGGAATGCCTGAGCAGGGGGCGCGGGGACAGCCGTGCTCACATCGCAGCCATCGCTTCCCCTCACCCCAGCGAGGGCTCGGGCTGTGTGTGTCCCTGCCCACTCAGGACCGATGTCTCTGGGGCGAGGGGCACAGCGTGGCACGGTCAGCAGGAGCAGACGCTGCAGCCTGCTCATCTGAAGGGGTTTCTGAACCTAAATACAGATGGATCGCTGGGGTGTTACGCTCCCGACCGACTTTGTGTCGGGCAGTTGGCATTCGTACCAGTTTATAGTCCCCCTCCAACTTTCTTGGTGCTGTTTTACCAAGCTTCACGCAAGTTTTGGAGAAAATACAGCATTTTCAAATCCAAATTCTGTCCAGCCCTGTATTTCACAGATATTTTTCCATATTCCACAGGTATGTTTTTCTATATTTTACTCCACTGCTCAGTCTGAGAGCCTGCAGTTCCTGCTTCCTCCATGCAAGCTAACCACTGTGTTTTAGTTTTACTTTGTTCCTACTGCATGATGTCAACTCATGCAGCAGAGGCTGTCCGAGGAGATCATTTGGGAAAGCCAGACAAAAAAAAGCTATTATAACAACTGGATGCTGGCCTGTTAGCTTGGAGCATCTGAGAGCCGCACAGCCCTGACTGGAGGAAGCCCCATCCCTGGAGCCCCACAGACCCCTGGAAGTGCAGAGGGAGGGCCCTGGGGGCCAGGGACAGCCTCTAGCCTGGGGCAGCTGTGGGACAGAGGAGGGACTGCTGGATCGTCCCTGCTTTTTGGTTTCGTGCTTCAAAATGTAGTGTTTGAGGTGCAGGAGGATTAAGCAGCGGGTACAAGCTCTCACAAGCAAAAGCAATTAAACAAGGCTGGAATTATTTTTTTCAGAGAGAAGTTGGACATTGGGTGTTATGGAAGGGGCTTTTTAAGGATAATTTTCTGCAGAGAAGTTCAGGAACTCCAAACATACACAGGGATATCCTGCTTAGGACAAGGCTTAGCATTAAAAAAATAGTCTAAACAAAAACGCGGGACTACTCCCCTGCTCGGCTCTGCTGCTCGGTGAAAGATGGACAGGAAATTGCCAGCAGTGGCACGGAGGCTCCTGCCAAGAGGGAGCGCGGAAACAAAAGACCCTCTATTGTGTAAGAAAACCTGACATCTATACCCCTCGCTATATTCTGAACTCCTGTAAACCTTTCCCGTGATATATGATTTGTGAGAGCTTTCCACATTTCAAGTGCCCCGTTTCCCTCCCTGCACGCACTCACACACACAACGAGATCTGCATCAACGCCAGCCTTTAAAAGCTGTTATTTCTTCCTCCTTCACAGCCACCCCCCAAATTATTAGCCCTGCCATTAGGAAAGTAAATGAGATATTTGCCCTGGTGAGAAGCAGAAGCAGCCCCGCGTCGCACAAAGGGCTGAAGGAGCTCAATTTTCCTCATTACTTGGCTGGTTCTTCCAAGAAAGCATTCAGCGCAGAAGAGGGAGCGTTTTGGTAAAACAGTAATATTTGATATTTCTGCGTTTCTTTTGCAAGCTGTACACTGTAATTGACTAACTGGTCACTCTCAATTAATTATATTTAACAAGTAGAAGATGCAGAGCAATGCTCCCTCCCCCAAATTATGTCCTTTGGTTATTTAAATAGGTGCAAGTAGAGGGAAGGGAGAAAGAACAAGTCAGTAAAGTATCAGCTGTGGAAGTTTGTTGGGAACTTTCCAAAAGCCTACATCTGCTTGGCAACAGCTCAGAAAGGGATATGGTTACTCTTTTAACAGTAACACAGCTTTCCCAGGCTACAATATATGAAAAACAGCTTACCCGGCCCCGGGAAGGGCCCAGCGAGGGCTGCAGCACCGCACCGAGCCCCTCGACCGGCCGCAGGACCCCCACCCTTCCCAGGGCTGCAGGGGGGAGAGGGCTGCGGCGCTGCCGACATTTTGGGGTCCCTTCTGGCACTGCTGCCACAAGCGCTGCTCCCCACCACCAAGTGTTTTGCCCAAAGATTTTGGGGGAGGAACTCAGCACGCCCCATCAGCAAGCGCCGTAACAGCTGCCTGCCTTCACCACAAGCAGATCTAAAGGTATTGGTTTTAATTACAGCATTAATTGATCTCTCTCTCTCTTTATTTATTTATTTTTTTTCCCCAGCTGCTAATTAGAGAGATAATATCTCGGTTGCTTTACGAGCATTAGAAGCTTTGCTTGCATGGAGATACTTCTGCAGTGGAAAGCAGAGGTGGATTTAACAGGGAGCAATCGTTTAGCAAAAAGAAGAAATGATTTACCACAGTTGGGTGCGTTTTTATATTTTAATTAATCTCGCTTTAGTCAAAAAAACTGAAAAACTTCACGCAGCTCGTTCTGCCACCGGAGTGCAGGGAGACATGGGCAAGATTTAGTGCCTCTGGCGGGTCAGGAGAACACACGAAGAACCCAGAAGTGAAAACAACAGCGCAGGAGAGCGGCAAGCGCACTTGGCATCGTGCACAGTGTGCACGTGATGGCGGATCTGCAGGAGGGCCCTTTGCTGAGAGCCTGGCTGGACAGGGGCCTCTCCCAGACCTCCCTCGGGTCGGACTGCCCGGGGGCTGCAGTGAGGGCTGCAGGTGGGAGCAGCCGGCCCTACAGCACCAAGGGAAGCTGCCGGGCCAAGCTGTGGGCATTGGGCTGCAACCCTCGGCCCCACAGCAGGACGCTGTGCTGCCTGGGGTGACCCGTTTCTATAGTCATTACAGCCTGACTTGCAAACCTGTTAAGACCCAATTAACAGAAACGTTATGCACCAGTGATGCATGTTTTGTCCAGAACTTTAATTCCACAGTTTTTCCAAGTAAATTCTCTCTCTCTATTTTCCAGTCATTAAATCCCCTCCCCTGGGTGCGAGCGGTTGACTTCCCATTGTGTTGCGAAAGGGTTAGCGGGCCAACAAGTCCAAGGGAGAAGGGTGTCGGTACTTGTTGCCACTCTGTGGTGGGAAGAACAAACTAAAACTAAAAATAAAACCCTCTTGGCCTCCCGCACACGGCGTGCAGTGAGGGCTGACGGGGGGAAGGCGCTGGCTGCAGCCCGCGCAGGGCTGCGTTTGGCAGATGGGTGCAGCTATTGAGCTGATGCAGTAGTGGGTTTTTGGCTGCCCAAGTGGGTAGCCTGTTGTTTACTGTTTATGGATTTGTCAGTTTTAATTATTGTGAAGTGCCCAGATGCTCTGGCGACCAGTGCCATGAGCATTTAGGGAGCACATACATAACGAAACGTGCTTGGAAGATGCCCACTGCTCCCCGTCCCTCTCCCCAGCCCTGCTGGAGCCCTCAGGGCCTGCACACCCAGCCCAGTGCCGGCGCAGCCCAGCAGCTCTCCTTGGCCCTGTTTCCAGCCAAGTCTGCCCCTCTTTGTCTTTCTAAGCTCCTTCTGTTCCCCGGGGACTGTCCCAGCTCCCCCCACGCTGGCAGTCCAGGGCAGCCGTCACCCAGCCGTCGCAGCAGGCTGGGAGCAGTCCGGCTCCCCACACCTTCCTTTCTTTCACCGTTCATCTTTTCAAGGTTGTTGGGCTCTGTTTTATATAACAAGGTTACGTGCATGGCAAATAGCACAAATGTATACCAGACGTGGACATGCCGTAGTCCCCCCCCCCGGTTACATGTGTACTTTTCATCTGCAGCAGCGCTGCACGCGGCCTCCTCCAGCCCGCTCCTCACCGACTCCATTGTAATCCATATTCCTCCCTCGTACACGAAATGCTTTGCTAGATAAATTCCACTGTATTTCAGAAACTTTTCCACAGCTCCCTAAGTGTTTCCATATGACATTGTGCTCTACAGGTAACTTGAGTTAGAGCCATTCCTTAAGCAAAACTCCCTGTAAAATTTTCCACTATCTCAGCAGTACTCTATGTGCTGTCATTAAAGCAGAGCACATATATTTCTGAGCAGGATTTGCAGCGATGTCAGATTGCTCGCTGAGCTCCAGTTAGGTTTTATATATATATATATTTATATATATATATATATATATATATTTTTTTTTTTATTTCCTGACTTTCTCACTTAGGTCTTTTGCCTGCTCATTTACTGAAGCCCTTTTGAAGGGTGGAAGATGCAGCTCCCTACAAAGCACACGGCGCAGGCTCACAGCGCATCTCGGGCCGGGAGCTGCAGGATAATGCCAGCCTTGTTCATGCAGCCTTTTCACTTTGTTCTCAACCGTCGCCGTCCCTTTTTCCACTGATTTCCACAGGAACAGCAGTGAACCCTAAATTGCAAACACCTGCTCAATAGATCATCTCCAGGCCTGGCAGCGCCGAAATGGAGGCGAGGATCCTCGCTGCTGCGGGGAAGGCTCGGTGCAGAGCCCAAAGCCTGCCCAACGCTTGGCCTGAACCAGAGCACGGCAGCAGAACTCCGCTGTGTGCAAAATAAGAGTTTAATTTGCAAATATACTCGTGCTGAAAGAGCCATTCATGCCATGCCGACCTGTCCTCCAGGAACCATTGAGCAGCAACTGTGATCTCCTAAGCAAAGGCAAAACGTGTAACCTCGAAGCAGAGCGCTAATGATGGAGGAAAAAACCCGAGCTGTGTAAATACCAGGATTACAGCGCTGCGCGTACGGCAAACACAAAACATCTGGCTGGGTGCTGGAGAGAGAGGATCCAAGATGGCAGGGAAGATTAATTATTTTGCAACTTATTCTGGTTTCAATGAACTTTCTCTGGTTATAATCAAGGTTTTAAATGGCATATTGGATGCACGCTGGGCAGTGGTAAGCTGAGGTGGGATGCTCTGTCTTTGGCAATGACAGAAGCAATCAGCCAGAAACCCGACTTGTAACCATCCTGCGGAGATGGTTACACTGAAATAGCAATCTTGCCACTGGTTTAATTAATAAGCTATATGATTGGTTAATTTTATACCATTCTGAACTTTTGTCAGGGAAAAATGGTTAATTTTAGAATGAATGGATTTTATGCAGCAGAAATTGTGAACAAACAAGTTTTTTTAAAGGTACGGGGCCAGAGTTGTTTGTTTTTAAAGAAAAAAAAAATCCACATTTTTATTACACAAATAATGCCTATTTTTAATAGTTTCTTTCAAAGACAAAGAATCTTCCCTGTCTTCAAACTGTTTTTTAAATAGCTATTAAGTGCCCTGTTCCCATCCCAGGGTTTTACACATGCAAATACACCCCTAAACGGTTTTAATTTTCCTCTCCCCCCTCATCTATCTCCCTACTTTCCAGATGGACCACCAGCTTCCCACGACTGCCAGCAACAGCTTGTGTATTGTTTGTTTAAAACAAAGATGATGCATTAAATATCATATACAACGTGAGGAGAGGGGTTAAGGATAACACTCTTGAATCAAAGCACATCACTAAGACAGCCTCAGCCGCAGCCCATCGCTCAAAGGGCTGTTCAGTGCAATGGGAGATGGGATTTCACCATCCTCTGCCTTTGGGGAAGTCGCTCCGTACCCGCACTGAGGATGCCCTGCATCCAGAGGGAGTTAAACTTGTGCGAACGCTCTTCAAATTATACGGGCTAACCAACAATTATGTCATTTCATTCAAACATTCATTCACCCATCATGTGCCCAGATTAAACAGTAACACTTTGTTTTAAACATTCTTCTGAAATTAGCAGACCAGAATTTCCTTCACCTATATTTAAGCACTCAGCCCTGCGTGGAAAGTAGCATTGCTTGAACTCACACAGGTTTAAGCAAAGAGTTTAGCATTTTAAAATAAAGTGAACTACTGCCTGCTGTATATTTTATATGCAATTATTAGATTTTTGCTGGTAGCAATTGCTCCATGCAGATGAGGATATAGAGCTGCTATGATTTACCTGAAAAATAGGAATCTATGGAGAGTTTATCTTGTATGCTTACTTACAAACCCCCCAGGCAAGACATCGTGGGCACACACCCCTCATGCCACATAAGAGCACACGGCTCCAGGATGCCCAAGTCTGGCATTAATGCTAAAATCTGTAGTGCTACCAACATCTCCACGATGCCAGTTTGCTGCCATCAGCTTTGTGTGACAGGAGAGAATAGCAGGCAGATTGCGTATCTAATGAGCCACACATATTGAAAATCCACAGCAATCTCTGGAATACATGTGGATTTGTCTAAAACTCTAAAATATGGCCTGCGTGGTGTCCTGACTGCCAAAACCACAATGAATTCACTGTTACTGTCACTAATCTCCATGTATGTTACATATGGTTGACATTTTTCTTCAACTCTCATATTTTTTGCATGTGTGCGTATATAAATAGGGTAAGAGAGAGGCTGGGAGCAGGCAGGCAAACAAACAACCGGCTGCCATGCACAATGCTGCCATTAGGCACTGGATTAGTCCAAGGTGTGTTATACCAATATACAAACCCCCTAAAAGCCCATTTTTAAGCATTGGTCTGTGCTGGGAACCCAGATCTGCTCGCCACACTTTACAGGAAACAACTCAACCCCAGGTAGGAAAGGGCTGCTCCGAGTCCCGCTGAGCCCAGCAGGAATCCCGAGGCATTGCAGTACAATACGGGGCACTTCTTAAACCCTGCGTGTTCCTTCAGGTCTTCATTTTCAAACGTTTGATTCATGTTTTACCTTACATTATTTGATATTCATATGACATACGTGGTGTTGGCTGTCTGAGCAGAGCACGAACCCCTTTCCCACTGCTACGCCATGCAAGAGGTGCTCTCTCCCAGAAGCAGGAATAACCTTCTTTTTATTTGCGACACAATATTACATGGCGTGCTGGCAGAAAAGTCCGATGTGAACTAAGAAATAATATTTCATGCATTCCTTCTACATTCTAGGCAAATTTATGCCAGATTTTATTCCACTACAATATTACGAGCGGCACTGCTTATCTCTGTTTCAGTGCACTTCTACTAAACAGTAGGTCAGCTGAAAACTTTGCTTACCACCTGAGGAGAAGCAAATAGTCATGCATGGTTGGCAAGGGCTTGCGATATGATATATGGCTCATCATATAATTTAAGTCTACTGTAAACAGTCTATTTATGATACGCGCTCCTTTTGGACATGCAAATTCTTTGGCTAGCGAGAACAGCATTACTGTTATGGGTATGTTCTGTGAGGCACTCGCCACTGGTAAGTGTTAATAAGAACATGAAAATCGTTCCAAAAGTAGAAGACCTCTCTTACTTTTCACTTGAAATAAAACCGCAACATCTCGAGCTAGGTGTTTCTTCGATGGATTTCCCTGGAGTCTCACTTTGCTCCACTTGCCATTTTTCAAGTCTAGATGTTCCCAACAAGCTGGTTTCTTTGGGCATCCAGTAGCAATTTGTTTTCTTTCTTTTTTAAGCTACAGCCACTCTGCAGTGCTGGGGGGATGGTACCCAAGGCAAAATGAGCTGTTGGCAGCCCTACTTGAACACCGAAGACGGCATGGCCACGGACTCCAGGCATGCATAAGAAATTTCAAGAGCAAAGCAAAAGCATTCAGTCTCACTCCTCTGAGGACCCTCCCACCATGGTCCTTTGTGGGACCATCCCACCATGGACCCTCTTTGCTGTGTTTCTCTCTTGCACCATGCCATGCCTGCCACCAGCCCATGTCTGTATTTTAGGATGAACAAGTCCTGAATGCTGCTACCCCGATGCTGCAGGAGCAGAGCATAACTTCTTGCCTAATGCTGTGTACAAGAGCTCTCTTCCTACTTGCAAGATAACCCTTTCATGATTTCCTCTCTTATATTTGCCATTCTATAGCAGATGCTATAGCAGACACTTAAGCAGCTACATGCTGCTGACTGAGGGCAGGACGGCAAGACTTCAGGAGCTGCTCACCAGTCGCGTCCTGCACCTGATTTTGAACAAAGAGACTGCAAAGATATGTGCCAAAGCCAAAGCCAAAAAGAAAAAAGAAAAAAGAAAAAGACATTATCATTGATTTTCTAACTTTCCAAAGCTCTGGAGAGCTCTGAGTTGTCTGAAGCCAACATTTCTAATAAAAAGTCTTGTGGTGGCTTTGGAGACACTTGCCAGCAGAGAGCAAAGCTTCAGGCCACTCCTGGAACTCTGCAATATGGGACTGATAAAACAACATGGATCCTACCACCCTGCCTCAAAAATTATCCATCTTCCACAAGTTTTAATAGACTTTCTTGCTAACAGGATGTGACAGCAGCAAAAGACATTAAAAATCTATTAAATTTTTGCAGGTGAATGTAGCAGCATGATCAGGACTGGCTGCATCCTTGTTTATCGCAGGCATTGCTGCTGTGAAGCAGGGAAGGTTAAGGAGAACAAGGACAGCATTATCCCAGTGCACACAGTGTGCCTGAGCGGATGGGCAGTGGAGGAGTGGGTGTCATCTACATTCATTTCTGAACATACCAGTTTTATAATTTGCTACATTTAATTAAGTTTCTGCATCTCTGCTACGTGGTCTGAAACAGACTGATAACTGCATCCTGCACAGCACAGAACGGCGGTCACAGCAGTAACAGCGTGGTCTGTGCTGCAGCTGGGCTGCATAAATACACGGCGCAGGTCTGCGTTCTGCATGCCTGAGATCTCAGGAAGACAAACAGAACAAAAAGGAACAGTGGCACTCCCACTTTTATTCTCAACAAACTCTGCTATTACAGAACCAGTTAAATAATTTGCCCAAGGCCACAATGAGAGGCTGTGGCAGAGCTGGGAGGGAAAGCAACTTCTGCACATTTCCAGCCACGTGCTTTAACCAGCCCAGTGCCTTCTCCTATCTAGGATTACCATATTCAATACTTTCCCAAGTACTTTTGAATAATTGTAACCACCACTTACTTTCATCTGACTGGCTGCAAAAATCTACATCATCCCTCGGTTTAATTTCTTTCCCCAGGAACAACTGCATTTGGAAAGAGCAGGAGCAAGCCTGAGCCTGCTAATTACACTACAGTACCAGGATGGAAAAATCATATAAAGGTATTCTTGACATTATATACGCTCATGTCAGTCAGGACTTCTAAAAAAACAGAAAAAAATGACTGCAACTTGTTCAAAGTAGACTTTACAGAAACACAGTTGCTCTTTGTCTGGTTGCAGGCATTCTGTGGCCATTTCATGACAGTGGAGGTGCAGTAAGAGCTGCCTTGTCCTTCACAGGTTTGGGGTTATCCACAGAAATAGGAGCTACAGGACGAGCATGAGGCAGGGATGAGTGTGAGAGACACATACCTGCAATAGCTGCTCAGCGCTCATACCGTGGGTAGTTGGTGATGAATTCTGTGACAGTTTACAGGCAAAATGGAAGGACAGGGGTAGGATGGAAGAAAGGATGGAGGAAGAATAGAAGGAAGAATAGAAAGAAGAATAGAAGGGAGAGAGGGAGGGAGGGAGGGAGGGAGGGAAGGAGGGAGGGAGGGAGGGGGGGAGGAAGGAAGGAAGGAAGGAAGGAAAGAAGGAAGGAAGGAAGGAAGGAAGGAAGGAAGGAAGGAAGGAAGGAAGGAAGGAAGGAAGGAAGGAAGGAAGGAAGGAAGGAAGGAAGGGAAGTCCACAATACAATTTTGTTTTTAGAGCTTTGATTGTAACAGATTTACTCCAAACTTCTTCCCCTCTCACCACCCATGCTGGAAGCCCACAAAAGAACAGAAGAAGGGGTTGCGTCCAGCCTTTACCTGTCAGTATGTGACCAGTGTTCCAAGATAATGCCCAGTATTCATTAAATATCAGCCAAAAATTATGGCAGGTATAAGCATAATGTAAATCATTTAATGCCCTGCAATTTATGCCAAATAACAAAGAAGGATATAACGTGATGCCAGTTCTTCTGATTAATGTGATCATGCATTACATTTCTTTGGAACTTCTAATGAAGGGCAAGCAGAAATTTCACTAAACACTTTCCAGCTCCACTTTACTTTCTAGTGCTTTCCCTCACAGTACACATCATTCATTTTGCTGAGCAACTGCATTCACTTCTATTATGCAGCTATTAATTACCTAGCCCTAATGGCAAGGTGACAGTGCATTGCATAGCCATCAAGAAGAGCAGATCAGAAAGTTCAGGAGGAACTGGGGTTTGAATAAAAACAAGGTTTGCATCTACGTCTCCTCTCAGAGGAGGTGCATGTGCATGGCAGAAGAACGCCCAGGCCCAAATGGCTGGGGCAGGGCTAGGCTGGAGGGCTGCACCCTGGCTGCTGGGGATGGCTGAAGACATAATTGCTCTCCGTGTTGCCCAGGATTGCTTGACAGGCTTCGTAGGAGTGGGAATGAGAAACAAAGGAGTAGGGAAACCCGAAGGTCCTCAGGGAAGGAGGAGCACTCTCCTCTTCTTGTCACATCTGGAGACAGATGTTCTCAATATCCCCAGCTCTGGAGGGTAGGAAGTGGTGAGCAAAATTTGAGGAGCTTGGGTACTCTTGGCAAATGGCTCTGTTTTTTTTTTTCCCTTCAACTTTCTAGAGGCCTAAATTGAATCGTGGTTTTAGCGGGATCCAAATCTGTCCCTAGCATCTTTCTCTCCACTTGAGAGATGTGCTGCCTGCCATGCCCTGAGGACAGGGCCCTTTGAAGGAGCAGAGAGCTGGTCTCAAGGCAATGCTTGTGATGAAACTGAAGAAGACGCACCAGAAACCCACACCTCAAATTCAGCCCTCGCACATTTCCAGAGCAGCTGTCACAGGGACCGACAGGCTCGTGTGCCTCTATTCATCCCTACAAGCACTTTCCTCTTTAAAGGCATCTGGGGTCTGCTCTGCCATCGCCGTGAGGGGATTTATGTACGTTGCTCCCATTAGTGTTAATGGTAGTTAGACACATACAGCCATTTCTCTCACGCTTCAGGAAGAGAACAGAGCCTTATGGATGAAAAGTTTGCTATTAAGGATTCTTAATACAATGGAAACATTCTGTCTCTTTTAATTGTAATTTACTTCTAAGTGTAACCGCTCTGGGTTGGGAAAACCAGGATTCAGTCCAATTCAATTATGCAATTCTTGCCACCTGGTAAGCCTTGTTATTTTATAAAGAGTACTGTAGTAGAACTGGCAGATTCATTCATGTTCAGAGCGTAAGCGCCGTATACTGTGTAATCACTGGCTCATAAAAAAGAGTGCAACGCGAAAGTCAACCGCTCAATTATAATGCAATCTTTAAAAAAGAATATGCAAAATCGGGAGGCGAGATTCATCTTCGGTTCAGCTGTTTTATGATTATAAGTTCCCTGTGATCTTTGCTTTGCAAAGATTTCGGCGCAGGCTCAACCTCGAGCAGAACCCAAGCGCGGTGAGCACCTGGCTCCGCTCGGCGCGCTCCCATCGCTCATCGTCCACACAGAGGCTTTGGTGGGTCAGCTCCATCCGGGGGCACCGATTGAAGGGGCTGCTACATCACAGGGAAGCAGCGAGAGTTTTATTGGGCTGATGTACACTCGCTCTGACTTAGCTAATGAAGCTGCAACGAGATAATACAGGAAAGGAAAATACAGCCCCGGCGTCTGGGAACGCTTTCATTAGCACCGGCAGACGGGCACCTGACAGCTGATCACAACGCCGTGCCACTCGCATGCCCCATCCCATCGGCTAACGAATCCACTGCGCTACGGCTTCCTCAGCCCCGCTGAAATCCCTGAGCACTGACAAACCCTGAGCACTGAGCAGCTCGCACCGCTCCCTCGGCATCACCCAGAGCTGTCCCTGCTATGCGCAGAGGCAAAGGGAGCTCTTTCTTTAGGGGGAGCCGTGGCAAGAAGAAGCTAAGTGGTGCTTTTTTGCAGCTAACAGTTACGGGGTTTATCAAAGTAGCAGGACTTGCCAGGGGAACAGTTTTAATCTACCCAGGGCAGTAAGTGTCTGCAGGAAAAACTCCCTTTGTCTTCAGCAGCTTTGGATTAAGCCCAAACAATCCGCTTTGCCCGTGGCACGCAGCTACCAGAAGTCAGACGCTCAGGCAGGACGGCTCAGAGCGCAGGATCAGGACTTTGTAACAAGCACTGAGAGTTCCATGCACAGCGCCCCACAAAGTTGCCTTGTTTTCTCACTAAAAAAGTATATTGAAACTTTATTTTACAGCTATCTTTATCTGCATTTCAGTCTTCCAAGATAAGAGTGCAGCGGCCTTCAGAAGTTCGAAAACCTAAGCTCTGCCAAGGGAGGGCCGAGGCTGTCCCTGCCTCTCACTGCCATGTCACTGCCATCCTCTTCCCATCACGTTCCCAGCCCTCTTCCCGGAGCTGTCGGGTGCAAATCCTCAGGCCTGGCCCCGTGAGCTGACAGTGGGGCTGGGGGTTGCACCGACGGCACGAGCCCTGTGGAATCCCCACCTGACAGCCCCAGTACCAGGAAGAGGATGTTCTGAACCCTTGCAGAGAGAAGAGCAGGCAGCCCGATCATAGACATGCGAAGTATTAATTAATAGTATAACTTCAGTTTGTATCTGAGTTCGGGCATAATGAACCTGCCAATTTTGATTGCAAAGTGAAAACTCATCTCTTTATTTTGGACAAATAGGGTTAAGCTTCTTAAGCAATTCTTTGTTGTTTTGACTTCAACAATTTATGCAAATGAGATGTTAATTAGGGTAATTGTAACTTAAATTATGCTTGTGTAAACCTCTCCATTGGTAGGAAAGTGTGGGAATCCAGACAACTGGTATTTAAAGCAGCTGTACTAACTCACTTCTGAAAGCAAAGCATACCAAGATCACTTTCATGTCTTTACAATTTGTTTTTATGAGGTGATAACATTTTTACAAATACCATCATTTTTGCTTTTTTATATTGTAAGTGACAGTCTGACATTTTACAACTGGCTTATTGAAAACAAGAATTGAGCACTCTCGCTGTAACGGACATTAACTGCTCAATAGAGATTCACATGCTAATGAGGTGAGAGGGGCTCCAGAAAGTTTTGATAAATGCGACACACACTCTAACTAGCAGTGAATGTGAGTTGACAAAGAACATCTACACCAGGGTTCAATAAAATGTAACCCTTTAAATTAATCATACTGGCAGTATTTAATAGAATGCACAACAATCTCTTTTCTGATGGCTATAAAGCAGAAGAAATGCAAAGTCTCGACAAATGAAAGTTCCCACATTTCCCTCTTCACACTGCTACTTTCATTTGAAGTTCTACAATTGTTAAGAAAAGGTAGTTACTGTAAATAACAAAGTAGGAGGTTTAATTGTTTCCTTCTTTTAAAGCAGGATCCTTTCTTCACATTTATTCGTCTGGATTCTATGGAGCAAATACCCCAGCCCCAAAGATTTATCATAAATAGCATAACCCGTTGTGCTCGAAAGAAGATGTAAGGATACCGAGTTGGGAAAGTGGCTTACAGGAATACTTCTCGATGGGCCTTTTTTCAGCCCAACTTCTCTCTTTTCCCTTTCACTAACTATAGGAAGACCAGGATGATCAGAATCAGAAAGGGAGGTTTTCGTGGGCAGACCCTGGACTCTTTGTTCACACCAAACCCCCCAGACTGTGCTGAGGTTTTGTCCAACGAGAGGCAGAACTGGAACTGGACCTCCAGCACTGGAGGGGAGGTACAAGATATTTCACCCTGTAGGTGTGCCTGTAGGAGCTGTGCTTATTTTCCTGTCCTGCAAGTCCTCCTCACTGCTGACCACGCTGACCATGGCACATGAACTTGTGAGATCCCAAGAAGCTGAAGTGTTCCAAGGATCATCGCAGCTCTCACACCAGCGCAACACACTAATGTGTTATTTCTTCTTAAAGTGACAATCCCTAATACCCTTTTTGGGTTTAGCCCGTTTTAATCTTGGCAGGAAGTGTAAATCTGTGCACTCAGCAGCATTACAGGCTTGCTGGCTGTCAAAGTTTTGTCTCGGCCAATGCTTGAGTGGTATTCTTGTCATTTCACCGGGGTAGGAGTCGTCTCAGTCTGACATACAGAATCTCCCAAAGCAGTACATTATGCCAAGGCACGGGCAAACTTGCCCTGCTAATTTCAAGTCATTTTGGTAACTTACAGACCGAGAGGGGACTGCTCCTGTGGGTTCCTATGTGAAACAGAAGGAGCCCTTTGCCGGCAGCCTCACAAATGTGGCTGGATGAGCAGAGAAGGGAAATCTCCACAAACGAACGCGGGGAAAAGAATCCCCACTGGCTGCAGGCCTTCAAAGCTTCCCACAGCACATTTCCAAACTGCTGAGCAGCTCGTGCTCAGCCTCCGAGACCGTCCGTGCCTACACCCAGCCGAGAGGCACCGGGCACTGCTCCACTTCTTCCTGAGCAAAATTGTGAGTCTCAAAAAATGAGCGAGTGGAGAAGCACGGACTGCAGCTCAGAAATGGCCATTTAGCCAAATTGCATACCTGTGCTGTGTCAGCTATATGGTAGATTCATCTCATTCCATTGGTCTAATGGATGGCAATTGAATTTAATTAGCAAAACTACTTTGACTTAGTCTCATACTGTGCTGAATGTAATGAAATCTTTCTCCTCTCTCGCTGCCCCCTCTGTCTTTTTTTTTTTTTTTTTCAAATAAAGAATGTCCTTAACTGCATTCCACTGCTAGAATATTAAAAGCTATATATGTTACTCTTAAGGACAGGGTACAGCCATCCCCTTTCACAGGCTTTAGATTTAGTTATTGTATTACATAACATAAAATAATTAAAAAGATACTTCGATAGTTACACACAGTATAAATTCAATTACCGCGATGTCTCCATTAAAAGCACTTTTATAGTATGAATAAAATGCAAATCCTCTTTATGGATCAATACCAGAAACATAATTCTAAGCTTCATCCTGAGAAGGAAGTTAGCCTTAATAAATCATCCTCTTAGACGAAAAAAAAAAAAAAATTAAAGAGACGTATTTGGAGGTATTTTGTTAAAGCAGACGTTGGGCTCTGACTCCTTGTGGCTGATGTTCTGAGCCCATGGAGCTGTGCAGAAGAGCTCCCGCTGCCCCGGCCCCACCAGCATGGAGGACACCACAGGGAAGGGCAGTCAGCACCGTGCTGAGCTGTGTGTGTTGACCCAATGGACAAGGCAGCGGGATGGCTGCGGTAATGGGTCTCCCCAAAACCCATTTCAAGGAACAGAAATTCCCCCCAGTGGGTTTGGAGGAAAAATCACTACCAGGCCTAACTTTTGCCTGGCCGGGCACAGCCAGACAAGTTCCTATGATTGATTATGGTGGTATCTCTGTATCTCTGACTTTGAACCATAACCTTTCTTGCACACAATGACAGTTGGGACCTACCATTTGCCATCTGTAGAGATGGTGGGGGAGAGAAGGACTTTGCTTACATTAATCAACCAATTAAGAACAGACTTAAACAAAACACTAAAGCATAATAAAAACCTGACTGCTTAACAGCTTTCCACTTTTAATCGTTGTCTTCCTTTCGGCTGCTCATGGGCACAGCACCACTGGGGCCAGCAAAGGGGATGGGGCAGCTTGAAGGGATGCGGGGGGTCCTCAGGACCCAGTCATCTACAGCAGAAAAAATGCAGAAAGTCCCCATCTGTGGATGAGGAGGCTGCTCTGCGAGCGGCCATTTGCAAGGCCAGCTTTGGGCTGGGACCATCAGGACGTAGCACTGATGGCAGGTGACTTGCTTCTCCTGTCCGTGTGTGACCCATGGGAACAGCCCCAGTGAGGCCTCCTGGACTTCTGCACCTAGGGAAGCTATAGAAGTGGATGAGGTCATACAGTCGAGAAACAAAACATGTATTAGAAGGAATCAGCTCGAGGCATTTGCCCAGGTATTGCTGAATCGGCCCTTTGCCATGAAACGGTCTGTTTTGTTTTAAAGAGGTATATTTACGGGCAAGGTGTATGAAAAAAACCCATAACTCCACATCTGATCAACTAAGAAAACGCGAGGGGTTACTACAATAAACATATTTTTGTGCTATTAAATAATCACAGTACAGAACAAATTTGCAGAGGTTGGCCAAGATGGTCTCTTCAGCCCTATGCTCTACATCTCTTTGTCTATTGTTCTTCTTAATACATTGCATCTGTAAAAAAAAATCCCAACCTTCTTTGTACAATTACTGCACTGAAGTCCCAAGCAATCTATCAAGTTGTCATACATTTTCTTCACATTAAACCTTTTTAAATCTTTCTTTCTTTTTTTTTTTTTTCCCTACATTTCAAGAAAATGCTAGAGAAAATTTACTTGGCCCCAAAAAAGCCACACTGAAACATGTCATTCATCAAGCCAGGCAACAAGATGTGTCCGTGATAGCATGTCAGAAGAGCTAACAATCCCCAAAGTAGCGGTATTAAACTTGTGGATGCTTTTTAAATCAACAAAATTCAGAGCATAAATGAACCTGCAGCCAACAAGGCTTTGGAAAAACTCCCTCTGAGATTTCCTGAACCCCCGTTTTGCAGCCCCTGTTGCTCTGCCCACCGCCACCTCTCTGCCACCCTCTCTGCCACCCTCCAGACCCCACTGCTTTGAATTTGTCAATGTGCTGCATCAGCAGCAAGAGGTGAAGTGAAACTGCAAGTGTATTCCCAAAGAGGGAGAGCAGGAGCTGGTAGCCTGCCTAGCTGTGCCCATAGCCAGCAGCTCCCTGGTGCTCACAGGAAAAGGGACATCTTCTACCGATCCGCTTAAGGACCCCAATCATTGCATTGCCATCACCCCTAGGGCTGACCAGCATTGTAAAATGAAGCAAAGCATGCACTGCTTTGCCTTGGCGTGAGGTTGGGAGTGTCGAGGCCTCGCGCACGCTGCTGCTCCCACTTCTCTCAAAACAAAGAAATCCGGGTAGGCTCCAGGAAATCCCATGTGTGACCATAACTAATTCATGCCCAACAGTGTTCGTGGCATTGTGGGGTCTTTGGGATGATCCCACATCTTGCCCAACATTGTGGAAACCCTGCGCTTCATTATCTTCTTTAATAATTCCATGGTATGTAATTTATTAAACAGACTCCTTATTTGTAAACAAAATGAGAGCCGCAAATGCGTGAAGATGGTCGCACTTCCTGGCTAAATAAGAGGCAGACAAAGAGCCCTAATGATGCAAACCAAAAATGCTAACCAAAAATGTACTCTTTAAAAAGATCACCAATTTAATGCTTTTTTTGTATTTCATTTATCAGCCCTGTAGTCATCATTCCCCTCCCTACCACCATCTGTACACACTTTCCCAATAGACCACCACAGCTGTCCCGTTTCTCACACAAACAGTACCTTTTATATGCTTCCCAACTGTTTTTAATAACTGTTCTGTGCACAGCACTGTACTTCCTTTGTTTTCTTTAAAAAAAAAAAAAAAAAAAAGAAAAAGAGATATAATCCAAACAAACAGGTCATCACAGCAATCAGCAGAGGAAGGCAATCATGATGTTAAAAGCCTTCGTGCCCACTGATCCATCCTAGAACCGCGCCGGTGGCTCCTAGCATCCATCGTGGAGCTGAAAAGTTCCCTACAAAAGTTGCTAAGGCAGACGAAGGCCAAGTAGAAACACGAGTGTGGCGGCCGAGAAATCATCATCCCTTTTAGTGAGGAAAGAGTGTTAATGTTAAACACTGCTTGTGTGACCAGAATAAGTTTCTCAAGGCTCTCAAAGCAGACTTATCCACTCAAAGGCACTGCTACTCAGTGTTGCAGAATTTTATGAACAAACCTATTCCATTTTCTTTTTCAGCTCCCACTCTTTTCGCTCTGCCCCGGGATGCTGGCAGCCTCCTGACTACAGTAGGAGGGCACGGAGCACCCTGTCTGCACCCAGCCTCACCCAGGAAACTTCCCACTGCTACTCTTGCCATGGGGATCCTGCCCCACAGCATGCAGCCGCACACAGCACAATGTCCTTCAATCCCAGCCCTGCACACAGAGAGGTCTTGGCAGTGGTGACGAGCCCACAAGGAGCTCCTCACTGGTATGAGCATAGAGAGCCAAGATGGGACATGGACCCTTCTCATGCTGTTCTCCTGTGGCTTCATGCCCTGGACATAAAGCCTCACTTTTTCATACAAGATTTTATTAGTAAAGAAAGTATGACATGGAAGACATCTGGCCTGCACTCAAAATCCCTATCATGATTTTGAACTCTAGTTTTTGACCAGACAAAGAAACAGTTCCCATGTTTAAAGTGAGCTTCGGGCATATTATTTTGCCTCTCCATCCCACTCATGTACCCGTACTGGAAAGAGCAGAGATGCGCGTGTCCATCCCCGCACAGCACCGAGCTTCACAGGGGGTGTTTGTAACTGCACCTACGTAGGAGTAAGCCGGACCAGAGCTGAAGCTGAGGTCCTCTACAGGAACAAAGCAATACCCACCCTGACCACAAAACCCCACTCCTTGCCTGACTGCCCCCCAGCTGCTGCACAAGACCCAACCCACGCTCACAAGGCTGCGGCCGCTGGTCATGCCAGTCCTCCCTACAGCACAAGCCATTTTGGAGCTTTAAAACAAAACAGTTTGGGATTTACTTTATAGCTATGCAACAACTATTTTTTACTTTTGAACACAGTAACAAATGTAAATAGGTCCGTTGGCTATTTTTAATGAAGTCCTCATCGCGTCAGGAAAAGTCCTTGTCACTACACAATGCGAGCATTGCAGTGGCTATCTCTGCCTAAAAGAGATCACTACAATAGCTGTGCTTTAGAAAAGCATCCTGCTACAAAGAATTCATTCTTCTAATTTACTTGAAACTACTTTGCCTTAAAAAGAAAAAAAAAAAAAAAAGAAAGAAAGAAAAAAGAACTGAATTAAATTTAAATTTTACCCTAAGTTTCCAGCATCACTCAGGGATTTGGCTGTTTCCTTCCATATCAAATTAAAGCCGTACTGGGTAAAACAATCAGACAAGAATTTCAGTGAATATCCTTAGGATGAAATCTGATTGACAACGTATTTCTGTATTAAAATCTGCAGTTACTGTTTATCTTGACAATAAATGTAGCAACTACCTTACTTGTCTTTGATACCTTTACAGGGGTTCACTTTGCTCGCTCAGTGCATTACAAGGTATTTTGTAACACATGTACTGCCTTTAAACACCAAAATATTCCAACGGTAATTTAACCAGACGTGCTGTTTATTGCAAAGCTCATGCAGCTCATTATCTGTACCTCACACACAAGACTAAATCCGTAGGCGCAGAAAAACACAACATGAATAAAGCTGTCTCAACACCCCACTCCGTGCTCAGCTCTCCGTCCCGCAGCCTCCATCCAACAGGCTGCACACCACCTGCACGTGCCCTGCAAACTTCCCCCCTGCCCAGGGCTGCAGGTAGGACTGCTCCAGGCCTGGGTGCTGTACTGAGATGCCTTCTGATGAGATATTTCTCCTGAGCTTGCAAATGCATTTTGCACATAGGGATGGTGCCTGCAGGCATCACTCCCAAGTACCATAGCATGAGGTGGCGAGGGCTGGGACCAGAAGGGATATGTGCACCACAGAGGATGGTGTAGAGAGGGTTTCGGTCTTGTTTAGCTGCTAATGCTATGAGTCATGTTATTAATATGACAAATGGATGAAACCAAAGAGCAGGAATAATAGCTACACCTCTGCGGTCACGGCGCAGTGCCGCGGTGGCAGGGTCAGGAGGATTTGCTGCAACCCGCAGCTCTTGCAGACAACACAGCATTGGTTTTATGTCCCATGGAATGCACAGTGAGCCCTGTCCCTGAGCCTGCAGCAGGACTGCGCATTGCTGGGTGGGGTCGCTGGGTACACAAAGCCACCAGTGCCACCAGCCAGGCATGCAACGTACCACAGTGCCGGCCAGAATGGGTTGCCAGCACCAAGCAGGTGAGATGGGCAGGACAAAGGCACTGCTGGTCCCCCAGATGACACTGCTGGCTTTCCCACCATTGGGTGCCACGCTGGAGGAAACCTCCATGACACATCCTCCTGAGCGCAAACCCTTCACGTGGTGATGGTTTCGAGTGACCTTTTTGCATCACTGAAAAACCAGTGAGTTTTGTACCAGTGACCTGAGCAGATAGCAACCAGGCACTATCAGCTCACCTGGATGATTGACCCTGCCTTGGAAACCCCCCAGTCCAATGACAGTTCTGTGATTCACTACAGATATATCTCACCCCAAAACATGAACATGCTGAAACATCCAATCATGTTCTGGCACGCATGCAAAAAAAAGCCCATGGCAACAAAGACGACAGCTTGCCAATGGCAGCTGCTGCACGCACACACAAAATTAAACTATATTCTTCTGAAAAGGGATATTATTATGGCATTTGTTTTCCCTTACCCATCACCCTCACCCATTCCCTCATGAAATAAGGGGAAAATATCAACACATATCACACATTAGGAGAAAAGGACAGAGAAAGGGAGAGGTAGGCACTGCCCTTGGTGGGAACGGTATGGAAAGTGCAGATTTTAGCAGCAAATCCAACTGGGTGGATCAGAGCTAAATGCATGGAGCTGTCCTGAAATACTGGCTCACCTAAAAGCGCTGTGTTGCAGATGCAAGTATGACATTCAAGCTTTACACTGCAAGGAGCGCAGGGAGGCCCGATGATGCTAAATTTCAGCAAGTTTGGTCGAGCTGACCCTTGGCTATAACACAAGCCTGCAAATGCATGCATATACATTAACGTCTGACGATACTCCTCTTCACCTCCTCTCCCCCATACGGCCCTGTCTGATGCCTGCCATGCTGTTATGCAATGCACAAGATAGCCGTCTCCTCACTTGCGAAGATAAATGTCATATCGGACCTCTGACATCATGTATTCTCCAAGTAATTATTTTTGATATCATAAGAGTTATGCAGGGTGCACAATAAAATTAAAAAGTAGAAAGCAAGGTTAATAAGATTATCATGTTGGTATAATAGGTAATGCATTTTGCAGTATATCCTAAATCTGCCCTCTCAAAACGTAATTAAATAACTGTGATTTATATTTTAAAGGAACGTAGACATGCCGTGTATCCTCCTGCCCACATATGCTAATTGCTTTCAGCCCCAAAATCACACAGTAGTTTGCAGCTTTTTAATCCTCGTGTGTAAATAACCCAATCCGGGTCCAAGTTATGAACAATGAAGTCCAGGAAACTTTCAGAATAGCATGTCATTAAACCCGTCTCGATTTTATCTCTCTCATCCAACAGCACGGATGTGCTCCGAAGCCCACGGGGGATGCGGGAATGCTGAGCTGGACACCTGGGACCTGGAGGAGCGCGGCACCCAGGAGGAACACACTGATGGACGCCCTGCGGACTCCCCGGCCTCGCTGCAGGGCCTGCATGCCATCAGGGCACCATCGGCTCCACACTTGTCTATGGGCGCTCTTCCCAAATGCGAGGGAGCGAGCGAGCTGCCCGCCTGCTGCCCTCAGAGGCACGAGCGCGCAGGACGGACCTAGCAATAAAAAGAGCCAATAGTTGGCAATTTTTTCCCCAAAATGGAAGGTTTCCATTAGCTCCTCGATGAGCAGGCCAGCCCCAGCCAACCTTCCCCAATCTGCGGGCAAAGCCAGACCGACGGAAACACAGCGAGCCGCTCCATTCTCCATTTTGCACTCGCATGCCCGAGGCTGGCACACAAAATGGAGGGCCCTGCGCACCCCGCGGACACGAGCCCACCTCGTGGTGGCCATGTCGTCCTGCCAGGCCTCCAGCGGGGCTGAGCTCACCCAGCCAGCACACGCCGGGGCACCAGCGTGGAGCACAGAAGCACTTCCCCAGGATGTGTAAATATCTCTTCCAGTGGGACTACGCTGCTGTGAGCGATCCACTGGGCTGTCAGAACTGGGCACAGAATGCTCCCCCACAAAAAAGTGGCTCGGACAAAGCTCCCCTGTTTATCGTGGGTATGGAGCCGTCTTTTTGGTGGCTACCATTAACCAACAATAACCACAGATGTAACGGATGAAGAGAAGAACGCCACACGGATGGAAAAAAAACGAACCGACACAGTCCTACCAACAGCTCTTCTCTACCCAGAGTCCTCACCGCCGTGAGGAAACACGCAGGGTCGGCTGCTGTTAGGAAGCTAAAATAATTTGCCCTGAATTTACAGCCTGTAATTCAATCTGCAGCTCAAGCTCCTGCCTGCGCCGGGCCGTGCAGTGCGGGGGCAGCACCGGGCGAGGACGGCCCAGGAGCAGCAGCCCCAGCAGGGATGGTCCCCGAGAGCCCCAGGCAGTGCTGTGGGTGCACGGCCCTCGGAGCAGGGCTGGGACCAGGGGCTGTGCTGGGGGTGCTGCCGGGGCTGGGACACCGAGGGGAAGCACCGAGGGGAGGGGAAACGAGGCAAGGGAATGCCCTTTCCTTTACATCCGAATGGAGAGAAAGACTGAAAATACAGAATCGTAATAATAAATAGCGGGTTTTATGAACAATTAGGATTCCACTGTCTCTTTCAAGGGTTTGAAAAGCTGACATGATGTTTTGGGTTCTCCAGATTCAGCTTTGAGGCCTCAACCAAGAGAAACATTCAGCCCCGCTGTGTACAGCAGTGACCACAACAAAGATTGTGGTTTCTCCCACACTCGCCTTAAATAGATCTAAATTAATGCTATTCATCATTGGGTGGAAAAGAAGGGAAATATAAAAGTGCAGTTGCTTGTAGACAAGCCAGCAGCGTTGGGTAACGCTCTCACCAGCACACAAAGCTCGCTGCTCTCCGGCCAAGGCCGGCTCCCAGCCCCACATCTCCGGGCAGGAAGGCATGGAAACGGCAGCCTGCCCCATCACCTGGAAAACATCCTGAGCAGATCGCACACGCCTTCGCCCAGTGTTTATTTGTTGTTGCTTTTGTTGTTGTTGGAGAAAGGGGAAAGCTAAACCACATGACTGAACTCCTGCCAGGGCTTTGGGACGGAGCAGGCCGTCCCGAGTGCCGCACCACTTAGTGTCTGCATTATCACAGATACTCACCGGCTCGGTTACAGCAGCACGGGGAGCGCAGTTGTCCCGACTTAAATCCTGCTCCTGTCACCTCCCGCCCCACAGAGCTGCCCGCCCCGCGCCCCGAAACTGAAAGCGCCGATAGATGGAGATATCTTTCTGCGCCACGCAGGGCGTGGGATTGCTGCGCGGCTGCTGTCTGGGAGCCGGGGCTGTCCTCAGCCACTTCCACATGGGACACGCACGCAGGCTTCCAGCACTGCTGCCGTACAGGGACGTTTCACCAGCCTAAAGTAATGCGAAATCTGCCTTCTCCTGTTCTTCCTCGAGCGCAGAAATACAACGAGAAGACTTCATTTCATTTTTTTTCTTTGAATGTATACATGTCACTGAACGGCCAAAACTGATGGAAATGAAAAAACCACACAGTGAGTCCCCAGATCTCCCCCAGCCGTGCAGCCCAGCACACCGCGGCACCGGCTGCAAGGCTGGCTGAGCGGTTTGGTAAGAGTCATTGCAATAAGCCCCGTGCTCTGCAGAAAGGCATAGGGACTATTAACATCACAAACAAAACTTTAAAGACTGGTTTTGATGCACACTGGAATAGCCGTGTATTGGAATTAGGTTTTCAAAGGCCTTATATGCAGATGAAATGTCACGGATGCTTTAAAAGTCTTCAGATACATGTAAAAACGACATGTCTATTACATATTATCTTCACAGAACAAACACCATTTGAAATGTGCCTCTTTTTAACTACCATTATGAGCTGTCTAAAGAGCATTTTGGTTGAAACTTGGGAGGAAAGGGAAAAAAAAACCCACTGATCTTACACCTGCTCTTTAGCAGTGGGAAGTGGGTTCTCAATCTGTTAACATGACCATCTGGCCAATCTGCATATCACGGCGATCTGGATTACTGTACGGAGGAATGACAATAACGTAGCCAAAACAAAAGTAAAATGCATCAAATACTAACAGTAGCGCGGCCCTTTTGATTTTAAATTAAATAATAAACGTGGTATCACAGCAAAGCGAGGAAGTCGTCTAAATAATTAAATACGAGCCTTCGCTACGGCATAATTAAGTAAACAATATGGTGTGCGTCCTATAGGAGCCAGCAATACTTTGCACAGCCAAACGCCAGACTTTTGCAGAGCTGGAGATGCTGCGGCAGCTCTTTCCGTGATGCACGGCATTGTCAGAGCACCTCTCACACCGCCGCACCGCCGGCCGGCCGCGGCTATTAGCGGGATTAATGCAGCAACAATCAATAACAATTGTACTAAAAGATCACGGTGCAAAGCGGGCTGTACCTCTCAGACTTGGAGCTAAGTGATACCTCCGCAGCATTTGGGCTATCTGCAGCCCCTTGCTTTATTCGCCAGGCTCTGCCTTATTCTGACTGGGGCCTCTCTGCGGTGCTCCAAGGAGAAATGTTTTTAATCTGCCAGTGGGAATCGCAAATGGGTCCACCTAAAGTTCAAGGTCGTGTGCCATACGCTGCTGCCCGGGCAATGCCACGGACTGCATTTAGACCCTCAGTGAATTCTTGCAGTTGCAGAAATAATGCTGACTTTTTGCATCTTCTCTGACTCTTATTTTAAACATTAAGAGAAGCAGAAAAAATAGCTCATTTAAATAAATAGCCATCTCCAGCTTTTCCTTAAATTTCAGATTTTTAAATGTCCTTCCAAAAGGCCGAAAGCTTTTCTCCCCCAGAACCACCTGGCTAGCACAACTTGCCTGGGACGGCAGCCTTCCAAAAAAGCCAGAATCGGGCATCGCAGCGTCGCTCCCTGGCCCGGCATCCAGCCCTGCCCACTGCCAGAGCCTGCAGAACCGGGACCTCGCACAAAATTTAACTACTTCCATGGCCAGCCTTTCCTCCAATCTGATCACATTAGCAGAAGGAACTCCAAAGCAGTAAAAAACTCCTGAAAGTTCTCGGTTGAGTGCCTACTAATGAACAAAGGTTAACTTTATCTAAAAGGTCAAATGCCTGGTGGCTAAGGTTGTGACCTTAACAACTTAAATTGTGACCTTGCCACGTGCCTAGTATATTGCAGATTCTGATACAGATCATCTGGTAAAGGACTGGCCATAAATTAGCTTTACTGTTTGACTCCCACAAAGAAAACGGTTTGCCACAATGGTTTCCAACTTGTCATTTGATACAAGTGCAGAATAAGGGAAAACTAAAAAGCAAACCCAAGTTTAGGGTATGAAAATGCCACCTGCTTTTAGTTAAGCAGATTAGAAACTGCAAACTGAGAGCAATACTCTAAATTTCAATACATTTTTGGTCAACCTCTAATTCAGAGAACACCGATCTTCCTTTCCTCTCCTTTCCTTTTTTTTTTTAACGAAAATGACATGTCGTTTGTGTATTTGCATATTTTTGTTTTCTCTTTCTAGCCAGTTCTTAAAGGGAATAATTGATTTCAGTAGCTTTGTGAGAAGCACTATTTAAATCTGAGCACATGTGTTCTCTTACAGATGATAGTGCCTACTGAAGAAAAAGCGTGGATTCAAAGCAATAATTATGGTACATGTTTAGAAGGAGAGGGACATCTCACTGCTGAAGTCATCTCGAATAAGGCATCTTGGAAGGGAATGCTCCCTCAAAAAAGAGAAGAGTTTAAAAAAAAAAAAAAAAAAAAGAGAGAGAGAAGAAAAAGCACTACGGGTGAAAAGGTCACAATGGTTTTGGCACATATCTCCAAGCACGTTTCAGAGTCTGTGCCTCCTGCCAATACTGGCAACTTCTCAAAACTTTTAAGGAGGTAAAAACATTGTTTAGTGTTTACAAATCTTCTGTACTATAGCAGATGCTTGTCAAATCCGCTATATGTAAGTTGACCGGCCTACCTAATATCAGTGCTGGCGCCTTCCTCCCCAGAGCTACCCGGTCCATACATTGCTGGAGGCTGCCCTGATGGAGCTACAGACAAAGGACCCTTAATATTTTCCTTTTGTACCATTCCTGTTGCGCACATGGCACAAGCTGCCATTACTGCAGGTCTGCGGGAACCAATGGCTGGCAACTTGGCCAATGTTCAGGTGCAACAAAGACTGCTGGGATACCTCGGAGGGGTGAAAAAAAGAGAGGAAAAAGGGGGAAAAAAAAGGTAGCCCACAGATGATGCTTCCAGCACACCTCTGTGCAGCGACTCAGAGGACGCCCGCCCCGTGATCCATCCTAAGCATCACTTTGTCCCCGTGGCGGTGCAGCAGCAAACCCACAGCACAACGAGCACAGCGTGCTGCAGCCGGAACCACGGCGCAATGTGCACTCGCTGCTCACTGCAGAGAGACCCTGCACAAATCCACAGCACCGAGGTCCCAAGCTCTGCACCAACGTTCTACAGCAAGCAGCTCCAACAATCAGTGAGGCCGCTGCCCGTTGACGATGAGCACAGAAATACATCAGTTCGCTATCAAGGGTAGTGTTTGCCAGCAGCACGCTGATAAGATGTTATATCCCTAATCACAATATTGAACTTCTATGGTGTCTCTTGCCTGGCTGCTGCAGCAGGAAGAGAACCTCTCGCCCCTTGCAGTGCCCACGCCTGGATTTCCCCTTTTCTCCCCGTCCTGTGTCCGTGTGATCCTCCCCGCGGGCTGAACCCAGCCACTGCTTTCTGTTGGCAACCCTCACCCTGTGCAGAAGGCTGCTCTGCGCTTAGGAAATGCAATAGGGACCGGTGTTTAGCATCCTAAAAAAAACTAAAAGCCTGGGGCAGAGCCCTGGCCCTGTTCTCTGCTCAGTTCACAGCAGAGGGTAATCCCCGCTCCGTGCCACATAACAAAGCACAGAGCAAATACAGCCTTTGGGCGGCAGGAAGGTGAGCGTGGTTCAATCATGGTGCGGGGCTGGGTGCTGGTTGTGGGGATGGCACGAGGAGGGCCACACGGTCAGCCCCAGTGTGGGCTGCATTGCAAGGGCATGGCAGAATTTGGAATGGCCAAAAGTTCCTATGCACTCCTCCAAAACATCGTGGTGTTGGAAACACCAACTCCCAGTGCTGCAATATGCTATGTTTTCCTGTATATTTATATATACGTGGTCTGCATGGGTATGATCCCGCCCTCACCCCCTGCTCTCCCTGCCTGCCCAGGCCCTCCACTTGCAGGCCAGCCTGAAGCCAGGCCAACTTGCATGTCCTATATTCACCCTACACACGTCCCCTCTACGTCCTGTATTGGACGACCAGGGCCCAGCACTGCACTTGCTCACGTTTTTTTGCAGCACAATTGCCCATCAGAGACACGATGCCATGTTATTTTCCACCCCTGCCCTCTGCTCACCCTCTCACATATTGAGGCAACCCCAGGCAGGTGGGGGACTCCCACATTTCCCATTTCATCGCGTATAAAAACATTTCAGCCTTCCTCATGCGCAATATTATTCAACGAAGAATTCGTTTCAAGAACAGACCAAATTCTTTGTGTACACATTGTGATGTTTTTAGGCTGTCTTTTTTAAAAAAAAAAAAAGTTTAGTCTCAATTCCCCAATTTTTTACCCAAAATGACAACCTCATATTTGTTATCTGCACCTTCCAGCTGCCAAGTGGGGCTCCTCTCCCTTTCCCATCTCTCCAGGTGAGGATGCCTGGCAGCCCTGACCTCGGGTACCCCAACCCTCTGCAACCGCTTCACGTATAACTGACACAAAGTTAATTTTAGAAGTAAAACAATTAAAAAAAAAAAAAAAAAAATTGGAAATTCTCCCCGCGTTCCCTCGACCGCAGAAAAAAAATAGAAAAATAAAAGAAGCCTGGATAACACTTGAGCAAAGTGCCCCAAACACCAAACTGCCATTAACCCCAGGAAAACAAGAGCTGTGCCCGGTGAAAAAGGGCAGATTTGGGGCCGCGCTCCCTCCCGCCTGCACCAAACCCGCCGGGACGCAGACGCGCGAGGTGGAGAAGTGGTATAGAAAGGCACTTACCTGCGGCGTGCACAAAGTATGCCAAATATAAATCGAGTTCCTTAACAGAAACTCCTATATGGTGGGGCTGTACGCACAGCCCGGGGTTAGAGCACTGTGGGGACTTTACAAGGCGCTCGCCATCAGTACTTTCGAGCGGAATACCTTTAAATAAAATCACCATAACGAGGTCCAACCTCCAGACCTTATCTGCCTGGCGAAGGCAGTCAATTCTTCTCATCTTGCCCTTCTGGTCTGGATTGGAAAGGACGCAACACGGAGGCTTTTTTCCTGTGACTGTGAGAACAAAATCCTCCCGAAATTCAGGCCTGATATCTTTCCGAAGCTTTGCCAGAAGTCTGGACGCCCATTTCTGCTTTACCTCGGGTTTTTCACTTAAGAGTTCGTCCTTCACGGCCCTCTCTTCCTCTTTTGACATGCGTTTCTCATGTTTTTTGAAGTATTTTCTCTTTCGGGCTTGCAGGTTGAACCATGTGTATGCAAACGCTCGGACGTGAGGCAGAAGTGCTTCGATGAAGGGATGAAATTCATCCTGAAAAAGTCACAGAGAAGCGTCGGTGTCACGCAAAGCACAGCGAGGCCCGAAGAGAGCCGAGCGGCCCCGACCCCCCGAAAGGCAAAGCGGGGCCAGGATTGGGCCCTCAGCCCCAGTTTGGTGGAGAAAAGGGCGGAAGGAGTTAAAGGCACGGGGCCGACTGGGTGCGAGGACTCGGCCGCTTGCAGCGCGTATCTCCCTCTGCTCCCTCCCTGACCCCGCTGCTTGCGGCGTCGCCAGCGTGTGCCCGCCAATTTGGCAAATTTGGAACGCTCGGATGCCAATCCCTGTTTGTGTGGGGAAGTCTGAAGTATAGTGAAACTTTCCCAAAGATATACTTGGAAATGGCAGCGCGCTGTACAGTAACGCGCAAACGGAGCCGCACGTGCAAACACGGCCGCGGTGCTCTGCTTGGAGGACGGAGCACCACGGCCAGCCAGCTGAAATCTTAGAAAACACTGAATATTATTAAAAAAAAAAAAAAAAGTGAGGATTACAGTCCATTAAAAAAAAAAAATTAAAATTTTAATCTGACATTGCGGCATGTTAGGATTCCAAAGAGTTTTGATAAACTGAAAGGAGACCCAAAAAACTGAAAAATGCAGATAGAAAAGCTTGGCACAACTCATGCAAACACGCCACTAATTATTATTTTTTTTTTAGCGTGTCAGGCTGTATTTTCATACACTCAAAAAGAAACTCCGTACTTGGAAAGTTAGTTTTGCCATCCAAAGACACTGCTCTGTGCAAGGATGTGCTCCAGATCCCCTCTGCCCGGGTACAAAGTAATCACGATTGCAGTTCTGCTGACCACAAAAAAATGCAAGAAAGACCCCTTTACTTTTGTAAAAAAAAACAGATATAGATATAGATCTATTATGCAGAAATAGATCAATACCCTCAAAAAGCACTACATAAACCAGCAGAGGGATCGACCCAGGCTGTGCCACGCTGGGGCCGCACTCTCAGTTCCTACACCAAATGAATGAGCGCAGCGCACGTCACAGCGCCCGCGGGCCGATCCCACTGCTCCACAGCCCGAGCCCATTGCCTATAGGGCCCGGTCCCACTGCTGCAGGGCCCGATCCCACCGCATGTAGAGCCTCATCCCGCTGCCTGCAGGGCCTGATCCCATGGCTGCAGGGCCGGGTGCCTCCAGACTTCACGTTGGGCCCTGCGGGGATGCACAGCAGCTGCTGCACACAGGAGAGTTGCTGTCCCGTCCCGCAGGGCAGAGCTGAGGTTCACGTTAGTTAACTTTTGAGTAATGAAATGATCGTGTGGAGTGTGATTCTGACCCAAACCATTTTGAGTTGTAAATGGCATTATAAAAACAGAAATCTCACGTCCTTCTGATAACATTATCTGAAGTTATATTTCTTTTCAAATAATGACGAGAAGTTGAGCACTCGGTAGCAGAAATACCCATCAGCAGACACTGCCCTAACTCAGGAGCTCTACTGACTTCCCCTAAGGTTCCCCCGCACTGATTCTGATGGCTCTTACGCTGTAAATACTTCAATCCATAGCGGTGTCACAGCGGTCATTTTTACTTTGAGCACAGAACATGCAGAGCCATCCACGCAGCACAGTGCTGCCCAGGAACCACAGGACGATGGATGAGCATTAACACCAAAGCAGGTAAAATAAAATAAATCACTCTGATGATTGACACATTCCTTTTTTTTTTTTTTCTTTCTCTCCCCTCTTGTACTGGAGGGAAGAGATCATAGTTTCAAATTTCAATAAAGTTTGGGGGGGAGGAAAAAAAAAAAAAAAAAGATTGCCAAGAGTTTGCAGTCGGCAGATTCACAAAGTGGGCGAAGGCGCACGCGGAGCTGCTCTCTCTCCCCTACGAGGGAGGGAAGGAGACGGACAGCAGCTCCCTGCAAGCTGCCAAAACCCCAAAGCCTGCTCCTGCTCCTCCTGCCCCTCTTAGGGGGGAAAAGGCCTTTGTGGGGTCCTGGTTGTGCGCACACAGAACACTGCTGGACCACGGGGAGCACTGCTGCGAGCAGAGCGCTCGCTGAGCACGTCTTGGTGGGGCTGAAATATTGCAACTTTTCTGCTTTCTGCAGCGCTTTGTCCTGACGGATCTCATGTGCTCGGGACTTTTTTGGCTCGACGCTGGACGCCATCCAAGAGCGAGCTGCTGTAACCTGCGCTGCAGCCCGTTCCTACAGCGGGAACCTGAGCGGGGAGGGAGCGGCAACACAGGAAAAAATATATATCTATAAAAAAAAACCAACAACCACTTGAAAAGAGCCAGGGGAAAAAAAAAAAAAAATCAACAAAAAAAAAGGCGGTGAGAAGGAAGGGGTTGGAGGCAGTGGGAGGTGAGCGGCCGTGCCAGGCTCCGGGTGCTGCTCAAAATGGTGCGCGGCGAGAAGAGGTTAATGGCTCACACAGCGACCCGCAGCCCCGGCACGGCACAGCCTGCAGCTCGGCCGGCACCGCGGCACGGAGAGCAAAGCGCCGGGATTGTGGGGTGGGAGGGGAGTGGGTCTGCACAGCACCGTTATTGATTTTGGGGCTATTATTATAGCAAAAAAAAAAAAAAAAAGTTTTGGAAGTGTGTCAGTGCAAGCGTGCTAACAGATGTGCAGAGCTGTCCGCAGCCTGGCTGCAGAAAGAGAAAGGGTTTAAGGAGCAAAAAGGAGAAGGGCTTTGCTTGTCCCCAAACTCGCCCAAGGGAAACTTTCATAGTGTGTGAGCAGGACGGGTGCTGAGCCCTCGGGCTGCATGCAGGCAGCCGTGCGGGAGGAAAGTTGTGCTGCACGGTGCCCAAAGTTGGCGGCCGCGGCCCTCGGCCCTGAGCAGCTCTGCTCCGAGAGGGCAAAAGGCACTGCCAGAGACCCAGCACTGCCTGGAAACAAGGTAACCTGCAGGAGCCCTGAGAAACACTGTATCTCTGTGGATCCTATCGAAATTAAGCCGGCCGCAGCAACCCTTGTGAATATTTTTACAATCCGTTTGCTTGTAAATCTATTAGGAGATGGGCATATGCTCCCCAACCGCTTCCGAGATCCTCTGCAGACACGGACAGCACTGGGGTTTTCCTGACAGATGACACAAAACCTGGTGCCATCCAGGTACAGCGCTGGGACCGACACGCTCCAACTCTGATGTCTGTGTCTCCCTTTCTGAACTGCTTTCCCTTTAAATCTGAACCAAAATTTCACCCATATGAAAAAAGACGCACACAAAAAAAATCTCCCTTCCCAAACTCCCATGGATAAAAGCTCCCATCGATCCTGGAGGGAAAAATAGGAATCCTGGAGGGAAAAATAGCCAAGCCATGGGGAAGGGCTGCCCCACTCCTATTGGGAATGACAGGGAGCACCCAACGGGGCCGTGGAGGGAAGGAAGGAGCTCCTCGGGAGGCCTCTCGCCCTCGCCTCACTTTTCCAAGTGTGCAACAAGAATGTGAGATTTTTTAATAGCAAAAAAAAAAAGAAAAAAGAAAAAAAAAAAAGAATAATAATAAAGTGGGGGGGATTGGGACGGAGAGCCCCATCCCATGGGTCGGGGTTACGCGTCCCCATGGCACAGCCAGGCCCTGCCAGCCCGGCACGTGGGGCAACGCGCTGTGCCCCCGCGGCAGCCGGGGCCGTGGGTGCCAGGTCGGGCTGCGGTGTGCGGGGCAGCCCTGAGCCCCAGCCCTACGGCTGCAGGCACTGGGGGCCGGGGGGGCCCCGCAAAGGGAAGGGGATAAAGTTTGGCGGCTCCCGCCCTCTCGCTGCATTTCGTCGCCTTTTCTCGCCGGAAAGCGCCCGGAGAGGCTTTCTCGCCGGCAAAAAAATAGGAAATAAAATAAAATTCAAATTAAATTAATAAGAATAATGGAGTCAAAATCTCCTGCAGGAGGAAATAATCTGGGGTAGGAGCCCGCCACAAAGCGTTTCCTCGTTAAACCATTATATCCTGCTAATTGGAGGTGTGCAATTTAGCGTCCTGCAGCAGCGCGCGGGGTGGGGGGGGTCCGGGGGGGCGCCGCGCGGCCGCGCAACCCCGGGGGCACCGCGGGCCGAAACCCCCCCGACCCGAGCCGCCCGTCCCGCGCACGCGAGGGGCGCAAAAGTTGCGCGGGCAGCGCTCCGCGGGCGGGGAGCGGTGCGGGAAGGGGGGGGACACTACACGAGTCGGGGCGACCCCCGCGCGAAGACGGCACAGCCTGCGCTGAAGCGCGCGAGGGGTCCGCGGCGGGGTCGCGTGCGGAAATCGCGCGGGGAGAGCGCGGGCGGAGAGCGGCGGGACGGCGGGGATCCCCCTCCCCCCCGGAGCCCCGCGGTGCGGTGCGGGGTCGCGGCGGAGCGGCGCGGGGAGCGGCGGCGGCGCCGCATCGATCGCGGATGACCAAGCACCCGGCGGGGCGCGGCGTGCGGGGGGCGTCCCGCAGCCCCTCGGCTCTTAATTACGGCGTTAATAAGTAGGCGCCATTAGCCATGTGCCGACACAAATGGCCGTGCGGGAAAAGGGGGGAGAGGGGAAAAGCAACAAAGTTGAAGTTTCGGCGAAGCGGCCGCGTTCGTGCCCCGGCCCCGGCCCCGCAGCGCGGCCCCATCGCGCCCCGCGGCCGCTTACCTGCGTGAGACAGAGCGGAGAATACATGACTGCTGCGGGGGGCTGCGGGCGGAGGTGTGCGTGTGCGGGAGAGAGGAGAGAGAGGGGGAGAGGGGGGGAGAGAGGGAGAGAGAGGAAAAAAAAAGAGAGAGAGAGAGGAGAGGAGGGGGAGCCCCGAGCCTGCTTCTTGCTTTCACATTTCCAACTCTGCCAAACTGCAGCCAGCGCGGAGCCGCTCCATGAGCTGAACTTTAACCCCGCCTCGACTTTCCCGCACTACGCGCTCGGCATGCCTGCCCCGCGCGCCGTTAAAGGCATAGCGCCCGCCGCGCCGCGCTGCGCTGCGCTGCGCCGCGCTGCGCGCCCGCTCCGCGCCCGCTCCGCTCTGCGCCGCCCGCGGGGGCGGGGAGGGGCGGGGAGGGGGCTGCGGCGCTACCGCCTTCCTCCGCCCCGCAGCGCGCGGCGCAAAGTTTGGCTGCGGGAGAGGGGAGGGGGGGTGGGGGGGCACGGCGGGGTGCGGGGATGGATGGGGGCAGCGGGAGCGGCGCGGCCGTCGGAACTTTGCCGGTGCGCTGGCACTTGTCGTGCGGTGCTTAGTGCGCTTTGAAAATAAGAATGAAAATTAGAATAAAAATAAGGATAAAAATAATAACTGGAGGGGGGGGGGGGGGGGGGGGGTTGGAGCATCGCGAACAGAATTCCGCTTCAATTCCCGGCTCTAACACCGCTCTGTAGAGGAGAAGCGCCTCCAAGCCCGCCCCGCATTGTTTTGGCAGCGGCAGCCTTTGGGGTTTTGGGGGTTTGGCCGCGCTCCAGCCCGCGCGCGGGGAGCCCCGTCCGTGTGTCCGTGTGTCCGGCCGTCCCGTGGGAACGGCGTTTTCCCACCGCCGTTGCCCCGACGGCAAAGGGCGCAGCGGGGGCCGCGCTCGGCGCTGCGCTCCCCGGACTGAAAATACCATGGGGGGGGATGCGCGCAGCGCTCCTATCCGCCCCCGCGCGATCCCCCGACCCCCGCTCCCCCGCGCAGGGAACTTTTCGGGCCGTGGGACGGCTCTTTGCGCCCTCTAGGTTTGGGGGTGCGAGCGAGCGTTGCGCGCAAAGCGCTCCGCAGCCGCGCAGAGCAACGCGAGGAAGGCGAGGGGGCGGGGAGGGGGAATAAAGCGAGCCAGGAGGGGTTTCCTCAGCGCTGCGCGGGTGGAAGCGCAACTTGGTGCTCTTTTTTCCCCACTCAGCTTTTTGCTAAATCGCAACATTTGTTCTTTTTTTTTTTTTTTCCAAATAGCACTCTTCTTTCTCTTTCTTTTTTCTTTTCTTAATATTTTGGGTGCTAAATCCGCAGGTTTCCACCGCTCTATTCCCAACTTTGTCGGAAAAGGGGGAAAAAAAAATAATAAATCCCGGTTAAAAAAAAAAAAAAAAGCTTCAAAAAAAAAAAAAAAAGGTGCGCCCCTCCCCCCGGGGGAGTTCAAACGTCGCAACACACACACCCGGCACTGATTGGTCAGCGAGGAGCTACGTCACCCCGTCCCGCCGCTCCCATTGGTCGGCATCCCGGTCCGTCCCTGCGCGCCTTTGTGCGCGGCCGCGGCTGCTCCAGACGGCGCGCACGGAGCGGGCGCGCACGTACGGGCGGCGCTCGGTGGTGGGGGGGGCTGAGGGGGAGCGGGGGAATCTGCCGAGCTCAGCGCTTTTCTGCGCTCCCTGGAAAAAAAAAATCATAAAAAAAAAAAAGGAAAAAAGCCGACCCCCGCGCGCAAACCCCGCGCAGCGCCCGCAGATAACGGCACCGCGGGGCTCAGCGCTACCTGCGCAGGACGACGTTTTTTTTTTTCTTTAGTGCAAAAATTGTTTTTAATCGCTAAAATAAACTTGAGCCGTTGGGAACCCGGAAGAGAATGGGCGCCGCAGCCAATTGCCGCCCGCCCTCGGCTCCCTTTTTTTTTTATTATCCTTTTTTTCCCCCTCCTTCCCTCCCTCCGGGGCCGCCCGGCGCGGGGCTCTGCGCCGCGACTTTGCCGAAGTAACCATTTCTTCTCCCCCCGCCTCCCCCCCCAACCTCCTCCTCCGCCTATTTCCGGAACAGCGATTTGCATCGCAGCCCGCCCCCTCCCGCCTCCCCCAATTCCACTTCGGCCCCCTTCCTATCCCCGGGGGGTCCGGCAGCACAGCGGGGTTCCGCAGGGGCTCACCTGGCGGCAGCGGCCCCCCCCGGCTGCTCCGTACCCCCGCTCCGTGCATGGCCCTTGCTCTACGCCCTCTGCTTTGCGCACACACCCCCTCCCCTTTGCTCTGCAACCCCCGTTCTTTGCACCCCCTTTTGCTTCGCACCCTCCCCCTGCTTTGCACTGCACTTTGCTTCGCGCCCCCTTTTGCTTGTTATCCTTTGCACAACCCCTACTTGCAACCCTGTTGTTCTGCACCCCTCTGCTTTGCGTCCCCCTGCTGTAGAGCCCCCCCACTTTGCTTCACATCCCAAGTTCTTTGCATCTCTTCGTACTTTGCAACCCGTTTGCCTGCAGCCCCATGTATGTAACTCTGCTTTGCACCCCCATAGCTTTGCACTCTATTGCCCCGTCCCTCGCATCGCACCCTTTGCACCCCGTTTGCTTTGCACCCTGCTTGCACTGCACCCAATTTGTTTTGCACTCCCTGCTTTGCTTTGCACCCTCCTTGCACTGCACCTCCTTTGCTTTGCAACCCCCTGCTCTGCATCCTCCCTCGCATTTCGTTGCACCCTCAGCTTTATACACCACTGCGCCCTCCCTTGCTTTGTGCCCCTTTGCTTTACATCCCATTGCCCCCCCTTGCACTGCATCCCTATTGCTTTGCACCATCCCTAGCATGGCACCCTGCTGCTTTGCACCCTCTCTTGCATTGCACCCCCCTGTTTGCACCCCACTGCCCCCCCCCCAGGCTGCTCCCAGCAGAGCTGTGCTGAGCGGTGCGCACTGTACCCAGAGCCCCCGAAATAGCCCTGATTCCATCCCTGAAAGGATTTCCTGGCTTTGTGAGCCTTAACGCGCCTCGGCCAGCTCTGCAGAACAACGCTATTATTCACAGCTCCGAGGGTACAATCTGCTAAAGTCACTTAATAAAAAAAAAAAAAAAAAAAAGAAAAAAGAAAAGAAAAAACCTTCAAAGGGCGTGAGAAATGCAGGCAAACAAACAGCGGTCTGCACGGGTCCCTTCATTAGCAGAGCCCTGGAACTGGGAGCCCCCACATGCGTGATAACACTGCAAGATTGATGGGGGGGTGGGGGGATAGAAGAGGGGTCTGAAGGTTTATCACTTTTTTTTTTTTTTTTTTTAACCAAACTTGCAGAGTGGTGAGCTCTCCAAATGGAGTGCTTTTAATGGGATTTAATGACACAGAGCACTGAGCTGAGAGCAAAAAAAGGGAGAAATAACCCTTAATGTTGGCCCCAAAGAAGTGACCCCACAGTTGGTCCCGAAGAAATGGCCCCATAGAAATGACTCCAAAGTTGGCTGTGGTTTTCTGTGGTCCCCTCACAGTGACCCTCCCTTGGCCAGCTCCGGGCAGAGGGATGCACGTGGCATAAATGAAACCATCACATCCCCGTGCTGCACAAACACATGGTGAAAAGCAGCACAAGGAGGGATTTCCACCATGTTATCAGCGTACAAAGAGAGCTCTGAGTGGGAGGGATGGCTGTCACCGGGTGTCATAGGGACGAGTGTGACTGCGGACCTTGCTGGGGCAGAGGGAAGGACAATGGCACGCTGTGCCCCGTGGCATCGCCACAGAAGGGGATGGCTGTGGGGATTCTGATGGCAGAGGTGGCTCCAGAGATCGGTGCGATCCATCCCAGTCCCCTCCCATTGGGGCCTTTGAAGCCATGCGCTGCCATCACGCAGTCACAGCCGTGGCACTGAGCCCCAGCCAGGAGCTCTGGGCAGGAGCTCCAATCTCCACATTCCAAGGAGAAAAATTAAATCAGCAAACTAAGGTATATTTTTGGAAATTCTCTCCTTATACCGCTAAGTGTGTGCAAATACTATTGTGCACGCAGTAATTTCTGCCTGTTGGTGAGTGGGATAACGGGTTGCACCCAGGCCCACCCCTACAAGTGTCTGAATTTTGGGATCTGGGATCCCCTAAGGCATAGAAATGGGATGGAACTCAGCACTCTGCATCTCACTCCCTCACACTCACGGTATCACCGGGGCTGGCATCCACAAGAGGGGCACAGAAGACAGATTCTGTTGCTCTCAGAAATGTTTTCACCCATTGTGACCACTGCTGGGGACCTTGCACAGCTTCTGCATGGCATGAGTGCCGCTGCCACCCCCTGCTCCAGCAGTTGGCAGTGTGCTGAGCTCGGCCTCCAGCAGAGCATTGCACCAGGAAAGTTTGCACCAGAGAGGTACGAGTGCAGTGTGGCCATGTGTGTGCACAAACACACAGTGCTTCTTGCAGTACAGTATACACATACACTGACATATTTATGCAATACCTTTCTCAAAAGGAAAGCACTCCTACTGTTGCTGCTTTCCACAGCAGGATGTTTTATATGTAGGATTTGCTTAGAAAAGCTGAGATTTGATAGTGGTGTGACAACAAGGCTGTGTGAAGTTGCTTTCTAGGCATTACAGCATCCAGGTGATATGAGTTATGCCTAATAGGAACCGGGAACACAGCACAGACCACTCCACCTGCACCAGCAGCACAGTTTGGCTTTCACTGCTGGACATGATCTCCCCAGCTGTGAAAACCAATCTGAACCCCACAGCAATCTACAGAACAAGTCACTTTCCCCCCACTTCTCTGTGCTGAAGCTCTGAGAGGACACAGCAACCTGAGGGCCTTTCCAGACAGAGCTGCAGTGCCAACAGGTGTGGGTTTCTCACTGCTCCTCTGGCATAGCGCATCGCAAGGCATTCCTCTACACATCTCCCCACTGCCCTTTTCCAGGGCAGGAGCACGGGGTATGGCTGAGCTCTGTGCTCTGTCCTGGCAGACAGAGCGGGGAGGTTTCCATCACAGCTTCTCCCAACTCCAACTTTTCTGATACAAAAATGACCCTTTTTAGCCTTAAATGAGGGATTCTTCAGCGCGGGATGAGGTTGTAGGAAGGAGGGATGGGAACGAATGTGGTACTTTAGAACCCCTCCCCTTTGTCACTCACTAAACTCAATGAAATGAAACGAAATGAAATCGTGGAGATTAAAAAGCGATGCATTCAGGGGTGATTGGGAACTTTTCACATCTCCGTATCGCTGAATTGTACAGACAGCTCTGCACCTTTGCGGGGGGGAGGCTCAGATGAAAGTTGTGTGCACCCAATGCACAAAGGCTGCACACACCCAGATGTGCACCAGAGCCACTGCCGACATCTCAGTGCTGCACAGAGCCGTGCCGGTGCCCGGAGCAGCCCCGGCCGCGTGCTCCAGAGCCGGAGCTGCGCGGAGCAGCGCTGCAATTCACGGCGCTGCCGCACTGCGAGCGCTGCCAACTGCGATCCCCGGGACGGGCACTGTGCATTCATTGGCACCGGGGCTCCCGGAGAGGCTTTGGGTTCGGTTGGCTTTTTTTTTTTTTTTTTTTTGGCCCAAGTTTTCTTACAAGGAATTCAGTGGAGGAGCGCAGTGCAGGCGGTGCCGTGCCGGCCCCTATCTCTGCACTCAGGGTGCCGGCAGCCAGGTGAGCCGTGGGCGCTCCCGTCGGGACGCGCAGGCCCGGGGATGGTTGGGGCTCCTGCAAAGCCGTCCATGGCTGCTCCGCTCTCGGACCGTCGGAGCGGAGGGATGCGGGGACGTGCGGGCGATGGGTGGATTCCTTCCGTGGAAAAAGGGAAAGACACCCCCAGCCCCGCTCCTCCTTTGAACGCTTCCTTACTGATATTCTATTCTTTTTTTCTCTCTTCTGATTCAGATCGTGGCTAAATATAGAAGCTCCGTCGCCCCGCAGCTGCTCATTTGCAATTTGTTCTGCGCGTAAAATCTCTTAATGCTACAAATAAACTTCGGGAAAGTTACATCCCAATAAACAATGAGGTGTTGTTTAAAATTACATGTGCTGCTGTATTATTAGGTCTCTACCGACACTGCAATTATCTCCGGGGCTGGCGGGACCGCATTAACTGCTCACTCAGACGCAGGAATAGCTGCTGCATGAGCTCTCTGCCATTTTTATGAATGGAAAATATTTTAAAAGATCTCTTCCCCTCTTCCCTTTGTCCCCGCCGCAGAAGGAGCCCCTCGCCGAGCATCTTTTCCCACGTCACTTTAATAGCCGCATACATCCTCCATACATCGCGATGCACCACGCGCTGCCTCCCCGCTCCCCCCGGTACGGATACAGATGGGATTAACCCTCGGTCCTCGCTGCAGGGGACGCGGTGTCCGTGTGTGTCCCCCCCCGCGGCTGCGGATGCTGTGAGGACGGCGCACGGTGGGTGCCCGCACCGCAGTGCCGGGCCGAGGAGGGGAGTGAAGCCATGGGAGTTCGCCGCTGTGGGGTTTGGGAGGGGGGAGGAGGTATCTATATCTTTTTTTAGGGGGAGGGGGGTAAATAAAGAAAGCTCGCAACCTGCCATTTCTGCCTCCTCAACCGCTGGTGGAGTGGTAGCCTTTGTCCTCTGGGGGACGGGAAAAGGAAAGGAAAAAGAAAAAAGGAAAAAAAGGGGGGAAGGGAAAAAAAAAGCAAAGAAAAAGAAAAAAATAACAACAACAACAACAACAAAACCAACAAGTTAAAAAAACCCACAAATAACAACAACAAAAAAAAGCAAAAAAGAGCAAGGAGCGCAGCCCGCGCAGGTCCGGCCGCGCCGCTCCGCGCAAATCCCGCGCAAGTCCCGCGCTGCGCCGCCCCCGGCCGGGGGTTCCCCGACCTCGTCCTCTCTGCTCCTCTCTTTTCCTCCCCCCCCGCTTTTGCCGCAGTGCCGCCCCGCAGTCCCGCTGCTCACAGCTCCGCTCCGCGCCCGGCGCCGCGCACATGCGGAGATCGAGGACTGGGGCGAGCCGGGAGCCGCCCCCCCGGAAAAAAATAAATAAAAAGGAAGAAAAAAAAAAAGAAAAATAACCCCACGAAGGCGGGGGGCAGACATCCAGCGCGCGGCCCGGCCCCAGCGCAGCCCCATCGGCACCGGGGGGGAGTCGGGGGGAATCGGAGCCACCGCGCGTCCGTGCCGCCCCCTGCCCCGCACTGCCCCGCACTGCTCTGCACTGCTTCGTACTGCTCTGCACTGCTCTGCACTGCCACTCACACACAGCACACATGCACATATGCATAGCATATCTATACATTTGCACACATGCACACATACACACGCATAGCATGTACACACACATATACACACACACATATGCACAGCACATATACCCATCTGCACACACACACATCTGCACAGGACATACCCACACGTGTACGCATACATATACACACAGCACATATCCATATAGCACATATTCATGCACGCACAGGATTTATACACACAGCAGACAGACATGCATGCACACAGACACGCACACATACGCACAGCACATACACACGTGTCACAGTATCACAGAATATCCTAAACTGGAAAGGTGTCATAAGGACCCCCAAGTCCTACAGGAGGTTGCTGCGGGATCCTCGCTGCCATTTCTCATCTCAGGTTGCTCTGTGGCCATCAAGGTCTTATCACCAACAGCCATCCATTGCGTTGGGGCTTTGGCCTTGGGACATCCATGCTTGGCCTCTCCCTGGGTCTGCAGCACTCTTCCTGCCACTTCCTTCTGCGTCCCTGGTCACTAAGGAACAGACCCTGCCACAGATACGTGGTGGCACTCTGTGACTGGGGGCGAGCACCTGCAGCCCTTCAGCCCCCCCCCCCCTCACACACAGCCCCAGCGGGTGCTCACCTCCCACCTTGCAGTAACCCCAAAGCACAGCAGCACGAGGCCAGAGCCACTTTTGCTGCAGCACTGAGCTCCAATATTTCCCCACGTGTTGAGTTCAGGGAATGCCTCCAGGCTTGCAGTAGTACTGAGCCCCAAACTTTGGGGTGCGTTTGCCCCACATCTGCTGGGCCAGCTGGGACACTGCCACCCCAGCCACATGTCCCCAGCTATGCAACTCATGTTTCACTGCAAAGAGCCCCAAAACCTGCTTTGAAAGACACACCGAAGGCCCATAGGAATGGGACTGGGTTCCAAAAGCTCTACAGCAGAGCACCACACTGCTCCCCAGCAGAAGTAACCCGCACAGCCCTTGGCTGTGTAGAGCTGCGCCGTTTCCCAGCAGCGCTCACAGGACAGCTGGAATTCATATCGGGGTATTTTTAACGTGCTCTTACAAATACTTTGGCATACGCCTATCCCACTCCTTTTAATGATGTTGACTTCATTTCCTTTAATACGAAGGAAAAATGTGACACCGACAGAACTTAATTAAATTAATAAGAAGAAACAATAATAAATAACTCCAGTTTGTTGCTGCGGGGTTGCAACACACGGCACAGGAGTTTCACTGCTGGAACATCACCACCCCGCAGCCAGGCTCAGCATGCCCTGCGCTTTCTCCTTGCCCCACACTGCTGCACCACGGCTCTTTGCAAACCCAGGCCCGTTCATACTGGGCCCCGTCAGCAATCCTAGTGCCACGTGTGAATTTATGCACACATCCATCCGTGTGCACACGTGTGTGTCTGCATGCACACTATAGTCACACGCGTACATATGTGAGCGCACGACTGCGCACACATATGGTCAGAGTTGTGCACGTATGAATGCACGTCTGCACGCATGATTGTGTACAAATCTGTGCACATCCGTGCACGCACCTTGCAGTTCCGCGTGCTTGCACGCAGGCGTTTTAAGCCGCACGCCCGTGGACACGCATGTAGCCACGACCGCGCACGCAGACCCGCCCGCTCTCGTGCCCGGCCGCGCATGTCTCCTCGCACGTCTGCACGCTCCCCGCTGCCCCCGCCGCCCCCTGCCCCGCGCGGCGCGGCCCGGCACAGCTCGTGGCGCCCCCTGCAGGCGGCATCCCGCCGCCGGCCGCCCCCCCGCGCCCGGCCCCGCGGCCTCGCGGAGGGGTGGGGACCCGGCGGAGATAAGGAGCGGCGTTAAAGCCTCCGAGCGGAGGCGGTGCGCGTTTCCCGCTCGCTTTTAGACAGTCGCATGAGTGTGGGAACAGAGAATTGGGATGTACGAAGGGTGGAGGAGGATGCGGCAGAAGGGCAGACGGCCCCAACCCGCCCGGGGAGCCGCGCTCCCCCCTCATCTGTCCGCAGAGCCGTTCTGCCTTGCCCAGCGCGGTCGGGCAGCACCTCAACCCCTCTGATCTGCCCACCTGGATGTGTCTCTTCCCCCTTCCGCACCACACAACAGACTCTCCTGGGCCACCAGTAATGGCTGTGGAGCCGAGGGCGTTCGGCTGGACCGCCAGTGTTGGTAGCTCCCAGCAGTGCCTATGAGGCAGCACCTCCCATGCAAACATCGGTATCAGTTTTAGACAACAGGAGAATCCTGCACTTTAGAGTGTGTGCACAGATTCGAGAAATACTTTCCTTTGGCTTTTTGGGATCGATGTCTCAAACCTCCATAGGAAAACCCTTTCCACACCAAGTTTCAGCCTGGCAGAGGGCTTTCGGACGTGCTCTACAGAAATGCTCTGAGGCCGCCTTGTAGGACTGACTCACTCGGTGGTGTTCACAAAGTGAAATACACTTTTTTACCTGCCCGGCCCATTTTTTACCCATGTAATAAAATATGACACTAGAGGGCGGCCTGTTAATGTAATTCAGTAACGAAGCCGCAGCGGCCGCAGATGGAGAATCGCAGCCCCTGCCTTGCGCCGCTCTGGGGCTGGAAGCCGCCCTGGGAACCTTCACCCCCCGGAGACAACCAGCAGTGCTGGGACATGGGGAGTGCCTCAGACATCACACCAGAACCCACAACAATACGAATTGCTATGAAATGTGATTTGCCAACAGAGCAACGCAACTTGTGTTACGAGCTGTCCTTTTAGCACTTAGTAAATCTGGGAGGAGAAAGTGGCTGGAACTGTCCTCTCCTCTCCCTAATGCCTGACCCTCGTCCTGCCCCAAACCACTGAATGCTTTTACAGCTAAACAATAGGACTGCAGCTACAGCCTGCTTATAGGGGACAGCACTGATGCTTGCTCGCTGGAATACAGTCCTGCTGATGGCTCTGCACAGCCTTCCCGTGCCCAGGGAGGTCTCCTGCAGTTGCAGAGCCCAGTCTCCCTGTGTCAAACGAGGCTAATATCTGCATGCAATTTAATAAATTAAAGATTCCAAATATTTTTAGAACACCAGACTCAGTATGCATCAGAAATACCAGGTATTATCTAAGTACGAAGTGATGTCATTACTAATATTTACATTTTGTCCTGCCTGGCAGCAGAGATCTCCTTGTTGACAGCAGAACCTTTTCTCCTCCCCAGTTTTAAATCTCTGCCTCAGCTGTGAGCCAGCAGGCAAAGCGATGCGGTCAGACGGGCTGGAAGAGGAGTGAGGATGTGGCTCACAGCACCATGAGTGTGGGCTGAGGCCCGTGACTTTGTAGGTTGCTGCACATGGGATGTTTGGAGGTTTGAAGGCATCCCTGCAGCTTGCTCTATAATAGCTTCAGTGCCCTGAGACTATCAAAGGCAGCTCGCCATGCTCGCTGTGAAACGAGGGAACGTTTTAAGCTGAACTTAGGTGAGACTTTCTTATTGTCTCAAGCAGAAATTGGCCCAAAGTTACAGATGGAAAGAACTTGAATTAGTGGCCTCTTTCTCTGAAAACTGATATTCCTTAGCATTTAGCAATAACATGTCTTCAGTTTTTGCTAAATTGCAAACGAGCAATTAATTTTTCAGCACTTGTGCAGAATACTTTAAAAATGGAAACATGAAAGTCTTCTATTAAAATGAAGTTGATAGTATGCACCTGCCACTAATGTACTGTACACTGTGTCTTCCACTCATTATAGTGATGATTTGGGTTGAGATCAAGAGTCATATAGTGAAAATCACTTCAACACGTGCCTGTTCATATGCATAAACTCCTGTGTACCAGATGGCAAAATATAATGACATCTTAAACAGCTAATTGCATAAACCTTGTAATGCAGATAATTGCTGAACCAAAGTATGAGTTAATAATTTCCCACTGTATTGCCTGGCTTGACACTAATTCTAAAGGAAAGTTGTGACAATTCTAACACACTAAAGTTCACCAAGCGGTAATTAAAACTAGCACTTAAAATCATTCGACTTTCAAACCCTTAATTACAATTCAGCGGAATCACTTTGTAGAAATCTAACATTTGTAGATAGTTACATGATAGCTGATATTTCATCATCGTCCCTTTCATGGTGCTCTCCTAAGGCTCGCTTCAGGAGGCACGGAGCTCTCTCTGGAGCTGCAGGGCTGCAATGATTTCCGTACCGGTGGTCACTGGGAAGCACTTGGAAAGCAGAGGCTGGGAATAGGAGCGAACACACACATAGTGCTGTAGTTTGTATGCAGCTTACGCATGGCAAGTAGCCATCCTTAATCACCTGATGATATAAACATAAACAAACAACAAGCCGCTACTATGAGGAGTGTCAGTTTTCAAGGAGTAGTTTTGGTTGGGTTTGTAACAGGCACAGACCTCACAGACAGGCCTGTAGCACAGCATCGGCTGTTCCCCTACATTGAAATAACTGCCACGGGATCGAAACAATAAAGAATGGAAATATAATTAATGGTAGTATATACAATTTTAGCAGAAATAAGCCTTATAAGACAAACCCAATTTCTTTCTTTGATGAGGCGCATCAAATAATATGATGAAGGTAAAGACTGAATGATAAAGGTCAATGAAAAGATGCGATGTTCATTTTTTATGGAGATTAGAATTAACACTGTGTGATATTCTGATCAAAAAAACATTAGAAATAGCAACAGAGCATGCACTAATTAGATTAGGAATTGGCTAACAGCCTGTTAAAAGCTAGCTATGAATCAGGAAGCGTTATCAAACGAGAGAGTTTTACCAGGATCAGCATCAGGTCAGATGCTAGTTAATGTTTTCTTCAATGAGCTGGATGTAAACACTGTAAATTCACAGCTGATAAATTTGAGGATGACAGGAACATCGGTGGAGTGACAGACAATGATGAGAATGATATTCCAAGTGATCTCAATTGCTTGATGAGCTGAGCCCATTCAAACACAATTGGTTTTAATACAGACAATATAAGATTATGCAGTTTCTGGTGCTCGCAGTTTTAAAAGATTGTTGGAAAAGTGGAGAGGGTACAGAAAAGAGCCACAGAGAGGATTTCAGGGCTGAAGGAAGTGCTTAATGGTGAAAGACTTAAAGCACTCAATCTGCCTGGCTTACTGGAAAGAAGACTGAGACGTGACATGGGTGTAATGTGCAAAGATGTATCTGTGAGATCACTCTGGAAGCATCTGCTAGATACTGATGAAACTCCTAATCTTTCAGAGAAGAATGGCTATCTGCAAGCCAGTCGAGCAAATTCAAGAGAGAAGTTAGATTTGAATAGCAAAAATGGCTGGCGGCAAGGCACAAAGCAGATACTGTGGTTTTTGACGTTTTCAAAGTACACCAGAAGAGCTGCCGTAACCAAACACAAGTTAATGCACTTAATGCCGGCACAACAGCACGTAATGATTTGTAGAATATCAAGGGACTTGCTGTAGCCTTCAAAGCTGTGAGTCTATGCACATCAACTGAAATGCTTCTTAAGTGTTTGGGAGCAGGAACGTACAGCTGTGCAAAGGACTAATCAAGTAATAACAAGTCTAACACATTTCATGGGCTCTACAGACACAGGCCAGGTGTGCGGGTATCATACGTTTATATACCTGTAATAACAAATTATTTCAAAAGGTAAGGATGTGGGGCTTTGGGAAAGCACTGAGAGGCAGCCCCCTCTGCAGACGGGTTGCCCCTTGCTGCCTGCTGGCTGGAAGCAGCTGGTTCCTGGAACCTGGTGCCTCTGCTCTCCGGTGAAGGGGAAGCAGTGACCACAGCTCAGGGAATCTCCTGCCTAGAATTCTCTTTTATTTGCAGTGTGAATAAGACAGTCCTAGATCAGAGCGGGTCACAGACAGAATACAAGGCTGAAAGTTCACCCCAGACCTCTTTCTCTGAAGCAGCACTGCCTCAGCAATCTATTCCCATGAGAAAATGCTGATAGTTACTTGTCCTGCTGCTCATACAGCTTCTTGCCTCTGTGACCTTATATACCTGCCTCAGCAGTTCCCAGACATGTATCCTATGCATCCTTTGCTTTCTACAATCATGTTCCTCTCTCCTCCCTCTGAAAAGCTCAAGAACTGCCAAAACCACGATCAATCATAAAACATTTGGAGGCTCTACAATACCACCACACCGTGCATCTGGTCCTAGCTCAGTGTATTGCAGAAGGGAGAGAAGCAGAGGCTTCATCTGATTTCCTTCAGCTGTAGCATCTTCAGACTATGCACAGCTCGACTTTGCCTAAATACCTGCTGGGGGAGATGAAAACTGGGATCTAAGTGCTGTAAAATCAAAAAGCGTAGGCTGATTCTGTGTAGGAGGTCAGAGTAAAAGCTCAGCACAACCCTTTCTGCTCTTAAACTTGTTAGCCCATGAAACGTAACTACCAGGTGTCAGTTGTTTCTACCAATTTTACAGATGGAGGTGACCAGAGATACTGGTAATTCAATAAAAAGACAAAACAAAAGATGACATTGGGCAGCATTATTAAATGGTAACTCAGATGCCAAAAGTTGGGAGGGCACAGAAACATCAGTGACAGCAGAGCCTGGACAGCTAGATGGTCTCAAGGACTTAGGCAGGGATCAATCCAGTGGCTGCTGACCTGCCTTTTTGAGCTTGCAGTGGTGTTGGCAATTAACTCTATGCAGGAAATTGTCCCACTGATCAACTCAGAAAGTTAAAATGAAACACAAGCTGAAATGATTTGCTGGGAGAGGTGCAGTCTGAGGGATTTCTTTATCTTTGAAACAACTGTCAGATCCAGGATGAGGTGGTATGATATGAAGGAGACTTATTTCTCAAGCTGTGATCATAAATTGGTCTTCCTCCTTTCTTTCAATGGAAAGTGGTCTGATGGGGATAGTTTATCTTCCAGAAGCGAAACTCTAGAAAACAAGACAGAATACATTGTCATATCTCTTTACTCCTGTAAAATTAAAATTTCTAGATACCTACTATGCCAGTGTAGAATAAAAGCACTTTCTGATGATAGATATGGTCAAAACAGATTTAAGAAATCTCACAAAAGCACCATACATTCTGACTGTTAATAATTAGGGTGAATTTATCTCCAGTGCTTTCTTCCTAACCAGCGTTCAACAACATTCATACAGCACCAATGTAATATATATTCCCAAGCAGGAACATAACTCAAAGTATTCCTACCTGGCCATGTCTGCCTGGTACTGTCCAGAGGAGTCATCTTCTTATCTCCTTCCTTCCTTTCTTCAGGATGTTTTCAGGAAAGAGTCAGCCACCACATTTTAGATTCTCCTAAAACTGCATGTCTGGCTTTTACTTTGCATCGTATGTGTCCTGATATCCTCAGACATCAGAGACAGACCGAAAGATGTGGTGGTAGGGAGATAAGATGCTTTGGGAAAAAAAGGTGGGCCCCCAGATTCAGTTTTCTTATGATTTTGGAGCATTTGCCCTGCACCACTGCTGATAAAATAGCCCTATAAAATACAGTATCGTGTGGGAAGTGGAATCAGCTTCCAGAACTGATGAAAAGTAACTCGAGATCTGTCACTTTTCCAGATGAACATCTGGCAAGTGATTTTATTTACTTTGATTTCTAAGACCCTAAGGCACCTAGAGATCAGAAAATAGTTCAGTCTGTTCCAAAAAGAAATGAACCTTTCTTCTTAGCATCAGTTCTCAAAATGTTCTTTTGCGTACCTCTATCGCCATGTGTAATTACTTGCAGGTGCCAGCTGGAACATGATGCTTTTTGTCTTTTCTCAAGTGCTTTGGCCAACATGGACCCAACAAACTTGGTTTACCGTGATTAATAGGTTGGCTATTGGTCAGTGACCATTGGAAAAGGACATCTCACAAGATAAGAGCTTTCACTGTCAGTCTTATGGATTGCTTTGCCTCAGATGTACCAGAGCAGTATTGCTGGAACAATTTGCACCTGAGTTTGAAGCCAGTGAGACACACACAGACACGCAGAACTCTGTAAGAACTTCCAATTCAGGTGGCTGATGGACACCAGAACAAGGAATAGAAACCAGTGATTGAGATTGCAATTAGATTTGATTTATACACGTTATTTACTTATCATCCACTCCATATTCCACCAGTTTAGGTTGTTCATACGGGCTCTTATCACCATCCTAAAACCCTCCAGCAATGTTTGCTGTCTGCTCTGTTAACTGATGATTTCATTGTTCATTACACCTATTTATGTGCAACTGTCAGGAAAGGTTTTGTTCTTTCATCTAAGTGTAAATGAGACTGGTATCCTCCAAACCACAGCAGGATTTCAAACTAGGCAATGGCTTGAGGGAAAGTCCTGAAGTTTGCCTGCAAAAGGAGAACAAACTCTTTAGAGATTTTTGTTGCCCAGCAGAATGGCTGCCGGAGGCTTGTCAGGTAGCAGGAAGCCTTTCCCAGGGAGATTCTGCAAGGCTTTGACATTTATATGGTTGCTGTCAGTGTAGCATAACCTCAGGAGCATCATTATCACTGACCTATTGCAGAGCTGCCACCATTTCATGTACTGTATTCTTCAGCAGAGCAATACTTATCAGAGCTTTTCTTAACTCATGCCTTGTCAGCGAGACCTTTTTGCCATGTCCCTTATTTCTGTTTAGACTATAGAGTAATAGTAAAACAAAGAAACAAAATTCTTAGGAATCAGGGTAAAGTTCTTAGCCCTTTATATCTTTCAGTAGGTCCTCTTGCTTTAAGTAGGCAAAAGATGTCCCTTAGCATTTATTTATGCAGCTGCAGTGGTCAGCATTGGCAGAAGCAAGGAGGGATTTTGCAAGCTGTGACTGCTGTTGCTCTGGGAGAAGTTTCCTTCTGACAGGAGAGGTGCAGAGGTACCTGGGGCTCCTGGCTGCTGCCCCTTGCTGTTGTGTCACGCTGATGCTCTCTCTAAGTTAGAGAACTGAACCATTTCCGAAAATCTTGGCCACTTAATTTCTAAAGACAAGTTCTTGTTTACTATTTTGTTCAGTGAATGGACTCTAACACTGTTTTTATTTCCCCGTTTCATTTTTAACCTCCACCACCTGACAGTTTCTTTAAATTATTTGATTTATCCACAGCATTCTTCAAGGTTTCTCCCTGTAGATTATTTTAGCGTGGTGACTGAAGTGATGTCTGCACACTCACACACTACCTTACAGAGCTCTCACTGGGGCTTTTCACACATCCGTACGTGATTGCAGCTCCCACTAATGCTTGCCAGTGGGACTTAATGTACGAACACAAATTGGTTCTGTCTGGGGCTCCATCATAGACTTTCTGGGGAGGATGGTTGGACCTTTGCAGGTCAGTTCTTATGAATGCAAAGCTGAGATTTGAAAATTTGCATTTTACTTCTGTGTACCTATTTTCTGCATCTTTAGCGGTTCTCATATCTCCAGGCTCCCCACTATGCTGGTGTTCACATGCATGTAAGTTAACTGATGACAGAACACTTTCCATTACAAAGTTGAAATCTTCAATATGTTTGGTGAAACGAATGCATCTTGTACCATCTGTAATCCCACTCCACTGCAATTCAGGGACATGCAAATGTTGAACCATTATTATTTGTTAGCCATAGGAAAATAATTACTCATTTCAGAGTAATTTGTACTGAACATGTGTCCACATCTGAAAGTGGAAATGACCAAGTCAAGATACGGTCTGTCAGTTTCTTTGCCCAGGAGGTTTTCTGCCTTTAAGCCACACCTGGGAGATTTTTTAGGTGGATTTTTTTAATTTTTTTTTTTTTTAATGTATGATCCTTGGTGATGTTTGCTGAGCTATAATTCTGGATGCACTAGGGACCAATGAACTGAAGTAAAGCCAAACACGGGCAGGAAGCACTGTATTTCAATACCAGCCTCTCAAGAACAAATTTACTTAGTTTAAGTCTTCACTTTCTACCTCACTGTATGCTTTCAGGCTTGTTTTACAGGTCCTAGAAGTATGAATGTGCCAATAAAGGAGTAACATGATATGACAGTATCCGTTTTCCAGAAGATCTGGCCCCAAACTGAACTACACTACGGGCAGAACCACATATAACAGCAAAAGTCTATTGAATTCAGTCCATGGGCACTGGGACACGTTTCTGAAGGCCAAACCATAGGCACATCTTATGAAAAAGCCAACTGGCACATTCAGCAAGTTCAGCAAGTGGTAACTCACAGTGTTTTCTGTCACCCAAGGCTGACCAATGCTTCCTGTTTAAAAGTTGATTTTCAGCGCTCATAACTTCACCAGGTATTAGCAATTAGAGGACATTCCCCACACTTCATGTTTTTGTCAGGCTGATTTCTTTCTGGAATTCTTTTCATCCGAGCCAACTCATCTATCTCTAAAAAAAGGCACTAGAAAAAAGTGTTTCAGTGTTTCTGGCAGTTTGTCCTTGAAAAGCCCTGTCGACATCATGGTCTGAAGCAATAACTGGGAGATTGGCCTACATCAGCCATTTCTTAAGAGATGCTTCACTGTAGCCTTGAAAATCTATCAAATCTGAAAAGCCTTTACAAGCTCAGAGTTTGCACGTGCTCAAAAGAAGTTTTTCTTTTTTAAGCATCAAGTTGCCAAACTCATGCAGGTTTTATAGGGAACTGACCCCACACAAACCTGTCTCACTGCAGGGGGCTGAGAACCCTGCCCTACAGCCTTCCTTCACGCACGCTCAATCTTGCGTCCCCACCGGTGTCCTGTGAGCATCCCCTTCGTGTGCAATGGGATGTAATTCATAAATCAGATAATGAGTTAAAATGGCCGTGCCCTCATTGCCTAGTAGGAAGTGTCTCTCTTAACTGGTGCTAATGGATGGCAGCCGTTAGTTACTCTTACATTAAGGTGCATTCATATTGAAATCTTATACTGACATTATAATGCATTTGATTAAAATGCAGAAGAATTATGCGTTAGATGTCATGTGGCTGGATGGAAGCATAATTTAGCTGAGTCTGCAGATGCAGTCATGCAGGTGTTTTTGTAATTCCATTCAGTTGGCGAAACTGTTGATGTTCAGTGGCCCTCAAATCACATAACCATCTGCAGCTCAGCTCCTTGTGAAAGGAATTCCTTGTGTTTTTTTTAATCAGATACGATCACTGGATTCCTAAGCAAAACTTTTGGGTTAGACAATATGTAAATGTCAGGTGTTCTGCAAGGAGGGGAGAGGTACTGCAGACATCAGGCACTTCAGCTGTGCTTGTTAGCTGCACAGCTAATGTAAGGAGAAGTGAAAACCTGAGCTCTTTGGGGGAGCATTTCCCTCAATTCAAGAAGCATTGTGCTTTCTTAATTGGGAAAGGGTTGAAGCCTGAACTGTATCTAGTTTGTGGTTTTTGAAACTAAATCAAGTGTGGTCTTACAGCCCCCCCATAAAGTAGTCAAATGCCTGAAAAACACTTCATGCCAGAGGTTTTGTAGTTAGATTCACATTTTCTGTTTAGATCCATTATTAATGAACACAACTGTATCAGCTACAACTCTTGCCACTTCCAGTTTTCATAAGCACCAAGATGATGCCAGTTACAATCAGCACAGAGAGAACTAAGCCCAACACTTGGACAGATCCATGACGGCCAGGAACGGTTCCCATGTACTTAAAGACACACATGCACACCATTTCTTTGCTAGACTGAGGAAATCTTGAAGGCAGGAAGATGCGATGGAGTATAAAAGAATGTAGGAAGGAGGAACGGATAGGAGGGACAGAGCTACCAGGAGCAGGGCTCCCTCCACAGTGCTGCTCATGGGGTAACAGCTGCTGCCCTCTCCTACAGCAATTTCCAGTCCATGGGAGCCATCCTTCCAGTCTGGGAACATCAAGCACTGGCTTGGGATTTGAGGCAGGACGACATTAACTTTTGGAAGTTGATAGACTTTATGTCATTGGAACGCGCTGTGAAGTAATCTAGCTAATGTGCAGTTTTGTCTAGAAAATCTCCGAGAATTGAACACAGTTCTAAAGAATAAAGCAAGTCAAAATCACAGACTGTTTCTTTTTTACCTCAAGGGTCATTATGTTTATACATTTTGAAAGAGTTACTGAACTAATTTGTAAAAGACTTCTATTTTATATACTAAGGAAAAATAAAGACCTCACAAGATTTTTAGTCCATCAGCAACATATGGAAACAAGAAAAATCTGTCCTCGGTTGCTGAAGTATTTATTTATCATTGAAATCCCAGACATTTGCATTCAATGTAAGGGCAACGCAAATCTTATGTATAACCTCCTAGAGAATTCGGTTAAAAGCAGTTTTGGATACCTGTAAGTAATTATGCTATCACATTCTCTAACGGATTTAATTCGGGCCAAGTAGCAACTACCGTATGTCCAAAAGATAATGAATTAAAGCAATGCTTTGGCATATCCCCTTTCTGAAATGTTAGCAGCCTCTCAAGTGACTTGAAAAATAGGCTTCAATAAATGGACAGGAAAATATATGCAATTAAATTCAATCAATAAAGCTGTCCTTGACCAAAGTCCAAACATTAAAAACAACTCCAATTGAATTATGAGAAATCCTTTTCTGATTTTAACTAGATTAGTTTAATCACATGTGCACCAAAGTTGCATGCCATTCCTCAGTAAGTTTATGGAAACAAAAATCAACGCGCGGCTCTGCCTCTCGCTTCAGCTCAGCCCTGGCTTCTCCATAGAGAAGAGCACTGTTCTAGAAGAGCCGTTTTCTGTAACAAGGTCACTCGATCAGAGGAAAATGGCAGAGCAAAGTCCCAGGTGACTGCCATAGGTACCAGCCTTCTCTCTTTCACTTCTCCACAACTCCTCATCCCCATCCTACAAGGGCTCTTTGTTTCTTCTGGGAAAACAACATTTCTGAAATCCTGAAAAGCAACTCAAGATGTGAAACCTCCTCCAGATCCCAACTAACTAGAAAGCTATGATTTTTATTTTTTTTTTCCTTTTCTTTCTCGTGCTTTTTCTCCTGTCATGATATAGCTGAAGATAAACACTGTAACAAAATAATGCTCAAAATTATGATGAGACCGTGCATAGGAACAAGCCACAAACATCTGTAAAAACAGAAATCCTTCATAAAAACAACAACAACAAAGAAAAGCATATCAGACAGTGATAGAGATTAGGCCTTTGTAATATCAGATATCAAAAGAACCTTCACAAACAACCATGTGAATACTCAAGTCCATTTCTCAGTGAGATAGGAGCACACCAACCAGGAGGAATTAGGCAATTTAAAACTTTGTATAGGAATATCTGACCCTTTTTCCCTTTACCTTAAAGAAAGCAAGAGCTACCTTCCTTCTTCTCTTCCCCAGGGATGTAGGACAGCTGGCAAATGATTTCACATAAACCAGACAGCCATCAGCTGGTAATCACAACCCAAGTCTACTTGCCTGCCTGAGATCTGAACAAGTAACACCTGAGAGTAAAGCACTGCTAGGTGAGCTCTCTGAGCTGTCTTGCACAATGCAAGCATTATCTTAAATTTAGAGCAAAACCAGAATATTAGTTTATTTTAGAGTTGACATTTTAGCTGCGAAGCACTTGAGATATGAGAAAGGTAGATCTGGAGAAATAATTCATAAGTAGCAATGTGTTTGTTGAATTTTTACTCTTCAGAGACTTGTGGTTTTTCTGCAGTTCTTTCCAAAGCCAAGGGAGAATTACGATAAAATGGTTTGTCTTGGATAAGGGACAGTGCATCAGAAGCAAAGTTATTTCCTGCCGTATAACAGGAGAAGTAAAGCACTGGAATGAGAAAGAGGGATTAAAACTGTTAGTGCAGGGTTCAAGACTTGCTCTGGTCTTGTTCCTCCTCCACTTGCATGAGCAGGAGGGAAAATCCATGAAAATGGCTGTGCTCATCCCCAGTCTGTGACCTCTAATGTCCCCACAATGACATAATTTTGTGATTTGTCTACAAAAGAGACTTCTGTTTGGTTCAAGCCCCCCATTACTAAATTCAAGACACAGCTGGTTGCAGAACATGGAAATCCTCATATGGCTGCAGCAGTTGTGCTGAATTCCACAGTTACTTGCCTGCTGGCTCTGGAGGCACATCCTGATCTTCAGAGGGACACGGACGCAAACATTACAAAACCTAACCATAGAATAATATGAAAGATTGCAATAAGAGTAATATCACAAATAAGGGCTCAGTGCTGGAGGTACTTGCTCTGATGAGGTCTCCAGCTGCCTTTGTTTGGATCAAATTGGCTGACAATTCCACGGTGTGTCAGGAGCTCAAGCTGACTAGTAGGACACCTGAAAAAGGCAAATTACCTTCCTGCTGACAGCAGAACCTCTGCCTTGGACAATCTCTAGCTGTTTGCACACATACTGTGAAGCCCAAGAAGCTTGCATTCCCTTAGCAACCAAAGTTGGCACCTGTGATATTTGTTTTCAGCGACTGACACCAAGAATTTGAACTTACATCTGTTTTACTGAGTTATGATAAAACAGTATTAGTAACTGCAAAAAACAGCGCTAATTTGGACAATACTGTCCAGATAATTTGCAGCTCGAGGCGCCTGTAATTTCATTTCACATATATATCATTTAACGATATGGGAAATCACACAGTAGAGGAACATGACAAGTCTTACACAGGCTGGATCTTGACAGCTTGACCTATTCCCAGCCATAAAACTTGCTTACGTAGAAGTTTTCCTAATGTCTTTTATAGTTCATTTGTGAAGGATTGTCCACCTGGTGCCTTATCGCATACTGTGGAATGAGTCCAGGAGATGGCAACAACATGAACTGCTGTGGGGGATAACAAGGACTCTGTTATGACTGGGAACGTTTGCAGTACTATAAATAACTCTATCAATATTGTGATAATGGCACTTTAAAGAGGTCTATTTTACAAGTGTTGAATGTAAGAGAGACCACAGCTGTGCTCATTAATTCTGAAGTATGCTCCTCTCTATGTACAATTTGCAGGTGTAACAATAGGAGTGTTGACTCAGTGCAGGTCTAGCTAGTGTTTGGATTTAAAAAAAAGGTCACAGTAGCATGATTAGTTCTTAACAAGTCTTTATTGTGTTTGGCAGAGGGAAAGCAAATGATGATAGTTTAATTGAAAACAATAAAAGTAAAATGGAACTTTGTTACAGAATTCAGCTATACGTAAATAGCTTCTCCCCCCGCAAACAGCAAGTACCGTAATTGACAGCAGTAGATCTTTTGATAATTAATTGCAGTAAATTATCACTTGGCACAAAGAAGGCATAATTCTAATTAATTTGCAACCTTTCCAGCATAACACTGAATTGAAAATGGCACTGCTGTAATTTTTTTTTTTTTTTTTTAGCTAATATATAACTGGAGTACAAACAACATTGTGATGCTTTCCTGTGTTTTCCTTGATGGGAGTTGAACTTGGGTGATTCAGTCCCTTCCACACCATTGCTGTACTACACAGAGATGACCCAAATGGACAGGAGCTTCCTGCAGTCAGAATTAATCTGCCACAGCATGAGATAATAGAATGACATACAGGCATGCAGTCAGATAACCGGTTCAGCTGGGGCTGGTATGGGACATCAGTGCCTTGATTTGGGGCATCAAGGCTGTGAAGAGTTCTTTTCATTGTCCTTTTGACCTTGGTGTGATTTGCAGAAAAGGTACAAGGTACGTGGTAGTATGGGCAAGCCAGAGTATTTAGGCAGAACTAAGAAGAACTACAACATGGGTCTAATTCATCAGCCTCCATCTTGTTAACAACTTACTAACAAATTTTCTTAATCTCTGGGAATAGAATCCTTCTTGGCGAAATGGCAGGTCCTCATGAGGGGTTGTGATGTAGGGACACCTATTGATAGCACAGCCAGTTTTTAACTCTGAGGACTGCATGGATACAATGGCCAACAAGTCCATTTTCCTCAGGATGCTTTGTGAGGTGACATTCCTTCCTGTCAGATCTAGATGCCTCCATGAGGCTCGTGGCTAGTGATCTGTTAATGGAGTTGAGATCTGGCCCCCAAACTGCAACTGTGAACAACTCATAACTCTTCTACGCCTCAAAACTTCTCTGTGTCCCTGGGAGATAATATTTACCTCCTGAGCATCAGTGTTGTGAGAATAAATTAACTTTGGGAGAGTATGTTGAGTTCCTTGGAAAACAGTTACTAAATAAGTACAAGTATTATCATACATTAAATCAGATCAGCTATTAAAAACGAGAACAAGTCCTCAGATCTGCAACCCTCGCTACATCAGTTTCTCCCTCCTTTGCTGATTACTGTTAGCCTTGATAATAATGAACTCAAAGACGATATTAGCAGCCTAACCTATACTATGATTTAATCTTGATTGCCACAGATCAAGGTTTGATTTAATTGCTCTAGAATTAATTAGGAAGAAAAGCAAGTTATAAAAAAGATTTTTCACTCTAAATAAAGAAACTGTTTACATTCAATTGGAGTTCATGTTAGAACAAATCATTAAGCAAAAAAAGATTACATCTGGGCTGGAATTAAAGTCAAGCCGATTCATTAACCCAAATGGTAGCCCAGAGATTACCAACATGGTTTTCTGCCTTGGTGATCAAAGGATCAAGGGATACATGACCAGATGACCCTAATTGAAGCAATCTCCACCAAATTTTGCAAATGAACTTGAAAGTACTAAGAAGATAGTCTCAAACTTCTGTCAATGTGGAGAGCAAATCTGTTCTAGTAGCCTTACTTTACACATATGGCAAAAGAAAGGAAAGAAAAGAAAACTCATGGCAATCCTTTACGCAATACATAAAGTAAGAATATTTTTCTTGAGTTATGGGGGACGCTTATCCAAATTGTTTATAGTTGTCTATTACCACTTTTGAAACACAGTGAATTTACCGTCAGAAACTTCATCGCTATTGCCCTGTCAATGACCTCATCACACCTGACCTACAGGGAGTACCTTCTGGTGGGTTAACCCATAAATCAGCCTGCATGCAAGGCCCTTGTCTCAGAAGCTTGCCAGTTGTGCTGAATTAGGTATGATAGTTTTATTGTGTGAGCTACTGTTCACTGGGGACTGAGCAGAAACTGCTGACTGTATTTCACTCCAGAGTGTAGGATGAACGTGAGCCTTGGTCCCAGTGGTGAAAGGTCAAACCCGTACCTCAGTGGGCCTCTGAACCCACAGACTCAGCTCTGCAGATGCTTTATCAAGGTAATAATCGGAAGCATAAACTTGGGTTTTGTCTCAGGTTTTAAATAAGAAAAATGCACTTAAATGCTGAAAAATGATAGGGGTGTGACTTCTTTTGAAAGACTGGTATAGACATTAGTGAAATTCTACATATCCCTCTGTGGAAAATCAAGAGTCACTGAGCAAAAGAACTTCCTGAAGACAGAGACTATAATTCATCTTATAAAAGGGATGGAATTGGATGTGATAACTAGTGATGGACAAACTTCAAAAGGCTCAGAGCTTGTGCTTGGTTTGGATAGCCATCCAGGAGCTTTGATGCACATCCAAAGCTTATCTGGATCTTCTGGGCCTGTAAATATTGGGATGGAAATCTTGCAAGAGCAGGCTGTCTCAAGAGGTTTTTCTTTTTTAGTATTTTGGGCAAGTATTTACTTACCGTGCTGGAAATACAACAACAACAAAAAAGACAAAAAATAAGACCTGTTTTTAAAGATTACTTCACCAAATCTAAGTCAAGAATAAAAAGATGCTTCTCCTGAAATGTTTTAGACATCTCCAGACCTTTTTGGAATCAAAAAGGGCAAAGTTTTAAAATAAATGTGGAGAAATACGCTCCAGTTTCTTCTGAATCTCAACTGTGCTGCAACCATCTTGAGCCGGAGGCTTTTTTCTTTTTCTCTATATTGTTATAGTTGCTTCTATGTGTAACTTTAAAAATGCCATACAGATTTTGCATAAATGAGATATAAATCAAGGTAGCAAGAATACTGGCATCATCTGACCTGTCGTTTGTACATATTGCAGTTACATAAAGTAATGCATAACTTCCAGAGGACAATCTTTGCACAATACCTCTCACATGTTTTTGTGAAGGTTTTTGTTTGTGTGTGTGTGTGTGTGTGTGTGTGTGCACCCATTTACATTTTCCTAGTTCTCTGTGGACACAAAATAGATTATAGCTGCCGAAACTTCTTCTCTTGGTTTTGCAGTGGTGATGATTGTATAACTACATTTTATGCTAAATAAACCAGTGCAAAATGCAAAATGTTGTGGATGAAGAGAAGTTGGCTCCTGGGGCTGATAGACAGCCTCATAGGTGTGTGATAACAGGACACAGCAGTTACTGTGACAGCAAAACTGACAAGGGACTTCTCTGGAAGATTAGGTTGACCAAGGCCTAAACGAGCTTTTTCTCAGCAGGATACAGCCTCTGGGCTGCCGTGAACCTTCTGTGTGTTGAGCCTTAGAGATCTGCTGAGGACCTCAGAGTGGGACCCAAAGTAGAGCAGAAATGGAGCTGTCCTAAGGGGGTGAGGACACATGGCTTCTTGGTGCTGGTGGAGGCCATGTCCTTCAGATCCCATGGCTAACATCTCTTAACCTGCAACCCAACAGGATCCCCATGGACATGATATCACCGAACCATAGGTTATTTATTTCAAATGTTTGTGAAGAAGATGTAGTCTGCTATTTCCATCTCCCTCCTGCTGTAGTCATTGCTGCCTGTGTGTCTGACAGCGGGCTGGACTGGAGTGCTTTGCTCTCAGGGATTTGTCCAGCTCCAGGCATGGGAATGTCCCTGCTGACTGAAGCCTGGGGCTGGCTGTGGTTCTGAGGAGCTCACAGAGCACAAAGCTGCGTGCTGGCCCATCCCTTCATAGCAGCAAGACCTCAGCTGACTCGCAAATAAAAAGCATTAAACATCCTCACTGTGTTACCATGGGATATCAAGTGAATGAAGGCATAAAAACCCAGCCAGGGCATGCAACAAAAATCACTATCCATATGCAGGAAGAGGCAAACCAGATCTTCTGCCCTGGAATTATCAGAACTTTTAAAATTGTCTTTGACCATGTCATCCTTTCTTTTTCAGCCAGCCAGTAAGCCAGTTTTGGCACCTTGGTACCTTCGGTATTGGGATATATATTTTATCTTAAGCAGTACACACGCAATAAACCTAACGTATCAGTAACTTGGGGAGTGCATTTGCATCCAAAACTCCATTATTTTTATCTTATTTCTCCTTAAGGTCACAAAAAGTATAAAATCTAAACTTGAAATATTCCAGAATGGTACTGCAGAATTAGGCAAATCAACTACACATTGGCATAACAGCACTAAGAATAGAGATCTCCACAGAGCTTTGCAAAACAGAGACTTTTTTGCAGATGGAAAAACTTAGACACAGAGTTAAAGTTATCACTGTAAAGAGGCAGCGGAGGAAAACAAGCAGAGAGTGTCTGCTCATGCGCACAGCCTTGTTTCCTTGTTCTTTTCAGCAGTGCTGACCTCTGGCTGCCCCAAAGTTGTCAGAGCATTGATTAGATGCTGCAGAAGGGAAAATGGTGGCAAGGTTAGAAGGTAAATCTCAAAGAGTTTCAGGCATTCAAGGGATAAGGATGACTGAGGTGCTTAAGTACTGGATGTGTCCAAAATACAGCTGAGGTCCTGATGGGATCAGGGTAATTCATCACTGGAGATGTTTGCTTTCTGCCATCCAGGAAGAGGTGTGAGTCAGAAGACCACCCTCATCCTCACAAGCCCAGAGGCAGATTAATGAAAAGACTTACAGAACCAAACCGACCCACAGTTTTGTTAATGGAGAAAGACAGACGTGCATGGGAATGGGGTGTGGGAGGTGGGGCTAGTCCTTCCTCCTCCTTCCCTCACAGCAGAAGCTCTTTTATGTCCAACATGGAGCAGAGACAGCAGGTGGGGTGAGCTTCTCTCTGCCCTTCTCAACTTGTCTGCTAAATTATATACCATGGCTTAGGCACCAAATAGCCAATCTCAGTTCTTGTCTACTCACTTGCTGTCCCTTACCTACCAGGAATGTTGGAGTTCCTTATGCAGTACAGCCACCAATAGTGAAGAGCACCCAGTGAGGGCCATTGTTAATATTTAAAAATAATCCTATTGGTAAAAATACAGACAGTGGAGTTAGCAGGGGGCCAATCCATTTGATTCATAGACTGACTGTATGGAGGAGGACAAGCCAGTCCCAGTGCCTCTTCATTGCTGGGTTTTTGGAGAGCTGTGGAGGGGTTTTGAGAGGTGGGAGTTGCTTCATGCTGACCACCAACAGCTGTGAAATGTTAGTTGCGTCTTTCAAGACAAGCAGCTGGGGAGTATTCCTTACATCTTGCTCAAAAATATCCAAAATATCTTGGGAGAGGAATCTGTGCATAGCAAGGCAGACAGAGAAGGAGAGGTCTGTCCTTTATTTTTCAGGGCATGGTGTTTCCAGACATGATATGTGATGATCCTATTTCATAGGGAGTCAAGAGCTGAAGGCAGATGCCGACTGGGACAGTTTGCAGTGAAAAAAAGTCCAGAATAAGATTTTTGCATCTGCAAGTCCCAGAATTTTATACAGACTGTTAGTAACAGCTTGAGGGAAATTTATGGCTGAGGAAAACTGCAAGTTTTACTGTGTCCAAAGTGAGATGTGTACCAGATATTCAGTTCCTACTACCGATTTTAGGAAGCAGGTTTTCCAAAGTACATGAATTGTGTGTTCTCATGTATTCAGCATTTATTTGCAATAAACTTAATTCAAACTCTAGGAAATGGCTTGTGATGTTTTGCTATTTAGCCTTCAATTCTTCTAGGTCATGTTCAAACAGAGACCAAGAGGATGAATTGCAAGAAAAATGAGTAGGACCCACCCAGGAGCTCTTCAGAGAAGCTCTCTTTAAAATCGAAGGAAAGTAATTTTCAAAGATATTTTAATCAGATTTTTTAAAACTGACTACACATTTGGTGAGGATCCTGAAAAATTAGCTCATGTATTTCAGTATCTACAGGAGCTTTCAGACCCCACATCTAAAAGACCTGGCTTTCGTTATGGAGGTCTCATGAGTCAATGCATTCAATCTCTAGTCAAAAGGTCACCTAGCTGAATTCCAAAATGCACATACCATATTTTTTATACACGTGGAGTATTACCATAGCTGTTACTTCATTTTTCTGAATAACATCAAGTATAATGCTGTAACAGTCTGCAGGGATTGAGGTTTTGCAGCTGGCTGCCCAGTCCTGGGGCTGAAGGCATGCAGCCAGGCCAAGCCCAGGCTGTGCTGCTCACAGCAGAGGAAAATCTCCCCGAGAGCACACCTGGAGCCCACCTCAGACTGGAGGAAAGCAATGCAGACAAAATGTAGGTGTCTTCCAGAGGAAAAAATACATATATATATTAAGCTCTTGTTCTGAAGAGATTGCTTCAGCCCTTGGAGAAATGGAGCGAATGCCAGGTGACTGTATCACAACTTGAGGGAGCAATAATGTGATGGCAAGACGAATTACTTCCTGGAAGTGCTTCTCTCTCCCTTGACCTGCCAAGGATGCATGATGGCTTTTTCTAGGCATCTAGTTTTCAGGCAGTTAAATGTAACTGAAGTGAATCCAACCTTCATACCCAGATGTGGGACACACTGTTTTTGGGAACTATGGCATGTCTGATGTCAAGACTGTTATGGAAGTTTAGAAATGAAGTTGGAGCACAGTCCAGTAATTAAGGGGATTGCAACTCCTCAGATCTGGATGCTGCTGCTGTTACACCCTTGTCCTGTGAACCTTGGAAAAATCACCACAGACAGGATTTTTAAAGCTGTTTAGGTATGAAATCCTATTGGTTTCAGGTGATTCACCCAGCTTGTGGTCAATGAGAGTTCAGCATCTAAGCGCTGCTGGGATTCTTGCCTTTAAATCTCCTTGCTTGCAATATGAGGATAACACCTGCCTGCCAGGCAGGATTATTGTACTTGGACATCTTTGGGTGGCTGGTGCTGCCGGTGAAAAGTGCAAATTTCAGATTGTCTTGCACATCATGTGCTGCAGATAGCATAGCCCTGCGGCGCTGAGCACCACCGCAACAGACCTCAGATTGCTGTGACAAAATTCACAGCACAATCCGATCTGTGAGATCAGCTGCTCCCTTCCTCCTGGCTTCTTATTTACTTCTGGTTGCTGTGACTCGGAGCTTTGAATAAGGAAATGGCAGCAAGGTAGAAAGCATTTATTTTAGTCTGTTTTTTCACCAGCACGGAAGTATTTGTTTTATCCCTTAAAATGCAGCTTCTGGAGAGAAGAGGCTTGCAGGTTGGAGCTGGAGCGGCAGCAGCAGGCACAGACTGCCACAGTCAGTTGCCCGTCTCTCCCAGTAGATGATGCTAAAGCGCGACTGTTTTGAAGGTTTTAAGGAAGGTTTTTCTGGGAAACCTGCTGTGGCAGGAACGCTTCTGGGGTGCAGTGTTGCAGGAGCTACATGCAGCAGTTATCCTGGAAGCCGGGTGACCCATCTGCTCCTGCTCTGCAAAAGGAATAGGTGTAGACTTTGTGCAGGTTTTTAAGATTTTTAAGCTGACCTTTCAGCAGACTGACGTGCTTACGTTTCTGCAGTTCTTGCAGTGAAAGCACGCTTCCAGCACCACGCTGCCTTAGCTTGCCATGTCTGGACTCTTGCCTTTGAAGAGCTCTGCTTAAACGAGGGATTTGTTGGCACTACGCTAAAGCCTGAAGTTGTGTGGCCCCCCCCACCTTTGTTTCCATAACATGTTGCTAACCTCTGCTCAGCGCAGTCAGACCCATCCAGAGTAAATCGTTTTGAATGTAATACTCGGCATGGGCTGTAGTTTTCTGGTTGCTTTTGAAACGTGCAGTGACAGTTATTGCTGGAAACAAAGCAGCTCTTTGCCTGTAGATGTTGCCAAAGTTCAGCTATGTTTGAGCTCAGGCTGCTCTCTGGAGCCAGGAGAGGAAGTGGTTCTGGAGTGGGAAATGTAGGCTCAGATATACATTTCCCTGGAATTTAGGAAAATTAGGAGGAGTTTGGCCTTGTCTTTGCTTCCATTAGAGCTTTTTTGAGGACTTCTTGGGCAGCCAATATAATTCACTCTGAAACGAAGTTTTAAAGTTCAAAGATTCATCTGGAAGTTATTAATAAAAACAATAAAAGATATAAACTTAAACCCAGCACTTTTTAGTGAGGAAAAATTGCCTTATTATTATTTTTGTTTTCAGTTGGATGATTCTGTATTTCGATAGCTGAAAAATATATGTTCTTTCCTTTCAGGAAAAAAGGCAAGTTATTTGTCTCCTTATGAGTCTTATGGATCCGCAGGGAAGACACGCAGATGCACGCTTTGACTCTCCATGACCAAGCCATCAGTCTACACTGCTGTGCTAGGGAACACACACAAGGTCCCCATCCTCAGCACAGAGGACAGCACAGAGCAAAGAACATTTTGGGAAAGAGATGTACAGAAAGACAAAACGATCTCCCTGGATCCCATGTTTGATACGTGGAGGAGCTCAGAGTAGGACTCCATGTCTCTTGATTTGTGGTCTGCTGGGTCATTATTGCTTCTATATGAATAGTCATCAATTATACATTAAGGCTGTATGATTAAGCTTGCCCTTCCCTTCCCACATTCCTGTGTACAAACATAACACACGGTGTCAGAGATTCAGCACCGATGTTGTCTTGTCCCTGACTGATGCGCTTCACTGGATCAGGAGTACATCCTGGGACAGTCAAGAATGCATGAAGATATATGGACAGGGATTTTTTTCCCTTCAGAGAAGTTGGGCGAGAATCAAATTGCCTGAAGGAAACTTTTAAGAGACTTTTAGTCTCTTTTAAGAAAAGAGATTCTGCAAATATCACCGACCTGCTGTATTTGCAGTTATCTTGCCGCCAACTGTATTTGGTCTTCTGGAATTCTCTCAAGAGATATTGTCTATTCAGCACACACTGCAGGCAGCCACAGCAGAGGCTATTTGATAAGTGGAGATGTTTTGTGCCCTTGCTTTCTGGAGCTCATTCACACCAAGATGGGTTTTTTTTCACTCACTCTGTTAAAGGTTTATCAGTGGAAGTGGGACAGATGGAAGCAAGCTTGATGAAAGGTAACAGATAGGATGAACTTGGTTTTGTGTGGGCCTTCGGGTGGAGACAAAGGAAGTGGCTTTGGAGTAGGGAAGTTTGCTGATGGCAGACTGTATGGGAGCTGGAAAGCAGCCTGATGAGCTCTTGGATTAACTTCTGGACTAAAAAGAGCAGTGTTATCTTCTCGGGGTCCTGTCATTAGGCAGACAACAGCAAGGTGTGCATGAGCAGAAGGGGTGGAAAAGGAGAGGCATGGTGAGATCTGTACAAAAAATCCAGCAGAAAGATCATTGTATCAAATGGGGATGAATATGAAGGACAGCATGAGAAATCCGTGCTCATTCCATCCTGTCAGACCAATTACAAAACTCACTGTGTAAGAGCAAAACGGGATTTTCTCAGTTGTCAGTGTCTCCCAGTATCTTCTAGAAATGGAGCTAATATTTAGGAAAGGCTGGTAAGTATTATTTCACTTTGGACTTTTTCACTATTCAATCAGAGTACTCAGAAAAAAAGGATAAATAAGGCTGATGAAGATTCTAAAGCAGCTAAAAGCAATTGCTGAATGAATTACTTCAGAGCTGTACTCTGTTGTTAAAGTAAGTGTAAGGTGCTGCCCTTTTAAAAATGGCCAAAGAAAATAAAATGGGAACCTCCTGGCAATAGTATTCTGACCTCACCAAATGCCTTTGTCTAATTTAGACTGCATTAGCCATTGTGTTCTTCACAAAATCCCAGGCAGAAGAAGGGAAAGGATTTATAGATAGCATTATGTCCTAAAGGGATTCATACAATGAAATTATAAAACACATTTAAAAATACATAATTAGCACTTTACATCCATAAATTTCCAAAGTGATATTTTTAAAAGGAGGACATTATCTAACTCCATGTGAACTAAATAACTTTAAATCAAATGAGACGATTTATGTGTTTGGAAGATGTTTATATTTGAAATAAGAGCATCGTTTAACATCTCTTTGCCTTTCCCTCATGCTGATTTATCTCCCATATTTCTGGAGGTCACTCTTATTGGTAGAAGTCAGCATTTGTTGTGTTTTGCAATGCAGAAATTCTTTTCATTCCCTAACACTAGAACAATATTTCATTGAATTGCTCTGGTTTATTAGACTAGTTGCACAGATGTCCTCTCTTCCTGAGCCAGATGTACGGAGTGCTGCTTCCAGCTTAGCCCAAACTGGAACATGTTGACAGAATAACATAACTGAGACCAGACATATTGCATTTTACGCTAAAGGTCATGCAGAAAGCACTGGCTGCATATAGCATGGGCTGTTTTACATAAACACACATTTGGTTCAGCTTTGGTATAGGGATTACTGAAAGAATGCTCGAGGAGGACAAGCTATAAGGCAGTTAGAAAGATCTGACAGTTGTTGAATGAATTACCCCCAAATGGGTACATCTCTCTGCAAGCAAGTGTGAAGGGCTCTCTGCAATGGGGAGTGAAGGAAAAGTCTTGGGGAAATGTTTCTGCTCGAGACTCTTCCAGAGAGACAGGGCTGCTTTGCAAGCTTAACAGGAAATTCCCTGAGGATTTGCTTTCCGTAGAGTGGGTTTGGCTCAGCAGTGCCCTTACCTTGCTAATACCTTGCACCAGCATAAGAGCAGTAACTAGAAGAAAAAAATAAATGGAATCACCTAACAAGGAAGTTGAGTGAAAGCAAGTGAGGCCAGAAGATTTTCAGTGGCTCCAATAATTCTTTGGTGAAGAGCTTGCAAGAAGGGATCCAGATGTTGCAGATGAGAAAGAACTGTCCTGCAGAGTAGCTTCAGCTGCTTCAATGTCATGCTCACATGAAGTTTAGATAATGGACCCAGATAAGTATGGGAATGAGGGTACAAACTCAGATCAGGGGCAAAATACCAATTGTTTCTTTGGTATGTTTTGGCAAACTGGGTTGGTCTTGGGTGACAGAAATCTCGCACAGCTCAGGTGACAGAAGAGAAGGAACAAAACCCTTCTGAACATTGGAATTCACCTGTGACGTGCATCATGTTATTTTTTTCCCAAGAAACTTAACCCTTCCAAGTTTTCTGCTCTGAAAAATGGGTACAAACATTAAATGTCCTGAGGATACTGTCCACTTTAATCAACCGGTGCTCATAAAGGTTTTGAGTTAAAAGACAGTATGGACCGTAAGTGCCAAGTATTACTGGTACTATGAACAAATGCACAATAGCAAATGAATAGAAGCACACTGCAAAGAAGGAATGTCATTAAGGAAAGAGGTCCCATTTCAAGCTGCCAAATACAAAGGAGTGAGTCATTTATTTTCACTATGAAAAACATTTCAATGTTGTTCTTTAAGTGATCCTGCTTACGATCATTACTCCTTAGCTAACTGCTCTGTATAATTCCAAGTGGTGACATGGTCTTCTATTCCCACCTAGATATGCAGAAAATAAGGACTGCAAAATAGAAAAATAAAAATAGTTTGGAAAAGGCATGTCTGTTTTGCTGTGTTCTAAATACAGCCTTTGTCTTATGCATAGTTTTGCTATTTTTTTTTCCTGAAGACAACCCTGTGTATATGGGACTGTGCTGCTCCGCGCTTTGTCATTATGGCTGGATGAAGATTTATGAGTTGATAAGTGTCTAAATGTTGGATCACAAAGTATCATTTTTGTTCTCAGCTGACCTTGGCTGTGACCTATGGGACTGCAGGCACGGAGAAATGTGTGATTTCTGTACAGCCAGGCAGGGTAACGCAATCTGCTGGCGCTGCTCAAGCACAGCTTCACATTTCTGTGAGAGTGCATTAAATTGGCCCACAGAAAAGTTGCAAAGGGTACAGAAGGTGGAAGGAGGTTCTTCTCAGGCTCCCTTGGATGTTCTCAGTGTATGTAAATACACAGATCTGCTTATTGTGTTTGTGACCAGCACATTTGCTGCTGATGTTCTGCACAATGATGGCACAGACACACTGGTCCTTCCCCTTATGGCTGCCTTCAGAACAGAAACAGAAAGTCTTGTGCGTGGCAGGTGCTGGTACCCAAACACAGCCTCCGTCTAGGTTAGGGTTTCCAGAAGGTGATAAATGAAGGTCAATGACAGCAGCTCTATGAAGATGAACCCAAGTGCTTAGGCACATCCAGGCCATGTACCGACTGCAAAGTGCTGAGCAGGTTCAGGTGCAGATCTGGTAAGGAGTTTCCCCACATGAAGCCTCATCAAAGAGCCAGAATCCCATGCAGTGCTGTTCCCTGAAGTATTACAGAACTGTGCTGCTTCAGAGTTACACAGACATACATTATTGATATATTTAGACAGTCTGAAGACGATTCTTCTTACTCTAAGCAAGATAACAATGAGATGCTCATTTAAACTGGAGTAGCACTGGGGCAAATCAGACTCAAACCCTCCATAGCAGCTGTCTCCATTCTGCTCATGAAGGCAATGAAGAACGGCAGCCAGACCCCCTGGATGGTGTTGCATGAATTGGCTGCGACAGGATCATTAGGAGAACATGGGTTTGCTGTGCTCTCTAAGTGACAGGGCTGTGCAGCTCACACTGCACGTTCACCCCATGGGCATCGTCTTGATAGCAAAGAAAACGTTGACTGCTTGTAGGAAGACTGAGACCACAATCATCCCTTTGGACAGCACGATGCAGGGGAGTGTGGCTAGGCTTGTTTCAAAGCTGCAGTTCTGGTTCTATCTGGGAGTGACAGGAGTAGCCAAAGACCAAATGGATGCGGAGGGGTGAGCCCTGTGCAGCACAGGTGTTGCTGAGGCAGAGGTGGAGGTGCATGCTGAGGTCAGTGCAGGATCCTGCACCATCTCTATCGACACTTTCAATGCATACAAAGAAGTTTTGGTCTTCAGCTCTGTCACTCAAAGACTTCTTTGCAGAACTATGTTTATTACGAAATAATTATAACTGCAAATTAGGAATGGGGGTGTTCTAGCACCTCCTCATATGTATCTAAAATAAAATCAGCGTAGTGAAACTATTGTAACCTTCTGTTGTAGGTTCAAGTCAGGAATTAAACAGAGATACTCATTTAGTTAGGTGCAAACACTGTACGTGTTGGATTCACTGCCCATTTTCTAATCCCAGCAAGCCTATTTTCTGCACTATACAGCCCATCATGTTTGTAGAGACTTTAAATAAATGTACAACTGAAAGCACGGCTGATCTTATTGACAGCAAGCTGTTGCTACACAGCTTCTGGTGCTGCGGAGCACCACGTCCTTGTTTCCTCCTGATGGTGATCTTCAGAGGAGGACATTCAGGGTGATACCCCCTGATCAGTGCCACTCCTTCACTGCCCTCTTTTGGTACTGAGCCTGGTTCAGTTCAGAGCAATGTTTCTTAGAGCCTGGTGTGTGGACTGTCAGGGGAACAGCAGTGGTTGTATGCAAGCCTCAGATTGCTGAATACTGAGACATGCTCAGAGCCCAAATATATAATGCCTGGCTGAAGACGAGTCCAGAGCCTAACTGAGATTGTGGAGATACTGCTTTGTTATGGATGGCAGCAGTGTTCTTCACTTTTTAAGGGTCAGTCTTCAATGAGGAAAGGGAGAAATGCTGAATGAAAAATGTTACTGTCAGGGTGTGTCTTACAACTGGAAATATTTTATGGACTGCTTCGAGGGAATAAGTGCACCAAATATAACTACATTAGAAAAAAGATTGTTTTGAATGCATATGTTTTACAGTTAATGCAGTATGTTTTATGTTACATGTGACTTGCTGAGCTAGTTAGGGATAAGGAAACTCTTGAGAAAGGAAGTGATCTTGACATTTGCAATTTATTTGTACAACAGATCCAGAAATGGAAGGTTAATAAAAATAGATTTGCCTAAGCATACTATGGCAAAAAAAATTGGGGTGAAATGCAAAATAAATAACTGGGACATGTATGAAAAATAAATACATTAAACCCAATTAAAAATATGAAGAATAATTTGAAAGAAAGAAAATGCAAGACCATGAAACAGATTATATAGCATATATACACAGGCTTTAAGTGTAGCCACGATGGCAATGTATGTCTGTAGTGTATCAGTGCAGAGTTCCTCAGGAGAACACAGATCAAACCACAACCCTTTAGCACTGGTTTAAGCAGGGTACAAAGGGATTCTGCTGCATACTTTTTAGAAACCATACAGGTACCTATTGATGCTCTGGTTACATTTATGTTCTGACTTTTTAACAAGTTAACACGAATTAACACAGCTAAGATCTATATATTTCACTGCAAAAAAAAGAAAAAAAAAAACAAAAAATAAATTCCCATTGAAATGAATTCCATTGCAAAATTGGAATTTCCAATTCAACTCCCTATAATGTTATTGATGACATCCTTAACACAGCTCTATTGGAATATCCATGCAGATCTATATTTTAAGTACTTCTCGGTCATCATATGGCCAGCAATGCATTTCACCCCATGGTTAATCCCGTGGATGCCATGCTCTGTTTGCCTGGAGGCCTGTTTCAAGGTCTTGATTAACACCACCACTCCATGGCTAGTTAAGCTGGCAGAAGTCTGCTCTGCAACCCAAATGGGTTTCCTGTCCCCGTGCTCTCCAGATGGTTACTCGTGCTCCCTCCCCCTGTGCCAGCACAGGTGTTTCTCTGACCACGCAGTGAGAGATCAGGAAACTGATCTCAATGAAAATTAACCCTTTTTTTCTTTTTTTAATGCTTGATTTTCTGACAGGCCGTTTCTTTGGTTGGATTCACTGTGAGGGTCTGTGAGGGTGTACAATCCCAAAGTGAGAGCAGCAGGATTGGAGAGGAAAGATTGGGCCCCTTCTCTGGCAGCTTATTTGGAGGTACAGGGAAAGTGCAGTACATGGGTACCAGCACCCAGCTGGATCACAGACTTCTTCATTGACTTGCATAAAATAACACTTCACCCCTCACCCAGCTGGTGAGAATACTGGCCATAAAAGCAAGTCCCCATGAGATTAGCAGAGCAACCACTATTTGGTAGTAATTGTCTGCACGTAAGTTCTTTCCTCACAGTGAGGGAATTCTTTCTAACTGAAATAAACCAAAATCCTGGCACTAAGAACCCTCTAACTTTAGTCATTTATCATCTGAAAAGGCTTTCTCACTGGATTGGTTGCATTAGGAACAACTTGATGCTTCCATGCTAAAATCCTAAAGTCACTGCCTCTTACAGACACTGCAGCTCCTTTTTGTTTCCCTTATGTTGGGAATTGTCTGTTTCTCTCCTAAAGGCTGGATTCAGCCCACCAGAAAAGATCATCAATTTGAGATGAAGACGACGAACTCTTTGGAGACACCAGCTTGCTTCCACATGCCGTTTTTCATGAGCACAAGTATCTCCTCACCTTCTACTACCACAAGGGTCCACCACAGGGTCATCCATGACACAGTAACAACATATCTACCCGTGAGAAGGCACCAGGCAGGAAAATGTGGGTGTATGGCCAGAGGCTGACTGCATTTTCTAATACCTGACAGATTACAGGGCAGCAAGTAGAAACTACGTATGGTCACTTGAGCCAACTTTTCTTACTCATTCAAAGGAACAACTGTCATGTTACACTGGATATGAACATGACAGAATACGATATGAGGTGATACAATATATTGTATGATATGATAGCTACAGGTTAGGTCAACTGGTCAGAAAGAGGAATTGCGCAGCCCTTGAGTGCCAACATAAGCAGTCACTGCCTGCCTCTGCCAAAAGGAGAACTATCTTGCCGTGTTCTTCTCCCAGAAGACGTTGAACTAATGATCCTCTTCTATGTGCTAACATGCCTATCCTGCCATAAGCCATGTCTTTTCAGTATTACGTGGTTATCTTGCTTTTATTCTGAGTTGTGGCTTCTCTGTGTGGGTTTGGTTCCCACACATCCGTGTTGTGGTTTTGCTACCTGAGCGAGGGTGCCTATGAGATCACGTTTACTCTCAGACAGCTTGGCAGAATACTTTAGAAAATGAGATAGGTTTGGGGCAGGAAGCAGCAGCTCCCACAGACAGATTGGCATCAAAGCAATTCGAATGACTGGCACTGCCATTGAAATGAAAGGAACTGGAGACGAACTCCACCCAAATTACTGGGCTAATGATTTGCATTTTAACAGGTCCCATCCCACTTGTAACAGTAAACTCTGTATTCTGACCTGAAGGGTGTCTTGTAAGGATTTCAACAATAATTTGATTAATGTGCTAAGAGTAAAAGAATTTGCTGTAGAACATCAACATCCCACTCCAAACATCAGTGAGACTGAAGAGTGAGAAGCTTGGTTCCCTGATATTAGGGATCAGTATTGCTTCAGCACTATTCAGACATGGCAGAGGAGAAGCTGTCAATAGCTGTTTGGACTCATGTGCAGACAGAATTACTCTTCTAGTCACTTTCACCCCTGTATTTCTCTACATCCAGCAGACTATGCCAATGACACAAACTTCTGTTGCTGAAGCTGCTCCCACCCTTGGCAGCCAAGCAGTGGGTGTCCCCAGCACACAGAGGACATCTCTGCAGATCCTGCTGACAAGGAGCAAGGCTCCAGCAATTGCGGTGTCCTTCGTGCAGGGCTCACTGCTGGCCTTGCGCTCATTCTGCTGCAGGAAGATGCATTGCTGGTGCCTGGAAATGATGCTGGTGGAGGGTGATGGAGCCAGAATGCAGCCCACTTTTCCTCTAATAAATTAATATGAGTTATTTTGATTAAATGTGTAAGATCATTGCATATTTACAGTCTAGCAAAATACACCTTCAGGACCCAATGCCATCTTCCAAGATGTTATAATTAATGAAATCGCTTTGTGCTTTTTTTCTTAAGAAAATTTGCAATGGGGAAGGAAGATAAAGCAACAACAAGAAATATATCGTAAGATGGAACGGGCAGATTTTAACAAGTACTGAAGGAAAAGTAAAACTCTTCAGAGTTTTGGAATGAACTTCTACTAAAAAGAGTAAAGGAAAAATCAATTATCCAGACTACATTAACTATCTTAATTTACAAGTTTTTGTGGAAGATTTCCTTTTGTTCAAATAGCTGTTTTGGAATTCAAATTCTCTTTTTGCTCTCTGCTTTACCTGCGTTTGAGGTAAAGCGTGAAACTTCCTTTAAAAGCCACCCTGCAGCAGTTTGTCCTTAGGATATTGTTTTAAACGTAATTGAATTGCTGGGGTACATTAAACATTGCAGTGTTTTAAGCAGGGGAAATAATTTAATGATGTGGTCTTTAAGACAGTTAATTAGCCTGGCATGTATGAAAGTGTAACAAGAACACCACCTACTGTAAAAGTGAATGTTCTACACTCTGGAGCACTAATTCCTCATAGCTTTACCCTGCATGGAAATCATTAACCCCTTTTGTGTCACATGTTTTTATCCAATATCAATGAGTTTGGAGATCACAGCTCTCAACAACATTAGCCAGAGGCAAGATCTGAGGGGTAAAATAAATCGCAATCAGTTTAAACGTCAGTAGTGGTAATTTATGGAAAGATAATTCCACAGTCATTTCCATAATTATGATGGATTTTTTTTAGCTGAAAATAGTAAGGATTTAAACAAATTTTCCAATGATGTCAGCATGGTTTTAGAAAATTGCTCGTGGTGACCCTAGTGCAATATCGGTGTGTGGGTGGCTTGATTTATTCAGACGGGCTGTAAATGATAGCATCCAGCACCGAGCAGAAGGTGGCAGAGGTTGTGGGGCAGGGAACAGCAGTGAGCTCCCTCCACAACTCTCCATGCTGAGAGCAGCAGTGAGGTCAGTGCCTCTGTGCAGCCTGAACTCAGCCCCATGGAGCTGCTGGGTTCCGGGTGCTCTCGGCACCACACAGGTGGCATTGCGCTGTATTCGCCCACTTGTCGAAGCCTTATTCAAAGCAAGGCACGATGGAGGTCTCCCGACAGGTCTGCAGACTCAGACCACCCGGAGGCTTTCATACACAATTGCTGGCTGTGTCTGGAAACGGCAGCTTTTATCAGAACTTGTATCTTGGTGTACCTTGCTCTTTTTAGCTATGCCTCTTTATCTGCCAGTAACAAAGCTATGATATAGCAGTTGTATTAATGCCCCAGGTTTGAGATCCCAAATCCTCAGATATCTGTTCTGCTCCTTACGGAAGGCTCCCATAGGCTGGTTGTGAGATAGTTTGATGAGAAGGTGACATCTCCCACTGGTAGGATTACAAAAGGAAAAAGGAATGTGATGGGGAGAAACAGCACAGGAATCCTGCAGGGAGCACAGCATAATGCTGGCCTTGTTGGAGGCAATGCAAACATTGCTCTTACTTCTAATAGCCCTGAATTCACCCAAAGTATCTTTCTGGTTTTGCCTACTGTTGGAAGTGTTTAGTGTGCTGGGATTTTTTCCTCTGGACAGAGTGTGGATTTTGTGATTTCCAGGAGGTGTTCAGTGCTGGCAGGGACAGGAGCATTCCTGATTAAACAAACTCCCTAATAGACCAAGTCTTGCGCTGCTAAACTCACACGCATTATTGCGCAGGAGGCCAAGCATATTTCAGCCACAATGATGGAGTGGGCAGCACTCTGTCAGATCAATTATGTACAAGGCCCATCTTCTCTATGATTCCCTCGATTTTTCCTCCTGACAGTTCACCTTGTGCCCAACCTTCTGTTCTCACGGAGAAAAACCTGCAGACAATAGAAAAACCTAAGGCTGTTTTTCCTCGATGCAGAATGGCACAAAGTAACTCTTTCCTGTCAGGCTCCTCACGACTTCTCACACTAATTTATCTTCCCCAGTTTGGAGGATTTATAGCCTGTCTCTCTCTCTCTTTTTTTCCCCTCCTTTTTGTTCTCTTTGGTAATGTGAAAACAATGAGCATGCTCTTGTCTGCAGGCTCGTGGTCCCTGCACGGCACTGGTGGCAGGACCCCAGCCTGCTCATCTTGCACGTGGCCCTCTGTGCTGGAGCTGTGGCTCTGCCCATTCCCACCCTGGGACAGGAGGCATCATCCTCAGCAGGCACGGCGTGTCCCACACCATGGCCCTGCATGCACCACTGGGACCTGAGTGCTGCAAATCTTTCATTTTGTGACAGCATGCTGCTGCCTGGGGAGATGAGTCCTAGGAGAGACTGCTCAGTTCCCAGTCAATTATCTGGTGCAAGTGGTCTCAGCCATTTATTATCAGTTCTGCCCTACAGTATTTTTAAGGAAAGAAAGTAAATTTGAATCCGCTAAGTGAGGGCCGGTGTCAGCCCATCCTGCCTGGAATAATTTAAAGCAGATTTTGTGGGAGTGAGGTGCTGAGAAATATGAATGGAGTGGGTTGAGCTGGGGACACCTCACAGGAGAGATGTTGTGGTGCTGGTGCCTCACCTATCCCCATTCCCTAAGTCAGCCCATACACCCAGGTCAGTGAAATGAGCATTGGACAGCCAGGAAAATATGGTAGAGAAGCAGCTGAAAGGCTCAGGAAAAGCTTCTATTATCCCTTCTATTATCCCTTCTGTGAGGAAGAAGATACCAGAGAGCACATTTAATTCCTATGAACTCAGTTGCGTGCGAGCAAAACCAACACAAAGCACAACCAAGCACATTGTTATAGGTGGAGTCAGATTCCCCATCTGTAATAAGAAGTAACACCAAATTGAATCAAAGCTCAGACAGATGTATACGTGCAAATGTGAAACAGAAGTGATGGCTATCGGCATAGACCTCCTGGAGTCCTTTAAATGTAGTGCTGGTGGGAGGCTTGGGACCTTTCTCTGCCTTTGGTGGAATTGTCTAAGCCTCCCTGCAGTCATCTGAAAGCTTCAGATAAAGAGTTTTGGCTCAGTTGTTCACAATGGCCAGTATTAGTGGTGTGTGTAATGGGAGAGAGCCCTGTGTCTCTCTGCACGAGCTAGGAGCTTATTTGCCTTGAAGTCAGTGCAAAGAACATTAAATGCAGCCAGAATGACTCAGGAGCACTGATACAGCCCTGAGGAACTGAAATGGGTGATCAGTCCAGCCAAGAATAACCACAGGTTTTTTTTATCAGATTGGTATCTTCTACAGATGCCTTGTCTTCTAACAAACTGACTTCCTTTTCCAACCTCTGTCTTCTCTGATCAAAGGACCTTAATCTTTTGGTAGGGGAGAAATGAAACTGTTTTTCTACCCACGTCTCTTTAAGCTGTGAAGAATTCAAGGTCCCAGTAGTATGGGTTTTCCACAGTCTTTTTTTTTTTTTTTAATTCTCACCATTTTCCCTTTTACTTTGATCTGACCAGTTCTGCTCTCACTTTCCAATCTTACTTCTCTCTCCCCTGTAATGAGAACACTGATAGCAGATATATTACGTGGTAAGTATTGCATCAAGCAGTCACAGCACACTAGGATCACTGTACTATGGACTTGCCATGGCAAAGTGGCAAGATTGATCCATTCAAAGCCATTCAATTCATTAACTTAGAAGTATTCTCCAAGACGGCCTTAGCATTTTTTGTTTCTGATACCCAAATTTACTTAAAAAGGAAGATTGTGCAAAATAAAAATTCAAGCTTGAATAGCTAAGAACTCTGCGATAAAATGGCTTCAAAAGTAAACAAATGTCATTATATGGCACACAATGTTTTTTATTGCTAATTGCTTCTCCTATCAATGACTCTGTAGCAGAACCTTTCTAAAAATGGTTCAGGAATGAGCAAGATTACATCTTTAAAGATACCTACTGCATCTTTAGCAAGAAAGAACAATTAGTCTTTTCTCAATTGAAAAGGTCAGCACTTTATCTGGTCTCTGTATTTAAGATTTTAATTAGAGATCAACTATGTAATGATAGTGCCTGATGCTGTTGTGCTTTTACGTGCTGTGAAGGCTGACTGCAGACAGCCTAAGTCCTTGGATCCTTTAACTTCCTATTTGGGCAAATTTCTGGTGAATGCCTAAAGGTTTTTTAACCTATCTGTCTATGAAGTTAAGGCCTCTAATCATGCTCTAACCTGAGAAGAATGATGAAAAAATAAATCAGTGGGAAGCTGATCCTGGAATAGGGTATAGTTCATCTGAAAGTTTTCCCTGTGTCAGGGAGCGATTTGGGAAGAGCATTCAGCCCCATCACAAAACCATGTAATTCCAGCTCCTACCACTGGTGCTTTTCTGCTGGGTGCACTTCTGAAGGAAGGGCCCAATAACCTAGATTACTAGTGAATATTTCAATCTGACAGCTCACTATCTATCTGACAGCAGTGCCGTGACAACAAGTCTGGGTCACATTCAACACTATTATGTAACCCACCAAACAAACCTTTTTTTGAATACATTAAAGGCTGCTTAAGTACAAAACCCACTCATGCAAATCTTAAAATGCAGGGAAATATTTGGCTGAGGAGAGCTTTTGGACACCCTTTTGTGCCCACACATTATAGCAAGCAATCACACTGAGAAACAGCCTCCACAAGAAACTCCTTTGCATTTTCAGCATCGAAGAAATGTAACACATGCCCAAATTCCTCTGGCAAGAGGAACAAACCTAACTCTGACCTCAACTGGAAGTTGGCAATGCCAGCTTTGGAAAGGGAAGCTCAGGCTGCTGGTGCCATTTGGGTGGAAGCAGGCAGAGGAGGGAAATCAGCCCTGGGAAGAAGTCTCCATAGACAGTGTGCGATTTTTTTGGTTTACAGTATGATATCCAACATTTCCTAAATCACTAGATTATGCATGACTAGAAATGCTGCCTTTTGTTTCCAGGAAAGGGATGAAGGTGGTAGGATTGGAGGCGAGACATCCATGCCCCTTTTGGCAGGGCTGTGGTCGGTTTGGCCACTGGTACCAGACAGATGGCTGGTGTGCCTGGCAGCCTGGCCACTTCTTCTGGGCTGAAATCCTTTCTCAGTGCTTCTGGAGCCCTTCAGCTGCATTTCATTTCTGATTTAACCATGAGCTACATTTAAATAGGGCACTCGTAAACAGAAAGAAAGGTGCCAGCAAAGGGCTTCGTAGCACTTTGTATTTTTTTTTTTTTGTTAGCACCTCAGAGGCTGCGTGTGCAGGCAATGTTTCAAAGCTACCAAAACAATTGTTGTGTCACAGGATAAGCCTGTGTTGTAACCATTCATCCAGGCCATCTGTCAGCACGTCCTGGGCAGAACTGGAGACACAGCAGAACCAGGAGGGAAGACACACTTGGAGGTGCTGCTGAAGAGCTGTACTGCAGTGGGACTGAATTGTCTTTGTTCTTTAGAGCCTGTGTCCCTTGGAGGCAACAGCAGAGCTCACCAGGTGCATAAGACAAAAAGGCTGAGTAGAGAAAGCTAATGTAGCAGGGGACATGGAATTGAAGGGACTTTATGCTAACACTGTGGCAAATAATCATCAACAAAACCATTGGCAAGAACACATCCACCAAGTTCCTGTGATGTCCAAAGGATTTAGTTATTGGGAGCCCCTCACAGAGGGCACAGATGGATATATCTATGAATTTTATACCAGTTTCTCAAGTTAAAGAATAATTAATTTATTAAGTAGATCTGTCCTCTTTTCCTTAAAGCGCCACACGGTGACAGATCTGGAGTAACCCCATTAAGGTTGGTTGGAACTGCCTTTATAATCCAAGAAGACTTTGGCTCCTCTGGTTTTAAAAGCTTCAGAAAACCTATACTCCTCATACAGAAAAAGAGTGAGCACAATATTAAATTTCATCATTTCCTCATCATTCACTGTGTAAGCAGGCAAAGAAAACACACGTTGTGCTCTTTTAGAATAGAATACTCTCTTTGGGGCTGGCAAGTAAGAACATCATGTTTCATATATATGATAGGGAAGGTATTTGATTATTTGTAGAAATCTCTGTGATTCAGCAGCACTGTGGGCTATGTGAATCAGAGGGTGATAGGGAGGGATGTTTGTTTGAAAGCCTTGGCTCCCTTAGCAGCCCCCCAGGTCTCTAATGCTCAGCAATCTGCTTCCTTTCTCCCAGAAACTGGGAGATTGGTGTAGATGAGATGGATGCTGTCTAAGGAGCTATGTTTGAGTCCTCTGCCAGAGTTGTAAATTATCTGAGGTATGACTTAGACGTGAAAATCCTATTATTTGCATTCTGGTAAAACCTGTTGTTGCTGATGATTGTTAAGAAGAAAAGCTCGCCCATCATGTGTGCCAGTACCTGCAGTTGTATCTGCCGTATGGACTTAGAGTTGAAAGTCTTTCTGAAGGAGACATTCACAGAGCCATTGATTGGTACAATAACAAATCAGACCAGCGTCCAGACTGCTGTGTAACATAGATGTCCAACTGATGCTTTTTCAACCTCAAGCATATCTTTAAGATAATCATTTCCTCCTAGAATCAGCCTAGATTGTTGAGTTACCTCTAGTAGCTTGTATTTCCCAATGGCTGTAAGGAGGAAGAGAGACCTAACCTCTGACTTTTTAATGCATAGTCAGCTATCATTGTTAATGGACCAGATCCAAATTCATGTACTCTAAGCAAAGGGAATTGAAATCAGTAGAAAAAAAAAAAGATGGTAAAAAATAATTTCATTTCTGTTACTTTAGTTTCAGTAATTTTATTAGGCATTGCCCCTGTGCAGTCACATACTGCTTTCTATTACCCACTTTCCTGTACTGGCTGCACTCATAAGAGTAAGAGGCACAATGGCCCATGACTGGGTAGGTCAGCATTTTTTATTTCCTTTCAGCTCTCCCTAATGAAAAGCACATGCATCCAGTAAATCTTGCCTTTTCCCTTATTAAACCAGTCGATGTTCATTATTGAGGTCTGTGCCTGGCTGGGTGGGAATCAATAAGATGATCCTTTTAATCGCCTCAGTAATCAACAAGCTATTTCTTATTTCAATCTCAGCCCAGCAGTCACTGAAATCCAATGATTTATCTGCATTACACATCCACTCACACACACTTACAGAGCAGGGAGGCTTTACGTGTGTATCATAGAGAGAGAAAGAGAGAGAAGGGCTAAATTTCATGATACACTTTAAATTAGCGTGTCACAGAGGTGCCCCCAGTGTTATTATTTACTTTCTAGAGAATGGAACATGCATGCCCACGAGCACAGAGCAAGAATTAGATGATATGCCAGAGCATGCAATGCAAAAGACCTGCAGAAAATAAAGGCATTTTTATCAGGAAGAAGGACCACAGGGTTCATTATGCCTACGCTAAACACAGTTTTCTGATTTTTCCTGCTCATTCCTATTTCTGCCTCATACAGGGAGACAGCACAGTGCTGCCAGAAGACCACTGTGCTATCAACTCAGTATGCACAGCTCTGCTGCCTCCACTCCCCCAGTTGCAGAATGGGAATATTTGGGCCAATGACCTTCACAAAGGCTTAAAAAAAATTATTAAATAGGAGCATTAGTTCTGTCTCTAATCACGGCTGTGTTTCAGAAACAAATGCTGCTGCCTCCTGGAGTCTTCCTGAGCCACGCGTTTCGTTGCATGCGCTTAGCTTGCACCGCATGAGGAATGCTTAGGTAACACAGAGCCGGGTGAGTCCGTTTGTACGCTCCTTTACGTGGCTGTATTTTGAGAGTTTGGCCATAAAAATATTTTTCTCCCTCTTCTTTTCGTTTTAATTCATCAACCTGACAACACAGAAATCAAAGAAAAAAGCTGGAGGAAAGCAACATAAAAACTTTCACTAAAGCAAACTCTTCTCAGAAGCTCACACAATGTTTATAGGGCTGCTTATTTGAGTAAGGACTATTCTCACAGTGGGGTAAAATGAACACTGCACACTGGTGATGTTCCTGCATGAAATGTAGTTCAACTGTGCAATGAAATTAGATGGGCAGGAATAGCAAAACCCTGACCTTGCTGAAATAAGCAGCAATTCTTTAGCTGATTTGAGTGATTTCACCCCATCTTTCCTTTTTGCTGAAAGATCATTATGGCATGAATTATGAAATGTGTTAACAGATGGCAAATTGGACACGGGGACTTTTTTCTGCTAATTTATAAACTTTGTTTTTTTGGAGAACAAAAAGCTGGAGGAGAAGAAGAAAGAAAAAAGCCGATGTGCGAGTGCAGCAAGTGCGGGCATCGGTGCATCTTTCAGCTGTGCCTCCCGCGCCATTGGGTGAGCTGTGCTTGGGCTGCAACCCGACACGGCTGCTTTCTCCTCCAAACAGAGCTTTTTCTCATAAAATTCAGTCAGGCACTTCTTCTCAAGTTCTTCATACACTTTTCGCAAGAAAAAAGAAATCATTCATATCTCTTAGAGAGTCTCGGATTCTTCAGATATTTTCCATTATAAGCTTTTGGCACCATTATTACCCACAGATCGAGTTACTTTTCTGATCCCTCTTCTTTCATCTAGTAAAAATGGATTATTTCATTATTAGCCTGGAACCATTACTGTTCACAGAGATCAGGTCTGTATATGAACAATGCTGTCCCCAGTATATTACTGAAAATCCCGTGGCTGATGTAAGGTTTTCTTTAAACACTAGAACTCTACCTTTTTTCTGAAATCAGCATAGTCACTTAGGCTCTGAAAGGAAATTCCTTCTCTCTGAACTACACAAAAGCAAGATATGGTCTTGCTGAGTAGTTCATGGAAGTTCTTAACTGGTGTTAATCCTATTACTGGTACGTTTGTGTACATATATATATATACTTAAATGTACTTCCAATGTCTGTGCTAATATTTACTGTAAATTGACTATATTTTATCTGTCTAATTAACTGTAATTTACTGTTGCTGTTTTGTCAAATCTGCCAATATATTAAAAGACTTCCAGTGAAAAATGGCTGGACTGAGTCACTCTAAAATCTCCAGTCTGAACACTTCAGATGATGGGAAACAATTTTTGTTGCCATGTGCCATTTCTTTTTTCTTTTTTTTTTTTTTTCCTACTCTTCCCATTCCATTGGAAATCTGTCTGTCAGTTTTGAGAAGCTGGGAAATCTCCAGAAAAAAAAAAAAGTAGACCTGTGACACGAATTGAAAGAGGAATGTTTTCACGTGTTAGGAGATGCATCCTGCCCTCTTCCCTTTCCTGCCCCCATTCACTGGTTCTTACAGCAAAAACCACCCTCGTGACTGCAGAAATCTGTGGAGTTGGGTGCGGATCTCAGTCTTGCAGGTCCTGGGACACTGCCCTCAGCTGCAGAACTGCTCCTGCTAGAGCCACTGTAAGTGCTGATGCCTCTGCCTGCACCTCTGCTCCATCTTCTCTGAGCAAATCATCCTCTCGTGCCCTCAAAGCGTTTTCCTGCAGGAGAGCACCTGTCTTCTGAGAAGAGGGCTAAATCCAGCCATTAATTTTGCAAAGACCACCAATAATTCTGAGCTGGTGACAACTCCTAAATGCCAGCCACACGGACAGAGGCAGAACAGATGGGGTGCCAGGTAGAGAGCTCTGCTTCCCATCCCCACTCCTCTGAGAGGAGCTTGAATTCTTTATGTCCTCCATGTGCTTGCTAATTAAAGTGTCTTATCTGCTTAGACTCCATCAGAACATGTTTTCTACTTAATATGAGACAAATGGTTTCCATAAGTAGAGTCCTGACTTAGACTCTCAGTTCATACAAGAGTGAAGATGACGGCAAGATTTTAAAGATTTATTGTATACTGACGTGTTTCATTCTGTGTTTAGATTAACTTCTTAACTGAGCACATTGCTTCCTTTTGCCTCCTTGGTACCTCCTTTTCTACGTGTGCTGTTTCTGTCCTCATTCAGAACAATGCCAATGAGGCAAGAAAACCCCCACCTTTGAATCAGTTTCCTAGGTTTGATTCTGAATCTGGAAATTTGCAGGAATCCTCTGTTATGCTGAATTATCTCACAGAGGCGAGGAAATATCTTTGTGGGCTGGAGGCTCTTCCAAACTCTTTGTCCTCCATGGTAATGTCCCAATCACAGTGAAGTGCTCCCAAATGTGCAAGGACTATTTAAGCTTTGTAAATGCCGTCCTCCAAAAATCACTCCACATAAATGTTTCATGTCTCTCCTCTGCGATGCACAGGCCCCAAACATTCAGCTGTGAGGGTGTTTATATTTGTGGAACTCTCTTGAACATTTGCTGTGGATTTCAAACAGCTGCTACACTGAAGCACTGGGAATAGTAAGATCATGAATATTCAGGTGAAGCCACTGGAATGAACAGCCGTTAATAGAATAAATGCCTAAACAGTTGTGTAAGGCTTATTAAGACCTATTGGGGCTGAGATAATAAATTCCCTCTTTGACATGTTGCAACTACTGTAGTTTAAACATTTTGGACCACCTTTTCGGAACTGAAAGAAAAAATTATGTTAGTTCTGTGTGATAACACAATGAAACACCTGGAAGGCTTGGCGCTTGCATTAGATTTGGCAGAGAGATTTTAACATGCTAGCTCATCCTCACTTAAAATCATGGCACTGTTTATTGTGTTAGTTGTCAAGGTTATCCAAGTTACATACAGTCTGGAGTGAGCACAGCTACATCACTAGAGAGAATATTTTTTTCCTATGTTCCTTTCAAGTTTGGAAATCATCAGTAATAGACTTTTGCACTGGAGCAAGAAATGGTCAAAACTCCATCTCACAAAAGGAGATACTAAGCAGAACATTAGGAAAAAAAAAAAAAAAGTGTAGTCGAGTTGTCTTACAGTAGAAACCCAACAAAGTTTGGGAAACCTGCAGGCACTGGTCTAGCTGTGCATGTTTAAAAGAAGATCAGTGGTTCTGCAGGTGATGTTCCTGTTAGGAGGACACCTGGCTGGCTGCAGCAAGCACAAAGCACTGGATTTGAGCTCGGAGTATCAAGAGTGCTTAATTGTTGCAGGAGAACTGTCTTTTCCTTTGAATTTAGCTGTCACGTTGCATTATGCTGTGCTGTTTTGCCTGGTTCTGGCATACTGTGTCATGAAACATAAAATCCGACAGGATGCAGTGTATAACTCTTGCAGGTTAAATTTTAAAGGCAAACTCAGTAATATTTGATCAGTTACCTGCTGTCAGTTCAGATAAAGGGCATTTGATCTACAATAGCAGAGCTAACTTGTGAGAAGCAAACCTGCACATGGCAACACAGTGCTGCATTCAGCCCTGCAGCAGCTGTGAGCTGCTGAGCCTCAGCAATGCAGTTCAGGTGCACTTTGAACTTTTAAAAATTAACCCATTGGGCTCTTTCTCAGTGTTTTAAGGAGTTTATCAAACTGTTTACTAGTATTTGTGAGAGACAAGCAGATTTTGGTAATTGTTTTGAGAGGAAATTCACAGGTTACATTAAATATTCAAATAAGTGACTTAATTCCACTGAAATTGATACAAAACTTTTTACACATTGTACTTTCTGAGGCCGTTCTGCAAGCAGCGAGTAACCTTTCCCATCTAGTTGCACAAATGATCTCAGATGTGTTTGCTGACTGCCCTGATGTATGCAGCATACTGTATAAATCAGCCTCCTGCAAGAAGGAGTCAGAAGCTAATCAGGATGAAATAAAAGCTAAATTCCCAACATTTCCCTTCACCCCCTTCCCCATTCTCCTATTTTTCTGTGACCTGTTTATCAATATGAGAACCAAATCTGTTTCGGAAACTTCTGTGTCATGGTTACATTTTGGGAGGAAGGAACAGATGGAATAGATTAATTAGTCAAACTATGTTTAAGTAGAAAGGCATTTCTTTCCATGAGTAGCCACAGGCTAGAAAGAACATATAAGGGACAAGGAGAAGTGCCTCAGGACTTCTTGCTTGCTGGAACAGCTTCCCAGTTTAAGGCTTTCAGCAGCATAAAGGGCCTTTGATTTCAGCTGCTGTTAAGAAGTAGGTCAGGAGGTGCCTGGTTTGCAGGAAGGCAACTGTTCCCTCCAGCTTGTTAAAAGTAGCCACTCCAAAACATTTTTTGCATGTTATTTTTAAACAGACTCTGGCTTATAATGACTTCTACTTGCTATTCCTTAGATATGAAAGCAAGTGGTCCTGCTGCTAGTATCCATCAGTGCATGCTCTTGCTCATCAGCAAGTGCCTGCCTAAAACGATGCACCGTCATCTGGCTCCAGTTTTCCAGAGCCTCAGGCAGATACTCATTTCATCACCTCCCTATTCTTCCTGCATGGAACAGAAAACTTGCCACTACACTTCTGGCTCCAATGCTTCTAGCTTCCATGAAGCTAGGCTGGACATGCCACTGCTTTGGATACTTAACATGGTTTTGTTTCACTTCTACATTGATTTCTGAGTGCTCATACAAACTTATGCGAACAAACAAAGCCCAAGCAACTAGTTCAGGAATCATTGTGCCCATGTTTGAGGAGATTCATGAGCTCCTGAGCATTTTGACAAGGTCTCAGTCAGCCTACCTGTGGTGAGATGCTGAAGCAAGGCATCTCAGTGAAGATCATGGTCATAGAAGTACACTGTGCTATCCCACACAGAGAAATACATACCTCCTGAATGTACTTTATCCTCCTTCAAGGGCTTGGTTTTACTGTAAGGGGGGACACAACAGGGTGATCTGGCTTAGCTACACCTCAACTGATCACCTGGTAGATGGATTGAGCTCTTCCTCGTGCTGGTTTGGTTTGTCTGGAGTAATGCCCACAAATAGACATATTTGCTAACTAAAACATGCAACTGCCCTCTCTAACAAGTTGTAAAAAATACATTTTACTCCTATTTCTATTCTTATTTTCTGTCGCAGACAGAAAGGGAAGATGGGCAGGAATTTGGGACGGGAACACTTATTTCATATAACTGAGATGGGAAAGATTTTGGCTAGAAGGGAGATTTAAATCTAACCCAGATGTAGCTCATCAGTGTCTGAAATAGAAGAGTTGGCCCTCATTACAGAATAGCACCCAGGGCTGGCGCGGGAAGAAGGGATATCTGTGCTTTGGGATATCTGTGGGCTGAGGAGAGTTTGGCCCCAACCAGAGGAGATGTGCTGGGGCTGCTGTGGGCAGCAAGGTCATGGGGTGAGATAGAGCTCACTGGTAGATCCTGATGGCATCTGGTCCTATTGGCAAAGGAACAGATTTGCCTTGCCTTGCCTTGCCAACAGGGCTTGGATTTACTGCTGGTACAGTCCAGAGTTAAAGTGGTGCTATCCTTTTCCTCCTCAACTTTATCTTCCCAAAACAAGGCAATAACTGCATACCAGAGGGGCACTGCCAAGTGCCTGGGCTGTTTCTGAGCACACAGATGCACACAGCTGTTCATGCAGGTAGCACACAGCACACCTCACGCAGAGCTGGCCAGGGCTGTAAGCTGAGCAGCCGGGCCATAGGAATTAAACTCTGAATGAAGCTCAATTCTCATGAAAGTTGACAAATGACCTAGTAAGCTTTCAGGTGACAGAAAAGATACGATGTAGGGCCTTCTAGAGGCTTACCTCTTTTTGAAGTAGCTTTCTGAGATTGTTGAAAAAAAGACATCCATTCAAATTCCCATATTTGTCATGACTTTGCTACAGTTATGAGGACAGAGAAGGTAGGAAAGCAAGCAAGTAGGCAGGAAAGAAAATGTTTTTCTTGTTATCTTGCAGTAACTCTGGACTATGATTTGGAATAAATCTCAATACAGAAAACACTATGTTTACTGAAAAAATGCATTGTTTGTGGGTTTTATTCTCACTAAGACTAAAGGAAATTTAAGAAGAAATCACTAGAGATCTGTTTAAAAAAGCAATATTCAAAAGATCAAAGAAACAACTTGTAGATTATGTTAAATAATAAACACAATTGTTTTTGCAAATAGTGCTAACAGACGCTGAGAAAACCTGGGCTCACATCTCATTCTAGTCACCTACTTATTAGCAATGTTGAAATCATATTGTTCAAATCATTCGGCTACAAAAGAATCATCAACAAGATGATATACAGTGACCAGGGGCATGTTGATTTGTAGGTAATGGTGCAAAATTTTGACCTGGACTCAGAGCATCTCAAAGCCTTTGGGTACCAGAGCTGACCCTCTGACACAACCTCATAATAAAATACAGGTTAATTTAAAAAAAAAAAAGGATCTGCACTGACAGGTCGTTAGAATGAGGCTGTATATTGATGCAATAACCCAGTTTGAATTCAATTCTTGCATACAGTTGAAAGACAGATTTCAATCTTTAACTTTGACTGCTGCAATTGGAGCAGTCCTTTGGAGGTACAGATCCATGCAGATGGAATTTTAGCCTAAAGAGAATAGTTCTGCTTTACTCATTGCCTTTCATGGACCTGTCAGGGATAGTCTGTGAACCCCTGGGAGACCTCATCTCAGAGACTGTAAACTGTGGCTGCATAATTTTAGGATGAGTGTGCGGTTATTAACTCGCTTCTTATTGTGTTTGTCTTGAGGAATCTGCAAAACATTCTGCACAGTCTAATGCAGCCATTCTAGAAGGTATTGCCACTCACGAAAACAGTGTAAGCACTGCAATTTTAACATCATGCTACCATTCCAAATGTAGCAAATGGCTGGTGCTGTATTGCCAGCTAGCACAAAACCAACATGAAGAAATCCCACAGCAGAGAACACCTCACATTTCAGGTACAGAGATAAATACATACGTTTGAGATATACTTCAATAATCACATAAGCCTGGCTGTTTTGTCTTTCTCTAGTAAAGGGGTATCTTTGCAAATGATTCGGGTTCCATGGATACCATGAGCAGCTCCAACTTTGTGTCTTTAATGCTTGCACTGTAAAAAACGCTGATTAAATATTCATGCTGACCTTAGAAAGCTATCCACTTGGCCATCTGGAGGACTCCCATACCCCATCCAGTAGTATTTTATTTTGAAGGATATATTCTGATCACACTGACTAGACTAAATAGACTATTGGTCCATTTGTTTTGTAACTGCCATTTAGTTACCCCTCAGGATGTCAGCTCAATTTATCAGGGTGGAGTGGAATGAATGCTCCAATAAAAATATAGATAAATATGACCAAGTGTTGCGGGTGGTTAGGAGGTTACTCATTCCCACTGTCACTGCCGTAAGTGGATGTGACCTTGTCTGTAACTACATGACCTTGCACCTTGTCATTCACATGAAAATTCAAAGCAAAGCCCCACCAGGTCAGAGTGAGAAGCCAGCCTTGTGTTTAAGAGAAAAGAGATTTTCTTGTTACAGCAGTGCTGGGGCTGAGTAGCACACAGAAACACAGAGTGCATAATGCCATGGGCTAATGGGAAAATGAATGGAGAATGAAGAATGTGGCAAAAGCAAGGGAATGGGCAGAAGAGAAGGAAATGCAGAGCATCAAAGGCAGAACTGTCGCAGTCCCCGATGGGGTCTTGCAAGGAAGGGCCAGCTCTCAGGGGCTGCCATCCTCTGCTTGCTTGAGATGGGAATGGAAAAAGGTCTCACTTCCACTGCTCAAATTCCAAAAATACACTGTTTAGAGTATAGGGCAGTCCTATGGCCGTCATGGTTCTCCAAGGGCAATCACACTGCCCAGTGATCTATAAAGTCACCTGAATGCACATACTAACATAAACCATTTGCTGCACGCTCCTGTTCCTGAGACACTCCACCAGCATTAGTAACCCAAGGTTAGGTGAATTGCTCATGACCCACAGTGTTTATTTTGGCCTTTCCTCTCCAGTTTGGGTGTGGGGGCAGTGGCAATGGTGCTGTTTGGCTGATGTATTTATATGAGGAAGGAGGGTGGAAGAAGGGGGCGTATATCCATGGTCACGCTGACTTTTTCAAGCTGCCTTGAAAGAAAGTATGTGCTTAATTTGCATTCAAACTGCATCTCTGGTTCCTATCTCTCAGAAATGCTTGAATAGATTGTGGTGTGTACAGACCTGGCAATAACTCCAAGCTGGACTGACAAGACTTAGGAAGTGCTACTTAATTCTTCTGTTTCATTTTACTTTTCTGGTCTTGGAGAGATTTTATTCTTTGCTGCTTGGTCATTTTCCCTGTGATTCATGTTCTTTCAGGAAATTGTAATTGACAAAAATAAAGCACTTTGGTTGTTATTTAGTGAGCTCCAGCTAAATTCACGCGGTCCTGCTTAAGAATCTATGCCCTCCGTGCTGCATTTGTTTTAAGCTTCCAGCCTCTTCTAGACAGATTTTTTTCCTGGGCAGGCACAAAAGCGCTTTAGTCAGCACAAATTTGGAGGTAGAACAAGAAGGCTGTAATAGCATATCTCATGCTGCTATCAATTTTCCACCGGTGGAGCACTTCAGTACATGAAGTCCTTTGTCTATATTCAGAAGTCAGCTTTGATGACATTACATGAGCAACTACAACATTTTAGCATGTTCCACACTGCTTTGAATTGTAACTTAAAAAAAAAAAAAGAAAAGAAAAGAAAAGAAAGAAAGAAAGAAAGGATGTCTTGGAATATGGCCAGGGCATAATGATTTCAATTCCAAAGAAATCCAACAACTTATTACCCTAAATTCAACATTTTCATGTACTGTAAGTTTAAAATCTCCTCTAATTAAATAGGGAAACCCTTTTTCCCCATTATGCTATGGTTTTAGTTACCAGTAGGCCTCTAAAAATCTGTTTCTGCTTAAAAAGAAATCCTGAAAGGTTATATTTACTATATGTATGAAAAAGGGTTGAATCATACAATTATATATTTTGGAATACTAAAGCAATGTAAAACAGACAAATCATGATCCCAAATTCAATTTTCAAACCTTTAATTGATCCCATCCCAAAGGTAACATTCTATCTTAATTGCCATACTGAAATGGTTGCAATTACGTAAAATAAAACTATTCACTGGTAACTGGAAAAAGTCTTCTCATTAAGCAGATGACGGCCAGCCTTGAAAATAGTTGATTGCAAAAGGATGCAACCACTTTGCTTATATTTCCTTTTCTGGTTAAACTCTCCTTCACATATGTTGAGTCAATTCCAAAAAACCACACACACACAACAGCAAACTGAAGATAGTAGTGTGCCTGTGCTCCCTGCACCTTCTTTGGACAAAGCTGCTACCTTGCAGGGGGAAGGGAAGGGACAGAAGGAAAAATGGCACCAGGGCTGATGTCCCTGTTGGCAAGCACTGGGAAGCACAGCGAACTGTTTACAGGGTGCAGTGTGGGAAGGGAGCTCCTCTGGAGATGCTTTAAGCCATGCTCCAAACAAACTCAGGACATAATTACTGCAAGCTGGGCTATGTGTCAGCCTTGTAAAAAGTTAAACCCCCACAAGGAGAGCAAGATGAAAGGTAGTTGGAACCAAGTGATACAAATGTGATGATCTTCCCTCCTCCCTGGCAGCATGACTTTGAAAAAGGTGGTGATGGTGAGCCCATAGAGAACTTAATTCCCTGTTAAATTTAGAAGTTGTGCTACAAAGTATGCATCAATAGTTCTGCTATAGATGTCATACGAGGTGGGACTAGGAAGGGTTGGTGTCCTTTCTGTTTGTCTGTTTGTATAAAAGCAGAGGTGTTCCAGAGGTGATAGTAGATGTTGATGAATCAAGAAGACCAGCAGCTTTTTCATTATTGCCAAGAGAGATTGAGCCATTCTCAATTTGATATCGACACCTGTGTCACTTGGAACACTGCCTAACTGGATGCAGATATCACATAAATAGTCACGAGTGGTTATTCATTAGTATGACTATTATTGTTCAACTTCTGTAAGCTACAACTGTCTAGCAGAGACAAAGGCATGTCCATAGGAGACTGCTAGAATTAGAAACAAGGCACAAAACATTCAGCTGTGATGGCTGCAGATCACTGAAACGAAGTCTTATGGAGTCGAGAAAAGTATCCTTTTCTCCTTTGATCTTTTCTCAATGAAGCTGGATGTTTCTCCACAGAATGTAGTCTTCAGCTGAACATATACAACTCTATTCTGCTTGGGAATTGTATGGGGACTGCTGAATCATGGCCTGAACCTCTGATTGATCACCTGAGGCGAGCAGTGAGTCAGCCACGGGAGCACAGGTGAAGGCAACTCACCTGTGCTGCAGGAAGGGATGGAGCCTGGCTGCACCTCTCCTAGACCCATTTAAGAGCTGACTGCCAGTTAGGAAGAATCTCTTCTGAAGATCCACTCCACTGGAGTTTCCCATGTGAGCCTAGGTTATTGGTGAGTGTATCTATCATTTCTGTTTCCTGCTTTGGTGTAATAACATCATAGCTAAGCTCTCTGTTATACCTTCGCAGCTGTATATTTGTTATTTGCACAGTGCTATACCATAACATCAGTATATTTGTTAATTATACAGGAATAAAAAGATGAGTGTCTGCAGCCTGCAACGTACAAGAGATAAGATCATATGATCTGAAGGTCCTTAAAACATCTTCCAAGTAACTCTAAACAAATCTATCATGTGGAAGTATTGGAAACAGCCCCTTTCTACAACATGGACACTTCCCATGGCAAGTGTCATCATCTCTCTGTACAGGTGCAGGTCTGGTGCTCCGTTGAGCTTGGGACTGTATAAACTCAAGGAAAGGACGCTCCATATCTCAAGCAGTCCATAATGTTTGAGTAAAAGATGAGATAGATTAGAAACAAACAGATGGGGAAACACAAGGTAAGACTGAAATGATTATATGGTTAATGAGTATCAACTGCAGCATGCCAGCTGTAGCTTCTTAGTCAAATTCTTGTATGTTGACTAAATATGTACTGTGGTTCTACATCAGCAAATACCAGGTCTTTATGTATGCCTATCCCTTCAATTTTCAAGAGATGTTTGGATAATGTCTTTAATAATGTACTTTAACTTCTGGTTAGCCCAAAGAGCTCAAGCAGTTGGAAGATCTTTGTAGGTCCATTTTAACTGCTCTGTTCTGTTCTATCCTGTTTACCTACACTTGTGAGCTATGGTTATGATGGTTACAGAAAACAGATCCTTTAAGCACCTAGGAGATGCACTAGGAATGATGTAGATGCCTGAGTTAGCTAACAGAACATAGCTTTCTGTGTTCTCTTAGAAAAGGGACTTAGATGTCCAATGGGATTTAGCTGTTCAAATCATTTAGGCGTGCCAATGCAACCCAAATATTGCCTATATATAACTTTAAACATCTGAGCCTTTGAATTGCAGTGCTATGCAGTGATGAATAAATGCCTACTTGGACAGAGAACAAAGATACTTGACTAGCTGAATAGGCAGCATTTGAATTGTACAGAACATACAGTTATTCTGCTAAATGAATGGCTGTTCACTTACTTACTCAATAGGAAAAATTGCTCTTTCTGTTTCTGAGCACACAGTATTTGCAGTAAGGAAGACATGCATACAAACCCCAACAATCTATTTCACAAGCTCTTGAGTAGACTTGTGCAAATAGAACCAGTGCATCTTTTTATTGAGGAAATCTTTAGTGGTTTGGACAAAAATCACTGCCAGTCCTACAGACACTCAGGGTCTGCACTCATCTTGATGTGTGCAGCCTGATAAAACAGGATTCTGAGTCTGACTTACTTCTGTTCCCATCTTGTTCCATTAGAACTACATCTTGATCCTGCATTTGGTCTCGATAATGGTAGTAAATACAAATTTTTCCAGGCACTGCTTATAGACTCAGAAAGATACTCAGTTATGTGTTCATTTGAACCCAGTGGACTTGAGAAACTCAGGGAAGTGATTTCTTCTTCTGTGGAAGATTGCTCTTCACCCAAAGCAATGGTAAAATGCCACATAAAGTTGGGATCTGAAACTTCCTCAAACTTCACTAGAAGTAAAAATAGAAGTGAAAATCCACACTCCTAGCTTGCATAAGCTGGTGCAGATCAGCTATATGACAATTATCACATAGATCAGCAAGGTTTGAGATTGCTTAGCTGGCTGACCCACCTCTCCTATTGATCATTTTTCCAGCTGAAATCATCACGATACTGATTTTTTTTTTTTTCTGAGGTAAAAAGAAGGCAAATGAAATGTCAACAGCTCTAAATACAACAAAAGCACAGAGCATTATCCAGTCTGTTTTTAGAGCACTTCTAAGAATTCTCTGAGCTGTGAAAGTTATGGGATTTGAACATCACTTCTGTTTTGCATTTCCCTTGCACAGACAAGACTTCCTTTGGAGAGTGTGGAGAAGTCTTTTGTTTTGGTGCCCTTAGTCCTAATATCACTTGCAGATGAGCCAGCTGAGCCAGCACCAAACCACGATTGATTGAAGATGTACCCTTGTGAAGAGACAGGAGCTGCCTAAACTTCTGTTACTGTTCCAGTCTAACTCCAACCAGCTTTAGGCCAAAGTCTAATTTGGATATACAGCAATACTCTTGCCTTCCCTGCCAGGTGGATGTTTGATCTATCATTTTCACTAGGTATGGACTTTCATGAAAGTTTGTTACCTGATATAAACTGCAACAAAAATATGCAAAGCTCAGACTGAGCAAATAAGAGGAGGGGAAAAAAAAAAAAAGAGAGAATGCTGCTTGTGGACAGAGCAAGGTGCTTGACTTCACTTCTCTTCAATATAGGATGTCTAAAGGAGATTTTTGGGGATCAGAAGGAGATCAGTGCTGTCTTCGATCAGAAAGAGGATTTTCTTTTTTGCTACAAACTACTTGTGAAAATGCCTAAACTGCTACTCTGGCAATTTGAATTTCTGTCACTTGACTGAAGTTGTGGCAAGTCTAGTAACTCACACACTGACTGTGTTCTATGGCTTTCATCCTTCACCCTTTCTTTCCTTCCCCAGCAATCAGAAACAGAAATGCAGGGGGAAAGAAGGTAAGCAAGGAAGACAGAGGAGAGGGAGAGGTTCAGATCTGTTGGGCAGCCTCAGATGATCCGTTCCCATCCCTCTGTACCAATGCAGAACTGGAAGAACATGCTGTGTAAATATAGTATTAAAAAAGCAGAGAACATACTAATGCTCTGTGCTTCTATGAACTGTTTACCCGCAAATGTTATTAATTCCAGGCAAATGAGAGTGAGAAGCAGGAAGCTACTTGCTCACAGTAATACTGGGCAGTTCAGCACAGGCCTGTGTTACTGCAGGAAGCCAATGGCAGAGCTGGAGCTAGACCCCAGCCACACCACTTGTAAACCTCCTTGTCTTGCACTGCTGAGTCTTTCATCTTATATCTTCTTCAATGTCTTGAAATTGCAATTTGATAGCACTGATCTGAAACTTTGGACCTATAGGGGTCCAAATCCCACATTATAAAGGAGATATTTACATTCCTTTAGTAGAAAGAAGTTAATAATAATCACTAGAAACACCATTAGGCCACAGCACACAAAGCAGTTTGTTCCATTTGGAGTGTAAATTGCATAGTACTCTAAGATGAATGCATGTTGTATTTCTTTCATGCTTATATTTAAATCTGTGTTTTCTTTAATTTAAATCTGCTCTATAAAAATCTCAGCAATTTGAAACAAAAGTATGCTTTAAAAAAAGGAAAAAAAAATTGACACGATAGCATCCTTCATGCCAGGCTGGCCCTGTTGTGTTTTTACATTGAGGGTGCATTTTAATTGATGAAATGTGCTACACAGCACAACTTGAAAAAGTAACAACCTTTAGTTACCATTTGGAAATGTGATGGAGGTGCCAGAAGTTAAACTCTTAGGACTAAATGAAATAACAGAAGCTCCCTATCCTTTCTTGAAGACGCTCATTAGTTTTCACTTTCTCACATTCTGTTTGCCATGGATTTCATCCAAGAATGACGGATGTAGAGTTATTAAGCAAGTGATAGTTTCAAAACTCCAAGTGTCAGTGCTCAGTGTGGAAGCTCAGTTACCTTGCAGAGGACAAGAGGTTTAAGAACCAGTACCCTGAAGCTGGTGCAGCAGAGGGAACGATCACACGAAAGGGTACTGTCAGAACAGAGTGAAAGACACAAGTCAGTTATAGGAAAAGACAAATAAACAAATGAAGAATGTTTGAGGAATAACCTGGCATTTGAATGCTTCAGCACACGCAGGAAACCTAAAAAAAGAAAAATAAGGAAATAAAAAAGGAAGGACTATGAATATGCAGAAGGCAATGGAATAAACACCTTTTCTTAAATTCAATCCAAGGGCCAAGATCAACAAGGCCTCTTGGAGAGAAGAGGAGAACTAGTGATGTTCCTGGCTATGGGCTTAGACCCAGTCCGTGGGACGTTCTCCACAGATAAGGCACCAAGGGCTACCTGTAAGGAACCTGCTAGAGAACATGGAGGGCAAAAGCCCCGAAGCCTGGCCTTCAGTTGAGAATCAGAAAAGCAAGCTGCACATCTGATCTCTCCTTATTTTACCTTCCAAGTGACATCACTGCTACGATACCTTTCTTACCAAAGATTTATCCATTCCCAGACTTAGACAGATATTTACTTCTATTTCCTGCTGCATTCTGACTCATGCCTGTGTATTAAACTAGACCCAGCAATTCCATTCTTTTTTTAAATTCCTTTTCCTCATCCTCCTGCACTTGATGGTTTTGCTTGCAAACTGAAAAATAACACTGGAAAGAGCTGTTTACATAGTTTATCTTCTATCCTAGATGCAGTAAAATCATAACAGGGGTCCACATGAAAAGTCTGCTGCACAATTCCTTCTTTGATATCCAGGCTCATGACTTTGTGTGTATCAGGTGAAATCAGACTGTGCAGTTCTAGAAGTCTGCCTGCTCCTGGAGCTTATTTTATGTATCAACCAGAAAGCCACCAGGATCACATTTAGAACTGATGTATGACCTCTCCTTCTATAAGTGTGGGCTTCTTTAGCTGCATGACTCAGAATTATTTGCAAATATTTTATTTCTGAGTCAACTTAGAGATTCATTGCTAACATCCAGCCTGGCGATGGATGAGACTGGAGAAAACCTTTCAAAACAGAGGCTCTTCCTAGGTTTCCACTGCTCACAGCTGTTGGAGGGCTTACAAGAATTTTCCTACACAAAAGCTGAGCAAGGAGAGATTTGAGGAACATCAGCTGTGAAGTACTGAAGTAGGTCACATACTCTTCATCACAGGAGGTCCTGAAGATCATACCAGGCATCAGAACGCTGACTGTGCTTCTGGATAGCTGGATGTGCTAGGTGACCTCTCATGTTCTTTTTCCAGCAAAATTTGTGGCAAATTTGGAGATTTTTTTTCAAAATTAGAATTCTGCAACATTTGCCACCAGGCTGAAAAGACCCTTCTGGTGACCTTTTCTGGATGCAAAAAACTGATTAAGCCTACTGGATTGCATATTAGTTAATCGTTATTTCCATTCTCAGGAGATTTTAAAGCTGGTTTATCTCTGCACTACCAATTATATCAGTCAGAATTTTTAATATGCAGTTGCTGATGAGTTCATGACAACAGGACTGGTCTGCACCCTGAGAATTTCCCTGCAAGATCCTCTCTCCAAAAGCAGAGGTTTACTGTAGCAGAGGTTTGTCGGTGAGTTCTTCAGCATGCTCTCTTAGAGCAGGCAACAGCATCCTGGCCATGTCTTAAGGAGGTTTTTTTTATGAATGAAAGACAAGAGTCATTCAAGACAAGAGTCTGGAACAAGAATATGAATAACAATAATATCCCATTGAGAACAGAAATATTTCGAAGACCCCAATGGCACATTCCTAACAGTAGTAAGAGGTGGTATAGAGTAATAAGACTGGTTCTTCACTTGAATTATTGATGGAAGAAAGAATTTTTGTCCCAGAAAACTTACAACAGGGATAAGCAATTTTTTTGTTAGCCATTTGTGCTTGACGTATTTCTAGACTTTGTGATTTGATTTTAACCTCAATCAATTTGTCCACCTTTAATACTACTCAAAAATACAGGAAAAATACGCATGACACTGATAGATATTATTGAAAGTTGCTAAGTGTGGGTTGCAGAATGACCCACTGATCTTCCTCAGCCCAGGATAGGGTCATGTCTGCCAGGTCAGTATGACTTTAGCCTAAAAGATGTATTCAGATTGAATGTGTATTCAGATTAATTCCAACTTTGCTGTAATGCACAACTTCTACAGATAAGACTTGTCAACCCATGGCTAACATCAAGATACTTTTCATTTCAAAATAGCCCACTAACATCTTCCCTCCCTCCATTACTTCTGTTCTGCAGGTGAGACAGAGCTCATGGAAGGATTGCTTTCAGGCTCTATTGTAAAACACAGAAAAACTCACACTGACATCATATATAGTCAGATCAAGTTCCAAGGTTGCACGTCAACATTTTTTTGAGTGGTGCTGGCTGTGCACAGAGGCCCCCACATCACGTTACATTCTTCTGTAGAAAAAAGGATGTGGGAATTTTTTACCCTTCCAGAGACAGATCTCTTTGGAAATCACATTTGTTTTCTCTGTAAGTACTGGAAATAAATAGATGTGAAAAGATCAACAGTTGACTTTAAACTGCCTCTTATGCTGGTATCACTTTATAGTGGGGGAGGGAGTGTGCATGCATACGCATTCACAGCTAAGGTCTTAATTCTATCTCCAGATGTTGTGCATAATCTAGAGGTTTATCTTAATGAATTATTTCTGTTATTACTACAGGCAAAGTGAGATTTAATTTGATGTGTGATATATCCCTGGATTAACTACCCTTTGGTTTTATTTGCTTCATAATGGTGAATTTTTGTTTATAGACCCATTTTTGTAATTACATCCCTGAGATTGGAAGGGCTACAGCAATGCTGCTCCGTCCTATGGGGGATCAGAAACCAATTCCCTTCTCCCAGTCCTGTTGTCAGCTGGGGCTGGAACAGAAGCTGCACAATATGATGTGCACCATTTTGTCTTGCTTAATAGCAGGATTACAGGACAACATACATTGAATCAAGAGACTTTCCTTGGCAGAGAAGACTGCAATTACCACTTGAGAGATGTATGCAAAGTGGCAGAGAAGCTTCACCTTGAAAATGAAAAGTAACAATTGTGTGCGTTGTAATGGGAAACCAAGCCTTCACTCCATCCTCAAAGATGCCACACAGGCTGGTAGTCATAGCACTGGGACACTCTTCTCCCTTTCTCCCATTGAAGCTCTGGACCCCTTCCCTTATCTTCTAGCTGAAAGGTTTGGGACCACCATACCCCCTCTGGCTCATATTCACAGCATCTTTTTAGCAGTTGCAAGAGAAAGAGAATCATGCCCCACATCCAGCTCATCTTATCCCAGACAGCCCATCCCCAGTGTGGGAGAAGGCAGAAGAACAGGGCTGGAAGCTCCACAGCACAGGGCAGGACATGATGTTGCAGTTACAGGAACTGTGACAGACCCTTACCTAATCCCCTGGGAGCATATGATATGACACACATGCAGAATTGTGTTTCACCACAGTCATAGTGATCTTAATTAGTATCACTCATAACAACAGAAGAAATCAGTAAGCACCAGGAGAAGTAATTGGAAGCAAACAAAACCCATCTGGGTCTTAGCACACGCCTTGGAGATGCTTTTCTTTGGACTTCTGACTTAACGGAGAGAGCCTCCAAGCCACAATGGAGCCTTCATGCATGACCTGCAGTGGGCACTTTCATGAGACCAGCTTCAAACTATGAAGCTCAAGCAGCAGGTCAGGCTTCTTGGGAGAGTGGAGGTGTTGGGTTCAATCTCTACTCTGTCATGCTTGTAATATTCATATTTCCTAAGTATACATCACATCACTGAAGACAAAATGTTTTCTCACAAACAGACAAGAATGTTAGAGTCCATTAAACAGCACTGTGCCAAAACCTCCAGTTCATAAGAAGTATCAGCAGATTTAGGTCATACGGCATGTATGGTAATTTTTCCTGTTCTCATACACTTCCATTAAAAGTTTATTTCCACTTTTTTTTTCCTTTTTTTTCTTCCCAGCTATTAAAATCAAATGTTGGGAAGCATAAAAAAAAAAATCTGTTTGGATCAGTACAAGATGCATTAAGAGCTGACACCAAAGCTGTCTTCAAAATCACCTACTGTTGAGAGAGCAGCGGACAAAAACTCTGCTTCCTGCTTTTTGCCAGTTTAAACCAAACCTGTAGTGTTGTTTTACTGCCTTGGGAGTGTGAATTTCAAATGGACCTTAAGGGTGGGAGCTGATTTAAAAATATTATTCTAAGAAACCCCAAAACACAAGCAGCATTTTTATGAGTGAGAATCTAGAAGTATGCGTCAACATTTGCAAACATTTCTGAGGGATGCAAGCAACATAAATCCTAGGACTTTAAAGTTGTCAGGAGGCCAAAGCCATGTTTCCTTTGCCCATATGAGTAGTCTTCTTCAAGTCAATGGCTGTAAATAAAGCAAGCTAGACTTAGCCTGAAGTTATGGCAAATAACTTGAGCAATCTTTTTCCCCCAGGAGGAGGCCTTGCCCTTTCCCTGCAGCAGTGCTTGGATCCTCAGCCTGCTCCTTGTTAGAGAAGGGAAGGTTGTGCTCCAAAAAGGATGGGAGCAGCAAGGCAGGAGTCTTGTCACACATCTCCCTTCTCTGCGCATTCGGATAAGGCATGGAGCTGTCATGCCCTTTTAACACTGGCTTTGGTCTTTTTAATCCAGAGAGGGCTGTTACGATATTGCAGCTTGACCTCACCCAGTACCAAAAGGAACTCAGTAACCATACTAACAAAACTAAACAGGTCTTTCTTAGATTTAAGAAGTTACTATAGAGCATTTATGGAGTATAAATACACTCCAGCTACAAATTTCTGGAGAAAAAATCTTTTAAATTTCAATCTAGGGCACTATTTTTGCAAGGAGTGGAAGCTATGTCTGCCACTTGCCTTCTACTACAGTAGGTCACTCAGTGATCCTTTTTTCTATGTTAAAAAGGCATAATAAATTCAATACCACTGAAGAAACTATAAAGATTTGAAGACCATTATTGCAGATTTTGTATGTGCAGTGAAAGGCAAGTTGTTTGCAGCTACTATTGATCAGGGAAAGCTGAGTTAATGCAATTGCAGAACATAAAATGAGGGAATATAATAAAAAAAAATAAAATTAATAAACCGGTCTCAGAATCTGAACTCAAAAAGCCAATGAATGACATGCAATAAACCACTCCAGACAAATGAAACTCTGTCACAGTGAATATCAAAAGTGCAGAAATAAACTAGGGCCTCACTACCCTCACTACTTGGACCTTTAGGAAGTCCTGTCTATGCTCACTGTTTTACAGAATTAGTAGCTGCAGTTGAATCTGTTTTCCTGATTGTGAAGTGTCAGCAAGGTCTTCACCTGCCCTGCAGTGGAAGTGCATCTTTGAAGTCATGCTCTGTGCTGCAGAGTAAGGAATCTGAAAAGTTTGTGCAGGAGGAAAGTGCTGGTGTCATCAACCTACAGACAGAACGGCTAAAAATGGAAAGTTTCACAGGGAGCTGGGGTCCAGTTACACAGTGATGCAAGATGTCCTAAAACAAAGTACCCATTTTAACAGTACCCTGTTGTGAGAACAGCAGTGTTATCAGTGTCAAAAATCATGAGTCAGACCCCACAGAAATCACGACATTGACTAGAGAAACAAGAGACTAGGCAAGAAATTAAACATTTGTCCTTTGTGTTTGTCAAATTAAATTTTGACTTTTAGTGTTCTGATTTTCAAGCTTTGTTCTGTTTCCATGAAGACCTGGATTGCATTTTGTTTTGTTCCAAAGCTCAGATTAATGCTCAAACTTAGGTAACTCTTGCTTTGAGTAGAGTCTGCTATGAAGCGTACTCCAGGCAGCATGTAGCATGGGCTAAGGCAGAAGTTTGTGTCAAATGAGATAAAAAAAGATGATGCTCTTACTCCTCAAGATGTGCAGGTGAATGAATTTAGTATCATATAATCATAGAATCCTGAGCGTTGAAAGGAACCTTTAGAGGTCATCTAGTCCAAACTCCCTGCAATGCACAGGGACAGCCACAGCTAGATCAGGTTGTCCAGAGATTCAGCAACAGGTTTTGTTAAGTATTATATGAAGGGAAAAAAAACATTCCCCCACTTTTCACAATGCAATTTCTCCCCAAGCCCTTGGGCAGGATGAATTTCAGCAACTGCTCTGAAGGATGTCCTGGCCTCTGGCATAGGCTGGAGGTGGAAGCCTTATTAGCAATAAATAAGGAAAGCAAAGTCACTGCTAAATGTGCACTTATGTTTTCGTCCTGTACAACAGGATTTTCTTAGCACTTTTAATCCAGACTGGGAAGCAAGAATATCCTTTTAAAGTGTCCATCCAAAAAGAGATAAAACATATTTCTTTCATAGGCCATATATTTAGCAAAAGTAATGATGCTTTTAAAATGGGATGTCCAATATCTGGTGACTAATGGATGACAAAGGGGTTGCAGGGTACTTTATTAAATGTCTCTAGAGACAAAGAAGTCAATTGCTACTCACCAAGTTGATTTACAGTGATAAAGATTTCTTTTTGTAGGAACCACTCTGGCTTCTCACACCTCCACTTGCTGCTCAGGGCACACAGACAGCATGTTCTGCTTTTTTTTTTTTCAAGAGGAAAGAACTTCTCTCTGAGCTAGGGCTGAAAGAATTTTCTGGTTATCCTGACAATCCCATTAGACCAACAGGCTGGTGGTACCAGAACTCTGCTATCCAGGAAAGGAATGATTAGACCTTGAAGAAGCATTATGTCAGATTTAGTAGAAACTACATTGTTTTACTGGCATCAATTTCTGTACTTAAACCATTCAAAAATGAAACAAAATAAAATGGTTCTCTGTATTAATTAGTTGTGGGAGGGGAGAATGCACAATTTCACCTGAATTGTCACTAATAGAGGAGAGCAATGAAGATGGGACAGAGCTAGGGTGCAGGGGAAGCACACTGGAAGGGTATCCTTTGATACCTGGGTCAGTGACTGCTGCATATCAGTGTTGGATCAGAAACCCCAGACGGCCTCAGCAGAAATAATTGCTTGCATCTATGACACCACTTGCTACTTGTGCTTTGCCTTTTCTTTGTGGTTTTCAGTGGCACAACCTACTTTATGGTGCTGATTCTCAGCCTGAGCCTAGGACACAACTTCCATTTGCTGCACTCTGTCCCAAACTCTCTGTTACATGGAGTGTTCAGCATTTACTGCAACAAAACCCATTATCCTGTGTCTGGAGCTCAGACTACAAACACTATATAATGACCCCCTCTCTCCAACGTTACTACTAGTATGACTTGGGAGAGAGATTCTGGGAATATAGCAAAGACCAATTTTTAACAATCAAGGTCAGATAAAGAAGCAAAACAGATAAAGGAGCTCAGAGATACACGTGCTGATTTGCAAAGCCCTGTCGTTTCACAGCCTCATGGTGTGCTAAAAACTAAGCTCACTGAGCAATACCCTCGCTGATGCAATACTGGAGGTGGACAAAACAACTGTACTTGGAGAAGGCTACATAAAGATGAATTGCATCTTCAAAGAAAAGAACTTGCGACATGAAACTTGTGATGGGCTTGTGAGGGTGTCAGCGTGACAGAAGCCCTGGGGTTTTCAACAGGCTGCCCATTGATACGAACGGCGAGGTCACGATGGATCTCAGGGATCCATCAATCACCGGGGCACAGACTGCAGGCATGGCATAGCTGAAGGGACACAACCACTTCCATAGTGCTGGCTAGGTTACACAGCTCTCATGCCTTTAAATGGAAGCAAATTAATTCAGACAGAGCTCAGAAATGTTGTAGCATTACGAAGGTATATTAGATCTTATTGCACCGGGTCCTGCACATGCCTTTTCCTCAAAAAACACAGAAATCTATGTATCAGCTAACTCATCGCTCCTTTGCTTTAAAATGGCTAGCAGATTTAACAAGAGGAATTATTTTAAGACTGTCATTTTAGAGGATGAAGTTATCAATTCTCTATCTTTCTGCAGATAATCCTGTTATGGGATAACGTGATTTTAGGACAGTCCATTTCTAAGGACAGTCGTTTCAGCCTTGTCTGACAGAAGTTCCTATGTCCTTCATAACTTTTCTCGTGCAAAAAAAGTGGGAAGATCCTAACTTTCTATTACAACTGTTGACTTGTACGTTAGCTAACTTTACCAGTACATTGCACATTGTCTATATCTTTAACTGAGATTCTCAGTTTAACTGAATTATGCAAATATATTGGAAGAGTAGTTATCCAAAGAAAGCTGCAGCCTGCCACATTCAGATACTGTGCTACCACACCAATGCATCTCTGCCCACAGCACTGCATTCATCTGCTGCTGTTCCCACTGACTTTTCCTTCATAGCATCCTCAGAGGGCAGCAAGGTGTTACCTCTGATGTTTTAAACGTGGGGAAAGTGAGGCACAAACAGACAAATGAATTCCCTGGTCACAGAGGAAGGGGAAAGGCAAGGACAGAACCCTCACGATGATCCAGAGCAGCAGTAAAAAATCCCTGCCTCCCCAGCTTTTCCTCCTTTTATTTGCACAGATTCCCAAGGAAGGTGTTCGGTGAAAATTTTACATTGACTTCCTAGCTAGGACTCAGACATTCCATTGCTACAGAATATCAGCACACTGACACTGAAAGGTATTTCAGTTTATGACAAAAATTAATCAAGATCTTGCAGGTCAATGGGGTTCTCCAGAAGCAGATTGCCATTTCCTCTTTGTTTGCTTTCTGGAAACAAAACCTTAGTTCTTTAAGTCCAAAAAAGTCTAGTTTGTTTCTCAGCAAGAGGAAATACTTACACAACTGATGCTGAAATTCAGTGCTATTATTTGTATTTATTACAAATTAAATGCTTAACAACAGCATTTAGGAGCCTGGAATATGGACCAGAAGCTGGCTGCGATAATTGCTGCAGTAAAAAGGTCAGCCCCAACTTCAGAAATGCTGGGTAGGGAGCAGAGCAAGCATTGAAACAGCAAAATTTGGGAATTGATATGTTTTCACATGTTAACTGGTAATGAACTGCAATAGACACATTACATTTTCAAACTGCACAATGCTCAGCACTGAGGACTTCCTGCTCATTCTCACCTTCATCTTTCAAAATACAGCACTTGGCTGCTTACCTACAGGCATTTTCTCTACTCTAAAAGAAACCTCAGTTATTTTCTTCAGTCTAAGGGAACAAATGGCTCAGTGTAGATTCTGCACTCCAACAAGGTCAAAATCTATGCGTGCAAATGATTTTAACTCAATGATAACATATTCATGTCCTGCCTGGGGAATTGCACTGATCTTTTCTGCAATAAAGCAGGAGGTGAATTTTTCTAATTCAGTTTATGTTTCGAACTATTCCCTTCTATTTCAATGTTCCTTCAAAGGAAAGACAGCTCATTTCCTTAAGAAACTGTATCCATCCACCAAATGTTATTTCTCACTGTACATAAGTAATGGGAGATTTCCTACTTTTTGCCTGCTGCTGCCCTACAGATTTAATATGTAAACTGGGAATGTCCAGAATATATTGCTTGGCACAAGTCAGTGAAGTTTCACCTGTGAGAACACAGTATGAATTCAACCTTTGGCTGCTTGTATTAAACCACAGGGAGAATCTGCACTTAAGTGATGTGAAGTTCATAGATTAGACACAAACCCACAAAACCAAACCCAGAGAGCAGCATTTAGGCCTGCAGAGCTCCCTGCCCCTCTGACTTCATATCATTACAGGAGAGTACCTTGTCCCGGGGCAAAGATGCTCCAGGTAGAGGAGGGATGATTGCTGGGGTGCAGCACAAAGCAGGTTTTAGACCCTACCTGTCCCATCCATACAAAGCAGGAGAACCTGTGCTGCTGCCATTGTGTGCTTCCTACCAGCCTCAGGTTCCAGGTACAACAGAGCAGTAACTGAGAGAGGATGCTGAAGCACAAATTCTCTATCAGAAGCCTGATTGAGAGAGGATAATTCTATCCGCTTAATGAAGAATGCAGAGAAAAAGTGACTGATACCCTGGAAGTGAGCATGCAGGGAATGAGGAAAGCATACTTGTTCTCACATTTTGTAGCAAAACTTTCTTTTGCAATTTAAAGTTACATTTAAACATTCAGTTAAGCTTAATGTACAAAGCACCTGATATTCCTTGCTGTGCCCTGCAGCGAATCCCCAGGATTCACTTCCATAACCTCAGTGTATCCCTGATCTCAGCTCCACAACAGGTGAGTGAAATTTATACCACAGTTTGCCCTTTCAATTTCACACATTTCATTGTGAAATTGAGAGCTGGAAGGAGAATTATTCCTGGTTCATATGTGAGTTCAATTCTCACTTTTCCTTTTTCTTTCTTTCTTTTTTTTCTTTTTTTTTTTTTTGGCCCTGGACGTGTTTCCATGGATCAGTTTGGGTTCCAGATGATCCAGATCTTAAGTCATTATTTTCTTGTTGTCACGGGTCAACTCTTACCTTACCTCATTTAAAATGTGAGGCGAGCTGCACTGCTCTAAACTTGAAAAAACAGCTCCAACTATCTCTGCTAGGAGTGGAGTGACAGCCAAAGTTCTGATTAACTTCACCTCTTCTGTGGCTTCTGCAACAAACACAAACTGCTGTGAAATCTTTTCCAGCAGGGTAATGGAGAGAGGAAAATGGTTGGCTGTAAGTTTGAGAATTATTATTCGTATAAACCCATTCACACACCTATCACTTGGGACAAGAGAAGGGCCAAAGACATGCCAAGCAATTACACAGCTACATAGGTCCGTGCACAAGATATTCCACCTCACGTTGGCTGTAATTTGCACTCACTCGGTTGGCACTAGCTCTACCTGTGTCAGATGGCAGCAGAGAAAACAACTTTTCTGGGAGACTAAACCCATTTCAGTTTTGGCCAAGCCACGTCCTTATTTTGAAAAGTCTGATCATCAACAGCAGCACCTGTCAATTTAAAGTGGAAAAAAGGCTTACAGAACTCAGACTCCTTAGTCGTGAATTCCCACGTCACTTTCAGGACCCTGAGCAGAATCAAATGCCCAGAGCTTGGTGGTGACATCGCTGCAACCGCCCGCAGCTACCAGGGGGTTCCTGGGGAGTAATGCTTGGTCTTAATCCTGACCTTAGCCAAGAAAAGGTTTTTAAGCAGGTTTGTATTCTCCCTCATTATGCATTTGAGTTGAAAAGAACTGGGAAACCAACTGTTTCCTAGTTCAGCTCGAAGGATAGAAGAGCCACCGTTCTCAGATCGCTGAACTTCACAGCAGGAAAGATCTTAGTGAAACAGGAAGAGAAGTCAAGATCATTATTCATCTCACACAATGTGTTTGCAGATGCTTAAGGGCCTAGAAATGGGCTGAGGTGGCTGCAGAGTAAGTCCTGGTGTTGTATGGGCCAGTATTCAGTACTGGATGTGTCAATCAGCCTTTTTTTCCCTACTGGTAAACTGGAGGCTGCAGTTCCCTGCCAAACAAAAGTGACTTGTTTCATTCTTTTTCACATTGTATTTCCAAGTCTTCATTCAGTTTTGTAAAGCACCAAAGCCCACTGATGCTGTAGAACAGATGGTGGGAGAGGACACAAGAAGACAGACAGACTTATTCTGAAGGGTTTCTGAAGTCTAAACAATTCAGCACCAATGATAAGATAGTCAAGGACCTGTTGGACCATCTTTAATAAATATTCAGTTACTTGAATACTTTGATGTGACGCACAAGTAGCCAAGAGAGCAAATCAGCAGTGCTAAGGGTGCCTCTGTTCTCTGTAGACAAAAAAGCATGTACGTTTACCTGCAGTTACTGCGTGTTGTCCACAGTATTGAGCTGTCTGAGTGGTTTTAAAGAATATCTCAATGCTCCAAAAGACTGACTTCTTATTCTGTGAACAGATCGTGGGCAGGACAGAGGAGGCTCCTCACTTTAACTGCAGTATAAGCTTTGGATATAGATTTAAATCTTAGACTCATATAGCTGCATTCTTGAAAATCAAACCTCCTGTTGGATGAGGCTGCAAATTTGGAGCAGTATGAACAAGACTGTTAAAAAAATTAGTTATTGCAAACACAAAGTCCCACAGGACTAGTCTGGCACAGTACTGTGCTGCTTTCTGCTCTTTGCTTGCCCCAAGAGGACAGACAGTTCACAATCACATCTCCCTCTCCCAGTAATGTTGTGTTTTATGCTGCTGCCTCTACTTTGCCATGTATCTGCCAAATGCTGCAGGTGCTGAAAAACAAAGGTGAAAGCACCCATATGGTGTGTTCCGATCACAAAATCAACTCACGGTTTCAAAAGCCCAAAAGGACCTGTTTTTTTTTCCCCTCATAGAAAAACCTAATGGGGAATCTGTGGAGTTACATCCAAGTGCCAAGGCTTATGAAAGGATATATTGTGAATCTCTTTTACAAGATTCCTTACTTGGTGGAGATAGGTCCTCTGGGATTCCCTTTCATGATACTGCTAATCCCACGCATTTCAAATTTATGATGTACGTTCTCTGGAATATCAAGATGACTTCAAGAACACAGTGTGGATTGTTGTGCTAGTTTTGTTGTGATATTCTTTTTAAGATTTCTGAACTCAAGCATTGACTGTGCTCAGGCTTCCTTTTACAAACAGGAGAGATAGGAAACTAGAGTTATTTGTATGTAATGGTGTGTTCTCTGCTAATGTATCCTAATGCTCTTGTACAGTTCTGGGTCCAGGGCTTCTCCTGGGATCAGCTGTGCAAAGATTCAGAATTGGATGGAAGAGGAATTTTAAGGAAGTTGTGTGCATGTGTGTGAAGTGTTCAGTTCATATGTGGTGTTTTCCTGACTGCTCCTTCTACATTCAGTGACTTTTTTTCAGAATCAAAATCAAGCTGAAAATATTTTTTCCTTTCTACACAGACAAAAGGTAACTGCAAAGATAATATTTATTTCTAGTCATATTTCTTTGCAAATTCCAATATCTGGAAATTAATGTGCAGCTGTTCCCTGCTGCATATAGATAGTAGGAAGAGATGGGAGTGCATTCCAGCTGCCCCAAACATCCTGCCCTTGGAATAAAACTTCCTTTTGAATGTGCCAGTTCCCCATGCCTCTGGAATCCTTATTGCTTTCAGTGATAAGCTACAGAGGGCTTCCAAACATGTGCCCAGCTGAGGCAAAAATGGCAGGTCAGTGAGAGACAAGCTGTTTTAGGCAATATTCACCTCCAATGGAAAGCAAACACTGAGAGTTTTTGTTCTAAAATATCATACTATGTTTTACCGTGTCCTTTTCCAGGATGAGTTTAATTTGATTTGGTGTAATAAAGAAAAAAATCCAAACAACACGAGTTACACGATGCCTTCTTTGTGTCAGAAACTTTTTTTTTTTTTTTAAAGGCTACTTCCAAAAAACTACAAATGTATCTCAAACCAAACATTTTTTCTCCCTTCTGTTTGCCTTCTCTTTAAAGAGAATACACTTTCACTATGGAGTGTGGTCTCTTTTTAGCCTAAAAGCACAGACTTACATCTCATCTCTGAGCCTCTGCAGTGTCTCCTGAGCACAGCAAGGACAAGTTTACAGGACAGTTCCAAAACATCATTTAGAAATGGAAACCCACCCCCAACTCATCCAGTCAATCCCTAGGAGTATCAGGAAATACAAGAAAACGATAGCGCTAATAATAAAAACAAGAGCTGCCATTATTAACAGCGCAGCTATACAAAGTGCACGTTAAACAAAGCTCATTTAAACATTCTCTACTTTAATTAGATTTACTTTAGCCACCTAAAAGAATCCCACAGAAGTGCTGGGGGGTCCCACTGCCGCTCCCTGCTGGGTGCCCACCTGTCTCTGCCAGCCTCGTGGCCCCGAGTCACAAAACCTGGTGGGCTGGGGCAGGGCAGGGGATGGGCTGGCAGGCACAGCTCACTGCGTGGAAAAGGGTACTGAGCAAGGAAGCTGGCTTTGCCGTGCTAAGAAAAAAAAAAGAAATAAGTATTACTTAGAAATTTTTTCAATGAATCAAAACAACAGGCTTCAAGGCAGAGAAGAAACCTGCTATTCAAAGTAGGTTTTTGTACTCTTGCTTGAATGATACTAAAAAAAAGAACACTGTTTCTCAGATAAGCCCCAACCTAATAATCTTGCAGATATATATATTTAAAAAAACCAACCATACAGAGATAAAGAATACATCAGGAGCAGTGTCTCTGTGCTTTGCTGTCTATTTGCACACGGGACATGTTTCCTCCCTGGCACAATCTCAGCCCTGGGTGTGCTCGGAGCCTGGCCCGCATCCCAAGGCAGTGGCGGAGCACCTCCGGCAGCACGGTGGCCCCCATGAGCAGGGTCTGTTTCTACATAAACAAGCTTGGGATCAGCTAAAGTTGCCGCTCACTGGCAAATGAAAATAAAGAGACAATTCAGAATCAAAGGTGAGTCAAAGAAAAAATATGTCCAATAAGAGGAGGCAGCCCAGACATCAGTCAGATGCCAAAACATGTGACAGACCCAGAGGCAACTCCAAAACAACCAAACCAACTGCCTGTGGAGTCTGCCAAGGAGCCAGATGCTCCTGCTTAAAAATATCTTCCGCTGCCTTGGCATCTGCATTTTCTGCCTCTCTGTCAAAAGAGGAGGGAGGGGAAACGGGAAAGGGGTGCAGGAATAGGGGTGGGAGGACGACAACTAATAATATTTTTTGCCATTTTAATTCTAACAAATTCTGGTTATTCATTTGCAGTTTGTCATCATGTCATCCGAGAGCAAAACAAAACCTCATCCTGGCACAGACTGGGAAGGGAAAAGCAGACAAAATCTTCTATGCAGAAAGAAAAAAATGATGAGAAAGACCCAATTCCACATTGCTGCTGGTGGCAGGGTGAGAAAAAGCCAAAACCTGCATTTCCACCTAAGAAAGTGCCCGTGTACCCAGGCTCAGAGCTGGGCAGGGAATGCTCCAGTTCCAGCCATGTATGAGGGCACCGCTGCACCACACCGGCTGGGGTATTCTCGGGGTGCCCCATGCTGCACTGCAGGCTGGGCAGGAGAAAGCTGTGCCAAACACAACTACTGCTGCCCCCCAGCCACAGCAGCAGGGTTCAGTTCACAGAGGCTGTGGCCATGCAGTGGCTTAAAGCCTTGCGTCACAAAAGTGATATTAACTTACTGATCCTTTGTTGCTGTGGCCATTGATTAAAAACAGGAAATAAAGCATACATTCTGGAAATGTTAGAGTATTCAATGCCAGAGAAAAGCACAGTCAGAAGGGAGGAATCTGCACAGTGTCTGTTCTAAGAGAAACTATAAAAGTATTACGACATTTCATTTTAACTGAAGGTCTTTCTCTCTTGTACAGAAGTTTTCATTGGAGAATAAGCCTGTTCAGAAATTAAATTGCAAAATGGATTTGTTTGCATTTCCTGAGGCTTTAAGTGGGAACGGGGAGCCCCACACATGCTGTCCTGCTGCCACCGACCTGAGTGGCTGTAATGCTGGCTAGAAAGCAGCACTGATGATCAAAATAGGGTTGGTATAAAATTAAGACTCATCCTGTGCTCTTGTAATTGAACCACCAGATCTTTGTGTGCTATTTGACTCATTTTCCCCCCTCAGCTGTACGAGGAGTCTCAAGCCTCTGATGCCCACAGAGCACAGAGAGAAGGGCAAAGCTTCCCGACGCAGGCAGGGCAGGTGCTGGTCTCACAGAGCCTCTCTGTCCCTTGACCAACCTGGCACCTCTGGACTACCTCCAGCTCTTCTGCACCGAAGGTTTGAACCCTTCACCGAGGATCAGCCTTGCACCTCACGTGCTGAATTTTGTGCACTGAACTCATTTGTGGTGAAATGCGATCACAGTCAATAGATGAGCAACAGGAGCCAGAGCAGCAGCATGGCAGATCGGCACACTTACTGCAGATAAATGGGAAGAACTCACAGTGATGAACATCTCGTGTGGGTCTGGTACTGACACCGTAAGGATTCTGAAGGTCTACGCAAACTGACTGATAGCAAAGGAGTTTCTAGCCCCCCTCACGGCATACACAAATGTCTGTTAAAGACATAAATATTTAAAAACAACAGCTAGACTAAGAGGGTTAGCTTTCATTTTATCTAATTTGGCAAGCATTGGATACACCCACCAGAAATCATTTTATTTTGTGTAATTTAATAGCAGCTCTATTGTAGCACTGCAGCTTCTGACATACCGAAACAAATCAATGTGGCCTTTTTAAAGTTTCAGAATTAATATAGAGCTGTGTCTCAAATGCTAGATGGAAATCAGCGAAGATTAAAATCTGTCATTCACTTGTTTCCAACCTCAGCTGCAAAATTTATTTGCTTTCCTGCTTGTAATGCAGACTTTGATCCTTGTTCAAATATCACTGATTTTTTCCTTCCCTCATGTTTGGTCTGGTTCTCAGGTGAGAAATATTGGCAAAACTTGTTAGAATTACACCTGCCAACGGTAGCATACAGGCAAGCAACATGGAACTATATAAACTGTACTATGCATGCCATTTGGCTTGTTACACGTCAGAATAGTATTCCCACAGAAATCAATCTAAGATTTTAATTTATTAAATCTTTTTTTCCCCCCACTTTCTTAAAGAGATAGATGGAGACACAGCGGAGGAAGTCAGACAACATCAAATAAAACAGGTTCAGAATGGTCGTGGATGACCTTCACAATATGTGTTTTGCAATTTTGGGTGGATTAGAGGAAACTAATGATGGCTTTGAGATGAGCTTTTGGATAAAGCTCGGGAAACTCTAATCATTACAAATCCACTACTTAAAGGAACAATTCCGTATAGAACACTGCAGCTTTAAAGTATACATGTCTTCATTAAAGAATACGTCTTCATTTCTTTCCTCCTCTGAACAAGCTTATTTTGCTTTCACTTACTCTAGCCTTCTTATAGGAGCCCAGCCACCGTTTTCATTTTCTGCCCTGCCTTTTAATTTAAGGGAGCCTATTGTTTTTCAGCATCACGTTGCCATTGCGGTGCCTTCTGCGTTTGGTTTAGGACTCATAGAGTTAACAGGCTGGGGAAGAGAGAGAGGAAAAAAAAACCCACTTGCATTAAGCCTGAAGCCTGTCACCTTTTCTTGGCAATTACACTGCTAATGGCTGGGTCCCAAGCAAAGTGGCAAAGAATATCTCTTCTCACGTTCCCAACTCACAGTGCATTCCCAAATACCAGATGGTGTTTTTGGAATCCATTTCACTATGTTTGATATGACAATACTTTTGTATAATGTTAAATTATATATAACTATTTCAAATAGCCACTATCAGAACAAGGCAAGAAAAGGAATATTAGACGCAAGGAGGAAAGAGAGAAACTGAAGACTGAAGGTTCTCGTCTACTCCTGTTGTATCTGGTGTCTCAGATTTTTGTGTAATTTGAACAAAAGTGGTTCAACAGACTAGCTCTCACAACGGTATTGTGCAGAAATGGTGCTGTTTCCCTCCCAGAATTTGGTGTATATCTTAGGACACTTGCCAACTCTACAGGAGGCAAGTGCAAGATCATAAATAGTGCAGTGAAAGCAGGAGAAAAGGGGGGAAAAAACCATCATGAATAAACAAGTCTCACCGTTTTCTAAACAGTCTTTTTTCTCAAAATTTAGGGAAAAGCAAAGTGCAGAAAATTCAGCAGGGGTACATTGGTACAACTCCATTAGCTTTAGTGGAGCCATGACTGGCAGCAGCAAAGCATTTGGCCCAGATTATTTAAGTTAAGGCACCTTACATCTATGCATTAAGTCAGCTATATATCCACTGAGGGTTAGTCTAACTCATTCACCCCAAAATATCCATTACAGTTACACTGACGGACTGATAGGAGTTGGAAAACATCACTGGATACAGGTCTGCAGATTTAGTTGCATTACAGTTCATCACAGAAATACCTTGGCCATTCCTCAGGAGACAAGCAGGACCTTAACCTTAGGAGGCACTAGGGCTGTCCTGTTGGACACACTTCAAACAATTTCTGAAGAACAGGAAGAAAATGCACTACTGAGGGAAAAATGCATTCGGGATGACGACCGTCACTTCGATCTACCACTGCTGCCACTGTACCAGAATCCCATCATTCAGACACAGGTTAGTGTCGTGATTTCTAAACTGAAATTGTTTATTTTAATGTAGCCAAAAAGTTTGTTTTCTTCCGTCTCAGTTTCAGCTCAAGGCACATTTTAACAACAGCAAGCTTTCAGGATAAATGCTTACTAACAAAAACGCTTTCCAAGCTTAACTGTAACATGAATATTGAAGCTATAAGGACACAACTTCACAAGTAATTTGTCTAGTTCAATCAGCTTTTTTCCTGCATATGCTGCAAACCTGTGGTGTACACAATCCAAATGAAGGTTTCATTCATATGGCTATGCATAAGCAAATTACCACATTAGTGCTTACGTCTTACACAACAAAATACTGATTTTCCCTCTTGATTACTTATACTGCCAGCACACAGAAAAGATTATCAGCCCCTTAAAGGATCATACAGATCCAGTGACTACTACATAATTAACAATAACTTGTAGTAATGCAATTTAAGAGTCTTTTTAATGGGCATAGATGGCAGAATGTATAGCCCATCTTTCTTTGTCATCCTAGAAAAGGGGCCCCATGCGGAGCTGCTGGTTGCTGAGTGATGCTTTGTAGTCTGTACCAGACAGTTGCACAGTACCAGCTGCATTGGCAGGTAGCCGAAGTGCAAAGAGATAGCTGCCAAGCTATGCTATACAAAGGAAGCGGTGCCAGAGAGAAAGGGACCTTTGCATGAAATCACCTTTGACCCTGAAGCCAGCATGGATCCCATATTCATCAATTCCAGACAATTGCATCTTTCATTCCACCACAAACTATGATTAGAAAGGGCCCATTTGTGATAGTGATTGTTAGTTTACAGTTCCCAGAGATTGGATTATTTAATCTTTAGTTCTGTTGGCAGCAATATTTTCCCTAACCTTTTGTAATGGCACGCCAGTGATAATCTAACATATGTATATAGGGAGATGTACAGACAGGCACCTCCCGTCACCACCAAAACTGGGTGAGCAGAGAAACATGCAGAGAAAAGCACATGAGATTCGTGTTGAGTTGCAAACGTTCTGCTAATGCAGATCTTCCAGAATTTAGTCTGGAAGGTACAATCAGAGTGCAGCCGTATCTCAACTTCTGGCCGCAGAATTTGCTACAGTTCTTTCCTTTAAAAAGGAAAACTTTTGCTTTAGACAATTGAGAAATACCAGAGCTACTATTTCCAGACAAGAGCAGTTAGAACCTCAGGATTTCAGTTCCAGTTCCAGTTCCAGATTACTTTATTTCTACATGCACTGACTGCTTGTAGCTCATACAAAAAGAAGAGGAACATTAAACAAATTTCACATGTGCTCCTGAGAAAACCACGAGCAAAAGCAGCATTTGGGGGATAAGGAGGAGACAGTGCACAGCATGAAAGCAGCAGGGGAGCGTCTAGGCCTGCTCCCTGCTACTGCTCTCCTGTGTGCTTGGCTTTGACATGGCAAGTCCTATTGAAATCAGTGCAAGTGCTCCCAAGGTGCACATGTATGTCAGCAACTTCAAGACTGGCATCTTAGCAAATGGGTCTGGAGCAGCCAACTCACCTCGAGCTTTGCACAGCACTTCCTTGAGAAATAAAACAACTTGTTGGCATAATCAGCAGGCAGGGATAGAACATAAGATGTCTGAGAATATAACTTTTAGCAATGGCTTTCCATTGAATGCAGCAGAAAAAGAGTAAAACCCCCCAGCAGAATCAAATTATAATTGGACTGGAAAGAAAAGGGGGAAAACAACAACAACAAAACAAAGCGCATCTATAAAACTTGTATGAAAATCCTTTTTTGTTCTGACCCTTGTCTAATCCTAGAGGTGTCAGCTGAAGGGAAAAAATGCTTCTACCTGAAGGCTGGCCGTATTGTGCTGCACCTGACTTCTGGCTCGCCTGCGAGACCGTCTGTTCTTTATTTTCACTCTGTATGAAGCTAATGGAATTTGCAGTTGATTAACCTCAAATCTGGAGTAATGATCCAGCCTGGGACTGCAGCTGGCAATGCTGGGGCTATTTGTACTTCTTAACTGAGTAAGACAGCAACAAGTCTAATGGCACAAAGGTAAAGAACCCAGGCAGAGAGGTAAATGTCAGAAGTGCATTAAAGTACTTGGGAATATAACTTCTGAGAGCATGGACAATTTTTCCCCTCTCAGTAAAGGGGTGGGAGTACCAGCTCTTATGGAAATTAATCAGAGATAATATAATAAAAAGTATATGGCTGCACTTATTCCATGTTATTCTACAGGGGACAATCAAGGCAACAGATTTACCCTTTCTGCAAACCAAATCCCTACATTAGAAAAAGGTCAGCCACTGAGGAACAGCCTCTGTGCAAAATTTAGGAGACAGAGTCCTAAAACTCATCTACAACTTCTGCTCATATGAGCGAAAGTAAAGCCTTCATAAGATCAATGCCACAAAATAGAATTTGCAGTAGTTTTACACTGTGTTATTTGTATTTATTTGCACAAACCTATTATTCTGTCTGAAATATGTGAAATGGCAGCTGAATGGCTGCAGATAAACACCACGAGCAAGCAATTCAAGCTTTTTTCTTAATAGATTCTTTGCTGTTTTTCCTTCACAATTGTTCAAAGCTTCAATGAACAGAATTACACAAATGTGCACCAAACCTCAGAACTAATTTAGTTTAGCAAGTGCTTCACACATCTTCGTTTACTGAACAATGTTACTTTCAAATCATGACAACATTCTTCCTTCCTTGCCTCATGACTAATACAGTGTTATTCAAGCCATTCCTCTTCAGACACTTCAGATCTTTACAATTTTTTTTTTTTTTCCCCTAGCATTACCACCTGATTTTTAATTAAAATCAAACTGAGGAAGTTCCTTCCACAGATGTAAATCCCAAAGCCCCAGGCCAGTGACAGTTGCTACAGAAAACGGCTTTGTGCAGCTTCCCTCCTGCAGCATCATTTGGAAAAGAAACTTCTTCAATGAGTTAGAGCACAGGGCTGGGCTGAGTAGGGAGCTCTGATGCTGTTCACCGGATAAATAATTATTAATGTGATGTAGTGAAAACAGGTTTTCATTCTGAGAAAGATCACTCTTTCCATCCTATACAGAACTCATCAAATCAGTGACTACCAGTGGACTTTACTAACACTGCATTACTGTCTGTATTTTATTTATATATCGTGCATGTAAATATACATGTGCACACACACACACTGTGTGTACTATATGTCAACAACTAATCAAAAGTTGTTTGCCCACAAGCATATGTGAAAAATTCATCTAAATAATTGTACATTTAATTTTTAATGAAATCCCAGTAATCCACTCATTCTACCGAATTCCTACTTAATATGGAACAGCAACATACAAGGGACTGGAAAGACACACAGATCTCTCTGTCTTACACAGACTGAGCATACATACCACCAGCCTTCCCCCGTCAGGTTTTATTATATTATTATCTTGATTTCGAGAGTGCAGTTCAGCGATTAATCACTGAACACTGCTCTTACTTGTGCTCAGAGCAAATGCCTTATAAGTAACCCATAGTGTTTGGCTTAAAGGCAATATAAAAATCAGCAATAAATAAACAGTAAGAACAGACTGCTGCTAGATGGAAAGGCTCCACAGCCTGTTAGGTCTTCCCTGTTTTTAACTTCTCTAATTCTGCAGAAACTTATGTTCATGAAGTAATTTTTTAATAAAACAATGTATTACAATTACAGTACCTCCCTTCTGATAACGTTGAAAACCCACTAATTAACATCTAACACCCTTTTTGAGGTGAGTTTTAATCTACTCCATAGATGGGGAAGCTGAGACATAAAGAAGCTAAAGCAGTAGATTTGGCAGAACTCTACAGAAACCAAGGGAAACACATTGCATATCTGCACAGACTGTAGCAGGCACCTGCATTTTGCAGGTGCAAACACCTTCAGCATACAAATAACAATCCTATATCATGCTCACACGCACCCGCCCTGGAACGTGCACCCAGAAAACTGATTAGAACAAAGGAATTTGCAAGCATGAACACATACATGGAAGTACAGGTGTTTGATTATTTCAATCCAAAGCACATGAACAGATGTTTGCATCAAATTGAAATTGTCACCATCCTCAAAACTCTGCAGCTCTGTCATTCCCCACTTATTGGTCTGTTTATTTCTCATATTCCAGAAGGCCTCATCTCACACTGTATTTCATGGTACAACTTCCACTCGTTTGGTCTCCAGTCCCTTCTCCTGTCAAAAGGGAAAATGAAAATTCCCAGCCCATCGATCTTTCCATTACTAGGCACCCAATCATTCACTTTTTGCCTAGATAAATATTTCCAGTATATCATAGTTAAGGTTTTACTGTTCCCAGTATACCTGCACACTACTGGTATATCTCATTTTTGAAGCAGGATCAATTTTCAAGCAGGACAAGTCCCATAATCAAACCAGATATGCTAAGAGACAAGTAGCAGAGAGGTGGACCGCACCATGCAAAGATAGGAACAACTGATGAAAGGAACATGAAAGGGAGAGAAAGTGAAAATACTGCAAGGGCATGTGGTTCTGGAGGTTAATGTGCTGTGAAACCCCTGACTTTGTCAAACTGCAGGTGAGAGACACCAGGATGCAAGGCCGCAGGTTGTGATGCACAACTGTGCTTTAGACATCTGAATCCAGCACCACAGGGGTGCTTTGTCAGCCTGGGATCCTCTCTTTTTCATGTTTTCCTTTTTCAGTTTTCGCCAGAGTTTACAGCAGAGTCCCTTAAAATACTAAAATACTACACTGAGCAGATGCAGTCAAAAGTGGCAGCGCTGCTGACTGGGGGGACATCTCATGAAGTTGGCATGGAGCCTTGTTTTGTTCAGCCAGTGCTGTCATCCTATGACTCTTTGGCTTCCTGCTATGGAGTTGCCTCAGCGCAGAAGAGTTTGAGCAAATGAGCTCCTAATCTGCAATTCAAACCGTGCCTGTGCTTCTGAAGAGGGGAAAATAAACCCAAGTTGTCTGTCTGTGCAGCGGTCCAGTTACTGGAGGACAACAGCAGTTGGTAGCCCATATGTCACTGAACCGGATTTTAAGTAATGAAAAAGAAAACTTCAAAGCAAGATCTGAAGGACAGCAAGAAAAAAATCTTGTGATTAACTGCCTTTATACAGGTGTGATCTCTTTGCTGCTCTTCATAATGCTGGAAAACACATTTGCAAGCCCTTCCTTTCTTTCCTTCCTTTCCTTCCTTTCCTTTCTTTCCTTCCTTTCCTTTCTTTCTTTCCTTCCTTCCTTCCTTCCTTCCTTCTCATCCTTTACAGTACCTGTGTTGTACAACCACGCTTTTGGCCAATTCTCCTCTTCAGACTTTCTCATCTTGCCACAAACTTACATCAGAAATCAGCTAATGTCCTTGCTTGCCTGGCCTTCATTGAGGGTTTCTCATTACTTTAGGCCTATGTTCTCTTCCTACATGCTCACATGCTTCTGCGAAAGGTATTCCCCATTTTTTTTTTTCTTGGGAGGCTCTTAGAAAACTTCATTATGAATGAAAAGAACGGGTGTCTATAGAAATGCTATAATGGTCTAAAGTGAAAAAAAAAAAAAAAAAAAAGTGACTGTAAAGAGACATGTTTTCTCCAGAGATTTTCAGCTCTACCTCGAGCCATAAAAATAAGTTTTACCCTATAAAATTAGGTAAAGCAGTTAGAATTCAAAAGAAAGTTATCATTTACTTTTATGAATAATTTTTTACAATTTTAGTTTTTCAACATTAGGGAATTCTTTGGGTGCAATATATAATTTCTTACACTAAAACTTCCTTCAGTGAATATGGCAGACGGGCAGCATGATCTTTTAAGCCTCATTTCCTTGGGAAATCTGGATAAAAGGAGAGGAAGTAACAAGTCTTAATGCAATGCTTATAAGCATTGCAATTTATATAAGCTGTAATTTCTCATTACAGTGACATTCTCTCCCGGTGACAAGGCACAAACTGAAGCACTGGGCACAAACTGAAACACAGGAAGCTCCATTTGACCATTAGGAAATGCTTCTTTCCTCTGAGAGGATGGCCAAGCACAGGCTGCCCAGCAGCGGTGGACTTTCTCCCTTGGAGATCTCCAGGAGCTGCCTGGACATGGGCCTGGCACCCTGCTCTGCATGGCCCAGCTTGGGCAGGGATGGGATCAGACAGACCCAGAGATCCTTTCCCACTTCAACCTGTCTGTGATTCTGTGGTAACTTACAAGCAAAGAGCATCAGTTAATTTGATTTTTACTTCTGGTAGTTTACAACCCTTAAAAATTTATTCTTGTTCTGCTGATGTAAAATCCTTGGTGAATCACCTTTCTACAACTGCACTAAATAACCCACACTTAACATACACCTCTTAATCAAATCAGAGAAAAAATTTTTAGTCAAAAGAATGCTGGCAAACAGAAATGCATAGGCACATTGTTTCTATTTGTTCCTGGGAGTAAAATAAGTCTTAACTGAATCAACAATCAAATGGAGCAGTTTTTCTTCTTTCTTATTGAATATAAGAGGTTAATTTGGGTCACTTTTTGTGTTTCCTTTAGGTAAATCATTAAGCCGTGCTCCTCTTCCTATTTCTGTTACACCAGTAAAGACAACCACTTCTGAACATTAGCACATTTCCATGCAGCATCAGGCCCATTTGCTCCAGCACAACTGAATTCTAAATAAACAAAACAAAACAAAACAAAAAACCACATACAGAAAAACTTCCCTCTGAGATACTCACAAACTCTCAAAAGTCTGTTTGTGACCACGTACACAGAGCATCTTTTGAGTTATTCAAGTTTAAAGTAAAGGTCTCTGTGGCTTATCCAGGAGCACTGAATTCCCACACTGCTCCTATTTTGTGTATGTGATTCCAATTGGGCTGTGAAATTAATATAGTTGTTTGTGTACATCAAGGGCAACCTGCACTCATTTGAAAGCAAGGGCACTGCAATTATTGGTAGTAAAAGTCTACAAGCTTATAGTGCCATCTGTACTATCCAACACTCCCACCCATATCTAGTTGTATTGCTAACTTTGTGTTTCACAGCCTCTGAAGAGAAAAAACAACCACCAAAGAACAAGACATGCTTATGGAGGCAAAATATTTTGAGTCTCACTCCATTAGCCAGTGCTTTTATTTCATCTGTTCTAATGACTTTTCAGCTTATTGAGCCAGTAATCTACTGTATGGAAAATAGATCCAGAGATTTTCGTCATAATGATTCTAAATTCACAGACCTCTGTGAAGATGATCTGTTCTGGGTTTGTATGCTCCAAAGGTACCTCAGTCGGATCAGCTCCTGCTGCTCTGAGCGTTGTTGTATTCCTTGGGAATGTGGCAGGGCCCGGGCTGAGACTGGATAAAGTGTGAGAGTATTGCATGTGTAAATTGTGTGTATGTGCATGTAAAAGGCTCCAGTATTTGTGATGAATAATGTAATTATTACTGGATAAATCCTGCAGTACATGCATAAGAGAAGTTCCTAGGGAAATTGATGGAAATAGCAATTGAAGTTCTCATCAAGTAAAAACATGCAATTAAGAACTAGCATTTCTTTGTTGATTTGGAAGACAAACACAACTTGATTCATCCTGAAATCATCTTTAAATATTAATTAGTGTCAGTGGTCACATCTGAGTGCAGTCACATCAGAGAGGAGTGAAGCTCTCCTCTAGCAGCACAGCAAGACTCTTCATGCTGGGGTTAGAACTCAGGGAACATCTCAATAAGCCGAAAACGTTACCTTTCTCCTTTCATCCAGAGGTAGAGAAAGCAGATATTTACATCCTTACAAGTTTAGATTGATTTTCGTTCTTACAGAAAACACTTGTACTTTAGCAGCAAAACGTCTCAGAATATTCTTTTATTTTATTTTCACATTTGATTTCCCTAACAGTTGAGGGCTTGTTTAATGCACGAGTAGCACACTACCAGAATGCCTCAGAAGCATCCTCATCAATTTAAAGATCCAGTGCTGACGTTTAAACTCATGTGTATGATCAGCCTTGCAATCTTTGGTTTCAGATCAGAGAGTGTTAGACTTTTCAAGGCCACACCTATTTTTTTTTCTTCATGGTCAAGCATTCACCAAAGTTTTGATACTTCAGAACTCAACCCAAAGCTGATTAAGAATTAAAAGGATGGCAAATGGCAAGTGATAGCAGAGAGGTACCTTAGGTATAGCACAGCTTCAGATTAGAAGTCCATAAGATAGTTGGAAAAGTAATAATATGATCAGGAGGATCTATCAAAATAATTTCACAGCCAGACACAACAGCAGGTTCTGGAAACAATGTATGAACATCACCAGAGAGATTGAGCAAGTCCCTGAGGGCAAAGAGAAGTGCTCTTCCTTCTCCTCCTGCTCAGAATGCTGTCTGTGCAGCATCCTTCTGCCCTCCGGACGCCAACAGGGACAGCAGAGCCCCGGCTCCTGGCTCACAGGATAGCACCACAAGTCCTGATGAAGCTTTTGGGACAGCTGCCTTTTCTCCGTGGCCGTTCCTCAGGGTGTGCTATGGCTGTGCCATCGCGTTACAACAAACCAGGAAGTTCTCGAGGGGTTGAACAAGGGTTAACGTGGCGCATTCTCTTCTTACTAAAATGATGTCATTTCCCTCCCCTTTCCTGAAAGTATCTCTTGCTTGGTTGTTTACATACTAAAGTTAATTTAAAATATATAGTATAAATCTGAATTCTTTAAAAAACAAAGCACATTTTCATATCTGAAGAGATTTATATACATTTAGATTAAATGTATGGTGTTTCAGTGCTACAAAAAAGCATTGTGGAGTTTTTTTTGCCACAAACTACCCTTCTCTCATTTTTCATACTTTCTCCAGAAGAATAAAGATTAAGAAAACAGAAGTACCAATACATTGTAGAAATTGTCCCAATGAGTTTCTAATCCAGTGTCAGTTACACAGGACTGATAAGTAAAGGAAGTTCAACCAGACAGTTTAATCCTCCAATTTCCTGTCTTCTAATCAGCCACTGACTCCTCTGGCTTTAAATTAGAAACATCCATGGCAATATTCAGGACAGGTGAAGGAAAAAAGAGTGGAAAACAACTAGGGCAAATGTTTGTAGGCATAAGGAGGACATACACAGAAAATGAAGACGTTATAAAGTAGTGAAAGTGTGTAGAACGAAGCACTGAACGTAAGCACTAAAGTTATATATGGAATTTAGCAACTCTGCCAGGGAAGGAATATTTTAATTAAAGCATTTATGCAGTGGTTGAGCAGTGTGTGAGCATACAAGAATTACTGCATAAAACAAGGAAAATCCATGCTACAATGCTGCACTTTGGAGCACTTTATTATTTTGATAGAGGCAGGTCCAGGATAAGAATAAATACAAGTATGCTTTTTAACATACCGTAAATGATAAGCACAAATCAGCAAAGCCACAAACAGCACAACAGCACGAGGTGATTATCATGATAAACTTCTATGAGAGTATGTAAATGCATTCATGTATAGATGTGTTCAGTGATTTAAATAATAAATGCTACTTTTGAGTGTTTCTTGCTTCTGGTCTTTCTTGGCTTTCATAGCACTAACTAGCCTTCCATATGACAAAGTTGAGTACTTACTAGATGTGCCATTTTTTTTAATCTCATTTGTAATAAAATTTATAGTGAGGATTCCATTAGTTCTTAATTGAGAGAAATGCCACTAACAGTTTGGAATTGCTCATGACCCGAGCAAGTTCAGTTATTCCTCTAAATATTTTGCACAGCGGCGTGAGAGAAAAAAAGTGATTTCAGAGAAAAGAATGATATAAGGTTAAAAACGTTCAAACAAAATGACCACAAGTCCAGCCCTGTATCTTTAATAAACTACCTTTTAACTTACGGCGTCTAATTAAAATAAAGGTCTATATACTGAAATGTGGATTGATAGTTTGATAATAGAACTCAAAAAGAGTTATTTTGGCAAATGTCTGAAAGATCTGCTTTAATGGTCATGTTCAGCAACAGCAGTTTGCATGCTAACTCATACTTGGAGTCATCCAAAATACCTTATTTATTAATAAGTGGTTTTCTTTTTTTTTTTCTTTTTTTTTTTGGCAGACACTTCCACAACAGAAAGCAGTTTGGGGTTTGGGTCTTGAAGCTGCCTGGGCTGAGATTCTCAAACTGTGAGTGGCTCCCAGGCACTCAGGGGGTGAACCTGGCTCACTCTGCTCCTCTAAACAGTGACTCCAGGCTGACAGCAGTGCAATGCTGAGCAGAATTGGGCCCAGGGTCTTTACTTTTGCCTTGCCATTCAGAATTTTCTACCAGTTATACGTTTGCTACGTGTGTATTCTAATAACCTGGCGCAGAAGAAATTTGAAGACCAGCCCTTATTGAACATATATGAAAGTCACATCACAACGTCATATAGCCTTGCTAGAGCAAATAATTTAAAAAAAAAATAATCAGCTTGAGATAAATGTTTATAAAAGTAGCACAGCTGCACATATTTGTTACAAATGCAAGACAGTACTGAAACTTTCTTAGGACTAACCCTTTAGTGTCTCTATGACAGCCCCAAATTTAAATAAAAAGTGCCAAAATTATGATTTTTTTTGCAACAAATCAATTCTTGTCACATCTTCAGGCTGTTATATTGCTTAGAGTATTTGCTACTGTATCTAAAAATATGTAGATATTCCTTCCCATGCATATTTACAGCATTTTGGGAAGTTTTCTGCTAAAACACCACATTACAATATAGTCAAATAATAACTGTTTGTCATTTTTTTTATTACAGCATGAGGAAAAATAGATTAGATATCAGAAGAATGCCTTAAAACTGTGGTGAGAAAGGCAATTACTGTTAAAATGCACAAATCCTGTGGGTTCTTTTGAAGCAGTTTGGAACATTAGTAACTGTCTGCAAGAAAGAAAAATAGCATTTTTGTTTTACTATGGCATCTTGCTACTTTGGCAAGTAAGATAAAATATATTAGCCATTCCATCAGATGGCTTGAGAAAAAAACTAACTGCGATCAGGCAAAACGAATTAGAGAAGCATTAATAAAGATTACCAGCAAAAGAAAATAAGGTCAAAATTAGAACTCTGCATTTTAAAGCCACCTCTCAAAAATGCAAGCTGCTTTGCCCAACGATAAAATCCATTCATTTTCCTAATCATGCAATCTACCAATCTCCATTATCTCCAGCTAGCTAGCTATAAACATGCTATAGACCAGAGTGAAAGAGGGAGAGTGTGAGGTTGAGAGACGGAGAGAGAGAGAGAGAGAAAGAAAGAGATTACTACACCCAGCCTTTTATAAAGCCGTTTCTTTCATTATAACAGGTCTTTTCATCAAAATGACACAGAACCTTTAAATTTGGGCATAATAGTCCAGTACAGTACACAGCTATAGCTTAAACGTGATTTAGAACCTGCTCCAGAAAGAAAACAAACTCCCTCGTTTGACACACAAATTGTTTACGATTCATTAAAAAGCAAAATTGCATATCACAGTGCTGGCAGCTGAGTCCATATGGGTGCAAGGGGTATTCACTCATCTCTTTGTATGCTGGCAGTACCAAACTGAAGTTTAGCACTATGCAGCTGAGATTTTGTGCAGCCAGACGATGCATGAGGTAATTTTAAAAGCTTTATTTGTCTTTAAAACATTAAGATTGGCTCTCTAGCTAACTTTTGATTAAAAGAACGTAGCAAATGTGAAGAGGTTTGGGGGTAAGGAAAATAAGATATATCTACTTTTTGTTGTACGTTTTAGATTCACAGACTGCATGAAAAACTGCTTATTACTCCATCAATAATTGAAACTTTGTATGAAAATTATTTGCAATTAACGCATCTATTGTAAAGAGCTTGAATTATTCATTTTGGTTAAAAATAACATCTCTTTCATCTGGCGCAACTCCTACCACAAAAACAAGGCTATTTTAGTGGGGGTTTTGTTCTCTTAGAAAATAAATGGTGTGACGTTCAAGTTTAAGAAGAACTTTTCGGCAATGTTTAATCTAAACAACAGCATGTGTGGTTATAAAACTGTTTATTTTTAGGCAAGTGCATTACTAAATGTTTCCATCTTTTTTACATATTATATTCACGGTACTAAAACATCTGTGAAATAAATGTGACCGAAATGAAACTTCCTCGGGTCCTTTCTAAAGGGTGACAATAACTGCCTAGTAGCATTCGAGGATATTATTAAATAATAAACATTGACATACCTCATCATAAAAGCAGCCGATAGAGAATAAAGGAGGAGCGGTAATAAAATATACAGATAGATAAGAATAAGGCAAAATCACAGCACGAGATAAACGGTGGGGCTAAAACAGGCAGTCTAAAACTTTGCTTTGAAAATGATAACTGAGAATCAATAGACTTATTTACAGGGGTTTAACAAGCTAAAAAAAGTCACATGAATAGTCAACAGTTTATATGCATGCAAATACCCCTTCCCCCTCCAACTTCCCCTGGCAGAAAGTCTAATTGGAAAATCAGTACTATAAGAAAGTGGTTAGCCTCCTCTATCCTTGTTAACCAAAAGCTGCATGTTACATTTCTCTGGCAACCGCTGGCAAACCTCTAATAGCCGGTTAAAAAATTAAGACTTTAGACAAAACAAAACTGACAAACCCGAGCCCAAACACCTTTAAATACAAGCCACATGATATACACAATGGCCACCACCAAGCTGCAGAATAAAAACCTTCCGGATCTCACTTTTAAAAGTCTTTCAAGTCCTCAGAGGTCTTAAACTTTCCAAATGATACCAAAATTGGTCCGGGGCGGCGAGGGGGAGGGAGAGACCCGGCTTGTTTCAGCGTATCATACAATGAAAGTGATCATGCCTTGTTTTGTAATTCCACTCGCCGGTCCTTTTTTAACTGATATCTATGTGAAACGAGCTGAGGTTCACGGTCCAGTTAGGAGCGGATAATACATTCATTGTCCTGGCAGCAAACTTTTCCTCTCACTGGAAGAATTCACGCTTGCCACAAGAATAATAATTACAGAAAACTAAAAATGCGCTGCTAACGAATTAATCCCTAACGGACAACACGCTAACGAGGGCAGTAATGATTTGAGGACTCTCTTCCTCGCAACAGGACTTGCATCTTCTGCCACAATGGGCTATTGTACATCCTCCCAACTCACCCTACCTCTTATAGATTCAAGATGTCAAAGGTTGTCTGGCCCGGCTGACCATGACATGCTAGTTAACTCGTTCTACGGAGCACGTTGGGACTTTATTGAAACTTTAATTGCGCCCCAAAGCAGTCTGAGCTGGGCTCAGTGGGATCTGTGACACATGGCTCCAGGTCAGCGCAGCCCCGTAACCTGTTCTCACGTAAACAAGCGGAGGGAGCAGTGAGAGCGGGGTCTGTGGCAGCACCTCGCAAAACGCGCTCCCCGCACACGTGATGGTTTTACACCACGACACTCCCGCACCGGTCCAGGCTTTTACAGCCCCCGACTCGCTCTGCAGCGGAATGAACTTTCCACCTCCCCTCTTTACAAAATATTGCACGGTAAAAAACACACATGCACACGGACGCTTGAAAGCAGCAGATAAAGTAAAACAAAGTGAGCGCTAGGCAGCCGGCTGTGACAAGTTACTCTGCACAAGGCTTTTGCAAACTACTTCTTTGCATGTTTTTTTTTTTTTTTTTTTTTTTTTTTTTCTGCTCTTTAAGGAGAATTGAAAAAGCTTCCCTGTGGAAACTGCTGTGCACATTAACGGTCTCCTGTTACACAGGGGAAAGCACACAAGTGGGACAAGTGTGAGGCTGCTCTACTGAAGAGTGTGAAAAAAATCAAATGTTAATTTGATAAATGTGAGGTCTGGGACATTTTGTCAAAGAGGGAGGGAAAGTAGAAAAGGGAGAAAAAAAAAGCAGCCCTGCTGCCAACTCACCATCCACCAAGTTCTGGCCGAGATGTCGTAGCAGAGCTGCCATTTGATGGAGCCGTCGGAGGTTTTCCCTGCCATTATGCTGTCAGCAAGCTTCATCTGATGCTAACTCACGGGAGATAAGACACCTAATTGAGAAAACATTTGCACTGGCATGTTGGGCAACATGTAGCCCGGTCCATACCATATGGAATCATGGGTAAAAAAAAAAAATCTCCTTGACAATGAACCAATCTCTCACAGACCCAGTGGCAAGGTGAAGTGGAGATGAAAAGTCATCTGCTCCCAGCACTGTCTTCTCCTCTCTCTCGCTCCCTCTCTCTCCCCCTCTCTCTCTCTCTTTTTTTTTTTTTTTTTAAATAAGAACCCACTGCTCAACATCAAAGAGAGGCGGTCAAAATTAGGGCTTCATCACTCAGATGATTTTGGTCTGCAAGGTTTTTCTTTCCTTTCCTCCTTTTCCTTTTTTTAAGAAGAATAAAGAGATTTAATAGGACAAAGGCAGGTAGTGGACTGCGGAGGGAGATCGCCACAGGCTATTAGCCTAAAATTTCTGCTTGACAGATGGAACTGCTTAGAGACTATCATGCAATGTTTTGGGTATTTTTTTTCCTTTTTTTTTTTTGTGTGTGTGTGTGTGTTAAAAAAGAGTTTCAGTCTGATTCAGTATCTGTTTATCGCAGCTACTTTTGTCATGTATGTGAGCGGGCAAAAAAAAAAAAAAGACTGAGCAAAAAATAATTGCATCTCTTTCGTTCTTTCATAACTATGCATATAATCATTTAACCAAAACAAAAGTAGAAACTGATCAAGTTTATTTCTTGATTGAGAGGAGCTTTCTGAAGAAACCAATTGCTCTTTTTTTTTTTTTTTTTTTTAATAAAGGAGACAGAAAAGTTTTGGCTCTTTGTTTCTTCTTGATTTTAGATACCAGAACTTATTATTTTAAATGAATGACTTTTCATAAGAAGGTTCAAATGGCAAAAGTGCTCCATAAGAACTAAACTATTCCCTTCTTGTCTTTTTAAAAAACATATATGTTTAATATATTTTTTAATCTATTTTTGCTACTGTATATTTTAAAACTTGTTTTCAACGTTACACTTCTTAACACTGGGTAATAACCACCCAAAGCCTCGCAGAGGTTTGTTCCTTCCTCCCACAAAGCACAGTGCTCTCTACAAGGTTCGTTGTGCAAATGAGGAATTGACAGATCACTTGGAAAAAAGACAACTCCACAATAAACAGTTCTGAAATGTTACAAAAACCTGGTAATGCTCTGTAATAAAGCCCCTTCCTGGAAAATCATCTACAAGACAATTATGTGCTCTCCCACCTCTGGTGGGGCACTGTAAAACAAAAGTATGACTTTATGACAGCTGAGCATTAAAGAGGCAACAAGCACTTTCCATTTGCAGCGCCCGGCTGGCGCGCAGGGAGCGAGGGATGCCCAGCTCTGCCAGCCCTGGGGAGCACAGAGCACAGCACTTCGACCTCTGCAGCAGCGCCTTTCCTCAAGTGCTCAACAGAATCAACTTCTGCACCGGCAAGGAGACTCACCCGGAACACTTCCTAGGTCTGTGAGCTGGGGCTGATACAACTCACTCCCTCAAAGAGCCACATTCTGCAAATCTTTTGTGATTTGCATGCAAAAGGAAAATGCATCAAAAATATCCACTCTATTTTAAACAATATCTATTTCTGTTTGTATCATAAAAGGAAGCTCGTGGGCGCACAATTCTTCATTTGATTGTTTGTGTGCTATCAATTGTTTAACTATTTGGCTGCAGCGAAGTTGTAATTCCAGGCGGCACAGATCACAAAACCATCATTCAGTACAGGACAGAACCAACTTTCATCGAGCTTCAAAACTACCTTCAGATTTCTGTGATGCGTGAGATAAGCAAATGACTTAAGCATAAAGTACAAAGTGCTAACATAACATTCAGGGATTAGTTTTTGGTTTTGCCCTGACTTTATCTATGGAGGCTGCACAGAAGAATAACATTAGAGCATACTCTATGCAACTACTTCACATCCCATCCCAGTTTTTTGTGTTTTTTGGTTGTTTTTTTTTTGTTTTTTTTTTTTTAATTTTTTTGGCTTTGGATAGCAGGTCACTGCTATTTACAGTAACGGTCTGACTAGCATGGGAAGTGTTAAGTTTTAGTCAGCATCCATAAAAAACCTTAGAGTCTGTGCCAGGAACTGTCCTCACACTGGCCGGCCAAAGCATTTACCGTCTTCTCTTACTCCAGACACATCAGAGCTACCTGTCCTGTGTGGCTGCTGCTTACTGCAAAAGCTCCCTCGCAGTAATCATACAAAATAAAAGTAAAAAGCTTAAGTCACAACCAGCCTTTGCCCAAGCGTCAAATTCAATTTTATGTCACTGTATTTGCTCCAGCCTCTCTAAACAAACAACTTACCCACCCTACTTATAATTTATTCAGTATTTTATAGCCAGTTGTGTGGTGTGCCTTCCCTGTCAAGTTCTGATGAATCTCTGTTCGGTCTATATGGCTTTCCACTGATGAAGTCTGATGAAGTTATAGATCTACTGACAAACTTTCTCTTGATTGCTCTATTAACCACTGCTTTGAGAGTACTTAGGTCTGCCTATACCAATACGTTACTTGGTTTCAGAATATTAATTAAAAGCACACTGAATAAACAGTTTTTCAGAAGAGCATACACTTTTCAGCTTATGAATGACAGAAGCATGAAACCATTTCCTTCCTGATAGTGTAGCACTTATGTGCAAAGAAATGAGGAGTGCTGTTGGTTAACTGTGTTTTAAATTCAGAACAATTAGGTGCAGTTAACTTTGCCATTGTTCTTTCCGATGCTGAGGATGGTGGGTTCTTACCCATGGAGCAATTATTCCTTTCATAAGCTGCTGTTGTTAATAGCATTAAAACGAGATTAAATACAACATGTTAAATATTGCAATTATTGTGGAAAATAAAATTATTTGGTGAGCATAATGGGGAGCAAATCAAGCATTTAACATGATCCAGGAAATGCTACTCCAAACAATTGCATTTGTTTTATGCAATTTTTCCCCTTTGATTGCTGACAGATGCCGTTTTGGAAACAAACATCTAAGTAGTTTTCCTTCAATCAGGAAAAAAACCACACACCAGAAAATGGCTACATGTTTTGAATTTAACTCTTGTCAATCAGCATTCTGCACAACACTCACTGTGAATAGTACTAGGACAAAACGATGCCTTCCAACGACTAATAAGCCACGAAGATGTGAGTTTCTAAATCAGATCTGATCTGATAAAAGAAAAAGCTTTCACGATGCATGGACATTCATGCAGACACAGCTGCAAAATATAAATGCCTGCAATCTACGAATGATACTTCAAGTTGGAAATGTTAGGTATATGTGTTTTTGGGCTACGGGGGAAGAGATTTGTTTTCCGACAGCTTTAGGCCTGAAGCAACAAATTCACATACTTGCCAGTTACTTTCTGACTTCCTCCTAGAGAAGTGGCCAACTATCCACAAATAAATGTGCTTATTTGCTGAGCAGACCTACCTAACGCGGCACAAACAGCACAAGCATGCCTCCCTGCATCTGCCCTCGGCAGCACATTTGGGTGAGATCATTGTTGCTATCAAGTGTTGTATCAAGGAACGAATGCTAAAAAAGGCCAATAACATATATATATTAATTCAGATGACTCTATCAAGCTGGCATTTTACAGTCTACTGGAAACTGAATGCATGAGAGCATTAGAAGCGTTGGCATAGCGGATGCTTTCTCCAAATGTTGGCTTGTACTATTCATGTTAGTAAAAGAAACCCAGCAGAACAGTGCATAGCTCCCAGTACCAGACACAGCTTTAGGATGTCAGTACTCTTTACTAGAATATCTATTAACAGCACTGTACCTACTGTTCATTAACACTTTTTTTTATTCCCTTTACCCTCCCTTATTTCTGCAGCGGGAATTGCTTAGGACTTTTTTGGAAGACTACAACTGTATGATTTTAGATCTGTTCCTAATTTGGAAGGCATTTTCCTTGGGAAGCCAGTACTTAGATGAGTTACGAAGCGGATTTCCTTATCTCGAACAGTGACAATTAGTTCAAGTGCCACGTGAGAGCAGGCAGTCGATTTTTGGACAGCCTCTGAACTAATGCAAAGTTGCTGACAATGAATGCATGTTCCAGCTTTTGGAAATCCTATAATCCTGGCTTCAATCAAGAGGATCTGCTGTTGCTGAAGGCGTAAACAAGAGGAGAAGCAGTATGTGACCACTGCACCTTCAAGGATTTTTGAACCAACAGTAAAGCTTCTGCTGGGCACTTGAGGTGACACACACATTTTGGATTATCTTACTGAACCCAGGGAAAAAAGTTCTTTCCCCTCCCCAGGAAAGTTGTCTTTGGTCTTTGCATTTCCCCAGTAGCTCTGTTGTATGTAATTCCCTGTATTTTCCCCTCACTACTCTGATTTGCTTCCTGCCATCTGCATCCCCTGTTTTGCCTCATCTGTAACAAGCACTGAGACCTGCTTCTGGCAGTATGGACACACGGACATCAAAGATGATGCTGTGACTTCATGTCTGAAGAAAACAGGAGAAGGAGCAGCTGAAAGGAGTGAAGGAGAAAGAATGACACACAAACATTTCAAATAAAAAATTCTTCTCTATCAACCTGAAATCTAAAGGAACACAAAACAGTTGTACTTTGCAGTTTAAATATAACCAACCATTTCCTACTCTGTGGCCATAACTCAATGGCGCAGCTCAGCATGCTCTTCAGCTGAGAGGCACCAGCCCTAACAGGGTGTTCTCTGCTGGCTCCAGGCTGTGGGACAGCCTCATTGGGAGGAAAGGCTTAATGCTCATACGTGGGAGAAGCCTTCAGAGGGAAAGAAGGACTTCTGCCCCAGAAATAAATAAATACGTATTTTAAGTCAATGCAAATTCATAGTAAGCAAAAGTATAAATCTAAATTACAACATTTGCTTTGATGCTGCTGGATCAAAGCTATTACTACCCTACTTAGCTGGGAATGCAGGATGTTTCCTTTACAACCTGAACTATTTATTTTAGCTCTGACATAACAGGGCATTTAGAAGATACAGGTTTCCTACCAGCTCCAGAGCCACAGTAAAACTCTAATAGTAAAATTCATAACTTGTAGGATAGGAGCTCAAGAAAACTAAAAGGTTAATATATTCTAACTAGATGTTGGGTATAGAATGTCAGATCTGTCAAATTTCATTACAGTTTGCTGCTCAATGAAAAAGATTTGATTTCTTTTGCCACTGTCCTACTATGTTCAAGTCACACAGTGCCAGCAGCAACCAGCCAACGACCACAGGCTGGCACTGAGCAGGCCCGAGTGGGAAGCCAGCCGCAAGGACCATCTGTTTCCGATTTCTAGCGAAGCCAAGATGTGCAGTGAAGTGCATTCCATTCACTCAGCCAGCCTTCTCCCTGCTCAAGTTATTAGTGTTACAAGTGAAATTATCTTTTCCAAACAGCGGGGGAGCTATAATCCTTATGGAACAAGACTTCAAAAAAAGGAAAAAAGGGGGGAAAAAATAGGACAGAGATATGCCCCCTCAACACCCTCCCTCCCTGATTCAAAGACATTTTGTTCAAGTTGTTGATGACAGTTTGTAAATTTAATTGCCATATTCATGAGTTTTATCATTTTAAGATATCTTATTAAAAACTATATTCTCTAAAGCAAGAATGCGTGTATTTGTTCATGGAATCTAATGCAGTAACTCATTCAAATGTATTTAGAGTGCTCATTTATGAATAAAGTTAAAAATGACAAGATGAATGCTCATTTAAGTCTCTCTAACATTAAGTGCCTTGAAAAACATTTTAAGTATAATCTGAAGTGAGAATGCATAAACAACACTAATTACATGCTACTTACATTGTTTCAATATGTAATGCATATGTTTAACCTCTCAGTGAGAGGATTGCTCTTGGCACAGCAATTGCAGGGATTTAAGGGTATGCTAAACTGATAACTGTAGTCTGAGCTCTGACATAGGATATTGGTCTCCTACTGTTACCTAAACGTCAGGTGAAACCAAAGGATTTATTGAAGGGAATGGGGGGGAAAAAAAAAAAAAAAAGACAACACAATGAAGTGAAACTGAGAAGTTTTTTTCAAAGGGAGAAACATTTATCCTTTGACACCATTCCATTCCAGTGACTTTATTTCTAATATACCGTGAGATTAATGATGTGGCTACTGTCACTGTGTCTGATGAACACTGGCAGAGCTTTGAAACAGTTGCTCTCTCTACTATTATTGGACATGTTTGTAAATTGGCATATATAAGACAAACTTGTTCCATGTGCCAGCCAATTGGAAAAACATTATTCAGAAGGACAGAATTTGTGTTTTTTATTGCATTCTATATATAATATACATTTGGCTTAAAATTCACTGATTTTAAAACTTTTCAATTATCAGTTTTTTGACAGTGTTTTCATGTCATATAATAATCTCAATACAACTCCTGTGAACATTTATTTCCTTGATTATCTCAATTGATTCATCGCCATGAAACAAATTCCTTACATACCAGAGAGAAGCCAATACTTAAGCCTTTGCTTGGGAAGGCTACGACTGCTGAATGCAGTCATAATCATCAATAATACTGTCCCCCAAATGATTTATTCTCTCATCGTAGCATCATAAAAGAAAATAGAGAGTATCTTGTTTTATTAATTTTCTTAGTTCATTGCAATCTGCTTTCATAGGTACAAAACCATTGCCATAAGTGGCTACTACTACACATTAAGAGTAACTATTGAGTCACCAACTACTCAATCAGCCCCACTTTGTTTTATTTTATTCGGTGTTCTCAGTGATGCAAGTGGACATTGGCTGTTGTTGCAGGTGCTACAGCTAAAGCAATATTAACAAAAACTGTAACCTCAATCTTACGTTTGTATATTTAGAAATATACAAATATAGGCAATGTATGCAACTAAGTTTTACCAGCACTAAAATGTACTTCAGGTTCACTGATTCTGTGAGAAACACCCCTTCAGTTTCTCAACACAAGCTTGCATTACTTCTGTGTGAGTAATTAAGAAAGAGGAATAGGGATGCAGAAAGGTCCAAATAGCACAAGTAAGAACTGTGGGACTGGCATCTTCTGTACTTGAGGTTTACAGGGTATAGCAGGAGAGACAAGCTAGGAGGTTAAAAAAAAAAAAAAATCACAAAGCTCAGTACATTTCTATGACTAGCCTGGTCAGACATGGGAGGCTGAGTACCAATACTCCCTGGCAATGACAAGAGCAGTGCAGTCAGAGTCAGATTTTGTATTACTCCTCATTTTGAGTTTGTAGGTAGGTTCTAGGTGATACCACAGACTGAGAACTACCTTAGGATTCAGAAACAATGATGCCATATGACACAGGAAGCATTTTCCTCTCTGAAAAATGAACTTATTCTCTTTGATTTATTCTCCCAGTGTCTGACTAGGGTTTGCTACAAGTGGCTCACAGTAGAAGGGGAGATTTTACTATTAATCAACAGTGATAGACAAGAGCCCAAAGTCTGCCTGGAAACGACTTTCTTTCAAAGGATCTGCTGAATCCACCAGGGCTGATGGATTCTCAGGCAGCAGAGCTAAATCAGCATCTTTTACCATCTATAACTGCATGAAAGACTGTGACTACTCCTTCCTAATGAGAGACTCCTGTAATGTTCACTGCTTAGGGCTATTCTTGAGGAACAAGGAATCCAGGGCAGATGTGACAGTGACCATCACATTAATCTCAAAGACCAAATCCCTCAAAGCAAAGGATAAATGAACTATTGAAACAATAAATATACTGAACAATATCATTCACCAGTGCCCTCAGCACTAACTACAGTTCCACACGTTACTGTGTAATTTTGGTCCATGAGTAAGTCAGTCCTCTTCTGTTCAGAGAACAAGATTAAAATGCTATTAGTAGTAAAACCACTCCTGGTTGATGACTCATATGTCTACTTAAATACCTGTCTGTTCCTTCACTTCACCTATCATATGCCAGACTTGTCCTCTTGAGGATTTTGGGAAGGACTGAGCTGCATATAAGGAAGTTTTACAAGTGAGTCTAGTACAATGAATTGAAGTGGCTTCGGATTGCTGAACATCTCTCAGGAATATAGCAGTTTGGTGATACTAAGATATATGTGTATTCATGGGTAATCCATGCCGCTGGAAGGCAGATCTCTGAACAAAGATTACTCAAAGGACATCACTATAGACATCCTTTTTTCCTAATTGGTCATGTAATGGAATCTGTTTTGGAAACTTCTTTGATGAGTCCCATCCAATTAACAAAAGCTCATAAACTAGGAAAAGTTAAGAAGTTCCAACTAACCAAATGTATGTATTTTTTAAGTTTAGAACTAAAAATCTATTACTTCAGACTTGAAAAAATCAAATCTTACATAAAATGTGGTGCATCATTAGCAAAGATGTGGAAATTCAAATTTGTAGTTTTTATTCAGTGGACATTTCTGTTAAAATAAAACAACGTAGCCATTGCAGGCTCTACTCTTTATTGGCTCAGTTTTGAAGACCTGACTTTCTACTTTTGCCTAAAGGACTTTGTCCTGCACAGGATAACTCTGGCATGCAGATACAAAAGCACTGCTCAGCACTCCAGCGTACAGATCAAAAGATCACTGAGCCTACTTCAATCTTTTTTTCAACCTTTTGATGCAGTGTCCCACAGCCAAGGAGAAGACATGTTCTCTCTATGAAGTCTTCTTGAGAGGTGTGACAGGGTCAGGGACATTCCTGGGAGGTGCTAACAAATAGCTTACAGTCTATGGTCTGCCTTATTATGTCAGTGCTCCCCTCTTTGGTATGGCAGCAGTTTTTATGAATCCAGAATCAAGTCTAGGTTCTGTGCATTTATCAAACAGGGAATGACAGTAAACTTGACTCTGCTCTGGATCAGACATGCTCAGTGCCAAAAGGCTCAGGAATGGTTTCAAACCAGGCTTTAAAGCCAACCCAGTAGGAATGTATGCCTGCATTACCAACAAGCTGCTCTGATACTGAGAGCAAAAACACAAGCTGAGTCACAGTAGACAACAATGCTGCTGACAAAATGTTTTAAACTGCAAGCTAAAATAACAATGGGATTATTTATGGACTGCAACTCTTATTTTAATGTCAATAAATGTACTGGATAAATTCCCCTTCATTAGCTGGAAACCTCAGAAGGAAACAGAAATATTCTGGTAAACCACAAGCTTGTTCTTAGCAAATACATGGCTACATTTCCACTTCAGAGGCATATCCAGACTATTCCTTCACTGGGACAATAAATTTCTGGAAGTGAAAAACACAGTCTATAAATGCAAGACCTACAAAGTAAGGGTGTGACACATGTGGTCCTCAAGGCTCCAGAGGATGACACTGGAGAGCACTGAGAGCAGCTTTTTTTTTATTTTTTAGATAAATGGAAAAACATGACTTCTAAGTTCTCCCATTCAGCTCTTAAACCAAATTGCTGGAACAAGTTCCCTTCATTATAGGGGGTGTCTGCTTTCTTTTCAACTGAGCTTCAGGCATCTTAGAGAGAGCAAGTTGGTTTGATGATTGTATGGGAAAACAAAGAGGGCTGGGGTAGTCACTGGGGCTCTCCTATTCTGAGACCTGGATTTTCCAAGGCAGAAGAACGAGGCACAATTCACCAACAATAGTGATGGCTCCCAGCCTTTCTTGAAGGAACAGGTTCACTTCAAGTTGGAAGGACTGGAAATCAGTCAGTGATTGCTTTTTTTTTCTTCTGCTCCTCAGCACTAATTTTTCATTGCTTTCCTTCTTTCTGAATCTGTAGTTCTATACCTTATACTGCAACTGATGGCTTACAAGTCATCCAGAATTGAAAATACGGTGCTCTCTTGTCAGTGTAGCATTTTGTTTATTTACAGTGTGATAGCAATGACATTTGAGATTTTCCTTAGAGTTTTTTCCTATTGTGAAGATGAGCCACACAAACAATTGTGTCTGGATCTAAGTATATTCTTGACTCCATTCAATTTATTTCAGACTCTGATTCCTTAGGAAAGGGGACCAATGACTAATAAATCAGGTGTTTTTTCTTCCTTCAGTCTAAGTCACCTATTGGGATCAATAAGAAGCAGAAGAAAGAAGTTTACTTGTTTGCATGAGGTAATTCAGACAGATTCCTATGTGTAATAGGCAATATTTCAAGCCCTCTCTTTGGCAAACTGACTGTTGGCCAAGGCCTATTTTGTCACTCTGTTTTGTCAATTATCCCCCTACAGATGGACTAGATAGTCTTGCTTCTGAGCCCTTACCTGAACCAGTGCTTTTGTCATTGTAGCATGAGTTCTCTTGCAAATAACAGATGCAATGCTGTTTAGATGAAAAGAAGCCATGCCTACAAATCACACATTGTTTCCAGTAATGGGACAAAATCCTGATTCTTGAAAGGGAAGCAGTAAGAACTGTGAGTACAGGAAGCAAAGGGAAAACTGGTTATCACAGGATGGGAAACAGCCTCCACAGCTTTCAATCTTCATGAACTACTTTTTAAGGTTCACCAAACTCATGCAGATTCAGGGGTTTCTGTGATACAAGACAAATAAGCATGTTTTTATAACTAAAGAGAAGCTCTCTACAGTACAGCAATAAGACCATTCCTGCTAAGAGTGCCCTGTCACAAACAGGTTACTAATAAATGGCACACATTATATATATTTGCTTTCATAAACATGCAGACAGACATTCATAGCCTGTAATTCAGAAGTTTATGTAAACCTCATACTGAGCCAGGCTCCCAAACATGCAGTACTTGAACAGGTTCCAAGTGAGAGTGAATTGTTTTGCCCCACATTCTGTCTTTGTAGAACTGTGTAGCATCACCTTTATGCATATACACTCTGTCACAAATTAATATTATTTTGCCTAGAGCACCTCATTTTAGCTTAAACAATAAAAACAAGCCAAAACAAAACACACAAATCAGGTTCCTTTTTGTAATTGCTTCACCTGAAAATGTAGTGCTCACCTTCCTAAAGGGAAATTGCATTAGCTAGATCTTGTTTGTGTTTGTGCTGAAGGACCAGGGCTCCAGTAGATGAACCCAGACAATACTTATCAAAAAATGTCACACCACAAATACGAGCCAATTATGTGTTACTGGGAAATCGCCTGGACCAATGTAAAATTAGAGAAAATTGGAAAGTATTATACGTCAAACAATGTAGAACACTTGTATAGTCTATGAACGTATGTTGCTAGAACTGCCTGTATACTGAATTAAACTAAATTAAAAAAATTAAGAAAACCTAGTCATCGTCCCTCCGTTCCCCACCATTTCTGACTGCACTACACGGACAGCCCTGTGGGACGTCAGCAGGACCAGAGGGCTCTCACACTCTGCCAGCACCTCCCTGAGAGCAGTTGTGGGTTGCCAGCCTCCTTGAGGACGCATGGGAAAGATGGGACATTTTTCAAGTCCCATCCTCTCACTCCATACACCCCCTGCCATAGCATTTCTGCACTGCATTATTTCTCAGCCCTATACTAGGAAGATATACTAAGAAATACCTACAGGAAAGACACTGGTTGAACCTGTCCTATTCTAAGATTTAGTAACAAATCAACTATTTGGTGTATGATAGGCAATTCATTTTGCTATGCATTTACTCTATTTAAAACTTGAAGCACTTAAGGATATTTGGAGTATGCAAGGCACTATTATAAAATCAATTTCCATTCTGGTTTATAACCCAGCCACTTAAAGTCTTAATTTGCTACAACTCATGCTCCTATATTCTAATTCATTAAAAATGGGACCAGCTTCCTTCTGAATTCTGATTGCATGCTTACAGCTGAACTACCAGCTCCGCCATCTCCACTTGCATCTTGCCTATATTTCTGAACTTAGAGCATCAGTCCAGGTTATTTGCACTTGCTTGAGAACCTGCTGCCTCTCTTTCTGAGGCTAGAAGGATGGAGACTTGGGTTTCACTGGGTGATATCCCATTACGCTTTACAAATAAACAAACAGAGGAACTGGCAGGAAGTCATGCCCCTTCGGTGAGCAGGGCTCAGCCCCAGCTGAGGGCAAACAAGGCAGCATCATTTTCACTCCAGCACAAAGTCCCTATTCTTGCCTATTTGACCAAAGGAAGCAAAAGCAGAGGGACGAATAGCAGAGCACATCTGCAGGGCTGTATTTCACAGGAAGTAATGCAGCTCCTCTGCAGATAAGTTTCTCTGAAGAACAAAGACCGATTTTGTTCAGTACTTCAAGAATGATGTATTGAACCTGGACCTTGCTTTTCAATCCTTGAAAACAAGGCTTAGAGAGTGAAATGTAATTTCTTCCTCACCCTTCTTTGAATTGGCTGCATGATTTTCAAATTCGCCCTGTACTTCCCTCATGAAAAAAGTTGAAAAGACGTACATTAATCTCCAGCTGTGATTCTATGCTTTATTTATTGATTTTGCAGACTGCACGTAAGAGCACCTGAGGTAGAAGTCAAAGCAACAATGGCAAAATCAGTTATACAAAACCATGAGCTGCCTTAAACCTAAAGAGACAAACTAGTTACGAGTATGAACAAGACAAACGTGGTAGTAATAGAGCAGCAGGCAGCGTTGTCACCAATTGTTCAAGTATTTTGAGCTTACATCTTTTCAGTACATCATAAGCTCCAAGGCATGCTACTCAATACAATTGGCTTTCCAGCAGCTCAGCATTTAACACGAGATAATCAGGTTCATGAAGTGTGTTTTTGAATGATACAAGCAGCACTGGATAAAGCAGGAGCAAAACCCCATGATCATGCTAAAAAGCAAACAGCAGAGCAAAGATTACCTCTCACCCTGTTGATTTTTTTTTCCCTAGCTTCAGCAGCATATTCCAGTAAATGCAGAAGAGGCACTGTCAAGTATTTCTTTCTAGTTTCTTTTTAAATCTCCATCACTTGTAATGTCCTTGCTTTAAATGTTCTTTAAATGCTGCAGAACAAAATTTCTCTCTGTCAATTTTGCTCAAAACTTCACCCTCTCTTCAAGAGAAGAGTAAGAGATAAAGGTTAAAGATAAGAAATTTTGTATTAAAATTTCAAAGGACTGATAAGCCCAAAGGAAGATCATCTGTCTTACTCCTATTTGTTGCTCATTTCCACCATGCACAGCTCTGTAAGACATAGTGGAGCATTTCATAGCAAACAGTAGCTCACAGTAAGTGCAGCTTGGAGACCTTTGCTCCATGAAAAAGACACTAATTGTGAGATGTGCACCAGCACAAGGCTACAGCTGCATTGTGATGCTTATCTGAGCAATTCCACTCAGCAGTTGCTTGACCCTGAGCTGGAGTAGGACTGGAAGGGAAATGCTGTTTGTACTGGCTCAGGCCTGGTGTTCACCTGGGCCAGGGTCAGGAGAGTCTGTATTTATCCTGGCTGGGCAGAGAGCTGTCTCCATGAAGGAGAAAATATCCAGAGCCCCTGGATTTGTAGACTGGCAGTCACTAATTTTTTTCCTAATTCCAGTGGAGATATGTCTCTTGCTGGTTGTTAATAGAAGTTTTCCTTCAATTTCAGCACCAACAAGACAACTTTCTTTTTGATAACTTAAAATTGTATTTCTTCAAGCTGCTATTTAAACATTTTACCTTTTGCATATTGCATACAGGAGCTCTCCCTATGCTTCAGTCAGCATTTTGCTTAAACATCACGTTTACAATGTTGTGCATTTCTGCACAAAACCTCTAAGTTGCTTTCGCTGTGGGACTAAATTTGATTTAATCTTTCTTCCTTTATGTATTTTGACTTTGTAAAAGAAAGATTAACATGAGAAAAAAACATTTCACTCCCCGAGTTCCCTTCCCAGCCTTGCAGTCAATACAAGCGATCAAGAGTTAATTGGATAGCACTGCAGCTAGTGATTACTCTAATAATACACAGCGACACTGTTGCTTACAATAAGCATTTGGGTCAGCAGATGCCACAGTGACAGTAAGAAAAGCTTTGAGTGCATCTATCCGAGCCTTCCCTGTAAATTTCACCTAACTTCCCTTTCATCCTCTTCTGCAGGGCTCTGTAGGGAAGACCAACTCTCATGATTTCTCCAACCCAACCTCTGAGACACTTAAAACGAATCACAATAGGATCCCAGATGGTCATTTACAGCACAGCTAACAACTCCATTGCAACAGACAAACCTGAACTGGCAACTGAAATTATTCTGACAAAGGAGCAGACAACTGTCATTCACATAAAAATAGCACGAGCAGCATAAAACCTCTGAACAGGAGAAAAGCCCTGTGAGCAGCACTGACTGATGCCCAGAAATCCTGAGGCAGGTATCTATCACCTGGAGGAAATTATTTTGCAAATCAGTAGATCCCAGCCTGCAGGTCATGACTCACAATAATTGAGTTACTATGTTCTTTGACACCTGCTTCGTTCTGTAATGAATCTGCCACCCAGATCTGACATTTAGGCACCTATGTGTACAAGCAGTGAAAATCAGACAACAGACAATTAACGAACACCCAAAGGTTAGCCTGTTATTCAGCAAGTGTAGATGGCGGAACTAAACAAGATGACGTTAGAAAAAAAGGTTGAATACTTCCTCACTTAGAAGAGGGGACACACTCAGTGGAGGAAGGCTTTCCATCGAGTATTCAGTCCAGCAACCAGACCATATTTCCTGTGGTATTTCCTGACAGAGACCATCCAAGACGTGACCTGTCTGTGGGAACTTAGGGTAGGGCAAGATTTGGATCTGAAAAGGGCTAGCACTTCTGTCACAGCATCAGCCATTGATAGCCATGGTGGGTGCCACAGTGCCAGCTGATGCTGCTGAGGGCAGAGGCCAAGTCCAATGACATAATACGTCCTCTGCAGAGACATGCTTTGTAATATCAGTGCTTTCAGTCTCCTGCTAGTTGTTCACCTTTCTTCCCTATCCAGAACACAAAAGGGGACGAAGAGGGAAATAGCAACTGGCTCTCAATTGCCTTTGCAGGGAACTTAGATGGAGATAAAAAGGAAAACCTGAGTTGAGACACATTTTTTGATCCCTTCTGCTCAGTGCAGTGCACTAAGCCAAGCCATCTCATCCTCCTCCCTTCTTTCCTCCCCCAAGAAATCCGTTGTAGCTGCACCACTACAGACATCAAACAACCCAGTAGCAGCCTGCAGCTGGGAGCTGAAGGGAGGGAATCCCATCAGCTGCAGGAGATGCAGCTGTTGTAAAAGAACACGTGCTGCTGGGAGATGCCCTGAAGGCAGCTGGGCCTGGATTCTTGCTCCAAATAGTCTCCAGAACTGCCCCAAAGTTCACTATACCAGTTCATAGCATACGCGTAGCAGAAAAGTAATTTATTGTGTCCAGCAATATACAAATATTAAATGCACTTTTGGTGCTGTAAAACATTTTAAGACTTATAAACCTTTCACACCTTTCACACCTTTCAGGACATAATTAAACCTATTTTGCTTTCTGCAGTAGGCCTGGCCTCCAAACACGTAATTAAGCAGTCACAAATAGCAAAATTAGATTGGTTCCCACCATGCAAATAATGTTAAAAGCCTTCTTGCTTGTCAGTTATTGCATTGTAATTGCCATGAGCAACAATTGTGTGAGTTGGAAGCTTGAAGACCACATCCATGCCTTCCCATCATTCCCTAGCACCAAGTATTTCATTTGATGTGTTCTCTGTTTTTCACGTGCTGCGTGCATTCACATAATACAGCAGCTACTCCCAAAATCAAAGACTTAAAGCTCATTAAGTATAAATAATCTCTCCCTCTCATTATAAAGCAGAAGGTTATGCTTTTCTGCATCTGACTGTACCATCCCTAACCACTAGAAGGATTCATAAGCACCAGCATATGCTGAATGACTTTCTGCATTTTGTAGCTCAGATAGTACAGACATGGATATGTATCCCAGGGACCAGAAACACCGTCTGCTCCAGGGAGCAATTGCTGGGTCTTTTGCTCCATCTCATGTACTCCTCCCCTTCCTCAGGCTACCCAATGCACTTAATATCCAACGTATGCACACATAAGCAAGGGGTGTGTTATTGTATATACCTTGCATTTATGAGAATTTCTCTTCAGTGATTGTGTGGTGTGTTAAATACCTAAATAGAGAGGATTGTGTGCAAGTCATTTAAGTCAATTCTCTTCAAGACTTCCAGCTGTAGCCCTTTGGCACTACCAATCTTCCCAAGAATATTTCCAGCATAATTGTTATTGCTGCAACTTCTGTTCTTCATGCAAAAGTCACAGATTACAGGGATGAAAGTGGAACTGCATCAAAAATATCTGAGAAAAGAAAGCAACTGATAGAGGCATGCATTCTTTCACAGGTTTTTCTATTATCCAACAGTGATTTAACTCATAAGGTCCAGCAGGGCAGTTCAAAATATGTAGAAAGGTTCCTACCTGCCATTAAACATACTGCAGCTTTTAAATCCCCACTCTGAACACAGGTCTACACAAAATATCAAATATCTTGGAGGGTCACCAGAAAGAACACAAGGAAGATACAATATTCCTATGTGCTTTTGTAGATGATGAGAGGGAACTACAGTGTACTCTTTTAAGAGCAGAGCTACTGATCACAATCTGGATTTGTACTACTTTTCCAGCACACTTTTCCAAAGAGCAGAAGTCCGGACTGATTCCTGAGAAGAGGAAACACCTCAATTTTGACTCTCCACTGCCACATGTCTCACCAGCTTAAAGAAAGAACTACAGGCAGCAAATGTCACTGCTGGAAGGAGCAAGTGATAGAACCCATCCCACAGGGTTCTCCAAATGCTACAAATTCAATTATTTTTTTGGCTCATTGATGACAGCATTTGCTAGAAATACTTGTTCCTATTTGCTAGAACTTACCTTTCAGATTCAGAGTCCCCTCATGCCCAATTTTTGTCTCCTTGCACACAGTCCCACCACATCAAGACACCCACAGGTAGCATGCATGCTTGGTAACAAAAAAGCTTTACTATTAAAAGGCTAAAGTACCAATTCTGCTTCCATCTCTATGGATACAAGGCTACAATTTCAAAAGCAGACCAGATTAGACTAGAGTTATACCTGTATAATAAAAGAGTTGACATGTGTGAAGTGCTTTGGATTTACACTGGTGTAAGTCAAACTCTGTCCCTGTGAAGTCCTGCTTTGGGGATTTTGGTGATTTGTTAGATTTATACGGCTCAGTATAGAATTACAAAATGATAACTAATTTCTACCCATCTTTTCTACTATGTAGGTTATTCAAAATGCATGTTTGTTCAGTTACTTTGTGCTTTAAATTATTGGTTCTATTTGTTCTGTGTTTTTGGCAGCCAGAGTCAGCTCTTTCCCACTAACAAAGAGAGAAAAAGGATTTCTACTCATTTAAATACAAACCAACACAGGTAACATTTTACTAGCTTCATCAGCTCAGAAATACTATTTATTTATTGTTTACATCCAGTCTGATTCTGCTGTAGAAGCATTGCTCAAAGCAGCGCGATCACAAAACCTTTGCTAAACTCACTGTTATTAGCTCAGCTGAGTTACAGCACACAGGAGTCAAAAACCAACCAGGGTGCCCAGACAACAAGCAAGGTGTTCTTGGCTGAAGCACAACCAAATCTACATTGCAGTGCTGCTTCCACTGCCATAGTTGACATCATATCAGCAACTTCTGTATGAGCTTTTATTTTCAGGGCATTACACTGACTTGGAGAAAGTCAATCTCTATTCACTCCTGAGTGAATGTTGGTATTTGGAGTTTCCTCACCAACCCATTTGCTTTTTTAATGCCCTGTGGCTGTGAGCAGGGTGGGAGTGCCTGTGTACCAGCTGTCCCCATCCCACACCTCCCACCCTGCTCTGCGGGGTAATTCCCCACTCCTGGCTCCTTGTGCCCAGGTATCTTTAATTAGCACTGTTATATGAGAGCAGCTCATTCCAGGGGTTAAGACTGTGAGGGAAAAAGAAAGACATTTCATTCAGAATTTTCTTTCTCCTATTTCTCTCCAAGTAGCACTGGCATTTATTTTGTAATAAAATAAAAACTGTCTCCTGACCCTTGGAAGATGCTTTATTTTTAATAAAGACTCTTTTCAAAAATGCTTTGATTAAATGAAGAAAAAGATGAATAGAAAGCTAAATATCTTCTAATAAGCAAAGTTAATAAGGAAAATGGTTCTAATCTTTCTTTTTTGATAAAAGCTCCATTGTTTTATTTTGGAGGCAAAAGGGAAATATACATTCAGTGATGCATTCCCACGACTAAATCACCTGTAAGACTGCGTTTTGTATTTGAAAGCTCTTTTACAATGCCTTTCCCAGAGTGGATGTCTTTGCTTCTTTGATGTGGTTAAGCAATTTTGCACAATCATTTAATAGATTAGACTTGGTCTACTTTTAACATTTTTATACCGGGCCTGGGTGATAGATTGAGCTCAGGAACACGAATTCTTGTTGAAGAAGCATACTTGAAGGCACTTAGCAGGAAGCACTTTAGTAGCCTGAAGAATCAAAATCACAACACAAAGCCCTACTACTTCAGAACAAGTATGCTCCACTTTTGGTGACCATATTCCATTTTTTTTCCTGATAGCTACAAGCTGGAATATCAAATTGTACCATTCTCTGCTATTCCCTTAACAGCTTCTGAAATAAAGGAAACAAACAATTCCCATTACACTTAAAACCTCAATGTAGCATCCCATTAAGGGGATAAAAGTCTCAAGTAAAAATGAAAAGTTCACAAGTTCTACTGATTCGTGTCACTGCTGAAGCATGGAGCCAGGAGCAGGACAGACGAACGCTAAGAATTCAGTTCATTTTGCACTTAAAATTTAAGTGGCATTTAATGAAGGTATTAATCATGAAAAGGAACATTCAGTGGATATTTGCTGTGGCATATGATAAACTCATGAAATCCACCTGAGGAAAGATACCCTTAATCAAACAGGAATGACATTTACTACTTACAAACACAGAAGAGAATATAGGTATTTCATAAGAAAAGTGCTCTAATGATCAGACATGACATCCTGCTATTAACTTGTATTTTAATACATGATTCAAGGTGCAAAACAGAGTTCCCCTTTAATTTCAGGGGCTTTGGCAGCATGTGACTTATTAGCAGCTTTACTAATGAAGTATCAGTTGGCTATAGAACCTGACAATCTCATTTCCTGGCATTTTAAATCTTTTCCAAGTAAATGGAACTACCCACATTTGAATTTTTCTTAGAAATGAGGAAAAAAATGGCAGCCGCTGGCACTAGCTCAGCCAACAGAGCTTCAAATATCTTTCCACACATAATGAAACTGAGATGCTTAAAGAAAATAATAATTAAAAAAACCCACAACACATTGAAAAGAGGGAAGGCATTAACGGGTTTCAGCACCTGCCTCTGCTAATGATAATTAAGGATCCCCCTTTGCCTCTGCCCCTTTCCTCCAAGTTTGTTTGTTTTTTTTTTTTTCAGAATAAAATAAAAAATATTGAATTTATTTGGGTCAATACTGTAAATGAAGAGAAATTTTTCCTAAGCTTAGTTAGAATTCTAGCCAAACTGGCAAACATCATCAGAGCTTCAGAGTGGTGTGTTTGAAACAAAAACATCCCCAAAATCTCAAAAACAAGTCCATTTTGCCTTGTATTACGGACTTCCATGAAGAACATTAAACAGTCCTGTGTAACAGGATTAAAGTAAATTTAGCTTCCAGGACATGAAATTTCTTCCTCTAGGTTTAATGATGGTTTTATTAACATAAGCGGATGCAGGATTAGACTGTAAATATTTAAATACCAACACTTACTGGAATTAATGTAGAAATGGAAAATTTCTAATAGATGGTTTAGAAAACGGGATACTGGGATACCAAGTCATTAATTAATTTACTTTTGACATAATTTGCCCAGGATACTTTTTAATAGAACTCATCTCAAGAACAGAATTAGTTTGACAAAGTTGTGCTTAGGGGCTACTCCGTGATGTGTTGAGAGTCAGAGATTTTTGGTACATATCTGGAATTGACAGTAACTCAATAGAAATATGAAAGACTGTCTGTACATTTGTGTGATAACCTCCCTTCTGTTGGCACAGGAATATGTTGTCTTTTAACCTGACTTTGGGAGCTGGCCCTAGAATTAGTCTCAGCATTTTGGATAGCAAGTTGGAATCAAGATTATTTTGACAGATGGCATCTAGCTTGTCTAATATGCATTTTACCTGCTCCATAAATATTGATGATTTTAATACATTTTTGTTCTACCATATGCTTCTTAAAGGTACCCTTTCAAAACTTGACTTGGCTGCGTGATTTAAATGAAATTAATCTTCATTTTGTAGTACTATAAATGAGATCAGAATCACACATGGTCTGTTGTTGGAAGATTTAAGTGGTGTGCATGCATCCCAGAACACTGGGGGTAACTCCAAAAGATTCTCATCCCAGATCCATCCTCATAGTCCTCATCATCAGTGTCACAGAGGGACTTTGTGCAGGTGGAAGGTGCTTTCACTGTACACGGAGAGGAGTTCTGGACAAAGAAAATCCCTTCCTCATGTGAGGTCTTGCTACTTGTATAATGTTTAAAGCCATTTCTCCCTTTCTAGTGCAAAATCCTTTAGCTCTGTCAGCTCCTCTACCTGCCTTATGCCTCTAGAGAAAAAAAGTAGAAAACAGTGGAAAGAAGATTGTCTCATTTGATGCCTATTGATTTTTTATTTTTATTTCTTAGTCTTAACTCTGAACATCCAAGCTGCTGTGTAGCTCTTCCTTTGCATAATGACTCATTCTGCACCCTGCCGTTTAGAGGATGCACTGTCGCAGACTCTCTCATGAACTACTAGCTCTGCGTAAGGACGGACAGCCTCTTTGAACTCCGTCCTTTCCAGGCCAGATGAGATGTAGAGTGACAATTAGCCTCCTTATTATTAACACCTCTTTCCTGCTTTCCCACGAAGCTTACAGAAGCGTTCACAATGCTGCAGCTGAAATGGGAGCGAGGCCAGGTCTGCTGGCAGGAATGGGGAGACATGGGCTAACGAAGGCTCAGGAACCTTTCCCCCAGGCCCCAGTAACCTTGAAAAAAGTAGCACTGCTTCCAACAGGAGCAGCCTTCTGCCCCATGGGTGGGAAAAGTTGGCTTTGACTTCTAGCAGTTCTTCCTCTGTTGGATTTGCCACCTTGTTTCATCAAGCAATAAGAAAAAAATGACAGGCTTATTGCCACCCCTTTGCACAATGTTTCTTCCAGTTCTTCAAGTAATATCTGAGACATCTTCCACTCTTTTCCCCCAGAAATAATGACTGAACATAGCAACAGAAAAGTCATGCCCTTCATAGTAAACAGTAGGAACTCAGAGCAATACTACAAAATTTTATCTAATACATAAAATATATATTTTAAGATTTTCTTCATTAGAAATAATACAAAAGGTTTCTTTCTTCAAATTAAAATAAGTTTTCCATCTGCATGTTTGTAGGTTCCCCGTTAAGAGAATTTTCAAAAGCCAGTGATGAAAAACTGAAACCAACTACAACCCAATAGGTTAAACATCATTAAATTTTCTCAAAAATTAGTGAAATAAACTGGCTTCTACTCCCACTCAGGTGTGCAATTTTTTTCAAGCTTCTCTCATAAGAATGAAGAAAAAAAAATCAGCATTATTTAGCATATACTAATATTTTTCCATCATTAAGTAGCTTTACTCCTTTTAAATACGTTATTATTTGCTCCTTTATACAGGAGAAGAGATGGTAAACTGTAGCTACTTGGCAAAGGAAGGAAAATTGAATCAACAAACCTGCTGAGATTATCTGCTGTGTGCTTTACTTGATAAATAATAACCACTTCAGTGCTGAGCATGTAAAAGGAAAGGTTAATGGTCTTGCTGATGCATTGGTACATCAGTAATAGCAGAGGATTTGTTTGTTGGCAATGAAATCAGACGAGCCCACATAGAGCATGGTACTTGCAATAGAAATATAGCTGGCTAAGTGCTTTAGCTTCACTACCCAAAACCTATTACAAAATGACTCCTAGCACCATATAAAATTGTCCAGGTTTCTCTGCAAAGTCTATTTATGTAAACTTTCTTTATATTAAGTAAATCGCTTCCTAGTCATTTTTTTTTTTTTTAATAGAAAAATTGCAAGACAGTTGGTCTCTATCTTCTCTTGCTAGCTTAACCAAGCTTTTGATGATGTCTCTCCATAGGGCTCTGAATAGAAGTGACACATTTGCTGGAAGCACACACACAGAGACAGGGTTTATCCCTATACACTAACTTAGCACATAGCAGAAGCAACAAAGGTGAGGATTTTACCAAAGCTGAAAATGATGCTGATAGTACTGATCAGAAACATACACTGCTTGCTGCAGAAGGGACATGAAGGAGGCTTTGCTTAAGAGTTGGTTTGCCCAAAGTTCAGGAAGACTCCAACTGGCTGCAGAAAAGTAAATTTGACACAAGACCAACCACTCACAGAAGTGAGTGATATTCTGCACTGATGGAAAAGCAGCATGCCTCCTACCTATGCAACACAGCTTTGGTACCTAAATCAAGGTTGGAAAAGCCTCACCAGACTGTGTTACAGAAGAGAGAGGTGATTTGGAAGAAACTCAACAACACAGGCCTGTCAGAGGTTCAAAAACAGATCAGATCCTTACGAGATGTAAATCAACAACACACTGCTGGCTTTCGTTTATTCAGATCATTTTTTCACCAGCTAAGAACATGCGCTTTCTCCGGTTGGATGAGACATAAAGGAAAATCAGATAAGGCAAGAAGAGCTGGCGTTCCTGGAGCCAATGGCAATTCTGTTTCAGCCAGTAATAAGAGCTTTAGAACTGTCCTGGAGTCAGTGCTCGGCTGGAGCTGAGTATGCTAATTTGTGCAGGTGCTAACACACAGTAGCTTGGCAACTTTGAATGGGAAGGAAAAATGACTGCTTGTCCATCTTCCAGTGGTGATTTGAGGTCTCTAAATGCAGGTGTAGGCTGAATCAGCTTGGAAGGTTGGTTTGACCAGACACTTAAGAAAAAGTGATATAACAAGTCAGAAATACAATGAGAAACAGCTTTCATACAGTTGCTACTTAGTAGACCAAAACTGTTGTAGCAGAAAGAGCTATTCACTTGTTTTTGCCTCCGCCCCTCTGGTGCTTGCATTAACAGTCTTAGAGATGGCTAATAGCTGGCTTCAGTCTTCAGAGCAACAACAAAAAAATATATAATTTCTCCAAGCTGTTAGAGGAAAGAGTGAGCAACGTAGGTGTGAAGAGAACATAAGAAATTTAATGTTTTCTCATGGCTCACTTTCTGACACTTACAATGAGGTTGACCTTAAATGCAAAGTAATGCAAGTCAGATCTTCATGGTTACCTGTGATGGAAACCAACACATTTGCTTCTTCTGGTTTCAAGGTGCTTTGACTTAAAACGCATTTATAAAATCTACCCTGTTTAGTGAGGTAGTAATGCAGGATCTGTCCCTGATGCGCTAACTGTAAGTGCTTCTAGAGTTTTCTCAGAAGAAATAAGACACTGCAGGTAACTAAAAAGTCAAACAAGCATTCAACCGTTTTTCTTCAGTCTGACCACTTAATAACTGTAGTTAGACAACTGGCTATTCAGAACTGAAATGACTTAACTTCTTGGCTTAAGTTCAGAAGTGCTTAATTTAGTGAATATCTTGAAGCATAACTCCTGCTGACTTTACTCCACATCTTCTATCAAAGTGCCTCTCCAAGTGCAGGTCTGACTCAGGATGTACATGTGTAATTTCAGACATCTGTGTCATCTCACTGTGTCAGGGACTACAATGAAGAAACCAAAGACAATTCTGTTTCTGATACCCCCAAAGCATTAGCAAGCTAGGCTAGTAGGGGCACAAAACATATCTTCACAACTCCTGTGCTGCAGAGGTCTGGCTACAAGTTTTATTCCATGTTTTTCTTTCCCTAATATAAACACAACTTGCTTCTGAAGGCATGCATCCTGTGCATGCTCTAACAGAGCCCAGGAGCTTCTTTTATTGTCTGACGCTTGGATTTCTAGTGTTAATGCATGACAGAATGCCCCAGCAGAATAACCTTCATCCCATAGGTTTGTTTACTACAGTATTTCTTGGTTTCATAAATGAGGCAGCTAACTTGGAAACATTTACTTGTTCCTAAAGTTTTGTTATTGCTATTTAAAATTATTCCATGACTTCAGAGGGCTTATTTCAAATCACTGCCACATCTTTCCCTTGTTCATGGCTTCATAACATGTAAAAGTTAATCAAAGGAAAGGATTTCATTATTACCTTCATGATCTCATATTTCTTCATGTTGAATTGGATAAGTTGCCTATACTTCTAGGTTATTTCCTTCAAATTTAAAAAATAATTTTTTTCAGACAAGCAAATTAAATGTTTGCAAAAGCATGTTGGTGGTGGCTTTTATTTTTCTTTTATGTAGGAAGAAATGTAATAAAATCCCACTAGTACAGAGAGTTCACCTCACTTTTAGTCTTTGCTCTGGTTTTCATTTTTAGTACATATACATTACTTAATGAAGTATTCTAAGTGTAAATCTCTAAGGAGATGCATTATTTGTAGAGGAACCTCCATCATATAAATCCTAACACCTTGCTGACTAAGTGGTTCCACTCAGAGAAGCATTTCATCTTGTCTCAAAAACATACTGTATTAACAGTACCAGCCTTCTTTTGTCCACTTGAACAAGTGTTTCATTTTCAACATCCTTCAAGAGTTGTATTACACCATCTTTGTGTTATCGTTATGAAAAGCATTAATTCACCTCCATTAGCAGGTGGGTTGGACTCGGTGAACTCTCAAAAGTCCTTCCAATCTCTGTAATTCTGTGAGTTTCCCAGCATACAAAGAGCTTTTAAGGCCTTTGCAAACTCCCTCATTAGCCTTTCATTTATCCAGTGCTGTGTAGTAGTTGACGTTCTGTCATATTTCAAGTGACAGTAGTTTCATATTCATCATTACTCACATTACATGGAGTGCTATGGCCAGATGTGGAGCTCTCAGTACAAGGGAGATGTGAGTCTGTTACAGCACATCCAGAGGCAGCCCACAAAGGAACTGCAAGGGCTATGCTGAAAGTAATGCCTCCTCTTTTATTAGGTTGGCCTGTGACATCAGTGGTATGGCAGTAGAGACTGAACTTCTCTGCCAACGTTGAATTTCATTGCTGTGCAACAAATGGCAGTAGAGGGGCAGTCTAACAATTTGGTGCCAGACATGGAAGTGTGTATGAAGCAAAAGTGTGGAACTGAATTCCTTCATGAGGAGAATATTACACCCACTGACATTCAGTGAATGTTTATGGAGACCAAATGAGCACAGTGAGACAGTGGGTGGTGTGTCTCAGCAGTGGTGACAGTGCAAGATTTTACGAACATGAAGGTTCTTGATCATGGCTGGCAAAAATGCATAGCTAATGGTGGTGACTACATTGAAAAATAGTGTTTTGTAGCTGAGAATTTGTTCTAACAAAGAGCACAAAAACAATATTTGAAGCTGTTGTAATTTCCATGAAAAAATAGGAGGCATTATTTTCAGGGCAACCTATGTATACAGGATTTTAGATGAAAAGGGTCTCACAAACCTGAATTACATTTATTATTCTTTATACACTGGAATAGTTTCTAATGTACTGTTTTAGCCTTCAGTACAAACATAGTTAAATTTCTCATGTTAAATCTTTTCTGTTTGAGTACAAAACCAGTGACCTTCACTGAATTATGAGAAATACTGGAAACACTTTATACTTCATTCTGTAGTTCTTACTCATGCATTTTCTGACTGTTAAAGACAGGAGATAAAGACTTAGGTCTACTGCTGACAGTGAGTTCCATCACAAGGACAGCTGTTTCTTGATTTAAGTAAACAAAGCAAAACATAACTCCAAAACCAAAGCAAGTGTTCTCAATGCAAACCACATGTGGCACCTTGCCTTTTTCTCAAGATAAAGTCAAAAGCTGTAACTACTTAGACACCTTCTAAAGATACGTACGCATCCAATTCCTTGATTTCATCATTCATTTTGGTGAGGAAAGAAATGACTACAGATGTCAAAATATTTTAACTAAAATATACAAATGCTATTTTGATATCAGTATAAGCTCATGAGTGCTGCAGCAGCAGCAGGAAGACTACTCATTAAGTTCAATCAAGATCACCTTGTAGATAGATTCAGTGCTGAGGATAAAAAGATATCACTTACTTTAATACAAATGAAAACTCACAGCAGTATTTTCCTCCCATTTCCCCACTACACTTATTTGATTCAATTTCTTTCTCTGAGCTTCACAAGTGTACATGACAGAGACGTGCCTTGATGTACCTTTACCTATTGCCATCCAAACATTTGATGGAGCATTCTTGGGAGCTCTTCGCTTCCACTTACAAAAAAAGTAAATCACATTATGTAAATGGAAAAATCAAGAAGTTCAACATTAATAAATGCTGAAAATACTCTAAAAAAAAAAAATAAATTGCATGTCTAGTGGGAAACAGCATCCCAGAACTTCACAGCTTCCAGCACATGTGCTGCAGTTCTGTGACAGAAACCTGTACCAAGAACTGAAGCTGGTGTCAGCCAAACCCAGAGGGAACACGATGAGATCCCAATTTGTAAATATCACTGGACCATTCTGAAGTGGTCTCATTCCTGGCTTTGCCTTAAGCACCATTTGAAGGGTTAATTCTGTTTCATTTCCCTCTGTTTTCAGCTATTTAACATAATTAATTTGATCAGCCAGTAAAAAGAGCTTTTCCTTCTCTCATGATGCAAAGATGTAATTTCTTTGACCTCATATTTTTTTTTAAAGTTACAAGGCTCACAGTTAGAAATAGTGACTTGCATTGTTTGCAAGTACGTTGCCAAAATAATTGTTTCAATAAATACATATAGTATTTCACCTAAAATGGTAACATTTCATCTTGCCTCATAAAGTCATGTTCATTATATACCTTGTTACACTGCTCCAGTAGAATTTTTTCTGATAACCAAATTCACATAACTTCTGGGAAACACAAACTGGATACTCCATAATATGAAGCTATTACCTCTTCCTACAGTGTGAAGTAGGTATACTGTTTCATTAGTTAACTATTAAGTAGAAACCAAGCTCCGATTAAACCTAAGCTTCTGAGATTAAGCTAGTTTTGTAGAACATGCGTTTCAACAGAACTGTAAGACAACTGCTATTATACCATGAAATCTAATCTCTTCCCCCCTTCTTTAAATTCATTTTTAAGTGATAACTATTTCTACTGCTACAGATGTGAATTCATTAATTTTCTGAAACATATGCTTACCTTTGAGAGAAATATCAACATATTTTAAGAACAATTTTAAGCACATGACTAATGACTTCACTCATGAGCACTCTCTTCTGGGTTAACAAACACATAGCATGAGGAGATTTTTTTTGTTTATAGGTAGAATTTTGATCCTTTTTACTCTATTCATGTCCTCATTCTTCAGACCTGTAGATTCTGTAGGATCTTTGGGAGTTAAGATTACAGCAGGCATGAAACTAAATGCGATCGCTTCCACCACTGGCCTGTATTATTTGTTTACATAGTGCATTCAGTGTAGTTGGGGGGCTGTAAATTTATAAGCAATAAGACAGATGATGGTCTGACGATCACAGTGTGATATATTAATACCACAATGTCATGTTTTTGATTGATGTACACACAATGTCCCTGTACTGTAAGTGTGGCTTGGGCACACAAACATTCACTACAGTTTCATACTTACTCAACTACTCCCTCCTTTCCCCACTCCTCTTTTTTTTTTTTTAAATAGACATGCTATTATGGCAAACGTATTTTCATTTGAAGCAGCCAGTCTGTAAGACACGACACTCAAGGTAGTACTCTTATTTTTATTTTATGGGAATCTTGTTTTGTTTACAATTATCTGTGCCTGCTGTGGGTTCTCCAGAGCTTTTATTCCAAAGCAGGTGTATTTTCAGCTCATGTAATGGATATACAGTTATTTGGCAATAAATAGATAGCGTTAAATGTTGCTGTAAAAACGAGATAAATGTTTATTACCCAAAAGTTTAATAAAAAACCCACCTGGGACCCTCTACAAAAGAGCTGATCCTTCTAAGCCTGTATTGAACCAGTGACAATTGTGCAAGATTCACAAGCAAACTGCATCCCTGATACATCCTAAAAACAGGAAAAAAAACACCCAGACTGCACACCACACTAAATGGAGCACAAGGCATTCATGAGATAGGTACCATTTATTATCTAATTTAAGCACTTAGCAGTGGCATCTGTTTACAAACAAACGCTTTCAGCATTAGATAAGTCCCACATTAGGCTAGTTTCCCTTTCCAACTTCATTATCAAACAGTGTGATTTTATCAGAGTCACACAGAAAGCCTTAGCTGAAGAAGAATTAGTTCTAAAGTAGCCAGCAAATAATCCAAAAGTCAGCAGGAAGAGGAAACAACACTTAACAGGCACAAAACACTTCATGTACATACAATATTTTCACTGAACTGTATAGGTTTTTACACCTAGCTTTTATGGATTAAATGACTTGACATTTTACTTCCCTTACTCTGCACTGAATACAGAAATATCGTGTATTCTGGATGGAAATAGAAATTTATTTTCACAGGAGTAGACAATATCATAACCATCAGATCCAACAGTAATCCACGAGAAAATGCACACAGCACTATTTGTCCAACATACACCACAAGCTCTTCCATCCAGTCACCTTCCTTAGATTCTCTTGGGGGCAGGCAGGACTTCCAGTTCTCCCAAAGCTAGTTTCCTTGTGTCCACCCAAAGCTTTTAAGTGTCATCACTCTTTATTTGCACTTTTATACTTAGAAAAAGCCAGGGGAAAAAAAAAAAAAAACACAGCTAGACTTCTATCCACATCAGTTGCTATCCTTGCTAGATGTGCTTAGCAGAGTTACAGGAGCCATTTGGCTCTTTTAGCAACCTAGCTGTCATCCCCCCCTTCTGGCTGGCTGCTGGAATGGTGTGGTTTGTGTGGCTCCCCCCAGAGAACTCTAGCTACCACCCAGATGGCAGATGTGATGCATCTTAGAGAGGTACTGCTTGACAGTCCATCCCCCTATGGATTGGGTTTGAGCAACCCGGTCTTGTAGGAGGCATTCTTGTTCACAGCAGGGGGCTGGAGCTTGGTTGTCTTTAGGGTTCTGTCCAACACAAACCATTATGAGTCCATGACTTTGTGCTACAGGATATTTTTAGCAACCACCACTGAAGTTAACGAAGTAGCACTGGAGATCAGAAGTTTATGCTAGATGCTTCAATCCTGTCCAACTCTGTGATATTTTAAGCTAATGTATATCTTCAATTAGCACCGCCTTTGTGTATCCCCAAGTTTGGAGTCCTGTACTGATGAAATAGCCTAAATCCATTGCAATACTGACAAGTTATTAATTAGGACAGCAGGCCTGTCACAACCTTTAAGTCTCACCAACACTTCCCCTTGTTCCTTGGAGAGATGTACTGTCACCTACTATTGGGATTATACTTCTCACCTCCAAAACATAAGCCTCAGTCAGAGCAGTACATTGAAAATGACTATTGGTATTCTGTAGGCTGTTGGCCTGAATCACTTCCTTCTTGATTTTATGAGCGAAGTCTCAGACCATTGAAAACAATGGGAGTTCTGCCACTATCTTCAGTGGGGCCAGAATTTCACTCAATATATTCTACAGGGAATCCCAAGAAAAAGAATTTAATTAACAAAGCAGACTATCAAGTGCAGTGGGACAGAAAGGGCTTGAAATATCCAAGTCACTGTCTCCATTATTGAGACAACTCTGGATAACTTAGATAATCTACATAATCTCGCTATATTGGCTGAGAAAGCAGCATCTGATCCACAAAACTTGGAAGAAAACCATCAGTTAACAGCGCTGCTGGACTTCAACAAAGTAAAAGGGAAGCATTACAGAGGATGACTGAAGGGTGACACTCTTGGGACTCCCTGTAAATTCAACTCTTGGCTTGGCACAAAAGCACTGCAAAAAATGCAGAGGTTTTAAACTCAACAAGAGCTGTACATTTTCCCATTACTGTTTGCACTGCATTATGTGGTATACTCTAATGAGGTTATTAGCATACAGTGATGACAATCATACAGTATGAACTAGCCTCTTTTGGTAGGATTGCATATTCCATTCAAAAGAGCATTCAGTTGCATGGCTTTTACCTTCCAACAGCTCATGGAACTAACAGAGTGGCAACATACAAGGCATTAGAAAAGATTTACAGAAAAACATACTTGGATAAAAGAGTTTTGATGAGAGCACAGTAATCTATTAGAAACATTCACATTTTACTATCAGCTATCCTGAAGAATAGCTGCAGTTCTATGATGTTAGCGTTTCTGTAGCTCTATTGGTTTAAAGACAGCTGCCTTTGTTGGATTAGATTCACACTCGCAAAGAAAAAAACCCTGTAGCCAGTGCCATGTAGGTCACCATGTTCTACTACTTGTCCATACTGCAAAAGCATTATTTAAGACCAAGCCTTGTGGAGGATCCAAGGGATCTATAGCATCTGGATTCACTGGTTTTTAGTGCATTGATCAAAGAGAAACACAGGATTTTAAGACAGAAAATGAAAACAGGTTAGTAGATGGACTTTTATGGAGCACAAAGTAACTCCCAGTTCCAGATTTTAGTCTCCTGTGCATTTGCCAAAGCCAATACCATGTAGCCTTACGCTTGTTTTGTGCTAAAAAAGCAAACAAAAAGCCACAGAGACTCATAGACATCACACAGATTTACCACAAACACAGCATAGAGAAAAGCAACACCTCTCAGAACACGCATCTAACTTCACCCCAGCCTGCACAGTACTAATTTTCACAGTACAGTTATAATCAGTCATAATAATTTAAGAAATAAAAAACCAACAACTTCCTTCCATTTAACTGCCTCTTCCACTCCCCCCTAAAAAAAAAAAATCAATTAAAAAAAAGACTTGCTCTCAGGCTGTTTCCAGTCAATTTCCCAAGTTCATGCATAATCCATATGACACACACTAACTTTTACATCTACTAGCAGAGATCTCTATAACTGCTTGAGTATGAAGACTATCTTTATGGACATTAGTGTTCTCAGTCGAGTTTACACCTAGGTTATTTCAGCAGTATACAAAGGGAAAGCATAACTGGGTGGAGCTCTCTTCTTCCAGCACATTCTCAACCCATGAGAAGGGTTCTTTTCAAGTTCCAATTAATTCTCAGCTCTGTAAAAACAAGACATGTTAGATGCTAATCCACAATAAAACAGCCCAGCAGGACAAATAAAAAAATCATATTCCTAATTAGTGGGAAATAGTGGTGATAGGTGAACAGTTGAACTGGATATCTTGGAGGTTTTTTTCAACCTCGATGACCCTGATTCATCCTATATTACATTCTGATATTCACGATTCTGACTATATCAAGACAGACATTTATTAGGTAACTAGACAATAACTAATAGCCAACAATATCATGTTTGTGGAAAGCTACAGAACCACTCAGAGATGATCTTGCCTAAGAACCTTACAAGAAACTTCTATCATTTTCTCAAACATCCCATCAAACCTTCAAAGTAGAACCAATAATGCTCCCTACTTCTGCCCAGTAAGGCACACAAGGCTTTCCTTTTTTACCCACTATCACCAGCAAAAATCATTCTGCCACTGAGGCAAGGCCCTGAGAAACCACTGGGCACATTCATGGCCTTAAAGAAGAGCATCTGGTTATGATTAGTTTCACTGAAGCCCTGACATCACCTGCAGGATCTTTCCTCCTAATAATGCTGTATACAAGAGAGCAAGCTCAGAACAGCTTTCAGATTAGAAACTAATCACATGCAGAGACTCAGGTTGTCCCCATAAGGCTATTTTGCTATCTAATACTTTTTTTTTTTTTAAAGAGTCATTTTCCAGGATGGATTTTATCCTCCAGTGTTCACCTGGCCTGTGTCTTCACAGCATCTGAGACAAACAAAACGCTTTTGATGAAATACTAGCTCACTTTATGTGCAGAACATGGCTTTAAATTTATAGAGCAAAGGAAGTAGTGGTTTACTTGCCTTGAGGGGAATTGAGAAGTGACAGTAGGCACTTGACAGCAAGTTCCAATTACAATATTTAAATATAATTGCATACTCTGTTCATCTATGTCAGGATGGCATCATTTTAATATAATTCTCACTGATTCTTTCTAATGTTATGAGTGATGTGAATGAAGCTTTGCCTAGTGAAAAGTTGAATTTTAGTTCTTAATATACACTCTAACTCTGTCTGTCAATTATGCTGCAGCAGAGTTCAAATAAAGGTCTGGGGATCTAGAGGATGTAGCTACCTTTATTAAAGTACTTCTTTTGTAAATAGCTGTGTGGGTCAGGAGACAGTTATCATTTGGTCTTGTTATTTTTTATGAGCCTACTACTATTAGAATAAACTCTTGTGTGTAATCATTCAGATGTGTCATGGAATCTTACTTCAGATGGAAACTGTAAAGCAAAGTAACAAAGACTGCAGTTTGACCTCTGCAAAAGCATTCGCTTATGCACTTTTGCTTTATGTAGAGCTACTACAGCAGACCATTACAATCCAAGGATCCAAAAGCACTTCGTACATCCTTTATAAACTCCAAACTCCCAGTGAAACAAAGAAACAGATACACAAAGAATTGAAAATCACATTCAGTAGTTACACATCAAAGCTTACTGTAAGCATTGCTTGTATTTAGAGGGTATAGATGTTGGTGTCAGGAACAACTTCAGGTGATCCTTTCTCCTTGTCCACCACATCCAAGCCTTCACTGGGATTTACTTTCTCCACAGTTATACTAATCAGGCTGATTGTACAACTGTACTCCAAGCTTGATCAGAACAGTGCCCTGAATTAAGAAATGGTCTCTCCTGGAGGAGTTTTCAGTCCTTGTCAGCTCATTCATCTGGCTTAGAACATGGCCCACATTGTTGCATTAAAAAAAAAAAAAAAAGAGTACAGTAACGTGTTGCAGCCTATAACTGGAATGAATGTCTGGGGTAAAGAAGGGAGAGAAATTGTATCATGGAACTGAATGAAGACCTTCCAAAGTTATTATGTTTTGCTAAAGAATGTTAGAAATATCAAGCAATCTGTATAAAGATGCAAACTTCTGATTATGCTTTTCATAAAAGGCTGCCAAAATGTTTTGTGAGCTGAGCATATAAACAGAATTTAATACAGAAATACAACCACCTCCTTAGAGAAATACTATTGTATTATTACAGTGATGTCCCTGAGCAGAATTAAAAAAAGAAAACCCCGCTCTGTTTTCTGTTGTGGAGTTACAGGAATACAATGATTGTGAACACTTCTGCACTTTTGTGCAAACTGTCACTTGCTTTTTAGAATAAATTTAGATCTCATATGGAATTTAGATCTCAGTGCCACCAACAGCACTATCGCCTAGCACCATGCTGGCACTGGGGTTGCTGTAATCATGCAGGAAGAATGCCACTTATTGAATCACTGGATTTTCCTTGGCCATTTCCCATCCAACGCTACAGGGCTTGGCCGTGTTTAACTCGCAAGATCAGGCAGGCTTTCAGCCAGAGTTGCAAGGCCACATATTTTCTTAACCCTCTGACCAGCTGCCATGTTGAAAAGACAAGTTGCAAGTGCAACTTGCAACTACATAATTCTATGAAGATACCCTCTTATGACATTTCATTGCCTCATTTAGTCTTGGAAAAATTGCTCTGGGCCTGTCATCTATATTCTGTAGACTCCCTATTTTCTCTGTAACCATATAAGGGCACAAAATAATTTCAAAGTAGATTTTCCCTCCCCTCCCCCCCATGGAAAGGACCCCAAAATTTTAAAGTATGGATTTTCTTCTAAATTCACCCTTAGTAAAGAGATGTCTATCCCAGAGGCTTACAAGAAAAGACAAAAAAAGTTCACTTTAGAAATCAGTGAAGCAAGCAGATGACTGTCCTACAAGCTCTTGGACAGCACTGCACAGAGCTACCATATGCTTCCTAGCGCTCCCCTAACTGCCAGCTGTCTCCACCTTGCTCTTTCCAAATGGCAGAGTGGGCAGCTGAATTGCCAAAATTGATGTTTTGACCTGCAGTTATAGGCAGAGAAGAGGCTCTGGGTCACTTTAATGAGAACATAAGCTCCATATAAGTAGAGCAAGGACAAAAGAGTCACATTGTTCCACTACTATCACACAAGGAGAATTCAGCAAAAGTGACAGTATAGAAACACATCTGCTAAACTAGAGTGAAATCAAAACCATGCACGGATTCTGAACAGTATTTTACATTTGTTTTTCCTTTTTATTGTAGAGGAGGCAAATGTTAAGCAAACTGCCAGGCAACAGAGAATCAGATCTACTGACCTTTGAATTTGTGCCATACTCTGAATACAGAAGCCTAAAACAAATGAATTTTCAATTAACACACAGGCTGGGGAATCCATACTGCAGTCACTGTGTCATAATCTCCTCTCAGAATGAGGAACTAGATTTCCTGCATCTCTTCTTGTCCTCCCTTATTTAAGCTTTAACCAAGTCAATGCAAAACCATGCACATTGTCCTTTCTAAATGCTGGTGCCATTCAGTAGTGAGATGTGCTCCAGCGAATGGCACCCATCATATAGAAATGGCATGTCTTTAGTACCTGCTAGACACAAAACTTATACTAGCACAGGCCTACTGACATGAGGAATGAGCATGTTTGTTCTTCTAAACTGAATGAGGATGTTAAACAAAAAGTCTAAGAAGAAAATTCATTGTGACACTAAATTACAATGATTGCTCCTTGATTCTGTCATGTTGCCATGGAAAATATAGAAACCCAAGAGAAAGCTTATGTGAGATACCAGTACCGTTAACATTGTTTTATTAATTCCCTCCCCTCCCCCCATACATTACTGCACTGTTGAATCTGGCAGTTTTCTACTACATCAGCCAGAACCCTAAAGCTTCCTCCTTATAAAAGATCAAATTGAATAGGTTATGACTGCCTAATTTCAGATATTCTCAAAGGTAAGAATCTTCTGGGACATTTTACAAATGAAAGCTTTTACTAATGAAACACATAATAGGCAGGTGTGATGTGGGATGTATGAGTACATCCTTCTCTCACTTATAGACTTCAAGCTTGAAAGAAATACTAGGGAACAGTTAAAAACCTTTTAATTTAGTGTGTCTTAAGTAAACTGGGTGCTCTGACAGACTTAGTTTGGATGGGGCTTTAAGATCATAAATCCTTAAAACTTAAAAACTCTATCTCATGACAGCATAGAGACACTGACCATGCTACAGGAAAGGCAAAGGACACTGCAATTATTTCAGCAGTCTTCATCACCCCGTGCCTTCCTGAGAATTTCACAAAGAAAGTATAGAGGATGCCAGAATTCACATACTACAACCAGAACACCTACCAACATGACCAAACAAAATGGCAGTGTGGGGAAAAAACAAAACAAACTATGAACTTACTTTCATCTGTCCTTTACACTAAAGCAAGACTTACAGAACCAGACTTCTGAGGAAACAGGTTTTAGGTGAGGTGTGCTACCTATCGGCGTTGTGTCTGTAATGAAAGTACAGTAACGACAGCAGAGCAGCAATAAGTGTGGATTTGCTCAAATAAAACAGCCATACACACAGAAATAAAGGCAGGAAACTGCTTACCTTCAGAAGACCCAGGTATGCAGGGATCTCTGCAAGATATACTCACCTCCACTGCCAACCCTTAAATGAGGTTTGGGAAGGGGTGGATCCTGGCTCCAGCCCTTCTGGTCATTCATGTACATTACCTGGACCTAAGCTCCTTTAAGTTGGCCTTGCCTTCCTACCAGGTGCTCAATCACTGCTTTAAGCTGAGACTTGCATTTCTGCTATAGTGTCCTTTAATACTTTCTTGGATTGCTGGTGTATGTGTATAATCAATGAATATTAAGATGCTATAATTATGAAATAAACAAGAGAGGTAGGCAAAGCAGGTTATAATAACAAAAAGAGAATAGAAGAGGATAGATAGAAAGCCTACCCATATCCTGGGCTCATTTATGAATTGCCTTCACCTGTGCTCCCATGGCTGACTCACTGCTCGCTCAGGTGATCAATCAGAGGTTCGGGCCATGATTCAGCTGTTCCCATACACCAGTCTTCGCTAGCTCAGTTTCCCATAGAATGACTAGTTTTAACTCTAACTTTAGGGCTACCAAAAGCAGTCTTAGCTGGATGCCATAAACTTCCAGGGATGTTTCATTGCTCATAGGTCATGAAAGCATTAGGTAAATGTCTTCAGCCCTGAAAGACAACCAGGAGAACATTGCAAGGCTGGGATACTGAACTGACTCTTCACAGAATTTTCTCCACCCTAAGGTTTTCTTAGCATTGAGAAGTAGAACCAACATTATGCTTGGTGCATTTGCACTTCTGTTCTCCAAGACACTCGCTTTCAAAGCTTTCAAGAGCTTTTTGGTGCAGAAAGGTACAAGAGGAAAATTAGGCTCAAGTAACTAAATAAGATGGCGCTTGTGTGTACAAAGACAGACATATACATGCTCACAACATGAAACATACCCCTTCTCCCATCTGTATGCTGTTGCTCTTCTCTAATGATGCTTCCACTTCGCCTGTGACTCTTTCTGAAGAGGAGATACACAACAGCTGGTGTAACAACACAAAGTAAGGGGAGTACAGCTATTAAAGGAGTTAACTGATGAAGCCTGGACACCACTAGGAGCTGTTTTCCATGTCACTGTGCATTCAGCATGGAATCTGTGTCATCACATGGTGCCGCAGTCTTGGCAAATCTGCTTTAGAGCTGAGTCTGCTGGCATTTTGCAGCTACCATCATCCCTGCTGCTGCTGCTCTTTGGCTGCCTTTCTGCAAGTGGTATTTTCTTGATCTCACCTCTGCTGCCACACAGACAGACACAGCTAAGTTCAGTTCTAGCTTACAGTTATGGTCTGTTATTAGGCTAAATGGCATTATACTGGATTTCTTTTTAGATAGCATTTGTCCATAATAGGCATCCTTTTGAACATGGATACAATGCATTTTTTCTTTAATCCTAGAATACAAGGAATAGGTCAGGAATTCTTAAATCTCTTGGGCATAACTATGTTGAAGTCAGCTCAGTTCAGATGTTATTTTTTCAGTGAAGATCATTCAGCAGATAAGGAAGCCCTGAAGTTCTGGCATTATACCTGAATTCTTTAAAGGCACTGGGAATGGTAGTTTCTCTTGTATGTAAATCAGCAAAGGAGCCATTAATAAAACATGCTGCTCTTGAAATAATTTTGTATCTAACACAGGTGATTCCTTATACATAAAACTATATTCACTACTGTGGGTATTGGTTATAAAACTGGAAAGGCATGAAGACACAGCAGCTTCTGGCACGTGCCAAGTATTGGTATGTTACTGTATCATGCTGTCTATCTATGCTAGATAATTTGTTTTTCCTACTGTACTATTCCTTTTCTGCATAAGAAAAATGCATTTCATTAAACTGTTCATTATTTTACAGTTTTTGAGGAACGCTTCAAATCAGTCCTGTTCTGACACATACTTTGTATATAAGGTACAGTGTTACTTGTCATTCCATTCTGCTGCTCTCATTTGCCATGGAGAGGACAAACGTGCTGTCTGCTGACCTCTCTGGACTGCAGATAGCACATGTTAAAGGGATTTGCTCTATATGCAAGTCCTTCGTAGTGTGACTAATTCCCTGGGCAAACATGTTCTTGAACACATCTTGAGGATTTTTTCCTTGTTTCTTTACTAGATCTCCATGTAGCCAAAGCTAGGCAGGTCTTGAGAATGAATTCCCGCTTTGGAAATAAACTTGCATGCATGTTTCAAGGTGCTGACAGTACCTGGTTTACACAGCCAGTGCTCTGACGCAGGACTGCGAGCCTTTTGGAAAACTGAGATGTCAGAGTTGTCTTTGCCATACACAACCACGTTATCATGCTAGGACAAAAACTGGAAGAGTAACAACCCTGCAGCAAGGTGTCTGCAGGGAATTAGATGCTGGTATCTTTTTCTTCCTTCTGTCAACCCTTGCATAAAAGGAAAGCAATAGTATATGTACAACCTATACTTCTTTTAGGAAATTTCTGTTTCCTTCTGAAAGGTTTCATCAATACTTGTGTGCTAACCTATTATTATGTATGTGACAAATGCTTTAATTTACAAAAAAAAAAAAGAAAAGAAGAAAAAAAAAAGAAAAGTTTGATCTTTTGATGTAAGTAGGAAAATAACATCTTTTAAATGTTGTTATTTCAGCAACTGTAGTTTCAGAATCCAACCTTCTCTTTTCTGCCTTGCTCTGTGACTGACAAATCTTTCAGATTCGTTTTTGCTGCCTTTGACATATTTTTGCACTTCTTGCATAATCTACCTTGTGTTTTAATCCCCTCCTGCTCCTAGCTATCCTGTTGCCAGAGAAAATCTGTGCCATTTGTGGATTATGCCATTTTTGGAAAACCTTTCCCACGACAGAGGGACCAAAGGGGCAAAGCCCATTTCTTCCTCTTGTGCCAGACACACGAGATACACAAAATATGTGGACAGGCATGAACTTCACTGGACATTCATGCAGGCAAAACCACACTGACAGCTGGCTTACAACCTCCCCTCAAGCATTTACTTCTCAAGCAATCAGAAGACTTCCCCGATACCAATACCAAGTAATTTGCATCCAGCATGTTTGGACTAACCTAATCAACTTGATATAACTATATATTTTAAACGGCACAGTGGGACAGCAAGAACAGTGCAGTACGACTTGGAGCAATTTTTACTCTAAACTTTACCAGACATTGTCTGGTTTAGTTTATCTTTATGGCTGGTTCCTTAGCTTCTGGCAAGGCAAGTATTTAAAAAATGAACATATGTTGCATAAAATGACAATGCATGTAAATTAGTTATTTTACTCCGACATGCATTTCTAGCACAGCCCTCTTTCTGCAAAGGAATCTCTTGCTAACAATTCTGATCATATTCTGTGAAGTCTGTGTGGCCATGTCTGGTAATTTTTGCATGTTTGGTGAAATGCAGCTGCATTTCACAAGTTGTTCATTACCTGCAAATGCAGGTAAGTAACCTATACCAAGTAAAGATGAACTTTTGGATAACTGATCTAATGAGAATGGGGTTCATTGTAGTAAATAGTTCTTGTGAGTTAGGGTTCATAAACTCTTTCTGTGGAAGATAATGTTTTACTGAATATCTCATTCCTGGATGTGAGTTACTAACATGCAAAGCAGGAGCTAATTGCTGCTCTGCATTATAGACGGGCTGTACACAGATTTCTTTTTAAGCAGTGGCAGTGAAATACAAAGCATTGTGGTTAATAGCTCTAAAAAGTGCTAAGAATAATCATACTATTTGCTTACTCTTCCCCAAATAACCTTCCTGACTGGATTTTTGTTCTTAAAAACTGAAGCTGAATGAGAGAAAACAGAATCAGATCTGCCTGAAATGTCAAATCTTAGGAGCACAGCTTGGAGAGCAGACAGATGGACCTAGCAAAAAGCAACCGCATATGAAAGTGCTATAATCCGTTGGAGCAGCATGTTAGTCGAGAACAATCAGATTCAAAATTGTTCCTCTGAAATTTTCTTGCTGGCAACCAAACATTGTGACTTTTGTCATCATGCTACGAGGATGAATCAAATGGGTGACAAGAGCCAGGGACTGGAGAGAAAGCAGCAGATGTGAAGAGAGAACAGTAAAGCCAGCACAAAATGCTGCTATCGTTTATGAGGAGAGGTAGTGATTATGGCATTAATCAGCATTCCATAATCAATGGCAAAAATTCTGAGTAATGCCAATACCTATTCATCTTTATTTATGCATATGCCACTCCTTTACAGTATTATCCCTGGGAATAGTTTCTAGGCTATAAAGATTGTTGCCATGAAAAAAAGATAATTGTAGTTCATGACCTGGAGGCCAAGGTAGTGCATAATAACACTATTGTGCTCTGGGATGTACAGAGAGCTCTATAATGAGGGTGAAATGTAACCAAATATGCCATTCCAGCGTAAAGTCAACAATGCGTTTTAAACAGAAAATTCTAGCTGTGCTATTAGAAATATGCTTTTGCCAGGATGTAATTACACAGAAAACTAAATTATATCACAAAAGTGATAGCATTCCTGACATCAACAGCCAAAAAGGTACTTTACCCCAGGAGCTTACCAGACCTGTGAACAATGAAAAGTTGTGTTGGAGGGCACTTAGCCTGGGACAGAAGTCCTGCCTTTGAGTGCAGAATGCTTAACTCTTTCCTTCCTTCTGGAGCAATGTTTTCTGTCTTCCACACTCCATAACTACATCCAATATCTGCCATTTTTGAGACTGGGAACTATTTCCCAGTGTAGTACTAAAACGTTCTAGTTATAAGCTTTAAAATTATCTAAAAGAGAGTCTGGCTCAGCAAACTTTGAGCCTGCTGTTTCCAGAAGGCTTCAGCTCAGTTCATAGGATAAGGAGGCCTCAGGGACACTTTGCTGTTTTTGGCAAGGACCACGCTAAAAACCCAAACTAATTCTGACTTCTCCTCTTTACTGGTTGTAATTTCATTTTCAATTTCCAGCATACACTTAGAAGATTACAGTGGTTTGTTGTGGTTTTTTTTTTGTTTGCTTGTTTGTTTTTACACATACTTACAGATAATAAGCTGCATCACACTGAATTGGAAGGTGGCATGCTCTTGAAGAGAGAAGAGTATTAGAAGTTTATGGGAAGTTTTATTTAAAGCTATAGTCTACACCAGGTTCCCCTGGTGGAAAAGGTGTATTTAAAGCCATAAAACGATGGTCCATTTGTATTGCATGGTATCTGGACGTACTGGATTAAGTTGCTTTTTGTGATGTTATGTGACTGAACGTAACCAAGTATAACCATATGGTCCATGAAGTAACTTGTGAAATAGACTAGCCTTATCCTGGGAATAGACGCTGCTTATTTATGATCCCCCCAAAAATCTATGTCTGAATTGCTTGCAGGTAGTGCAAGGGAGCAGAACTTTACTTTGTGACCAGAGCAGCTGCCAGACAGAATCCTCACACCAGCTCAGCTATAAAATGTACTCATAGGTCAAAGATTCAGAACAATCGGAACCATGCTCATGGCTGTCTTCAGTGTTTCCTGCAGCAGAACTGTTCTATATAGGAACGTTACAATGCTGTTCCTGTTTATGTTAAACTGAATGCTCTAAAGACTATCACAATATTCTGGTTAGTTCTCTGAGGAAAAGACTAATCTCAGAATATAATTCTCCTACATACGGGATAAAATAATCTGTTTGAAGTTATCCCAATTCATTTTTCTTTAGCCCTAGTTCCTGTCCTCTGTCTTTGACAGCTAATTCTTTCCTATTCTTCTGCAATGTAATTTAATCACATAAAACTACACAAACACATCTCACATATTTCAAATGCTCGATATTTCTGGTTTCTTTCTTATAATGATGGTCTGTAAATCCTAGAAGCTTTCATGATAAAAGTTGAAAGACTCTACTAGCACATCCATATTTTCCATTTTTAGCAGTAGTTGGATGTTCTGTGGCAAGTGAACACCAAGATGAACCATAATTACAAAGATAAGGCTTAAATCATAGTTACTTCTGGATTAATCTGAATGTCAAGCTTGGGAATAGGCCATGACAAAAGATACAGAAGTTTCAAACTGTCTTCCCAAGGACTAAATAAGGACTGAATATAGAGTTTTCAGTCAAACCTTTTGAACTATCTTAATTATTTTTAACTTCTAAGGCTGTGCAGAGCTGAGTTCTAACAAGACACTGCTGTGAGAACAGAATTGGAGAACATTGAGCAACAGTTGATAGCCGACGCTCTTTATTCTTCACTATCAGTAACATCCATAAAATTCATATTTTAAAGTAAATAAAAAGATGATGAAGAAAAGTAAGCTGTGGAATGATTTAGTTATCAATTGTTGTTTTAAATCTTGAATAATAGTGATGTTTCTATTAAAAACATATGGAAAAAAATGCATGTTCTGGTACTTGAATATCTTAGTGGGAATAGCTTTACTTTCAGGTACATCCTGTCCCAGTTGCCTTAGAAGTAAATTATACTAGCTAGGAACCAATGGCTAGGTAAGTAAATCAAAGGCAGTATTACTGATGAGTGTCCAGAGGCAGATCTACACAATTCTATGTTGTAGTCCTCTAATTAGTGCACTCTAAATTCAAATATTGTATCAACTACCTGTTGACTTTATTAGATCAGTATATTTTTATGACCTATTAGATTTTTGGGAGGCATCCATAATGATCTAAGTCTCTGCTGAGCGTATAAATCTAGGCATGATGAATTCTATTTCACAATGGAGATTTATGCTTAAAAAAAAAAAAAAAAAAAAAAAAAGGAGAATTAGAGAAATAGAAATGTAGGAATGATTATTCATTTTTACAGGTAAACGTCGAAGCACTGAGTACTCTCTTCTTTTCACAGTGTTTTCCATTGTCACTCAGTTTGTTCATAAAATGCAATTTGAGTAGGTGGCATGAAAACAAAGCGACCAAAAGCATGATCTATTAAGAGAAAATCTTTGATCTTGTTACTTCATATCAAAAACCTCAGTAGTAAGACACTAAGTAGGAAATATCATGGAAAATTGGAAATTATGTTTTTTTGACCTTTGAACATCAACTAGATCTTTTTTCCCCCAGTGTGACTGACAAGCAGTGTTTAGAAGGAATGAAGACATGTGAAGCCTTTCCACGTTTTTTAATGCAAGCTCACTGCATCCTCCTCAGAAAAGCAGACCTCTGCATATTGCATTATTAAAGCTGAAACTAACTAAAATGGTGCCTCCTTTGTGTTGCAATTTACAGCAGACTGAGGATGAGCAAACCTTGAAACCGCAGATTCATTTTCACTAATTTCATCAAACATGCATCTGTGAGGGAAACAGGCGTAGCCAGGACTATTCCCAAAGAACAATTTCTTAAATGACATGTGTTCTGCACAGACTTTCAGGGACAGACTAAACATTCATGAACCTTTCCATGGATTTTTTCCTCAGGTCCTTTTATTTTTCTCTCCCCTTTGTCTTGGAGAGTTGAGCCATTTCCTTCATAAAATAATCATCTTCTTGAAATAAGAAAAGAGAATCATCTGACAACTGTACATCAATATGGTATTGAAGGTACATAAAATAATCCCAACATCTGCTTCTTTGTCAATTTTCCAAATCCTAACTTACTATTAATATGCTAGAAAGACGGCAAAACCAACTATCTTGCTACGTGGATCCTTTTGGCTAAATCAATGCAATAGGATGTGCGTCAGCTTTTGTGACAACATAGAATGAGTGGAAATAATAGACTGAAAAAGAATCACAACAAAGAAAGAGCATATGCCATCAATAAGCATACTTTAAAACCAAACTGCAAAATAATTTTAAGACCAGTGGTTTATAAGAACGGACTTGAAACATTCTGTAATTGAATTTATACAATTACATCGCTTACAAGATGGATTCTTGTTGGTTTTGAAATTGTGGCTTGACTGCTATCAGCTTGAAACAATAATCTATCTATGAGTGTGTCCATTACCAGTGGGCAACCGTTTAGTGTAGGAAGTCTGAACTGAAGGCTATTGTGATGTACTCACAAAAGAAGATTAAACGTGCTCTACTACATGTGACTACTTTATGCTATTTAATGTGAAAAGTGAGAGTCATCTGCAGCTGCCTCATTCCTCTCGTGTCTCCCTAATAGCTCCCTTTGCCTAGAACTGGTATTATGAATAAAGGTGCAATGACTGAATTACAGTGATTACACGATTGCACTGACTTTTTTTTCTGCTATTCATTGTAGTATATTATGTGGTTTGTTATCTAAAGACTCTCAAGATGATTGTTACCTGAAATATCTTACAAAAAACTTTCATTGTAAGTGATAGAATTCTAAATATCAAAATGTAGATGAGAATGGAAAAAAAATGGAACAAAGTAGCGAACTTTTATGATAAAACATCTTCTAATTACAATAACACACTCCAGGGCTCAAATTATCAAATGATAATTTACACCTAGGTGATTTGACAGCACTCGGCCTTTGGCCTTCTGCCTAACAACACAATAGGCGTAAATCATTACCAAGTGATTCACACCCTGTCATGTCTTATTGCTTAATTAATTTGTCTAAAAGGCTTTCCATGAGAACTTTTAGCAAATGCCTTTGTTGTACATCTTTCAGTATGGGGGTCAATACCTGCCCTCTGTCATTCTCAGTTCTCCTTTCAGCCTCTCGTGTTTTAAATGTGTCCAGGAAATTTTTGTTTTTACCACACAATCATTTAAGTTAACGCTTCCATTTAATGCTCTTTAGGTAAGTTTGTCTGTTGTTCTCTGGCTGCTTTATCTGTGGATCCATGCATGGAGGCAGAACTCATGCTGTGCTTTAGAGTGCTGAATGCCTAGAACAATTGATCTAAGATGTCCCTGGAAAATTGCTCTCAGAAAGCTAAGATGCTATTATTTTTGCTGATTAGTAACTGTTTGTTTACTCAGATAGGAATATCAACTTTCTGTATAAGCTTAGAGCAGGTAAAGCAGTATACTGTTCAGTAAGACATAAAATTTTTTGAACAGAAATATTGTATAGTGTACTCTTGCAACGATCCAACCCCAAGCCCCATTGGAGTTCTGAAGAGCAAACAGTAAGTCTGATGACACAAAGGAAAAGTTAAGCAAATTCGTAGGGAATATAACTACTGATGGCCATTGAACAGGATGAGCCAGCTGAAGCCTCCAGTCCTTAAAGTACTTGCTACTGAACATGAGGTATGATTATAAAAGAAGGTCACTCCAGTTTGCTTTTTTACTCTACCCTCAAAATTTGCTGTGGACTCTTTTTGTTGAGATAACCCTAGATTAGATGGATTGAGCATGAAGGAATATTTTATGTTCTTACAGCACTGATAAACAGAATTTCCCAGAGACTATTTTCTGCTAGGAAAGACAATGGAATTAAAGGAAATGTAACGGCAATACTTTTTTCTACATGCATAGAATACGCAAATATTTGATGAAAACTTCTTTGATACCATTTTACTGACCATAATTTTTTATGATGAGATTTCGATTTCACTCAGACTTCATCACATAGCTGAAGAGCAACTGGGTTGGAAACTGTCCATGAATTACCTCAGGTCGTGACTAGACACAAGGTTTTTATTGTCTGTGCAAGTGAACGTAGAATCAAGTTTCTATCCTAGTGCCATTTGTTGTTTTGGATACATCTTCAATTTTTGTTAGAAATTTATATAGACGAATACTCTTTCTGAGAAGCAAGGTGAGCAGTTTCTATATTTTACCACTTTTTGCATTTAGCAGAAACCCTTCTGAACATTAGCCAACCCGAATGCTCAAGAGAGGCATCCAAGATTACCAAGCTCAGCCGTTCAGCAAGGATGATCTTGCTGAGAAGGGCCAGACTATCCAAATACATAACATTGCAAAGAACATACAGACAAGCCCAACAACAAAGATTTTAAAGACAGTTGCATAGAGGTCTGGCTGCTCCTTTCGTTCCTTTTGTTTCAAAAAAGTAAATTAATTCAGTGTCATTTCATCCCCTACAAATGCTGGAAAAGTACCCATGAGGCTAGTAGCCAAGCTGAAAAGAACCTTTACAAGGACCACCCGGAGTCTGTCCTTGGTGATCCAGGGCAACAGAGCCTTAAAGGAAGATTTTCTTTCTTCTTTGTTTTTGCCTTCAACTTCAAAAGGCAAAAAGAGTCTTTTAAGCACTTACACAGCTGCTCAGACACTAGCTTGCTCTGTCAGTCAGCTTGGCCCACGCTCCTTGGCTTCCCTTATCTTAATGCTGAGCTCTTCAGTAGTGACATTGAGTTCTCAAACAATGCACCACTTTTTTATTAAAAATTACATCAATCTGGATCTTTGGATTCTGAAGATGCATGTATCTCATTTTACTGATTCACTGATTCTCATCCTTAAAAAATGCACTGAAAGATATCATTAACTGCAGGAACTTCTTTATTTCCTTGACTTCTGATTCTTGCACAGCTCAGCCTCATTTCCGTTCACTTCACAAAATGTTCTGAACATGAAGCAGTAAATGCAGCTTTCCCTGGTAAAAGAAGCATCTTTTGCCATTTGCCATAACTGTCTTTTAGATGACAACCAACAGGCAGTTTTCTTTATTCTCTTTCTGAATTCAGATGATCCCTGTTTTGCAAGTGGGCTCAGTCAACAACAACAACAACAAAAAGCATGAATAAGGAAATTGAAATAAAGTCATCTATATAAAAAGTGGAAGATAATATCTTCAGGGAGACTCTCCTTCAGATCTTTATTTGTATCAAGAGTATAAGGCTGAGTGTCTACTCAAATTTTACTATGGTTACACCTGGCAAGTTGAACAAAGGCAGCGTGACTGTAGAACTGCAACTGAATTTCACTAGAACATGGTACAGGCAGAAAAACTTAGTGTGCAACTCTTCTGTAAAACATATGCAGGAGAGTGAAAAAAATATTTTTAACATTAGCAGAATAGAATATCATGTTTAAGTGATAACAAGGCCTCTACCATTTTTCCGTTTGAATAGAAATCCCAGATTAGTAGTGCTCTTTAAGATTAAGCAAACCTGTGGGCTCATTTCTTACATCAGAACTCAGGATACTCCACAGCTTACAAGTGAGCCTTGCAAAAGAGATGATTCATGTAGCATGATCCAAACGTGACATGAGAGCTCAGGTTGACCTCTCAATCCTATGCACTGATTTTCATTAGGAGATTTATCCAAGGGCTTAAGATAAATAATTTTTCCTGTTCTTTCATTCTATTTTTTTCTCGTTATAGTTAATATCATCAGAGCAATAGAAGCTGAAAAGAGCTCATTTGATGTAAATGCCTTAAAAGCACCTCTAAATTGTGCCTGTATCAAATTTGCATGCCGGCCATCTGCACAAAAAACCCTTGTCTTTGCTCCAGTGAAGCTGGCTTGCTGAACTTACAGTCCCTGGATTTGTACTTCCCTGCACCATTGCATGGTTATTTGTGCAAACATGGGCAATAGGAATAGCAGCAGCTGCACATGTCCATCTGAGGGCAGAATGCATCCTTAATCTTTAACAATAATAGTGGCAATACTTCCCATTTAAATAAGCCTTTTCATCTTCAAAGCCCTCTGCAGCACAGATTCATCCAACACCTCTCAGTTGTGGATATTATTAGCAGCATTTTACAGAAAGAATTATGGGTCAAAGAGAAACAGTGCAAGTTGTTCAGGGACAACTGTGAGATCACTGGCAGAGAGACTGTTATGAACTGTCATCACCTGGAAAATCAGTTTAGAGACCATGAGAAAGAATGGCATACAAGCCCATTCGAAGAACCACAAAGAGATCTGTGTGATGCTGCTCTTTCCTAAGACTTTATGGGGACGTATCCCAGTAACCAGCAGCTTTAACATGAGAAAAAGAGGGATTTTTTTCAACTGGTGGAAGCCGTCAGGAATTCTCCTGCTGCTAGTTCAGGATGTTGCTCAGTATATTGTGATACAGATTAGATTGATTTGTTGCAGAAAAGTGCAGCATACTGCAGTGAAAATGAAATATCACCTGGGTTTTGCTCTACTGCACATTGATTTAAACCACTCTGAACTCAACTGCAGCTATCTAGAGATTTTGGATCAAGCCATCCTGCTAGAAACCTATGATCAATCTTTTATTTTTAAAGGATTCTGTTTTCATAGGAGCAAATTTCCTGTGCAAAGACCAAAATGCTGTTCTAAACGATATTGCTACAGTAGCTGAAACACTAATGCTCAGCATCCTGGAGTGTATCTCTGTCAGATACATGGCTTGTTTTTGACCTAAGCTTTTGGGAATAGCGTGGGCAAAAAGACTTCTCAAAAGCAGCGATAAAAATGACCTTATTTGAAATTTGTTTGTAACAAGTTGAAAAAACCTCAACCTCACCTGCTATTCAATCCACCTGAAGTGAAACCATCATTACACTGCCATTATCACTCCACTGGACACAGAGTAATAAATGGAAAGAAATACTATGTGCTCACTGAGAGACCTGATCCTAAAGAGAGCTGCTTTTTCCAAGCCAGGAATCCTTTAAGCTCCCTTGAATTCAGTGAGAAATCTGGGCTCTCCATAGCTAGTGCACTGCACTCTTTACTTAAAAATTCTGTGATAAATGTATTGGAAAAAAAAAATTTGAAAGGAACACTTGCAAAATATATTTACCCACTTTGATTTTGTCCTTATGTCTCATCTTAACATAGTTTATTTGGCAACATAAAGGCATGGCAGCTCAACACTATGTGAAAAACAAAAACGCTGTTTATTTTGCATAGGATTTGGGAACTGCATAAGGTTAAGGATATTCTGCAATAAAGAAGCACTATATCCATTCAGAAGAGAATTTGCATTTAGATTCTTCCAAGCTGGTAATCTGATAAATACAGACTAGGAATGTATTACTCCAACAGTATGATATTGACTGAAAAAATGTTTAATTTTCTATGGAACTACACCTAATACTAGAAATTTTATCATCCAACGTGCTGCTGATTTTTTTTCTTGTTCTGTATTTACAAGGCGCAGCTATAAGCATACCACTTGCTCTCTAATATTCCTACAAAAATGACAACCATCTGGGTGCTGGGGTGGGTGCACTGAGCCCTAGGGTGCCTTTAGCCAGTTCACTTGAAATCTCGAATCTGTCCTATCCTATCACCCAGCAGCAATGGAACATTTGTTCCCCGAAGGGCCGGCACGCTGCCAGCAGCAGGTGTTAGGCTGTCCTCTGGGATGAAGGCAGCAGGCATGAGCACTGATGTGTGCCTATGACAAGATGTTGCAAATCTGCTCTCATAGCGACGGTGACAGCATCTGGGACAGTGTTGTGAGTCACCATTCTGTAACCATTAAAAACCAGTTGCCATTCCTTTCATAATAATAAATTAAAATATCATTCCAAAGCGTGCTGGTTTCAGGAAGAAAATTAAAGGATGTATGTGTGGATAAACACGTGAGCATGCACTGGCACATACATAGCTTTGCAGCATGTATTACCAAACTGTGTTCAGGTGATTTTATTTGAAATTAATAGATATAGTTGATAAGATAGGTTTGCAGCTACTTTTCAGGATGCATTTTTAAGTTTTCATAGAATAAAGTCAAGTAGAAAATGTTTAAGGGAATAAAAAATTGCAACCTATTAGGACCATATATTCTTTTGAATTAATGTCTTATAATCTATAGACAATTTTAAGACAGTTGTCTCTATTATAAAGTCCAGACGTCCAAACCATTTAAGTTTTAGACAGTATTTACACAGGTTGAAGTTGTTTTTTCTGCTGATATCCAAAGCTAAGCCTTTCATATGTGGCATTTCATAAGAAGAATATTTATATAGATATCTATGTGGAAACAATAATAGATTAGCAGTAGCTGTCTGTTTCCAAAATGCTTGTTTTGAAAATGCTGCCATAGATGTGTAGGCAGGTGCACAGATATTGTTTCTGTGACCTCTTCCCACGGAGATCATATTCTTCTACTTCAGCTCATACTAGATTTGAATTTGGATAAAGCATACTTTAAAATTTCTCAAGCAAATAATACAGCAAATATCTAAATTATACTATTCCTTGACTTCTCTGGAGCCTCGTTTCAGCCTGGCATGCTTATCTTCCTAGTGATCTAAATCCAAGACCTTCCATGTTATTGACCTTTGCTGAACACAACACATGGGGTTGATGACCTCAGTGACTGGGCCTCCCTTTGACTAGCAGTCTTTTGTCAGCAAGGCTACTGCTTTAATCTGGACTGATCCTGACCCAGTTCAGATCAATGGCAGAACTGTTAACGATGTCAACAGAGCCAGGATTTCACCCTTGCCCTTCACACTTACAATGGTTAGCATTATCATGAAGACATTTTATAAGCAGTGTTCATCAACATTAAGAGATTCAGAAAGAGAGATCTCATTCGAGGGCTGACGTCTGAAGTCACATTATGTGCAACAGGATTTGGTCCAAGCAGCTTTTATCATCACTAGCATTTTCCTCCTGTCCATTCTTACTCTTCACTTAACAATCTAAGTGCTCATTTGCTGCTTTTAGCCTACCAAATCAGACATTTGCACACCTTTTTCCCTTTACATGTACCTGTAAGCCCCATGTTTGAAGATCATTACTGCCTAGTAATATCCCATGTACTTCTGAAGAGCAGGTAGTTTGGCCCTGCCACATTTCCCTCTAGTGAAAAACAAGCTTCTCTTCAAAGACTGATGTGAAGTTGTTTTGCAATGGCCAACTCTGAGAAAATTCATTATTTTTGTCTCTCTTATGCTTTCAATTAAAAATGAAAGCATACTCTTTTTCTTTTTCTTTTTTTTTTTTTCCCAAACAAATGAAATGCGTAAAATAGAAACAGGATTTTGGTTTTGGACCATTTAGAAGAGACCAAAATTATTTGTTACTAGAACAGGTTCAGTCGACAATGCATTCAAAAATGCAGGAAAAAAAATGCTCTAAATGGCAAAACATTTTTTTCTGGTTAAGAACACTGTAGAATTTTCCCTCAGAGAAAAGTATTTTACAATCAGAATTCAACCTAAATTTGTAAGAACTCTAGAAATCATACTTGATATAAAAAGGAAAAAAGAAAATCATTTAAAGGTGAATGATAAATTCTGGGTTAACACAGAGAAAATTTTTCTTATTTTTATTTCGTAATGGAATTTAAAAATCCATTGATCACTCCGCTAACTTTTATTCTGTGGAGCAAACACAAAAATAAACAGTGAGAGCTAGCTGTAGTAGCAACATCACACAACCCCAAACAGCCAAAGAGATCTTACTTTAAACTATTTTATCTATATTACTATTGAGATTAAATGTATGTAAGGCACGTCTTCGTTGCTTAGTAATTACTAAATGTCTGAAGCATAAACCTAGCAATACAGAATGAAAACATAGCTTACCTGTGAATGACAGACAAAAAAAAAAAACCAACAGACAACAATATTAAGTGCAGGTATAAGTGCAGCTAATGTTCTTCTCATTTTTTCAGATTAGCTGCTGGTTTTGTGCTTTGCTAAATAATGACATCAGATCTAAAAGGCACCAATTACCAAATCACCTCCTTGACCCCTACAAAAGCTCAGTGATAAGCACATCTCAGCTCCTGTCCTTCAGATTTTTTAGCTGAGCACTGGCGATTTCTTTCCGTCTCACACATCATTCACTCACCTCCTGTGCATTTAAGATCAGATTTTCAAAGCCAGGCATGTGTATTGTGCATGTACATCTACATGCATCAACATTTGAATATCCAGCTCACAGTTCAAAAGAAAAACAATGCTATTCCAATGTGAATAGGATACAAATACTCCAGAGAAAGCTGAATGACTTATTTAAATGTTTGACAAAGAAACCACATACTGCATCTTTTTGATGGATTAGTTGTGGGTCTGCTTTTTTTCTTTTTTTTTTTTTTAAATCATCAGCATGAAGAATTCTAACATGAAAACAAAAGCAAATTATTTAAAGAACAGCCTGTTCCCTAAACTGTTACTGTACTTTGTGCCAAGCCACATTTTGTGATATATCATGAACAACCTCCTCTTGCATGTTTGACTGTTATGCTTTATGTGACTTGGAGTGAGAAAACCCTGATAGTTCTGTCTTAGACTCACCACTGCCACCAAAGACAGGTCCCCTCGTAGATCTGGATTGCAACGTGACACCTTCTTCCAAAGATGATGACTCTGAAAGAGGTGGAAAAGTGTTTGTTTACTTGGCAATGTATACAAAAAGAAATCTGAGTTAAGAAGAAATGCGAATTTAGAGTGAATCTGTTTCCCTTCATAAAGCACTTGGTGGACGCAGAATGACAATGACCTTACTTGTGAAGTGCAACACATACAAAGTAAGGCTATTTCATTCTCACACAGGCCTAGAAATAAATGACTGTGAACTCAGCTTAGATGTGAATTCACAGCATATCAATTATAATTACTGCCTGTATGCAAGCAGATCTGCAGAAGTAAATGCAAAATAATTTATTTCACACAGGGCTACGTTATATCACATTTACCACAAGCATACAGGCAACTACTGTAGAGCAACTCATGTCCACCAACTTCACATTGAAATATATGCTGGAATATTTTGTTTATATGCCTCTATCTTCTATCTTTACATTTACAATAATCCCTTTACAAAATTGATCCAGATTAATTTTCTTAGATGTAACTGAGAAGATCAAGCCTTTCAGTAATAGGAAGAAAGACACATTTTATAGATCTTGTTTCCAGTCTCTCACTGTACAGACTCTACATCAGAGGATTCACGTCAGAAAACAAAACAAAACAACAGGGCTCACAAACAAGTAAGCAATTAAAAAAAAAAATTGGAATTATTTTTATTGATAGTGATGCAGGCACTCAGAAGAAGGTATTTCCAGGGTAAAATTTTCTGCATCTTTTAAAGAAGAGATTAAATAAAAATTAATGTTAGAAATTTGTTCTTACTGCCTAAATATTTTCCGTTTTGAGAAACGCCTCGTGTCCTACTTGAGCTCAAACTACAGAAAAAATACTTCTATTCTAAATGGAGTAGTTAAACCAGTTTGTTATCAAGACACCTTGAAAACCTCTGCTTCTGCTTGCCTACAAGCTTGCTGGATTTCAACCCTTTGAGCTGAAATTCTCCATGTTGTGGAAGCTTTTCCTGAACTGACTTGGGCAAGTTACTAACTAGCCTTTTAAAAGGACTGCATCAAGAATGTGTCCTTGGCAGCTGTAGCTTCTGTCTGTTGCAATCCATTTGGGGTTAGCATTGTATTTTTCTCCTTGTTCCATCAACAGTCGAAAAGGCATAATTAACTAATGCTAATGTAGAACCTGTTTCATTTGAAGATACTAGGACAGAACTGGTGGAATCAGCCTAGTGCTGCAGGCTGGTGGGTCAAAGAATGGAACTGAAATTCAAGGTGTGGAGAGATCAGAACCAGACCTAAAGTGACTGAGTGCTGCTAGAGAGAGGAGGCAGACTGAAGGAATATCTGGGATCAAAGCCGAAGGGGAAAGCATGTGCAAGCTGTCACTGCTGTTAACTGCTCCATTAGCTCAGGTAGAGAGGTCCATGTTATGGTATGAGAGGTCCCTGATTTGGGAGTGACCCACAAGCATGTCAGTGTGATGCAAGATCTGTTCCCCATTTTATTTATGAGCCTCTCAGAAAAATGACAGGCAGAAACTATACTATAATTAGACATATTCCAATGCCAAGGACTCATGGGGAAGGAGATTACAGAATGAATTTTCCTCTTTCAGTCATAATTTAGTTCTCCCTGCTCATACGCATTTTATCTTTAATAAAATAATCTAACTCAATTTTTTTCTACAAAACTCTTGTCTGTTTCTGCACAATTCTGATCTACTTTGGGATGAATCAGTGTTGTGTTGCAAAGTAAGTTCTTTCAAATCTCTCTTTATTGGGAAATGGGAGGTAATAAATGAGGTAGAGATTCCAGGGTATGATAGCAGAGGTTCATAGTTAAAACCACTGAAGACTGAGATCTTAATTCTTTAACTGCTATTACTAAAGTTATCATGTGGTGAAAAGCAACTCAGACAATCAATGATAAATGGAGATTAATACGTACCTTATTTGCAGGGCTCCTGACTTCATATTCAAGGGTTGAAGCATTTAAGGGTCACTCAGCCTGTTTGTTTTTTTTTTGTGTGTCTGTCATTGTTGTTTTTGTTTGTTTGTTTGTTTGTTGTTTTTTGTTTTTTAATAAAAACATTGAAACTATAAAGTTGCTAGAATCTAGATTTCTCTTTTGTACACATTACTACTGTGATTTCAGTGGACTCCAAAGGGCAAAAGTGACTGACTTCTGTCAGTTTGGTAATCTAATTGATCCAGATGTTCACTTTGCTCCATTTTAAGAAAATAATGGTCATAGGAATTCATTTTCTGCAAGTTGCTCCCTAATTACAGTATTAATATGAAGACATTATTCCAAAATAATGATATATTAGGATACTTTTTTTTTCTGTACCTCATTTCCCTTCACCTTCTGGCAGTATAACAAAATATATTCATGTTTGTCATGCATATGAATTTTAGTGTTTAAAGTACTGTGAAAGATCTGAAGGGGAAATTAATAACTCTGGTCAGTAAACAAGGCCTTGGACCACACATTGGATTGTGAGGAAAACCAGAAGTATGCCTGTTCCATCCATCCTCTATGTGAATAAAAAAAATCACGCAGTCACGAAAACGTAGCATAATGCACGCACAGAACCTGTGAAGCCTTAGTTGCAGCTCTCTCACTTTTTGGTCTTTGAAGTCCACTCTCCCTTTAACATTCCTTAAATTTTATTGCAGTGTGGATTTTCTGTGATTAGTTCTCCCAAAGGGAGCCGTCTGCTGTCAGTCCTGAGCAGGAACAGAGAGGTTTTGGGAAGGAGAGAAACACTGCACAACTGTAGCTCACCTGTTCACATCTGCTGGGTGTGAGGCAGGCAGCTCTCACCAATCCAGAACACTCTTCTTCCTCAGAAATGCTTGCACCTGGAGACAGAGGTCTTCATCTGGAGTACCTCAGGGAAAAGAGATGCTGTTATGGATTACTCCTGAGAATGGCATGAGCGGACCCACATCCCAACTTGAGGGGAAGCACTGTGCAATGGGACTTGGGGGACCACTGGTGGATGAAGAAAACCTCACGGTTCATGAGCCAACCTCAAGGATTTATGTTTGTGTTAAGGCTGGGTGAGGTATACAGGGGTTGTGTTCCACCCCCCCAAGAAAAGGAAAACCACAGAAAGAAACGGAGATGAAAAGGAAACAAGTAAACAAATGTGGTTTTACAGAAACTGAGGAACAATTTATCCTCAGCACAGCAAGTGAAAACTTGGAAAACATTTGGAAAAGTCAGAAAACAAGTTAAAGTTGGTTGGCAGACTCTGACAAAACTGACAGCTAAAACTACCCCTGGCATGTTGACAACAGCGTGGCATCAATCTGTGTGTAACAACCTATCCTTGAAAAACTCCATCCTTGATTTAAGCTAGCACTTCCTAACCTTTTCCCTACCCAGCCTCCAAACTGCCGTGCAAAAGTTTCCACACGCGACTCTTAACTCACTCACCATTGGGGAACAGCCCCTTACCACCGGACAAGATGGCGGCTGCTCCTTCACGGCGTAGCCCCTCTTTCCCGCCTCTGCGGCCAGCGGGAATCTCCCCTCAGCACACACCCGCACCCAGCATCTTGCACCTGCCCCATGCTCCTGCACTGCCCTGTGGTTTTGCACCTGCCCCATATCCTCACTTTTTCTCCAGGGCATGACTGTCTCTCAAAGCTTCCACTGCACTAATAACTAATAATAACTAATAGCTTCCCAGCAACCCAGTCCTCCGCATGAGAAAGGAATCTCAGTCTTGTGTTGTTACCTCTATCTGCAGAGTAGCGTTCTCCATTTTGGATTGATACTCCTCAGCTGATGCTCTGCTTCAGGATACTGACATACCTCAGGTAAGTGGGGTTGATATTACTGCCACAAATTGATTTCAGTAGTTTTATATATTCAGTTGTTAAGGATGTCATGATTGCACCTGACCTGACTTGACATAAAGCAAGAACAGAGTGACATAAATGCTGATTCTCTTGCACCACAACACAGGAGTGTACACCTGCCCTACCAGACCCTATTTAGCAAAGCCTTATTTCATTCCAGGAGGTTGGGGAAAACTTTCTTGAGGTTAAATACAAACTTACTTATAACGAACCTCCTAAATTGCTTTTTTTTTTTTTTTTTCCTCTCTCTAGACCCGGATTTAAAATGTCCTGAGTTTTAGTTCTGAAAGGAATTGCAGCCTTGAAAATTGTTCTTGGTTTTGTTTTTTTCTTTTGAAAGGCCACATATCTGATTCTCAGGTCTGAGGTCCCCTACAGGTTTCTGTTATCAGAGACAGTCTCGAATAGGTCTGACATACAAGTGGAAGAGCTGACACACAGCTTAAACCCTGGACCGCTAGCAGCCCTTTCTGAGCTGCATGTTTGAGACCCATACCTCCTCTTGTTGCACTGCTGTATGTTCTTTTATGTGGGTAATACAAATGAAGGCCATGACATTTCTTCCTATGAAATTTCTAGTCACATCCACAGTTTGCTGCTAATAGCCGAGACATCCCTCTGCAACTAGCTGTAAGTTCTTGGTCTCTCCCAACAAATTGGTGACCATCAGATATCAGTGGGTCGAAATGACCTGAGATGCAATGGTAGCAATAAACATAGCCAACCTGTACCATCTGCAGCTTCAGTCCAAGTAATAGGGGTTTAGAAGGCTGTTACCATGCAGCAGCCTCGCATGCTAACATATAAGATGCCACCTTTCTTCCACATTGTTACTCCACCTTAAAAATAGTCTTCTTCTTTGAGACCTTTCAGTACTTTCAGATTATCTGTATTTATACAGTTCTTGTGGTCTTAGGATATCTATGCTTAGCTGGATGATACACAGATAGCCTGAGTTGTCAGTCAGACTCTCCATCTCTCCCATCCATCTCTTGAGATGCTCACCTCATTTCTATATATTCCCTTATATAATATCCCCAAGAGATTTATCTCAAACACCTCAAACATGTTAAGGACATCCATATGTAAAATGTCACCTTCTACAAGGACTCAGCCAAAACTTGCACTGCACAGCTCATACACATGCTATAATGACCACATTATTTTGATTACAAAAGAAAGCTGTGCTTTCTCAGCCTTGGCGTGTCTCGCTATCATTTGCTGCCGCACGCCACACTGATACTTAGCAACTGATGGGGGGAAAAATGAATTGCTAACATCTGTTTTATCATTTTTTCGATGAATGAAAAGCAAAATAGAGATCTTATTTGTGCCTGGATCATTCAAAGCAATAAAATTCACACAGACTGGTGTCGTCATGCATTGTGTTTTTAGCAAATAGAGCTCTCTATGCTTATCAAATGATTTTAGAGTTATTGCTAAGAGAAACTTCATATATACTGCCATACAGACAACTCAGCGATCCAGTACAGAAGATCACAACGTTTGGATCATCTGGCTGCTTGTCAATAGTCATTGTGTTACATATCTTGATGCATTTATCAGAAAAATGAAGACTACTTTTCTTTCTAATTTCTCATGTGGAAAAACCACGTGAATAGTGGGTCTGTTTGGTTTACAAATGCAATAACAAAAAAAAAAAAAAAAGCCATCTTTAACACTTAGGAAACTGTCTATTTTTAGTTTGGTTTCCTATGGAAACAAGGCATCTGTGATCAGATTGTCTCCATGCATGTATCTGTCCTTGTGTACCCCCTAATAATTTTTTAATCTAGCGGCCTTTTCCAACCAAGAGTGACATAATGAACAGAAGTCCCAAGATAACTGAGTTACAGCAAACTTCACGAAAATAAGTGGCCAAAAGCAAATAATTCTATGTTGCCCAGCTGAGGGAAGGTTGCATCATGAACTTAAATCTTATGAGGCTCCACAGAATCCACAACACAACTACAGAGTAAAAATCAGTCCTAAGTCACATTTTCACATTTCACTTCAAGTTTATAAGACTCAGAAATCAGATTTAAATCCATTCCACTGCTCATGCACTTATGTGTTTAATATTTGTATAGGACTCCCTTCAATGCTCAAAGGATTAGAGTCAGTTTTCTCCCCAAAACCAGCAGAGAATCCAGTCCCAGATGTTTTTAAATTTGACCTGTTATTTGGGTCAGAGGATCAGGGTCATGTGATACTAGTCTGCAAAATTAAATCTTCCCAAATGGTGCAGAATTCTGCGTCAGAAAGCTTCAGGGAATGCCTAGAAGCAAGATGTCTTTGGGAATTAACCAGTGAGCCCAGCAATGAGAAGAAAATAGCGTTGGACTCAGTTCTTCTGGTGATTAGAATATGTTAGCACATTAAGAAGTAGATGCTAGAGATTGATTATTTTTGGTTATTGGGAGAATCAGGAGGAGAGGTGGAAGCAGTAGCAAGGCGTGATGCTGAATAGACCTTGATATGGAAGACTTGCCAACTTAGATCATCTTGTTTCTGTTTTGCTGAACCTATTTCTTGCTGTATCTTCAGCCTTCTCAGTATTGTTTAGAGATAGAAAACAAACACAAGAAAGAAGTGTCCTTTGAGGTAAGGAAACTGGAACAGAACACAGAGTAGTTAGCAGCACATATGTAGTGCTTACCAAAACTGCAAACTACAGTTCCTGTCCATTTTGTACAGGGTAATCACTGGAATCACTGAGGCAGAAGGTAGTGACACTCCTATAGCTCTCCCTGAGTTGGATCTGAAACTAAATTATACTTCTGCAACATTGCAAATTAATAAGCCTCATCCTGAGGCAGAGCTGCTTTTTGGATCCATTTTGTGTAGTACCATAGACTTACCAGCCCAACCCGGTGCTTGCCTGGGGCTCTTTGCACTGTGCTCCATTGTACAATGAAGCACATACAAGATATAAGCAGAAGAGCTGTGACTTTAGATGGTGTGTTATTAGGGGAGCTAGCAAGGCTAGCAAACGGGAGAACTGCAGCTTCCGCTTTCTCTTGAGAACAAATGTTTTTCAAACTTGCTGGGGTCTGCAGAGAAGTCTTGGCTGATTTGTAGCTATTTTCCACTTCCTAGGCTATTAAGAACTCAATATCTTGGAGACAAATAAGCCTTTCAGTAAGGAAATGTTCTTCCTAACAAGAAAGCATCCTGACTGTAAAGGTGCCTCCCTACAACTCTTCTACCCTGTCTCCCTTTGTTGTGGTGCTAACAAAACCTTGGGTGGATGGAAAAGATGAGGAAGTTTATCTTCATCATAGTGTGTGGAGGAGGAGTTCCCACGAAATAAAGAGTTTGAATTTTCCTTAGAGTAATATAGTTGCCATTTCTATCCTGTAGTAGTCTGCTGTTACATCATCCTGTTCTTGCTAATATGCCAGCAAAGTCAATCATACTGCATATTTGTTATGCTATGGATGTTATATTTAGAGATCTCCTAATTTTTGATCTTTTATATGAAATAATAGTGAAGGTATTCAAAAAATAAGAATAGGCAGATGTAGTTTTGAGATCAATTGCCTGACACTGAAAGGTTATATTTTTTTTTATCATTTTTTTCTTTCCAATTTTCACCACCATGCTTACTGTAATGTAATTCATTTAAAAAAAAAAAACAAAAAACAAAAAAACTTTAGAAAGCAACGAATATAATTAATTTATTGATCTAGTTTCTCATTATGCTGTTATCACAGGTGAAAAATGTGTTGTTGATGAAATTGTTGATTAAAACTACCTGAAAATCCATTATATTCTAGCTTACTTTCCCTTACCTAATGAAGCAGATGGATATAAAATTAAAGAATGCCATATTGACCTTTAGTAGAAACATATATAGCATATAAGTTGAGACCTATAAAATAATGAATATTAATCCAACATTTTTCATTTCTGAGCTAGAGCTCTTTTACTAATAGCAGCTACATAATGTGTTGTATGCTTTAACTGGGAGAGTGTTACACTGGATAAGAGAAGGAAAATGCAAATTAGCTGAGGCTGTTCTCAATATCTTTTCTAGATTCAGGACAGAGGAAAGGAACATGTCCACTTTCCTTCCCAGCTACTCATACAGTTTGGTAGGTCAGGAACAGTGCATCTTTTGTGTATAACGGAGGAACGTCAGCATGAGAAACTGCAGTAACAGTTAAAACAGGAAATGGGATAACTTCAGCAAGACAATCCCAGGCTTATGCTATTCTGAGTAGGGACCATTAGTACACTGGGTTTGCCCAGCATCTAACATGATAATCTAGCAAAGTTATTTTACATGCTGAAGTAGTGGGGGTTATGTAAGTACATGATTATTGCTTGCCTAGCATGGAATTTCTCAAAATAATCCTTTTCTTTTGAAATTCACATCAACGCTACTTCAAACTGACTATACCTACAGGCAAGTAAAACATGCAGAAAACTCTGCAACAGGATTTTAAGAAATATTCTGATCATAAACATTTTTTCTTAACTCTTCAAAGTCAGTGATAGGCCTCTTTTAAAACTTCAGAAAGTCCCAGATATTTTTTGCATTATTTAACAGCAGCTATTCTTCATTTTGGTATAACAGTACAACTTGAGCCACATTTTCTTCTTGGTCACTTCTTTAATGTTAGCACTTGGATTTCAACCAGAATTTGTTTGTTTGTTTGTTTGTTTATCTGTAAATACAAGAACCCAAAGCAAAATTCCATTCTTCCATTCCCTTTTGTTTGGGTCAAATATGGATCTTTACACTGGAGATGAACACACTCCTCCCTTTCAGATGCAACCCATCTCTTTAAGCATCCTGAAACTGCTATGAAAGGGAAATTTCATTGTGGCACCACATAAAGAGTCCCTTTAGTGTATGCCAGAGGTCAGACTGTCAAGAGCCAGACTTTTAGTGCTCACACTAAAATCCTAATAAAGTGCTAGAATCCACACAATTTTTATGTGGCTCAGGGCAGCAGAGGGTGCTCCTTACACTCTTAAACGTTTCAGACAACTGAAAGAACAAATTTTATTAGGCCTTGAATGAAGAGGATCCATTCAAGAGTTACTATGCCTTTTTGTGTGCAGAGGATTTGTTTTCATCATGGTACAGAATGAGAGAAGTTCTAAATTATAGGGAAATTACACATAATTTCCTGTGCTTACTTTCCACGCCCAAGGAGCTGTTCCCTGTCTGCCAAGTTGTTATGAAACAGAAAGCAATATCATTTTTTAATTCCATGGCTTCCTCTTCAATCCTGCTCTTGCTCACTCTTCTCAGAATGTTTTTTTTTTTTTTTTTTTTAAAGCAAAAGTCTTCCTCATGTTTCTCAGATTTGCATCTTGCTTATAAAGCAGCTGCAAGCAAGTTTGTCTTTGATCTAGTTGGACTTCCATAGACATATTTTGTGCTCTGCGCCATGAGGTCTCCCTCTTTCTTTTTTGGTGCCTCACATTTTCTTTATTCACATTTTCAGATTCTTAGCAAATAAGTCTTGAAAAAAAATATGCCAAGTTTGGTAGTAGGCAAATCTATTTATTTGCTTTAATGAGAATCAAACCTGAGGTTTTGCGTCTCCAGCAATGAACGTTCCGTTCTTCTTCACCTTTTATTAGTTATTTTCCTCTGGACTGCACAGTTACCTCTGGCACTTGAAATTCTTTCTCTGAAGTTTCTTTCAAATCATAGGTCCTAGAGATGCTTCTTTTTAAGTATTCTTTGATAATTTTGATAATATCAAAATTATAGATGAATACCTGAGTTTCCAAGTCTTCAGCATGTTCTGTCTCTTCTTGGTTTCCGCTGAGCCAGCTGATCTCTTGAGCTCTGCTCTGTGTTCTCTGCAGAGTCCAGGTGAGCAGCCAAGCTCGTGTAATCAATCCACATGCAGCTGAGTCTTCTGTAAACACAATAGGATTCACAGAGAAAAATGTATTAGAAGAAAAAAGTTAAGCAATGAAGGTTAATAAAAATCTTCTATTTGTGAGTTCTTGAGCAATTTTCCATGATTACTAGAAGGAAGGAAGCTGAATAAAGGAGTTTTTAAGGAATCTATCTTTTTTTGCATAGCTGAATTATTGATTTTCTAGATGCAGCCTGTGAGACGGGCATACTCAGTGCTGTCTCTGTGTTCACACCTCTTAAAGCCCATGAACAGCTTAGAGGGCATTTGTATTGCTCACCTTCAATCAAAGGTGCCCTATGAGAGCAAGCTCACAAGGATGTGTGGAAAAACATTTCCTCAGTGTTGGACATTTCTAACTATTTCCTGAAGCAGATCATTTACTACATATCTCTGCAGCAAACACTCCCCAGATGTCAAAATAAAGGAGTGAAGATGCAGACAAACATTTACCTTTGCTTGTTCAAAGCACATCCATCTTTCTGGGTGAATCCAGCACTGCCTACTTAATCCATTTCTCATGTGCTGCTTTGTTTTCCTGTGGCATCTCCCCTCTCTGTGCTGTACCACTGGGCTGACCCTGACACGTCTGTGCATACAGTATGCTGCATAATAACACAAGAAGGCTCCACATTTCTGAAATGTAATTCTTTATTAGCACTGGTTAGCACTAAGCTGTAACTGCAGCCGGTGCTCCAGCCATTCTCATTCAGGCTGAATCCTTGGGTGCCTTTGCTCATGCAACTTCTGCTCCTCCTTTCAAATTCTAGATAGGCTGTTATCAGTAGTTGTTTACCTGCTACATAAACCAAATGGAAAGGCTTTCCTTTCTCAGGATCACCACCTATAACAAATTTCTCAGCTTCAGCTTTCTTTCCTTGACTGTATTTCAATGAATTACCCTGAGTTCCTTCCCAAGGTCTATGACTACTCCCTTAACATCCTTTTATGCTCTCTCTTTTTCCTCCCTCTCCCTTCACACTTGCATCATAGACTCTTCCCCAGTCTCAACCTCTTGCTTATTGTCACCTGCCTGTTGAATACTTTGCCTGGCTTTCATCCCACAGCAGTCTGGTCCCCCTCAGGATCAGGAAATTGCTCTTCTTTATATTTCTCCAGGCCTATTCCTGTATACATTCATACATACATATATATTCCCAAGTTAGATCATTATGCAAACTGTGCATGTTCAATTCGTAAATAAAATATTTGGAGAACACCTCTATATTTCTGTCTCTTTACAGTCAGCAGCTTACCCATTTCTCCTTTTAAAGATGCTTGCAATTCTTTTTCTGGCTGATATAAATAATGTAAATAATTCATGTATTTAGTAACAATAAATATTCATATTTCATTGGAACCAGACAGTGGTTGTCTAGATTAAATTGAACTGCTTTGGATTCAACAGCTGGCCATCTCCCCATGCCAAATAAGGGATTTTAGTCATAGTTTATTCAAAGTGCATAACTACCAGAAATGGGAGGTGAGGAGGAAAGGAAATGGACTCTTACCCAAAAATGTAACACATCTGCCTATTGACTGTGCTTTCTTCAGACTTCGCTACAAGCAAATATACTTATTTCTGGAACAGACTAAAAGGGTGCTGAAAGGAAAAATAGTTTGCATGCTTTATGAGCGTGGATAACTATATCAGAGTTTCTTACTGCTTTTGGAGTTCAATTCCTGGTGAGTTGTATTTGTCTACCCTGAGGAAGCTTGGTGATTTCAGGGGCCGGTTGTCTAAAAAAAAAAGTACCAACCAAAACATCTAGTAAAAAAAAATGAATAATGAAATAGAAGACTCCTTCCCAAATTAAAGATATTTTCCCTTGAATTATTAAACTCTACACTGCATTTTCATTTGTCAAAAATCTTCGTCATTAACAAGGAACAGAACTTTGTAATGTGAAGCAGGAGAGAGTTCAGACTGTGGGAGACATTCAGGGATTCTGTGTTGAATATTTGGAGGAATAGTGGTTTCCTTACTACCTGTTCCAATCAGTTGTGCAATAAGGGGCCAGGGTGGAAAGAAAAGGGCTCAGGTTTCCTTTCTGTGCTTCCTTGGTGTTTGTTTACTTTCCTAAGTTCATAACATGAGCTACTGGACAGGAGGGCTGGGAGCTGATGTACATTTTCTTGCTCAGGAAATTGGAGTGCTCATGGCTGTGCGTTCCATATAAACCAGGAAAAAATCAGATGAAGTACAATCACCAGCTTTTAACAAATCTCATGCCATTTTTTTTCCCACAGAAGAGAGTAGAGATATCTCTTGTAGCAGGCATTCAAGTGCTGCAGATATCTTCATGGAATAAAAGGGCATTTTGTAGCCAGTCTGACTTAAACAATATTAAAACATTGCTGAAAACAATCGGTTGTATTTTAACATATATCATCTAGTTGAGCTTAATAATGGATTTATTCCATTTAGCTAGATATCTATATATACAGCATTATGGTACTGGCTCTGCTGTGGAATATACAGTATGTGTCTTTATGTTCAGATCAAGCTATTCTAGTCTGGTCCTGTAAAGTGCGATTATAATTTCAAAGGCAGATAGTTTAGGAAGTCAAACTATTTTTTTGTAATTATTTTTTCCCCCAATTTCTGAAAGAGCTGGAGACAAAGATAATGGGATGCTGCGGGTTGGAGTATATGGAGAGAGTTTGAGGTCAATGGTTCCATGAGAGACTTACCCAGTTTGCTCAAGTTACAGAATCATTAATAAATCCTTTGTGTCATTATTTCAGCTTGCTTCTGTTGTGTTTGTTTTTTTTCTTCCCAACGTTCAGCAGCATTCAGGGCAACTAGGATGTGTCAGTATTGGGAGGCAAGGACCATGATGGCCAATGGAAACATTCTTCCTCTTATGCATGCTCACAGTGCAGCATTTGCAGGTGGGCCGTCTGGAATCACAGCCATGACTCTGCCTGGTGTTATTTCCTCGTTTGTTGTTTTCTCCATCTGCTCGTTTATTTTCCTGGTTATGGTCTTCTTCTCTCTGTCTCCATCTCCCCCTGCTCATTTGTGTAAGCAGAAATATCCTTCCCTCTGGCAACTGTGTAATATGCTTTCCCTTTTATGTATATATTTGGCTTGCAAATAGGTAGCTTAAAAAGCAGAGGCAAGGCAGAGAAACTATCATCAAATTCCAGCAGATTCTTCGCGTATTTAGACTATCTTCCTGCAGATTTTGCTTGTATTTTCCAGAGAAATGTTTTGGCCGTGGCATATCACAATCTAAACACACAATAATGAAGCTTTATGCAGGACAGGTTATGTGGGAGATGAGACTGAAGCACAGAACACGATGCTTTGCAAAACATATGGCTGCTGCCTTGTTGCTGAAAAAGTGTGGTTGCATTAATTTGTGCTCAATGCCAGCTGTGGGGTGCTTCTCCTCTATTTATGCCTTGCCAAGGAGAATTGCAAGGAAACTGAAATCTAACCTACTGTTCTTTCCTGGGTTGTGAATACACTGGATCTGACCTCTTCAGTGGTGTAAATCAGGAGTAAATCAGTGGATTAGAAAGGAGCATGGGGAAGCGAGCAGCCTGTTCTCTGTCAGATGGTGGTGAGGGCTGTTGTACTTTCAGTGTGCTGCTAAATCTGCCCTTTCATGAGAGTATTTGAGTGCAATATTATAATCTGTTATTGTTATTTTCAGCTCCCTGTTTTGCCAGGAAGTGAATTTTGATCAGCAACACTGGAGGCCTGCTGGAGTCTGGTGGGGAAGGCGCAAGCCTGGTTTGTTATGCTGTGGTCTGAACTGCTCTCTCCCCTATAATGTAGAGGTTTTAACAATGATTTCAGGATTTTGCCCCAGAAAAGGATTCTCAGAATTCCCTGGATCCACTGCCTGACCTCTGGCCAACTTAGTCACCTTTCTGTGCCTCTCTCATCCATCGCATCTGTTTGGATTTTAAGCTCTTCAGAGCAGCCACTGTCTCTTTAAGTGTATTTATTTTGTACAGTACCTAGCACCGTGGGGCTTCTGCCTCAGTTGGAACCACTGGGTGTGACTGTAATGTAAATACTGAGTAATAATAATAGCATATGTGGGGGTGTAGAAACAGGGAGAGAGAGAAAAATATTTTCCCCATTCTTGTCTGCTTTTTGTTGTTGTTCTATTTCCTATTCACAGAAAGCATACAATACTGATTAATGAAAAATTTCTGGCTCCAGTTCAGTATCTGGCTTCAGTACATTTGCTATTTGATATCTGAGATATGTACAACATGTTCACAGTGAATTCTCCAACTGAAAACAGTAGAGTTCAAACCAAGTCAATTAATTCACAGAGTGAATGGATTCAAGCCCAGATTCTCGTGCCTTGTGGAGGCCTCTTTGAGTCTCCTGCCAAAAGATATCTGTTTATAAATGCAGTAAACGTAACTATTTGATACTTATAGCTCTTACAGCCTTATGTGATTTTTTCCTTGTTATGGCTGATCTCTGATAATTGAGTTACATTTTGCAGACATTTCAGGCATTCTCTGTCTCTCTGCACTTTCTTCCCCCCCTGGCGCTCCAGCTCAGCCAGTGCTTTGGGTGGTTTCACATTTCCTTTCTCTTTGTTGCCTTGGATATTCTGCTGAAGTAAGGCATAACAAAACTGCATCCAAAATCCACACATTCCTCTAGCCAGGCTCCCTTTTGAACCTGCTCTGTGGCTCTGGCCTGTGAGAAACCGTATCTCATCTACGGAAGGAGAGGAGAGATAAAGCCTCACAATGAAAATGACTGTTGTGTTCTGCATTGATGATCCAAGAACATTAATAATTGATCTTTGTTGAGTAGTATCTCTCATCCCTACCAATCATGCATTTAATAAACTGATGTATGTAGTACAGTAGGCAGTTTTGATAAGACGTCCTCACTTCTGTGGAGTACAGCACGTTATAAAACCAAACAGAAAAAAGCAGTATGCAGGGAACATCTTTATTCATGTGGAAAAATAAGAATAACGTGGGGTGGAAATTTGGGTAACGTGTTTATCCGTATGAAAAATTAAGTTAGAGTATTATGGGGTGGAAATTTGTGCAGGATGTATGGGATAATTTTTCTCCTCTAACAGTAAACATTCAGAATTTCTTTTTTTTAATCTTTATGGCTTGCTTCTTTTTTTTTTCTTCTTTTTTTTTTCCAACAACTTCTTGTGACCTCTCCTGTCTTTATCCTTCCAAGTGAGCTCTTTTAATTGTATGCTTCTCTCTTCCCTTGATACTCTTTGCCCATTTTTATTCCAATCACTCAGCATATTTAGCTGTTGTCTTTACACCCACTGACCCAGCATCTGAAGTGTTTCCATCCATCCATCCGTCCGTCCATCCATCCATCCATCCATCCATCCATCCATCCCAGGGCATAGACATGTCTTCCTGGCTGTTTTGCTACAGATGAAATGCCTCCTAGATAGCTGTTAAATTCTGACATATCCTTAATATTTCTGTCATCCCCTTTATTCTTTAGAATCCCTGTCTGCACCACTCAGCTCTGCAGCCTTGGATGATCAGGTTTGATTCATTCCATTATTTGGCCCAGAAAATCATGGAATTGTAGAATGGCTTGGGTTGGAAGGAAGCTCAGAGATCATCTAGTTTTAAGCCCTCTGCCTTGAGCAGGGTTGCTAACCACTACATCTGTCCAGGAGCCCATCAAGCCTGGCCTTCATTCTTTTCCATCTCATGGACTTCCCATCTACCTGGTCCAAAGGAGTAACACAAGTAGAGGTTACTTTCTTTGCCCATTCATCTGAAAAATTCATTCCATTTCATGTCACTATGTTCAACGTTTTCTATAATCATTTGGATCCTTCCTTACCTTGCCCTACTATATTTTTATGTCTTCTGCTGCAATACCCATTCACCTCTGCTCTACCATGGCAACTGGGCAAGTTGCTCACAGTATCTTGTACCCTCATGCATAGTGCACTGAATACCACCATCTCACTTTGGTTTTCTCAAGTTTCACCTCTATGATAACCAAGTCAGTGAAACAGGAGAGGTAGTAAGGACTAATAATATGTACAGTTTAAAAGTAGATTAAAAATAAATATTCCATTCTATTACTCTCTCCTCAAGTTCTGTGTACCATTTCTGTTCTGGCTGGAAATTGCAAAGCAGGAGTGTTTTCTTTCTATATACTTCTGCAGCACCAGGCATGATGGAGTCCCATTCTACTATGTATGGTAAATACTGCTGAGGAGCAGCTGTAAGAGGTGAGTGAGCATTCCTTAATACTGTGCTGAAGCATTAGAATATTTTACTTGGCTCCATAAAGAGTTGCACCACCTATGGGAACATGAAGCCATTACAATATCAAATGAACATACACTGTCCTCAATATTTTTAGATTGTAATTAGGAGAAATTTTGTGGCTGCCAGAAATTGTAGAATGGTCTCACCAAAAGGATAGTATTTCAGGAACAACTTAATGAATTAATGGAAGAGATTGTAAAACAGGATAATGGTAACCTTGAAACCACAGTTTCTGATCATGAAGCTTTGGGTATTTGATTTATTGATTCGTTATCTGCAAAAGGGTGGTGAGAGAAGATTTGATTGGTGAACATGAGAGTTGTGGTGTATTTGTGTGGCATTCAACTAATTCCATGCTTTAGGGCTTCTACTTTCTTTAAAGCAAGAAAAGCAGGCTAAATACTGTTTGGTACCCAGTAGCCCAGATGTAGTATCTAACAGTCTAGTATCAAAAGATCATAGAAATCATAGAGTATCCAAATTGGAAGAGACGCATAAGAGTCATCGAGTCCAACTCCTGGCTCCACACAGGACCACCCAAAAATCAGACCCTGTACCTGAGAGCAGTGTGTCCAGATACTTCTCGAACTCCAGCAAGCTTGGTGCAAGGACCACTTGCACCACTTACCTGGGGATCCTGTTTGAGTGCCCTATTACTCATATTTTTCTTACTGCAGAGATACTTCTTAATTGCTAAAGGTGAGAGATGGGTTTAGCTGCATGTGCTCAGCACACAGGATCTGGAGCAAGTCCTGCTCCCTCCTGCTCCCATTTGACAGCAGATAGTTTTCCATTCTTTTGCAGCAGCGACCCAAAGTTTTGCTCACAGCTTTGTGAAGCATTTTGGGGCCCCGTGGAAAAAGGGACCCGCAATCTGTTCTGACTTCAGTGTCCATGCTCCCGTTCTGTACAGCTGAAGAGGTGCAACAGCAGCTCCATTCCCAGCAGCTCCTGTCACTGCTCCCAACCACCTTCTGCCCATGCACGAAGGCAGCTGGGCTGTGCTTGGCAGATGCTGCTCTTTTGATGGGATCCCTGCAAAGGGTGCTATAACCTTCGGCAGGCAGTAGCACTGCTGTCAGCGCTAGCACACTGAGCTGTTATTTGTGGTATATTTCGATAAGGAGAGATTGCTGAGGAAATAAGTGTCAGAACTTAAATCATTTCACATTGTAAACTGTTGAACTGCTGTAATCCTACAATAGTTCTGCTTCTTTCAGTTTATTTAAGTTCAGTCACAGCTAGAAAATCAGCTCCTCGGTATTTTTGCAACTGCAAGTAAACCCTGCCAGCAGTAAGAAAGAGGGGAAAAGGTGAAGGGTTGAAATAGTAAAGCCTAGAGAATAATGAAATGTCAGCAACTCTGTACTGGTAGCAGAACTCAAGCAAACCCACAAAGAACCTATCATGTTAAAATGCCAGGAATAGCAGATCAAAGAAAGCCAGACCTGGGAGAGTACTCTGTCTCAAGCAATCACCACAGACATGTAGGAGGGCTTTTCTTGGTGATCTGGAGTAGCTGAAAGCAAGTTTTCCTTCCATTTCTTTCCTTTGAGCATTTAGTAACTGTATCATTCTAAAGCTGCCTCTTGCTGTTCTGAGGAATTCTCCTGGAACAGATAAAACCTTATGTGTACTAATTCAAAAAAGACATCCAACAGATTCTTCACTGCACTTACCTTGTGTATATATAGGTAGAATTTCATGCCAGCACTGCTCATGTGTACTAGAAAGTGTTTAAATGGCAAGCTGTGATTTCCCTCCTGTTCGGAGGGAGAGAGTGTCACATGATCAGAGCATCCCATCACATACCACAAACACTACTTCAAAACAGGTGAAGCCAAATATCTGGTCATCAGCCCTTAACTGAAATGGATTTTCAGAAAACATTTCAACAATTTCAAATAAACAAAATGTGTTGATTGACAAGTTGTGAGCTGGAGGGAAAAAGTCTAAATTCATCTATTCTAAGCTGTGAATTAATCATAGCTTCAGAAACAGCTTCTGTCGTGACACAGCTTTGATGTGTCCCTCCCCAGTTTTACTCATACCCTCCCTTCCTTGCATCCTGATGATGAGAGCTTTCCTTGGGATGGCTGCTCCAAACACACGCATACCCAAACACCACATTTCTCACAGCCCCTCTCTTTCCCCTTCAGCCTTCAGTATTTATTTAAAACACCTCCATAAAATGTTTTTGTCCAACCATCCCCTGGACATTTCACCCTCTTCCACTCCTCGCTTATCCCTTCCCAACCTTTTATTCAATATTTCCTTTGTCCATATTGTTATTTAAAAGCTCTCACTTCTCCTAGCTTCGTGCTAGTGGGTTCTGTCATCTTTATAACAATCTCATTTAATTTTTGCTCATCTTTCCTCTGCTCTCTTCAGTGTTTTTAGGTAGATGGTTCATGAAAGTGTGCACTAACATAAAAAAGTGAAATGGAACCTTCAAATAAACTTGAGTGAAGCTGCGACCTATTTGCAGATGTTCAATAAAGTCAAAGAGAAGTTGATTTGAGGGGATAAATTATTCATAGTTAATTATTTGCCCTTTTTTAATGCTAAATCCTCCGCTTCAGCCTCCTGCAGGCAACTCAAGCAGCGCTTCTTGAGTTTTTTAACAGCAACAGCACAGAGAGTTTTTGAAGTGTTTTTGGTCCCTCCGGGTTGACAGGTGCTACATAAAAAGAAGCCTGGATATTGTTATTAAGACTTTTGAGAGTTTGAAGCATAAAGTCCTGTAGAGTGAGCTGAGATTGTATCTTCAAAACACACATATTACACCTCTAACACACTCATAGGCTCCAGGCTGTTCTTCAGCACAGGCTTGAGCAAAGAACTGGGTGTCGGTTGCTTTGCCCCAGGGACTTTGTGACTTCAGCTTGGGGCTGAATCATCTGCATCTGTGGTGCTGGGGTGCTGTGAGGACAGAAGATGGGAACACATCATTTGCCTGCACTGTACCACGAGTTTCCAGTTCTCCTGTGCACATACCAACTTTATGTTTGTTTAGACAGCTTTTACTGGACTCGAGGTTCTGGTCTTTCTCTGTGCTTTCCATCTCCTTCAGAGTAGTGAGCAGTTGCATATAAAGCTCAGTTTCCTCATATAAAGCAAGATGAGCTTGCTCAGTTGGAACAGCAAGATTTTACTCCTTATATGTATCTCAGGTCTCACATTGACCATTTGTAGTCCTTTTGGCTTTGGATACTCTGTACTCTGCTTATTTTATTCAAGGAAATTACTACTTCCTTGTTAACCTCCTTGCTCAGTTTATTCCAAGCCTGGAATATAGTTATCCATCACTGAGCTAAGTTGTACATGTGTAATGTGAAGTATTGATCCATTACAGCTGCAAATCCAATGCAAAGATTGCAGTGAAAAAAGACTTGATTCTTTTTCCTTTTCCCTTTTGTCTTTTCTCTTTTTCCTTTTCCCTCTTCCCTTTTCCCCCAAGCGGAGAAGCCTGTGTTATTGAAACGAACTCAGGCAGCCCCAGTCAGCCCTTTGACACCCAAAGCACTTTGGTAGTCAGTTCAGACTGGCACACAGCCACTCACTTCTGCACTTGCCCATAATGAAATCAAACATACAGCTCCCTGAGAATGCTGTACCTCAGCCTAAGATTATCATGGAGGAACCCACAAAGCAGGCAGCAGTAACGCGAGGACCATTTATATGCATCGTTTTATTTGCATTGTAAAAGGCTTTTCCAACACACAATGAGTTTCAAGTACTCGGAGAAAAGTTTCAGGCTGATTACTGGTGTGCACAATATTTTTTGTGTTTATATGCATATACATATGTATATAGTGTTAGAAGGATATTAGCTCAGCAACATCACTCAGATTGAGCTGTGAGTAAAAGTCAGTGTGGTTATACAGATATTAAGTAGTATGTTAAAGGCCCTGTTTTTTGGAAATAAAAGCTTAATTTCATTAGCATAATGATGATAACATACAGCTTTGAATGGTATTAGTTCCTGTTTACATTTCTCATGGTGTTAGTCTAAGCTGCATTTGCCATCTAGACATAATTACTATTTTATTATTATTTTTTTCACAGTTAAGTGGAGCATTTTAGCACAGCTGAATTGCTGCAAGCCTTGGTGGAACAAATCTATTAGTGGTATGGCTTGAAACAATACACAAAAGAGCCCTGTGTGTGGTCTGCTCTACATGCTTTTCACTTCCTTATGTTAAACAATAAATCTCTGAGTCAGCTAGAACTCAGAGACTAACATCCAACCAGAGCCGCATTTTATCTTTTATTCATTGGCAGGAACATAGCTGTAGGAGGTATTCAAATCACACTTTTATTTAAACAAACACAGCTGGATCACAGCCTCTTAATATAGCAATTCTCTAATGAAAAATAACAACATAGTATTTATCTCTTTTCTTTTGTGCAGCTCTCAATTTGCTAAAATTAGGCAGACTTCAATCCCATACAAAATTGGCATGTTTTCATGACCAGAGCTCATAGCAACTAACTGCAAAATTATAATGGGAATGTAATTATAGTAGGGCATGTGAAATACACATCCTTTTGCTGCTGTAAGCTATATGGGGTTATACAATTATGCTGTAATAACATCATTTATCTTAAAGAAGTCAGACAGCTGATTTCATTTATTTAACTCGAGTTCTCCAGTTATGTGCTGTGTCAGATTAACATTAATGTATTGCACAAAGTAATACAGTGCTAGAAGTCAGGGCTTCCCCTAGATGCATTGTTCCCTTGTTTGCACAAGTTTATTTTCTTCTTTATCCCTGGGAGTATTTGAAGACAACAAACTTGAGTCTCCAGCTCTTCGGAGCCTTGTAAAACATGCTTTTCTTTCTTTGTGGCTGCACTGTTCATTTTTTCCTGTGGTTGGGTTTTGTGTCTAACAATTTGTAATTAATTGCAGAAGGCTGTAACCAAGTGAAGTAGCTGAGTCACTGAGCCACATGCTGAATGAGAGATTGAAAATAATCACCTTGCTATTTATGTGGTTTGATAATTGATATTGGCCAAATTTTGCATTCATCCATGGCAAAACAATTGCATTGAAATCAGCAGGACATGTATAACTCAGTACTGTCTTTGATCTCCTCACGATCGAGCAGAATGCCCAGCATACTGCCTTCCTGTGAGCGATGCTGCTGTTTAGAACAGACTGTGAGTGACGTTTTGGGGTGCGTTTCCTAACAGGAACGGAACAATCCTGTCCTGGGGCAGTGAAGTGCTGTGCTCCCACTCCAGGGAACAGGGAAGGTGTGTGGCTCTTAGGGATGTATGGGCACAAGAGCACCATCTGAGAAAAGCCTCTTCTTTGGAAGTGGATTTTTGGTTGGTTTTCATGTATCACTCTTGTCATTTGTATTTTATCACAATACATAACCCTATTAATTATTACTGCCATTCAATGGGGCAGTGCAAGCACAAGCTATAGCAAAGTTACAGGCAAGGTCGATTAACAAAAGTAAATGCAAAGAAAAATAGCTTAGCAATGCAGACTGATCTGGTGTGGGAAGCTTTATGAGGCTGAATTGTCTGGGAGATTGCAGAGTGGTGGGGGTGGAAAACTTCCCAGACTAGCAAGGGGTTTGTTCTGCAGAGAGGTGCTCATCATTAGCACCTGATGCCATCAAGCTTCCGGATGTTCTGATGCTCTTCCAAAGCTAAAAGGAGATCTGCAGTCTGTGTAACAGCAGTCCAGCTGCTGCTTCTGCTCATCACCTTCCTGTCTCAACTGATACAGTTTTCAGTATCTGGTGACCACTGGCAATTTCATTCATATCTTGAATAGCTGACACTGGGACTTGTATTAATTTCCAGCCCAGTTCTGAAGCTTGGGATAACAATGTCAGCCTCAAACTATGTTTCTTTCACTTGTTCCTCATCGAGCTTTCTCAACAGATGGACACACTGTGAAAATTTTTAATTTCAGTCTGTGCCCTTCATGTCTCAAGAGCGTTAAATATTGTGGCCTGACAAAATGTCCCATTCCTGATGAAGGTAGCAGGTTTGGTTTTCCTCAGCAGCCACCAGTTCACTGTACACATGTAGCTGCTGATGCAGAGAGGGCTAAACAAACTGTTCATTTCAGAAAGCTGGTGTTTAGCACGCTTGTTGTAATGGATTTTGAAAAGAGTTCAACCTATTTAAAACAACAGCCATATGGTTTTCAATACTGGAGGGCTGGCCAGAACCTAAATGGATATGACACACATTGTCAATAAAAAGTCATTTTACTGCTAAACATACATCTGTAAATTTAAGGAGAGTTCTGAGTCCAAGTCCATATTTGACCAAAAATATGGAGCATGGAGATCTTGTGTGGGGCCGAAATTTAATATTTTATTTTGTGTTGCAAGTGGCATTTCCCAGTAAAAATACCAAAATCACATTGCAAAATGTTGGGGTTTTTTTGTTTGTTTGTTTTTAACAGGATTGTTTGCATTTATACCCAATTTGAAGTGTTGCCTGTACCTATTTTTTTGAAGTCTTTTTCTGCCACTGTAGATATATCTGTAACATAGCACCTGAATTATGCCATCCTCCAGAAGTTATTGATTGTATGGGAACTGCTGAGTCACAGCCTGAACTGATTGAGCACCTGGGGAAAGGACCCCGTCAGCCCTGGGAGCACAGGTGAAGGCATTCAGCTGTGTGACCAGAAGGGATGGAGCCTGGCTGCACCTCTCTTAGACCTCATTTAAGGGCTGACTGCAATGGGGAGGAGGATTTATTTTTTGGAGATCTTACTTTAGTGAAATTTTCCCATGTGGACCTTAGATCTTCTGATGAAGGTGAGCAATCTTTTTCCCTTTCCTTATTGCACCTTTCTATTGTGCTGGTCCTTCCATCATAGCACCTTTTTGTAACACCTTTCCTGTTGCATCAATCTGTCCAATTGTTGCATTAATGTATCTTCATTAAGTATTAACAGTGTGATTGAGGAGTGGGAGGTCAAAAAAAGCCCAAATGCTCATTAGTTGGTAGCTACTGAACTGCAGCTGAAGAAAATAGAATTCTATTGGTGAGGACCTGTGCTTATTACTTCTTGCTGTGAAATACAGTGTGTTCAAAATGCAGTCTTGCCTTAAATAAGTGTGGCTTCATTATATACTTCTGTGTTTTGGAAATAAATTCCTTGAGCTGCATCGTGATGTTAATGAAAGCCAAACTTTTCTGTGTAAATGGTTATTTTAAGAAAGGTGTTTTTTCCAGAGGTGTTGTTGTAGCTGGCTATTATACACCTGTGACTGCATTTTTGAATCTCAAAAGCTTAAGAAAATATAGGGGTGAATTAATTGTGCTCTTGAAATCTCTTTCTAGGTAATGTGGAATTTGATTGTATAATAAATCCAATACTGGGCCTCAAGATTATGTCCAATAGGAAGTTCAGGAAGGCCCCATAAGTGGGAGGGAACCTCAGAAAATTTCACCAGTAGTGCAGACTCCTGGTGAGCTCCCATCTCACATTACAAAAGAGGCCATGGAAAAAGACTAGAATATCTTGCTTTTACCCAAGAGAGCAGTTTTTGAAGGGAGGGAGAACTTTCCTCTTTATAGATGTGTGATTCTACTCTCCAAGTAAAATGGGCTGTATCATTTTTAGTATTATGTTTTCTTTTTTGTTCCCCGTTTCAACACTTACTTATCGTGTGTGTGATGTCTTCCCTTTATTGGTATCTTTCTTGTGTCACAAGTCACTGATATTTAGCTATCCCAGTTGTCACTGTAACAAATGTTGGAGAATTCTACCTAGCAGAAAAAAACTGAGCTTATGAGCACAGCCTACGTTCCTGGGGATATTTGGGAAGGTGTGGATTAGTAGCAGTACTCAGTGAGCAAATACTCACAGAAACGGGTTTGACAAACAACACTCCTCTTCCAGGGTCTGTCCACCCCCAACTGAAAGTGAAAAACAAATAAATTAACCTTGGCGTTGTCCTTGAGGAATGAAGCTCAGTCAAAATGATTTCTTTGTATGGATGCCTTTCAGATCATCGTAATGACAAGTAACTTGTCTGGGCACGGTGACAATTTGCAGATTTGGTCTGTAGATGTGAAGTTTCACTGAACAGAGTACTTGTGAAAGCAGAAATTCCTTTTGGATCTAATTTCACAGCGGTCCACTCCAGTATTAGAGATGGGGGTCAGACATTAAGATGGGGTAAAGCTCTCGGCTGCTTCAGATGTTTATTCAAAGCTATCTGAATAAACTAAGCTGAGGTAGAGCAGTCTCAGGAGAACCAGCCCTCTCATAGGATGTTTGATACTTCCTGTTTCTGATTTACAAAGAAATAAATATTTCCAAATCCTGTTCAGCTTTGATACTTCTATTCCTGATTAGAACCAGGAAGTGTGGCATTGCACTGGAGAGGTAAAGGAAATCAAGAGAGGGAACTCAAGGCATTTCTTGACACCTCACAAAAGTCCTGATTCAGGCCCTTGTAAAAGGTGAGTCTTTTTCCTATTCTAAATATATGCAGCATATTAAAAAAATAAAAATAAAAATGCAGCACTGCCAATTCCAGGGTTCACAACAAAGAATGAAGTAATGTATCTGGAAGAATAGCCATTTCTCCAAATAAGGTGTAATTTCACAGTTATAAAATCAGCATAACCCTTGTGTTAGTGGTTCTTTCACTACTCAGATCAAGAAAATCTTCAAAGATGAGTGTAAACAAAATTATCGGGGAACCAGTACTGCTTTCTAAACACTGGTCTTCTGTGTGGCTACCACATTTTTTTTTTAGCAGTCATCAAGAATGCAAGCACTGGAGCCTGTCAAAGCAACTTCACCTTTATGGTGTAAAGCTCTGCATGTCCCTATGGGAAAGCTATTTTTGTATATTTGTGCGAGAAAGATGATGTGCACGGAGTTTGCACCAAGTGCAGCCTGGAAAAAGGATTATTTGGGCCAGTTAGAAGTCTATCCAAATGTGCATCCTCTGCATTCTTTCTTGCAGGGACTCTATCCTGCCTGTTCAGTTTTATGGTGAAATTTGGAAAGGGTTTCTTGAGTGGTTTCACAATGATGTAGTGCAGGAAAACCTTTTGTTTGCTTTTATGGATGAACATAGAGTTCATCTGCCAGTATCTCATCAACAAGTGCAGCCTCTCTCTGTCTGTGTTCCAGTTTGTCCAAATTCCATGTGGCTGTGCTAACACAGCACCAAGCCCAAGTTAATATATTTAGTCACTGGCAGGGCTTTCCCATTCAGGCTTGGCATGCTGTTAACCACAAGGCTTTGGCCACATTGGAAAGTGGACAGATTGAGCTCATGTCTGTGCACAGTATGTCATGTAGACATAACTCCCTGGAATCATTGCAGTGCTGGGGCCACTTCCACATTTAACATCCTTTTCATCTACTTGCTCATTTTCTTAACTCATGGTGTTCTGCTGTCCCCCTCCTCCTTCCTTTCAGCAGCATTATCACAAGGCTAATTTTGATATAATGCCTGCGGCAACTTGTCAAAAAGTTTTAAATCACATTTTTGATGTATTATATCATCGTGGAGAAGACATCAAATACATTTTATCTAGATGCTTTTGCTGAATTGTTGAACTATTAGCTGTGTTTTCCCTCCAGAACTGGGTAAAACTGACTATTTGTTAAAATGACTTAAATGAGTATTTATTATCAGCATGGCATTTCTGTTCATGTTTTACACTCCTGTGGAGTAGTGGTACCTAAGACAGAGAATACTGTGATGGTAAACAAAGTTTTGAACATGAGGTGATAACCAAGTGGATTTAGAAGTAGCCACAGAGCTGCTTCAAGTGGCAGATCAAGTGATCAGCCCTCTCACATGACTGCAGAATGCTCCAGCTTCTTCCTGAGAAGATGGAGAGGATTTTTCTATTTTCTTTCCATAATTTCTGCTCCGTCTTTCACTGACAAAAGAAGCTGTCAGGGTACTTTGTCCCGGTCCCACCCTTTTCTCACCCAGGTTTGTCCTTAACCCATGGTAAGAAGAGCAAAGTTCTGAGCCCTGGGAAGCAGAGATTAGCTATTCCTGGTTAGTTGCAAATACAATACAAACAGGAAAACTAGGTAAATACAGATTTAAAGACTATTAGATACTTTAAATCACTGATGTCTTACATTTCGGGCTGTTTATAGCCTTATTCGTCTTCTCACAAACAGCCAAATTCCATACATCTCCACGTGGGGTGCTGAACCTTTTTATTTAGATAAACCTCCTCTATTTGATTTCTCCTACAGGGGCACTAGGCCAGGAGCGTATGCAAAACAAAGAGAGCAAAAGGCAACAAAAGCAAGGCATCAGTCAGCCAGAGGAGCCACACACACATTGCTTGGCTCTCTCTCACAGTACCAGCACTCGAGGAGCTTTCCTTGCAAACACATGTTGAATGCTGTGTGATAGACCCACACAGGATTCGCTTTTGGGGAAAGATGTAAAGAAAAATTGGGGAAAGGAACTGCTGCTTTTCTTCTTTCCTGTTTATCTTAGGCCTCATTTAGCAAAACAAAAATCAAACAGAGGACTATGGAGACTTCATAGTTGTGTTATTTTCCAAAGCCTTTAATTTTTAAAATTTACCATGAATAAAGGAAAAATGCTTGTTCAGAGCCAGCCTCTGCACCCAGCTGCTTCCCCACCTCATTTACTGACAATAAATAGGATTAAGAATATATATTGTTTCTACTTTCCAGCTAGATGTGTCAAATGACACAGCTATGAAAAAGGAGCACAGGGTTCAGTTCCAGAAGGCACTTCATTAACAAAAATGACATATAACCCCCCACACCCACACTTGGCAGCAACCTGAAAAGGGTTAATGAAGGACCTATTTGCCTCCCCCATCTGTGAATAAGTGCCAATCAAAAAACAGCTGCTATAAAAGGCTGTAGCCCAGCAGGAACAGGAGTGGTAGGTGGAGAGGTGTTGGAGAAGCAAGCTGTGGGAGGCCAGCATGCCAAGGAGGGGTGGGAAGACTTGGTCCTTTACTTGTCTGATGCTGTCTTGGAAGCTGGAGGAGAAGGTGGGTATGGGGTTGCTGGTCCACAGCGTAAAGGGGAGTGGGTTCTCAGTTGGCCCCAGCGCTAAATGTGTGACCTCCCAGGTTTTGGAGAGTAAATCTGATGCTTGTTGTTCTCATAGAGGCTGGAGAAAGACAGGCTAGGAAGAATCTTCCTGGATCTCAACCTATGTCTTAGTGAGATGCGAACAGAATCAAAGCTTGCTAAATACCTTCCCAATACCAAAGGATGCTTCCTGTTAAGAATGAAGTAAATAATACAGTATGATACTTGTATCACTGTAGACTCTTACCACAAAACTCTGACTTGATTTCTCCATAATCCCATTCTTACTACTGTATTTTGTGCATATTTGTGCTGACACTTCTTCATATGAATGTGCTGCAAGTGACTTATTTAGGAGTGTTTACTGGGTTAGGTTACAAGCTTGGTAACTTCCTGCTTCTCTCCAAGCCCTGCTATGCCAGAGACAAAAGGTAGAAAGGGATCTAGAACTTGCTGGGTGTTACTGGAGAGGAGAAAGGTGTACGGCATGAAAAGAGCCTTACATTGCCTGTAGGATTTCTTTGGTCTGTGAGATCCTTACTCCAGTGTTTACAACCTAAAGTGGGGAGCGTAACTTTGTGGGTGCTGATAAGTGCAGATATAATCCTGGGATCTCATTAAATTTGAAAAAGAGAGGAAAAAGGTCATTTAAATTAATAGTAGCACAAAAGCATGCACAGGAGCTGGAAATGGAGAGGCTTAAGGGAGCTGAAAAATGCCTTCAGCAAAATAAGATGTGATAGAAACGATGTGTCAGCTATCAAAGTCATTGACTAGGAGCTGAAAATGGCAGTAGGAATACATTAATAAAACTTGAAAACAACAGCTTAAGGTGTTTGGTAGCTTGTTGCCTTCCTATCTGTTGAAGAGATGGAAATTTGATATGAGCGAGTAGGGAATATTCCCCAAACTTGCTTATGTCATTATCCAGTGCATCTGGTTTGGAGTATGTCTGATTTATTTATTTCTCAAGTGCTTAATTTTGTGCTTACCTCCTTCACTTGTAAAATAGGAAGTGCAACAAAGAGCAGCAGCCAAATGGCAGATCCCTAGGTATGTTCATCAAGAAACTTCACTTGCTTAATTACAACTTGTGCGTTCCACAGCAGTGGGCTGGGTTCTGTAGCTGTCTGCTAACCTGGTTAAAGGCTCAAGCCGTGAACCAGTAAGATACAGATAGCACTTCAGATAGCACAGGAGCTATTGTTCAAAGCTTTTTTTTCTCAGGAGACCTGAAGGCAAGGTTCTTGGTTCTTATCAAAGCCATCCTTTCTCCTTTGCGTTTACAGTTTGGTAATGCTGTTGCGGTAGCACGCTTCATTCTGGCACTTGAGGCTCTCTCTGTTGTACTGACTTCCCTCTGACAGGGCTGTGCTGCACATGGAGGCTTTCCTCAACTCAGAACACTCCTGTACCCTTTCAAGGGTCTGCAATATTTCACATTACTGAGCGTGAAGTATTAATGACACGTGTATTCTGTTAAGCTTTTGGCCTTTGCCATATTTGTAGCTTTTTATGGAGATTGCATGATGTATTAACAATGATGGCAGCTGCCAAACTGTCTGAACTCCTGCTTCCATTCTCACCCTGCTGTTTTGCCAGGTCAGGGACTCCAAACATCAAATTTCTTCTCCTCTGTTTAATATTCCATGCATTCTTTCCCTGTTTTTGTACCTAATTCTGTATGAAAACTTCCTGATTTCTTTTTTTTTTTTTTTTTTTTTCCATGCTCTCCTTACTCCTTTCTATGAGAGGAGAGGTGAATGAATTAAGCAAAGATGAGCTGGAATGTAAGGGCAGGAGTGGCCTTGCTGTGCAGGATCCCTGCCCTGTGCCCAGCTGGGGTGCAGTGCTAGCCCTGTGCTAGCAGCTCAGCAGGCTGGGGGAGAGGCAGCTTCCCTGCTGGAGGTAAAATATGCCAGCCTGGCCTTCAAAAAAAACTATCAATTTCTGCTGTTCCATAATGTATGGGATGATATTTCATTTAATCTAGTTAATATTATTGAACAAAGCTATTTTGTCTTCACTATGCACAGCTTAGTATTCAACTTTGTGTCATACTTAACAAGGGCAGCAGTCCTTTTCTGAGTTTGATATGCTACGTGGATGTGTGGTTATTTATACCCAGGTCTGCACAAAAGAAATTGAGACAATAGCATATCCTGTAGCACATAACCAAATTGTTGATATGCGTTCTTGGGTGAGTAGGCTGGTCTCAGTGGTTTTGGTAGCTTCCTGGATGGGATACCAGGATGCTGCTCTGTACCACAGAGTATTGTGAGGTTTACTTCTGAGGTTGTGCAGACTTTACAACAGCTCTACTATGCTGCCTGTGTGGGGCTCATTTCCTTGTAGTCACGTGGTCTGAAGATCTTTGAAGTGGAAGCAAAGCTGAGTGTGACTCTAGAAGCAGGGGGTGAATACACAACAGAAGTAGTGCCTGGGACTTTATGCTGAGTTACTCCATCTGGAACCTCCATGGTGTTGGCTTCCTATGAATGAGAGTCCTGAGAGCTGGTGCTGCCTGAGCAGTGCTGAGAGTTCTGCTAGGAAGTCTCTTCATTATGTTCTGCTTGTCATGTCTGCGCCTCCATCTTTTCAGCTGCTTGGGAAATATTCTTGGACAAGACATGCTTGACAGGTGGAGAAAATCGAGCACAGCAAAATGCTGGCCTCTTCCAAAGATGGAAGTGTTACCATGTTGGCTGGGGCTCTAATGTTGCCATGCTAGCCATAAAGAAAAATGGCGTGGAAAGGAAAGCTTGAGCATAGTTGGGAGTTCTCACAGTCCTGATTTTGTGTTATTTGTGTTTGTGACAGTATCAGCTTTTTCCACATAAATACCCGGAAGGCAAAATTTCTTTTTTTTTTCTGCTAAAGCTCCAATAAACAATCGCTTAGTGCCTGCTCTGCAAACTGACCCTCTTCCTGAGATAGAAATGTGAGGGCTTTGCTTGTTGTCAATGAGCCTGTCATGGTTTTCAACATGTTACTTTGCAAGAAATTCATTTCCAGTGATCAGCTTATAAACCTGCCATAAGGAAGTGTGTTTTCACACTAGTCTAGTGTACTTCTTGTTTTCAAACTCTCAGGGACGTAGAAATACACCAGATTTTTGGCAGCGCATGGTTTAAAAATCAGCACCAACGTATCTATTGAACATCTCAAATGGGTAAAGGAAAGGGCAGGTTTCATCAGGGGTCAGTAAACAACGAACATCTGCCTTGCCAATCTTTTCTTCTTCTACAGTTTTGTACAGTCCCAAAAATCCTTCAGACATATGTTGAACAGAGTTTCAAAGCACACAAGCCTCCTGCTTCTGCTGATATTTTGGCCAGTGCTTAACCCTACGTAGTTCAGTCTGGATTTTTCTGACTGCTGGAATCAGATTGAATGGATTGGGTAGTGCTCGGGGCTGGGAAATTGAGGTCTGTGATCTCCAGCAGGTTAGATGAAGTGTGAGCAGAAGTTCTGTAAGCTGCTTGTGCAATTACCCAGGAGAAATAGATGAGTGAAGTATTAACTGATGTTCTTTACCCCTCTTTGTCAGATCTTGGCATACAATGCTTGGTGTAATGTGCTTATTATAGTTTGTCCCTGCCCAGTGCAATTCGCCCCAATTGGCCATAATAAATAGTTCCACAATAGTCTTCAGCCAAGTAAGTGCTTGACCTAATAATGCATCTTATGCTCTGCCTGGAAGCTCAGCAGTGCTTTGTAGGACACAACAGTGCTCTCTGAAGGTCGAGCTGTGCTGCTCTGCTGGCAAGGAATAGCCATCTGGTGACCCCTTGCTTAAAGCATCAGCCTTCCTCTCGTAAACACGAGTCGGTGGATTGCCAGCAGATGCATTTAATTCTGAGCCTGACTGTTGAGATGGTGTGTGGTGAGGGAAATGATCAATAACAAAGCTCTGTTCCAGTCTGAGTGAGGCTTTATTGATGACTGACACCTAGCAGCAAACAGCGGGTCACGAGGAGTAACTTAGTCATGCTGCTCTGCTTCTCAGAGGCAGTGACAAGCTGAAGCTTGTGAGTAATCTTTGGGGTAGTCATATGAAGAAACAACTGCAGCTGCCCAACATAGATTTGCTTTGCTTTTAGTCTGTATAACCTGAAGGCTACCATCTCTTGACTCAGTTGCGTAGGCAGAAATTGAAGGGAACCCCAAGGCAGTATGAGAGCAATTGGAACTTGAGCATGTTTTTGGTAACATGGAGGTGTATGCACGTCATTATACTCAATCCTTCCTTAATTTGTATCAGTGCTTGTCTTAGACAGAGGTATCCACAAAGGACTAAGCAGACAATTGTCCTGTTTAACTTCATCACGTTTTCTTTATGTTGAAGGGTTAGCTTGACTGGGTTTTGCATTTTCACTCTCTGGGTTAAGTGAAAGGAAAATAAAACCCTCTATTTGTAATTAAACTCACAATAACTTGTCCAAATACTGTAGAAATATAATTACATTGTCTCAGTGGTGTCACACCCACTCTACGTGTTCTTTAGGCAACTGCATGTCATGGTAGGACCGCTGATTGTATGCGTTTTAGATGCATACACTGCTCCAAATACTGCTGGAGAAAGCACTTTTGATCCTTATCTTTGAAGTGGGGATACAATTAGAAACAGATGTAGCTAAGTATAATGTCTAATTAGATATTGGGCAGGAAAGCACTAAGTAGATAAACTTGTGGATTATCTTTTGATGACAGAATTAAAAATTCCTGGAAATAAATTGATTATAGTGAAATTTCACTCATTTGTATGTTCCCTTTTCCGAAGAAAAGAGGAAATTCTAGCAATGTCAGCGTTCAACTTGGACACTTACAAATTAGGCATTTTAATTATCAGAGTGATTCTTAGTTATGTGGTGAAATCTAAGTCAAAATGCAAATGGAATGATCTCATCATGGAGTACTTTGATATTTTGTCTATTTTTTGGAAACTCTGGAGTTTACCTTTTACTCTGAATAAATTATTGAAATTCTTCATAAGGTATAATTTAATTAGGTAGCTCTGCTGGTAGTAAAGATTTGGTCAGAGTTTCTTGAGATAGAACAGATATTGTAATGATTTCAGATGATGGGGAAAAATAATTCTTTGTTTAAAAAGCATTTGTTATATAAACTTGTATCTCAGATTCCTCTTTCATAAAGCCTTTCCAATGCATAGTAACTCTTATCTCGATGCCAGTCACAGGGCTAAATATGTCATAACTGACAATGTTTAGAGCATTTTTTGCCTTGACTTGCTTGTGGGATTTTGTCACAAAGTAGGCAAAAAGAATTGTTTGCTCTTCAAGAAGCAAATCACTGAATTTATTCAGCTAACAATTTAATAGGGAATGCTAAGATGCTGACTGACTTGTAACCTGAGTTTTTTTTACTTTATTTTGATCAAAAACAAAATGGGATCTCTTACCTCTATATTCTACTTCAAACTACTCCTTCAATAACAGCTGGTTATGTCTGAGGTAAACAGAGTAGAAAGTGTCCAAAATCTTCAGTGCAAATGAGCATTAGGCATCAAAATGAGTCCAAGCTTCTTGAGTGCTGTTACAGCTTAGTACCAGATGAACTTGAATCCAGCACCTGAGAGAGCATTTTCCTCCCACAGTAAAATGTAGATAAAGGACTGCATAAAGGATTCTCCTTGGCTATACCTGAGCATGAGACTCTTTCAGAAGCCAACACACAGGAACGATACTTGCAGCCATTGCATGTCCCAGATTCTCCACCTCTGGTATTTGTAGGTTCTTGATGTCTGACTAGGGTTTTTAGAAACTGTGCATTTTGGTCAATCCCTGTGCTCAGACAATGAGCAAGAGAGTAGGAGGCCATTTCTGTGTGTATCAGGTAGCATTTCTTCCTTGGTTATTTGCAGTGTAAAGATGAAACTAGAAGAAGACAGGCCAATAGCATAATGTTTTTAGCAAGTCTCTAAAACTGCATTTACCACAGTTGAGATCCAGCTGAACTTTGTGCCAGCGGGAAGCTAGATTGACTTGTTTGGAAATAGCCACCTACTCTATGGGACATCGTGCAGAACCACCCACAGCTGATGGCTTGCAGGACGTGAGCACGGCATCCTTATGCTGCACTTCTGTTTAGATTATTGTTCAAGGATGTGGTGGTGCTGAGCTGAATGACCCTTTCTCAGATGCCTCACCCCATGCTAAGGTTTGGTTATTTCTTAACCAATTGCAAAGAATCAGACTGTATTTACAGGGTCAAAAGTTTAAGTATCCACTGCATAATTCTTGTAGTACTGTGGTGAGGCAGGCTTGCATTAACACAACCTCATCCTGGAAGCTTCAAAGCCTGTCAGTGTGTCTGATAGTGCTTGGCACTCAGATATGACAGTGAATGGTAATTTGCAAGTGCCTCAAATGGACAGAAAATAGTTTTCATTATTTTTACTTGATTTGGAGTAGTGTCAGCACCCTGTAAGAGCTCAGATATTTCCACGAGGGCTGCGTGTGCCCTCAGATGGCTGAATAGTACAGCATGTCCCATCCTTGGTCCAGGGCCTAGAAAATTCCTGGTTCAAACCTCAGACTCAGCACAGGTCATCTGGTTGACTTTAGGCAGAGGAAGCAGCTAGTTTATTGCCTTTTGCAAAGAGCTTTGGGTTGCAGATGGAAGTGATACACATAGGGAAGGCATGACTGGTGCATTGATGGGTGTTGGGGAAGCATGAGTTACAGAAAAATGTGTGGGTGTACCAAGTGAGGAAGAGGAGCAAGAAAGTAGAGGAAAGATAGAATGCAGTGTTGCTCTTCTCTGCTGCTGTAGCACCTGGGTGAGGATCTCTGGGAGCTGATGTTCTCGTGTCCTTGCCACCAGGACTTGTGACAAATCAGCCTGCTCTCATGTAGGCTTTCGAAGCTTCTCTCTGCAGACCAAGTGAGGCACTTCTCCTTTGAAGAAGCTGTAATTACAGAAGAGCCCAGCAGCATTTTCCTGTGGTGTTAATGGATAAATCAGTGTTTCCATAAAGTCCCTTGTGAAGGATTTACAGCTCAGCCATTAATATTAGCTACACAGTGGGTATATAAGCTGCTTGCCCAGAAGTATTAGAAGTTTAAAACAGCGTAGCAAATTCTAGTGGGCCTTGTCTAGAAGCAAGCTTGCACTGGTTTGATAAAGAGCAAATTTAACCTAGTTTGGTTAGAGCACTGCTTATTTGTATGTACGTGCTCATATCTGGCTTGAGGGTGACTTATTTCAGCCCATGCTGATTTTAATTCAGCTGCACAGAAATTCTGTGAGGGTTCCCACTTCATGCATACCATCTGCTGTGCTGAACAGCTCTGGTATCTACTGGGTTAAGTAAAACAAGCTTCTGATAATGTAGGTATGGGACAACACACGGAACCAGCAAGCATTTGGTCAAACTGGTTTTGAACCTCTCTGCAGCAGAAATGTGAAAGATTGTGTGCAGACTCTGCCTAAAACTGAAGGTAGGACTGGTGCTGAGACTTCAGCTATGTTACTACTGCTACAGTGTTATACATAGCGATGAAATTTATTCTCTTCTCAGCTGTGATTAATACAGAGCATAAAAAATACCCTATTTACTTTCCCTTCTACTTTATTACACTGAGTAGACATGAGAAAACATTTTTTTTTCTTCTATTTCTGTGAGTTGAAAATTGCATGCACGCTTTACTGAAATAAGCAAAACCTTTGAATGTCAGAGGTAAAGCTGAAGGCTTTTTCCACAGATTATCTTCAGTGTCAGGAATTCATGGTTCAGAAGGCACTTTCCTCTGGTAATGAAGTCTGAGGCAGTGTTAATGTGTATGACTTTCCCCATTCTGAGAAAATCCTTTTGGCAAGAGAAGTCGGGAAGGAGAAGAGTACTCCTGGTGTGATGATTTCCTCATTAGTAAGGTCTACAAAGCAATGCAGGAGGCTCTGTACTGTCTTCAAAGCAAGATTCATTAAAATTCAAGCGTGGGATGCATGGGATGTCCATAGAATGGGTGGCCCTTGGGCAGTGTTCTAGTTTTGCTTTGTGTGCTTCATATGCTTTGCAATCCCTTTGCCTAGTTATGGCTTCAGAGTGAAAGCCCTTCTGCATAGAGGGACAGTCTCTTCTCTGCTCCCGTGGCACACAGTGTGAAGGGTTCTACTGGAAATCTTGCTCACCATCAATATTTATTATTACTGCTATTGCCATCACATTTAAAAAAAAAAAAAAAAAGTGGAGAATGTTCCAAGGGAGCCTACCAGAGCATCTTGATCAGCTCTTACACTTGACAAAACTTGATTTCCTTTTTCCGCCCCTCCCTTCTTTTTTTTTTGTTTCAGAAGATGATCTATTTCAGGCATTAAAGAAAAGAGAAAACAGACAGTGGTATATGTAAGAACCATTTTCATGAGATATGCATTTATGTTGAAAACCGGACTACATGAATGTACATCTAACAAACTGTCTGTGAAGGTGTTTTTTCCTGTTGAATTTAAGGAATTGAGTAGGGTGTCCTTAATTTCTGTGCATTCATGAGCTAAGGCTGTTTGTTTTTTCCCAGGGAACTTCTCTTGGTTATAAGCAATGGTGCTAATAAACACAGCTAGAAGAATGATATCCTGCTTCTCTCTTCAGTACAGCAGAGATCCTGCAATGAAAAATGGAATAGCAGTTTGGTGCAGGATCTGTGGAAATAATGTGATGCTATAAAATGCTGAAGTTGTAGCACTACTACTCACACTACCAGTACAATAAATATTGGCAGGTTTCAATGTACTGCAGTGTGCAAACATATCAGCACCCACACAGAAGTCAGGGCATGAGAGCTGCTAACTTCCCTGGGGGTTGTGCTGAATAGAGTAACTAGATAGCAAAAGCAGTTGCATATGTGCCCTCAGAGGTAATCTTAAGGACAAGAGAGGTGAGATTTCACCTTCCTGCTACCAGGATGTAGAGAAAAATGATGGAATGGGCTGAACCCTTGGAAGATGTCTCCACCATCCGTCTTCAGAGGAAGATGTGAGCTTGCCCAGGAGACTGGAACCAGTGCACTGCAAGCTTCCAAAAAGAGAACCTTGTAAGAAATTTGTACATCTTATGCTCTGGATGAGAGTGCTTTTTTCCATCTCCTTGGAAGTAATCCTGACACTCCTGCTTCATGTTATCAGCATGGTGGTAGATATCCCCGAAGGTTTTCTGTAATGTCAGGGTCTTAGGATGCTGCTTGGTGAGTTGGTCAAGTTCACACAACTTAATGTGCAGGAGGATGTTCCTGAAAATTCAATCAGTCTAACATTTTATTATAAATGAATAGTACTGCAGACTTTGTTAAACACACAACCCATGCCATATTTAATACCTTCAGAATTAATAACTGATTCAGTTTGGAGCATGATGAATGCCCATGTCAAAGTCTAATCATATCTGGCTTTTTTTCCAGCATATTCCAGAGACAAAACAATCTTTTATGACTCTCCTAGTCTATGCATTTTTAAAAACACAGAATAAAATGTCTTGGCAGCAGTCCAGTCACTAGAGTGATATTCATTCCAGGAATATTTTTAAGGCCACTGCTTTCTGTTCATCCTCCTGGTATTCTTCAGTTTCTTCCTCTTCTTACATTGAGACATTGTGGTTTTTTTATTATTTAAAAATTATGTATGGTCCCAGCTTCCTCTAAAGTAAGTCCTAAATTCTAACGATTAAAAACTAGTAACTTGCATGTATTTATTCACAAGCAGTCACTCTTTTAAACTTCATGTTGTAATTGGGAAGGAGACTTTACTGTCACACTGTGATTATATATTTCAATCTTCATCCATTATGGGATACTCAGATGAGGTACTTGCACTCGTGTTTCTACAGAGGAGAACTTTACCTTATGGAGACCTTCAGTGATGGCAAAGAACCACATTTTTCTGGTATTACTCAAGCCCAAGTAACTGGTCACTTGCTTACCCTACTCATGCTTGAAGAGGCGACGCTAAGCTGTGGGAGCAAATGCAGTGAAAGATGCCTTGAAATGTCTTGGAAATAACTTCAAAGGTGGTTTGTGCAATAGTGAATACTATGTATGTTTAGCATGCCTTGGAGAACTTGGCCTACAGCAAAAGAAAAGTTCAAAATAATCCATCCGTTTTAAAGATATTGGACTAAGAACTAAACCTATGCAGTTACATTCAGTTGTAAAATTAATGATGTTTGAATAACAGTGCTTGGAAAAAGAATTTGGTCTTGACTAAATGTGTGCTCCTTGAATTTGTTTCAGTTATTGATTGCTAGATGATGACTTTTGCAAAAACTCAGAATTCTTGAAGTGTTTTTGCTTCTTCATTTTCATACAGAGATTGCAGAGTTGGTGATTGCGGTTGAATCTGGCATGTGGCTGAGCACCACACCATTTGCTCATTCCCCCCTTCCCAGTGGGATGGGGGACTTGTGAAAAAACTAAGTAGAACTTGTGTGTTGAGGTAAAACTATTTACTAAGGTAGGGAAAAAGGTAATAGTTATGACTATATATGCATGTATATATGAATGCATATAACAAGTGATGCACAAGAAATTACTCGCCACCCCCTAGCTGAGGCACAGCTAGCCCTATGAGAGATGAACTCCCACCCCCTTCAAAATTCCTTCTGCGTGATGTCATATGGTATGGAATATCCCTTTGGCCAGTTTAAGTCAGCTGTCCAAATTCTGTTCCCTCCCAGCTCGTGTGGCCTTGTGCTGAGACTGGCTTTGCCTCTGTACAGCGCTGCTTAGCAGCACCTATAAACGTTGGTGCATTATCAATGTTATTGCTCTCCTAGAATCAAAACATAGCGTTGTACCAGATGCTCTAAAGGAAAACCATTCCATCCTAGCTGAAGCTGAGACACTGATTCAGCATGATGTGAGGATGAACTCTGGGTCCGAATAGGTACATAACTGACTTAGCTTTCACTTTTTCCATCATAACAGTTCTTCACTCATCAACATCCTATGGGAAAAGGTATTTTTGACCTTTAGTTTTTTAGAGACAAGAAGTACCATGGAGATGATCAGTGTTCAGAACATCTTTCTGTGGGAAAAAGACTAATATTAAGGCCACTGTTTGCCAACTGGCAAGAAAAAAGTATTTTTATCCATTCTGACATAAAATAGAATTTTGTTGAAGAAATAATTGCAACCTGGCAGCTTGTAGACTTCTGGGTTATTTTAGGGCAGAAGGTGTCTATGTGATTATCTAGTCCTGCTTTATAGATCGTAGAAATTTAACAATTCCATGTGTATGTAAGCCCAAAGACCAAGTCTTCTGAAGTTTCAGTGTTCTTATTCTCTCCGGGTGATTTCATTCTTGTGAAAATAAGATCTTTTTACTTAAGGAGTGCCACATCATTTTACAGTTCTGTCCAGTTCAAAGATGATTCTGATTTTATAACCATCCCATTTAAATGGGAAAGATCTAGAAAGTACACTGCTAAACTTTGATCTTTGAACAGTTTATCTGTGAAAGGTATAGATCTTCCTCATCACTTGTAGGTTTCAAGTCAAGATTCGATACCATTTTGGCTCAGCAGGGATATTGATGGTGGGCTAACATGAGGAAATTCTGTGGCATGGGTTGTGGAGGAGGATCTGATTAGATGAACAAATGATTCCCTCCTGGCCTTCAGGCCGCTGAATTACTTCATGCGTGTTAACAGTACTTTACAGTAAATGTGCAGTGGAAATCACCAACGTTATGAAACAGGCTGTAACATTTGCTGTATTTCAGGGCTTCTTTTATATTTCCATCTAAGTGAAATGTCAAAAGAACTATATAACAAGATAACACACCGCAAATGATACTACCTGTGTTATTCCAGTATGAGTTTTTCTGTGCCCCTAACTGTGAGGGAAGAAAGGTGGGTTTTCCTGTAACATCTGATGTGCTTACAATAATTAAGGTTTAAGGTATGTGATTATTATGGAGGGGTGGGGTGTGATATGGGTGTACTTCTGTGCAGAAGTTATGGGTTCCCCCTCCAACTCCCACCTATTGCTAGCTGGCTAGCTGAAACAAATAGCACTGCGTGCTAAATATAAGTGGCTAGATCCTACTGTGGTTCCATCTGCAAACATACCACGTGCCAGTTGCTCTAGGTAGGGTATCTTGGCATGGACGTCTGTTTACAGGGAAAGCCTTTCTTTTTTTTTTTTTTTTTTTTTTTTTTTTGCTGCCCTAATTGTTTCCATGTATTTCAGACTTGTGTTTCTCCCATTTCATGGACATGAGAGCAATTAACCAAGAACTTACAAGCTCAGCAGAGTGAGGGGAGTGCTTTATAAACAAATCAAAGTTACTCACAAGACATGTTTTCTCACATCCGGTGAAATGGTAAATACAGTCATCTCCCAATTAGTCTGACTAGCAAGGGGGGAAAGGGGCAACCTGGATAAAGAAAACACATTTACTATGAAACATATGTAAATAAGTTGATAAGAGTATGTGATAAAGGCATAAAAGGGAAAAGGTCTGTGATGACTTATAGTTGTGTGTGTAAATGAGTTCTTGAGCTGAGAACTCTACACAGTGCACTGATGCACCTTAGCCTAAGCACATTTGTCTGGTGCCACAGCCTAAGACAATTTATTTTCCAGTGGGGACTTTGTGGTCAGGCCCAGGGCTGTGAGCATGAGCACTACTTCTCCTGTTTGAGACTGAGCAGGCCACTGCTCTGGGACTTCTGGTTGTGGGGTCAGTGGTCATACAGCTGATCTGTATGGGTGACAGATCCTGTGTCCTGGGCTAGCTGGCCAGGCTCATTGCATGCAAGGTTTTCTCAGGATCTAGTTTATGAAGAGTTACAAGAATACCTACTCTGTATATTGTTTGTTGCTCATGCTTCTTTAATTAAATAGCTTCTGTGTGCTCTTCCAATATCTTCTCCTTGCTGGTACTTAAACTGACGTTTTCATACACTTCTCTGAATTCACTCTGGCAAAATTTCAACCTGACTTACACCAGTGAGACCTTCTGAGCTTGGATTAAAATGTAGAGGAAAGTGTCTTACAGAAAGGTAACTTGAAAAGCATAAGATGACTAGAGATGGTCATGTGGAGCCAGGAACCTGAAGTATACTGGTGTGCTGGATGTCTGTAGTGCATGTATATCAAAGCAGTGAGAAATGACTTCTAAGGAATCGCTGTTGTACAGATTATTAGGAACTCTATGATGCTTGCTTTCAGAATTAGTGTTTATCAGCACGTAAGGTCTGGAACACGTAAATACCATTAACTATTCCTGAATGCTTTAATGCAGTTGTTCTGAGTTGTTTTGTTACTGTTACTACACAGTTAATTCCTAAGTGCAACTGGTGCTCTTGGCCTCCTAAAGCTATGCAAGGCTGATGCAATTAAGTATCACTAATTTTTTTTAGAATAGATCCTCTGGAGTTAAATCCCTCTCTTCTGAATGGACAAAATATCTCAAGCTGTTTTTTGTAACCTAAGATTTACTCATAAGTCCTGGACAAAGATTTTTCCTCCTTTCTGCTGCCACTCCTTATAATGGATGCCAGTTTGCCAAGTGATGGTGGGAGTAGTGATAAAAGCGAAAGTGTAGGTGTTGCACATAGTTGTAAAGCAATCTGCACCTCTCTGGTTCCCAGACATTTCTGGATGGGAGCCTGTCTGTTTGGTTACACCACAGGGCTCCTACCTGAGCAGGAGGTACATTTGTGCAGATAACTCCACTGGAGTCCACCAGATCCCACGATGTGAAATGGTAAGAAGGACTGGAGAATGAGGCCTTGAGTATGCCACTGGCAAATGTCTGTGACTACCTGCTGGCTTGGAAAAGTTAAGTTTTCTAACGCCAGAAGTTTCAGGAATCAAGCCCTTGTCTATTTCATCACTGTCAAACCTGGGGAGCATGAAGCTGATACACATCCACTTTGTGAGTGTCTAAGGAGCTGTTTTTTAAAGAAGAGCCAGGTACATGTATACTAGTCGTCTCCTTAGCACAGAGCCTCTCCAGCACTCTAACCCTATACTTTAGTCACTACTGACAGGTAGAGGGCAAATTTGCATAATGAACTGTTTAAATATTCAGTTTTATCAAGGCTTCAAGGCACTATTTGTCCTCCGCATCTTCAATAGCTAGTGACCCTATCTAAATCAACATCATTTGTCAAATCAAATTAGGCTTGTTGTTAATTTCAGACAGTGATGTTCATCTTTTTGATGCTTTCAAACAACTCTGAGGTAAATCCCTGTGACATAATGCTGCTTAGATATGCTAAATGAGTCACTTGTTCAATGCTGCAATTGTCAGAAAAATATGAAACTTAGCTCTAAGGTAAATATTGTTGGGTCACTTGAAATGTATGCAAATTTGACATTTCTCTACTGATTAGCATATCTACACATCAAAGTTTTCTATATATCACATCAGATATTTTTGATTCGGGAGAGTTAAGGTCAGTGGCACTTGGCATAGTCTTTACTTTGCATCAGACAAGATGAGAAATGAAAATCTTCTTGGGGAAACTTTCCAGCTCAAACCTTACTTGGCTGAAAGAAGAACCTTGCAGAAGAGCAGGGAAAGATAGCAGAGGCTCCTGGTTATTAGTACAAAGCTAATAAAGGAACATGAAGAGGTTATTCACTTATCTAATTGATTCTAAAAGAAAAAGCAGGTTAGGTATTTGGGTTCACAAAGAACAAAAAGCTTCTCTCTGAATCTGTATAATATTTGTTCTAAACAAAGCATGCATCCATGTATCTTTGCTTGTTTTGAAGTGTCTTTTTTAATGAACAAAACTAGGAGGCACGTTCTGCTCTCGTAAAAGTTGCACATGGATCTCCGTCAGCGAGAGCTGTACTTGCAGAGTGCCAGGTGAGCCCCCAGGACCATCTGCACGTGATGGAGTGGTACTGCTTTGGGGTTGCTTGGCTCTTTAGATGTAAACATAAGTGGTCACAAGATTTAATTATTTGTCTGTTGTAGACATCAGGCTTTCAGAGATCCTCAATAAACAGTTGGTGGGTTCAGGCTCTGAAACTATGAAAATCATAATGCTCAATGGCAGATCGGTTTGGTCCTAGGCTGCCTTGTTCCTCATCACAAGAAGGAAATCTATGCAGTCCCTTTGAAATCCTGGTGCCTGACTAGAACTGTCAGCGAAGGGAAAAAAGTACAGCAAGCAGAGAGCAGGCACCAAAACCCACTGGGACATCTTACTGGAGAATAAACTTGCTGCATGTGTATGTTGTCTTTCCTTTCTGCTGCAGAAGAGTAATTTGGTCATGCAAGTTTTTTCTTTCAAAGAGAGTGAAAGTATCTCAACTGCAGCATACAGCGATTGCCAGCAAAATTTTGTTTTAAAAATAAAACAAACATTTTTTGAATTATTGGAGCAGAAAGATGTGTCAGACACTACTAACATATGTTTATTTTTTCTTTTTCTCTCCTATAACTGAAACACGGCCAAACTCTGTTTTTCTTTACATTGTGTGAGTGTGCATGGATAAGTATCTATAGATACAAATTTCATGTGAGCATTTATTCTGCATGGATACCTTACCTGCTGCATCTTAGAAATGACTGAATGGGCTTATCTGACTCCAAAAAATAAGACACAGAAATGCTGGTTGATCCATTATTACTGCGGGGCATCTAGCACCACTCAACCACATTAGGAGCTGATGTTTGATGATAAATCAATAACAGCTTATATCTTCTAAGTAAAAGATATGTTATTCTCTTCCGCCTGTCCTTTGATGGGTGATATAAAAGCAGGATCTGCACACATATTCTTGAGGCAAGATTTTAAAACTATTTTGGTGTAAGATTCACATTTGCAAGCTGCCCATGCTTCCCATATTGGCAATGATTTTGACAAATGTAAAAAAGTCACTAATATTTTGACACTTTCACTGCCCAACTATGATACCAGCTGGCTGTGAATTCAGTTATTCATTGTTCTGCTGTATTTTAAAGACTGGTCCAGAGCCAATGTACTGGACCAGCTCCATTCATTCATTTTCAAGATTGAAGTTTCAGCTAACTGTAGTGGCCATTTTTCAAATAGATCTGGAAACCTCTTCCAATTTAACAGGATCATACACAATAGAAAAAGTCAAGTATGCGTTTAGATTTAAAGCTATTCTGTTCACGGGGGTTATTTACATTGCAGCCCAAATTGACCTAATCTTCTCAAGATTTGATTTGACTGCTCTCTCCTGTTGTTTGTTTTTGGTTTGTTTTTTTTTTCCTAATTTACTTAAGGCATGATTGTATTTTCTTCATAGTAAAACAAGAAAAAAATATATATTTATAATGAGTAGATGAATTTTACTTAAAATTGAAGTAAGGGATAACTGTCCTGAATTCTTAAAACCAGAAGTCACTGCACAGGGCTGAAATGTTTAGTAACTCAGTAATTACTTTAAGGAAACTAGAATGAAACTTACGCATCTTTGGCTCCAGGTAGGTAAATACAACATTTAAATGGATTGAGATGGGACTCTCAGAAGTCCTAAGAGCTTCTGTGGGGCAGAGCAGAAGGACAAGATGTTTTGTAGGGCTGGTCCTTCCTGATCTGAGCATCCTGGGGAACAGGTACGTGTCAGTGGCAGCAGATCCTTCTGAAGTGCTCTTCGTTAAGAAATACCATAAAACTATTCTTACTTAGTAAGCTTTCTTTTATTGTGCCTGCTAAGGTTTTACAATATTTTCTAAAGCTGGTAACAATATTCATCCCTCTGGCTTGTAACTCACTGATTAAAAAACAGATTGCCAGCAGTCATCTGCTATTGTCTGGCTTCTTAAATTCTGTTTCTGGTTTAATTTACTTGATTGTTCCATGCACTATTCATGAGTTCTATAATATTCCGAACTTTAATTTCAACAGATTAATTCTTACTAATTATTCAACATATGAACCTGCACATGAGAATTGTACTGTATGCACCATCCTGAGGCATAGAATGCAATGTCGAATCGTTTTCTGATTTCAAGTGGAAAACAAACTAATTATGTGGAAATATGATAATATATTGTGCTGCAGGGACCAGCCCTTTGTCTGTTTAGAAATGTTTACTTATGATCGGCTCCCTGTGTTATTTCTTCCAGGAGGAGCTGCCCTTTCTTAATGCATAAACATTATTGACTGGTCCATGATTCTTTACTTCAAGAAATCTGATTTGCATAATTTTATATTACTTCCGTCTAGTGGAAACAAACAAGACATCCCAGGAAAGTAATAATTGAGCTAGCTGTAGCAATATTCTGGAGAGATAAGACACGGAAGTCCTTAGAAATGAAGGATCACTTATTTCTCTTTTATTTCTTTTTTTTTTTTTTTTTTCAAGCTGTCATGCAGCTTTACCTCAGCTCTATTTGATATGTTGCATATCGGCTTCATCACAACATGGGGTGCAAATCAACCATCAGAAAACTGATGTAGAACATGCTTTCTCCAGTTTTCTGTCAGCACACCCCAGTCGAGGCATAACTGGGTAATTTCAGTGCTGCAAAATGCTGCACCTGGGGTGCTGGGTCAAATGTTGTTGGGAGAAGTGGGGTGAAGTTCCAGCATGGTCAGTGAGCTGTCAGCAGCCTGGCCTGCAGTGTCTCAGCATTACTGTGCTAAAAACTGTGGGGACGCAGCAAAACCTCACTGCAGCGCTGCTCAGCCAAAAAAGAAATGATTTAGTCCCACGTGGGAGGTGGGGGAGAAGGGAAATAAGATAGGTGTAATACGTTTTTGCTTCCTGTGCCACGTGCAACTGAAAGGCTGAAATATGTGTTCAGGAATTAATCACTAGAGAGAACTCTATAAACATAAAAATAGAGGAATTGAGTTTCATGGGGACTCTGCTCAGTAGCAGCATTATGTTGCAAGCCAAGGCTATGCAAAAACAAACACCAGCAACGACTGGAGGAACATAAAATCAGGGCCCTGGAGCTACATTTTGATAGACTTTGGGTGATACTTCACAGCATAACATATGTCGTAGTGCTTCCATTCTTCCTGGAAAACCCATTCTTAACTGACAGGGTGGGTATTTAGTTTTCCATTCTTCCATCTTCCCCAATAATTTGTAGTTATGAACTTTGCAGTATCTAATGTCTTCTATAATTCACTTGTTTACTTCTTGCTTTATGATGACAAAATGTTTGGAGATAGTCTGCTTTCTGTTTCATCTGTCTTTTGATATTATTTCTACTGTGCCTTGCCTAAAGACCTTAAGGGGCTGTCAGAGGTCTCTGCTGAGATTTGTCCTACCCTCCTGCCCCAAAAATTCTCATTTTAGGACCTGAGTTTTAAAATGCCTAATATTAACTTAGTTATTTTTCTTCAGTAGTTCTAAATGAAAGTAGTTCTAAATATGCAGTTACCTTATCCCTACTTATAAGTGGAAGAACTGAGTCAATTCTGTGATAACAAGTTATTTCAGTCCTCTCTGAAAGATTGTCTTCCCTCCTTCACGCTGCCATAGTATGTAATTGAATATTGACTCAAAAGTCCTTTTCTCTCTGCATCTGCCTGTCCCAGCCCTGCTGCTGAGTGAGGAGTGGGATGGAGGGGCTGATCCAGCCAATGATTTTCCTGCCACAAAGAAAAATGGAGGAATCAATTTTTCACAAGGAAAATGTTCTCAGAGAGACCAGGACAGCTCAGGAAGGATATGCAGATTCAAAGAGGCGGCACAGAGGGGTGTATTAATATTTACTTTAGATCTTTGGGTTTGATATGAATCTAAAAGTACATTTTTAAAAGACTGGTATGAATTTCCTGGTATCAGTTAAAGACGGTTTTGTTCACGCTTGGTGGAATGATCAGACAGTGGGGGGAGAGATATGGCCGCAGGGGCAGGATGGTTATTCTTTTTACTTGAGCTCAGGCTTGAAGAGTAACTTGTTCCTTTGCTCAGAAATAAAAACTGTGGAAAACTTCCTTGGGAAATGGCAGTAGGGTGTCTCTAGAGCTCTTAATTCTATTTAAATAATTGAAATTTAAATATCACTGTAAGCTGGCAGACTGCGTTCTCCCTGCCATAGCAATGCTTAGTGTGTTGGAAAGGTAACAAAAGGAAACAGAGAAGAAAGGAAACTATTTTCCCAGTTCCTTGTTGCATTACGGGTCCTGCTCCAACCTGCAGCCATATCTCTGGCTCTAGGCTGTGATCTCTTCTGATCTGTGGCACAGCCGTGTCACATCAGGTCAGACCCTGCCTGAGAAACATTCCCGGAAAATGCTTTGGAGATGTTTCCAGAAATGAGAGGTTAGGGAAGGTAGTGTCAGGGAAGAGAGCTTTCTGCCACACCTAGCAACACACCTGCAACCCAATTAGCAATAATTGTTGGCTCTCTGGAGTCAGTGGTGCAACACTTCACACTGCCTCTAGAAATGCTGCTGCTCCATTTCGTAGGTTGGCAATGCTGTGAGGAGATGTTTTGACCAGAACCAGGTAAGAATTGGCAGCTTATCATATCTTCCATGTCCTGAGTTATTACTCTGGAACAAAAAGATGATCTTTCTTGACTTGATCTTTGTGTTTCGAATATACTTGATTCCATTTTTGTAAACTGCCTCCTTCTCCTGGCCATCTTTTTGCCAGAAAGTAGGACTTTCAATTATTTTTTTTTTCCCTACGTGATGAATGTACAGGGATACAAAATGAAAAAGGGAGGGCTTTTCTCAGCAGCTAGAGCTGCTCTGGATGGCCAGTGTAGTCACCTGGAAAGTGCTGATATAGCACAGAATGGCTTAGGTTGGAAAGAACTTTAAAGATCATCTAGTTCCAACTTCCCTGCCATGGTCTGGTTGCCAAACACTCAATCAGGCTGCCCAGGGCCACATCCAACCTGGCTTTGAACACCTCCAGGAACAGGGCAACCACAGCCCTCTGGGCAGCCTGTTCCATGGTCTCAGCACCCCCCGAGTAACATATGCTTCTTCCTAAAATCTAATCTAAATTTCTCCTCTTCTAGTTTCAAGTCATTCCCTCTTGTCCTATTACTATCGGATTGCATATAGAGATTGTCCCACTCCTGCTTATAAGCTCCCTTTGAGCACATAGGAAATGCAGGACTTATTGGAGGTGGGAGGATTGTTGCAAAGTCTGGTGGAGCCTGCCTGGGACCATGGATGCCACCATCCTCATCCCCTGTTAGCACAATTGAAGCCCCAAGCCAAGAGCACCCAGTAGAGCCATGTCCACATAGGTGCAGTGCAGGATCCCACTGCAGCCTCTGCAGGTGCCTGGCTGTGAGTGCCAATGCTCTTTGTCTCGATCTACCCAGGCCTGCAGCATGCGAGCTGATGATTAACACCTCTGCACTGGCATAGAGCAATTTGTTGATTAATGGCAACTCCAAGCACACAATTAGATTAATTAAGTTTTGATGCCTTCTGCGAAGGCTGATGAAGGTGTCAGGGAAGTTTGCTCTCTGCTGCTCTGTCCTACCTCAAGCCTCGGATGTTTCCTGTTCCAGAACAAGTGCTTTGGATGGGATTGGTAATGGTGTTTGAAAGCTTTGCTCTTCTAAATAAAGGGAGCTGTTTCAAATCTCACCTCTACTCATATTTGGACATACATTCTTTTTTTGTATTTTTTCCTATACCCATCTCTCTTCATTTAAGGACAGGTTCTCCATCTCACCCTTTTTCTCCTGAGTAGACCCCGTTTCCCAGTAGTCCCCAGTGGATTTACTTTCTATCTCCTTGACTTGTGATCCAGTTGCTTCACTGCATCAGCTCACGTGTACCAGCAGGATTGAGGTCACAGGGTACTTTTTATTAATGGCAGGCTTGTGCTCTGCTGTAGTTTGTCACAGCTAATCTACAGAAACTTTAAGGAAGATATGTTATGTCCTCAGTCTGCAGCCAGGGGACCTGAGCTGGGACATCTCTTGCCTACCCATCTGCTCCTGCAGGTTGGTCAGTGCCCTTTTCCAACACATGGACAGTGGTTAACCTGGCTGCTCTGTCAGAAAGTGCCATAAAGAAGGTGTTGAACGTGCTCAGATTTACCTACCTGTTAACACCTGTGTCAGATTTCACTGGAAAGAAGCCTGTTGTGGCTAAAAAATGATATCTGCTGATAAACTTTTCCTGAAGGAGTAACAGATCTAAAGCTTATTGAAATAAAAGCAAAGAATAGGCTTGTTTCTAGCAGGCTTTGATTAAGGCCCGTGTTCATGTTCATATTACAATGTCTTTTCAAGTAACTTTGTAAGGATGGGCTGGCTTTATTATTTTTTTCTTTGTGCAGCAAATCATAGCTAAGGGGAGTGTGAAAGCAAGGAAGCAAGAACCACAGAAACTGTGCTAAAGGAATTTAAAATGAAAAATGCATTAAAAATTTAGTATGTGAGCAGAAGTGGACTACTTTACTATGGTAGGGTGAAAGGGAGGAAAATTTATTATTTTAATATGTACCAGGCAAGGACAAACACAAATCTGATCACATCTGAGAAAGTAGAGAGCAACTACCTTGGCTTATACTGGCTCTTGCAAATATTTTGATTTTAATGAAAGAATGAGAGAAGGAAAGAGCTAGATATGGTTGTGACATATGCTTATGACTGTATCTGTTTGTGTGAAGTCATACCATGCTCAGTAAAGGTAAATTTGTTTGATTCGAATGCTGATGTTTGATAATATGAAATGACATATTGATATTTCCTCCTTACCTTAATCAAGGGTATTTTAAAGAGTTTGTGGAACTAGAAGCTTTCAAAACAGTTTGGACTGTGTCATTTTTGCAAAACCAACCTGATAATTAAGGGTTCCACTCTGTATGGCATGTGAATCTCACTGTGCTGGAAGCTCACGTGAGACTAGAAGGTAATTCTGAGATCTCTGGTGGGGAAAGACCATGTTCCTGTATGAGCAGAGTGAGTTTGGGTTGGGTCTGTTTGCAGAGACTCTTGGCTGTGTTGAGACTTCAGTTGTGTCCCTTCTGGTCATACTGATCCATCCACCTGCAAGCATCACCTTGCAAAGTGAGACTTCAAGGAGTACTGGTCAAACACCCTCCTAGTGTTTTCGTAAGAGTGTTTTTAGTTCTCCTAACAGGCTGAAACACCCATTTTTCTATTGTTTTGTTGTTGTCTTTTTTTTTTCTTTTTTTAAAGGGGAAAAATTGTCTTCCAGGGGCTAGGAGTAAATAAAAGAGAAAACTTGGTGAAACCTTTCAGGACTCTCTGCATTTAATTAATTTCTTTATGAAGCAGGACTTGGATGCCAACAGTGTGTATGGAGGCTTTGGTAAAGAGCTGTACCATGGAATTTCTTATAGAAAACAGATCTTATCTGGGTTATTTTTCCTTCTAAAAGCTACTGTACAATCAAGAAGGAGATACATATGTGAAAGCGGGAAGATGCAAATGTGTAAGTTTAGGCCATTCACATTAAACACCCAAGAGGGGGAAACAAACCCCCTCATTTTCCTGCAGGAGAAGACATGAGTAAGAGATGTCAGTGCAGCTATGACATCTGTTTACATGGGGATTTTATGCACCTGTTCACTAGGCAATAACAAATGCTTACCATGGTGGTAGCTGTATCACACGGTACATATGCTGCTTCTGACATACATAACACCTCTTTAAGGAAACACATGGCCCCATATGTCATGAGAACTTGTTTACATTCTACAATACAGTAATGGAAAATATGTTTCATAATAAATGTTTTCATCATTTTTGTGTTTAAGGAAAGAATGGGAGTTTTACACCCTTGCTGTCAGTCTGAGTGTCCTCCCTCATTGTTCTCACTGAAAGATGTGTGGCTATGAACTAAACTTCCTAAAAGCTTTCAAAATTTAGAAAATTTTGGATCTTAGCAGTTCAGCTTTGAGGACTGCTGTCCACGAAAAAGGTGTAATAACAAAAATCCATACATATTTGGATGCGCATCAGAATATTTATCTGTTTGACCTTCTGTGACGTCCTATTTCTGGTCAGGCTGACAAGAGCATAGGGTGTGTATTGCCTGGATCTGGCTCTTGAGATGCTGAAGCCTCTTAAGGAAGAGTAAGCCATTGCTTTGCAGGACCACCTTTTAGTTCAGGAATCCTGGAACTGAGAAAAGATATTATATTACTTCATCCTGAAATTAAGCAAGTCATCTTCTTCCTGAAAGCTGACTTGTCCAACCTCTTGAGAAATTGATTTGAATATGTCTGTAGCTTGGCTATGGTTTGGCTCAGATCGTTCATATGCTACCATTTTAAGACTTCTCCCTTTTAATTGTTTTTTCACCTGTCAATATATCTACCCTGGATTAAACTTCATTTTTAGTGACATTTTCCAAGAGTATTCATACCCAGGAGTTCTGAGGTCTTGATTCAGCCCCTGTTGCTGGGGCAAAGTTTTGTCCTAGAGTTAAACTAACAGTATTGTGGGAACTCGAGAAAAGAAGCTCTTACTTCTTAGGGAAGAGAGATCAAGGAGTTTAAAATTCTTACAGGGATATATTATAGGGATTTTTTGTTTATTTCTTTGATATTCACTCTGTCACTTAAAGAATTTGTTTTTGTACATCTGGTTCTTCTTTTACAGATGTAACTGGTTCATATTCATGTAGTTAGGTAACTGGAGTGAAAATCAGAGCCTATCTTTTTAGGGGAATCCACTTGTTTACAGCCAATACTGAAGGGTGAATATTGGGAATGTGTCAACTAACAGTTTTTATTATTTTGATTTAAGGAATCACGCATTGCTGTGTCACACTCCTTTTTTCATCTCAGTCCTTCTGCAAAGCAGTATTCGCTACTATTTCAGCAGTAACTGATATAAAAGGATGGATTAATAGAATATTTATCCAAAATGTAACAGCCTCAGCTTGTCAGCTTTCTTTGTGCATAGATGTAGTGTTGTCTAACAACAAATAATTCTCAGGAGTTTCATCGTGTCAATTATTATTTATTTTTTTTTTACCAATACATCACCTATTTCACATGTATAAGAAATCACTTTTTATTCTCTTTGTTTTTAAATAGCTGCTTGATAACTTCTTCAGCCATTGTGAGAAATAGAAAGCAGTATTTGGCTGTTTTTTTTCTTTTGTGTGTGTGTGTGTATTGTTTTAAATCTTACACAGAAGAAATATTTTCCCCTCTCTCCCAACATCTTTCCTGGACTGGAAAGTCTGTGTCTGTTTTGGCCGAGCTTGGATAATTTATGTACCGCTATGCAACCTGACAAATGGGCACAGGGAACTTCAAAATCTTCTTCTGGAGCTTGTCGATAGTAAAATAATTGAAACACAAAAATGGATTAAACTTCATTTTCAGTGACATTTTCCAATTTTATACATTCTTACTGCTAGTTTCTGAGTTTCTTCTGGCTTGTGCAATATGTTAAGGCATGAAGATGCTCTTTTCTGTATGCATTAAAGACCAAAGAGAAGTATTTTGGGTTACTCTATGAGCTGAGCATGAGTTTTTGCATTTTCTGCTACAAACATGCTGTTCTAGCGTTCTTGGAGGATTTACCAATGAGAATACCTTTGCTAAAATAAACCATCTTGCAGAAAGTCTGAGGCTAACACATAGGACAGTGCAGAACAGCTCTGGCATTTAATCCTCCTCTTGACTCTGAAATTGCAATGTCACTGGGAAAAAAAACAAAACAAAACAAAACACAACAGGGCACCTATCAAAGTGTCTGGTCTCTGAACTCTGCATAATAAAGAGAAATATGATATATTCTTTTAATAATGTGAGAAGCCTAAGGCCATAATTCAACAAAGCATATAATTCTCATTGACTTCTCAGTGATACTAAAGGTTAACCATGTGCTTCATTGCTATGTTGAACAGGGGCTATAGATACAATCATAATCTGATTAAAACCCACCTTAACTAAAAATGTGGGTTTTACCAGACTTTAACAATACTCAGTTTCAGTTGTAAATAATTCTTCTTTCTTAAAAGAAAGTGTATCTTTAATGCATAAAAAAGGCGTTTTGTTCTTGAAGATAAAACTCAACTGATGAAATCAAACGTAGGATTCTGTTTCTACACCTTGGTTTATCCCACACATAAATAAAGACATACATATTTATAGGTTATTCTCACGATTAAGTCCAAGACTCCTTTTGGTTTTATAATTGTACAAGGAAAAGAGGGGATGGCAAATCTTGTTTGACTTAGAATACTTGGAAGCAATTTTTTATTTTAAGATGCATTTCCTTAATCATTTTTTTCATTATAATTTAACAGAGCAATTTTGAAAATACTGGGGGCACATTTGTGCTGTGTTTTTCTATTTGTGACACCTTTTAGAAGAGGATGGTGTTTTCATTTCCAACGGTGCTAGAGTACACGGGTACATGATCTCTGCTGACTGCAATTCTGTGTCAAGCTTTTGTGTGTTCAATACACTACAAAAACTTGCAACAAAATTTTGCCTATTAATTTCTCCTCTAAACCCTACTGAACAGGTCTATTGGTCATGTACTTAGTATCTTGCTTACAGTAGACTGCCAGCAAGCATTATTACTGTGAGAATGGCATCGTTTAAAAAGAAAATAACTTAAAAGCCCTAAGGAAGAACTGTTTCCTATCATTTTAAAGCAGCATGTAATGTTTCACCATCCAACTTTTTTTTTTTTTTTTAACTTTCTTTAAAGTCAAGAAATGATATCAACCTACAGAAACTTGGCACAATAATTAAATAATCATTTTTCTTCCATTCTTGGATGAAGCCATAAAGAGAAAAGTCACAACTGAGATGAATTTTATTTTGCTATCTTATGCAGTGAGCAGTTTGTGAGAAATATTGTTTCCTCACTACAGGGAACCAATGCTCTCTATTAGCAGAGCCAAGCAAAATTTCTGAAAATTGTTATTGTAATGTTTACATAATGAGATCATATTTTTTTCCCTTATGAAGTACAGGTGCAAAATCTAAACACTCTGGTCCCAGAAGTACAACTTTCCAGCCATTTCTTTCTGAAGTAGTCCTTGTGAACTTAACCAGCCAGCTATTAATGGGCTATTTACAACCCTGCTAAATCTTCTCTTTTTTGCCTCTTACAATCCTATCAGTGCAAAAAATCTCCAACAACTCCAAAGCTTTCTACACTTTATTTATTTTTTTCTCATATTCTATTTTTCAAGAGGCAGTCAACCTACAGAAGAGCATCTGCTGGACCCTGAGTGGGGAACAGACAAGCGGAACCCTTGCAAATGTAAAAGCCAGGAGTGGGTCGGACCCCAGATGGTAAGTGTTTGCTCTTAATAAGGAGGCTCTTTCTCCAAAGGAAGGCAGGCAGCACCCTCTAGCACTGAGCCTTTGCTACCACTCCAATGACAGACACTGCCAAACATAAATCAGACTGATAACAGCCTCTGCTGGGGATTCAGACCCACATTTTCCTGTATGGAAGATAAAATCTTTTCTGGTTCTTAATTCAATCACATACCCAACTGGCAATCTTGCATATCAAAATGGGAATCCTGGGAGGCTGCTGGAATATGCAGATCAACAGAAGCTAATTAGCATTTACTTGCAGCCATCCTTAACTGATTGGCAGCACAGCTGTGGGGACCAAGCAGAACATGCTGAGTTGCATATTTGTATGGCCACCTGCCATTTGGTGGGATCCAAAATAGTGTAAACTACCACTTCATAATAACTCAGTGACCTTAGTTTTGAAGTAATATTGAATAGACATATCTGGCTAAGTGTATAATTAGTGCTTATTTCACCTGACATGCAGTTCAACAATAGGCTGTGCAGCGGTATCTTCTTAATTTGACATGTTGATGTCTTAATTGAGATTGACAACTTGTTAGAGAGGTACTCTATTTCCAATGCAGGCTGAGATCTATCCATCATCACTGACTTTCCTATACATATGAAACAATGCACTTTTATGCCTTAAAACATATTCCATCTCCTGAGAGCGGAATGATCAAACATGAGTAGAGCTCAATGATGAAAGCACTTGATCTGTTCTCTGCAGGGTTTTTATGTGAGTCAGGAAACATTACAAAGAAAATAAAGGAGAGAAACATTTAGACGGAAGTAATGTCAGCATTTAGGCCACTTCACACAACGGTGGTGAAGTGTAGATGGGTGAAAGCTGTACCAATGATTTACTATAAGCCATTGACCAGAAAGTGGTGCCTTTTGTGGTTAAGCAGGTGGAGAAGGTTTGTATCACGATTGCCTCACCCTGATCTGGAAATCTGTTAGCTGGATGGAGGGATTACCTTTACTTACAGGTGAAAATAACTGTGCTTGTGACAAACTCTGTAGTATGACCTCTTTAAATGGGCATGTTTTATCAGGATGCCTGGACTGGCTAGTGACAGCTAGGAATTTGACTCTCTTACAGAAGGCACGATACAGAGTTGAAAGAAATATATGGATGAAAAAGGTGGTAGATGGTTGGAGGAGTACGTGTAGGGCTGCTGATCTTTGTGAAATGTAAAGAAATATAAAAGCAGTGCTGTACTCCATGGAAGATGTAGTAGCATGGTGCTAAATTAGAAGTTCCTACTCTAGGCTTTGGATCACACCCATGATTACCATGAAATGATGTAGTTCTGTTTCTGGATATTCACTTGTATGCCTGCATGTTAGAGAGATCAGGAGACTTGCTTCTGCCCCACCAGTAGTTCATCTGTCAGATGATTACTTGGACGCGTGGTTCTGTGAGCACCAGAGCAGGCTGGTAGCGGCTGTAGGATCAAAGAGAGATCGGAGTCTAAGTGGACTGGCAACTTGACAGTGTGTTGGGCAGGTTGCTGCAGCTCTGGGCTTTTTGTATGGATGGGAAGCCAGAAGCCTGGGAGCAGTGTCTCCTTAGCCCTGAGACCTCATTCATCTGAGGCTTCCACTTTCACTGCTTCGTGTTGAGCAGCCAAGTTGAATTTTAATTAGAAACTTATTTGAGTTGTTTGATAATTTTTCAAACCTTCTATATTTCCTTCTTTTCCTTCCAAATCAGAATGAAAACAAACTTTGGAATATTAAAATCATTCCTGTGCCAAAATTACAAATCTTCATCCAACTCTACTTCTAAATTTGTCGCAATAGTATTTGTGACTGAGCTATGTCATGTTGTATCACGCTGTGTGAATGACAGCCTGACATTATAAGTGCTCATCACAGTGCTGTATATGTATAAAGATGTTCTGAGTTCTGCCAACAAACAGACATGATTGTTTGGGAAATATGTGTATTCACTAAACCTCAGGAGCAGTGTTAGGGGGCAGGCAGTGAATCCAGTCTCCATCAGCCAGTGCTGTTGAGGCCTGAAGGCTGATGTGGTCCCAGTGTTTCCATCATAAGTTTGTAACCACATGGCAAGGAGGCAGCATTGCTTGAAATGAAGGCCAGCATGGGAAAAGTTTGGTTGTGAGCTGCAGCAACCTCTGCATCAGGTACTGAAGAATGTTTTCCATGTATTGTGTACTGCAGGCAGTGCCATGTGCTGCTGTGTGAGCATTCTGCACTTTGAGCAGAGCATGACATTTGCACTCTGAGCCCTGCTGCCTCTCCAACAGATTGGGCTACGAGAAAACTCAAGAAAATAACTTTGCCTGAAGTAGGGAAAACTCTGGGAGATACTTTGTGCTCTCCTTAACATTGGAGAGGATGGTCCTGCCCACATTACAGCAAATTCCATGAATCTCAACTTCCTGCTATGCTGGGAAACACTCTACCTAAGACTACATTCTGGATTTTCCCCAAGTGCAAACGTTCGTCTCTCCTATATGTGTGACATCCCACAGGTGGTCAGACACTTTGTGTATCTGGCAGGATATGGGAGACCCCTGTGTTGGGATTCATCCCAGTCCCTGGCAATGCTGTAAGAGTTAGTTGGACAAGTAATTTTTAAAAGCCCGTACTGTAAGCTGAAGTGAGATGCAGTCCTTAGTAAAGACTTTTGTTTCTTTCTACTATGCAAAATAACAAAAAAGACTAATCTTAAAACTGCTCTTAATGAGTATAACCAAAATATTAACAGTAGTAAACAAGAATACATTTGCTCATAACTTGTCATATCAGTGTAATAAATTAAGCCAGAAACACATTAACATTTGACAGCTTAAACAATGCAGGAAAAAATACAAACCTCACAGGGACTATGTGAAGCATGTTGGCAGTTTAACAGACATTTTGAGATGTAGATACATATATCAACCTTTCTGAATTTAGTCTTGATAACTCCTTTTCCTCTGTGTGCCAAAACACTGCCGTGTGAAGACTAATGAGTTCCAGATTTGTTTATCTTTGGTGGCTAAGGCAGATTCATGAGCCCCTTGAACCTATTTTACAGCGGTCATGTGACAGCAGTGTGCAAACACCAGAGGCAGAAACGTCTCTTTTGTGCTGATGGATATACAACGTGTTAAAAGATCTTACAAGAAAGATGTGCTTGGCCATCTGATACAAGGGACCACGTCAAATCCGTTTTGAATGATCTATATGAGTGAATTGTCCTGCCTATTAGCTTTCGTATGTGTTTTATGTTTATGTTCAGAGGTGTAATAACAAATGCTCAGAATAAATTTCGCACAAAAATAGGGATTATTTTGTCTAACAGCAAGATTTCATGATGTGCGCTCAACAGATTTTTGCATGGATGATTGTTTTTTTCCAAACTTCTTTCTTTAAATTGCATAAGCTCGTGCAAACTCTGGTCCACCTCAGTGAAACTTCCTCTTGTTTTTCCCCTATTGTATATCTATTTCTTTATTTGTCTCGATAGTATTTTGCTTTTCTATTACTTGATTTATGATGTTATGTCAAAGTTAACATTCCATATTTTGCGTAGATTTTTAGGAAGGCTGAGCAGAGCAGAGGTCCTACCTGCTGACTCCTTAGTGAAATGATTTTTGCTCAGTTTTGAAAAGAGTTGCTTGCATCCCCCTTGCACCCATAACTGTTTTATATCTCTTGAAAGAACAAAGTGGATACAAAGGAGACTTAGATAACTTGAAGCAGAGAATGCTGCACAGGTGTCTCTGGGTGAGGGGCAGTTGCTGTGGTGAAATTGCCTCTCCTGCCATGATTCCAGAGGTCGGGCCAGGAGGCTGAGCCATGTGCCAAGCTGGTGATAACTGCAGGTAACAGAGAATAAGTTTAAATAATTCTGATCAACACCCTAAGTGACTTTGTGTTGTTTTTTTTTGTTTCATTTTGTTGTTGTTGTTTTAGCAGATGCATTTGGACTTACTATTTAAGTAGAACAAATCCTTCTGCTGAGTCTGCTTGCTGTCCTTCTGTTTCTTGTAAGTAATATTTTTTTCATAACTTCTTTGGTTGTATTTTTTAAATAAGCAACATGAAAAGTCAGTAATGATTCCTCTCTCTCCTCAATATCAATCTGGGAATGATATAATCCTAATGCAGCCAGAACCATGCAAGACTTTCCATAGAAGCATGAGCTTACGAGGCTGTGTCCTGTGCAAATGCCGTTTATGTGTATCCTCGTAGTGTGTCATCTGGGGGAGGCAGGAGAAGAGAAGGAGGAAGAAGAGAAAAAACAGAGAAACTCAATTAGGTATAGAGGTTATTTGTTGGATTATTTGTATGGAAAGCTTACTTGTTATTTGAATATTTAATAAGTCATCTGAACCTAAGCTCTGATTTTCTGGAAATTGGCCTTTGTTAGCTTTCTGATAGAGGTACTAAACCAAGATCAGAATTTGTTCCATAGTAACAAGAAGCAACAAAAACTTTTCAGTTTCACTTCCTGTAGATGTCTTCACTGTGTGCCCTGCATGCAATTGAGCCTGGAGTCCCCATGTGCTACACATAGGGTAAATACACAAGGAGAGGTAGTCCTTGGCTGGAAACGTTCCCAATCTAGGAAGATATGGCAGCTGATAGGTGGATAAAGAGGAATTTTATTTTACTGTAAGTGCAGATTGCTGAGTTGCTGAGAGGAAAAGAGATTCAGCCACAGACTGGAATTTTGCCTGCCCTGACATGTTGCTTCTGCTCGTGCTTCAGCCACAGGTCACATTGCTCTTCCACTTTGTAACCTTCTAACTATGATTTTCTTGACAGAATAAAAAAGTGAAAAGCAAAAATATACCATTTTACCTGGGAACAGTAGTCCATTTCCATACCATGAGCAATGACTCTTCTCATTCCAGCACAAGTCAGACCTCTTCATAACGTACCTTATAACCTGTTAATTATAATTTCCTTCTCTAACGCTTGGATCACACTACTAAATATTTTTAAATATCTATATATGTGTTTTTTAAGCTGCTGGGTTTGGGTTACACCTTTTCCATATGCCCAACCCACACAATCCCATCAACGCTTTCACACACCAGTCAAACACTCTATATTTGTGTGAAACTCACTGAAGGAAAAAAATTCCTATTACTACTACTACTAATACAAATTCATTTCTCACAACTATTTGTGTGCCACTGAATGAATTTACTGCCATTGAACGTCTAACTTTTTGTTGCATCAGTTTAGTGCAGATTTTTTATTTATATTCATAATTACTTCAGTCCCATCACCACGTGCCTTATTTTTTTTTCCTCTTTACTTGACAAAGCTCTCTTTACAAAACTTAATCACTTTTTGTATGAGCAATTTCCCCAGTACATTTTATGTTCTGTTGTTACTGTGAACGATGTTCTGAAAGTTGATACACATTGCAACAGCAGGTGTTAAGACAGGCAAGGAGGGAACAAAAGCTCGTAGTGCATGAAAAAAGTCTAATAATAGACAATTTGTTCACCTGGCACTGGCTGCATTAGCATTTGAGATGAGCTCATTGTTATTTGGCACTGAGCTTTCTGCTGGTCACAGGGATGAAAATATGGAAAAACCAGGTTGTGGAAATAAAGAGTTGCTAATATTAGAACAGCTTTAAATGGTGCGTGATAGAACTGGAAAGGTTGCAGGTTGAGCTGGGGGATTGAAATAGTGAGACACTTCCATAACTGGGAAAGTAATCAATAAAGACACTGTTGTGTATACACTTGCAATAAAATTACACGTGTAAACATTTTCAGTAACTGTACTTCTGGGCAAGCTGTTCAGGGCAGCTTTGCACTCAGAAGTGTAGTTCCATTTTTTTCTAAGCTCGATGAAAACATGGCCATTAGTTAGGGAAGCTCACCATACAAAGAGGAGTTAAACAATCTGGTCAAAGCCAAACCCCCAGTCCATAAAGACAACTTGCTGCAGGGCAGTGCTGAGAGCATTGGGATGCCCTGTTTGAGATCCAGGCACCAGGTACACAGAGTGCATGTCCAGACTAGTCAGTGTGAGGAAGAGAAGTGATTCCTGGAAACATGTTGCATGCACTCACTTGTAATGTAGGTGCCATGAGCATTTGGGAAGCTTTCTCTTTGAGAAGGGGAGCATGCCTGGTCTGGTGGAAGGGAGAGATGGAGGCTGCACTTGGCTGTGATTCCCATCCATCCCCTAGAAGGTACAAGGAGAAGCTTGAATTAAGATCACAAATAGTCAGTGTTTTAAAAATAAATTAAGTGGTTAATATCTCACACTTTAAATCGTGAATACCTTGTAGAAGTTCATGAACGTTTAGCAGTCCATTCATATGCTGCTAGCGCAGTGTGCTGATGGCATTTGTGCCAGCATGTAACTCTGCTTATGTCCAAAAGTTGGCCCATTGAGAAGTTGAGGGCAGGAGAATTAATTTCTTCATATCGGTTGTTTTTGTCCTCCCCTTCATTTTTTATTCCTTTTAAAATGTCAGCTGGAATTTAGGATGTAAGCGTTTAGGTATCTGAAGGGAGGCCACAGTTCTGAGCACAGATCAGATTGCTTTTCCTTCCACAACTCCCTCTTTGCATTCCAGCCTGACATAGTTTTGCTGCAGTTACTTACTACATAGATAACTAAATGCTTTAGATGCTAATTAAAATAGATGATGTTTAACTGTTGGCCTATGGTATTTCTCTATGATGGAAGACAGCAGCAAACAGAATCATCTATTATCATTATCAACAGTGTCTTTCTTTTCTTCTCCAGTCCTTATCCAAGCAATACATACATCCAGGCACTGACTTTGTTCCCATAAACAGCCTTGTTTCCAGCAGAACCTCTGCCTTTCCACTGTCTCACTTTCAATTCAACTCAAACCCACCTATAAGCAATACATTGTAAGTTCCTGGGGGTTTTTGTAGTCGTAACTTTATATTGGAATTGTTTCAGGCCATAATGCACTTCTGCATACAGAGGATGAGGCTTCATGCATTCCCATTAATCAAAGGAAGAGCTGAGTAAAGTGGTGCAATCCACATTCTCATTTTGCAAAATTAAAAGGCAGTATCGTTATTAAAAGGCAATTCGGCTAAATGTTTTCTGATGGAGGGAGAATTGGGACACACTACATTGTCCGGTGACTTTGCCAAAAATATGACACCAAGAGGCACGATAAATGAATGTATAAATAGTAATTGTTCTGAAAGGAGTAGTCATAAATCAAAATGTGAGTTGCAGGACATTTCTTTCACAGTGATACTTCAAATGTGATCTACCTTGAATTAAAAGAAAATCAGATTTTCTCTTCTAATTGCACTGAAATGAGATAGATACTGGAAACCCAATTTCCCTGAAGCAAAATCCTATGCAAAATATGAAGCTCTGCAATAAACATTAGACCAAATTTTGCAAAGAGAAGTTTGTTGCAGAGTGCAAACTAGCAATTTGTTGGTGCAAGAGGCAGTTAATCATACAGCACTTTAGGGTTAGCAAAGTTCTGGCCTTAAATCAGTGACGCACTACAACAAATTGAATCACTCCAGTAGGAACAGATAAGGTGATCTGTGCAGTTCTGCAACAAATCTCAAAAGACCTTTTCCCTTGCAGAACAGCTTGTGTTATAATGAAATACAATCCTATTATTTATTGTGACCATTTACCAGCAGAATTTGACCTGTCTCATGATGTCTGTGTAGATATTCTTCCTAGGGTTCATCTACCCTGCTTTTGGGTGGAGAAAATACCTGCAGCCTACTTCTCCCCTTTTAATCCCTGAACAGCTTCTCTGTTAATATGCACAACCTGGGCACCCATAGTAAAAACATCTAAAAAGCTGAAGGCTGAAGTTTGTAGAGTAGGTGAGCACTGGGTCTTATCAAAAGAGAGATCTTCCTAAGATTTGAGATCCTCTGGACTTGTCCTTACAGATGTAATCCAACTCTGTTCCAGTTATTAGATCAGATAAAGGATTCATAGGGCACTTTAAAGCCTGGGTGTACCTGTATTCCCAGAAATCCTCTGGCCATTTCCCTCTTCTCTTCCGGAGACTCTGTGTGACCAGTTTCTGCTATGCCTATAAGCAGTGGTGTGTAGGTTGGCATCACTAGCTATAATTTGCTATAATTACATTTGAAAGTAGTCCCTTGATAAGATTTGGAAACAGGGACATGCTCAATTATGCAGCTATGTGATTTAATTTTATTTGCTTTGGTTTCACAGTCTCCCTCTTACCCCACTTGTTTGTCACTCTCCCTTTTGCTCTGGTTTACATCAAATGAGCTCCTCTATGCTTCCTGTTTGTATAACTTACAATACAGGGACAGCCTGGGGAAGAAGCATGGGGCCTTGGAACACAGATGTTTGTTTGGAGGATGCCATGCTTGGCAGTCTTGGCGGCCAAGAGAATGCAACAAGAATGCATCATTGCGTTGCAAGAAAAAAGACAAAGGCTTTTGAGCAGGAAGGTTTGCCATCAGCTCCTAGCCCACCTGGGTCTATTCAAGAAGTGATGAATTTTTGGTATTCCTATAAATTTGAAGTGGTCAAATGATTGGTTGGTTGGTTTCTTTTCAAGTTTTGTTCTGGAATAACAGCAATTGTGGAGCAATTGCTGCTTTTTCACTGGGTACTTGAACACCAGCTCTGTGAGGTAGCAAGCAGAGATGCTTCCTTCGTATTCATACACTACTGATGCATTTTTTTTTTTTTGGTTTAATAACTCGTATTCCTCCAACACAGCCATTTCCTCAGCAGCAGCTAAGAAGCTAATCTGATGGCCAGACTGACCAATGCAAGATAGATTTCTGAGGTTTAGTAGCAGAAGTCAAAACTGTTGGTAATTTAGGAGTGAGACTAATGCATTTCTTCAGTATGGCCTACAGGTCAGCCATTACCTGCTAATAAATAGGTAATAAATAATCACTAACAGTGCCAGCTTCCTTCTGTTTTTTATCTCATGTAATATTCTGAGTCTATTTGTGTCACAGAAGAAATTACCTGGTCAGGAGGACCAACAACCCACACAGACAGATTTCCCTGCCAAAGCCTGCCTCAGGCTGTCCCCAGCACTTGCAGATCTGCATGTAAATCACTGCTTCCACCAAGAGAACTTTCTGGCCATCTTATCATGTCTCTTGTGTCATCAGCATCTGTGTGGCTGACTGGGTCCCCAGGCAGTGATCATTCTCCAGCTGAGAGCTTGGCTTTCCAGTAGCAGCTTGGTCATCTCCTAAGAGCAAGTAGCCAGACATGACTGCCTTCTTTCTCCTGTATTTCATTGAGTTTATCCACACTGCTAAAACTTGAGGCGACTTTTAGATGATTGATGCAATTAATTTCATGCTGTATCTCCAGTAAGTAAAGTATTTTCTCCCCGTTTTTCACCTAGCTGCTAGGATCAGACTGATAGGTTTTTATTACTAGAATATATACTAATATGTAAACATATTTTCAAGCCAAATCTATTAATTACTTTTTCTGTTATCTGCCTGGCTTTCCAAATAAATATATGAAAAGCAGAGAAGACAGGCACATGACACGATCTGCTGTGTAAATCACTCTGTATATCCTAAACCATTTTCTAGCACAATGCTAACTAATTTATATCAGAACATCCAACAATTATTCATGTTATTGATATAAAATTAATTCAGCGATGGTTCTCAAGTTAATATCTGACTCACGACTGAATAAGCCTCTTTATGTTTTGCAGAATATTTGGAAATATGATGTCATGGGTTCCTGCTAAAGGTGCATGTAATGATTCAAACGCCTTTCCCCTCCACCAATGGAGGATGGCAGTGTGGAAGTATCCATCTAAGGCCTACGTGTGCAAACCCACTTCACTTCTCTTCTGCGCCCACCAAAACATACATTTACCTAAAGTCTAACAATTATCTCATTTCATTTTGAAAATGCCAAAATACCACATTTTCTGTGTATTCTCTAATGGCTTTGTGTTTCCTCCTCATTACATCAACGGGTGGCCAGGTGTTGCCTCACCTCACTTTGTGTTTTGCATGGAGCATTCAGTTAACCAGGCTGGAACCAATAACTTTGGTAGCTCTTCCCCCTCCAGAAGTCCAACTCTTATTGCTCATCCATTTTTAAAAACGTGTTATTGATACTTCAGGGGACTTCAGGAATCCACTCTGTTGTGTCTGCAGCCAAAGAAAGGAGCTGGCCTGTCACCAGGATAAAGCTGCTTCTCGTGGCCATCAGGTTGCGTGACTACAGAGGTGCAGGCTCTTGCTGCATCCCACTGAGCCGAATCAGAAAATGGGGAATTTAATGAGAGTCTGGCTAGCATAAGACTTCAGTTCAAGTACAGAGATTATTTTGGTGACAATTAAAAAAAAACACCATGTATATTGGGTGGGCTTTTGCATCTCCAACTTGGAGTCATTTGAAGTTTGCCAGCCCTCATGTCTCTCATTAGTCAAGGATATTTGCTTCGTTTACCATCCATTTCTCTTTTTTTGTTGCCTTGAAGGAAACAATGTATTACAGAGGGGATGTTTTACTCTCAGAAAGTATACAGCAGTTCATTTAACTCTGCTTCTCCTGACATTGTAGCCTGAAATTCATCTCTAATCCAACCTATTCTTCCTGTGCAGAGTTAACCCTTTGGTAAGGGAATTACCTCTTATCTGAGACAGTGTTGGTCACAGTGAAATACACACAAATGTGTCTGAAGGATGTGCTGAATTCTCCCAGAAGGAGTTCAGCTTAACTTGCTGACCACAATTATCTGAAAATGTTTGCAGCCTTATATTCACTTGATTTTGTTTAACGCCTTCCTAATTGCTATCAAGGTTTTGACTTTCCATTTCAGATGTCTCTGAGAAACGTTCAGGTAAAGTTAAAACAGCTTACAGAGACTAAAGAGGTAGTGAGGCTGGAAGACTGCTTGGTTTTGGAGGTGCATACTGGTCCCTCTGCAAATGGAAGCATTACCCACCACTTTGAATTGCAACTGCCTGTGTGGCAGGCAGAAAAGACCCTCACTGGGGAAGGGAGAGGGCTGCCAACAGCACATTTTGCCAATGCCCACTGGCTATGGAGCCTGTCCCTAGTCCCAGTGGTGTGAAACAGCTCAAATATCTTTGACCCTTCCAGGCACGATGTAAAAAACCATCTGTACATAACAGCTTTGGAGGAGGCCTGATGGCATGGGATTTGGAGCTGGGTGGAATGGGGTATATTCTGCCACTTGATTTATTGGCTGGTCAGATTGATTTGCTTTTTCTGTGCAGGAGGATCATTATGTTGCCAGGTGTTTATTCCAATTGGACTGTGAATCTAGTTAATTGCCAGGGCACCTAGAACTTGTGAGTAACCTTCTATGAGAGCAAACCAAAACCTAAATGTACAGAAACAAATGAGGATCATGGCAGAATGGCCTTCTTTTGCTATCAGTTGGATGTCATAAAGTAGAACGAAAAGGTACCAGCCAGTGGTCGCAAGCCCTGTGCAACCCAGTGGACAGGGCCTGGGGCTCCAGGGTCCCAGGTTTTGTCATCAGCTCTTCCAGCAGATGGTCTGTATGGCCTTGCTCCTCCTTTTCCCAGGATGAGCCATGTGGGCTGGGACAAGAAGGCTGTGTATAGCTTGGGGTGCTTGCCCTATATATCACAGACCTGGGGACCTATCTGCTCAGCTGATGCATGCTGTGGCTTGACTAATACAGCTGCTTTTTCTTAAGTAACACTTGTTATTCCTGCACGTCGTGTGCCTTTTTTCTTCCCGCACTGCTGGTACAGCCAGTAGATGTCTGAGAGTTGCTGAGCACTTGGGCGCAGCACAGGGGTATATCCTGCTCAGTCCCTTAGGACTTGATAACTTCCCTTCAGCTTTTCAGTGATGATGCAATAAATTACTCAGCAATAGAATTTAATTGCACAGCTGAATACATCATTTACAAGGCTTTTAGTGTCCCCTACTAAATTCTCCACTTTTTCATCTAATCTCTGTAGGCTGCTGTGACGTTTTCAGAGACCTGCACTGTTTTCATTCCTGGTAAGTGCATCGATAAATCACAGCAGAAGAAAAAGTCCTGACATCTATCCAGAAGTTTTCACTGCAGCTCCCAGCCAGCACCAAGCTCCACGGATCACCCGAGAGGCACTTTGCCATTGCTCCATAATTACCATGGAACCTCTAATCCAGGCCACAAATTCCTCCCTGCCCATACTCCTTTTTATTTCAGAATGCGTATCTAATAGCAACCAAGGACTTTTCCTATTTTCTCACTTGGAATCTGTTTTGGGAGCTTGGAATTGCTATCTAACTCAATCAGTAACATCTGTGACTGCAGGGCAGCCTGAGTGGGAACGGTTAGGGGGTTAGACAGATTTCCTGCATTTTAAGGCTCTTTTCCTCCGAAGAGACTGCTTTGGGACAATCCAATTGCCTTTAATGTTGCTTCTTCCCTTCTTCATTTTAACCCCATCTTTTCTCCCCCTTTTTTCCTCCCCTCCACCTCGTTCAAGCTCTTTGGGTTTCAGAAGTAAAAATTATTTTAAGGACGTATGCCAGCATTTTGAAAAGTTTCAGTTTCAAACACATGAAAAGGAAAGTCTGAAGGGATTCCTAGAACTGTACTGCAGCTTGCAGGTATGGCTTTGATTTTCCTTTTGGCAGGCTTTCGCCATCCACTCTTTCATTGCCCTTCCAGGAAACACTGCTGGGTGCCTAAAGACCAGGGCGCTTCTTACACTTGGCAAGAGAAGATAACAGTAATGCTACAGCTTGGGCTTTGAAAGATTAAAAGCAACGTTTATTCCTTACAGTATTTTCAAACTTCTTTAAGTTAATTTAAAATCCATTTTAGAGAATGTTTAACTAGTAACACTGATTTATTTTTTTTTAATTCTGAATATACTGTACTTGTTATTTAAACCAAGTAAGAGCTAGATTAAAGTAAGCGCAGTTCTTTAAAGTACATTAAATGCTTTGAGCAGTCCTTTCCCTGTTCTGGAAGAAACACCCTGTGCTTCTGGGACTGGTCTCTTTATGATATCTCTGTGAAAGCCCTGGCAAGAAAAGCCCGTGTTTTGAGAGCAATTTTCAATTTTTCAGAAAATTTGTACCCCTCTCCCCTTTTGGTGTTTGACCGACCTCACTGCTAGCCAAGTAGAGCACAGGAGTGTTCCTTCCCCAGTTTGTGGGCCTGCTGATAAATTATTCATACTGCTAATGAGGATTGAGAATTTTCAGGCATTTTTAAATGCTTGCATCACTTCGTCAACATTTCTCTCACACCTGCATGCTTCAGGCAGTCAGGTGTTTAAAATTACCAACATAGAGCTCTGCCCTTCTCCCCCTGAAAGTGCTTTGCTTAACAGTGGAGTCCTGTGGCTATTTTGTCTGTTTGTCTGCGTGAGGTTTTTTCTGTGCTAATTAGCATGAGGGGAAAGGGGACTCTGAGAGGACTGTGTTAATTAGCAAAAGGGATCACATATCTCAGCTTATATTAATTTTGAAATGACAAGACACAGGTGCACATTTAGTGGCAGTGAATGCATGTTAGCATTTAAGGGCCTTTTTTTTTTTTTTTTTTTTTTTTTTTTTTTTTTTTTTTTTTTCCCTCCAATGGATGGATCTTCCTTTTAGAGGCAGTTATCAGAAGGAACAATCTCAAAGTAAGGAAGCCCCTGCTGAAGCTAAGAGCTACATGATATGAAAGGACTGATTATGTTTATATTATGTGGTCTCCTGTGAAAAAAATCAAGCCTTCCAGCTAGTAGAGAAAGGTCACTGGATCTGAGGAAACAACTGACTCAGTGTCTTAACTCTGAAGGAAATTAGTCCTTTGTAGATGAGAGGGATTTTCTGATCTAGTTTAGTGAAAGGCATGCAAGTATGAAAATAAGTTTTTTATGTAGGGTTGGAGAATAAAGAGGAGAATCAGAAGGAATGGGAATGGGAAGGTAAAGAGTCTTACATATAGTCTTATTTTTACCTTTAAATGTTCCACGGGTGACTGGAAGCATCATCCACGGTACCCTTAAGAAAAACTGAGTAGAAGGAGAGTGTCTGAAGAGGACATTTGGTATGTACGTATTGCTCTTTGAATTGTAGACCTGAGCCCATATTTGAGCCCAGTCTTGCCTCCAACACATCTTTTGTGGAATTGAATTTTCAATGGCTTTGGCTGAATGCGAAGATAAGAGTTGGCATCACTGATGTCCATTGTACCTTGGGGAGTGTCTTGGATGGGTTGGGCCCCTTCACTTTGCTTGGGCACTGCGTGTGCTGACAGGGGGTCTCAAGCATGCAAATCCTTCTCATAGATCATAGATCACTTAGCACAAAGAAAGAAGAAGAGATAGGCAGGGTGAAGCAGAAATGATTACACAACAGTGTGGGTTTCCACAGCAAAGATTGAAAGCAGGTGAATTTGGCTATAAACGGGGAAAAAATGAAGTTAATTTAGCTTGTTCCCTTACTTGGCATTACAAGGTTTCCATGGCCTTGTATGGGTACACAGGAATGCTTGTGTGCTAATAGCCAAGCTGTTTAGGTGAAGACCATGATAGTGCTGTGAGATTGCAAAAGGTGTAGGAATCTAAATCCTCATGTAAACTGCAGTGGCATCATGAAGTACGAGCACTGTAAATCTTTACAGATACTGGTCACTCGAAACGGATATACTTGTGAACTTTGGTGTATATTCCAATCATTCGGTCATTCTTGGATAACAGTTTTGCTCTGAAATAAAGCCAGCTGACTAACTGGAGATAACTTCATGCCCTGGCAGGAAGTATAGAGCATGTTTAGTGCTATACTTACAATGAAAGTGACCATTTTGATAAAGCACTGTAGAAGCTGATCAGAAACGCACATGCAATAGAAGATTGTTTTTAATGGCTTTTGAGGAAATATTAAGATTTATTCGTGTAGAGACCTGTTCAGCATGTTGCACAAATTCCTGTTAGCACACTAATAAGTCAATGTGCTACCAAATGTTTAGTCATTATAATTAGAGCCACGTATTGTCCTTTTTACAAATAGGTCTGGCTTAATTGCACCATTTTTCAGCAGGATTTATGTGGTCCTGTTTAAGCTAAAATTAGTACATGCACAAATGAAGTGCAAACTATTTTCCATCACTGAACTGTGAAATATTCTCCAGAATAGAGATATACTAACGTGTTCTGAAAAAGATGCAATAAGCAGTCAGGCAATTTTGTGATTTGTCTGCTTCTATACAATTTGCTAGAACTAAAAAAAAAAAAAATACACTGAAACATACATTAACTGCCGACTGAACAAAAACGTAAGTTAAATGATCTAAGTTGAGCAGTCCTTTTAGATCATCACCAGTAAGACAGAGGATGGGGGAATTCATAAATCTATCGTGATATTGCTAGCTTTCAGCATTTATTAAGTACAGTAAGAGATGGTGCATTTAATATATCACATCCATCACATGTAAAAGTATCACATTTCTAAGATGGTCTGTAGGCCTAAATTTTAAGTTACTGTGACTAATATTCCTTATTACCCACATAGCTGTGAGGGCCTAAAGATGTACTTTGGATGTGGTACATATAAGCAGGAGCTGCTTGAACTTGGGACACGTGTAGCATTTGCAATACATATGTATTGCATATAATATGTAGTGGTGTGATTTCCAAGAGTACTGTAACTTAGACATTAAAATCTAAATGCGTGGCTTAATCCTGCTTAGATCTAAAGGCCTAGTGCTGGTTGAAATCTTGGTTCAGTTTGCATCTAACAGGAAAAGGCATTTGTCTTCAGTAGAGCTTTGGTCTTTATGTGTAGAATAGAGACTGACTGACTGTTGTGAGGAAGTCTGCTGGGTCTGAGGGCAAATCAGAAAACCAACAAAAAGTTCCCATGTTACCTGAGTACTATTATGGTAGTGCTAAGAACTGTTCTGCCTCTAAACATGGGAGATTCTTCATGTTGTCTTCCTGTTGGTATTTGTAGCCGCAGTGTAGATAAATGCATTTTTGTGCAGTATGAGTTTGATGTAGAAAGTGGGAGAATGCCTCTATTATTAAAAATACACGAGGATTGAATATAGCCCTTGGTTCAAATCTACTCTCTTGGTTTTTATGGCTTGAAATTATTTCTTTGTATGCCTCAATGGGCCAAAATTTTGAGGACTTACTTGAAGTAAGGCAGCCAGTGACCTGTGGGGTATGATCTTGCCCACAAAACACATGCATTGTAGTGCATATGAATGGGTTAATATGCTGACAAGCAGTAGCTTGCAGGTCACTGCCATTTCTCTCTGCTTTAGCATGTCACCACAGTAATTCACGCTCTGAAACCTTAAGGCTATATCTGGTAACGTTCACTTCTTCATGCTGCAAATAGAAGCTTCAGCAGAGCTGTCTCTTAAACAGCACCGGCCCTGAGCAAGCACAATGATCCCTGGGGATCAGAACCATCCTCGGGCCACCTCAGTGTAGCTTACAGTGGTGTTTGTGATGTGTATTATCCCAAAGCTGAAAGTACTGGTACACCAGTGAGAGGCTCATCCTTCTCTGCAGCTCTTTGCCCCAAATGCTGCATGGTAACAACAGAGGTGCTCCCAAAGCAAGGCCCAGGACTACTCCGGTCTTTGGGATCGTGCTGAGGTCTGAACCAGGGTGTGACATTGGCCCTGCCAGCCCTGTCACTCAACCTTATTCTGCTCTTACGTAACATCTATTTTTCCTAAGAATTTTTGTAAATTAAAATCAGATGCCCAGGTTGAGAGATTTGATACCATCTGTAAATGAGGTGCTGAACATCAGAATGGTATTTCTCATGTAAACTTGTCCTACAGCACTTTAACAAAATCATTTAAGGACTGCTAGCTTCACTTGATAACAGCAAAACGTGATGCAGGAATAGGACATGGGCATCATAGCCATATCTGGAGAAATCATATGTGGAAAAGGATGTGACACCGAAATTTAGGGAACACTTTTCTAAGGACGCACATTAGTTGTGGATGTGCTGCTGCTGGTCTGGGCTTTGGGTGAAGTCCTTTGTAGATGTAGAAACCCTCCATAGTACAGGAAAATGTTCTTGGAGCACAGAGCTTGAGTTTTCTGAAATAATGGCGCTCCTAAATGAATGTGAGGAACGAAACATGCGTTGCTATCAATTTCTCAAGCTACTTATTTAATAGCTCTGTGATTTCAGGTGCTGCCACAACAAAGTCAGCATTTCCAGTTTTCGAACAGCTTCAGGTAGGCAGCTTAGGACTGTCCTGATTTTGTTGTGGAGCATTGTTTCCCTTTAGCTTGTTCCCCTCCATGTAGGGTGACATTAACCTGCCTGCATGTCAGGGGATGATCTCTATCTGTTGGACACGTGTCGTGTGAGCTGCTGACCTGTGCTGCAGTAGCACCCTGCAGCACCTGCAAGATGCTCCGCCGGCCGCTGTGTAGCACAGAGCAAGGAGCAACTGCAGCAGCCTGGAGGAAACTGGGTCACTCTTGTAGGTACCTTAAAATATGAAGGAAAATTTCTCCTGAAAGCCGTGGAGCTGGAAGCAGTTATTTAAGGCCTTTTTATGTGGAAGGGCTGCTCTTGCCTTAATTCACAGAAATTAATGCTGAAAGCACCTGGACTCGAAAGATGGAAGCTCTGCTCGCTTTTCTCAAGTTGGATATTCTGATATTTCTGGTGCATCTTGAATATGTAGAAGCAGCAAAACTTGTCTCAAGGAATAAAGGCATCAGCACAAGAAGGGGACAGATGGTGCATCTTCCTGAAACTGAACCACGGCTCGATGTTCCCAAAGAAATTGAATCCCACAAGGTAGACGTGGTTTTAAATGAGCTGGTGACATTAACAGTTGAGAAAGGAAGGAATGCCTCAGGTGTGATTGTCCTGTGGGGTGTCGAACCTCCTTGGTCAAGTTGGCCATGGGAAATCTCTCCCCCTAGGAGGGATGTGTTGCAGTGGGATGGAGAGGAGCTGGTGGAGGGGTTCTTTCAGGCCTCCAGCATTTGCACAAACTGTTTCACGGTTATGTTACGTGCTGATGCTGTCTTTCTGTTCATTTCACTTAAAGGTAGCTTTTAAAAGAAGAGCCTGAAGCAGTTTTGTGCTCACAGGATGCTCTCTGCTCCTTGCAATCCTGAGGCCTTAAAACCCACTTCACTTGCCCGGGGGTTGCTGAGGTGCTGTAGGATTGGCTTTCCTGGGCTGCCTCTCCAGCTGTGCGGTGTCTTGTGTTAAACTAATTTGTTTTCTCCAAAGAGGTTAGAGATTACCAGCATTTAAATGGTTATTAATTAAGGAGAATTTGTGTTTTTCTCACCTGATTTTTTTTTTTTTTTTTTTTTACATGCTTGGAAATAGCATTTATTCATGCAAGTTTCTGCTGAAAAAAAGACTTAGTAATTCACCTCAGCCTGTGGCCAGCAGTCTTTTGAAGCAAAAGTGCAAGGATTGGTGTAGGTAAGTTACATGTATCGCACAGGGGAGATGTTTTCCTGTCTCACAGTGGGAAAGGATGACATTCTCTGAACTGTGAGAGTTCCTCAACCTTTCAGAAGACTTCTGATCAATTTTCAAGCTTCATTATGGTAAGTTGAGATTTATTTTTTTTTTAATTATTTGTTCCTAGCAGGATTGGTCTTGCAGTTAGGAAAAAAATATATATATACAGATTAAATGATAGTTAGAATTGTAAGTTTACCAGGTTGCTGGAAATGTGCATCTATATTTTTCTTTCAAATTTCTGCATTGCAATAGATTTCTTTTTTCTTAATTCCAGAATGTATTTGGACTATTTCTTTATCCCTGATTCCTGTAGGCTGTCTGCAAATACTCTAGGCTGAGGATGAGCTTGAAAAGAATACGTATATGCTCCTGGAATATAAATTAATTCCTAACTTCTCCAAGTTAGATTGGTGATAACATTTTTTATCTTCTCAGATACCAGTTAGTGTCACGAATAAACCCAGAGTTGTTATGAAGGATCATCTGATTTCCTAGATTAATCCAAAAGTATGCTTTCAGATTTTGAACCCCTCTCCTTAACCTCTGTTCCAAACATAGTTTATGCTGAGATGAAGCAGAGACAAATACACAATAGAACCTAAATATTGCTGCCTAATAGGAAGAACTGAGGGGCGTGTGCTATATCTTCTCATAGCAACCATAGGCCACATTTCAGATGTGGGGACTGAATGGATCCCATGCAATGGTTTCCATGGTTGCACAGGGTTTGGTGTACCCAGTAACATTAATATTCAAGTCCTTAATAAAATAACTTGTGCAAAGACAATTCTTCCCTGTTTATTTCCTATCTTAAATGATTATTCTGTAGATTTTTTTTTTTTTTTAAATGGATTTAAGATATGATTAAAACTTAAAATGTAAAATATTTTTTTAGCATGGACTGGAGCCTTTTGTACTTGTGTAAGCAAAACTTCAGGTGCCTCTTCAGTCAACACTATATGATTTGGCTGATGAAATAATAATTCTTTTTCTTTACCAGCTTATTATTGTCATTTATCATAACAGAAGTTAGATTGCCATTTTTCGTCTGGCAAAGACATATATGTTGGTGATGGCTGACTGTTTTTAGAAGAAGACAATGTGAGGCTGAGAGCTTGTAGATGGGATTGCAGTTGTGAACATGTGACTTACCATTTTAAGCTCAGTAAGTTGTGCTGGATCATTGAATAATCCTTTATAAGCGAATGCCCACTTATGTTTTTTAATACCAGGTTGAAGATTTTTGCTTTTGTTGTCATCCAGGGTTCTCAGAGGTTCTCCTTTGCTGGAGGTTGTCCATTACCTCATTTTTTATGTCCTGAAAAACCTCAGCTCTTTATTTATGTGACCTCTGTGATAACAGCACTCTTAAATTACACGTTAGCCAAGAGTCATAGGGAAGTCCTAATTGTTGGTGTGCTTGGATAGTTCCACTTGATTAGGTCTTCCATGTCACCTAAAGTCGCAAATGTTTGGGCTTTATGAAATACTCCTTTTATAGTACCAGTAATTTGCAGGTGCTCTTCTAATTCTGGGATAAACCATGCCAAAATGAGGTGTAGGATCACAGGGAATCCTTGCTGCAGGGAAGAGACATTGTGTAACTGCTGATTTACTGGAGCACCGTTCTGGCAGTTGTGTTTGATTTTTCAAGTCTCAGTGGGAATATCTAGCTGTACTTGAGCATGGGGCTCATTTATCCATCCCATAATCATCAACTGAAATATGGAGAGGTTTTGGAGAGCTCTTCAGAAATACAACACAGTGCTTTAAGAAATTGTCCGCATTTGTGCGACTTTGATATCTATAATAGCTAGTAGCTACTGAGAAGCAATCAATGCTGACCTCTGGACTCTGCTACATGGCTGAAAACCTGTGTGTGGAGCTCTGTAAACCTCCCTGTGATTTATCTGAAGCGTTTATTATCTGGCTCACAGATGTGTACCAAAGCTCAATGTGCAAGAAGTTTGAATTTTTAGCTTGTGTAAACTGTTGTTTTCCCCCCGAAGTCTACAGAGTTACCATTCGACATACCCCAGCAGACGATCTGGTCTCTAACAAACTTTCAATGTATTGTTCTTGGCTGCATCTATGAATATTTGAGTGTGCTGAAGCTGGGCTCTGAATGCATTCATTCATGAACCACTGTATAAATGATCAAACACAAGGCTTCTTGATCTCAAACGCAATAAATCCTCTGCTTTCAGGTTTACTGGACTGGAGACTATCATAGAAATACTTCTTCCTCTCATATATACGAGCAAGCTGGACTCAAGTGTTGCTCACTTTGGAAAAATGCCCCTGCGAGTTCCCGAATTTCTTTGGCACACATAACAGAGAGTGGACAGAAGCATCTCAATCTTCATGTGTGGTGGTGATGGGTCAGCTACAGCCTGCCTACATGGATCATGTCTCCAGAGACACTGCTTACTGCTCTGGGGAAAGCAGTGACAGTGGAGAAGCAGCATTTACCTGAATATCTGCAAAATGCAAGCAGAAGGAAAGGTGACTGACTTTAAAACCAGTATGTGTTCAGATAAACTTATTTTTGTATTTCAAACCTTTTGTTATAAAAACATTGCAGAGAAGATTAACAGAGGTTTACCACTGTTTGCATTTCTATCTGGGTTTGTTCTGCACTTTGCAGGTTTCTTTACTGAACAGTTGTAGAGCCTTAGAGCAAAGCTGATGTGAAATGGATTTTGAGTCACAAAACAAGTACAGACTTCTCCTTGGACATAATACTTTTCTGGCAGTGATCAAAGTAGTTATATTCACATAAGAATTGTTTAAAGGCAATGTTTTTAAGGGTGTTTATAAGCTGGTGACATTAGAGAAACCTGCACAATGAAGACTAACAGCGAAAGGAAAGATCAGAACTTTTTCACCCTTTCTAGGATTCTTAAGTGGATGTTAATTCTTTCTGCAACAACGTATGACCCCATTTCATGGGAATAGCAATACTCAAATCTGAACTCAGTCAAAATGAACACTTAAAAATATTGTACAAGGGGGATTTGCTTAACCCACGTACATCATTGTGGATGTTTCCCATGTGACACTGGCCAAAATTTTTCAAATAAAAACCGTCATCATCAAGTATTCCTGTGATGCATATCTCCCTTGCAAAGGGCAGAGTAACAGTGACGAGTGGGAAATATAGTCTTGAGAGGCAATATTTCCTAGGAGAAATGCTTTTATTCTAGGATAAAATATTTTAAAATCAAATTTCTTAACTCCTTTCAAATTCTTTTTCTATGGAGTTGCTCATCACCTAATGCCAGCACTGGTAAGGTTTGGGAGAAGCATATTCTTGAAGGTACAAACCCACGTGTTTTCAAGGACGTGCTGCCAACTTCTCTTTCTCCTTTCATTAGCAGGGTTATCTGCTAATTGTGGTGAGCAAAAGTTTTTTATCAGAGTGATCTATCAGAAATACTTCAGTAGTAATTGATTTGTAACTTATTTAAACGTGAATGACCACAAGTATGACTTTTGAGGTTTTCAAGTGTTTATCATGCACACCATGCCTTCCTGCACTTAACTGGCATGACTATTTGAAAAAAAAAAAAAAGAGCCCCAAATCTGCCAAATTATTGATTGGATTGCTCTGTGCATCTGTTAACCTGTGTATCACCCTTCTTTGCATGGCTGCTTAAAAGTTTAATAGACAGTCCTGCCTTTTTGAATAGGAATTTTGCCAGCAAACAACAACTGGGACAGGATTATTGACTGTCTGGGTCAAAGATTTGAGGATAATTGTTGTGTTTAACTGTTAATTCTATAGTATTATCCCAGTAAGTTGTTGATGCATCTAAGAATTGTTTGATGTCTATCCATACACGCGTGCACACACTTGCCTATGGGAATCCACATGATTCTACTAATGTGTATGCCAAAGATTCACTGTGTTTTCTCATTTGTAAACAGAAAACATTTTTATTTATGTCCCGATAAAGGGAGCTATTCCAAACACATCACCAAGTTGTGTTTACGACTGTGTTAGTCTTACAAACTGATCAGTGCATCCTCATACACTTGCAGCTGTGGTTCAGGGTGCTGAAGATGCAGAAATGCCAAAGCTAACACTGGGCATTGCTAACCACCTGCTGCAGGGTACTTCACCCATCTGGAGAACAGTGCATAGAAAGCTACAGCCTTCACTCAGCAGGATGTGTCTGCTAGGAGAGCTGCTACCTGCCACCCGAAGTGTCTCACCCTGGCAGACAGGATGATGAAGTAATGGAGCCTGGCTGTCTGCAGCCAGGGCTGCTGCATTACATCCAAAGCAAGCTTGCAGTCAGCAAGTGCTGCATTAATCTTTCTGGGAGTGTTTGTTTTGCTTGTTTTGTTAGGCTGCATTTCAAGCAACTGATAGTGTGTTTGTGAGCAGCTCTCCTGTTGCAGCCCATTTTTCAAAAGAAGTGTGAAGACTGATGCTCCAAAGGTTTGGTGGAACATGAGTGTGAAGGGTTATATATGATCATGCTTGACATGTGTGAGCTGACAGTGCTTTCAAGTGCGTGTTAATATGTCTGTGCAGGTACGTTTGGGATAGAGGAGTTATGGCTTTGTGTGAAGCCTGATGAGTGTTTTAAGAAATACACCTTGGTCATGGTTCTTCTTTATGGATGCTAATTGTGTCAGTGCAGCTACCTCACTGCAAGTGAATTGTGTGCTTATTTGCTTAGTAATAGTCAAGTCTTCTAACTATTCAGGGAAAAACTCTGAAGCCTTCTGAGGATTAAATGATAAGTGCTTTATTGCTTAAAGCTTTTTGAGCATTGAAATTCCTGAGATTTTTTGGAGGTAAATGTCAGCGTATATGGCTTGTTGCTACCTGAACTTATGGTGTCACTCCCTGTCCAGCTGCGTTACTGTTGTTACAGTTCTATAGGTGCTTAAAACCACATCCTTCAAAATATTTGTGCATTTAGTTCTTATAGCCAGAAAGGAATCCCCAAGAACTTTTCAGGATGTGGAAAATTCAGATGTGATTCCAGAGCCTCCCAGATGTGTTGAAAAGGAAATATATACATATATTTTTCAGGACACTTTTCTCTTTTCAAGAAACCATGTGTTGATTTGAGGGGGGGGGAAAAAAGCAACATTTCTTCAAATCAAGAGAATTGTAGCTCCAGAGTGAGAGTACAAGGAGGTGTTACGACCTTGAGGTCTTTTAGGCTGCGTAAGTACTCTGAAAGAATCAGTTATTGTGGATGGGCTGTTGGTGTTTATGATGTGATGATCTCTCAGGATAACACAAACGCAGTGGTTGTTTCATGTCTACATGCTTGCCTGGAAACTTTGAGAAGAATCTTTTATTTAAATATGATCTTTTCAGCTGGGAGCACTCTGAAGGTGGTACCAAACAAGACAGTATTTAAAACAAAAATAATATATATATATATTTTTTTTTTCTATGAAAATGTGAGAGAAATGGAATAGTGCATTACTTTTCTGATAACTTTCCTGCCTGTACTTTAGAAGTTTTCCTCTCTGTTATCATTACTCTACTCTTGCACCTTTTCCTAGTCACAATAAAGGTGATTAAAAGCACAGAAATGAGGAAAAAATAACCTTTGAAATCATCAGTCTGGGGGCTGATTACTCGTGTTTTTTGTTTCTTTCTGGTTTTCAGTAACATTTCTACTCTGAAGTCAAATAATCCGCTTAGCATCTTGCTCTGGAAGGACCCACAGTTGATGCAGCCCTGGCACACAGTAAGCAGGATGCCTAAATGGGGAAAGCTGGTGCTCATCCTCGCCTGCAGCAGTCATGAATGCTGTGAGAATTCCCTTGACGCAGGAAAGTGCTGTGGTAACAGACTCAATGTTAATTGGTGTGGTAACAGAAGGCTTCCTCCCAGCTCAAGAAACTTTATAAAACCTCCCTTCTCCAAATCAGCTGCTAAAATTGGATTTAGGAAAGTTTCACATCTTGTATTCTGCTGCGTACCTCTTTTTGAAGAGTAATGGCAATCCTGAACTCTGACACACCATCTTACAGTTACTTAGTAGGAAAGTCTTGTGCTATCATGTAGGATACCCTACAGGCTGCTGCAAACAGCAGTGGGGAGACTGTACAGCTCTTCATGATGTAAGCTCCTTAATATGGACTTATCACAGTTTGAGGTGTATTGCGGCAGATGTGGGTTAAACTGTGCGCAATCCAGTGCCTATGAAATCTAAACATAGTTTCTCTTGCAAAACTTATCTTCCTAATTTTCCTGAGAAAGGATTGAGTCTTTTGTGCATTATATAGAAAGAATAACAGAAGTTCTTTGGAAAAACAAAACATATGCTCTGCAATTTCTGAAGTGAGAGTACACAGAGTTCAGGCAAGTTACTAAGAACAGTCCAGTGTGTAGCTGAGAGTGGAGGAATAACCATGTCACTTCTTTGGAACCTCATCTGAAGTTCACTGAAGTGGATGAAAAGGCTCCTGTTGGTTTTAAGTGGATCCAGCCTTTACACAGTGAACAGAAGACATGTGTCTTATCTGCTTAAACGTGAAAATGTTATTGGTAATTTATTTTGATAGAAAGAGCACATGGTAACTTTCTCCTTGCATTTATATAACAGGAGGCAAGATCTTCAAGTGCACAGTTAGAAACCATTGAGCATGCAGTTGCTTACTACTAGCACAATGATAGTGACACAAAGAAAGATTACCCTGTGTTAATATTTGATGGAGGGTAAAGCATTAGGCACAAGTTTCCCATTGCCATCCTGCGTAAAGATGATGGCTTACCACTCCTGGTGAATGATGTCATCACCAACCATGCAGAAAGGAGGGGGTTCTTCCTGAAACACCTCTGCTGGTGTCTTCTGAGTCCAGTTCAAGTCAGTTCAAGTGATGTAACATTCAAATGGTTTGAGGGCCATGCGGAAGAATATTGCAGAGCAGGAGAGTGACAGAGATGAGATGGCTGAAGCCACTCATCAGTAATAAAAGTGATGCAATGTTTTGATAAGAGCAGTTCCTGTTTTACATTAATAACTTGATTAAAAATTAGCAGAGTTGCTCTGGAATTTCACCAGTGTGAAATCATGTTGAGAATAAAAGCAATAAATAAATAAATAAATAAATATAAAACAAACCCAAAAACTGCCCCACAACTAACTTTCCTTCTCTTTTCTTTAGGAACACTGAATCAGTTGGCATGTTTCTTTGGAATGCTGAAATGAATACAGTAAATGTCAAGACGCTGCAAAAACAAAAAACTCTGAAAAAGAGTTCTCATGGACTGATGAACTGAGAGCTGAAATGGGAGTAGCAGATTAGAACCAATTGGTGATCAGATACTGTATGCTGTATCTCCATTTTTAAGCCGTCTTGGAGACTGATGTGTTAGACAAGCAGAAGACTAAGTGCTGGGGGAGTTTCTGGAACTACACAACAGCTTGCTGTCAGAGAGACTTGCAGCATCACACAGCATCACCTCTGCTTTCCAGACTCTGAGTCTCCAGGCAATTAATATATGTCTTCAGTTACTACGTTGTTTCTCTCGCACTTCTCCTGGATGAGTATGAAGCTGCTGAGCTGAATTACCCTTTATAAGGTGATAGGGAAAAGATCTAACATCTATTTTTTCCATCTTACAGATTTTATAGTGTTAGCGATGCTAATTTTTCAGCCTAAAAACCAACCAAACACTGAAGTCCTGCTACTCCTGAACTGACATCATCCAGGTAAACAAGAACATCTGACATCACTGATTTGTGGCTTAAGTGCCAAATCACTGAGCCCCACGTCACGTTCACCACTAGAAAATGAAAAAGGTGAGTTGTACCTGACTCTGATGTTTCTGTTCCCTACTAGTGTACTGGCATCCATCCTCAGAGAGTGCTGTGCCCAGGCTCACTCTGTGTATGGTTTTCTGCTGGTGACCCAGAGACACATGTGGTGGCTGCAATTGGTTTCTCAGTCCTTGAGTAGACCAAGCCCTGTAGGGATTTTCCTGCTTGGCTCTGACGTACACTGTCATCTTCTTGACTTTCAGCTGTGGAGACAGGTCACAAAAAAAAGTGTTAGGAGAACTTGACTCAATGGTAGGAAAATTCACTGCATGAAGTGTTTTCCATCTTTGGGAAAATTTCACCATGGTGCTTGAAAAGCTCAGGTTTGCCATTCCCCTTGCTCCTCAATAGGCTACGTGGTTTGTTCCACACACTTGCTGTCTGACTAGTTTTGAGGAGTTCTTGCATTATATCAGTTAGTAAGCAAGTTCTTGTCAAAGTCAGAGCATAAAGCTTGCGTGAGGTTCTTGTGTTCCTCCAATGTAGACAGTCTGGCATTTTCTACATGAATGAAAATTATTCATTGAATGTGTCCCATGTGGAGTTTGTTCCATTACATTTTTCATGTAGTTCTAATAATTTCTAAGATCTATGTCAGCTTACAAATAGAAAATGATCACTAATTATATTCCAAAAATAACAATGAAAGCCAGAGCTTCATTAGTAAGATCAGTAGTTGAATTGCTATACTTCCGTTTTCTTTTTCCGTTTTCTTTTTAACATTTTTTTTTTTCTTTTCCTTAAATCTCCGAGCCTTGTAGAAGCATTGAAATTCATTTATACTGTTTTTTCATTGGTGGTGGTGGTGGTGGTCTTGTTCTGATCTTTCTCAAAGCCACTCTTTAACTATGCACCTTTGGCTATTAACCCTGTGGATTTCTTTTATAGATGAGAAAGCTTCTTTCCAGTAACTTATCAGCCTGGAAAACCAGCCCTTCAGGGAACACCCAGCCCCTGCTTTAAATGTCAAGGAGGAAAACATCTTTGTATTGCAGAGCAGTCACAGCAGCTTCACTTCTGACTTGGTACCTTGGATGGAAGCAGGTAGCCCTTTCCTTGTCATGTAGGTTGTTGGGTTTTGGTTTGTTGTTTTTATTTTTTCGTTTTATTCTGTGTCAAACCAAGAGGCAAGACTACTTTTTCATAAGTTCATGCCCCAGTGGGTACTCTGTGGTTTCCTAGGAGCCTCTTGCTATGCTTGCATCTGACAGAAGATGGCAATGTAGGGATAGAGGCAAATACCTTTCTGGAATGGGAAGATTAAGAAAGCTTTTCATTCCCACCAGTGTTAGAGGCCAAGAGAGATTAACATTATCTGCTTTCTGTTTTACTCAGTGGAGGGGACTATATAGCAGTAGAGTGGGAAGAAATATTTAATCAAACTGATCTTCTACTTGCTACTTAAATTCATGGTGACAGGTCAAAAACATTATGGCTCCTGTGCTAGTTAGAATGATCTTTCATCCAATTTCAATCCTGCAAGTTTGACAAATACGACATTACTCGTGCCAGTTAGATTTCAGGCAGTCCTGTTAAGTTGCAAAATAGGGACTTGTAGAGCCTTTGGATCTACTGAAATGCTTTTCAAGGTTTTGAATTTGTAGGGCAGAAACTGGGAGGTGGGAGAATGCTCCTGTTTCAGGAGCCCAGGTACACTGCCTTAACATCAGGGCATCTATTCCAGCTCTGAGGATCCCACAGATTTTCTGGCATGCTGATAGGAGCCTTGTAGGTCCCTCTGGCTGCAACGAAGTACAGCTCTGCTTAATGCTCTCATGAGGATCTGAAATCCTTTTCTTATTAAGGAACCTCCTCTGCTTGAGTACACTGAACTGCATGGACTTGCTATGGAGGAAAGAGCTTTGCTTAGTCTTTAGGACAAGTAGGATTTTAAAATCAGTTGCTGAATTTGAATTCTTCTTAAAAAAAAAAAAAAAGTCCTCTGCTGGTTACTACACAGGGTTAAAGAATAACTGCTCTGCTGTGGGATTTGGGGGAAAGTGAAGCCTACATCCTATCTGTAACTGCCTAATGATATATATGATAGTTCACATTTAAAAAAAAAAAAAAATCTTTTAAAAGGGAGCCTTCTGATTTAGTGAGCTGGAATCCTAGTGAGGAGAGGAAAGGAGGTCAAGGGGAACAGAGATGAGGGAAGACTCTGTCATAAGCTTTTCCTTCTATTACCTGCAGGCACATTTAAACCAGCTGTTGATATATTAAAGTAACTTTTAAACATCCAAGATATATTCATTAAAACCTGACACATCTATTCTGTTAGTTTGTACCAAGTGTTTAGAAACAGCACCCTCTACTTTTAGTACTCTCCAAAGGCAGCAATGTCTGGAGCTTTCCCCTTGCCATCCCACCTGCTAACATCCATGCTACACAGACCTAGTTCAGCTCTAGTTCATCCTCCTGGGAGTGAGGACTTGCTAAGGATGGAGTCCTGCCCCGTTGGAAACTTGGGCTGTGGGATGCACTCCTTAGGTTTCTGCTGCCTCCATACATTCACATTGACACCTGCTGGCTCGCCTACATCCATCTCACAGAATAAACTGAGGGACTGGGTCCCCCTGGTAGGCACTGGGAAACATCAGTGAAACCAGAGGAACTGATGGTGCCAAGTCCAGTGTCCGTAGCAATATTTTAAGTTGGAGCAGGCAAGACAATCAATTGTGAGAATGGGCAATGCTGGCCCTCAGTCCTTCCCTTGCTCCCCTCCCCTCTTATTTATAGGTTTCTAATTTCCGCTGGATAATGAATATCACTCTTCATTATAATTATGTTAAAAGGTACCAGCATGATGATTCAGAAACCCTTGAAGATATAGTCATATTTTCAGCAACAGATGGATTTAACACTGCAGATGGAGTGTTAAGAGTGCAGGTAATAACAAACTCAGCAATGTACTGTACTGAAATATAATTGGAAAGTATTAATCATATATTGGTTACTTCAGCTTCACTAAGTAGATGTTTAATTTTCATCAATCTTTTTACAAGATTCCCGGAAAGGTTTCTTTGTAGACGAAGTGTGGCTTCTAGGTGAAAGGATTGCCCAAGTTATTAATGACCAAGGCCTTGATCTTGCAGGCATGTGCCCATGGCTTACCCAGGCATGCAGAATAAAAATCATTTGTGTTAATAAGGCTGTCAGATGGGGCCTCATTCATATGGCCTGAAGTTTCTGCTGGTGATGAGTCGGTAGTAAAACCGAGACCTCTCTGAACTCAGGGGCTGCTGGAGACCTGCCAACAGGAACTACTGACTGCAGATTTGGGAAGAATGCAGGCAGTTTGGAAAGCCTAGTTTGCAGAGGTAAACTGTGACTCTTTAAGTCTTTACAGGGCTGCGATTTAGCGTGTCAATAACACTGGGAGAGACCGCTTTGTTTGGTTGTTTTCTTTTGCCATTCTTCACTGTTTTCTCTAAGTTCAACTCTTTAGAAATAATCTGCATACAGGGAAATGTCTGCTACTGTTTCCATAAACCGTCATCTGACTGTTCTGGTTTGTTTTTTTTTTAAATGTGGGGATTGCATTTGAAGCCTGGATAATGCAAAGGGATTTTTGCTCACAGCAGGCCATGCAGGGCCAGGGGAATCAGCGGTGTGCATTGCCACACCATGACTCTGATTCTTTAATTAATGTTACTTAAGTTTTCATTTTTAGGGTCAGAAAGTGGTCTGTGCTATGCTGTGTCACTTGGAGATGGCAGGGAGTGCTGTAGGGCAGATCTCCAGCTCATATGGGGAAAATCTTCATCTGTTTTCTGGCAAAAATAGAAAATATGCTATTTTTGTGCAAACTGATATATTTTCTTTTGACTGCATTTCTGAGGATGCTGTACCTCTGATGGTTTGCATTCACGTTCTTCTCTGTGAGCTTTGGCCTCTGGTGGAGCTGCATCACAGAGTCACAGACAGGTGGAGGAGGGAAGGCCTCTGGGTGCATCCGGTCCAACCCCTGCCCAGCAGGACACCCAGATCAGAGTGCCCAGGCCCACCTCCTGGTGACTTTTGAAGAACTCCAAGGAGGAGACCCCACAGCCTCTCTGGGCAGCCTCTGCTCCATTGCACACCAGTGCATCTCCACTGGCTTCCGTAGGCGCTTTCCTTCCTGGTGAGAGCCCACAGCTATGGTATGCCATGATGAACATGGGCTGATCAGGCTTGCAGACAGCAATATAAATATGTACTACATACATTTTAAAGCATGTAAAATATATTTAGTTGGAAACATTTTGTTTTCTAGTTGTCTGTGGACCCTGAGAACATATTCAAAACCAGAATTCTCTCTGGAACATTGACTCTTGCTTGATGGTGCGATAGACTTCTACTTTTTTATCTTGTCTGAGAAGAAAAAAAGATTTGGTAAGAAAATTCAACATGGCTAGAAGTAAAGGTCATGATGGTGAACACACAGTAATGCAGGACTAGTGTATTCTCTGTTTTCTGAAAAGCTCCTGTACCCCAGAGAGACATGAGCAGGTACTGATCAACTGACCATGACAATGGAAGGAAGAATTGGGAGTGTGATTCTAAATATGGTGTCCCTTTAAGGGTACCCAACAAGAAGACTTGTCTCTGACACTAGTGTGATGGGGAAGCAGTAGCTTGTTTATAGCATGTGGAAACAAATAGTAATTTTATTTTCACTGGCCCTTGGAAATCATCCGTCCCTTATCTTCCCATATTCTGGGTAGGCTGTGGGATGAGCATGAGCCCCAGACCCACAACAGGTATCGCAGGCTGGGCTGAGTTCTGGGGGGCAGCTGGAATCACCTCTGAGCTCTCTGTGTGACATATGATGAAGGTGGTGGCACACAGCTGACTTATGTGACTGCCTGGGTTCCAGCACATGGGGTGATACAAAGGGCAAGAGTCATGGTGGATCAGTTTTCCTGACTGGATGCAATCTGAAGATCCATCTCCTGTGTACATACTGGTAGGATAGACTTTTGATCTCTGTGGCAATGTTTGTACTCTTTCTCTCTCCCCGCCCCCCTTTTCTTTTTCTTTAGTTATGAAAATTAATTGAATCAAAAATGATTTAAAATGTCAGGCCTCTTAGTCCTGATTTAAGTCAGATGTTTTAAAGCTTGTTCTGCGTTAGTAATATGAAGTCATGCTCCTATGGAGGGTTTCAGCCTCACTGTTCACCAATAGGACAAGGACACTGGTACTTGTTTGTGAGAAACAGATCATGCACTGCATATACCTGTAAATAGCATAGCTTAATACTCATTAAAAAGCTATTTAGCTCTGTACGGAAGGTACTAAGAGGCAATAGATCTGCCTTAATAAATCATCTCATAGTTGACTCCGCAAGATTTAGGTTCAGGGGGGACTGAACCTAGAAGGATGCTACTCATAGTGGCTTCAATCACTGGGGCTCATGAAAACTGCAGGGCCTCTATCATCTTCCCATTAACACTGGGACTTCTACCTGTCCTTGTTTGCCCTGCATCATCTTAGGATATGGGGTTTGATCTTTCCAATTACTGTGATGACATTTTTCATTTGTGACAAATGGCTTTTGGATGAAAATTGCAATTCAAGCAAAATTACAAACTACTGCCTTAAGGAGGCGTTTTATTTGCTAACTCAGGCTGTGTGAAACTTGTTCCATGTATCAAAAATGAAAGTGAAGCATATCTGATATTTTAAAACTTGATAAATTATTGACAATGGAAAAATGCCCCGAGTTAATCAGTCTGATGGTTTTGTCACCATTTGTCCCTTGAGGATTCAGAAGTAGTGGATCATGCTTTAATGTTGGTCTGCCCTCATCATTTGGAGAGAAGAAACAAACATTCCTGTGCCTCAGCTCATCAGTGTCTGCAGCTGACTCAATCAGCTGTAGAACTGAAGGAAAGGAAACATAAATTGACGTGGAGAAAATGTTCTCCCTGCAGCTGCAGAAGCAGCGATGGTTGTCAAAAGCTGAACTTTATCCCTTCAAAGGCCTGTAGTTAGGGTTACTGATCACTTTGTCTCATTCATTGGTTGGACTTTATACATATAACGTTTGGAAGAAAGGTACTGCTTCAATATATTTTACTTAGTTTATTAAAACAAGTTTATTGCAAGATTGCGTTAATAACAAATGTGACTTTTGGCACACATTTAGAAAGGAAAATCAACATTATAAGTTTCTCTTTCTAACATCTCCTACTGCTTCTTCTTTTCTATCACAACCACAGCATGTAATAGTCCCAGAAAATAAAATATAAAACATTTTGCTTGCTTTGAGACTTGCAACTCAGTAGTTTGTGTTGCAGAAATGCCCTGCCTGGAGGTCAGCCTGTTGCATTTACTCACCTTGGGTTTGCTAGGCTTGCATGCACGATTATGCAATGACACAGTGCTGTAACTTATTGCCTAGGCTTCCTAAACAAATGCTAAGCAGTCTACTTTGGGAGTGATTTCAGACCACTTAGATTCCCAGCACTGTGCCCTAGACCTCTCAGGCTGCTGCACTGAATTACCTGGAATAAATTCTTTGAACTCGGGCTGCCCTATCATCCTTGTTGTCTTAAGTGGGGCCATTATTTAAATGTTATATTTTTCTTGGCAGTTTCTTTGCCATGCAACTTTTCTGCCTTTACTTTGTGCTTAAGCACACAACGGAATACAACGCTGTTCCTTTTCTCAAGTATATTTGAAGAAGTGAAGGAACATTATAAGATGATCATTTTAAAAAATACATTAATTACACAGGGGATTAAAAAAAGCAACTTCTCTGTTGCTATTTTGAGTTTGTATTGTCCGATCCAGTTATCATTCACCTCTACCACAGCAACTGGTCACTGCTGCATGGATATCAAACTTGGCAGATCTCCACTCGAGCCATCAGCCACGAGAAGAGCACTACTTTCAACACATTTATCTTTCTTTTGAAGTCAAAACCTGCTTCCATCTTTTGCTGCCTGCTTTTAATTTCCTCTTTCCACCTGTGATGGCAGCAGCTTCTGAGTTAGGATGGAACTTTCCCTGCTATCCTTCCAGCAGCACCATTACTCATCCCATGGACAGGGTGGGCTTTCTCATCACTGCCAGTTTTGTGCTTCCCGCTGGAATCCTGCTCCTGGTGGGTATTGTTTTGCTGAGTGCATGCCTCCTACTTCTACTAAATAATACATACCTGCCTTGAGATCAGCTGCATCGAGCATTTGTGGAAGTCAGGTCTTCTGTGCCTCTTGGATCCTTTGAAACACATTCCAAGGGATTCCTCTGGTTCTCTTTGAGCTGTTTTTTTTAATTTTCTTAAAGATGCAATTGAGTTTGGGCATGATAGAAAATCACTTCAGTACAGCATTGAGACCTCAGTTTATGGGATTAAATGCTACATACTAGCTTCTTTACTTACATAACTGACATTTCTTATTTTATTACTGCACATGCTTTTTTAAAGCTGAACTTTGAAGCCGATCCCTCTTTAATGTTTGGTGGAACTGCCCAGCTCAGTTTGTACGCTGTCACATGAAAAGATGCTGACGTGCACCTGTAATTGGTCTCCACTGGGAACCATACCGTGTAGAAGTAGCTGGACAATTTATGAACCCACTTCATGATAAAATAATAGGTTTTTATGTAAAAAGGCTTCAGTGAAAAGAATGTGCTTTGTGTGTCTAGGTTTTTTTTTTTCTTTTTTTTTTGCTAGAACTAAAAATTGATGTACATCTTTTGACTTGAGAATTTCTGTTCAAAATATCAACTGTCTGTGGAAAAAGGAGATGGAGAAGATTTATCTGAGGACTTGTCAAAATTCTGTCCAGACATGGTGATGACAACTTCTGTGTTTTAGCTACTTAACATAATTTGTTGATGTTTTAGATACTCTTGTTTGATATTTGTATTCATGTGGCTTAAGTAAATGAGGTAGTTGGGGTTTATTCCTAATTTTACCACTGATTTCCTTTGCAACCTTGTGCATAATTTTTCCCAGGACATTGGCCAGTTTTGCATGCTTTGTCTTAGGAAGGGGGGATGAAGGTGGAGGGGTGGAATGAGCCAATCAACCTGGAGAACCTTTAGCTTTAACTGAGGTGCTCAGTGCTCATGTGTCCATGAAATCATGGATTCCCAGCATGAATTAATCTACTAATGCTGCTGCAGAGCATTGGGTAGGCACCATCTGGGCATGCACATTCTAGAAAGAAAAGTCAGACCAAAATTAGGATAGAGAAAACCTAGCAAGATTATCAGGAGAATGGAGAGTCTATCATGAGAGAGGTAGGGCTTTGGTTCATTGAACTCAACCCAAAACTACACTATTTACACTAGTAGGTAAAATTGACACATAAGGCAAGCATGTGAGCTGCCATGCAAAAAGGACGGATTGCATCCAGTGGAGGGGAAAGATTTTGAACAATTCACAAATGGAGACAAGAAACTTCAAAATTGGGGCTTAGAACATCTGTGAATAGGAGGTTATGTGCTGACGTTATGGGTGAAAGGGGCAGAGGGTGGCAGCTGGATCCCAGGGTGCTCCCTCCAACCTCCAGCTGTGATTGACCCTGCCTCCCTCCCAATGAATTCCCCAACCCACAGATTTCAGACAGTTTCCATCTGACATCTTATTAAGCACTGCAACACTCTGAGGATCTTTATAGGAGATACTGCTGCAGTGCTCATTCCTTTTGCTGCTTTGCCTGTTTTCCAAATCTTATTGCCCCTGTAACAGGGATCCCTGTTAGCCAATGGCACTAATTGCTGCTCACTGGATTTGCCTGAAATTGCAGAGGCTATGCTCAAAACAAGACTTTTTTTTTTTTTTTTTTTTTTTAAAGTTGCACTGACTGGTGCAACTTTATTGCACCAGTATATTGCACCAGTAATATTAGGGTAGCTAAGTCTGTGCTTAAGTATTAATTTTTTATAAATACTTGAGAAGTGTTGCTCTCAGGTTGGTCTGCATGTTTCTTGTGAGCGTGGCTGCTGGACCAGCACCTTGTGCTTCCCCCTGGAGCTGGAGCACTGTCCTCTGCCATGATGGAATGAAAAGTGAATGGTTCTGCCTTGATGAAGCTCTTCATCCACGTCTGTGACCTCGTGCTTCTCTCCCAGTTCATGATCTGAATGGTGCATCCATGCCCACTGATAACCAATGGCCCAAGACAAGTGAGGTTAAGTTGTCTAACATGATTTCACTTTTCATATTTAACCTAAATGACATTTATTTACTATGCTGTTTCTCCAGCTGCAAATTCCTCAGTGAGCAGGCAGAGCTTGTTGCACTGTCACAAACTGGGTTGCATAGGAGCAGGCAGCAGTGCTCTGCTTCTCCTGGAGATGAGTCGTGCTATTTCAAACTATTTGGCTAATCAATAAGCTGAGATCTGCAGCTTCACGGACAATATATAACATTTGCTTTGCCTCTGTGCTTTGCTTTACATTTTGGATCCTTTTCTATTAGGGTCTGAAGCGTATAGACTGCATCTAATCCAATTTATCCTGTTCATCTTGGCAATGCTGGCAATGCTGACAGCTCAGAGAAAACACTTAATTTGACTAAGTGTTTTCAGTTTGCTTCTCAAAATATTTGAAATCATTGAAGCCAGAGTACCTCTGTGCTGCGATATACAGTCCTGACCTACTTTAGCTAGTTAATTACAATTTGTAGATCCTGCGGTCTTTGCTTATGCTGCAGGCTGAATAGGAGTTTACCTGGTGAAGACTGGGCTTGGTGTTTTGAGAGTAATTTTCCTGGTTTGATGCATTTTAATACAACTCTTGAAAAAGCACTTCAGCTCTTAGAGGAAAACCAGGGACTGTTGGGTGCGTGGTACTCTCTGTGCTGCACTGCCCAGGGCATCTACACAGAGTGCTGAGCTCTGTGCAGATGCTCTCCTGGCTACAGCTGCTTGAGTGTGTGGTGTTCATGCTCGTGTTCATCACTGCATGCTCTGCCTGAAGTTTTGGGAGGTGTCAGGAAACTCTCAGCTTTCCTCGATGTTTTATGGCCTGGTTTGTCATTTGGATCACAGAATCACAGAATTGTAGTAGGGGTTGGAAGGGACCTCCAGAGATCATCGAGACCAACCCCCCTGCCAAAGCAGGTTCCCTACACCAGGTCACACAGGTAGGCGTCCAGGCGAGACTTGAATATCTCCAGAGAAGGAGAAGGATGCATGTTTATTGTAGAGTCAGTAATGACTGAAAAATGATGAAACAGGTATCTAATCCCAACTTCTTACAGATTGCATGGAAAATGCAATTGCTGAGTGGCTCAGGTTGTGTTGCTGGATAGGGCTGACTGACTAGCTATGGTGGTTTGCTAGCACGGGAGCTTCTGTCTGGGATGATGAGGACATCTGAAATGGGCAGGCACTGGAGGGCAGGAGATCGTGCTACACCAACATAGAGATAGCTTGCTTTGCAACATCAATGTGATGTCGTTTTAATTTTGTTTTGTTTTTATTTTTTTTTTCTTTTTAAAGGATTGCCTCATGAGGTTCCTGTTCAGAGCTGCATGCTGGCGGGTTGCAATACCACTGAGAATGGAAGGTCCAGAGCTGCAGCAGGAGTAAGGAACTTGGAAAATGCAACTGGTGCGGAAGAGCGAGCAAGGTCACTGGTGACAAGGCTCAGCTCCATCTGTGCAGGCATGCTCTTGAGCAGAAGCATTCCAGCAACATGGCATTTTGTCACATTGTTCCATTCCTTATAAATTTCAATAGCCAGTTATTTGCCTGCCTTTGGTTGGGAAACAAAGCCCCTCTTTGTGCAGCAACACAACACGGCTATCTCATGTAACGGAGAAATGAAATGCAAATAACGCAGGAATTGTGATTGTCTGGGGAAGAAGGAAGCATTGTCTGGTGACAAGAGCAGAAGAAAGTGGTGCTGCCCAGTGCTTCTGACTGTCAGTCCTAAAAGGTGGAAGAAACCACCATCCGTGGAGTCTTCTGATAACACTGACATTAAAACCTTCCATGTCCCCATTTCATCATTCCCAGAATGGGGACAAAAATTAATCTGCTCTTTTATGCAATTCAGCAAAGCACTTTAAGCTGCACTTTTTCTTTTTAAGTATACAAGACGTCCACTGCCTACGCAGAGCAACATTCATGCTGAGGTATGCACTGGTATTGGGTCTGAATTATTTGTAAAGGACTTAGAGAATTCTGAGTGAGAGTCATTAAATTACAGAGTTAATAAACTCTTTCAGCCATTTTTTCCTTTTTAACCCATTTTCTCGAGGAAGTGAGATTTTTATGTGAAATGTTAGTATTTTCTTTATCCTTTTTGTTCAGGCATAGTACAGAATAGGTGACTACTTGAAAATCGTGATGTAAAAGCAATGGGAGGCTTTGTCCCTCTTTCAGCACACCCTCACATCTTGTTGGGTCAGGGCATTCACTTAGCCTTTTTAAGCTGTGTGTACTGACACCACAGTTTTTTGTTCATGCCTGTTTTTCGTCTTATTTTCCTCTTCTTTCTCCAGCCTTTTCTGCACCATCCCACCTCTTTGCTGCTTCTGAGGTCAAATCCATAGGAGATGTTCTGCAGAGTGAGCAGAGAGTGAGGAAGATGCTCAGCAAAGAAGCAAGAGGTTCGTTTGGCATCACTCCCCTCAAAGAGGAATGCTAACTTGCATTGTCCACATGAAGAGCTATTCAGAGCTCAAATGGGTGACAGTCAGGGGACAGTTTGACCTCTGGCACTAGCTGGAACTGGGCAGCAACATGAGCCAGTGCAGTCATGCTAATTAATGCACCCCGAGGGGACACATTGAGGCACTGGCTCTATACACCTGAGACATACTGCTGGCAGTGCCAAGGTGCCAACTAGAGTGTTCTCTCATAAAAACAACCCATGCTAAAAAATAAAAAATAAAAAAGGCAAAATTCCAACTTGTGTATATAGAACAAGACTTGGACGTAAAAAGCCAAAGTGGACTTATTAATCACAGACTCTTTTGAGTTGGAAGGGACCCTTAAGAGTCATCTAGTCCTCTGCAACGAACAGGGACACTCCCAGCTCCATCATGTGCTCAGAGCCCTGTTCAGCCTGACCTTGGGTGTCTTCAAGGACAGGGCCTCCACCACCTCTCCGGGCAGCCTGTTCCAGCACCTTACCACCCTTACTGTAAAAAAAATTCTTCCTTATCCAAATAAGGAAAGATCTTCCTTAGATCCCATCTAAATCTCTATTCTTTTACTTTGAAACCATTTCCCCTTGTCCTATCCCCTATCTATATCCCTTTGTCTTTATCCTACACATCTCTCTGACACAGTGATACAAGGCAGCACAAGCTTTGCTTTAAAGGCCATTACTGAAGTGCAGAAGCCATGTCCCTGGGGTGGGCAGCAGCATCTCTGATAAACTGTCTTGCCTGCCTGGCCTGAAGGCACTCATACTCATCACCTTGGGTTAGCCTACTATTGGGAGCAAAGATGAACATCTGAGGCTACAACCTCTGTAGCTCACATGGGGATGTCTGGAAAAGGACCCAGACTGAAGAGGACTGGTGCCACACGCCAAATGAATCCACTTCAAAGTGGGCAAGAAGGGCTCCAATTCTTTTTCTGCTTCTGGTTTAACTTTAATAGTGCATTGTTTTCTGCAGGCTCTCCATTTCAAATTTTTCTATCACCAAATCTCAGCAATCCTCAAGCTGATTATCACAGCATTGAAAATCAAGCTGTTTTTAGAGTATGGTGTGGTCTTGGCTTCATCAGATGATCAGTTCTTGATAACTGAGGCAAGGCAGCACTTTGTTCAGAACAGCTAGTCTCACATTAACTTGGTTTCTTCTTCAGTAGGTATGTTTGTGGTGGATGGGGGATCTTATGCATGCATTCATTTGAAATACTGGAGTGTTTCTGATGGAGGAGTCCTGAAGGCACTTAACCCCCAGAACCTCAAAGACAAAATCTTTACACAATATGACTTTCTCTCAGCTAGCTATGAGAAGATAAATGCTGGGATTGATACATGTGAGTATCTACCCTGCAGTATGCTACTATTCCTCTAAAATTTTATCAGAGTTTAATATGGTGAAAGTACACATGGCTGTATGGGGCACTACTTTACAGCAGAGTGGATAGTAGGAGAGAGGAACCATTTGGCAAATCAGACCCAGCCACATGGCATTCATTTGGTTAATCACCAGCTATTAAAATAGCATCAAATCATAGCAACCTATTTGTTTATCATTCAGTGCACAATTTTCTGCACAGTATATTCATAACTGTGTACCCAAGCTAATTTTAAACGAGCCAACAAAGCCATTTTCCAGCACTCTCCTGAGAAATGGATCTGTAGACTGATCAATCTCGCTGCTTCTGGGGCTAAGCCCCCACAGAATCAGAGCTGATGACATTGGCGTTTAACTTTGTAATAAGCTGATGCTTATTTATTCCCAATTTAAAACTCTGTCATTTAAATCTTTTGCATTACTCCAAGATTTGACTTCCAGTATCTGCAAGCAGATTATATCACCCATGTTCTCCCTAGGCACGAATGTTCAAGCACCACTGCAGACAACGTTGTGATTTCCATTAGAGACAACACAACATTCAGCAGTTCCTTGATGGTTCCTCTTTTTCACCAGGAATTCATCAAATGATGAAATCCTGTTAAACTCAGAACGATAACTTTGATCCTGGTCTTCAAAGTGCTGATGTTTTATTTCTGAGGGCTGACACCTCACTGCTGGAGTAGGATCCTTCTGTAATTAAGGGAAGCAGAACACTAGAGCTGTGGTTTGTGCAAATATTAAATTAGTTTTATCGCTGAGGAAAAAAATGGATGAAGATATAATGGTAACACAGTGGGGTTCTTCTGTTGTTTGTATCACAATAGAGCTTAGGAGCCATAGTGATGTACCTCTGGTGTATGAATGATGCAAAAAATCTGAGAAATGAGTAGCACCTTCCCCCAAAATACCTTTTCATATTAGTAAATAAATGTAGTTCAGAATGTTCCCTCTGCTACTGTTGGTGTCCTGATCAAGCTTCCTCACCTTTAACATACCTGCAGAGAAAAGAGGACAAATTTTGGCTTTGCTGACAGACCCGCTGCCCAGATTCCCACAATGTCCTTGCTCTTAGTGCCAGTGAAATAGGTGTGTGCTTATTTTTAGGGTGCAATGGGATATGATGAGACCTCAGAGCCGTCTGAAGGCTAGCTGAATCGTTGGCTTGGCATTTCGTTCTGCACGTCAGTTGATTGGTCATTTTATCACCAGTTATGAAGTGAAATTAGATAATCTTGATGCCATATGGTATACAGTATTTATAGTTTAGTATGTTTTCCATACATGTGCGCTAAAGCCTGCTTCAGGGATTTGTTACGGTCCTCGTGTTTACAGGATTTGGGTCTTGGGTGAAAGAAGAAATTGACAGTTACTAATGTTTGATTTAAACTAACACATCGGAGGCCACATGGGCGATCCCTAATTAGAGTCAATTCACACTTCCCATCCTTCACCAGGGAGGCTGTCAAGACTCCATGGGACCAGATCCCATGTCCACTCAGCTCTGCTACCTCCAGCAGCCATTGAGACCGAGAATCTGTGGTGGTTAATCTCCACCCCAGCTCCTCTCCCGAACAGCCGTGGGTGTGTGATGTCTCCTCCAGGCTTCTGACACAGGTAGGTTTCAACCTGAAGCATCGCTACGAGGATTACTGTCAGCATTAGGTTTAAGTTCAGAAATTCTTGCTTTGTATCAAAATGCTCCATTCCCGCTGAAATCTCAATAGATAAGTATTAGAATAATAAGTTAGGATTAATTATGTGGGACATTAGTCACTCAGTATGTGTCATTATTTTCTCAAAACGAGACTGAATGAATGCCACAGAAGGGTCTGATAGAGATCTGCATTTGGAGCTCACTCAAATGCAATGACATAGAAGTGTATTCTGAACCCCAAACATTATTTTCCTGATACAGGTACCTGTGCTGGGGACACTAGTAAGTTACATGGTGTGAATGCCCTCACCACAGATAATTTCTTGACTGTTTCTCAACAAAACAGATCCCCATGTGTATCTTCTGAACCAAGCTATAAGTACGTGCAAAGCTATGGCAGGCTTCAGAGCACATGTTGGTCTGCTTCAGACCGTGGTCCCAGTCCTCATCTCTGTCTCTGCTGCCATGTCTTCCTTACTCAAAGCTGATGTAATAGCAAGCAGAACAGGAGCAGGCTGAGGATGGACATTTTTCTTTTTCTTTTTTTCTTTTTTTGAAGTAGTAAATAGTAATAATAAACTACAAACCCTGAGAGAGGAATAGTGAAGTTCAATTGCCCCATAAGAACCCCGTGAGCACTGGAACAAAGAGGAGTTAATAAAAGTTGCAGTCAGGTTTTTTTGGATGGGATTCTTGCAGAATATGATTTCATAATCCGCTGTCTCTAGTGAACAACAAGACCTCTGTAAACACTCAATATTCAAATAGAAAATTGTTTCTTGTAGGCTTCCATGGCACAAAATAAAAGCACTGTAAATCTGGGCCTCCATATGTGGTTCTCAGCTGGTGTAAGTCCCTGAATGAATTACATGTGAACAGAGAAATTAATGCTACACACATGGTGGCCAAACTTAAAAGCAAAAATTGCAACTGAGAATATGCTGCAGCGGATTGTGAACTATTTGAAGATAAATGGGAGCTTGAGTCCTTACTGATATAATGCATCATTGATGCATTTCAAGGGGTACACAACAAACACAGTCAGATATTACAACGCTGAGATCAACCTTAGGGGGAGTGCAAGGACCTATGCTTTACAATCAAAGGCTGAACTTAATGAGAATACCAGAAGGTAAATACACAACGTTGACTCTTTCTCAAGATTTTGAACAAAAAGCAACTGGGTGAAATACTTGCTCTTTTTAAAGAATCCCCAGATTTACTGTCACAGCAAGTGTGTATCCTATCTAGGTTTGGAAGTGATTGCGTTCTTAAGCTGTTTTTGTTAATCTGTAAACGCTGATGACAAATTACCCCAGAGTTTTTGTACTTTTGAAGCGGTCGTGATCTTTTTGTTATTGTTTTTCCCCCCTCTCCGGGCAGAGGAGGAGGAAAGAATGTGCATGTTCCAGTGAATTCTAAATGAGGGCTGTGCCTCCCGTTTGTAAAAAGACAAGCACAGCAGTAAAAATAATAAATAAAACAAATGAGACTCTCTTTAATCCATTCATGAGCTCAAGTGTTTCAAGTAGACCATAATATTAAGACAAAGAGTTCTGAGAGAGATGGATCAGAGGGAAGGGCTGTTGCTTAAACAATGTCAATCTATTTAATTAAATTACATGTTTGTCAGCGCTGTATTTTCCCATGTCCAGGATTCTTACTGTTGATTCAGGGCTTAAGGCCTAAATAGAAAGGGCAACAACTGCTGTGTATTTGATCCTGAACAAGCTGTGTCCTTTGAAATGCCAGCACTGAAGGGCTGGGAGAATGCTGGAGTGCTTTGCGGTGACGAAGGGCACTGGCATAAGAGTTACTGAAAATATGTGTCTGACATTGCCACAGCATCCTGAGGGTGCACAGGGACCGTCTCTGACAACTTCTAAGCCTGCTGTTATTTCTGTAACAGTTTATTTGTATTTGTCACAAGGACAAATGGGACTGGGGTAGAGGACCAAGAGCAGGGCCAGGAGCCAGGAACTCCCAGCTCCCTCTTTCCTTTGTCTGAAATGGTTTGGCAGGTTCTTTTCATATATAAAGCCTATAGCTTAGTCATGGACAATTGCAAATGTTTATTGCCTTATGGCCAGATTTTAAGCTGTTTTTGTAGCCAGTTTGTTGCACAAAATAGATGGTTGGGTTTCCCTTTCCTGGATAGATCTCTCCTGCTTCAGCAAGGCTGGGAGGAAACCACTGGGACTTGCAGTACAACAACTCAGGATGAAACACCAGATAAATCTGCAAGCACCAAGCCAGAGTATCTGCTCTGTGTATGTGGAGAGAGCACTCAAGCACCCAGCTACTGCTGCCATACTGCAAGATCTAAGAGAGATCTGAGTATTTTTTTCTCTTCTGTCCACCCATACCACTTTTATTTAAAGAATTATTCTGAGGACTGAATGCGGTCTTCAGTTATGAACAGCACGATCTGTTCTTTGTCTCTTTGAATCACCTGGCAAGTCAAGCAGGACTTGTGCTGTAGCTGAAGAGTGTGCTGGCAGGGCACCCTGACTTCCATTGGTCAGACTGGTGCCTTATTGCAACTGCTCACATCAGAAAACTCTGACGAGTTGCTTTTTGAAATTCCACCAGGTACTCTGTGAATCTCATGGGGAGATATCTGCCCAACCTGCTGTGTCTGGATCTTCAAACACATTTAATTTGCAAGGAGCGCATGTAACCTCTGCCTCCTTATAGTCGTGTTGCACTTGAAATGCCCATGAAGTTCCTCTTCTAGAAGGCCAGAACAGCTCTTCCCCAATTTGTATGAGATTAATTCCTGCTCCTGCTGATGCTAGAGACATAAAATGTGCCGAGTTCAGTGCTGTGGGATCGTGTTCTCAGTACCTTGAATGCTGAGTGCAGAATCTGGCTACTTTAGGATAAATTCCAAATAAATTGCTTGAAATCTTGAAAAATATGAGCACGGGCATCGTATCTCTTGAAATAGACCATATGAACTGGGACAAATAAAGCACATTTTTATCTGCAAGAATTGCTAAGTATGGGGTGTAACAGATGCAGTATGCACTGGTTTGCTGGTCTGTTGAATTTTTTTATTTTTTTATTTATTTTTTTAAGAAAGCTTTCATTTTGGGATTGGATGTTTTACTCAAAGAAATGTCTCAGTCAAATAAATGTTAATCAGAGAAATTCTGTCCTTCACGTCTATGCAGGGATCTGATTTCCAAGCTAACAGGTGACAGTGCTTCAAAGTCCTCCTAACAAGTCCACCCACCTTGCTGCTGCTTGGATCAGTCTTTGACAATGAATTTTTCCACCACTACGAGAACTCTCTTTGTTTTGCTTGATGTTCAAGGTGAGACAATTTCTCTTCCTTCAGTTCTCCCAAGCTGTTGGAGGCATGGCTTTCCTTCCTGCTGAACATGCAATTTTAGCACCATTCATGGTAGGCAATCCCCTAAGAAAATAGGTTCCATAAGTAGGAACTTTATGAGCAGGGAAATGACCTCTTTGGAAATGGGAAATGAACACTTTGCCTTCCTACCAACCCAGTGCAACCAAACCGCTCCAGAGTTTTCATCTGCCCATACGTAGAGTTGTTTAATTTTGTGATTTCAGGCCAAAGAGTTGGACCACGCAGCCTGCTCATGGAGCTGCCTCAATTTACTTGAACAGCCCTTGGGATCCCATTCCCTCTGCACTGCCATCTTCATTTCATTCTTCCATTCAGTGTGCAGGAAGGGAAGTGTCATCCTCCCCATTTCCAGAAAAAGAAGGTTGAGGAGAGAGTCCAGAACTGTGTGAAGTGGCTCAGGGAATTACATTGGAACTGAGTTTTCAAAGACCAAGCTGATCACCAGCTTACTCCTCTGCAACAGAGCAAATAGGCTGAGAGGTGACCAAAAATCTGCTGCTGTTGTCTGGCTAACAGGAAATTCAAAGGCAGAAGTGTTTCTGTAGGATCTAAATTTTGCCATCTTGCCTGGCTATTATATGAAGGGCACAATTTTTATGTGATTCCAAATAACAGCTGAAATGCTTTCTTTTAAAATAATAATTTCAAACTTTTTTTCTTTTTCTTCACATATTTTTTTAATGTATCACACACCTCAGGTGCCCTTCTAGCTATTTCTGCTCATGTTTGAACTCATTCTGATGTGTGTGAAGAGCATGGCTGCTTGAACCCACCTCCTGTTGTAAGGATGGATATTAACTTTTGTTGGGTTGTTTGTTTGTTTGTTTTTCTCCAAAGTGATTCTTTAATTGAAATTTTAAATCTTTTAAATCTTTAATGAGCTATATCAACCCAGAAGGAAGGAAAAAGAGAAGAAAGAAAACCCTGCACTTTATTCCCAGGCAGAACGTGTGCTGGTGCCTGGTATGCCATCAGGGTGAGCTGGCAGCCCCAAACTAACAGGAATTGGTGTTGTGTTGGTCTGTGCCCTGCGCTCCATCCAGCCCTCAGCCCCTCACATCACTGTTTGATGTTTTGGTCAGAAACTGCCTCCAAATGTGGTCCTTTATATATGAGTCCTTGCTCCGGCAAGGCGTTAGGGTTTGGTTTGGTTTGGGTAGGGTTTGGTTCTACTCACAGATAATCTGTAATCAAAACAAATGGTGTTTCTAATTGAGCAAGGCCCTCTTGGTAACGAAGGACAGCAGTTGTATTGAGATCACTGCTTCATGTTTCTCTTCCCGTTCAAGAGATTGAACTAATTTATTTACGAAACCAAAGCAACGTGCCAGATTAGCCATATAACCAGCTATCTGCGTTGTTCAGATGCGTTTGTTTGCTTTCCCGTGACATTCAAGTGAACAAGCTATATGTCAAGGAAAGCGTTGGCGCTCTATCGTACATTATAGACTAGATTGAAGTGCAAAAAAAGATCCTGCAATGGGGCTACACGCAGTATTCTTTTTCTTTTTTTTTCCAGTGAGCATATGCTGTGAGTAGGAAAAAACCATATATTGCGAATGAAGGTTTCGATAATGATGATACAGAGCAGTCTGTGGGTGAAAGAAGGGAAAGCAAATCCAGGAGCAGTGGACACAGCGAGGGCAGCAGCAGGAGCCATTCTTCAACTCTGCCTGTCTGAAGTTTGTTTATAGGGTAAGTCCCTTTTTTGGCCTCCAAAAACAAGAAGGGAAGTGTTCACTTCCATGTAAGCTTTAACATTTTTATGAGAAAGGCAGAGAAGATCTGCTGGGAAATATTTTTGCCCAAATGCCTCCTGCATCCCATGGCTCTGCATGGGACAGTTCTAGTTTAAACTTCCCAGAAATCTCAACCTGTGCATGTTTCCTCACGGCAGGCAAGGAAAGGCAACCCGTAGGTAACAGCCCTGTGCTGCAGACCTCGTGGTCCCGCTGAGCTCCTCCATCCTCAGCCTCTCTGAAATGAAGAGCAATGCTGGCCCAGGAGAGATGGTAGCACAAAGTGCTGAGCACCAAAACGTTCACAGCTTTTCTCTGCTGAGCTCAAGCAAGGTCCGATGGAGGGGACTCGGGCTTTCCTTCAGCACCTTTATTCTTTGCTTTTCTCTCGTACAGCACGGCGGGGCCGCCAGCACGCGGCGAGAAGCTCGGCGCAGCCGCGGCCCCGCTGCCCGCCGGACGAGGCCGGGAGTTCGGCGCCGGGGGCTCCGCGGGGCTGCGGGCGGCCGCTTGTGCGGGCTGCGGATGGCCTCTGCTGGGAGCCACGGCTCACTGCAGCGAGCCCCGGCCTCGGCAGCTTCCCCAGCCCCACGCCAACAGTGGCCGGCTGCCTCCCGAGAGGGACGTGAGGCCCGGCACACGTGCGATGGTTTGTGCCCAAGCCAAAGTGCCAACAGCCCCTTTTCACCAAAACCACCACCACCACCACCACCTCCCTTTTATTTTTTCATCTTCCTTTCCTTTTTCATTTCTTTTTTTTTTTTTCTTTCTTCTTTTTCTTTCTTTTCCTTTCTTTTTCGTGCTTTTTCACCCCAAGAGCTGCCAGGGGAACTTGGCTGCCCTCGTGCCCCATCTCGGAAGCAGAAGCACGGCGAGGCTGGAGCCCGGGAGCCACCCAAGGCGTGTGCCAGCTGCCAGCACCGCTGCCTGCAGACCTTGTGCAGCAGCCAGATGCAGCAGGGAAAGAAAAAAAAAAAAAAAAGAAAAAAGGAAAAAAAAAAAAAAGAAGAAGAAGAAAAAGAAAAAAAATTCCTTCCACAGCTTGGCATCTGGGCAGCACACATGTGAAGTGGTGCGGGAGCAGGGAGAGGAAGCGGCTGCAGGCTGGGGGCGATTTGGCACCCCAACAGCCCCCAAACGGTTTGGGTTTGAGCTGAGAAGTGAACGGCTGGCGTTAATGCAAAGGATGTGTTTTGTAAATTTGAAAAGCCAGTGCTGAAATGGAAAAAAAAAAAAAAAATTCCAGCCAGTCGGTTCTGCAGGCTGAGCTCTGCAAGACCTCTGAAGAAGGTGAGGGTTTTGGGGGCTGGGGCTGCATGCAGGCTGTGGGATGCAGATGTGAGGAGGGCCCCCTACCCCCTATTTGTTTCGGTTGTGATGCTGCAGGATGCTCTGGATGTGCCCTGGGGTTGCTCAGCACTGATGGTCAGGTCCTGCACACAGCACAGCTGCTCAGTGCTCAGCCTGTATGAGCTGCTGGAAGCAAGATAGAAAGCAGGTGTAAGAAACCTCTGGAAGGTTTTGTTGTTAATTACTGCGATTTCCTCTCCCTAACAAAGACTCAACAGCTGAATGGATCTTTTTAGTTATGTAAATGCATTTTCCATAAATACTTATTTTGTGGAAGAAACAAAAAAATATCTATCTGTGGGGGCTGGTGTGTCTTGCTGCTGGTTGATGGAAGCCCACTTGTGTCCAGGCTGGTGGTGACACAGGTCAGCTGTGAGCAGGGCTGTCAGAGGATGACATTCCATAATCCTAACATCCCCAAATCCCAACATCCTGCACCTCGGGCACACTCTGCTCACTGCTATAGTGAGACCAAGATGTGATTTCTCAATTTAGCAAAATCAGAATCACATAGAAAGTACCTCACTGCTACTGATTTATTAGGAGAAAACTTTCCCTCTTACTGCAAATATGATGTTACATCTTCTCATGTATAGCAGATAACAGTCGATGGGGCTGGAAGGACTGGGCTGGAGCTGGTGGATTCCTGGTGGGTTCAGAAGGTGACACTACCTGCAATTGGCAATGTGCTCTTTGGGGAAACATAAGGGGTGTGCTGCCTTTATAAGACCTCTTAAAAATCTTTGGAGAAAAGAAAGTAGTAAAGATTGTTTTTTTCCATATCTTTTGCTATTTGTCCAGAATAACCTTTATTGGATGAAGCCAATTATTTCTAGTAATATTTTTTTCCTTTAATTCTTTTGCAGTTAAACTTCAGAACACTTCCTCCCAGTGTTCAAGCAGTGAAGGTTCAGCAAACTCTAGATATGTTTACCTGCATGTATTCAGGACGATGACTTTCCCACTTCCAGTTAAGCCCCTCCTACAAACAACCTGATCCCACATTTCCTCGTCACTTTGCTCCCGTGGCTCAAAGGGCAGCTTTTACCCCTGGGGAGGGACCTGAGCTGCCAGCTAGTCTGCCATGGAAGAAAAATACCAAAACCTTCTCCTGAGGGTCCTTCAGCAATCAGTCTGGGTGACAGTGTTGGCTGTGAGTTGTGTGGGATCACACAGGTCCTGCTGTAATGCTGAGCATCAGCACTGCAGCAGCAACAAGGGTTTATTTCAGTGGAAGAAAGTTGGGCTTTCCAGGACACCAGATCCATAGTGCTTAGAGATCAGGACTAACATCTGAAATTCCAGGTAGAGCCAGGGTGCCTTTTTCATAAATAATATGATCACTGAGTCCTGAGTTTTTAGAGGACCCAGGGTTTTTGTTTTGATCTCCCCCTCTTTCCCTTAGGACGGATGCTGCCATACATGCATGATGACACAGAAAGCCTAGAGGATAGTCTTACTGCACAGCTGACAGATGGCAAGCGCACAGTCCAAGGGACGCTTTACATCTACATCATGCCAGTCAACGATGAAATCCCTCATCTTTCCAGGTTAGCTATCTAAGTGACATTCAGGGCATAAAGACTTAGGAAGAAAAAATGAAATACATGAAAGCAACCCATCTCCCCAGCAGCATCTCCAAGCCTGCTCCCAGTGCAGAGACTGTGCTTTCTTCTCATCTGTTTTCTCCAAAAACTGGCTGGTAGCAAGGCTACACATGCTGCCACATAGTGCAGGACTGCAAGGAGCCCCTCAGTACCACCCAGCAAAAGCTATCTGTGCACAAATAGCTGTTTTGCTATCTCTGGGTGTAGGATTGCTTGTCTGGTTGTCTTCAGTGAGGCCAGGGCTGCTCTTTATTTTACACTCTAGGACCTTCTCCTGTTTCCTTCTGTATTCTTTCTCCATTTCCCGTAATCTACTTTTAGCAGTGAATCATGTTGGAAAGAATATGTTGTGCTTTTTTTTTTTTTTTAATATTTAAGGTCCAAAGTCCATTGAAAGCAGTGTTAATGCTCACATTCCTTCCAAGAGAGCCAGAGCTCTTGGCCTGGGGTCCTGCTGTGAGGCCAGGATGTGGGAGATGTGATTTCACTCATTTCATGGCTGTAACACTCATTTTGGCCTAATTAAGGTCTCTCCTCTTAAGAATTCACAAGTTAAAAAAAATAAAATAAAAGCTGGTGGAGCTTCTGAGTCTCCTCAGTAATGTCAGACACGGCCTAAAAAACAAAAACAAACAAACAAAAAAAAACCCACAATACTTAAAATATTGATTTTGCTGCTTGCCCTTTGTAGACTCTTTAAAAGATTTCCACAAGCCATAGGGGGAAAAGCATCAGTGAGACCAGTACTTCAGTGCCCTCTCTGCATGGTGATGGTAGCAGTGTCTCCTCGACACCCAGAAATACTTTGCAGAGCTAAAAATAAGTTCTCATCCCACAAAAACTTTGGGGATTTGAAAAATTAAACTTTTGTCTCAAAGAGAAAGCAAACTTCTCAAACTTGTGTGAAATACAAAAATATTCCACTCAGATCAATGTTAAATTTAGACCCAATTAGCTGCAATGTCGCGTTTATATTTTTAATGGTTGTTGGTTGTTGCTGTGGCTATTATTATTCTTTTTATTGTGTACTTTTTTGAAATGAAAGCCATCTTTACTCCCCACATGAATTTCTTCCTTCTAGAAACTGGCAGAAGTACTGTGATAAATTCAAACTCTTTGTGTTATTTTTCTCTATTTTTTTCCTCTTTTGAAACAGAAAATGTCTCCAGATCTGACTCTAGCAGGGTCTGAATCTCCATAGAGCGCAGGAAAGCTGTTTGGTCACAAAAGACCTGGTGGACTCCAGTTGTGAAGGTTGATGCAAGCTTTCATTTTGAGGCATAAATCAGTGCATGCGTGCAGTAAGACATCTGCCTGGATTGCTGGGGCCCTTTGCTAGGCTCCCTGCTGCAGGGGAAAGCAGAAAACTCAGCACAGGTTGGCTCCGTCTAGAGCTCTTGGTGCAGGGGCATCAAAGCTCACCCCTTTGAAAGGGCTTTGGCTTCATTCCCAGAGTGCTACGTGTGCATTGTGAAAAATTTCATAGAAGCAGTAAACAAGGAGAAGCTGCAAAATGGGCACGTGTCCCTGCTCCTAGCAGCGTTTCCATAGGGCTTCCAGCCCCTCTGGGCTTGAGGAAACACTGCCAGCCTCCTCCTGCCCTCCTAGCAAGAGTTGTGCCCACAGCTATATTTTTTTACCCTTCTCAGCCTGCTCCCTTTGTTGTTGTTTTCCTTGCCTATCGTATCTTTCTTTACTTTCCTCCATTTCTTGCAGTTTCCCTACCTCAAATGGCTTTAGTTGTAGGGTCGCTCCATCCTACTGGAGCAACCCCACGGAGACACCGCTTGTTTCACCTTACGTAATTTCCATGTTATTTTTTTTTGAGGTGCTGGCACAGACCACGTAGAGAGGTTGTAGATGCCCCATCCCTGGAGGTTTTTAGGGCCCTGGGCACCTGACCTACTGCCTGATCTAGTGCTTGGCAACCCAGCCCACAGCAGGAGGGATGGAACTGAATGATCCCTTTGAGGTCCCTTCTAACCCAAGCCATACCATGATTTTCTAATCCATCAGAGGCAAGCTTCATCTCTCAAATGCTGTTCATGCCTTTCTTAGTTCACGGAACAAATGAAGCCCTTTTGTTGAGAGGCTGAAAGGTGCTACTTTCACCAGTTCCCTCTTGGCCATGTTGCAGGGAATGTGTTCTTCTGCACCGAGCTGTAAAGCCAAAGGACTTCATAAGAGAAAATTCCCATGCTTGCAAGAGGCAAATTTTTCTGTTCCAGTCCCACAGTAGCATATTTGTTGAAATGTTTTTTAAAAATTCTGTCTGCTTGATGCTAAGATGAGCCTGTTCATGCTTAATAAATTGGAGAAGTTGCTCAGAAATGCTTCATCCATATGAAAGCACGAGCCCTGTATGGCTGCCAAGAGAAGTGAGACCCATGGTGTCATGCTGAGCAGGCGATGGTCACACAAACTACAGAACCTTAGGTACAGATCCCTCACTTCCACAGTTTTCTCTGAGATGTGAAAATGTAGCAGGGAAAATACTGAACAGCATTTGGTTTTTCCAGCCAGATCTGCCTCTTTTGGACACGTTCATGGGCCAAGCACCAAGCAGTGTAAAAGAGACCAAAATAACATCTTTAAATAATCATTCCTGCAGCACATGCATGTATTTTAATTATCCTTACTCAGCATTGTTATCACTATTCTCAGTGAATTCTGTGCAGCTGCTAACTGGGAAGTGACTGCCACTGTTTTGTTTTGTTTTGTTTTTCACCAGTGTCTCCATTCCTTGTTTTGGTTTGTTTCAACTTCTTGGAAGCTGAAGCTGCTGTGCAAAGCTTATTTCCGGGTCAGAGAAAACATCCTCCTGCATTCAGGTAGGTCCCTTGCAGGATGTCCTTCAGAAGTGCCCATGCCCCATGAGCATGCCTGCCCCAGCTCCATGCCTGCCCCAGCTGGAGCTCACCCAGCTCACCCACAAGTCATCAGAGTGAGGTGGATGCCATACAGCGTCCCTCAGCAGCACGCAGGGAAAGCTCAACCCCTCAAACTCACTCCTACAGCTGCTTCTTGCCGTATCTCCTTCCACCACCCTTCTCTGCAGTGACACCTTTCAGCTGACTTTTATGTCGGTTCGCTAAGCCACTGTGCTGTCTTCTTCCTTTTATAATTAAGCAACTTGAGAAATCCTCAGTGGACAATAAATTCTGAGGAGGCTTACATAAAACAGAATGTAAAGTGGAGAGCCCTGCCATCAGAAGCCAGTAAAAGTCAGCCTCTTTGTGCGACACCTCCCCAAATGGCATTATGTCATTGCATAATATTAGTAAGAACCAGTACGATTATGATTTTTTGTTCAGAGTTATAAAAAGTAATGAGTCTCACATAATCTACTGAAGTGAAGGGGAAGGGGGGAGCACCAGAGGGGAGGGAAGTGATTGTAAAAGTGAACTTCCATTTTTCTGGCATCCTGAGTGCATTAGGAAACTAGCTTGTAACACCCAAATAGACTTTAATGTGCTCTGTCGTGTGGATTTCATTTGTTTTGTTTTGCTTTTTTTTTTTGCTGGGATCACACACAGAACCTTTCAGGAGTCAGGTGGTCTCTCCTGACAAAGTTTTGTTTCGGTAAATACAGCACAATGATCAGAAAGTGGAAAATGCTGTCGGCTGCTGGGGACAGTTTCATTCCTCCTGGGCTGCCATACAGTGCTACAAGTGTTTGGGAGGCTGCTGGTCCTTCACAAACCTTCAAGGGTGACGCTGTAAGGGCAGTGAAGCACTGGTTGGCCCAAGAGGTGATGGGTGCCCCATCCTTGCAGACACCCATGGTCAGGTTGGACGGGGGTCTGAGCATCCAGTGGAGCTGTGGGTGTCCCTGTTCATTGTAGGAGAGTGGGATCAGGTGGTCTTTAAAGGTCCCTTCCAACTCAAACAGTTCTGTGGTGAAGTGGAATGCACAGCCAAGAAACCCTTGGAGTCCTTCATGTTGGATGAGGAAGGAAGCGATGCTCTGAGGGAGGCTTTGTGGTGCGGACCTGAAAACCCAGATTGTATGGGTTAAATGTGAAAGGTTCTAAGATCACACTGTGCTTGGTAAACACCAGTGCTGTGTCTCACTCTGGGCCAAGGCAAAGAGATTTTAGCAGTGATTTTCTGCACCCAAATGAGAGGACGGCTTCTTTTCACATACCATGGTGGCTCACTAATGCATGCATGAACTAGCTGTCCTTTCTGTCAAAAAGCTTCATTAGTATTCTTTTTCATTCTCTGCTGGCTGAAAGAGAGATTATATTAAGAGTTTTTTGGCTATCTCTTGGCCCAATTTTCTGTGTTTTTAAATACGTGCTTTTTATATGACCAAAAATTGATCAAGAGTCCCTGCGTAGCAGCAGCCACTGTGACTGGTGGTTGGTGTCTCTGCTTTGATCACCTTGTGTGCTCTGGGATGTTCATAGCAAGTAAATGGCACAGTGAGTGCTGGGGTGCAAATGGATCAGTATTAATGTGGGAGAGGGCAGATCCAAAAAGCAGCAGTGAGGGTGGCAGCCCTTAGAAGGTGCTTCACTGGTGGGGTTCTGCTGGTTCTGGGTTGAAAAAGATGCAGTTGTAGTGTATTGTTTTATCCACCTCTTCTCCTCCATGCTGTAGGGACAGCACCAAGCTCTGTCCTTGGAGCACTGCAGTCCTACACACCCTGTGTACTTCTCCCTTTCTACGGGCTTCCATGAGATCCCCACTGTTCTCTGCGAGCTGAGAACTCCTGGATTCACCCAGAGCAGCAGAATGGTGTGTTGAGGCCACAAGGCCACAAGATGGGTGTCACCAGCACCTGTGAGAATGCCATCAAGGGCTGCCCAGCCTTCAGGAGCCTTCCCTGGGCCACAGGCTCCATATCACGCAGGACCTTATAGCACGCACTTGGCCTCTCCCCAGCTTTCTGGAGCAAGCCGGTGCTGCACACTTGCTCTCCACATGTGCCGCAGGTTTGGCGCATCCCGAAGCATCGTACGTGCAGCTCCAAACGCACCCGCTGCAGACAGCTGGGGAGCCCCGCCAGCCAGATGGTGGAGAGGCTCCCTGCACCTGAATCCTGAAAACCATTTGTTCTGCAAAAAATAATAATAAGGCTGAGGGGGGATTTTTGGTGTTGATGCCTATGCCTTCTTGCAGCGGTGAAGGGTTCGCCGAGGGGCTGGTCCATGCTGTGTCCCTTTGCCTGTCGTTGCTGTGTCACCTGGGGTGTGAGGCTGCTGCTCATGGTGTCTAGACGGGTGATTACTGAAAATTAATTAAACTGAAGGAAATTAGGCTGGAAGGGGAGTAGGCTCCTGGGAGGGGAAAATGGAAGGGAAAATAGGATCCTGGTGTTAACCCTTTCCAGCTATTGAAATGCTCTCAGGTCAACTTGGCTGCATGCAGGCAGTGCTTTGCTGTGGTTTCAGGAGCTCCTTATGCAAACCCTCAGCCTAGGCGTGCCGAGAGTGGCTGAAACCAGCAGCTCTCCCTTTGCCCGTGCCTATATTGATGGCCAGGCCTGAAATAACTCACAGTTCAGCAGTAGCTTTGAAACAAGATGTTCTGCTTGTGGGCAAGGTCAGAGGAGAGGAAATGCTGGGATGTAATCCAGTAATAAATCAAAGCTTTATGGGGACAGAAGGCTTTGACAGTGTTTCATCCTGGAATACGCTGCAGTCAAGAAAATATGGACAAGCCTCCTCTTGCTTTTGTACAGCCTCTTACCTGCTCTTCTCTCTCTTAAAGCCTCTCTTATATAGCCTTTCAGCATGGTATCCGAGTGCTTTGTGCCTTCCCCTTGGCACTAAGCCACCGTCTGGCTAGCAAGCAAGTACAAACTGTAACACCTGGGTGTCAGCTATGAACATTAGGGTGTGCTACAATGGACCCATCTGTAGTACTTGGCACATGCCGAAGATTTTTATATGTGGTTGGCTGAAAAGCAGGATCAGAGAGAGAGAGGAGGGGAGAGCAGGAGAAGAGGGCTCCACTGGGCATGCAGAGAACATCTTTTTGGCAAAGGTGCCAGCAGGTTTCCATGGGCTTGTCTGCTTTCTCACTCAGCTCATGCATTCAATAAAAATATCCAGGTTGCTTCTAAGAAAAGCAGGAGTAGATTTCCCCAAAGACAGGCTTAAAAGCTTCATCCTTTGTCTCAGGAGAACAAATCTGATGCTATAACTGGATTGAATAAGAATAGATTTAATGGTAATAGATACAGTAAAAATTGATTTAATACCAACTAGTTCTGCTGCTCCTCCACATGCAGCAGGCCTTGCGGAGAGGTCCCCATACCTTTGGGCTCAGAGGAGGGACCAGCAGTTCTGGCTGGCTTTGAGGCTCAGGCAGTGTTGCATCCCCAAATATAGGGGATGCCCTCATCCAGGAGGGCATGGACAAGGGCTGCTGTGATATTTCCACACTGATACCTTTAGCCCAAAGATTTGTGATGGTTTCCAGCTTTTTTAACGTGGTGGGTAGAAAAAACAAACCCCCACCTGCCAATGTCTGTGTATATGGGAGAAACACCAGCAAAGGTAGGGAAGGAGCTTCCAGCGGGGAAAGGAGTGGCGGCTTATTGATTCAGGCTCACTTAAGTGAGTGCTGCAGTGCTCTGGAAGGAGAGGAAACGTTGTTTTTCCCCCTGTATGTGCCACTGACGTGTTTTAAAATGCATGGGCAAAGTTTGTAGTTTATTTCCTCCAAAGGGGCCAAGTCCTCCTGGCATTCTTATGAACAAGCTCATTAGAATAAAATCCATTATGCGCATAACTAATGACACAAATTTACAAATCTGTTGACAATTATGACCACATCCCTCATGCATTTGCTTGCAGCTCGCTGGAGTGACCAGGAGAAGGAGTTCAATCCAGAAGTTTTACAGCTCACGAGCTCCGAGTGCAGTGATGTGAGATTATTTCCCAACTGGATTACAAAGCTGTCATTAGTCAGGGCAGCGCGGGAGGACCAGGGCACGAGACCGTAAACTGTCCTCGGGAGACCTGAAATCATTCTGAAGGCAGGGCGAGATATTCCTGGCTGCAGAGACCATTATTATTATTTTTTTTTTCCTTTAGCTGGGGGGGAAAACACAGGCGGGTGCACACAAACGACGTCTGTTCCAAGCAGCGCCTCGCGTCCTCTGGAAATGAATAGAAATCAAATTGAGACACTGGTGTCCTCAGAGTGTTAAATATTTCCAAGTTCTTGCCAGGCGGGTGTAATTTATTGAATGTAGGTTTTGTGAAATAGTGCTGCTGTCAGGGTGAGATTGGCACCAGAGAAATGAAGGCAGCTAATTCTCAGGGGGTCCTCCCTGGCAAAAACCCTCTATTGAGTCCTCATGCTACTTGTGCTCATAACTGCCGAAAAACCAGGAGTGCCATCTGCAAACTGTGATTCATAAACACTCTGTCAGTCTGCCATGTACCCTGACATCATAAAATAACAAGAAGCAGCATTGTAATAAAGAGAGGAGGTTTGCAGTCGACCAATTAAATGCATCTAATTTATTTCTGTTACAGCTGAGGCTTTATTTATTAGTAAACAGCTGCATTTGTTACACTTTTTTTTTTTTAATTTTTTTTTTTTTTCCTCCTTTTTACTAGGAGCGTGCCAACTGGCACTTTTGATAATCCATTAATCCTAAATAATCATCTGGGTACTTCATGGTTGGTAGGGAAAAAAAAAAAAAAAAATAGCGAGAAGGTTATTAAAAGTTAAAACGTCACCTTGCGAGGAGGCTGCCGAGAGCTCCTCTGCTTTGCAGCTCAGTGGGAGTCCGGGCGAGCTCCGCTTCGCAGGCAGAGCCGTGCACCCCACTTCCACCAGCATGGATGTGGCCATCCATCCCGAGCAAGGCCTGGCCCTGCTGGATGGGGTTGGTGTTTGGGGCAGCCCTAAAGCAGCGGTAGGAGAGGAGCGCTTTGCGTGTTTGGTTTCCTTGCCTCCGACTTTCTCGGCGCTAACTTGATCCTCAGCAAAGCTAAAAATCTGCTAATTGGTTGTCAAAGTCTAATTAGCTGATATTACAAAAAAAAGAGAGAGAGATAAGTTTGCCTTTTATAATTGGAGCTGAAACCCCCACTTCCCCTCCCTCAGACCCCCTGGTGTGTGTTAATTGAGCTCCAGGACTTTTCGGTGTATTTTAATGCTCTCTCCTTTTCAGTGCCCTGGAAAGCTTTGCAGTTAATGAGACAATAATATGTACAATCAAGGAAAAATGTAGTAAAAACTAGGCAGAGCCTCATGGAATCGGGACGGTGTGAGCGTGTGCAGATGCATGGAGGGAGGGAGCAGCCCCACCTCCCCAGGCAGCACCAGGCACCAGAACTGCCCCGTTGTTTGCTCTCTGCCTCCCTAGGCATCTCCTTCCCCCCCTTAAGGAGGAATACTTTTTCCTGTAGAGCCATATTTTAGCACTGAAGGGAAGAAGGCTGTACTCAGTGCAGGAATTGAGCAAACACGCTCCACCTGTGTATCTCCTGGGCTACATGAGCCATTGCTCTCTTCTATATTTGTTTGTGCGCGTACGGATCTAAATATACAGCATCCCCTCATAGCCAGAAAATGAGCCCATCTCAATGTCTGTATGACTGATCCCCCCTGTTCCACCCGTCCCATAGCACCCCAGTGCCACCAGTGTTGAGCTGATCAACAGGGGAGCACCCACCCCGCAGCCCTCCTTGCTGCATGTTGGGAGCTCGGTTATAAGCCCATCTCTTGCTGTGTATTAAAAAAGGCAGTGTTCAAAAGAAGTGAGCACAGGTGGGTGCTCTATATATGGGTGCTCTTTTCAATATGTATAATAGCATTGCGTTTACTTACTCAGTCATGTTTTCCTCTTTCTCCTCCTCCTATCTTCCTCCTCCACACCTGCTTTCCACCAGTCCCCTCTGCCCCGCTTGTCATCCTATCCTCTCTGCCGCTTTTACTGCAAACCCACTAATGTTATATTTCAAGTCAGGTTCTCAAGCCCACGACATGCAAGGAAGCAAATCCAAAGCCTGAGTGGCTCCAGGAGCCTGTGGGGGATGCTGGGGTACTTGAGGCGCAGCTGGGTGCAGGGCTCACCCATCGCCACAGTAGGAAGCCTGGTTTTCCTTTAAATCAGAGAGAGTTTTTTTCTAGCATCAAAAAAAAATGAACATATTAAGGCCAATCGTTGCTGCTAGATGAGCAGCTTCAGATCTACGTGTCCTATTGTTGTGTGTCGCAGCCCCTTAGCGGAACGTATCCTCACTATTTTGAGTATCTGGCTGAGGAAAGGAAACAAATAGAAAACAGAATTATAGAATCATAGAATATCCTGAGTTGGAAGGAACATCAAGTCCAACTCCTGGCTCTGCGCAGGACCCCCAAAAAATCAGGATGTATGTCAGAGTGTTGGAGGTGTAATCGAGAAGTCTTCTCCATGTCATGAGTTGTGGGGTAGACTCCCATCATTGCACCTCTCTGGAGCACATCGGATGGGGCAGCAAAGGTAAAACCTCCCAGTTTTATAAAGTTCTTGGAGTGTTTAGACTTGGTGGGTGCCTGGTCATGGGCATCAGTCATGGGGCAATGCAGCAGTGTGACAGGTAGGAGTAGAAAGTCTTTCTACAAGGGACAGCCTGGGTGAATGTCATTGTCCCCTGCCAGGACTCTGAAAACTGTATCAAAATATTCCCAAGCTTGGAACTTGGCCCTTTTCCACATGGGCAAAAATGATCTTGGGTTAATTGCATTTGCATATTTCTGTTTCTTCCTTACTTTATCTTGTTTGTTTGGATTTTCTATAAAAAAGTGAACACAAAGCACTGTTTCTGCTTATCTTCAGCGTGGACTTCTGCAACCCCTGAGCAAAACGTGCTGCGGGTTGATGTCCTGCATCCCTGGCTGCTTCTGATGCTGTTGTCCCATCCTTCCCTTTCTAAGTTCTCTCTTCTGCTTTCCTCCTTGGAAATGAAAATGATCTTGCAAGACCCTGTTCTTTGAGATCCCATACAAATTTATACTCCTTCACAGATGCAACCAACATGTCAGAACCCCCAACTTTTCCAACACAGCATAAATTACTTTTCCAGTGCCATAACTTCTCCGAACTGGTGAGTTTTGCTGATGCTTATTGCGCTGGTGAAGGAGTTGACAATTTTTCATTTGGATGATTTTCCTCAAGCACAATTAACATTTTTTTTCTGTATGAGGGCAAGCTGGCTAATATATTATGAATTACTATCATGTCCTTAGAATAATTTCCTCTGCTATTTGTCACTTCTTGAATGTATCAGGCCTCATTCATGGGTTTCATTTGCCACGTTAGCTGCATAGGAGAATTGGTATTAAGGGGGTTAATATCAAAGGTTAACTATCAAACAGGGTTGAAAAGCAGCTAAATTAGTGCAGATTTTACTGGAGAAGTAAACTTTAAAAACCCCAAACTCTGACAAGCACAGTTCTCAGATGTTACTTGTAACCTTCTGCATTTAACGGGAACCTGTTGTTTCTGAAAGCCAGTTGGCAATGCAACAAGAAGGCAAAAAACAGAAAAAGGCTCCTGTGGAGCCCATGCTACAAGTGCGATTGTTGTGACTTGTTTGTTGTTGCAGGTTGGCCAACAGCAGCAGGAGCTGGTTGATGTCATTCTCCTGCTTTTGCAGCATCCTCAGATAAAACGTTTGTCCATGCCTCTGCCTTTGGCTGTTGTGCTGCAGTGGAAGCTGAGGTCTCCTGAGCCCAGGCTGTAGTTTGGGTGACCCAAACAGTTTTCTTGCACCTCATGACTAGCTGTTTTGCTGCCACTCCAATTCAGATGTTTTTAAAACCAAAGAGAGTTATAATAGAAAAGGATGAAGAAGGATGAGGTAAATCATCTCTACTCCTCTTCAGAGAAGACCAGTTGATCAATTTTCTAGCAGCTTTAATTTTCTGTGCCTACTGCTTTATAAAAGGGAAAATTGCACTGGTCCTTGGGCGATGTGGTGGAGCTCTTCATAAATAAATCTAATGGAGCCAGAACCTCTGTTGCTGAGGTTACAGCATCACTATCGGCTTAAAACACAGTGCCCGTGCTTAATGCTTAGTTCATTAACGCATTCTGTCCATTGGCTCATTTGGATCTATTAACATAATTGTTCTTTCTAAACAACTGGGTCATTCTCTCTCCCCGAACAGAAAATCAAAGCTGGCTTCAATATTTTGGAGAAATCACGCAGCCAGATAAATACATGTATTCCTCTATAAGCTCACTCAGCCTGGGATTAGATAAAACTGTGATTTTGCTTTCTGAGACTCACAATGGGGCATATTAGAAAACAAATGTTAGAGCTCTGTTTAAAATGTCTCTAAAATGTAAAATGAAAATATTTTCCTCAAGTATTTTGGTGAAATTCTTTCTTTATTGCTCCTCGCCATGCTTTTGCTCCCTCCTCTTCTTCTTCCCTGAGGCAGAAGGCTGATGTCTGGGATGCAAAAAGGAATATTTCCCTTTTTCATTTCTCTCCCATTGGTTTCCCTTTTATTCTTTTTTTTTTTTTTTTTTTTTTTTAGGTGACATTGTTCTACTCGCCAAACCTGTAACTTTAACAGAGGGTGACAGGGTGACCTTGACGACAGATGTTCCTGTGGCAACAGATGGCACTAGCAAACCCGAGAAGCTGCTGTACGCCGTCTCCGTGCCACCTGTGCATGGTCAGATTGAGCACATCAATTATCCCGGCGTGCCCATTCCCAGACACAGCCGGTTGGATGTGGTGGCCCAGAAGGTCCCCTCTATTCATGACAATAGCCACGAGGCTGGGAAGGAGCCACTCAGGTGAGCAGACCTCCCCTTGGCACACTGGTGTGCTCGAAAGCCCTCCTCAAGCAAAAGGGTTAAGCTTGCATTTCCCGTGCAATATTTAATGTCCAGTTGTGTAAGAGACCGCTGCAAACAGGAACACGACGTAATTTCATCATTACAGTAATTACATACTTTATTAACTGCAATAGTGAAGTTATACGGCCAAAGGCAATGGGAGTCTTGTAAGCTTAGTGTTGGGGTGTATCCAGGTAGGCTTTTGTGATCGAATAGCAAGTGGAATCAAATGGTGTAGGTTCGTATAAAGAGTTCACTGCGTTCCTCAAGGTTGCCGGCGGTGGAAAAGGAAAAAGCAAAAATTCCCCATCTGCAACTGTGGTTGGTTTTTGGGCAGTTCTTTGTCCTGAAGGGAAAAAAAAATAATAATCGTAACATTGTCTGAAATGATCAGGAGAACTTAATCCAGATGGTGGTGTCATTTCTAAGAAAAAGCATATGTTGGCCATTATGATACTTAAATATAATGGTTTTACATTCCTCTAGTGGGCACAAAAGGCACACAACAGAGTTGGCGGGGTTTTTTAATCTTCTGAATGGTGGCGGTGGTGGTGGAGTGGTGGGAGATTTTATCTTCCAAATTGTGCATTTCCCAGAAGATATGGCAAATTCAATTGACGAGAGCCTGCTGTAAAAGCCGTGCTCCCGTGGAATGTAAATTTGTACATTACCCCGAAACAGTGACAAGGCTTCATTTAATGCCCCCTTTGGATCATTACCATTTTATATATATTCTCCTGGCTTTGTGTCTGCTTCTTTCTCTTTTCTTTTCTTTCTTTCTTTATTTATTTATTTTGCTTTAGCCTGTTTTGTTTTTTTTTTCCGATTTGTTTAAAAGTTATTTACACTCCCTTTGCAGCAAAGTGGGCACTATAACTAATTTTATTCTCACCATGATTAACTATGAATAATTTCCTAAGAAATGAGTCAAATTAACAAGGGGAAGAAGGAATCAATAAATCATGAAAGCAGCCGATTTCTAAGTGGGGTTAAAACCACCATTACATAAATCACAGCCTCTAAATGATGACCTGCTTGGATACAGGGGGAAAAAAAAAGTCCATTTAAATTGCGATGAAAGGAAAAATTGAAAAGAGTGAGCCAGTATCTGTGCCCCCCACCACCCTCTCCCCCCACATACCATACAAAGAGGGGGGCAGAGAAGAGATGTGGTTTCCTCGCACTGGTCCAGCTGTGCAGGGGCCGCAGGGCAGCTGCTGCAGCCAAGCAGAGGGCAGGAAAGCTCTGCTTTTCGGACACGGAGACATAAATGTTGTTTAATGGCACCTTCTGCCTCTGCGCGGGAGCAGAGGGAAACTGGGGCTGACCCAGCATCACTCAAAAGGTCTGAAATGTTTTCATCCTGCTTTTATTTTTGTACTTTCCACTGGTTTTCATTGAGTTAGCCTCAATTTGAAGCCACGGAAAGAACCGCAGAATCAGGTCCACTGCGCTCCTTGGCTAGTTTACATTACATCCTTCTAATTGTGCATTAAGGATCACAACTTGCCTGGCAGGATGGTGAGTGCTGCAATGCTACCTGGGGCTAGATTTTCATCTTTCTTGCTCTCTGAGACTCTAAATTTTATATAAACCATGCCATTGCTTTTGCAGAAGAATTGCCTATCCATCTTTACACCGGGAGGTAAAGATCTCTCTAAATTGTGAATGTTGGGCAGACATTTTCTTCAAGTTTTCTGCAGAAAAGAATGAGTCAAAATGCATATACTTATTAAAAAAAAAAAAAGAAAGAAAGAAAAAGGCAAGAGAAAAGCAGTTTTGCTTGTAAGTTTCCATTTGCAATTCTTTTTTATGATCTTTTCTCCTCCCTGAACACATGTATGAAATGGAACCAATTCGTTGCTTGCTGGGAAGGGGTTACTTTTTGTGTTGTGTTATGGGCCAAAGATTGGCAGCTGGTTTAAATCAGTATATCTACATTTGCTGAAAGGATGCTGCAGCCGTTTTAACTGGCTCTTCGGCTTATAAAGTTAGTTCATAAAGTTGCTGAGAAGTTCTCTTTCCTAATGATCTCTGTGGTCACAGGGGCTCATCTCTCCTTTTGGGGGACCACTGAGTATTCTGCAACTGGAGGTGATGGGGAGCTCTTTGTCGTCCCTTTCTTTTGCCCATCTTGCTTTGGGAAAGATTTGATGCTTTTTTATTATTATTGTTGTTATTATTATTATTATTATTATTATTTTGCTGAAATTATTCATAGTATCAGAGGGTAACAAAGCCAGCAGTTGCTCCCTGGTCACAACACACCCAGTGGTTGGCCAGAGCAGTGCTTCAGGGCATCCTTTGATGATGAACATGAAGAAATGAAGTATCATGCCTTCTACTCTTCCTCCATGCCAATCTTGAAGCAGGGGACAGTCATGAGCACAGGGCAGATAAGGATCAAGGTGAAGGCCCAAGGATGCTGTGACAATGGGCAGAGTGGGAGTTTGGAAGCCAGAGCCCAACAGAGCCTCCAGCAGTTACCGTCGGCACAGCACAGTGCTCAGTATAGCTCCCTTCTCTCTGTGTTTCTTTCCAAAAAGTCTGCTTACAGTCAGGTACAGGACCATTGAACCCAAGCCATCAGTGGCCAATTTGGCGCTTATGACCATCTTGGCCACTTTCTGTAAGCAAGAGAGCCACTTGGGCAAGCAATGGCATAGGAGGAAGCTGAAGGAGAGAGACCCAATGCTTGTCTCTGTAGCAGGGATTTAATGCAGGTCCTTCAGGTCTGCAGGGCAGGGCTGGGGCTGGGGGAGAGAGGGCTTGTCTGTTAGGCATGAAGGAGTTAAAGCACAAGGATTAAAAAAAATCCTTAAAAAAAAAAAAACACACGCACAAACTCACACACTCACACACTCTCACAAAAACCCTGCACCCTAAATTAATTTCTGCTGGTAATCTATATCGGGTTAAATAACGCCTCATTATTCTGCAACACAGCTGAGGCTTCTCAAAATGTTTATCTTGTTTTGTAACTGGTACCTTCTGGCATATTCCAGTGCCAACTCTCCTAGCTCTTGCTATATTTCATTCTCACTATTTTTGGAATGGAGCTGCTGGTTCCAGGTGATTTAATAAATTGCTTTTTTTTGTGTTCCTTTTAACTTACCCATCTGCTCAACACATGCGTAACTTGCAATCTGTCGGCAGTTTGCAGAAAGACAAACTGTCAGAGCTGCATGCATTTGACAACTTTGTTCCCAATTAGATTAGTGGTAATTTTAACAGATTTCAGGGCAATCGAAAAAAGGGATGACATGTTATTAAAGCATCAATTTTGACAGACCCAAGCACATACAATTTCAGTGTAAATTATTTTAAATGCTTTAATTAAAGCTATGAAAGATTTACCCTTTTAAGCGGTAAGTGATTGCAAGACAAATATAAAGGGAAAGTGGATAACAGAGTTTCCTAAATGGTTTATGCTGCGCATGGCAGTCCACAAGTCACCACCACCATAATCTATGACTGTAATGTTGGAGGCATAGTTAATTATTCATAGCCTCATCTCTGGAGCAGACGTGATTAAGAACATGAGGAGCATTCAGAGATCTGAGCTGTACCTATGAAATTCAGAGATCAGCCTCTCTGAGACCAGAAGCCAAAGGAAACGGTGTAGGGGTATCTTACACAGAGGATATTTTTATAAATATAGTTTTATTTTTGCCCTAGTTCTGCTCTGGTGTAGAGGCCGAAGCCCAGTGGTCAGGGTGATTGTATACGTAGAGCAATCGGGGATTTTCTGTTCTTGAAGACAATTTGCAGGCTGCACAAGCTCTGTTTAAAAAAAAAAAACAAAAACAAAAACAAAAACAAAAAACAACCGAACAGCAAAAAACAACACACAACATTTATTATTTAAACAGAACACAGCATTTTAAGTTCATCACTCCAGGAGCACTGTGCCACATGTGCAGCCCATTTAACCGTTTTCAGGATTTTGTGAGCTGTGGCCCCTTTCCAACACCGTCCACTCGGCTGAGTCTGGTGGTCACTCCACGGCAAGAGGCACAGGCTTGGCCCTGCTCCTCCAGCTCCGTGTCCTGGCTGTGGGATGTCAGCCTCCCCACAGCCACACCTTGGCTGTGCGCTCAGCTGGGGTCTGACTCAGAGCCGAAAGCTTCCAGGAGAGCGGCTCTGAGGAGCTCATTTGTTTTCTGTCTGGGTGGCTGTGCGGCGCAGAGCTGTCTTGTTTTCAAACTGTTGCATGTGCATATTGCTTTAGCCTATCAAGTGTTGGTCCCACAACTTGCACTGAAAGTTTAGGTTAGTTTCCTTTTTAATTCAGGGTCTGTAGGACTCCCCTATCCTGTTCAGAATAACAACTGACAACCATGCTGTTCCCACTCTTCCCTCTTTCCTAATACCGAGCTTGCGTGCATCTGTTTTGGCATTTTCTTGTTTCCATAGGGGATGGTTATGACTTGGCCTGACTCTCTGGAAAGACCTAAGGTTTTTCTTTGGAGGCTGCTGACCCAAAGCCTTACTGTACCAGAATGCAATGCAAGAGAGAGAAAATGCTCCAGTGAGTGCAGTGGATAGGAATGGCAGAAAGTTCCTCAGAGCCCTTGGTCTCGTGCCCTTCCCAGCAGGTAAGACGAAGTCCTGAAGGAAGGGAATCACTGCCTTTGGGACTGCTTCTGATTTCCTTTTGCATGCTGCCAGAGTATCCTCTGCTTTTCAGACCCATGAAGAAAACTTTATTCAGAGTTTTGCAGTTGGGACAGCTCCTAAATCCACTCGGATCTCTTCCTCTATTGCTCTTCATAACTGGTGTGTATCATTGATTCCATGTAGCCCAATCAATCAACTCAAATGCTGGAGTAAAATCCACCTGATTGTGTTTCAGTTGATGAATGCAGGCCTCTCAGGATGTCCAAGTTGGGCATGAAAAATCACCTTTCTCCTTAAAAGGTGAAGGAGAACATACATCACAGTTCAGAGTTTAAGATTCCTCTGTTCAGCCCCAAAATCAATGACACTGATAGCACAGCAAGAGAACAGAGCCTACATGATGGGTGACATTGGCAAGCAGATTAACATGGGCAACTATACTGGCTTATTTCAATGTTAAACCCGACCACTTGTTCTAATGCACAGCAAAAAATGCTTGCATGGTATAGCACGGAAAGGACAACTTCATGGAGATCCTTTGCCAGCTAGTCATGCACAGCCCATAGAAACACCTCTTATATATACTTACACCTCACTCCAGAATAACCACATGGAACAGACTATCATAAAATGGGCCAACCTAATAGGATGAAAATACACTACTGGCACAATGGAAATGCTAGGAAAGATTGGAACATTTTATTTGACTAGTAGAGTCAACCATGGTTTTCTTATCTACAGACAAACTGAGGAACAAGCAGAATGAGTTACTGTCTCAAATGCTCTTATGCATGGCTAGTATTGAAAGACAATAATATCACATTTTACATAAATACTGAGACTTGTCAGGAAGAAGGATGGAGAAAACAATCTTTTGAATCTTGTGATCTTCTTACATATCAGTGCTTCCCCTTCCATTAGAACATTAGTTGTTTTGGTTCAAAGCATGGTACTCTGGAGATTTTAGAGAGTTCGTCTTCACAACAGATTAGAGTTGGTGATAAGGTCTCAAAAAGCTCAGTATCTTAAAAATCTTCCTATTTTTAGCAAACTTATCTTTGCAGCTTCTGAGATCAAATCCCTGGCGAAGCCAATCCTTGAAAACTAAGCAGACCTGAAGTTACTTATTTAATCAAGTCACATACAAAACAGAGCAAAAAACCCTGCTTGCATACATATCAAGCTTTTCTGCTTAATCTATTTTATAATGTTTTGCAATTAACAGGCCAATGTTCATCAGCTGATAAATAATTAACAGCTGTTGTTGTTTCTAGGGCATGACGTAAAAGGCTCACATAGGACACAAACTAGCTTGAGTTGTCTGCCAAAACTCTGACCAAACACACATTTATAGCTCACAAAAACAAATTTCTTTGACAAAATTGCATTTTATGGTATCTCTAACAGAGTCCTCTTTACGAGGACATATTAGAAGAGATATTCATATGCTCTTTTCTTTGGCCAGGTATTAGCAGCTTCTCCTTTTTACTGGCATTATTCAGACAAATCAAGGAGTAAAGCAGAAAAACAAGTTTTTTATGATTCACCTTCAAGCCACTGATATCTGTACTTTTCCTGTTATTACAGACAGGATTCTTTGATCTGTGTTCAAAATCCTCAGATCTGGGAGAAGTGAGATCTCACCTTGGTGAGACCTAACCATTCCTGGCAGGTCTGAGCAAATGTAGTGGTCTAGTTTTTACTCATCTGAAACAAACTTAACATTGACTTTCTGTTAACTCTGGCTGTAAATGAGAGACAGAAAAAACATCACTTGGAAATACTCTTTGTATGCAGTTTGCTGACTCTCTTGCAGGAGCTCACAACTTTTATATGTTTACATCTGCTTTGAATGAAGGTGGGGTCTGCATGAGCTGTGAATTCCAATAAGAGGGGTAACTGCAACTGAATTCTAATTGAAACTGCTGAGGGTCATCTTCCAAAGTATTTCTGATGTATTTAATTTTATTCCACGTATTCATCAAGCAATTACAAGCACTCTTGACTGGATGGGATGACTTCTGTTTACAGCACACACAGTTATCTAAGATTAAACCAGTTTGTACCATGTCTACACAAAAGTTCAATCTCCAACCTAGATGAGTGTTCTTCCTACTGTAAAGACTTCTACTGTGCTTGAGAAACACAATTCCTGACCATAGCCTTTATGCAATAGTCTCATGCAGTTTTTTAGATATCCTAGCTTCAGGCCAAGGAGAATCAGAAAGAAAGGAGCCAAAAACTTGAATGTCTCCAAATCTAAAATCTGAATCTACTGTAGACAGCTGAGCATAGACGGGATGTATTTGTGGCAGTGCCTATCACTGAAGAGGTTTTCTCTAACATGTTGTGCTATTTGGAGTTTCCCAAGTGTTGAAGGCTTCATGCCCAGGTATATCGGTTTTCTGTAATACAACCAAGTGACCAAAGCGTGAAAAGCTTAAGGCCAGGTCAGTATCTGCCAGCACAGGATGCAGTCTCCCAGCCAACTGGAGATGGCTGGAAGTGATAATTGCTGCTATGTGAGAGCTGAACGTGCTTGTGCATTCTTCACCTATTTTTGAGATGTGGTCTCAATCACAACTGTGTTCCTTAGCCATAAAATTTTCCAAATTGTCTCCTGTGCATAACGACATCTTGGGTTCAGCTTCACCTACCTGCTGTGTGTGTTTCGGCTCATCTTGTCTCAGCATTGGTAAATTCATCTTGGTATTGGCATGACTGTGTAAGTTGAAAAATAGAGATGCATGTTTTCTGTGCCTTGCCAGCACAGAGAACACTTACACTTGCTTGCATGTAAATACTAAAGAGCTGGAGGAGTGTCTTGGCTAATTTGATACCCCAGGGTAAAGATATAGGCTCAGACTTTGCTCTGGACTCAAGTTGCCTCTTGCAGGTGAGATTGTCAGTGCCCAGTGTAAGGAGTGATATATAAATGCAGTGAGACCTAGAAGGATCTTCTTTCTCTCTGTTTCCAGGAGAGGACCTTGAGCTTGTGGCAGCAGAGTGGTGGCAGGTCTGGTGTGAGTCCAGTTTGTGCTAGGCTGGCACCTTTCCATATCACACCTTGACTCTTTGTTCAGCCCAGAGAAGAGAGGCTGAGTGGTGGCCCTACAGCTCCTCATGGCAGCCCTATAGCTCTTCATGGCAGCCTGCAGATCCTCACAGGGAGCAGAGGCAGCGCTGAGCTCTGCTCTCTGGTGACAGAGACAGGGCCCATGGGAACCACAAGGAGCTGCATCAGACTTCCCCAAAGCCGGATTGTGCATCACATTGCTCTCCACCCCAGCAGAGTGTGTTCCATCCTGCCGGCAGTGGAGTCCTACCTCTCTTCCCAAATGTTCCCCATCCCCCTGGTGCACACAGAAGTCCTCCAGCTCACCCAGCAAAGGAAACGCTGTGCCTTTAACCACCCTCCCCACGACGGGTGCACACTTTTCTGCTTACTCGGAGCTGACAGGTTTAACATGTCGCTGGGTAAATCCGCCCGCGTGGTCACCGGAGAGAGGCACCTCTGGCAAAAGTTCAGAAGTCAGTGTTTTGGAAAGATTGGTTTGACCAGCTCTCAAGCGAGAGCAAATCCCAGACCAAGTGCAGTCAAATCTTCTACGACATTTAACCACTGTTGTGCTGTAGCGTGCTGATATCCTTTTAACCTGGAGAGGACTTTTTGTCGTGTGTAAACCTCAAAATTCTACTTATTGTTTCTTTTCTGCTCTGTTGGCAGGGGGGACCTGGGCTGGAAACAGTTTGTTTTGACTAAGTTCCAACTAATTGATTAACTTGCCTATGGTTCTGGCCCCAAACTACAGGATAGAACAGCAATTCTGAATGTTGCTTTGATACCCAGAGTTCTGTAAAATATGGCATTGCAGTAAGGACATACACTCCCTTATTGCCTCTTCAGAGTGTTTTATTAATCCAAGGCATTAAATTTACAGCATGTTGCTTTGAAAAATTGCCAATTCATCAACTTTTTCTCATCCTTTCATACTTACTTTCAAGAGAAACAGTCTCTTATAAAAAAGAAGAAAAAAAAAGAGCAAGCAAATAGTTAATAGTAAGTGGTGCCCAAATTGCATATTTCTTAAACTCGTGGCCTACTTTACTAATCAGTTGTCATAAGATGTCAGATGGGGACCCATCACTAAAGAATTGCAGAATGCAGCCAGTGAAGCAACTAATTAGTTGGACAGTGGCATGAAGGTGTGTGTCCCAGAAGAGCTGAAATGATCAGAGCAGGTGAAAAAAGTTTGGGTCGGAGCTGTATCTCCATAGTGTAAAGCCCAACCGTTGGCTGAATCGTGGTGATGCTGAGGGTGAGTGGGTCCTCCATGGGGACTTTGTGCTGCGTGGGACCGCAGTACTGCTGTTTTCAGAAAGAAGCACGAGTCAGCTGCATGCTTGAAGGAACATGACCTGAGATTTGCAGGGGCTGGAATAGCTGAGCAGCTTCTGGGTTTCATCTGGGAGGGCTGTAGCTGGCTGTCTTGCTCACGGGTGGTTTGTTACTCAGCCTTGGCTCCCTGGCCACAGCAAGAATGCTGTCTGTTCCCTGCAGGACCAGATGTACCTGAGCAGGTGGGTGATGTGGAGGGTCCAGCAGCTCCTGCTGTACTTGAGGGTAAAAGGAAGCAGTCAGCAACCCTTGAGACCTCTGCGACAAGCATGAAAGCCTCTGTTGGGAGCTACAAGATATCAAAACTTATCAACTTCTAAATTTGGTCCATATACTCTTTTAACGCAGTTTAAATTATGTATTATATGTGCTGTGTGACTTTCTTCCCTTCATACCAGCCCTATAGAGTGGCACCCGAGGGGTGCAGTGGCAAAACAAATCCTCCCAAGAGCAAGCCCCTCATCGTGCAGGACCTAAGAAAGCTCAGCCTGGGATGCCAGCTTCCCTTCTCATCAACATCACCCGTTTTCACAGCAGAGCTGAGTATCATCCTCTGCCTCCCCTCTTTGAGCACATGGAAAACTCCAAACCAAGTACTTGACTTGAAATCCTTAGTGCAATGACTCTGGTTGGAAAATCTCCTCTTGGGTGTTTTGATTTTCCAAATGTTGCACACAGCCGGAGCAGTTTCACAAGGTGATGAGGTGGCATTGTGCTGTATTCTGGATCATCGATTGCAGGACAGGTCCTAGCTGAGAAACTGAGCACTTGACGGAGGATGAAGTTCATCCCACGATGTGGCTGCATGGCACAGGCTGGCGGGTGGCCCCGGAGGACCTTGGTCAGGTAGACACACCACACAGCCTGGCAGGAATGCGCTCAGCAAGCCCACGTAAACGCTGTCTGAAGGTGTAAAAGTAAAAGGGCAGCGTTTCTTTTGATCCTGCTGAATTCAGGCAAGATACTTGATCAAGGGACAGATTCTTGGTTCCAAAAAAGCTGCTTCGACCTTTGAGCTGCCAAATTCCTTCCCCCATTACCTCCCATCCTTCTCTCCAGTATAGCACAGCCACTCTGAGTCATTGTTTATCTAATTTAATTAACATTTGCCAGTGCCTGCAACCTAAAACACTGTCTTAAAACATTTGCTTGAAAAGCCTCCTTGTCCCAGAGCTGTCATTTTTTAGCATGATGGATAATGGATAGAAATAATTATCCTGAACAAGGTTAGACAGCTAAAATGATTTGAGTTTCAAAGAATTAGTAAGCTTAGCTAAACATCTTATTTTTCAAGACACATTAATAATAAAAACACAGCGATGACCATAATGTAAAATCTGCCTTCTGCTAAAACTTGTGCTGTTTCTTGCACGTAGCTGTGCCCACAGTGCCTTCACTGAGGGTGGTTTATATCAGCACATCATCTGATGCATCGCAAATCCCTATATTGAAAGGATTTTGGTAGCACAGAGCTTCCAGGGCTGAGTGCTGGTGTCCAGCTCAGCCCATCCGAGTGGGAGGGCAATGCATATGTGGCTCTACGGAGCAGGTGAAGATCATATCCATCAGCCACAAGTGTCTCCTCTTCCAGTATTTCAGCAACCCAGGTGGGTTACAGAGATAACTGCCTGTCTGAGGATTCATTCCTACTGCACAGGGTGGCTACAGCCCCACATGGGCTGTCTGAACCCACTCAGTCCATGGCAAGCAGTCCTAAAGCTACATCCCTTGCAACAGCCCTGGAAAAAGCCAGAAGAAAGCAGAGACTTTGTGTGAATGGAGTGAGTTTCTTCAGGTTTGCAAAGGTTTAACCCAGGGCTGAATTGGGCTTGTTGCCTCTGCATTGTTTCCCCAGCCCATAATTTTGGGGAAAACTTAAGTTTTGAATTAATCATTGACCTTTAGCTTTGAAGAGAAACAGAAATTCTGCGTGAAATTGCCAAAAATTAGAGTAACAATTTCTAATTGCTTCATTTTGCTCCTAGAGACGCAGGTGCAGCTGAGCCTCCGAGGTGCTCTGCACAGCAAGGGAGTGGGCTGTTCTCCAGGGAGCACTGATCCAAGGCAATAAGGCAAAGTGAGCACAGAGAACACAGGCACTTGGTGGAGGACTGACAAGTGGCACACGGTGGGACACAGGAGGCACTCGCTCCGTGCCCTGTGCAGTGCATCATGACACCTTGCAAATAACAAACCTCCTCCATACAATGGGATACCCACACCTGGTGCTGTTCCATGGAGCACTGGGCCACATCCTGATGTCCATAGGCTGCAGTGAGTGGTGCTGGTGGAAGAGCAGAGCCAGCTGTTCTCTGCCCATGAGCACAGTTGGGAGTAGAGCAGTCCAAATTCACCGAAATGGTGAATATTTCCACCTCATTCTTTTTCTTTTTTTTTTTTTTTTTTAATCTCATTTGCCCAGTTTTGCATTTTGGGGGCCTTCAGGCAAATTCAGTAAAAATCTTCATCAGAAATAGTATTCCATTTCACTGCTGAAAGTGGGTGAAAATTTCCTCTGTAAGGATGGAGAATTTGCAGACTCACTTAGTAAAGCCCAAAAGTTTCACTTCAATCCTCACTTTTTATGTTTCTAAATTTGTTTTTTAAAGATCTCTGCATCGGTGTCGAACGATTTAAAATTCCTCTGGCAAAGTACAGTTTTATGGCTCCGGAGCTAGCATAAAGCTGAATAGGTGGCTGTATTTCATGCAAGGAGCTGTGGGAGAGTGCAGGTTGCAAATGGCAGTAGAGCCCAGAAATTGAACTCTAGCCTTTCTATTCAGCGCTCTTTTTATTATTAAGTCACAGAATAAGTAAAATGTTACGGGGACACTTTAAATCTGCACTTGTTTGCACAGCATCCAATGAATATGTGATGGGGAAAGAAGATGAATTATGTGGGGATGCTGGAAGTAAGGGAAAGATTGGGCGTTGAAGGATCAGGTATGGGAAATTACGGCATAGAGCAAAATCCATAATTCTGGCCTGAAATAGAAAACAGCTTTGGTGTGCTCTTTGGTTGTGGGGCACCTTTGGGGCAGGTGCCCTCTGTCTAGTGGCTCAGGGGGTGGGAGGAGGCAGCAATAGCCAGGAGCTGCCTCCAATGCAGTTAAAACTATGTTATTTTAAATCTGAAGATCCCTCTGTGTTCTGGCATATACTTTTTTTTTTTCTTTTTTTTTTTCCCCCAGACTTGAAATAAAGTGGTCTAGGATTGAATTGCACAAAACTTTGTCTTGTGCCCGTGAAAATGTTGGGACAGGTGGCAAAGACAGGTGAGAGTGTGGAGCTATCATTTGTTCAGGCGTGGAGGTAGGACCTGAAACACGCTGGGGTGAAAGATGCCTGCAGGCTACCGTTAACACCTCCTAATGATAAGAAGACCAAATGTCTGGCTGATGCATCTAAATTAGACTAATGAGGCTTTGTTTTGAAAGGCCATGAAGTCTTAGCTAGCTAAGGTTCACTTGCAGGACTGCAGCTTTGTGCATGTGGCTTCTGGTACAGCAATAATCTTGCTGTGTTTCATTATGGCTCTTTGAGCTGCCATTTTAAAAACCCGTATATATCCTGAACACAGCTCTGAGGTCAGATCTGTACATCCTGTTCTCCTACACACAGGTTGGGCTGTAGGAAGGCTCCTCCCCATGAAAAGCATATCCCTGAGGAGCTCACTTTTCCAGCTCCAATACCCACCTGCTGCTTTGTCCTGGCCTCATGATTGTCCTTTGATTGCCCAGGTGGGAGGAGGTGTGCGTCCATATGCCAAAAGTGCTGAAAAGGAGTGGAAAGGTCTGACCCCACCTGCTGTACTTTTGAGCCTTATTTTCAATGTATTTCACACAAATTCATTATAACTATTTTTTGCCCTGCTAGCTTGAGAAAATAACACCAAGTTACATATGATTGCCTGACAACATTTTTACATGCAATAGCTGAAATAATGCTGTACTTTAAGGAGTTATTGCCTGTGCTTTTCCTTGCCCCAAATGAGGAGCAAGTGACCAACGAGATGCCAATTTCTGGTGTTGTAAAAACCCAATTTTTGTTTTTTGTAGGTCAGAGACCGATGGGTCTGAAATGTTACGTAGACGGAAGAAATCAGCAGTGCAGAGTCCCAAGAGAAAGAGATGTTCCCCACAGAGGCAGCTGTTTCTCTGCCATGGAAGTGAGTTGGGTGATGTGGGATTTGGATGGGGCACCCAACCTGCCAACAGCCATCTGGGCAGTGGCTTAAGATATGGCGATGAAAAGATGACATGGAGAGGCACTAAGGCTTGAGCCTACAGTGTAAAGGGAAACATGCCATGGATGAAATCCTGCTGCTTAAGAAGCATTAGCAGACACTCAGTTATCATCAGGGGACTTTAGCTTTTGTGGCATCCAAGATAGCTGCAGCTGTGCATTCAGATGGTGGCTGGAGAGGAGCAATAAGGAAACCACATCCAAGGGGCAGAGGAAGCCCCAGGGACACCAGAGGTGCCCATCCTCAACCTGTCCTGCTGAGCAAGAGTGAACCAGCTCTACCCTTTGGCCAAAATCAAAAATAGGTAGAAATAAGTCACAGTGCTTTGTGGATATCTGTTCCTTGGGTTCTCCTTTAAGTAGTATGGTTGAGTTTTGATGCAATTTGTTTCTCGTGCTTGTGGACATGTAATGTTAGGCAGAGCTTTCATTACTGGGGAGCCACAAATGAAAGATGAATAACACAGTTAGGTGCCAATGTTAGCATTGGCCCTGGATAACGATCATGTTGGTAACCTGCATTAATTGCTCATGGCAAAAACAATGGGTTGGTTTTCCCTAGTTATTGTAATTACGGAGTGAGTCCAGTGGAAACAGTAGTAAAGTATAATTCACGTATGAGTAAGTATAATTATGTTGTTACTTGTTTTATAGTTAACAGGCGATTGTTGGATGTATACATATGCAGTTTATATGTCACCACTGTGTGCTAGGTGGCTGGGAGAAGCCTGGCTTTGGAGTATGAGTAGCTGCATCTTCCCCGGTGATGGAGGCGTGACAGCCTCTGCTCATCCTTCTGGTTGGAGGGTTGTCTCCTGACATTTGGTCCTTGATGCTGTGGATAATTTTTGGAATGCATCCTCCCTTCTGTTGGCTTCTGCTTCTTCCTACTCCATGTTGAGGTGGCTGAAATATTTCTGGTTGTCCAGTGGAGTTTTTTAGCCAAACACCATGGCAGAAAGTACTCATAATGCTGGTGAGGATGGATGTGAGCACTGAAAGTTGCTGCTAATACAATGGGGTTTTTAAAGACTAAATGTAGAATCTGTTTTAATCACATGCTGAATCTTCTAAATCATTCTGAAAGTAATGCCTCCTATTTATTTCCATGGAAACTATGACAGATACAAAGAGCACAATAACACTATTTAGTAGAGCAAACTCTCAGCTACGAAACTCTGCTTTTCAACAGAGTCACCATCATTAGCTGTGTATTTTCACCAGAGATGAACAAGAGCCTGCATGCCATGTTCATAAAAGTCTGCATGGAAAATGGCTTGCTGTGGAGAGCAGATTGTGTTGGTTTTTTTTTTTTTTTGTTTTTTTGTTTGTTTTTGTTTAATTGTTTGGTTTTTAGATTTTTTTTTAATTGAAAGAAAAGGAAACTACTGTACAAACTCAAATTTTCCAAGGGAAAATTTCAGGTTGGCTACTGGAAGATTTGATGGGGGCAATCAAAACACAGCTGTTCTGGGTTGCTTAAGGGTCACACCAACGTGCTGAACTCCATTTGCTCACATCGATCAAGCCTCAGGTGAAAGCCCTGATCTGAGAATATACCATGATGTCCCGCTATATGTCTCATCAATCACACGACAGTTGTGACTTCATTTTTCCTATGCAAAAAAAAAAGAGCAGCATTTCTGCATTTAGCTGAAAACAAGTGCCAGTTAGTGTTCATTAAATCTATCAAATCAAATCATTGAATAAGAATGAAAGAGTGAAAAGTGTTCTTTAATAATTTGGGTGAGATGGCTGGGATTGTGATTTGCCCCTACCCAAGGAGGACGAGTTCTTTCTCCAAGCACATCCTTTTTTTGCATCTGGATCCAGGTCTTGGCTGTGAGCTGGGCAGGAGGCAGTTCTCATAGACTCACAGCAAGGCTACTTTGAGGCTATCAGAGTTTTGGCTGTCAAAGCTTAATGGGGAGTCAGACTAGATGACATTTAAAGGTCCCTTCCAACACAAAGGATTCTATGATTCTAATGTGACCTTGCCCCTGTGCAAATCCAGAGCATCACCGGTCCCCAAAGAACTGCTCCACTGCTTTATCAGGGTGGGTGTGATAGGACTTGCCATTGTGCCTGCTGTGTTTTCAGTGATTTTCAAGGGGCAGTTGACTTCTCCTAAATTTAAAATGTATTTCTATGGAAACTGTGAGGCTAGAAGAAAGATCTGAAAAAGTTTAGTACGGTGTTTAAGAGCAGCCAAGAGAATGGCAATAGAATGACATGCAATGACATGTGGGATGCTTAAGTATCTCAAATGGCGGAGATATAGGTGGAGGTGAAGAGAAGCCAGGCACTGGCACAGGGAGGTGGTGGACTCACTGTTCCTGGAGGTGTTCACAAACTGTGAGGATGTGGCATTGAGGGAAACAGCCAGTGGGAATTTTGGGTTGGGTTGGTGGTTGGACCTGGTCACTTTAGCAGTCCTTTCCAACCATAATGATTCTGTGAAGGTGAAGGCAGGAGAAATGGAGGATACAGCCAGCCTGCCTGCATGCCCCTGCTCCCCTCACGTGACCATGGGCAGATTCTGGTGCTGGAAAGCAGTTTGGGCAAACTGGAACCAGGGAGTCAAAATGGAATGAGATGGTCTCAGCTGAGTACATTTGCCTTCCACACAGAATCTGTATTCATTCTAGGCTGTTGTAGTGGGTGCTTTGCTTGCCCTTCAGTGCAGGTCAGATTGTCTGGGGAAATATTCTAGATGCAAAAAAGCATTTCTGTCCATTGGTAATTACAGCAAATCTCTCTAGTTCCTTTCAATATCCAGCATTGCCCACTGCAGAGAGTGTTCAGTGTTTCTTCCAGCAGGTCCCTCAGAGTAGAGGGCTTTCTTGCACAGCAGAACCTCTCCCTGGAGGGAAATACCAGCACACGGAGGAGCAAATCCTGCACAGCTCCCTTGGTGCAAAGTGTCCTTGTCTGGGCGCAGAGGTCGGCAGTGGTGCAGCAGTGCCTGCACGGAGGCTATTTCCGACTCCCATAAAAATCTTTATGTCTCTGTGATCAGGATTCAGTAATGCAAATTTGCTGTGTCAAAAGAAGATGCCTCTGTAAATGAATTAGTACGAGAAGAACTTCTTATTTAAGAAGTGCTGACTCTGCACTCTCCCCTGTGCCCTCGCTTTTAAAATTGAAATCTGGGTTTGCTGCTTGCTATAATCTATATTTAGATACTTGTAAATGAAGTTTTGCAGTCACATGGCTGCATTCTTTTATGGCTTCACGAAGCTGCTTTTTTCACATAACAGAGATTTATACTTTTGCGTTTACATATTGCAGGTGTTTCCATAAAAGCTTGGGACAGCCACATCAAGGAAGATGGCCTGAAAGAAAACTGTGCAAATTATACTGAGCACACCTAAAATCACTGTCCTGGGGCAAAACACTGAGCTCACTGCAGAAACGGGGGAGCTGCTGACAGGTGAGATTAATGGATGTAGAGTTTTTGGGAGCACCTCCTCCAAGCAAAGCATGGAGTCATGCGAGGGGACAGCATCCCTTTTGGGGTGTATCTGTCTTGTGTGGTGCACCCACCGAGCTGCAAGTCCCCAGCAGAATATTTCAGTCTGCCAGAGAGTGCTGCAGTGCTGAGCTCATGCTATGTAAATGATTGTCTGATGAATTATGTGCTGTACACACTACACACAAATCCTGTCCCGACCAGCCCTGGAAGAAGAGATCACATTCTTGCTGGTGTGTCCTCTGCTCCAGGAAACTTGCCAGGAGGTCACGCCATAATTCATGCTCTGCTGATGCTTTGTAAAAGTTGCAGCCTGTGCTGTGGCTGCTGTGCTGCTGACCCCAGCATCGGTGTCCCCTTCTGATCCTGGTGGCTGACTGCATCCCCCTACATAGCCATGGGGAGCCCGGTGTGTACACTGCCCCTCCAGCTGGAACAGCAGCACAGACACCCATCAGCTCAGGAGCAGATCAGGGCTCTCTGCTTTGAGGCTTCCCTAAGCTGGCTCAGCCCCTGCTTTGCCTTCCTGCCCCCCCATGGCTTGCAGCTCAATAAAGAAAGCAAGGTGATAATTCATAGGGTTTCTCCTTAACTAAAGGATCCATCCAACCAATCTGAAGAACCTGTTTCCAATAAGCAGTAACGACCTAAAGCTTATCAGCACTTAAATTAAGCTGCTTCAGAACTTGCCATAAAGCAGTACTGTTGCATCTTCCAGGAGATAGGGCCGGAGATCTAGGAGGTTTCCTATAGTGAAAAGGTAGGCTAATGGTATAGGAGGACAGAGGAATTTCAAAATAAATTAAAATAGGCCAAGATGGTGTGGTAGACTTGGGGCAGAATGGTGAAAAAGAGTTTGGTAATGAGGGTTTCCTTCCACCTCTGTACAGGAGGTTCCCAAACAAATCCTGCCCTTGGGAAAGGCCAAGGTAAGATGCGGAGTGGGGCAGGAGGGGTACAAGCTGCTTGCCTGGTAGTGTTGCTCTGGTTTTTGGAGGTTTCTGCTGCCTTGGAGGTTCATTTGGGGGACTGAAATCTCCAGTCTGTGTGACCCAAGTGTGGGTCAAGAGTGACACCCTGTGGACAAGTTCCTCTTTTCCTCATCTCCTCCAAGATTTCTCTCCTGCTGCTGCACTTTATTTATTCACCTCCCTTATGGTTTTCTTGCCCCCCACCTTTCCCCTCCTCCCCTGCTTGCACACCTTTGTTTGTGCCCTGCTCACGCAGGCGTTGTTCCTGCTGTAAGCTCAGCCAGCCCCAGGCAGTGCAGAGTGATCAATGTTTCTCATCCCTAAAAAGTGAGGAGATGAGGGGGTAAAAGCCCCAGTCCCCACTTTGTTTCATTTATATATATTTTTATTTATTTATTTTTCCCTGTACTGTACTTGGTTTCATTTGTACACCTCTGAGCCCAGCTGGCCCTCCTGGCCCCCATCGGTGCCTCTGCTTTCCTGCAGTGTTTCAGCTAACCCTGGTTCCTCTGCTGTGCAGCTCATCAGCTGGAGCGTGGTGTGCTCCTGGGGCTCGTAAATTGAGCTGCTGCTCTCAACATTTGGCAAGCATGAGCCCAGACTGTCTGTTGCATTGGGAGAGAATCTGCGTGGGCTTCCCTACAGTCACCCTCATGCCCTGGGTGAAGATTCCTGTCAGAACACAAGAATTTGTCAAAGAAAAAAAAAAAAAAAAAAAAGGAGTATTACAGAAACTGCTTCTCCTCTGGTCACCATAAAGGACCCTTCCCAATCTCAGGCTTGCTGTGGTTGGACCACACTGTCCCCAGGGAGCAAAACCTTGTATCCCAGAACAGACTGATTGACACCAGCTGACAACCTGGCCATGCTGCTTCCAAAAAAAAAAAAAAAAAAAAAAAAAAAAAAAAAAAAAAAAGAAACCCTAACAAAGGCACCGTTCTATTTTAAGCTGCAAATAATTCAGTTTTATATTGGTGAGAAATTCCTCATCACTCATTTAATTACGTGGGTCTAAAAGAAACCATACTGTTCTGACATGCCTGTGTGCTGGGAGTGGGAAAGAGGGGGGTGTCAGAGCCCTTCCAGAAGTTTTTGTCCTTTCTTACCATGGTGGTTGGCCCTGCCAAATCTGCACAGACCTATATATATCCAAAAGCTAAGGCTGGATGGAGATTCCTTAATACTCGCAAAAGAAGCAAATATAAAGGCAGTATTTTTCTGTTCTGGTGACATTTATATGTCATTAACTCTGCTTTAACTGTTGTAGTTTAAAGCTTTCAGAAAACATAGCCTCAGTAGCACCAACTACCACCTGTTTTTGCTGACAGGAGATGCAGGGTTTGCCTGGACAGCCCGTGTAGTTTCTCTGCCTTTTCCATAGTATTCAAAAACTTGGAGAGGAAGAGATCCCATAGAGCAAAAAATCATCATTGCTGTTCTTTTGCCATTTTTTGGCAACCTCAGCATCATAGAATCCTTAGAGTTGGAAGGGACCTCTGGAGGCCACCTAGTCCAACACCCCTGCAAAAGCCTGCACCCTTGCTGGATTAAGAGCTGTATAGCTCAAGTCTCTTAGTCCAGTCACTGGGACTTTGTAGAACAATATTAGGTCAAAATTAACTGCGTTTTGGGGATGAGGTTTTTTTTTTCCAACCATTCTCATGTCCCACCATGTGTTGCGTCCCATGCTTTGAGATTAGGAGGCTGCACCCTAGCAGGCATTGGAAACAGAAGGCACAGAAGGAAAAAAAAAAAAGCTGAAAAGCTTCAAAACAGATTTCCATTGTCCCTGGCACTTACTAGGCAATAGTGGCCAGGTGGTTGTATTGAGTTCAAATAAGCAAACAGTAATATGAAGGTTATGGCAATGAAAACTGGAGGTGAGAGACCTCAGTGTGAGCATGAGAAAGCTGTGCATCATCTCCAAGAGTGACAAATCCAAAATTCCTTTTCTTTCAGGATCAAAGATTGTGTCGTGGTGGGAAGCATTTCAAATGGTTCCTGACTCAGACTCTGCTCTGCTTGCAGAAGGGTGCCTTCATGTCTCCACTTGGTTTTACGTGGTGGGAGGATGCAGCTGTGTGCTATGGAGCAGGTGACATAGTTACCCCAGAGATGGCTGCAATTTGCAGGAAATCTATTGCTTGTAATCTTCATAATTGCGTCGGATGTTCATGCTAAAGATGTGCAGCCCTGGGTTAGCCTCACGACGAGGGCCTCAGGGGGAGCTTCGCAGTCATGCAGGAGCTCAGATATGACAGCTATTGGCAGAGCTAGAAAGAGAGTCAGACCGTAATGGTCCGTTTTGGAATTTAAATTTGGTGGATTTGAGGTAAATAACATAACTGAGCTGCCTGGTTTTCAAAGGATGGTTTACTTCTTTGGAAAGTAATATGTTTTTGGAAAGCATACAGGCATCTTTCAGGATGAAGGCCTCTGTGCAACAATCAAGTTTTTACCTTTTAATTAACAAAGCTTTATAAAGAATTTCAATTCAGAATTACTAAACAAAGAAACTATACAAGCCCCAGATGATATCTAAACAGTTTCCAAAAGACATTAAAAAAGAGAAAAATACCAGGCCACATGTTTTTTCTTACGTCTCTTGAGTCCATTTATTCCAGACATCTGACATGCAATTCAAATTTCCAATAGTTTTAGGTAACCATGTCCAATTTAGAAACCGCAGCCTTCAGCTAAGCCTACCTACCTACAAATCAGTCTAGAAAAGCAGAGCACTTGCTGATACTATGCATTTTCAGATTTGCAGAGCTTTGTTACGTGTGTGCCATATATACTTGAGTTTTCTGGCTCTATGCAATCCATTTAGATATATTTCATAGACCTGTAGTCAGTGGTCACAGTCAGATAAATTATAGTTCCTAATGGAGGGCTTGTTTGTGCTCTCAAAGAGTAAAACCGCTATAAAATTGATCTCCTCTTTTGAGATGCCTTTGACAGGGGTTGTCGTATGGCAGTTCAGATGAGATGGAAGCAAAGGGCTCCCTGTGGATGGAGGACTAATGAACTTTATTTCTGGCTTGGAGACTAGGGTTGAATTCTTAACTTCCCTGTGCCTGAGCTTTCTTATCTCAAAAGTGGAGACTAATCAGTGTCTTCATGACAGACAAATGCAAACTTCAGAGGAAATCCAAAGTTTGGGTGTGAGTTAATAATGTCCTGCCATGTGGCCTTCCCTAATTCCCTGCAGCAAACAGCTGGGTGGTGTTTTCAGGGCAGCTGAGATGAGGCAGGGAAGGCATGGGGCACCACAGCTGCATTAGGCACTGGTTTCCACTTCACTTTTTTCACTTTGCTCCATAAAGCCTCGGTCATCCAGCCCCAGCAACCTGATCGATGTCACCTGGAGAGGTTCCTGCAGAGGTTGTCGTCAAACATCTACTTTTTCAGGGCCCTGAGGAAATACTATGAGGCCAGGTGTTACTTCCCAGAGAGTGTGGCTGAACAAAAATTATGGAGCAGTTTCTCTGCTGCTAAACCCCAAACTCAGCAGAGACTTTGTCAGCCTTGAGCAGTGAATCCTATTCGGCTGGGAAGTGGCCATCACTTCATCCTGTAATCTTTCGTTCCTCTCATCTATTTTTATCTTTCCAGTTCTCTTTCCAGTGGGAGCGCTCATAGGCAGTCACAAACTCTGCTACTGGAGGGAAAATAGGATTTGAAACAAATTTGTCGCTGTTAATTTCTTTCAAATTGTTTCATGAGTCAGAGGATGCAGCTCTCAGTGGTGAAACATCTGTTCATCTGCAGCATAAAGGCAGCCTCTGACACGGTGACTGGGAAGAGGCCAAGAGTGGAGGAGTTGAGCTCTGGTAGGGATCAGGGACTAGGAGGGCAAAGGAGAGAGCTGGAAAAGTCACCTGCCTGAGCATTCTGATACCCCCTGATGGTATTGTCTGGGCACTCCCTCCAGTCTTCTGCTTGTGAAGGTGACATGGGCAGAGGCAATAACTTTTCTTAAAAATAATCATAAAATCATAGAATGGCCTGGGTTGAAAAGGACCACAATGCTCATCAGTTCCAACCCCCTGCTATGTGCAGGGTCACCAACCAGCAGACCAGGCTGCCCAGAGCCACATCCAGCCTGGCCTTGAATGCCTCCAGGGATGGGGCATCCACAGCCTCCTTGGACAACTTGTCCCAGTGCTTCACCACCCTCTGAGTGAAAAAATTCCTCCCAATATCCAACCTAAACCTCCCCTGTCTCAGTTTAAAACCATTCCCCCTTGTTGCATAAGATAAAATGAAGAAAGCTGAGGACAGAGGAAAGAAAGGCTTGTCATGTCTGTTTTCAGGAAGGCCATTGACCATTCAACTAGCCAAGGGATGTGGAAAGAAGGGTGATTTTGGTGACCTTGGAAACCAGCAGTGCCAATTGCCACTCTTTGACTCCACTGACACCCAGACTCATTGGCTGGGTGGGAGTTGTGCTGATATTCATCAGCAGGCCCTTAAAGGCATGGTCTGCAGAATTAAATGTGTTCTGAGCAGGCAACAAGTGGCCAGATTATGGCTGGAGAGCAGGAACACAGCGACACGCTTTCTTCATCCTCTTTTGCTGTATATCCAAGGGCTGAGAAGTAGAGAGAGAAATGCTGAGTCTGCTAAAAACTGTTCAGATACTTGTGGGTGCTTGGAGAAGTTGGCTTACAATTACGAGGCCATTCTCTCTGCTGGCAAATTAACAACTTAGGAAAAATTACAACAGGGGAGAAAAAGAAAATGAAAAAAAAAGACATGAAAATTCTGCTAATGAAAGAGAACAATGAAAATCAAAGCTAAAGATGGAAGAAACTGAGTGGGCCCCATCCAATTCATTCCCTGCTAGGCTGGATTTCTGCCTATAGTAATTTATGCCATAGCCTTAGAAGTGAAAACAGATTTCATTTACTACTGAACACTACTACTCTGTGCAGACAGAGTTCATGGCCTTGCAGCATTTCTGAGGAGGTACTGTAGGATTATTGCTCCCACTTTGCAGATGGGCGAGGTAATGCTGCTCGAATTCTTTAATTTAGGCTCTAGTGATGGGAAATCTGAATGAAGACTGGGGTTCCTGAGGGCTGTCCCCTTGTCTCCTGCTGTCATGTTGCCTGACCACCTTGGGAAGTATGAAGATTGCAGAGGTACAGTTAAAATTGGCGTTCGTCTGCACGAGGCACTGCTTGAAGGTCATTCTCTCTGCAGGGGTTTGTCATTCAGTGGTCTGATGGGATAGTCAGGTGGAAGATACTCTTCTGATAGATAGAAATCAATATTCAGATTTAACTACACCATAAGACAGAAGAATACTTGAAGTTCTGGCTTGCTTTTCCTTTCCACTAGTCTCACGACATCAAAGTAGAGCCCAAAGAACGGCTTCTTCTACCCTATAGGACTGGGATGGTGTTGGTGGGCCTCTGCTTGCACACAGCCCCACCTCTGCCACAGTCACAAACTTTCCCCAGGGAGCTGAGCCTTGAGAAACACACACATTCTGTTGCACAAATGGCAAAAAGCAGGTAAAATTAGCATTTGGAGGAAAGTTCTTGTGGAAAAAAACTATATGTTCCCTGAGAGCCAAATGAAAAAAAAAAAAAAAGCTCTCAAACCCAAGCTTGCAGAGTCTGCTGTAATTTATGATATACCATATGAATCTAACTATAGAACTTCATTTAAAAATTTTATAAAGACTGTAAATCTACAGTGAAATGTTCTAGGGACAATTTGCTGGCAGTAACATGCACTCTACAGACTGACCTATGGGAGAAACTGTTTGTCAAGGGCTTGATCCAAAGCCCGCTGAAGACAATGGAAGTACTCTCATTGACGTCAGTGGCCTTTAGATCAAAAAGCCCCAAAAGCCCAACATAGAAAAATGAGTAGTGAGGAGAAGCAAACCACTGTAATCAATAGACACTGCTGTACGAGGGTCTTTAACAATAGCTTAATGGGCTACAATGAGCTTCTTTGGACACTTTTATTTTGCGTTGTATATAGCTTATAATCTTTATCCTGAAACTTCTAATGGAATTTATCTCACTGGAGAATTTAGGAGAACATCTGCTGCAAATGATGGGTAAAGACATAAGCTGTTGTGGGTGGGGTGAGCCTCAGGAGGTTCGCAGTTTGGGTTTGGCTTCTGCTTCGGATTCTTATCTGAACTATACAGATCTCCTGTGGCTGCAAAAATTGGACTGGAAATCACAAGAGTATGAGACTTCTTGTGAGATTTCCAGCACTTTTCTTATGGTTTTGACTGAACACCAGATGTGGAAAAAATATTTAACAAAACTGGATACAGTTTTATTCGTGTCTGGTTCTAGAAAGAGATGAAGGTTCAGGAATCTAATTTTATCCTTTCCAGTTTCACTCATTGGTTAGATTAAATTGTAGGTTTTTTTAAAAAAAAAAATTGCAATTTAGACCCAAAATTTAGCTATTGCAACCAGTCCCTGAAGAATCGTTCAAGTAGATGAAACTCTAAACATTACATTGATCATGAACAGAATTAAAACCGTATGCCTTTGGCAAGTGGAGTGCAAAGAATGATCAGGGTGAATGGTGACCGTTAGGAAACATCCACTAAGATTCTTTCTCTTTAAGAATTATTTGTATTTGATTTCCATACAAATGCATTTATATTTTTGACCCTTTCCTGCCCACTCCCACTAAACATCCACACTCGTAGGCTTTGCCTAACACTGATATTTTAAAGATTTTTTGTGCAGTTGAGCTTATCATGTGCAAATTTAAAATTTTACACCTGACCACAGAGTTTACTTTTCATCAAAGAGACTTTGCAGCCTACTTTCACAAGCCTACAGTACTTTTTGGGTGTAACACAAGTGCTAGATCTCACTAAGCAAAGGCAAGTTCTTCTAAACCATAGGCTTTATGTGTTTTTGTGGACAACTCACTAGCAATGTAGTTTACTCTGATTGTACCACCTGTTACACTTGCTTTTAAACTGTTGGTCTCTCATCAGAGGTGATTTTTTTATTTTTATTTTTTCCCAAGCTAAATAGTGAAGGTGGGATTGGGGAACTCTGAAGTCACAGGAAGATTTCAGGCCACGCATAGGCTTTTCTGGGTGATGGAAAGTGGCCTGAAGAGAAATGAACATCATATCTCAAAGGACTCTCACTGTGCTTGAATCACAGATGTTGGAAGCAAAGCTGAACAGCAAAACCAAGCAGATCAAACCAGAAAACAAATTGTTTAGAAGTGACAAGGCTGGTGATGACCCAATTCATTAGAGTACTTTATCAGTCATGATTGCATGTGAAATCTTAAGTTTAAGTGGAGACATGGGAGTAAGTTTGTGCCTTGGGGTGCATGAAGGCCACGCTGAATGAAAACTAAGTTGTCATTTCTTTCAAGCTCCTAATTTGTTGTGTATTCTCTCATATAAATCAAACATGACTGATGAAAAGGCCAGATATTATCCCATCCAAGAATCCATGGAGCAGTGAAATGTAACTCCAGTGCCTGAGGAGATTGCCTCGTGTTCACCATGGCTCGCCATTGTGCTGAAATTATGGCAATGCTGGGATGTGTTCTTTACAGATCTAAAGCCAAGCCTCCTGTGAGTCTCTCCCATCTTTTAGCAGCAAATAAAATAATTATTGTAAGAAACAGCTTCGAAATGTGGACACCAATGCTGAAAAAGGATGGAGGAGAACTCCTCCTCTTTCTGTCCCCCCCACTGTTGGTGTTTGTTTTTAATCCTATTAGTTTGGACGGAGAGAGGGGCTCTGGTGAGCTTGTAGAGATGTTATAGCTGTCCTTCCAGTGCAGTTTGGATGGAGCAGTTTGTGGAGAGGGATGTGCCAAGGCACTCTCAGTGCCTCTGCTCCTGTCAGAGATAGGGCCTGGCCTCAGTGGGGCTGGAGCAGGCCTGGAGCTGGGTGCTGCATCTTCCTCGGGAGCTGCTTCTTCCTAGAGACCTAGGAAATGTCCACTGGGATCAACCCTCCCAGAAAAATACTGGTTTTAGCAGCACAACTTGGGAGAGGCTGAAGAGAGGGGTGAGGAGGGAGGCAAGGGCTCTCCCACTGCTCTTGGCCTGCTCCTCTCGTCGGGCTGCACCTCCAGCCCATGTGGAAGCAGTTATGTCCAAATAACACATCCCGCGGGACTATTTCTAGTTATTTCACAGAAGCCTTATGAAAAAAAATAGAGACTTTATTAACCTGAGATTCGGGGACTTGAAGTCATGATAGAGGCTGTAAACTCTCAGCCTACGGTTGGGTTTTACAAGGATGATTTGGGGGCTGGAGGAGGAAATCTTATGGAGAGAGACTTAAGGAGCTCCACTCGGTTATGTGTAGCAAAAAGCAGATCACGCAGCGATCTGGCTGTGCAGTAAATGCCTTTGCAGGAAAAAATACGGCATACAAAGGGCCTTTATAGCCTAGTGGAGGAAAACATAACAAGATGCAGTGAGTGGAAATTTAAGACAGGCAAAATGCAGAGATTGGAGAGAGAAAGGGGGCTGAGTGCTGGGACAGAGTGTTGAAGGGGGCAGGGAGTTTGTCATCCTCGTACTGAAGAACTGGAGGCCAGCCCAGATGACTCTGGTGAAACGTACACTGGTTGGCTCAATTAGTGAGTGTATGTGTGAAGTTATTTTCTTGTGGGTTTATATTGAGCATTAGACGAAATGATCTGAATTGTCCCTTTCAGCATTAAAAACAGGCAGCAATGCCACATAAGGAGCTAGATTCCCAAGTCCTACCAAAATGCACTTTCTAGAGTCTCCAGACCCCTTTGGAAATGCCGTAAGTTGAAGAAGTGGTTTATTGCGAGCTCTGGGCTCGTGTAGGACAGACAGAATGATGCATGCCACCACAGGCTGCTAGCACAAACCAGTTTTCTTTCTTGCTCCCCCCAGCATGCTTTTCTTTTTTATATTTATTTTTTTGAAACTAAAAATATATCCTCAGAGGCATTAGTCACTCTGCCCACATATTAATAAATTGCATAATGATGCCACCAAGCATCCAAAAACCTTTCAAACCGTTATATATTATTTCTTCCAATAATATTCTAAAAGGCCAGTGAAGCTTAATGGAGCCACATGGTATTGTATTTAATCCAAAAATCTGGAACTGTCTAAAATCTCATATATAAATTAAGATAATATACAATATGTTTTTTCATTTAATTTGGTTCTCCCCATTTGATGAGAAGGCTATAACTGAAACTCTGTAGGGCTGCGTCTTTTGCAAGAGATTTTCATCTCCCAGATCTTAGATTTGTAGATGCTGTTCTCACTTCTAATTGCTCAAGGCCGTTCTCCACAATAACTCAGTCAGTCCTTTGCCAGCCAAAGGAAAGTTTAATAGAACACAGTTTATCTGAGCAAAGTTTAAAAACTGTGCAAGTTACAAGAGGTTTCCTGGGATTTTTTCCTTCTGGCCTCCCCCAAAGGCTCCTTCTGCCTTGCTGCTGGGTATCTCCCTGTCCTACAGAGGGCACGGTAAGCTGTGCACAGCATTTAACCCTGCTCAGCAGGTATCTCCTTGACTCTCCATGGACTCAGCTGGGTATTTGGTATCTGCACACAGGAATGTCTTGGAGATCAAGAGTTAAAATAACTAGCAGCTATAGAATGAAGAACAGTGAAGAAATCCAAATCCAGATGCAGATGTTTTGCAGGTTGGAAAAACATAAGATTTAGATTTGGGTTTTGAGCGTGAGGTTTACTTTCACAAAAGGCATCTCTGAACAGATCCACCTCTGCTGTTCATTGTCTGCAGGAGGTGGCAGAGGGGTTTCCTGTAGTCTGGCAGATGATGGGAGATGTCACAGACTATGAATTGCAAAAGAGTCAATAAATGAAATCTCTTCCTCCTCCTGTCTTTTCACTTCAAGAAACTTCAGCTTTAAGAAGCTACGTCTAGGGTGGAATAAGGCTGTGCAACAGGAGCTGTGTACATCAGGAATTCATGTCTCTTCTTTGTCAGCCTTTCTTATTAGTAATCCCATAGACCCTGAAAATGCACATCCATTCACCAGTCTGAGAGCCAAAGGGGGAGAGAGAAAAGGATATATATTCTTGGGTACGTTCTGCTCTGCGTTTTGACATCCTGCAGAAGAAGAAAGCCAGGTGTGGAAACAAACTGAATAAGATGATTTCTTGCAGGGTCAGTGGAGTAATAGCAGAGGAGGTGCCGAAATCTGGGGCATACCTTTCATTTGAGAGAATGTGTATGAGAATTAAACACGTTCTGGAAAATAACAGCTCTATGCACTATGAGTGAACAGCTTATGAGCCCAGGTTTTGTTGATCACTTGAATAAAATCTCTTTCAGGCTTAAATATTTCTTCTGGTAATTTCTGTGCTTTGCTTTATTTTTTTTTTTCCGACTGGCTTTGAATTCTCCTTGACTTCATCAGGACTACACCTGACCCTGGATAACAATATTCTCAAGGCTGTAATCTGCTTTTGACAAACTTTCAGTAGGTCAAAGGTCCCTTGCTCTTCCACAGAACTGATTTGGTTTTGGAAAGCTGTGCAATAGATGCTTGCTGTATTTACACTTTTCCTTGCTGTATTTACACTTTTCCTTGCTGTATTTACACTTTTCCTTGTTTTATTCCACTCCCTTTGTGATGTCTCACTCACCAGAAAGGCAATCTAAAGCTTTTTCATCTTTCCACACAGCACAGACAAAACTGCATTGCTTGAACTGGTTTGTGTGATCTCCAGTGCCTGAAGCCTCTCCAAACTCTCCAAAGCAATACGCTGCTGCTGCTATACCAATATCAAACTACAGCAATAACAAGCATGTCTAAGTGCTTTACTTTATGCCAGATTCATTACCCTGAGAGTCTTCCCATAAAAATATCTGGGATATATAATCAGATCTGTACCGGTCTTCTTACAAACCTCAGTGTGAAGGGCAGATTGGCTCAGAGGAGGCTGCACTGCATGCAAAGGAGGGAGATTATCCAGAAAGCTAGATAGTTTCTGAAGCAATTTCATCTGTGAAGACAAGAGCAAGCCCAAGCCCTCAGGGCCACCGCAGCCCCATCACTTGTGTCCTGAAGGCACCAAGCTGCTGTGCAACCTTCCTCACCACCTCTGTCCCCTCCTGTGTGCTTTGGGACCCTCAACGAAAGTCCGAGCTGGGACTTGGGGCACTGTGCCATAAAGTACTGCACCATAAGATATTATTGTAGGGAAGAGTGAAAATTTACTTATTTTTGAGCGGGGGGACAAGGTAATTTTCTCTCAATCTAGTAATTCCCTCATTTTTATTGCTGGTGTTATAGACCAGCTTCTCCGAGGTGCTTGGATTTTGCCTATATTGCATCCTTCTTCACATCCGCTTTCAACAGTAAAACCCGTGCGGTTTTGATCTCTTGCTTTCATGCTTGCTGCCACACTCTGGAAAATTTAAGAAGGGCGCAAGGAATGGGTTAGTCACACTTGTTAATATTTATCCCATTGCAGAGTGAGTAGGGCTGACCTCAGAGCTCAGGCTTTGGAGAACAGTTATGAGAACAATTCCACCGCACCGAAACGAAATCTGCATGCAGAGCTCGTTTGGTGCCTGGAAGGAGCTAGAAGGAAATAAAGGTCTTCAATGATGTATTTCCGCAGTTAATGTTTTGTCCTGTTTACAGAATCTCACTCGAATACTGGGGGTTTTGTTTTGTTCATGTGTTTTTCATAAGGATAAATAGCCATGCAGTTTAAACATTTTCATTAGACTGAGACAAGAAGGAGGACGACACGGGGCTATTTTTTTCTTTAATTGTTAATATCTTTTTTTTTAATGGTTATTTCTTATAACATCCTTTAGAAATAAAACGTCAGGTTAATCAAAGAGATGGGGAAAGTGACTCTCTTTAATTATTCTTGGAGCAATTTTGAGTAATGTAGGCTAAATTAAAAAAATATACAAGCGAGATATTTTGGCTGGGAAGTATGTGTAAAGTATGAACAGCAGGAAAAAAAAAAAAAAAAAAAAAAAAAAGCCTTCCTTTCTAAATAGAAAATCTTTGAAAGTAACAGGGGGAAACTGATGGGAAGGGCTGAAGTCCATATATTCCCACCTCCTCCGCCTTGTGCTCTCTTAAAGGTGAGCTGCAAAATGCAAAAGAGAAATGTGTTAAATTCAGATGACTCGCTCGGGTGTCAGGAAGTGGTTTGAACAAACACACCAAGTTAACTCACACATTCCCAGCTTTTTTGTTCGCTCCCCCCTCCTTTCTCCTTCTCTTCCTATCCAATCTCTTTTTTCTGCTGTGTTTCTGCCTCCACACAATGTTTGTCCATGGGAGCAGCACCCCCGGGGCTCACGGGCAGCCACAGCTTTCTGGGAGGATTTTCCAGGGAAAAAGTGGAGGAGAATTTAAAAAAATGTATTCCTGTGCTATCTACCCTGTCTGCAGGAGAAATGAGACAGGCTGTGAGGACATATGTGGTGAGCTTTGGTGGCTGTGCCATTTGTGTTTCATCCCAACTGTCCTTCTTGGTCCATCCACCTGCTCTGCCATGGGTCTTCAGCAGCAACATGGCTCCTGGCATCCACAACGTTAAGTAACGTGGCCTCAGAAACAGCAGATTTGAGCAGTGCTGTGTTTGCCAGTGAATGCGTTCAGTGGTAGGCACAGACAGAAGCAGTTGGATGTGGGGAATACTTTTTGAGCTGCCAGTGGCAGCGCTTGGTTTGCAGTTGGATGTGTGAGATAGAAGTAAGTCTCATGTGAAACATTTTGAAATTGGAATAGGTCACCAAGATTAAGTCCTAAAGACAAGGCATCCAGCTCCACTCTCCCTCATCCCATGCACCAAGCAGGGTCCTGTCCCATGGAATTGGCACACATACAGGGCTGTTCCTCATTAACTTCCACATCTCCCTCTGGAAATCTTCCCCATGCCTTTCTCTCCCTGTTTGGCAGCAGGTGTGCAAGGGAGAACTTGTAAGTCTAAGTGAAACGGAGTTATCTGATTTATGGTAAGTAGATTTTCTATTTGGAATAGCAGTGTGTGCATTACCTTGTTGCAATATAATATAAGCACGCACAAACCCCGTGCCTTTCTGCCTAGAATATAAAAGGACTGTATTATTGCAACACCGTGTGTGTGCCTGCACAGAGCTCATTCGTGTACTACAGCATGTTTGTCAAAGGACCCTCTGTAATTGCACTCCAGTATGTTTTAATTTGTGATCAAGCAGTAAGACTGGTATTAGTCTCCCTGCTGATTTATGTTTTCTTCAGCTACTGCATAACTGCATTCTGCAGCAATTCCTGATTTTAATTTTCTGTCCTTTAATAACACAGGAGGCATTTAAATGCTTAGTTTTTGTGGGATTTTTTTTATTTTTATTTTTTTATTTTTTTGCAAGAACAGATCCAACTGCACACCTGAGACTCTTCAGCTAAGGAAAGCCAAAATGGTTTATGAAATCAACTGCTGCTCTCCTTTGTTAGGGCCATTTCGGTTCTCTTCCCCCACCCCAACAAAATTTTCAGAACTGTTTGCTTTCCATTATGGCCAGAGAAATAAACTGTGGGTTTGGAAACGTCTCTGCTCAGTCTCTGGAATAGAAATTAAGTACATTAAAAAAAAAAAAGAGAGAGAGAGAAAGTGAATATTAATTCACATTTCTCCTTGGGGAGAAAGATTTAATGAGTTTAAGAAAGAGGTTCTGCTCCTACCAAGTGTTGAATTTGATGAAGTTGCCCAACTTATCATGGTTTAGTGGAGGAGGCTCAGCTTTTGACAAAAACATAACAAGACAGAAATTCAGGAAGCAGTCCCCTTGGAAGGAGGGGGTTATTCATGCAGAGGATCTCTGCTCCATCTGTTTTTTAGCTCTTTATTTTTCTTTCTGGTGTAAGCGGTTGTCAGCACTGGAGGAGGACAGAAGTGAATAAAGTGTGGGGACACTGGGACAAATATATCCCAGTCTTGAGACTGTTTTGGACACCAGCTGTGCATCTCGTTCTCCTGATGCAAAGCAGCAGTGGGACTCTGGCTTCACTCCTGGAGCTTCAGTTTGGTGACACCCAAAGGCCCCAGCTCTGAGATGGGGTGATGAAGTGGTGACAGCATGGGTTCAACAAAGCCCAGCCGTGAGCTCTGGGCTGACATCCCATGGGGTGTGCACATGGTGGTGTTCATGGTACATTAAGCATTGTAAACTTGCCACCCTATGCTCCCTGTTAAACAAGAGCTTTCTTTTTCCCTCCTCCTTTCTTTTTCCCTTGCGTCCTGCTGTGGCAGCCCAGCAGAAAGGTGATAATCTTGTATAGCATTATCTTACCTCAACCCAGTAGGCAATAACTGGATGCTGCGGGAGATGAAAGGGTTGTGATCCAGTTGAGCTAAAGGTTTTGTTACGACGTAGTGTTGGTAGCGACAGTCGTTCCTGCACACATTCAGAATGGCAGAGCTGTCTGAGATACTGCATTATAACATAGAATCAAAGGATCATTGAGTCATAAAGACTGGAAAAGACCTCTAAAATCACCAAGTCCAACCCATCCCCACCGTGCTGATCAAGCCATGTCAGTCAATGTGACATCTACTCTTTTCCTGAAGACCTCCAGGGATGGTAACTTTACCATCTCCCTGGGATGCATCGCAAAGACCTGCATGCATCCTGAAAATCTGCTTTCACAGTGAAAGCCCTTAGCAGCTGACATGGCCATGCTAATGGCAACATGCCACTACCGTGACTGCTGCAAGTCCCTTTTTCAGCTTTGTTTTATCATCACCTCTCACCTTTCCCACAATGTCCACCTTTCAGGACTTGTGGTTGGTGCTGGTTCCTCTGTTTGTATTTATCCCTCTATTAATTCAGCCATGCCACGGTTCCCATCTGGCATGAGACATCGCACTGCAGGACTCATGTTTACAACACATCACAGTACCACAACCAGCTCCAAAGCATCAATTCACATTACAGCTGGTCACCTTTGGCACCTTCCTGTGCCACCGACTTCAAAACCCCAAAATCACTGGATACCGGGAGTTTAAAAACTTGGTGAGATGCTGTGGCTCCATTTATGCAGCGAAGCTGTGTATTGAAATATGAATTAGTACCATGCGTATCGGCAGGGAGGACCATCTGCTGTGCTCAGCACCCGGGTTGGAAGCTGGTTGGCTGGCAGGACAGCATGTGTTTACAGAAAACCCTAACAGTTGTAAAGGAGCCATTTAGGTTTATCGTGTCAATTCCTGTAAAACTCCACGAGGAGAGATTCCTTTCACAAACTTGCATAAAAAAGACAGATAGACTACTTTTGACCTCTCTGAAAACATGTGACAGTTGAGCTTGCTGCAGGGGTAAAATATCTAGAACGGCAAAAAAAATTCTTGTCATTTCCCCCTCTCATACATTAGACTCCTTGAGTACAACATCCATTCATAGCTTGGTTCTTGCATTATAATTTAACTGCCTTTTATTTTCCTTCTGAGATACAAATGCAGGAGTCGTACATGATTTTCATGCTGTATTATGTGAGCCATTGTGAAAAAGCTGGCCAGAGTAATGGCTCCATTTCAAAATGATGCATGTGCCAAGATACAGAGATCATTTATTCTTCTTAAAAATGAAATGAGGATGGGATTAAAAATGTTATGTTTTGCGTATATGAGCAATATTCCTCTAATCAACCATTCTGAAGGTATTGCCTCCCCGTAGCTTCTCTGTCATACAAATTATCCAAGGGAAAGCGTGTATGAGCTCACCAAAGGTGCTCGTGGTGCTGCATAAACATCCATCTTACAGGGGCTGTGCAGCTTGCAGAGTGCCTGGAGTTGTCTCACCACTGTGCTAAGGACAGGATAAAACCAAGCAGCCCTAGGGATGTTTCTGCACTGGGCTTTCAGTTCTATTTCCATGGAAGGAGGAATTATTAAAAAGCAATCATCGTAGTGAAAGTGCTGAAGTTCCTGACTGTTGTGTAACTGCTGTATTACACAATCCACATGCATATGGAACAGAATAAAAAGGGATTGTTCGCTGATGTCAATCTGAGGCTCACACCAAGCCCTTCAGTCATTATCCCATGTATCCCATGCGTGGCTGTGGCTGTTGGAATGGGAGAACAGAGAACAGGCAGGTTTGGGGGCATCTCTGCATCAAATTGCAATGTGCAAATAGAAAAGAAAAAAAAAAAAAAAAAGATTGTAATCGATATCCTGAACATGAACATAGTGTGGTGGTAGTTCACAAAGGGCCCTATGGCTTAGATAGCCAAGATTGGGTAGGGACAGGAGACTGGTGGGAAGAAGAGAAAATGATGCTTTCCCTTACCCAGGCACTGTGCTCCCTAAAATCTTCTTTCTGCGTCACCTGTGGAGGAGCCTAAGGCTGCCTATTTTCAGGCTGTGCGCGGTGCCCTCCTGGGTCAGAGCAGAAAGGGAAGAGCATCACAATCCGGCGTGTGGAAGATGACTCACCACATTATTTTCCACATTTAAAATATAACCCTGCGTTCTTGCCAATGTATCAATAGAGTCAGGCTCTCCTTCTTGCAGCATCTCATGTGTTTATATTTGTATATACACTACGTAATGCCTCAGCCAATATATCTATATATCTAGCCATCTTTTTTTTTCAATCTTCTTTATTTTTTCTACATTTTTGCTCCCAAATGGGCACTGAGAGAATGGAACTGCAGCACATCCAGTGCAGCTCATGTAAGCATAAGGTATCAGCAGTTTGACAGCAATGTATCGGGAACCATGATCCCATTTCAGGACTGGTCAAAACTGGTCAAAAAAAAATGAGTGGTTGATCTAACTGGGCTAAAAGCCAGCCCAACCAGTGGCTTGTTGTCAATGAAACAGCTGGCAGAGCTGTACTGCGTGTTCATCTGTGGAGATTTTCTCACCTTCCATGGGGGCACGGTGTGTCCCCACCAGGGTTTAACGCTCCTCGTGAGTTTGGGGTTGGGAGGTTGAGTTGAGACAGTTGTGCAGAGCTCACAGAAAGGAAATAGGGCTGATACCCCAGCTAAAACCTTCCCCAAAAGGCATCCTGACTCAGGGATTGCTTTCTTCTCAGAAAGTGGAGCATAAATATAGAGTTAATTGAGTCCGGGACCTGTGGCAATAACCTGTTTATGGGAAACCTCCTTTCCTAGTCCAGAAGAGCTGCAATCATGCTCTGCCATCTAAAATTTGTTGCTTTATTAAGGTTGCATTCTCTGCTGAAAAAAAAAGCAAATTAGTTTGATATGTTTATTGTCCTTTGTCAGGATGGCCATATTTTTTTCCGCTTTGAAAATAGATGTTGCTGCTTCTATGTCTGTATATTTATCCTTTCTTTTAGCTTTTTCATTACCGTTCCCTTTAATCATTTAATGAGGAGCGTTCAGGTTCCTGATGATTTAGAATTATGACTCACAGAGACACTGGCAATATCTTTGCTGGAGTAACGCCGATCCTCTGACTTGAAGACTTTAGATTGAAACCACATGTTCTCGCCGCCAGCTCCCAAAACAACCCCTGCAGTTGTGTGACTGTCACCGGAATATAAACCATGGCCACTCTGTAACCCTCTGCAAACAAAAGCTGCAGTATTTAAATTGCAGTTACGCTCCGAAAAGTGCCTATTTTAATCATCGCCCCGCTTTACTCGGGAGATCTGCTCCCTCTGCACATTCCAAATATCTCTGCAGGTTTTTATAGACTGAAATGAGATTTTACTGCTTTCCACTGCTCGGCCCTACAACCAGACAGTGCGGGGTGGGTGCACCAGATTTGTTCCAGACCCTCTGAGCAGAATGAGCTGAATTCCAGCCCTGCAGGATGGGTGATGTGCCTGCCTGCTCCTGTCCCTGGGGTGTGTGGCATTGGGCAGGAAAGAAGGAAAGTCAAAACACTGTGTTTTTCCTCACCTGCAAGCCAGGTTGTTCTTTGCAAGGGGGAAAATCCCTGTGAGGCCCCACAGGCTGGAAGGACTCTTGGTTTGCAGCTACCTGGATGCTGCCTGCTCTGGGAATGGGGAAGGAAATCAGGTTTAAATAAATGGAATCGAACGCAGAAGCTGAAGACAGGAGAGTGCCCCATTTTTGTGTGTTTGCTGCATCAATATAAATAATATCCCATTTAGAAGCTTGAACTCACATTCTACATTTATGAAATGTAATATATGTATTTTGCTCCTGCGAAAAAAAACTCGCATTACAGTGTTGGGAATGTTACTCTGATATATGCGTACTCAAAATAAATGTTGGTAGGATAGGACCTAATTCATTTTAGATGGTTTTATTAGGCGTCTCCTAACAAATCCCAGAGTATGTAAATGAAATATAACGGTACGTACATATTCATCAGTCTGTTCTTGGAATTAAATATGAGCGCTGTGACATTTGGTTTTCAGGAATGACTAATTAACATGTGTGCAGGATGTTCTCATCTTCCTGCTTTGGAGTCCCAGAGTCAGGGAAAAGCAGACAAAACATATTTCCACTCTTTCTGTCGTAGTTTGCAAAGCAGAAAGCTTTGCACAACAGCCAAGAACTTCTCCAGCTTTTTTTGTACCTGTTTGGTGCTGACACGGGGCTCCTTCTTGAGCATCGCCTTTGTTAAATGTCACCTCTTCTGTGCCAAAGCTGGAAGTGCATACAATATAACCCACTTTGTGTCTGGTCACAGAGCAGGTGAGCAGCAGAATGGCCTCTGGAGTCAGTGATGCTTTACCTCCAGGCTGCAGAACTGGGCTGAGATGGGGCTGCTGCCCATGCTGTGCAGGGACGTTTGGGTTTGATTGATTTGATGCTGTGTTGGGGAGCACCGGGATTAACCACGCTGTTGTGAAAGCCCAGAGGAAAGCTCACTTTTGTTTGCAGCAGTGCTGGCCACCACCATTTTTGTGCCAGAGCAGTGTGTGTGTGGGGCAGGACTTTCTGTAGCAGAAAAAAATAAGAAAAAAAAAAAGCTGACTTGATTTCTTTTTGAAGCAGGGAGGGCCGGCACCACGCTGCCCCATCTGAGCATCCCGGAGGAGCTGAGCAGAACAAATCCCAGCAGGAACACACAAACCCCTATTATAGCCCTTATAAAGCTTCCCATTGAATGCAAGCAGGTAGGCGGGAAGTGCCCTTTTATTTCTTTTCTTTTTTTTTTCCTTTCTCAAAGCTCACTCCCTGCCTTTCATGGAGCCAGGATCAAAGGAGTGCCGAAGGCATCACTGCCCACCCCATAAAGTCCTCTGCACCCCCCCCCCCAGAGGAGCAGAGCTGCTCAGGAGCATTCAGGGAGACTTCAGTCCTTCGGGGACTTTCAGGGCTGTGGGTGGCAAATCATGCACCCGCTTTCCTGGAAATGAGTTTCTTCAGCTGGCTGGGGACAATTTTGGGGGTAGTTTGGTGAGATTCTTGGTGTGGTTTTATTTTTGGCAATGGTTCATGAAGCAGTAGGTTGATACTGCTGTCGGTGTTTCAACTCGAAGCCCCCTTCCCCTTGCAATAATTCCCCATCCTCACTCCCCAAAGGGTGAAATCCCCCTGCCTGACCCTGGGTTCCAGCAGGTCTGCCCTCGCTCTGCTGCTGCAAACACTTGGGTCGGAGCCATTTTGATGTCGGGAGGGACACAACTGGGACTGAGTCATCCCCGCTTCTTTTTCAGTCATCTTCATTAACTCTTGCAAGCTGCAGCCATGGATGCAGCACTCTGGAGTGATGCACGGGATGCTGATGCTGGGTGAAAGCACAGTCCTTGCTCCCTAGGAAGCAATCTTTCCCAGCAGTGCTGCTTTTCAGCTGCTACAAGTCAAAACTTAGTGGGCTGTGCTGTGGCATTTTTTTTCCCCCCAAAAAAAGCTGTTTCCTATGTATTTTACTGACAAAAGCCTGAAGCTTCCTTTCTGTGCTTTATTTTCTTTCTCCTCCGAAACGATCGTTAGACAAAAGCAGTTTTGCTGCTGGTTAATCAAGAGAGTGATGTGGCCCTGCATTTTAATCCTAAACCAATTAGCAGGATTTGACATCATGCCATTAGACTGCTTGAAACAAAAATCAAGGACAGCATTATGCCGCTAGAAAAGAACAATAACCATCAGCTCTGCCCTGTCAAAGGGGAAGGAAGAAATTTGGCTGCGTGTGTAATTTCCAAGCGATCCCTCCAACCTGAGCATTCAAATGAGGGAGCTAAATAATAATGAGTGGGAAAACGTTGAATCTCTAATCACATTACCCCAAACCGGACTGGTTCTAGAAGCAGAAATCACTGTTTCTGCTCATGAGATGACACAGATCGGGTTGCTTTTTCTTCCATCCTGAGGTCTGTGCTGTGTTTTATTCATCCTGAGTTCCGTGCATGGCTCTGCGGGGAGGTTGCGCACACGGTGGCAGCAATGCAGATGCACAGCAAGCGACCCAACATTTGGCCTCCCCATGAAACAACTCCCTGGGCACAAAAACCTTTCTCTTTGTCCGACGATAATCAAAGAATGAAACACCTCTTAGCAACCGTACTTTGCTGCGGGGCTGATCCTACAGCAGCAGTGCCGGTGCCAAGGTTGGAGCTGGGCAGCAGTAAGCTGCCTGCAGGCAGGAATAAGCCTCAGGAAGATGCATGGGGAGAGGAGAACACATCCAGGCCCTGCAATGAGCTCCCGCAGCCCAGCACATCGGGGCACAGTGCCTGCTGGGGCTGGCAGCAGAGAGCCAGAGCAGAGCGGAACCCAGCACCTCGTAGAGCAGGCATATGGCCGGGCTGCAAATGGATGGGTTTATGTCCCATGCAGTGTTTTCGTTGATATTTATTTTGATTTAATTTGGCTAATGTACAGGGCTAAAAAATGAAAACACCTCGTGCTCCTCAGCATCTGATGGGGAGCTGAATGCGTTTGGAAATTAGTATGCACACATAGGCGGTGATCTGTGAGGTCTGCCCAGCAACTGTGCTTGAAAATCATGAGTCATCCCATGTAAATCAGGAGATGACCCTCAGAGCAGCAGGTTTTTAAAAATGTTCCATTCTTTCTATGAACATTAGAGTTTCTTGTGTTTCTTCTTCAGCCTTTTGCCATCGCTTAATTTTCCTTGTAATAAAAGTGTAGCTTCCCACACCTTCAAAATGCCTCAAAGAGAGGGAGTTCAAAAAAGAATTCAAAGATGTTGAGATTTAGCATAAAATAGTGGGAGACAGCAATTCCTTCCCCTGGCTTGGAGAGGCTGGGGCAGAGCTGGGGAAGGCTGGGATGTCACTGATGGCAGCTGGAGTTTGAGAGACCAAGCAGCAAACCTCTGCCCAACTCCTCCAAACTTGGGCAAGTGGCAGAGCTCTTCCTCTCTTGTAGCTGCATGAGGGATAAAAACATTCCATTTACTCCATAGAAGTAAATGCCTTAAAAATGGAGGGGACCACAGCAATGGCAGAGTTGTGCGTAGACTTTGCTGTCTTCAGAGTACCTCAGATCTTTCTCAACTCATCTCTGGATAGAAGCACGTTCTCCCCACATTGTCCAGCCCCATCCCCCAGCTCAATTTGGCCACCATGGCAGTGACAGGAGTTGCAGGGGGCTTTGTGGGGCTTTGTGGCAGCAAAATATTTGTCCTGGAGATTTGGGCTGAATCCAACAAATCAGAGCAATGATTTGGACAATTCTGCAAGGAAATTGGGACCTAACAAACAGAACAGCTAAACAGAGAACAAGAAGCAGCAGCAAGAGAAACCATTTCTATTAAACCACGAAACTGTTTATATTAAAATAATCATATTTGCATTTTTTTTTCACTTCTACTGTTATCAAATATAAGTTTCGACATCACAACATCTGTAAGAAAATAACTGCCTCAGAAAACAAAACCTTTTTTTCTTCTTTTCTAACTATGCAGTTGTCCATTCCTGGTTTCCACCTCCTGAGTCACTCTCCTTAGACTTGCTTCAATTTTATGTGCATCCACCTTCATCCGAATTGATTCCTTTTGATCTTGGCAGCATATCTATAAGCAAGCAGGGATGGAACAGCATCCTATGAGTTCCGCTGTACCTGGAGGACCAGGGCATGACAGGAAACCCCAAGTCATCTCCTGGGGCCAGTTCTGAGCTGCAGCTCAGGCAACACAATAGTCCTTGTGTGCATGATAGCTTTTTTAATAGCCAAGCGGTTATCGTAATGGTGTTTGTAATATCAAGAGTGCATTATCATACGAAGTGATGGTGACCATTCAATAGTTACAAGAAGCACTAATTAAAAAGGAAGTTCTTCTGTCCTAGCAGTTTCCCTAATCCCCATTATGGAAATTGGTTAAGCCAAGAGAATATTTCCTTTATAGTTTGAGCTCTTCAGAAAGCCTTTGATGTCCTAAGCCAAAGCAACGGCCCATCAGGATCTGAAAGACGTACTTGGGTCCCCCATGCCAGCTTTTCACTTACTTCTGTCATTTAATTTCCCACGTAATATGAGAAAAGTCGCAGCCAACATCTTCATTTTCATTCATTAGTGAAATCATTGCAATAATACAACTCCGCGCTTAGCTCCCTCAGAGGGACTTGGGAGGTGTCTGTCACTGCTGGGTGTATACATGAACAGCTCCCCATCCAAAAATGAATGGTTAGAAAAGTTCCTGAATATTGAAAAGGTCAAAGCACTACAAGACCATTATTACCACTCAGAGCTACTCGAGGCATAAAAATCACATGAGTGGGAAAGGTGGAAGAGGCAGCTGCCTCCCTGGATAACACTGGGGCTCCATCTCTACCCAGGCTCAACAGTAGCTCTTCTCACTCCTCCCTGTTTGTTTTTTCCCTCAAGAAGAGGTCATTCTGTATTGTGCCTGAAGGCACTTTGTGCATCCGCTGTTATGCCGTCCTCCACAGCTTTAATCTGCATAGGTGAGCTGCATCCCTATAGAGTTTAAAAGCCGACAGAATGAGAGCACAATGAAATTACCACAGCTCTCTGTTCTAGGAGGGGAGGAAAAAAATGTCCTGAAGAGCTCTCTTTATTAATATGAGATGGCAAATATTTTTTCCTGTTTATTAAATCATATGAAAGGTTAATTATGGTTAGCGACTGTGGGTAGAAAACAATTCTTGGAAGATGCTTTTGTAACAACAGGTTGGCAGTATGCAGAAGCCATCTGCTTCCTGCAAATGTTAAGGTACAATCTCAAACTTGTGAGGTTAAAAATTACAGATTGCATAGTAGTTTGGTAGAGGGAAAATCCATGTTGTGTTGATGTAAAGTTACTCGGTCTCCTTGACACGCAGCCTGGAAGGAGTGCCAAGTTCCCAAAGGACAGTTCTTGGCTGGAGAGGACTTTCATGTGGGGCATTCTGTGCTCACGACGGCGGTCTGCTGAGCTAATTTAGCCAGTTTTGCACTGTGATTTGTTTTTCTAAAGCAGGAACTGGTTTCAAATCCCAACCCGGGAAGAAGAGCGGATTGTGGATGTAATACAGGCTCCTTTTATGCACAGAATCCAGCTCCTTCCACAAAAGAGACTAAAATGCTGCTGTCGTTATCAAGGTGCTGCGCTCCTGGAACTTGTTGCTTCAGTCTGCAATGTGGAAATGTAGCTGCAATGGGAAACTCTTTGAGGGTTTTTTATGTTTTTTAAAAGGAAGAGCGATCTCCCTCCTCTTCTACAGCGAGCTGGGCAGAAAGACATCAGGCAATTTGTCCAAGGGTGTGTGGGAGGCTGTGGCTGGTGGAATTAAACCCAGACTTTTCAGATCACATTTAAGTGCCTTAACCACAAAACCATTCTTCCTCTCTGTGGATCAGCTACTGTAACTTCAGCAATTGGGCTGGGTTTGCAAACATGCTGATCTTCTTCCAGGGACTGAGTTTAATTGTGCTGAATTTTCCACTTCCGCAGCAAGCATCGTGTGGTTCTTCCTGCCTGTAGCCAGCACTGCCCAAACTGAGCTGCCCACCAGCAGAAGGAAGAGGGATGGGTCCTCTCCAGGTTCTTCTCAGCCAGACAGGGAGAAATTCTCTTTTTTCCAGAACCTGAACCTAGAGCAACGCCATGTCAATACCAGCCCCTCTCCTGCTTTCCTAATCCTCACACTACTTCACTTCCAATTCATGCAGGCAACGGAGACACCGAATTATTTACTATGCAATAAAATATTTCCCTGTCTCATTTCTAGACTTTCTACCCTGAGCAATGTTTTCAAGAACATTTTGTTTGCGTACAGGGGCTTTTCCTCCAGCCTTTTTAATGACTTTTTAACACTTTCCAGACAGACAACTTCTTTTTCTAAAGCACACTTTGAAGTGTTTGCATCTTCCCTTTTCACACTGTCACTGGTGCCCTGGTCTGTTATTTTCAATTTCTGGGCTGGAATCACTGATGGGGAGGAAGGAGCCAGCACCACTCTTCTGCCTGCCATCCAGCTCCATGCCCCATCCCTGAAGGTGCCTGAGGCCAGGTTGGATGGGCCCCTAGACAGCCTCATTTGGTGGGGGGCAATTCTGCCCATGTCAGGGGCTGAAACCTCCAACCCAACCATTCTATGATCCTATGATTCAGTGCTCCAAGCTCTTCAAGGAAACCAGCTGTGGGTAATACCAGCAACGCTAGATTGGGCTTCCTGGAGCTCTCTACAAGAGTTGGCCCCAAAAGCAGTGAGGAGTACAGAGAAATTAGGGGTGAAATTTTTCAGTCCCGCCAAAGGGATTCGGATGCCCAACATTCATTAGAATGAGTAACAATTCCCAGTCCTCATCAAATGGCCAGAGCCCAAATGGCTACATGAGACTGAAACCCTCTTGTTTAATGCATGGACACTTAAACCTCAGAATCTGACTTCACTTATATTTTAATTCCAGAAAACTTGGTTGATAATATCCAATGAAATACCCACATCCCCTCCTCTCTGCACCCATTACAGCACATTGGGCCGGTGCTTGCCAGCTCAGCTATGAAGGTAGTTAATTTGTTTGCAAGTTGGTGAATGATGTAAAAGGTTCATCGTCCATCATCATAAAGACTCTTGAAAAAAAGAGACAAATGGTTCTTCCTCCCATTTTGCCTGCATTACAGGGGGACATTTGAAACTGAGGGAAAGTTCAGCCCAGCCATATGTACAGAGGGCTGCACACAAATCACAGCTGCAGCTAATTGGATCCAGAGATCTAATTGGTCCCTGCTGGCTGGCCAGCACTACATGCAGGGTCATTGCACTGGGGCAGCCCCAGCACCTTTTGCTGTCCCTGACTTACAGATGGGACGAAGCTGCGTTGAGCAGCAGTTGTGAGGCTGCACTGGGGGAGAACGTAGGCATAAAATAACATAAACATAAAATAACATAAAATACCTCCAGGTAGTCCCTCCAATTAATACCTCTCCCAAAAAATTCCTTACACCAAAGCACGGAGATACCCCCAATTAGGAAGTTTTCCATATCCCCTTCCTTCCAAAAGTTTGTTGCAAGTTCCTGGACTGTGCTAAGGATATTGGTCCTTTTCAACTCTTTTTGGATCATCACACATGAGTCATTCCAACCACTTGGGGCATGGATGCTCCCAAAGGGGAAGATGTTTCTCTGGGAAGATGTTCCCAGAGAAAGAGGACCCGAGAAGTGGGGAAGAGAGCCCAAAAGTTCGGTCTGAATGGTGCTGAGCAGCCCTGAGAAGGCTCCAACTCTTCTTACTTTATGCAAATCTCCTCCGCCAGTCCTAATTTTAATAAAGGTGATTAATTGTTGCACCGCGGACAAGGACAGTTATTCCCTGACTTATGCCACAGCGTTTATTGAAACTGTATCCTTAAATGAATTACTACAGGGATCATTAAATTTTGACTTAAATTGGACATAGTAAGCTCATTTGAAAAATAAAAAGCTTAGCAAGTTATATATAAACTAGAGGAAAAATGAATCTCCTCAAACTTTCCACCATCCCCTTTTTAAGCAGTGACTTAAAGGGCAGATTGGAGTTTTAATTTGCAAGGCTACTTTTGATGAGAGAAGTTTGATTGCATTTGGTCAAATCCTAATTGAATTTTTGCTCAACATTTGGTGCTTTTTATTCATCCGACTCAACAAAGAGGAATACAAATAACATGGAATCATAGAAGAATATCTTGAGTTGGAAGGGACCCATAAGAAACGTGTGTAAGGATACATACTATGTGCATTATTTGGGTTCTGCACAGCCATTGCTCCCCACATTTGGGGCTGCAGTCCCCTGTGCAGCGCTGTGGGACTCAGTGAGATGCTCATATTGCCTTGCAATAGGTAAGGATGGCTTTTGAGGACAAAGAGGGCAAACTGGAAAGGCTGCTCTCAAACGCCCACCCCACGTGCTGCTCCTTGAGACCCCATCCCTGGCTCTCCATTCTCCATGCCTCTCTGTATTTTAATTAAAAATCTTAATTAATTTTTCACTTGTGTCAACATTTCTTTCGGCGCAGCTATCAATGACTGACATATCTCTTGGGGTGTTTTGCTAGAGAAGGGAAGAATGCTCTTTTTATATCACCATTCTGCAATAAACTCAAAAGGGCTGCAGTTCACCCTGGATCTTTAAAGAAATGCACAATAAATGCATGAACCAATGTATGCCCAAGGAAAAGGAAAAGGAGAAGGGGAAAAAAAAAAAAAAAGAAAAAAAACAAACAGGAGGAATATAATGTAAAACTCCCATTGCTACGCAAGTGTCTTTTACTTCGCCTCAGCACACAGGCCTTCCTCTTCATCCTTCATGCTCTTCCTCTCCAGGGAAATTTCTATTGCATCGCCATCTCGTGGCTTTTTGCAAAAATTGCCAGTTTTGCAGCTTTACTGTGCAATGGCACTGATGGAAACATCGCTCCCACTGGACACAAAGTGCATGGGTAATCCCAGTTATTATTGCACCTGTAGGGCTTTTACATTTCCAGCTTTTTTATTATTATTATTTATTTATTTAAGTTTTTTTTTCATATTTGTTTACAGACTTAGGGTGTTTATTACATTATTATTGTGTCATTAGCACTGCTCTGGGGAATGGTCATACTTCAACCCATGCTACCTGTCTGAACAAAAGGCACTTTTTGTGAAGCCTGTAAGCAAGTTTAGCCTTGTGGTTCTTGCACCAATAGCTTGTGGAAGTCTATCAAAAATGGTGCTGTGAAATGCAGCTTAATGCAACTCAGAGGTGTCCATCCCTGAGTGAGCCTAAGGATGTGTTTGCAAGGAGGGATCAGCAAAAGGGAGCCAATAAAGCAGCCACGTTGCTGCAGCCTGCAGAGGATTTGGCTTGTCTTTCCTGCCTGCAGGTGTGTTAAATCCCCATTACTCACACCCAAGGTTTTACCCAGCCCCTGACACCTGGGTAGGAAGTGAGATGGCCTCAAATCTGGCCAGCCTCTAGGCTGGAAATCCAAGCTCCTAGTACTCCAGTTACAGTTCTCCTGTCCCATCTACTTTGTGACTATGGTCCTGGAGCCCTTTTTCCTGTTTAGGAAGAAAGTTCTTGCGCAGAGCTGTGTATATGCTCCTGGTTTTCCTCAGCATGGCAACAGGTGAGTTAGTTCTGAAACTCAGGTGGGCAATGGTCTCTTCCAATACTAGCTAGAGCTGTGGAAACCCTGCAGGTCTCAAAATTGCAATCAGGATTTTGATGACAGAAAGCAGAATGAAGGTGAATGCTAAAAAAGTGAGTTTAAACAAACCCAAACAAGAAAGAGCAGGTTTTGAGAAAGAGAACGGAGTGGTTATAGGCAGTATCAGCTCTTTGAGCTGCTCTGGAAAAAGCTGAGGAACCATGGAAATACCCCATGGTGAAGGGAACAGTTCCTCCATGATTCCTAGGTCTGTCTGTAGAAGTATGAATGTGATCAGGGGGATCTGCTTAAACCAGGGAGCTATTGCCTGCAAAGAGCCCCAGAGAAGCTGGGGTTTTGCTCTGTTTTAGGGCTTTCTGAGTGCAGCTACCCCCTTTTTGGGGGAAACCTCCCACTCACAAGACATTGGGTATTGGCATCCTGCTCTCCACTTCTAGGCCCTGTCCCTGCTGGGTATATTGTTATGCATTTAAGGTATTTGCAAGAGGCAGTTAGCAGCTTACACATCATTCCATCATGGAGCAACTGTAGGAAGAAATGAGAAACTTGTTGCTAACTTGGTTTTCATTGAAATGAATGGCTTCCTTTATACCGGCCACCTCTCAGAAATGTTGAGATTTAATTAATCCCTTGCTGGAAATAATGTACAGCATTAGCCCTAATCTCTAGTGCAGGATATCATTGCTAATGCTCAGAATAAAGAAGGAGGCTTGTTAAATGTACAGCTGGAAGCAGGCTGTGCCCAGCATGGGCAGCGCTGCCATCCATCGACAAACCCCAGTGCTTCTGGGGTGGGGGAAATGTTTGTTCCTAGTTATGTTTGGAATTATATTTTCACGCTGAAGCTTTGCTACTAGGGTTGTACAGCAGTGTGAGTCCCAGCTTTCAGGAATCTAAATGCGGTTAGTAGCTCAGCAGAGGTGCTGGGGTGCTTTTCTGTGCTCAGCCAGCTTTATGCCCTAAGAGGATCACCTCTCTTTCAGAGCAATTAGCAGAGATGCTGGAGCCCCTGTTGTCTCTTGGGTCATTTTGGTAGTGTTGAAGATTTGCAGCAGCACCCGTCCCTCTGTCCTCCTATGCCTCCTTAGCTCCTGCTGTGGCTCTCCATCCATTTCTCCACTTCTCTTCCTCACGCTTTGCATTAGGCTTTATATCAAGGACTAATCCCAACACCAGCAGTGTCAGAGAGAGGGCTGTGGATTTCAGGAGACTGCAAGGACATCCGTTGTTCGTTTCAGGGCAGTTTTTTAATAGATGATTAAATAACCAGATGAGAACAGCACCAGCACATCACTTAGACACGTTCCATTCTCTAAGTGAGCCTAGCTGTGATTTCTTTTCCCCAGGAGGATGAGAAATGTGAGGGGTTGGGCCACATCGGTGCTCACTGATGTCCTTTGATGGGGCTTATCTCCACATACAGTGTTGTAGGTGAGATGTGAAATGCTGGTGGGGTTTCAAGGGGAGGCTGCAGCACTTTCTGAGTATTTCTGAGTGCAGAATATGAAGATGTGCTCTGGGTCTTTACTCACAGGATCCAACTGGAAAGGATCAAAGGAAAAGTGTCTATTTTTGGTTTTACATCTACTAATTGCTCTGAACAAATGAGCAATGCATCCGAGAAGTAATCCTTTTTCAGGTTTCCATCTGCTAAAAGTCTTGTAGGTGCTGTAACTTCAAAATAATTTCATGCCTGTACTTTTCACTGAAGACTCTGAAGTTGGAGTCACCCAGTGAGTAGAAGAATGCAAATTTCTTTTCCTGACACTTGTGTCCATTCAGAAAACTACTGAAACAACACGTTTCAGGGCTGTGAACACCTACACCCAAAAATGTTGGAAACAGTGAGCTTTATAGGTTGCACAGCTCCTTTCAGTGTAAGGTAAACTGGTGATACTACTCTGCATCTTTCTAAGTCTTTGCCTTCTGAAGACCTCGAAGCCAATTTGGAAGGGATATAAGGGAGAGAGGTGTGAAGTCAGACAGACAGGACAGAACCTGAGCCCTCCATCCCACACATCACCTCTGCAGGCTTTGGTGCTGCTGCAGACAATGGCACATCAGGGAATGCAGATAGATTGCTTTCGCAGAACGTATTTTATCTGTGTGGATTTTATGCAAAGAAAGAAAGAATGAAAGACAACTCAAAGAGCTGAAAAGGAAACAAAACAGCGAGTGAAAGTAGGTGAGAAAGAAAGATTAAAGGGGCTTAATTCAAAGAGATGTTTCCTTTCTACAACATATGAAGTTATCCCTTTGCCCTACGTCATGCTCTAAATCCTATTCTGCAGTGATAATGGAGTGGCACAGAGGGAACGGGATGGGCTGTGGGGTGGGATAGCACAAAAGTCAGAATTATTTGCTGGATTTATAGTAACTTAGTCTTTCCTAAAAGGAAGCTTCTCGCTATGTTATCTCCAAGCAGTATAAATGTGCTTAAATAAATATCTCCATCATTTCTGACAGCCATAGGCTCATTCCTTGGAGGCCAGTGGTGATTCTAGGGTGAATTTCCCAGCTTTCTGTGAAAGTGAGGTTTCACACCAGTTGTGAGCGAGTTCCACCCACTGCACCATCATGTCGCAGACCTGTGGAAAGGAGTGTGGGAGCAGAAAGGGAGACTTCAGAGCTGTTGCTTTTCAGACGCTGGTTATCACAGGGTATTCTGTGCATCATTCTGAATTTGGGCTTGTTTTTGTGTGAAAGCCATTGGCTGGCAAGATTGCAGCAAGCATTCCTAGTAGTGCTGTTTTGAAGAGGGGAAAAAAAAAAAAAAAAAAAGAAATTTTCTTGGAAAATTTTGACTTTTAAACTGAAAACTTGAAAACTTCAGCTGAAACCTTTTCAGCTGGAGAGCCTTCCCCAGCGTGGCTTCTTGTTTCTTTAAGCCAAAATGAAATAGCACAGAGGGAAATGGAAAATTTTCTGTTCCCATGTAAAAGACAAGTTTCTTTACGGTGTGCACTGGTGGTAGTCTCTGCCCTGGCTGTCTGCTGGCCTCCAGCTCCACTGTTACTCTGTGGATTGGTGTTCCTCGAGGTGCAGTGGAAGCTTTGCATAGTGGGAAACTGCCCGTGCTTGGCCACAGATGTTTCAGAGCATGGAAAATTTCCCTTTGGAGTCTCTATGCCATGGGTATCCAGCCTAAGCACTGATGGGATGAGATGCCTGTCACTATTAAAACTCTGAATCGGTTACCAGGGTATGACCAGGATCTACAGTGAGAAAGTATATATTAGGTTGAGAAACGTTTCTGGGAATATCAACTTTTTGACCCTCTGTTGTTGAAAGCTTTGTTGAGGAAGCGTGATTTGGGCGTTGGAGGCTGAATTCAGTGGGGTGGGAATGCCAAAGGGGCCCCACACCACAGCATCGACCACCCATGTGTGGTGAGACCAAGGGCAAGACCCCTCTGGTGACCTCCAGAGAAGAATTGCGTTTGCAGGGGATAAACTGTTCCCCACACATCCCACCCCTGGCTGAGGCCTAGACTGTTAAATTAAACCCATTTCATGAAGGGTTTTAAATGCTGCTTGCCCATATGCAGAAATATGTCTTTAAAGATTAAAAAAATCCAATATAAACAAAATAAATCCAGGGAGCTGAATGCATGAATCATTATTTTAGTACATATTGTCCATTCTAATCTGCAGTCCAATTGTGAAGTCATTCAAAATGCTGCTTCTCAGTAATTAGCAGGAATCTAACTCAGAGCCAATTTCTGATTAAATGTGCTTAAAATCAATAAAACATCATGAGTGATTAGAGTCACGTGTGATTAGCCCTGTCGAACAAAGCAGAATAAGTTATGGCCTCACTTTAACTTGTCAAAAAACAGAACTGGGGGTGGGAATGAGGAGGAACAGCTGATATTTCTATAAAGGGTTTTTCCAGTTCTCTGCCTTTCTCTTTGCTCCTTTGGAAGAACAGAAAGGATTGGTTTGTTGTCTGAAAATTACAGGCTGAAGGGGAAAGTTTAGGGGCGGTTTGGCTCCTCTCGTGGGTTTGTTTAAGGATACCCTGAAAAAGGACATTTTTAATTCTGCATCTCAGCTGCAGGAGTGTGACCTGCTCCTCCTGCAGTCACCTTTCCCTCTGCTCGTTCCTAGCTATCTGCAGCAGGAATAGCCCACACCCATAGGAAAACAACACTTTTTCACCTGGAAGAGAAAGGAGGTTGTCATTAGAATCATTAAGGTTGGAAAAGACCTCTAAGATTAAGTCCAATCCCAATCCATCACCACCACGCCTACTATGTTCTCTCCTTCCCTGTGGTCAAAGGCATGTGTTGTCACAACCCCTGCTAACAGAATAAGGGTCCAGCATGAGATGCTGCTGCCAGCAAAGCATCTTTTTGGGCAGGCAGTGTTTTGCAGCATCCCCATCTGCAGCAGCTCTGGGTGGAGGTGTGTGAGCACCCAGCGCATGGGAAGGAGCTGGCTGCAATCTCATGTTGGGTGCGTGGGATGGGAGAGCTCCTCTGGAGCCCAGTGCTTGGCGTCAAGAGATGGAGAACAACACTCATAGCTACTGCTTCTTCACAGACAGCTTTGTGAACGCACCCACACCAGTAGGACCTTTGGAGGAAAATCTGTACTGCACCAGGATGAGGCTGTTGGGGCTGCTTTGTTCCTATCTCTGAAACCAGAGCAAAAATAACACATCCATGACATGCAGGCAGTGATGGAAGAAGGGAAGTTTGGGAAACTCTGTCTCAAGTGTATTTCTGCTGCCAGTGGCTGTGTTTAATTGTATTGTTCTGTGGTCGATGGGAAAGTACGTTGTTTATTTCAGTAGTATGGCCACATGTTGTTTCCTGCTTGCAGCAAGGCTCAGGCTTCCACCCCGTGAAGCTCAGAAATTTTTGGCAAAAGTTTATTTTTTTTTTTTTCTCTTGTGTGTTTAATCCTGATGTGTTCCCTTCTGCAGATAAAAAATGTTTCTGGAGTTGCTTGACACCACTCGTTCCAATGAGACGCTTCTTTCTCCTGTTCCCTGGGTTTTTCTAGAAGCTTGCTACCACATTTCACACCTGGGTGATGCAATAAGCCAAAGGGAAAGGCTGTCCTTTCTGTGGGTGAAGGATCTGGAGGTGTCCTGACCCAACACAGAGACTTTTCCTACAAGAAACCTGCAGTTGGCAGTGCCACAACCTCCAAGCACCGCGCCAAGCTTTGGGTTGGCATCTCTTTCAAATAAAAAGGTCTTACAAGCTTCCAGACAAAACACAAAGGCAAAACAAGTCTATTAAAGGGTGTTCTGGATTCAGAATCAGTAATCCAGAGTCCTTCATTGTACCTTCATTGTATGCAATTGGTGGGTGAGTGATGCCAACACAGGGATGTCGTGTTTCATTGTATGGCAGCACATGCCAATGGGGACAACACGTATGGTTTACCACGTATAAAGGTTATAACTTCTATAGGTTTCCTTACTGCTGTACTAGCAAGCTGCTGATCTTGAAAGACAAAAACAGTGCAGAAACCAAGAGGATCCGCTGCTGTTGTCCATAGCTGTAGCTGGGGTGCCCCCAGATTACAGCAGCTGAGCCCTATGGTCTGCTGTGCTCCAAGAGATAAATCACTACGTTGGCCTCATGGATCAACACTGAGGTGGGACCATCCTCAGTGTCATGGCACACACCAGATCGGATGCTTATTTTGCTGGGCTTGGGGCAGCAAGCAGTGTGGCATTGGGTCTGTCCAACGGGCTGAAAGTCAGTGCTCTGTACCTGCAAATAAAATCCAAACCGAATGCAGGAAACGCATGAATCAGCTAATTATTCCTTTCCCCACAGCCCCTGTGCATAGTTTGGTGTCTGAGTTGGGGTTTTTTGCTTTTCTCCAAAGCAGCTGGAGATGGGATGTTGAACATGGTGTGTTATTGCTCTTAACGGTATTAAAGAAAAACATCTCAAGTGCTCATTGGCATGTTTTCATTATATGTGAGGGTAAAATGAGTGCCAGATTTGAAATGAGGGAGGCTTTTTCCTCCAGTTCATATCGTCAGGGTTTGCTGGGGAGCAAAGTGGGGAAACAAGACACTGGGGCTGGCAGGGGCACTGGGTATCATGTCCCTCTTAGAATTAATTTGGTATTTTCACAGCACAAATTCCTGCTGTGGAAGACTGGAGTCCTTGGTGGTTCCTTTTCTCTCTTCCTTTGGTGTTCCTATTTGTGGCTTTAATTATTTGTACTAAAAGCCTTAAGCTCGTTATGGCATTTTGTGAAGTGTTTTCGTGGTTTGTGTTGAGTGAGTGTGTGCAGAGCAGTTGTTCCCCGACCACTTTGGATTTAATGTTTGTCATATGATTGCCTGTGATTTCATGACCTCTATGGCTGAAGTGAGCCCTGTGCTGTTTTTTTTTTATGTATGTGCAATTTAGCTTTTAATTAAGGCCTTGTTACCAAGGGAGTTGCAGCTCACTTGGCTCAGATGCCTCAAGGTTCTCCTGGCTTGATGCTGGAGAAAGGTAGCCCATATTTGGAAATGCTCAGCTTGCTTCTCTTGTTCCAGCCATCCAAACTGTTTGAATTAATCTTCAGCCTCCTTTTTCAATGCTTACTGAAGAACAGCATTTTTATTTTTTTTTTTTAACACTCCTTTTTATCACATGGTGTGATCAGCCTAGCCCAGACAATGTGCCTTCACGCTGTGGTCTGGTGCTCATTTAGCAGTCTACAAAGTCCTAACGAAGTGCAGATGCGCTGGGGAAGAGCCTCCCTCTGGCTGAGCCCTGGCTGTGTCACTGCAGCATTGCAGACCAACGTGGTTCTGCTGGCACTGGTTGGTGGGATGATTTGGTCCTGAGAGGTTTTACATACTTCTTTCAACCTCATAGACATAGACAAGCAAACTGGCTTGTATTTTTATTTCTCTTCCTCTTCTCTCCTACTTTTCTATGCTAGCAAGGTTCATCCTTCTGTTTGGCTCTTGAAACTTATATTATTCACAGACTTAAGGTCTTCCTTTTTCCAAGGAAACAAGCAATTTCTGTAGCCCTGTTCTTAGGTGCTCAGGCTGTACCATGTATCCAGGACTGACTTTTCAGAACTGACTCCCTTCTCACATGTGTGTCCTCTCTCAGCTGTCTCTAGGATACCCATAGATTTTGGGAGCTTTAACAGACACCTGCCTCCAGATTAATGCCAGACAAGCAGAGCAGATAGGTACCAGACCTCCATTCTGCCACTTTGAATAGACCTGGTCCCCCCTCCTTTCCCCCCTGCCCTCCTCAAAGCAGGGACCATAAATTTACTTGGCAGCAAGTTCCTGAGATGCCACCAGGCTCAGCTGCCTTTCTAAAGTAACCTGAAAAAGATTACTGCTGCTAACAGGTTTTCACACATCTGTTTTGGAGAGGTTTAACAGAAGGTGAGCTCGAGCTGTGTTTTAAGGCAGTCGCTTGGGATATAATACTGGATAATCATATGCTGTGCCTATGGGTAATTAATAGAGGTGGCTCAAACATCAGTACTTTAGAACCAAGCCAAGACTGAAGAACCATTAATTCTTGAGAAGCTTACAGCCAGTGCTTTTGTTTTTGAAACGTGCATTTTTTTGAAATCAGGATGCAGACTTGAGCTCAGATTTTGCATGTTTAAAAAGTTCCTTTTATGTTAGGTGCGTTCCAGTACCTCCATTCCAGTCCAGTTTTAATGAGTTTGTGTTTTGTTCTTGGAGAACACTTCTTATTGCTGTCTTTGTTTTAAAGCTATCAGTTTCCCCTTCAGGTTTTTCCAAGCCCAGTAGTGAAATGTCAAGCTGGGTCATACAATAATTTTTAGGAATCATTCTGGAGTGTTTAGTATTCATATAGTGGCCAAACTCTGAGTTCAGTCAGTTGTAATCATTGTGCTGGAGCACGGTCAAGGTGAGAAGTTTGGCCTGGACCCTGTGGCCATCTGGCCATGGAGAAACCAGCTGCCTCCTGGGCTAGAAATGTCCTTCATCCATCACAATCAATCTCAATTTCTACAAACAAGCCCTCATTCTGCAGCTTACCTCCCCACGCACAAAAGACCACACTCTCCAAATATTATCATTGATGGTTGTTTAGGTTTTGCATGGAGAAAACTCAAGCCAACACCTTGGAAACAACCATAAGTAGATTACCAGGCCTTGCCAACTTCCAAATCCTTGGTGGTGTCTCCTGGGAGAGAAGGTGCCTGGAGATCATTTGACCCAACATGCATAGAAAGGCACTCAAGAAGGCATAAGATCTTCCTAGAGGAAAGGCAGATGAGCAACATTTAAAGCACTGCTCTCAATGACACAGGAGTCTTTTCCTGATGTTGACTTCTCTGTTGCTTTCTAATTGAGGAAAATAGATACTTGCAACGCAGTAACTGCATCCCACTAAGTCCAGATGCCTCAGGTAGGTCAGATAAATCATGATTTGGCCACTTATTTCTCTCCACTCATGCCAAAGGGAATCTAGACCAGTAGCTCTAGTGTAGACATCAACCCCAGAGACATACAACATCCAGGGAGATGTGAATCTCAGCTGGTTTGTCTCTGCCTTGAAGCCTGAGTCTGAGGAAAAAAAGAAAGCCAGGCTGCAGGCAAACACAGCGGTCAGAGACACAAAACAAAACGCTGAAAAAGAGAAAAGCTATGAGATGGCCAACAGTTCTGGGAAGGTAAGGGCATCTATCTGAAAATGAAACAGCACAATGAGAGAGCAGGAGAGAAAAAGGCAGCCTTGGACCAGCGCAGGAAAATGAAAATTTCCTTTCAACACTGAAAGTAACAGTTTCTAAAATCCACCTTCTCTGTCCCTCCCAAAATGTAAATTCTAGTGGTTACCCCTGTGAAAATCTGGAGCAGTTCTGTGGTAGTAAGTAGCAGATTCTTGGCTACTGGAGCTTCAGAGCAGCAGATGGTTTTTTTGGAAAATGACACTTGCAGGGCCCAGCTGGTAACCACAGCTGAGATCTCCCTATCAGAGATCTTAGAAGTCAACTGCTGCATCGGCTTTGATTGCAGTGGAAACAGCAGCTGGGCTGCTGGAGATCGCACCCAGGTGTGGTGTGAGGAGGTACATATGGGCCAGTGGCTGACCCACTTCAGGCAATTCCCCACCAGAAGTGTCTGCATTAACTGTGACGTTGCCAGAGTGTTTAGTAAATACGATTTCTTTTATAGGTGATCTGTTAAAAAAGAATTCCTTCTTTAGGCTCAGATAGTATTTAGGTCCATTCTGGAACAGAAGCGATCACCTCATTCTGGCCCTGCCGAGGCACCTTGCTGCTGAAAGGCCAATCTGCTGCCAGCAAGCTGCAAAGCCAGGCCAGGAACAGGCGTTCCAGCAGGAAATGTTGGCATCTAGAAACAGATCCCTCCCAAAAAACGTGAGTAACTTGAAGTATTAGAAGATCTTACTGAAGAAAAGGGTGGAAGAATGCCTCAACTTACACACGTCAAAATGAAAATCAGTCAACAATTTGCCTCAGAGGTAAACAACGCAGCATATGGGGAACTCTGCTGCTGCTGTTATTGAAATCTTCATGCTCCCCAAAAGTGTTGAAAAAGTGGCATCATTTCTTGCACACAGAGACCTGGTACTTGACTGTAAGTGAAGGACTTCCAGATGTTTTCAGTGTCAAACAGTGGTTGTATCTCAACTTTCCCCGAGAGCAAGAAAATACAACTTTCTTCCTACCATCTGATCTGAATGTTATTTAACCCTCCTTTCCAATAGTTTCTGTGTCCTCAAACTTTGTCTCTAAAACTTACTTTTTGCGCCCATGCCATATGCACACCCACCTGGATGTGTTATGTGCTATGTTATGTTTTATGCTGTGTTAAGTGCTATGCGCACACACCTAACCATGATGTGTTATAAGTAGAGATAGCTGTGGATTTTCCATCCTGTCAATTTCCAACTGAAAAAAAAAAAAAAAAAAAAAAAGTACATTCAAAAACATCAAATTTTGCTGTGGAAAAACAGAAGTCCTTTTTCTCTGCTTGAACAGCCTCAAAATAAAGCTGTTATGGTAAAATTGAAATATTTTCGTATAGGAATCAATTGTAATTAGGGCATATGTATTGTACGAAATAAATGTTTTATTTTTTGTTGTTTCAGTCAAGTGTCAATCAGTTGGTGCCTGTTGGTAAAACAATCAGTTCTGAAAGTCAAGAGATACAGGTCGTCCTCCCAGCTCCGTGGTGGTTGGATTCCATGATGTGGACATGTAACTGCAGCTCCAGATGCCATGTTGTTCTGGGACGTGCACAGAAAAGAGTGATCAGGCACTGGAATGAACTGTCCAAAGAGCTGGTGGAGTTGCTGTCCCTGGAGGTATTCAAGAGCTGTGGGGATGTGGGCGGGCAGTGGGGACACGTTACAGTTGGGCTTGGTGGTCTTAGAGGTCTCTTCCATGATTCTGTGGCCTTTTCTATGATTCTATGATCCATGGTAATAGTGGTGCTTCAGAGATAAGATTCCATCTATCTGGGGTCTTGCTGTGACATGGACTATTTGTTGATCCCTGTGTTTGTGCATTTGGTGCTCTTTAAAATCATCTGGCTTTCTAGTCCTCCAAACAAACCCAGAGCCAACAGAGGTGTGCTAACACATGGGCAGAATGATAATGATAAAGACTTTATGTCATTCCTTCCTCACCTCACTTCCTTACAGGATTTAGACATCGCACAAACCAACTCAAGAGTTATATAGATTATTTAGTATCTCATCAAATAACTTAGCTGATTGATTTGTGTGTTTTTTCTCTCTAAATATATTTTTCTTTTAGCATTCAGGCATGCCGGAAAAGGAAAATGATCCATTCCATAACTCCAAGCTTATCTGTGATCCAGCTCTGAGCCCCCTGAAAATTTGCCCCAGCTTTCTGAAACATCTGTTGTAGAGCAAACATGCATCACAGCTGTTCTGTGGTGTTTAAAGGACAGAGGCACCTGAACTATTGCTCCCCTGCCATCAGTTCCAACGAATGAAAACCATCTTGAAGACGCAGTGTTGCTGATCACCAAACACAGGGCAGGATTGTTGCTTGTTTCCTATTCTCTAACAGGGGAGCACCAAAAATAGAAGCAGCTGCATCTTTCAATTGGGTGAGATTTGAATAATGTTACTGTGATTTAAATAAAATGGGAAAGCTGGGTGCAGTGGGGGGCTTGATCGGACAAGTGCAAATGAGACCACATTTCAGCATTCTATGGCAGATGTGATTCCAATTTCTCTGACCCTCTGCTCAAGAATATTTGAATCTGTAGTTTATTCTTATGAAAGCAGCGACACTGACACAAAGGATCTCAGCAGGCTGCTTGGAGAATGTCTCACAGCTGATGCTGGCAACGGACAGATGCAGCAGACCAGTGACTGCCAGATGATCTCAATGAGATTTTAAACCAAAAACAGAAGAGGGCTATTTTTCTTCCTTATTTCCTGTACCTTTGGATGATTTTACTGGTTTTAATGAGTTTTGGACTCTGGAAAATTCTACCAGTTTCAGTAAGTTTTCTTCAAGTTTCTCACTACCAGCCATTCAGAAACACCTGTTAGCTGTAATTCTTGAGAATTATATGTATCTCTTGCAATATAGCAAAGACCAGCCCCAAATCCAGTCCCTTCTATGATGCTGTCTCCTGTTGTTCTTGCCTGTAAGACTGAACCTGCAGGTGTTCCTTAGCACAGGTGTTGAACCAGTGCACAGCAAAGCTAGTAATTAGGAGGATTCTTTGAAACGGCCAAACAAAAAGCAATTTCTGCATGTGAAACGGATGAATGAAACCATCACAGTAATTTAGGTCTGGCAGTACCTACACACATCTGAGGTCCTGATGTAGGATGGAGCTGAGGCCAATGCAGGATCACTGTTGGTGCTGTGCTTCAAATGAAGCAACTGTGGTCCTGCAGGGATGCAGGGCTGTGGTCCTGTTGCGGTGCTAGAGTGCATTCTTTCCTCCAGTTCTGCTCAGCACTGGCTGAAAGGTTTTGGAGGATGTTTCTGTCTCTGTTATCAGCCCATGATGTTCTCAGGTATTGCACCTCTGCTGCACCCACCCTCTCCTCCCTCTGAGTGGGTCTCAGGGCTTCCTGGGGGTCGGCCCTTTGCACTTGCATCCTTCACATACTCGAGCTCATTTGTCACGTTCCCCCATTTACCCATCTCACTGTGATGCATATTTACTAATTCTAACATTTCCTCGTTAGTCATTCCCTCCAGGCCCATTAGTCACTACAAATTCCCAAACGAGAGGCCACGGTACATCGTTCCTTCCAACAGACAGCTGACACGTAGTAATTAGGCAGCTGAACATAAAAATAATGAGGCTGAGGCTCCTGCAGATCTCCGTCCCCCCTCTTGGCACCTGGGAAGCTTCACGCACAGCCCCAGCAGCCACCACTGCACAAGCTGCTCCCTGCAAGACGTGCCTCTTTCTCTCTTTCTCCCCCAAAACTTGCTATCTGATCAATTGAAGGGCTGCTCGAGCATTCAGCTTCATGACTTCTGGCAATATTTTCTAATCTAGGCACTGAGTTATTGAGCCTCCCTTTCTCTGTATCATGTAGGGACTGGTCCAGCTCCTCTCCACCTCCAGGAAATCCTCGTGCCACGCTGCCCTGCCAGTTTGCTGCAGGCTCTCTAACTCAGAGCACACCCCTGGAGATGACGCATTTTTTCACAATAGATTTGCACGCCAAAACAAACAGAATGATTCAGGCACTGGTTAGACTGCCGTGTGCAATGCAAAGTGTTATGAGACCAAAAGGCTGTTCATGTCCATCCCAATTTTCCTGTTTTCTTGTATTCATTCTCTTTCTCTCTCCTGTGCACTGCTGGAAAGCCATTCAGTTGCTTTTATTCTTTTTTTTTTTTTTTTCCTCTTATTTTTTTTCCTTTTTTATTTTCTTCTTTCTTTTTTTTCCCTCTTCTTTTCTTTCCTTTTTTCTTTCTCTTTTTCTTCCTCTTTCTTTCTCTTTCTCTCTTTCTTTTTTCGTTCTCTTTTCCTTTTTCTTGGCTTTTGTGGCACTCGCTTTCCTTTGCCACAGAAATACCCTGGAAACCAAGTGCCCATGCAGACACCCAGTCCAAATCACAGTGTCTGGCATCGCTGGAGTCACTGGCAGGTAGGAAGAAACTTCCCCTGCAGCTCTTTTTTTCCCCTTCTGAAGCAACGTGTCTGGGCTGTATTTGGTTTAAACAGGCCCTTGATCTGCTTTGTTTATGGTAATTTCTTTATTCCTGTGAGAGAGAGAGGGAGGCCAGCACTGAACGGATATTGTTATGGGACTGCAGATGGGCAGATGGCTTGAAAAAATGATTGCAAGATTTCGCTTGCACTCTGGGCCCGTCTTTCACATTTGGGTGCAAAGACCGAGTTTGTCTTCTGTCACAGGGAGCCTCGATTAGTTTCCCTAAAACCAGAAATCACTTTGAAAGCAAATCCCCGAGGTCAACGGTGCCACAGATTTGGAGGTGAAGGATTTGAGGTTAAGAGCTGACAACCAGGATGGCGAGGCAAGATTATGGAAATGAGGATCTGCAGCAAATTCTCTCTTGTTTCCCCCTTGTAACCTGCTAATGACATTAGCGTCCGTCTTTGACAGCCCCTCCTCACAGGGGAACTTACTTCAGCACTAAAGACGCTTTTATGAGTCCCAGAGATACCGGCAGCAAAACATGTGGGCAAAGCTGCTAAGACTCAGATATGGGACAGAGTCCTTAAAAGCCCAGCGCTGACTTAAAGGACCCGAAGTGAGGAGTGGAGCACTTCTCTCCTCTCTTGCAGCTGCGAAGCTGCAATCAGAGGGATTAAAGCCCTCCTCCCATTAACGTTGCTTTCCCAGCTCAGGCTGCCCATCTCTCAGACATCTCCCCTTTTCTTCTCGTGGTGTTCCCCACTATAACTTCAATGACAACTGCCCAAGGACAGGTATTATTAGAAGTGCAATTGCTCCCCATGAAGTTGGTGGACTCACACTCTAAGATGCACTCCTGCCCTTCTCTGCAGGACTTTTCTGCTGGTGCCGGTAAAGCTCAGATCCATTCCTCTCCTCCAGCGAGGTGGCAAAAAGCAGGGTGATCTTCCTCCTTTTCTACCCAGTAATAGTTAATGAGACGCTGTAAGCTATTTTTTAGTCTTGAAGTGAGTAGTATCCTGCAACCATCCATGTGGATAGAGGCATTAAGTATGGAAAAATAATGAATGTGGCTGTTTGAGAAGCACCTTACTCACCTATCTAAAACACCTGCCATTCTATTGATCTCAGATGTATGAATTTGTGGCCTTGTTACGAATATTCTGATGCCTCAGCTCTCTAGCATTGAAGCATTCATTGAAAGTAGCTATAGCTTTACAAATAGAATTTTTTTTTCAGAAATAGAATTTTTCCATCTGTTTGTTCCATTTTCCCATCTGTTCCTCCAGCCTCATAGTCTTGTTCAACCTGTTTACGAAGATTTCCTTTAAGTGAATATATATATTTTTCCATTCCAGGACAATTGTTTCTTTCACTGTGGTTTGACTTGTTCTTACACTGCCTTTCCGAGCCCCTCTGTGTGCTTTTGCCACTGACCTATTTAGCCTTCCAATACACATTTTAATCCCTTGATGTGAACAAATGCCTTGAGGCCATGAGGATTTATTGTTGGATATATGGTGATCACTGGTGGCCCTCTGGCCAAAACCTGGTGAGAAACCCGGGATGCCCATGGATGGCATTAGGAGGTCTACCTTGGTGCCTATGCATGGGTGACACCAGGGCACTTCCAGTTGTACTGCTGTTGGCCAACATGGTGAGTGAATGTGTGCACCTAAGTTTTTTTTGCAAAAGAGGACACTTTGCTACCAGAAGAAGCACGGCAGCACGCACCCTGCTGCAATGGCTGCTCTTCACAACGATGCCTTTCAATCACCAGCATTTTCTGCAAATATACTTGTCCTGCGTGCCCCAGGTGTTGTTCATCTTTGAAAGTTATCAAGCAATGCAGAAACAGTAGGACTGTGTGATAAGCAGCAGATAAATACAAAGCGAAGAATAAATTGCCACCAAACAAATTCTTCCCATTGTTGGTTGCCACTGAAGATGGTCTCACAATTCTTCCCAAGAGCTCCATTAGTGAAAAAGCTGTGCTAGCTTCTGGGTGGTACCCAAGGCAGTTCCCAGCCCATGTTTATAGAATCAAATAATTATTCGAGTTGGGAGGGACCCTTAAAAGCCATCTGTTCCAACTCCCCTGCAGTGAAACTTACAGCTCCATCAGGTGCTCAGAGCCCCATCCAGCCTGACCTTGGGTGTTTGCAGAGACAGAGCCCTTAAATGGGAGGAGTTCTCAGGAACATCCAGACAGTGTTTTATTATAGCTCAATCAGAAGGTGCACTGCATTTGTCTCTCTGTAAGTGTCTGAGGGACGCAGGGAAGCTCTCCTCGAGGAGTTGTCATTTCTGCCGCACAGAGCACAGATTTGCGTCTCTCCAGGCCACCCAAAAAGGGATCTTTGATTTGTCAAAATAACCCTTTCTGCAGGGGAATGGAGAGCTTGGAGGATATCCAAAAATGTGCTAATCTACACTTTTTAGATTTCTCTTTTTATGTAAAGGAGGCGTGGGGGGGGAGAGGGGGGGAAACTAATAATAAGCTTGTAAATCATGCGGTTAAGTTTAAAGAAAAATGCTTTGGGAAACTTTTCCAGTCTTCTACAAGAAATTTTGCTTTTATTCCTTCTGTCTCCACAAGACTTTTGCCTTCTACTGTTTGCCAGCAGGAGGAAGATTGGAAAAATTCTACCGATCCTGTTATCATAAGCAATAACTGTGGAGTGCTTTTATTGTTATCCTCCTCCTCCAAAAAGAATGAGGTCAAACCCTCTGTTTAGCTAAACACAGACTTTTCTTTTGCTCCAGATGTGCTAAGCAGGAGAGCTATGTGTAAACAGTGTAAGTTTTTTTTCCTATTCAAGAAGAAGCTGAGTGCTTCCTTGTGTGTCCAGGAGACTTTGCAGACTTCTGGACAACACTTTCCAGATAAAAGGTCTCAGAAGAAGTCTTTGGTGCAAAGGAGACTGCAATTCCTGCTCACCTTAGGAGGACTTCCCTCAGAAAGACTCAGACCAAGCACTGGCCTTCCTGCCCCAGTGCAACCATCTACTTCTTTTAAAGGTTTATGTTGAACAGCATCCTGCTCAGACGTGTATGATGGAGGCAGCAGCCTTCACAGCAGCCCCTACTCTTGCTCTTACCATGTCCTTTTGGACACTTGGAGCTAAGCACAAATAAGCTGCACATTTCCTTCCAAGGACAACTGCTTAGTTCTTGAGCTCTTGGGTACCAGAGGCCAGTCCTGCAAGCTCATATAATAACAAACTTTAAATAGTTTGATAAAAAGGTTATCCATTAGCATTATGAGTTGCTTTAGTTCTCTTTGTTCGCAGAAAACAAAGGCTTTCTGATCACAAATAAATCCCCCCATGCGCATTGCCTTTAACCAAAGAAAAGCTTTCTAAAAAAGAACATTATCCCTTTGGGTAATGATGCACTCCCCCATGCTCATGGTACGAGGCATTCCCCTCCTTCACTTTGTTACTTTCTGCAGCTCAGCTTCCATACGTCGCTGCTGATGTGCAGTGCCAATGCTGTTGGTGATGAATTTCTTGCAGAGCTGACTTGAGCAATGTCTCTCTGAAGTAATCATTTTTTTTTTCTCCCCAGCATTTAGCTGAGCACAGAGCACAGAGTCTCCAAGACCTTTCACCAAGCACCCATCAGCAACAAGTTCAAGCTAAGCAAGAAACTGCCCTGTTCCAGAGGCTAAGCAAATCATGTCCTACGTTGTAACTAATTATTTCTATTGGCTGATTGCTTGTTAATGTGTCTGTTTTACAGGTAAACAGATTTATCTTAGAAATGCAAACATTATAATGATGTTGGGTTTTACTCATTGCCTTCCTTCAGAGATGGAAAGGCTGAACACTGAAATTGGTGTGATTTAACCTTTTACAGAATTCAGCTGATTTTCATACCTCTGCAGCATTATGTCCCAAGTTGCTGGGAAAGATTAGGAAAGCCTGAAAACAATTTGGCCCCTCTGAGGTGATGATACTACCCAACCCCAGCTCTTCATGAACATCCCCATTTAAAATGGAACATTTTCTAACTGGTGGGTTAGAGGGGAAGTCATTTCTGGAGACCACTGTGTAGACTGCCATTCAGAGTTTTAAAGAACATCAGCCATCAGAACATCTGGCTGAATGGGCTCTGAGCACCTGATGGATTGGTTGGTATTCCTGTTCATTGCAGGGTTGTTGGACAAGATAGCATTTAGAGGTCCCTTCCAAACCCAATGGTACCGAGAGGGTAAGGTGATCCAAAAGGTTTGACCCCCAAAGCTTATGACTAAAACTGCAAAGGCTGGGTGAAGGCATAAAGGGAGACAGTAAAGCACAGCTTTGTGGTTCTGAGAAGGCTCTCTCAGGCTAACAAAATAAGGAAAGGGAAGAAACTCACCAAATTAATTAAAATTCTTCAAAGTAGACGTCACACGTACGCTGATTGTAAACCCCTACCTCCATGGGCTGGTGGCACAATCTGGGTGGTGTCTTCACCCTGTGGGAATCAAATGTTGTTTCTGCATTAGAATTGGATAATATATATATTTTATTTCTTTCTGGGAGTCTTTCTGCTTAACTTGGGGAAGATCCCTGATAGTTTACGTCACTTATCGTCTAGATAACCCTTCCCAGGGACGCACGCTCTGTATATAGGTGTATATAGGTGTATATATGTATATTTTGTCATACACACTGCAAGAATATCCAGCACCAGATCAAACCAGAGAACAAATCATGGCATGCCCGAGGAAGCACCTGAAGAGACATCGGAAGGCCTGACATCATCCCCCGCCACGGTGATCCTTGTTTAACGAAGACTTGGAAGCAAATCACCATATCAATACGACAAGAAGAGCACTGAGACATCTTGGAAACGACAGGATGGCGACTGACTGACACCAGATAACAAAACAAATTAACAAGTAAATAACAAATGTAAATCCTCTGATAAGATTGTGAACCTGGAGTACCCAGCCAGTGGGGAAACAGGGGAGAGGGGGGAGGCAAGGGGGAGAAAACAGGGTATAAAGGCTGTCATGTTGTGTCCATAGATGCGCTCCTGCTTGCGGGACGCCCGCCATTGCAATCGCGAATAAAATCTGCTTTTATCAGAGATACCGTCCTGACAAAATTATTTGGATATTTCCAACAACCCCAAGGTATTCCTGCATCTCTTTTACCTTTATTTCTAAAGAAAAGCAGATCTAGAAAATCTCTGGATGGAGATACTCAGGAATGACAGCCGTTGCCTTCCTTTTACCATGTGGCCAGCCCTGGAGACCCAAACCAGTCATCAGTTTCTCAACGCATCCCAGCCCTGCCCATAGTGACACTTTGGGTTCCCATTCCCATCGGGAGGGCCCCTCACCTCTTTCTTTCCACCACCACATAGACTGCTTTCAGTGGAAAGGGGCCAGGTTTTCATGCTTACCTTCCCTACTGCACTGACCTGGGAGAGGGAAGGCCTTTACCTGCTGCTGGCCGCGGGCAGGGGACACATGGAAGAAGCAAGACTGAGGTGCCTGGTGGCAGCTTTATGGGCTGGATTTCAGTTTGCCTGCTGGGCCGAGGTTGCAGCTGGCTGGCCTGATCTCATTCCCTCCCACTGGCTCTCACTGAGAGCAGAATATGCCTTCTCCCGCTGATTTCTGCTTGCCATATTGATTGCAGCAGGGTATAATGGAGACAAGTCAGGCAGAAAGCCAACCACCCTTGGGAATGATTAAAGGGCAAGCAGGAAAGGATAGAAGTGAAGAAAAACAGGCTGACACTTAGGGCGTGGTGGATTTGGGGCAAATTACGCTCCTTTCACCACCTCACCCCGTGCTCGGGACCGTGCAGCAGAACTCCTTTTCAGCTCTGCCCAAAAAGAGGCATTGCACCGACCCCCGTGCACGCAGGGAACAAAATCCCCAGATCGCGTACAATATCCCCATTGTGCATGGATTTGCAGACTGATTATTCAGAGCGCAGCCAAGGAAAGGTAAGGCTATGACCCATTGTTTTCGTGCGATCAATTGAATACTGTCATTTGCATTTAAAACGCTCCGAATTCGCACTGTCAATATGCCAAACAGCTGCTCGGGCTTTTCAGCATTCCATGGTGACAATCACACTATCGTACATCATTGGCACCAGGATTTGCAATACTCTCAGTGTCAAAATTTTGTGTGTTTTTTTTTTTTTTAAATCCCCCCCCTCCCCCTCCTTCCCTCTCCTCCCCAAATACCCAAACCTGTGAAAAATCCTCTTTTAAAACGATGGCGTTGGGTGCTGCTAAGCAGGCCTTCGCAGATGCCAACATATCAAAATTCATCTCTTTTCTTCCTCTCCTACAATTAAAAGGTAGTTAGGAAAGAGGCTGTTCCTGATAGATCCACCTTCTGTTTTCTCCTTTGTATGCGTATTATTCATTAGCAGTCTAATAAGAGTTTCAAAATGCTCTGTGCCTCTGCCAGCAGGGCATATGTATGTAGACATGTGCTTGTGACAGATAAGTACATAAACAGCATATTGGCACCAGAAAGACATCTGTGCCTAGAAAAATGCTTGTGATATGTACATAAATGACATTTTAGCTCTAGTCAAGTCCTTGTGGCTTTGAGAGGAATATGTGACTATACTCTTCTCTGTGAATATTGAAAAGGTGCATCTTAGGAAGGAGAGAATTTCAGAGGTTTACCGAGAGCCAAAGGGAGAGCTCTGGTGCGGGAACCCAATGCTGAGCACAGTCCAGCACCCCCAAATCTGACTCGATGTGGCCACGTGGGCGCATCACTGCACGGAGCTGGCAAAAGCAATGCAGCAAAGAGAACAAAATCTTGTCCTGAAGACCAAAAAGTGGAGGTGTTTGGGGTGTGGAGGCACAGGCAGGGGTCCCCATGTGCTTCTTGCTACCTGTGTGTAATTATCTGGCTGAGAGATGTGAAGAAAAGCTCTTCAACTGTCTTCTATGGCAGAAAAGGGAAATGGTGGTTTGTTACAGAAGGGAACCAAATGTGCCATCCTCTGGAAACTTCCTGGGTTGCACCAAGGGCCACTTTACAAGTACACTCATATTGTTCAGCTTAGGCTCAAAACACCTCAGTTTAACCATTCACAGTGACAGCTGCCTGTTTTACAGCTTTAATCCATTCTGAAAGCTCCACTGCAGCCAGGAGGTAAAAAGTGAGAGGCATGTAGGAGAGCATTTGCATCTACTCCTAGGTAGAAAAAAGGGAAGATGTAAAATTGGAGATGTTTGGGTATTTGCCATGCACACATAGCAGTAATGAGGGACTCTCTTCCTCGATTTTGGGGCTTGGAGTCTGACTCCCTGAGATATTTGAGCCCTGAGCTCCCATGGTGAAGTCACACCAAAATGTGGAACTTTGGCTTTTCCTCCTTTTAGCACTGGGTTCAAGCACATACTTTGCAGATTGCTCCAGGAGGTACGGGTGCTGCAGTACTCACAGCTCCTCACTTTCTGCAATTACACATCTCCCGTAGGTTTCATCAGATCCAATAACACAAATCCTAAAAGGAAATGAATGTCCAAAGCCGCCATCACCTCTGGGTCCATTTGGACTCACCTGGGTTGGATCGTGAAGCGACAGCTGTGTGTGCACAAAGCCCTTTGGGACATGATCCCATGTACACAGTGGGGTTGTTCACCAGCAAAAAAATGTTTTTTTGGGTCTGATGTGAGAAAGAAAGAAGCAGCAAAATATTCCCTGCTTCCTTTGACTTTTCTGGGCCTGTTGGTCGGCATGGCCATGTGGGCATCCCACACCTCCTGCGTCTCCTGGAGGTCCTGCAAACTGCAAGGGGAACCACAGAGCTGTTACTTGACTGCAAAAAAAGTGTTCAGGGGGAAAATTGTCTCCAGTCATTCTCATTTTGCATGTGATTTTTCCTACATATGTTTCTAATCATTAAGAAATTCTGTAGCTTAAATAATGCTCTGGAAGTACGGTAACTGTTGGACTACATTCTGTTGTAACCTTATTGAATTTCACTTCTCTGGAAAAAATAATGGGATACTATATCTTGAAAAACAAATGGTAATTGAGTTTTTAACAGAATGTTTCTCTTTGTGTTTCAAAACCTTCTGCACACAGTTAGACATCTAGCCAGGGAAGAAGGTACAAAGCATATGGGCCAATTTCTGTCTGTTGGCTGATCAAGATGCCTTAATACTTAAGCAGTGATGGGTGTGTGTCCATGCAATATGGCACAGTGTATCTCTCTGCCCGATACCCACGAGCTCAGGTGAGATGGCCAAAATTTTTATACTATGGTTAGAAGAGCATTCTAGGAGGAAACGGGGAAGGTGGGCTTACAACCTGCTCCCTATTAGGTGTTGGCATACCATCCTCATCCTGCATGAATTCACATTTTGGCTATTAGACAACAAAGGGTTTATATTCCTGTGCTTGTGGTGCAGCCCAGGGACACAGGCTTACCTTCTAGGTGACAAGGTTTTGCAGAAACTGCAGAAATAAGAATTGTCCAACACTTTTTCTTTGCCCACACGCCGTAGTGCTGTGATTTCCTGAGTTCTCTGGGGATTTACACATCACTGTGCTCTGATTTGATTAAAAGCTGGGACCCGAAACAGCACCATTGCAATGGTAACTTACAGGTGTTATTGCCTACCGAGATTAGGAGAGGCGTGGTAATGCTGGAGTGCTCTTCCCTGATTTTTAATAAATCTACCAAGTTAGGGACTTTGTGAAGAGATGCATTTGGACATGGGAATCTTCAAGGCAAAGTAATAGGCATGAGGTTTCTGACTGACAAGACACATGTGAGTACATGCAAAATGTGCTCCTCCAGCTAAAAATAACATTTCTCCTGTCAACCACGATGCATCCACCCCCACAACACCACCCAGAAGAACACATTAACACCTTGGCTTTGCACGTAGCCCAATTCACAGCAGCCACAAGTGGTAGAGGGATCTGCACTCTGTGTGCATGCTGACAAATCATATGGCATAGCGAAGAACAGAGGAGTGAAACTGGGCTAGCAGAAGTTGACGCCTTATCATCACAGTCCCTTTGAGCATGCTGTAGGCTGACACCTCCACCAACCGAGTCATCTCCCCGATGCCAGGATGAAGAGCACGAGCCCACTATCCTGATTTAGCCTCCGAGGCTCAGCTCACCACACTGAGAGGGTGCAGTGATGTAAAGAGACAAGGGATCAGCCTTGCACCAGCAAGGGGGACAAGCAAAGAGTGCCCAACCACCACTGCTCACAGCTGTGCTACAGTGATGGTACAGTACAGACCAGTGATGTGCAGCGTTTCCCCCATTACGGATCCACAGTTTGTGCCCAATCCCAAAACCTGTAAATAATATTTCAAACCTAAGAGTGTTGGGTTGCAGATAGGCATCATTGTTAAGGAGGAAACCTGTGCTAAGGTGCAATTCTGTCATGCAGTCTGTATGTGGTATAGCAGTCAATAAGTAGTAAAGCACATGGACAGTAAAGAGAAATAGAAATATCAACATCTTTTGCCCAAAGATTATTTCCCATGAATATATGCTGTTGTGTTGCTGTTTTGTTTTGTTTTATTTTGTTTTTCTAAAAAATTAAAGCCTTCTAGAAAATGTTGAAGAAAATAAAAAATTACCATACACAGAATCCCAAAATTGCAGAGGTGGGAAGAGACCTCAAGAGATCATCAAGTCCAACCCCCCTGCTGAAGCAGTTCCCTACAATAGGTCACGCAGGTAGGCGTCCAGATGGGTCTTGAATATTTCCATAGGAGACACTGCCACCACTTTGGGCAGCCTGTTCCAGTGCTTCATTCCCTTCACCATAAAGAAGTTCTTCCACATGTCAATATGGAACTTCCTATGTTCAAGTTTTAGACCATTACTCCTTGTCCTATCACTACGTACCACCAAGAAGAGCCTGGCCTCATGCATTTGTCTCCCATCTCCCACCATATATATTTATGAACATTTATTGGATCCCCTCTCAGTGTTCTTTTCCCCAGGCTAAACAGATCTGGGCTCGACTATCAGTCTCACCATAATTTCTAGGCCAGCCATTTTAAAATCATTATTGACAGTTCTGCATCAGTATAAATGTAGTTTGTGAAGTGCAGTTCTTAAGGGGTGACATACATATAGATAGACAGATATAAAAGATGTGGAAACAAATCAAAGCTAAAATATTGGCAACTGACTCGAGGGTGGTTCACGGACATGGAGGTCACTGTCGGTCCATTGCAGCCTTCCTCTGGACAGCATGAAGCTTTATTCAGAGGAGCTTTGTGGAAATCTGGGAGATTAAAATAAGTAAGTTCCAATCTCTCCTTTAGCCAACAAGCACATGAGCCTGTGTTCTCACTCTCAAAATTAAGCTCCTTTAACTCTCATCTAAGTTGAACCTAGAGCTTTTACAGTGCTTCCCTTGTCCGAACTTCACCTGACTCCAGCAAAGCTGAGCAGGCTTTGGTGGGTGCTGAAGGCATCTAGCCCTTCCCAGACAGTGCTTAGAGCTTAACAGGATCAGCCCCTTGGCAACTCGCATGCTGTCCATCACCTCAGATGCCTTACAGTTTTTAAATTATGCAATATCTACCATGTGTAATTAGCTAAGTATCATGGTTTTGTGATTTTTGGTTTTCGGTATTCCACATCATAACACCATGTAGTGCACTGCAAGTTAAAGCATTAATGTTCCAATTCCAGGTACCTGTCTCAGTACGCCATAGAAGTCATGGGATCTGGCTCTTCCTAGTTGGGTGATCTCTTACCACCTTGCAGAGGGTGCTGGAGGGTGCTTTCCTAGCCGTTCCAAGCTTTTCAGGTTTGACTGGTCTCAGGAACTCTCTCTCTTTCCTATTTTATTTGGTTTATTAGTCTCAATTTCAATTAGATTGTATTCTATTGTGTTATCTTGCATTCTGTTATCATAGTTAGTAAAATAAGTTTTCCTCCATAGATCATTGCCGCTGTTTCTTTTCCCTTCCTTGGGCCTAGCTCCCATCTTCCTACCCCTTTTCCCTTTTTCTTCCCATTTTGTGGGGTCGGGGGGGCTCAGGGGCCTACTGCCCCCCTGTCATGGGCGTAGATTGATCTAGTTTACTCCGTGACAGTAAGCTGCTTTCTCTTAACCTCAAATGTTTGTAATGCTTATAATCCCGGTTAGGTGTCTGTATAAAGGAGCTCCTTGTTAAGGGCGGAGGGGAGGAATTTTCTTCTATAAGGAAATTAGGTCCTTGACTGAGATGTAAAGCCAAAGGTTTTAAAGATTGCTTTTGTTTGGCAGATGTTTGAAGGGCTGTTGTTGAAGGTCCCAGTGTTTAAATTACTCAGCAAGTCATCACTGGGCACAAGCTGTCTGTGCAAAGCCCAGGAGCTATGGACATCCTCATTATTTTTCTTCACTAGTCCCTCCTTACTCCTGTTTCAGCAAGTTGAACACCAGCATCAAGTGCTTTCCTGGGACGAAAAACCGGGAGTTCGTCAACCAACATGGAGTTTCGCTTTTGGTCCATTTCCCAGTTGGAAAAGCTGAACGTTTCAATGCTCTTGGCGGTTCTTGTCATGTTTCTTCTGATTGCTGACTTTGTGAGAAAGAGGCGTCCCAGGAATTTCCCTCCAGGGCCACAGCTATTTCCACTTGTGGGAACCATTGTGGATTTAAGGCAACCTCTCCATCTTGAGATGCAGAAGGTAAGACCTTCATGGACATTTCTCCTACTGTTAATATTGTACCTTTTCAGTGATTTTTGTCACTTATCAAAGGCAAAGCAAAGGCAACTTCTGGTTTACAAGGTGTATAATAACAATGTAGACAACTATTGGGTTTATCCCTTACCACCATCCCCTCTTCCAAAGGAACTGGACGGTTTCATCAGAAGGGAATTTGTACCAGAGGAATGTCTGCATGTTCCTCCTTTTTCTTCCCATTTCAACACAACTATTGTGTGCTTCAGCCCAGGAAGAGTTTGGAGGGTATGGGTCAGGATGGGTGAGGGACAGTGGGAAACAAACTGTTTGAACAGGGAACTTCGCCTCTGAAAATTGTATTGTCATTGTCTTTGCCCAGAGATCTGCAATTTGCACCATTACATCTGAAAGAAAGACTAAGGTCCAGAGTTAAACACCTCCATGGTTTTTTCTGTGTCACAGAAAGAGGCAGTGATAACTTTAGAAAGGTTTCATGAGCTTTGACTCCCACCAAAGCCAACAACAGAGTGATAGCTGATACATGTGGAGTACCTTGTCTGAGAGAGTGGGAGATAAGGTTCTGATGTGCTGGTTGCAAGTATCCTTCTGGTGATTGACTTTTAGTCTCTTGCTTCAATTTAAAAGAGGACCCTATCTCATCTACCCCAGCCATTAGCAGGGCTATCCCCCAGGGAACAGAGACAGTATGCTCAGGTCATTTTATCAACATTTATAATTATTACTAATAAAATTAATCACATTCATTTGCAAGCACTGGCAGAGCTGCCCATTTGATCCTAGGCTCATTTCACTAGCCACCATGTGAGTTCAGGGTGACCATGCATGTCCTCTCCTGCAGAGTCACGCCGAGGAGCATGCACGTTGAATTCCTTGGCAAATGAGGACCCAAGAGAGGATATAATTGTCCTCTGCCCTTATACATCAGGGAGCTAAATGCTGAAGAGGAGAGGCTAATGCTAGCAATGTCCATGCAAGGAAAATGGCTATAAATTGGCTATAAATGCATTCAGGCTTAAAATTAGAGGAAGTTTTCTGAGCATCAGCAGTTGGAGCCACTTTCTAACTGTGACAGCTGGAGCAAGAAATCTCACTACTTTAAACAAAGTTGGTGAAATAGACTATGTGTTGTGCCTTGCTTTCAGCAGCAAGAGCCTGGTGTCGGTGACCCAGGTGGAGCCTTTGCCTCCTTCACTCTTTTGGTGAAGAAGAGGGAAGGAGCAGGTGCCCATCAGTCCAAAAGTCCTTGGGTTCAAGTTAAATTGACACAACAGCCTGATGAAAGCCAGTATGCAAATCATCCCTGCCACACCACAGCTCACTAATATTTCTTATGTCGTCTCCAGCCTTTGCAGAATAGTTTAGGTTGGGTGGGACCCATGGAAGACTTGGGTTTGGATTTTTCTTAAGCCCAACTCAATGCTCCAAGTGGAACTAAACTCAAAGTTTGATCCCAGGTCTTGTCCGTCTTCTTGCTCTCAGAGAGTAATGGACTCTCTTTCAGCTTACTGCAAGGTATGGGAACATCTTCAGCGTGCAGTTCGGAGGTCTGACTTTTGTGGTAGTCAGTGGGTACCAGATGGTGAGAGAAGCTCTTGTCCACCAGGCTGAAATATTTGCAGATCGGCCACATATTCCACTTCTCCAAGAAATTTTTAGAGGCTTTGGTAAGTATAGCTTTCAACATTTTGGCAATCTATTTGCAGTGATAACAATTAGAGTAAAGGAGGCCGAATTCAGCCCTCAGTAACTGTGCCAATAAAAGCCTGTTTGTAGAGGAAGACAAGAACTGAACTCAGCCTAATAATCTCACAGGTATATATTTGAACCTGTCTGGGATTTAGGGATAAGTCAGGGATCAACGTGATGTGTTGAGTTGGGTGAAAGACAAGAAACAAATGCAGGCTGTCCAGTGTCTCTTGAAGAGTGTTCCCCTTGGATTTATCTCCCCTTTACTTTCTTTCCCTGGCTACACGTAGCTCCAGAGGCGGGTTCTGCTGCTCCTGCAGCAGCTCTGCCAGCAGCGTGATCGTACTCAGAGTATTTTGGCTTACACCTTTTTTTCCCACGCAAAGTGACAAAGAAGAAAATCCATAAAGCTAGATATTTAGCATAAGCCAGTTACCCTTGAATTTTAATTCCCAGGCGAAGCTATAGCTTCTCAATGTCTGCTGTTCTTATTTGCTTCGGTTTGGGGTTTTTAAGACCGATGGCCATTTCTGAATCCTGTCACTCACATTCCACACAGAGCTAGCTTTTGTTTGTCTGTTTTTCTACAGGTCTTATATCCTCAAATGGGCACATATGGAGGCAACAGAGAAAGTTTGTTTTAGCAACGCTGAAAAACACTGTGGTCAGTTTTGAGTCAAAAGTGCAAGAAGAGAGCCGGTACCTCGTGGAGGCGATGGAGGAAGAGAAGGGTAGGCAGTCCTTGGGCAGCACTGTGCCCAAAGCTTTCAGCCAGCCTCTTACCAGATGAGTTCACACCAGTGTGACTCCTAATATGCAGAGCAACTCTGCAGTAGCACAGATCTCTATCTTAGGTTTCCAGATTCTGCCTTTTAGGTCTGCCATTTCAATTCTTCCTTACTAGAATTAAACGAATATATAGTAGGTGCTTATTAAAATCGGTATGTTTATGTGTCTAAGAAAGCCCTTTCTGTAGCCTGCAAAGGCAGAAATGCAGCTCTCATGATATCAAGCACATTCTCTCAAAGGCTCCGTTAACCTCTGCTTGTCCTTGGCTTTGCAAAGTATTTTAAAACTTGTTTAGTCAGGCTTTCCTTTTGTATCATGCACAGATGAAGCGTGTGCTTTGCTCTTTTATGGTCCAGCTTTTAAGAAGTGCCAGAGAGATATTAGTAAGAATAATTTGTATGTTGGTATATGGGTGATGTAGCACTTCAGCTTTAAATAGAAGCAGATGGGGTTTAGCTAATTCTATGGAGCTATATATAGTAAACAAGAAAGATCTAAATAGGAATTGTGAAATTATATACTGAACTTGCTCCATTTTAATTGCAGTTGCTTTGAACAGGCCAAATACTTCATGTTGCCAATTGATTATAGTCCTTTATAGTCCTAATCAATAAACTAATTAAGCTGCAGTTTCGGGCCTTTCTTCCCATTAGTAATGACAAATAGTGATCTTGTCCATCACTCCAGTATCTGAGCACCAGCCCAGCTTAATTACTTTCTCAGAATGGAGAGATGAGCAGTGCTGTGCATGGTGCCTTGCATCTCAACACGATGCTCCCCACTGCGCCGGCACAGCTCAGGGCCATGCTGGACTCATTACAGATATTACTCTCTCCTATCACAGCAAGTAGTGATCTGGGCTTTCTAAATGTGCCCTGGGAGATGGTGGCCTCTGCTCAATAGCTCTCCTGAGGAAAGCAGATGTGATGAGCATCACGCCACGCTTTGCTCCTTTAGGAGCCAGTGTGCATCATGTCTGTTGGCCATGTGAGCTATTGCTGGATTTTCCTGCTTGAATACTTCGTGGTGCGTGGCCAAAGGCCAATACAATGACATATTTGCAGTGTGACTGGTCTTAAGTTTCCTGCCCCAGGCAAAGGTTTGAAGGGACCTTCTCTTGGTATTTAAGATGAACACCAATGATGAGCAAACAAACCCAACAGCCATAACTACTTGTTTACACTGGGAAAAGGCTCAGATCCTGTTTCAGAAGCTCAGTGCTAACACTGGGCTGTGCCACAGCCTAGATGGAAGGGGATGTCCTCGGAGAAAGGATGCTGGGGCACACAGCACCCAGCTTTTAGAGGTAGTGGGGATCCCAAGACAAGGGTGAAGCCTCAGCATCACCATGAGTAGGTAGTAGGTGAGGCCTTACCCCATTTTCACATCTGTTGTGTACAGTGTGCTATATCTGAGATTAAAGACCAAGCCTCACAGTTTTCATTTTGTTCCCCTCAGGGCAACCGTTTGACCCTCATTACAAAATTAATAGCGCTGTTTCAAACATTATCTGTTCCATAACTTTTGGGAACCGCTTCGACTACCATGACAGCAACTTCCAGGAATTACTGCACTTGCTCGCAGAAACACTGCTGCTGATAGGAAGCTTCTGGGGCCAGGTAAAACCTTTTTAACTTCAGCTCCATGTAAGCGCTTGGAAATGAGTTTCTAAGGTACTGAAGTAATCTGCTTTTCCCTGTAGAAAAAGAGTCGTGTTGTAAGAGAAATGACCGTGGGTATTAATTTACATGAGGCTGGGTTAATCCATTAAATCCATCAGGAAAGCAAGCGAGTTAAAATGATTGAGGTACATGGAGGAAAAAAGATTGTGGGATTGTAAAGTCAACCTTGTACCAAGCAGAACAGAAGAGCAATGGAAAAATGGAAAAAATACCTTTTAAATATCTACATTTCTACAAAAAGAAAATAGTAGCACTCAGTCAAAATTCCCATCTCCTCCCTTCTACCCCTTTCCCAACCAGATTCTGCATGCTTGTATTGTATGACAAGATGAGTGAGACCCTGAGTTTATTACCAAAGTAGATGGCTCTGGGGGCTGCCATAGTTTCTGTATTGCCACACACCTTGAACCAGACAAATTGGTCCCTGCCAACCCCAACACCAGTGGGCTCCTCCTCATTGACTTAGTTGACCTTTGTCTCAAAACTGATTTATCCTTTGAGCAAGTGGAACTAACAATTTGTACTACCATCTCAAATGTGAGACCTGATCTTTTTTCACCCCAGTAAGTGCTTTTGTGCTCTGTTTGATTTCTCACCAGCTGTATAATGCTTTCCCTTTGATAATGAGATGGCTACCAGGGCCCTTCAGGAAAATCTTCAGGCACTGGGAGAAACTTCAGCGTTTTGTGAGGGGAGTGATTGCAAAACACAAGGAGAACTTGGACCAGTCTGACGTGGGAGATTACATTGACTGTTACTTAAAGGAAATAGAAAAGGTGAGAGGGAAATACCTAAGGCCACTTAAAGCTTAATCACAAAAATGAGCAGACAAGACCCAAGGCAACTTTGTTAGAAGGGCTTTTTCCTCCCTTACCTCTTTCATGTCAGATTTTTTAGCAGCAGCAGCAGGATTTTGATCGCTTTCAAAACACATAGATTTTTTTTTTTCATTTGGAAGTATTTACACTTAATCTTCTATTTCTCATTCTGTCAACTGGCATAGGAGGGCTCTCGGGGAACTTATTCATGTTCCTATGAGAATTTGCAGGAGGGCGTTTTGGTTTTGGGTTGGGTTTTTGAAAGCATCCCCTCCCTAATAAGCACTTCTACTGTCTTTTTTTTATGTAAGTTTAAGGGTGACACCAACTCCTATTTTCATGAGGAAAATCTGCTCTGCTCCACACTGGACCTCTTCTTGACTGGGACAGAGACAACAGCAACCGCCATCCGTTGGGCTCTGCTCTACATGGCCGTGTACCCCCACATTCAGGGTAGGGCCACTGATGGGTCTTTCATCACATAGCCCAAAACCAGATAAGTGAAACAAAAAACTGAGTTGTTTCTAGGCTCACCACACAGGACACGTGCAGTGGAAATGCTAAGTCACTGCTTGAACCACTGTTTGAGCACCTGATGGGAAGGCAGAGCAAACACAGGGGAGCTCAGGTGCATGAAATGTGCCTGAATGACTTGAAAGGGTGGAGCCAGGATCCACTCTTTCCCAGACTTCATTTAAGGGTTGGCAGTGGAGGTAAGAGTATCTTGTTTGAGATCTCTGTTTATCCGAGGACTGTGTGGGCCTTTCTGAGGTAAGTGAATTCTTTTTGCTTTTTCTACACCTACTGCTATTACATCTGAGCAGCCCATCCCTCACCTTAGTACAAGACCTTGCTCCCTTCCTTCTTGTAACAGACATGCTTGTGGCCCAGTTTTCTTATTCAGAGCTTTTTGAGCGTGCGTGCACACACACACACATATATATATATATATATACAATTTTTTTTTTTTAATATGTATTTTTGGTTTCTGTAGAGAAAGTGCAGCTTGAAATTGATGCTGTGATTGGCCAGTGCCGCCAGCCCACCATGGAGGACAAGGAGCACATGCCCTACACCAGCGCAGTGCTGAGCGAGGTGCTGCGAATGGGCAACGTCGTGCCATTGGGAGTGCCCAGGATGTCCACCAATGACACCACCCTGGCTGGTTTCCACGTGCCCAAGGTATGCCCAGGATACAGCCCTCCCCTCACCCTGCCAGCACAGGGTCTCCAAAGCCCCCATCCCAAACCTCACTTGGAGGCACCAACCTGCAGCATCTTATGACATCTTTCATTTGTGGAGTAGTCCTGGCAGATGCTGTAAGGCTGTTTGGATCTCACCTCTTTATGGAAGAGAACTGTAAGATTCTATTTTGTTGGTCATTGCTTTCATGTTTTTTCAAGGCTTATCTCTCAAGTTTTACAGAAGGTGACTTCCATGCATTTTGGAAGCAGAGGTCCAAGAAACACAGGAAAGCAAACAGTTTGGATTTGTTAATTCCACAGAGTATTAAAGAACATCTATTAAAATAGCCCTTGATAAATGTCAAGTAATAGTTATTGATGAATGTACACTGTTCTGACATTATGAAAGCAAATATGAGATCTGGATAGATTGAGTCTCTTGCACAGACATGTTCAGTTACTTCTTGGCAAATTAAAAATTAAAAATTCTGAGCATTTTGCTGCACATCGATTAGAGGTTTTTTTTTTTTTTAATTATTATTTCTTCTAATGGAAGATAGGAAGGTAAACCAGATACAGTTTTAATAAAAAGCAAAGTAAAGCAGGTTGATTGACAATTACTTGGTTAAGTTGTTTTCAATCCCTACGATAAGACAACTTTATTGATTAAAAGTGGATTCATATTAACATCACCACTAACAGCAGCACAAGGTATGGATCAGCAGCATGGAGGTAGACAGTGGCACATTGAAGTGAACAGTTCTGCAGGCTTTTTCCAAACCAACATGGTTAAATGAGGGCAAAACACTTTGTGTATTAAAAAAATAAAGTATCTTACTTCATGTGGATAGAAAAGAGCTAATAGTAACCCAGTCTGGCAGCATGTTGGCTCTTCATGGAACCTCTTGTTTCCCCCACCCTTTCAGGGTACCACGCTGATGACCAGCCTGACTTCAATAATGTTTGACAAAAATGTGTGGGAGACTCCAGACACTTTTAATCCTGAACACTTCCTGGAGAACGGCCAGTACAGGAGGCGGGAGGCTTTCCTGCCCTTCTCTGCAGGTAAGAAGATGGATGGGGAGATGGTTTCGCTTTTTGTAATGCTTTTTCTTCACCCCATTGGAGTGGGGGAGAACTGTTCCCAGTCTGATAGCAGCCTATGCCTGGCATTTCCCACAGTGAAAATCCCCTAGCAGTTAATACTGACTGCTGTGGGCAGGAGGGAGATCAATTTGTTATTGCAGGATGAAAAATAAGGCTTTTTCCTCCTGCGTGAGTTGGGTAAATGGGTGTGCTTTTTTTTTTTTTTTTTTTTTTTTTTTTTTTAATGTCCCCCCCCTTTACTTTTCTGAACGGTTGCATCTCTCTGCTGAGCTGGGAACTTCTGGGGACGTGTTCTGCACGATGTGTGGGTGAACATTGCCACCTAACCTTGCTAGGAAGAAAAGCTCCTGCAGCCTTTACAATGCAGCACGGGTGAAAGGAGCCTGGAGGCTGCAGAGACCCTGAGCCAGTGCCCTTCATCTGCAAGCATTTTCCTTTTCTGTGTCCCATGGCACCAGCGAGCCCACCTACCCCCTTGCACAACAGCCTCCCTTCTGTAAGAATACCAATTAAGGGTGATGCTTAAGCTCTGTTCTAGACTGAGTGTGGTTTTCTTTGCTCCTCTTCCAGGCAAGCGTGCCTGTCCTGGTGAACAGCTGGCCAGGACTGAGCTCTTCATCTTCTTCACTGCCCTGCTGCAGAAATTCACCTTCCAGGCTCCGTCTGCCACTGAGCTGAGCTTTGCCTTCACAATCAGCCTCACGCGCTGCCCCAAGCCCTTCCAACTCTGCGCCCTGCCTCGCTGCTGAGGGCAAGATGGAAAGCATTCCCTTCTCAGCTGTCCCATTAGGTTGCAGGCTGCAGTGCTGGGACTCCTCACAGCCAGCAGCCCTGTGTGGTGTGTGAGGAGGGCTGCATTCTGCACACCTCAGTGAGGACAAGCACCCCTCCCTCCCCCTCTCCCCCCCCCCTTGTGCTCCTACTGCTTTCCCTGATCAGTTTGATAAAATACATGAACTCAAAAGCCTTATTACTTCATTTCCACCCTCAGCAACTCCAAGGAAGTGTCTGTCAGTTGTAAGCCATGGGCACACTTGTGATTGCTGTGTCTCTTCTATAGTGGGCACGTTCATCACCCTTCTTGCAATCCCTAAATCTCAATGCTGCTATACAGTGAATGGCCGTGGGCTGTGTGTATAGAGGTCTTTCTGCTCACTAGGGGTGGCTGTCTGCACATAGAAGACCTAGGCTCATACCCATCACCTTAATGGACAGCTAGCTACCAGTGCAGATCCTGACCTCAGGGTTGGTGCAGTGTGTGTTTCCCCACAAAATACTGCTTCTGCTTTGCAATGGAAAGTCAATACCTAAATATAATATATTGTATAGGAAATATAAACATTTTTTTTCCCCCTTCCATGTGTATATAGAAATTTAAATAAGTTGGTAGAAGCATCTTCTACCATAGGCTGGCCCATGGGTCTCCAAACTTTTGACTTGCCTGAGCTGCATTGAATGAAGAGGAATTCAGTGATACACCTTTGCTTTGTATGTGCTTTCATCTCAGATGCCACTTTGGCAGGCTGCCCCACTGCTGCCATCTGACACACTGCAACAAAAATAATAGGATGTTGGTGGGAAGGTCCAACTTCTAGTGCCACACCACCAACAGCTGCCTCTGTTGTCAGGGGCTGACATAAGGCAGGAGGCACTACTTTTGGAGCAACCCTCATAAAATATATTATACAGTTAATGTCTATGAGTAACAAAAGTTAAAATAACTTTTAATATTGTTATTAAAACTTTTTTTAAGAAGTGGGAGAGAGCAATAAAACCTTAAAACCAGTGGAGTGCCTGGCCTTATTGTTCTGCCACTAACGCATCAGCCTGGTTCTATGGCAGGGGCTGCAGCTCTCAAGGTGTTCACCACAGATTTTGGATGAAATTTTACTCTTCCTGTGCTTCAACTTTGAAAACAGTTATCAAGGGAGGTTGCTTGGTGGGAAGTCCCAAGATCTGCCTCCGACACAGTGCTGGGCTATGGTTGATGTACATTCTCTTCTGCCCACATGAAGGTCCCTCTTGAAGATTATTCCAAGTCTGCAACTCGAATTTAATACTTCAAAAGCCCATGCTGCCTCCTATGTGCTCTTGTTTGCAATATATTTGCGAGAAATATTTTTTTTCTTTTTATTTCTCCCTCTGACCTTTCATAAGTGACTTTTCTACGCACGCTCTCATAGGACAGTGGATAGTTAACGAGAAAACAGGATTACATCAGGCTTCATTTCCACTGGGCTTGGACGCCCTCCCAGGCAAGCGCTGTGCTGCCGCACAATTGCTGTGCAGTGACAGATCTGCGCCGCAGGGGAGAGTCCTCTGCACATCCCATGCCGGCATTCATGCACTCCTAACTCTCATCCTATTGCATTTTTAATTAACTTTTCTCTATTAGAGGCACGTTTATTTTATTTCTGATAGAGAAGACATAAAATATCTGTGGACTATTTTTCACGTATGGAATTTCTAAAGCCATTCTGGAGTGGACAGTGACTTCTCTCCATTTCTAGTCTGACCTCTGGAACAGGGTACAGCTCTTTTATTTGCACGGCGTGAGCAAACACAAGCTGTTCTATTCCCTCATATCGACTTTTCCTCTTACCTTAACGAAACCTTATATACTCACGCTCCCTTCTGGGAGGGAATAAATGGTTGCAATCTTCCTGTGTCTACATCGAAAAGGAATAATTTATAGATCTCCACACAAAAAGGCAGAAGGCAAATGGTGTTTAATTTAAGAGCGGAGCATGCCATGTGAGTGCAGGGGAACTCTTCAGATTCCACGAAAAGGTTGAACTTATTAACGTTGATCATAGGACCGCAGCAGCTTCGCTGCGCAACGGCACTCGGGCGCCTCCGAGCTGCGCCTTCATCCCGAAAAACCCATTGGCCGCAGCTGCCGTCCCCCAAACAGAAGCAGCCCGCACCGCCCACCGCATCACGAGTGCGGGCTGCGGCCGCGCGGCGCGACGGGAACGCGGCAGTTGTCAGCCGGCAGCAAAACAAATCCTCGAAGGGGACGGGACGGGAGCGGGGCCGGTGTCACCGCCGGGCAGGACGCGCTCGTCCCTCCTCAGCGCTCAGCGCCACCTGCGCCCTGGCGGCGGCGCCCCGTGGCAGCGGAGCCTCGGGCCGCGAGTCAGGGGCTCTGTGGGAGCTCCGTGCAGCCTTATCTCGCGTCCCTCGTGGCCCGGCTCCGTGCGGCGGGGAGGCGGTGGCCGCGAGCGGGGACCGTCACGGTGAGGGACGTGCGGGAGCCGCCGGGCTGTGGGAAGGCGGCGGTGGGAGATGGGAGCGGAGCGGGGAGCTGGCGGGGCGCTGAGGGTGGGCTGTCGTTGGCGAGATGAGAGACGCGTGGTCGCGTCGAGAAGGGCTTTGGCGAACGGCTGTGGCTGAGGCTGTGGCTGAGGCAGCGGAGGCCCCAAGGCGGCCCCGAGGCCGGGCCGGCCCGAGCCCGTCTGCGTTTGTGCCCGCAGCTGCGGCCGCACCATGCTGCGCTTCCTGTGGGACAGCGTCTCCCTGCAGATGCTCTTCGTCTTCCTCTTTGTCTTCCTGCTCGTCGCTGACTACATGAAGAGGAGAAAGCCGAAGGACTTCCCCCCCGGTCCTTTTGCCCTGCCATTCCTGGGAAATGTGCAGTTTATGATGGTTATCAATGACCCCATTGGCATGGTGCAAAAGGTAAGGGGATTCACAACATGTGGTACTGGCCAACCCAATGCAGTCTAATTCTGGTCACATCCATGGCCCACAGAGGGCTCTCCATGAGTGGGGAGGAGGTTAGCCCATGATCATCAAGGTGGATGAGCTTTGCCCAGGATTCCAGAGCCACATCCTTGGGTCCAAGGGGAAGGGACAGAACCATGGGTTCCACTTCAGCTGTTCGTTGTTCTGATGACAAGTGTGACTGGGAAAAGAGTTAAACACCAGCTGAAAATCCTTGCTCAGCTAAGTCTTGCAAAGCCTGGAAAATGCAGCCTGTAGGGTTTTACCCCAACTTCAGAACACTGATAGGAGAAATGAGGAAAAAGTCTGCACGCAATCAAGCCAATACTTGTGCATCCATTCTGCTGCCTCTCCCAGGCTCGGTTTGCCCTATTTCCACTGAAGTCTGCCTGTCCCTCTCTGCAGGTGCAGGATGCCAAGGCTTTCCCTCTTCCAGTTGAAAATGTCATTGCAAATATACCCTCATATACTTAATTACCTCATCCACAGCTTACTGAAAAACATGGAGACGTCTTCAGCATGCAAATAGGCAGCCAGTCATTTGTGATTGTAAATGGGCTGCCACTGGTCAAGGAAACCCTTGTGAGCCAGGGAGAGAACTTCATGGATCGCCCAGAAATTCCTATCAACACAGAGGTCTTTGGCAATTTGGGTAAGTTATCAACAGAGTCTTATATCTAAAAAGCATTGATTTTTTTTTTTTTCTTTTGAACCTGGCAGGAGGAAAGCTGGAGGAAATGCCCTAGCTTGACATTCACTCTGAGCAGTACACGAGCATGGTTGAGCCTCCTTTATAAAGGCAGATGTCCTCCTGCTTCTTCCCCTTGCTGAGAGCATCTTCCTTTGCTCACTGTGGAATGCTTCTGCCAGGGCTGGTCTTCTCCAATGGGCACCTGTGGAAGCAGCAGAGAAGGTTCACCTTGACCACCCTCCGAAACTTTGGCCTGGGGAAGAGGAGCCTGGAAGAGCGGATCCAGGAGGAGTGCCGATTCCTCACGGATGCATTCAGGGATGAGCAGGGTGAGGACCACTTCCCTCAGCAGTTGTGCTGAAGGCAGAATCCACCTTAGACTATTTTAATTTCCCCCATGCTAGTGCCTGCTGAAAAATCATAGAACCGTAGAATCATTAAGGAAGGAAAGATCTCTATGATCACCAAGACCAACACCAACTCACCCTCAGAATGCCCACAAACCGAACCCCTCAGTGCAACATCTCTGCATTTCTTGAATGCCCTCCACCTCTGTGGGCATCGTGTTCCAATGTCTGACCTCTTCTCCTAGAAATTCTTCCTAATACCTCACCTCAACCTCCTGTGAAGCAATTTAATGCCAGTAGCTCTCATCCTGTCACTGACAGCTGGGAGGAGAAATTGACACGCAGCTTGCCGCAACCTCCTTTCAGGGAGTTCTGGAGAGCAGTGATTTCTCCACTGAAACTCCTACAAACTGAGCAATCTCAGTTCTCTCAGCTGGCCATCAGAGTTGTGTTCCAGACCCTTCACAGGGCCTCAATGTCTTTCTTGAAGAGAGGGGCCCAAAACTCAACTCAGCACTTGAGGTAAGCCTCACCAGTGCCAAGAACAGTGGGAAGATCGCCACCCTGCTCCTGCTGACTACACTGTAGCTGACACAAGCTAGGATGCCCTTTGCCGCCTTGGCTACGTGGCACTACTGGCTCACCTTCAGCCAGCTGCCAACTAACACACCAACATTTCTCTTCATCTCACAAGCAATGCTGGTAATGTGCCAGCATCCCAGACTCCCTCTACAGGTGTTTTGCCTTCAGATTAACTGATAGACACAGCTGTATAACAGTATTCTTACCCCACCATTGTCCTCTTGCTGAATTTGAGACCTCTAAGAAATATCATGGACCTGTCAGCACCAATGTTGTTTTCTCTTCTGAGTCATTTCCGATCTTTCTTTCCAAAGTAAACAAGCATCTCCAAGAAGGTGGTTTTCCCACTGAAAACCACTCATTTCACTTGTTGACTATTTTCCATCTGATGATGGTGCTTTCTTCCCTTTGTTTCTATGGAGTCAAGAAGAGAATTGATTGTTCCTTTTTCCATCTCCAGGAAATCCTTTCAACCCTCACCTTAAAATCAACAATGCTGTTTCAAACATCATCTGCTCCGTCACCTTTGGCAATCGGTTTGAATACCATGATGAGGACTTCCAAAGCTTGCTGCGGATGATGGATGAGACTGTTACTCTCCAAGGGAAGATAATGAGCCAGGTACAGCCCTCCTGCCCCAACACAGGTAGCGTGCGGATTTGAAAGGCTATTGTTTCTTCTCTGGAGTCAACCGCAAATGCTCGAGCACTTTTTAGATTCTGAGAATGTCCTCTTGGAAGGGACCCATAAGGGTTATCAAGTCAAGTTCCTGGCTCCATGTAAGAATACTTACGGTCCAAACCCTATTTCTGAGAGCACTGTTCAAACATTCCCTGAGCTCAGTTAGCTCAAGGCCATGCCCACTGCCCTGAAGAGATGTCCCGTGCTCCCCACCCTATGGTGCAGTGCCTTTTCCTAATCACCTTACTCTGTCCTGACACAGCTCCATGCCAATCCCTTGGATCCTGTGCTGTCACCAGAGAGCAGAACTCAGCGCTGCCCCTTCACCCTGTGAGGAGCTGCAGGCCGCCATGATGAGCTGCAGGGCCACCATGAGGCCTCTCCTCATTCTCCTCCATGGTGAACAAATCAAGGGACCTCAGCACTCCCCATACATTTGCCTTCTAAACCTTTCTCCATCTTCTTTGCACTCCTTTAGTGCTCTCTAATAGTTCCACATCCTAATATATTGCAGCACTCAAAACTGCGCACACTGCTCAACGTGAGGCCATCACCAAGCACAGAGGTCGGGCCAAGCACAGGAGATGTTTCCCTCTCCTCTGAGGCCGTGAAGACACAGGGCTGTGTGATCCCTCTCCCCTTCTGAATGCATCCTGGTGAAGATGCAGTCCCCACTGATCACAGAGCTGAGCTGCCCCAGCTAGTTTTCCTGTGCTTTGGGAGGGAGCTGAATACAGCAGAGGGTTTGGGCAGGGCCCTAGGGGAGGTCATGGGAAGGAGCAACGATAATTTTGCTAAGGACATTCACTGCCATTCATCATGTTGTTTCACAGAATGCTTCTTCATGTAATTTCGTTCGGCCATATTTTCAAACTGTGCAATGTTCACATTGCTCTCTTTCACACAGCATCACCACCTCCACTGAGTGCCAGGCTTCCTGCTGTAACTCTGAGGAATGCAGTAGTTCCTCTGACAATGGAGATAGCAATCCTTTGTCATGCTCCTCTGGAAATGAGTTAATTCCATCTACTCCAGCAGTGTAGGGTTGTGGCTTTGTAGGCTTTTCAAGTCTTGAAAATAGAAGGGGCTTCAGTCCTTTACTCAGTTTTCCTCTTTCTTTCTGTCCAAAGCTGTACAATGCTTTCCCCTCCATAATGAAGTACCTCCCTGGATCCCACCAAACCATTTTTAAAAACTGGAAGCTGATGAAAAATTTTGTGTGCAATGTGATCAGCAAACATAAGGAAGATCTGAACCCCTCAGAAAGCCGAGACTTCATTGACAGCTACCTGCAGGAGATGGCCAAGGTCAGCAATGTGGAGCAAACCCTTCCTCAGTGGGGATTGGAGATCAGGAGGGCTGAGAAACAAACCAGATCCTACCTGAGCTGCTGGTGTGTCCATTTGTGAGCTCAGGATGGACATCAGGTTTGGGGCATCCACTGGAGGGTTGAGAATGCTTCTGCCAAAAGCCTTGGGGCAGAACTGTGTTCATGTGGCACTAACATTTGATTTTCTGAAGCATAATGGCAGTGACTTCTGTGAGGATAACCTGGTGGCATGTACTCTTGACCTTCTGTTTGCTGGGACTGAGACCACTTCCACAACCATCCGCTGGGCCCTGCTGTATATGGCCGTGTATCCAGAAATTCAAGGTACACGTAGCAGCAGGGCTGTGTGCTTCCTGGGTTTTGCCTGTGTGGTTTGATAAGAGAGTCACTCTTTTGAAAGACCATCAGGAATCCCTCTATACTCAAACAGGAGAGATGCAAAATATTGTTTCGTTTATTTTTTCATGTGTGTGCTTTTTCTGTTTTAACACTTGCCCTGGTAATTTTGTAATGCTTTACTTTGGAAACAAGAGACAGATGTGGCCACCAGCCATAGAAGTACTGGAGACCCATGAGGGCTTTCCAGCAGAGGTGGCAGGTGCTTTACACAAGGCACAGGGCCCATTTAGTAATTGGAGTGACGAACTCATAGAGAGGTGCCACAAGTGCCCTGGTGGCACACAATTGCCCTGGGATGGTCCTTGGGAGACCCTCACAGCAAACATGTCGTGGTGTCCCCAGGGCTTCCACGGCTTTGCTGCACCATAGCTGATCCCTGCTCTTTCCAAACAGCCCGTGTGCAAGCCGAGATCGATGCTGTCATTGGGCAGTGCCGACAGCCAGCCCTGGAGGACAGGAACAACATGCCCTACACCAACGCTGTCATCCATGAAGTGCAGAGGAAAAGCAACATCATCCCTTTGAATGTCCCAAGACAGACAGTGAAGGACACAGTCTTGGCTGGCTTCCGGGTGCCTAAGGTAACCCCACTCCTATGCACTGAGGTACTAGCAGGAGTCTCCCATTTCTCCATCTATGCAGGAACCAGTATATATGCTTTGGGCTGAGGCATCCATACTTACTATCAAGGGATGGATCATTTTCCTTACAGTCTATTCTTAGAGAAACAGGCAAAAAACACGGCCATGCAGTTGGAGTAGAATACATGCTTGTGGCAGATTTGACTATGGATGCTCCTTATAGTGACCAAGAGGTAGGGTAAAAATCCCCCTCCTGTTGGCAGTGACAGAGAGAGTGCAAAGTGATTTTCTTTCTCTTGTACCAGGGCACTGTTATGATTGCAAATATATCCTCTGTGATGTTTGACAAGAAGGAGTGGGAAACCCCTCACAGTTTTAACCCCCAGCATTTCCTGAAGGACGGCCAGTTCTGGAAAAGGGAGGCTTTTATGCCATTTTCTATAGGTAAGATCAGCTGCAGTTCGATGCTTCTGTGCTGAAGCACTGGGATGAGGCTTCCAGCTGCACAATGGAGACCCTGAGCGAATTTGTGATGGATACAGCAGACATTGGCTCCATCATGGGAGCTGATGCTTGCCCATTGTCCATATTGGTGAAAAGCAGCCCCTTCCTTACCAGTCACCATGGGCCCCCCCCCAAAGCACCAACAGCACTATCTCTTAGACCTTTTAACAAGTGCATGAGAGACTACAGAAATTCCAGAGACCCCAAAAATGCAATCAGCAAGGTGAGAGCAGTGCTCTGTGCTCCCACTGAGAAGAAGGTTGGCCAGCAGGGACAGGCAGGGGATAATCTCTCCCTGCTCTGCCCTCGTGAGGCCCTATCTGGAGTACTGCATCCACATCTGCAGACCCCAACACAGAAAAAGTATGGAGCTGTTGGAGAGGGTCCAGAGGAGGGCCACAAAGATGTTCAGAGGGCTGGAACACCTCCCCTGTGAAGACAGGCTAAGGGAGCTGGGCTTGTTCAGCTTGGAGAAGAAAAGGCTGCACGGAGTCCCCATTGCAGCCTTCCAGTATTTAAAAGGAATATAAAAAGGAGAATCACCTTATTACTCGGGTAGATTGTGACGTAGCAAGGGGGAATGGTTATAAGCTAAAGGAGGGATGAGATTGGATGTGTGGGAGAAGTTCTTCACGGAGAGTGGTGAGGTGCTGGAACAGGCTGCCCAGACAGGTTGTGGATGTTCCATCCCTGGAGGTGTTCAAGAGCATATTGTATGTGGCCTTGGGAAGCCTGGTTTAGTACCAGATCTGGAGATTGGTGGCCCTGCCTGTGGCAGGGGGGTTGGAACTTGCTGATCGTTGGGGTCTCTTCCAACTCAAGTCATTCTGTGATCCTATGATGCGTTCCCACACAGCTGGTGGCTTTGCCTCCACCACCACAGGGTGCCTGTCCTGGCCAACAGCTTCCCTGCAGAGAGTGATTTTAGCATCTCCAATTTCCTGCCCAAGCATGGCACAATTTCTCTGGTGATTTGGTTCCATTCCTTGGAGCCCAGCCAGGCACATGAAGCACTGCTCATCCCAGCAGGGTAGAATAAAATGTGTGTGTATACACTGACATGCACGTGCCCTCACTGCATCACCCATCGGGAGCTCAGTTGGGACGGCAGTCCTGGTGCTGGAAATGGAAGGTGGGCAAGGGGATGCGGGCAGGGTGATGTTCCTGCAGGAGGTGTGTGCCGAGGCTTTTCCAGCAGAGAAAGCAGCTGGGCAGCCAGCAGGGCTGAATGGGCGCTGGGCGGCTGTCTCCGCAGGGAAGCGCGCCTGCCTGGGTGAGCTGCTGGCCCGCGCCGAGCTCTTCCTCTTCTTCACGGCTCTGCTCCAGAAATTCACCTTCCAGGCTCCCCGAGACACCATCCTCAACCTCAAATTCATTCTGGGCATGACCTTGGCCCCGCGGCCCTACAAGATCTGTGCAGTGCCTCGGTAAGGAGCGCGGCCACTGCTCTACGAGGAGGAACGTCTCAGCTTTGGCACAGATGTACAGACTGAGTGCTGAGCAGCCACCGTGGGCCATGATAACAACATCCTTGCATGCTTTGTTGCTTTCAAAGCAATTGTATGATAGTTTATTTTTACCAGCAGATCTTGCATGCTGTCTGATAAGAAGGTCTATCAGTACTTGATGGGCTGGGGCACTTCTGGGCTTGCAGCCCAGCACTGCCAGTGATTGAGGAGCTCGGAACATTCTTTATTCCATGCTGGATGGCCGTACCTCACAGCTGTGGATCAGTACTGGCAGAGAGCAACACCTGAGCTCATCTCACTATACTGGTACAAGCAGTAATTGCAATCAGTTCCTACTTAGGAAAGCCATTTGTCAATTGTTCAAAAGAAAAATATACCACAGTGCCTTGTGAAATCTCCCTCTCTTGAGCAGTAATAAATCCTGACTGAAACATTTTTGTTGTGAAGCATTTTGCAAAGTGATGACCAGCACAGCCTTTTCAGCGCTGCCTGCAGTCTCCAGCCGTGCCAGCATTTGGGGCAGCAGGGATGGGGTGCAGAGCCATGCTGAGCTGCACGGCACCAGCTCTCTCTTGGCAGAAAGGAGGGCACAGGAACAGCACAGGCCATTCATGCAGGGCTGATGAACATTCATGATCCAAGCTCTATGAGCAAGCCAGCAGGAAAACCAACAAGACCAGTGGCTGAGTTCTGCCGCACCACTGCAATTAATGCAGTGACAGACACTCGGAGGATGGCAAGTGCCATTTCTGACATCTGTTTCTAAAATAGCAGCACTGGAGCCATAGCAAATACAGGACCTGTCTCCTGGTGTTACCTCAGTGGTCTTCTTTTCCCTCCCCCAATCCGGAGCCCTCTCTCGGCACTGGGCAGGTAGCAGTGGGGAAGGCTGAGCTGGCACTGCAGTGCTGCCCAGGATGAAATGCAGGGGCCATGACCACGTTCAAGAGCTGATGGAGATTACACACTGCCTTGTCAGCATTTCTGCTCACCTCATGCGCTTCTCATCTCTGGTCTACCAGAATGTCCCTGCAACTTCATTGCTTTCTTATCTACACATGGGGGACAATAAATGGCTGCAATTTTCCTTTTCTTCCCTCTTTCATTATTTAAATGGGCAGAAGACACGAAAACATTCGCTTCAGGAGCGGAGCATCTCATGTGAGTGCAAGGGAACTTTTGTGAGTGCTTTAGAGTCCGTGTTAAAGCACTGATTTAACTTTATCAGGTGAACGCAGCAGCTCCTTTCACTCACTTCCGCATCTCCGCAGCCACAGCTGACATCCCCCAAACAGAAGCAGCCCGTACCGCCCACCGCATCACGGCAGCAGCAGTTCTCAGCCGGCAGCAAAACAGCGTGCCCGGTAAAATTAATCCTCGGAAGGGAAGGGGAAGGATGGGACGGGACAGAGGGCCGGGAGCGGGGCCGGTGTCACCGCCGGGCAGGACGCGCTCGTCCCTCCGCAGCGCTCAGCGCCACCTGCGCCCTGGCGGCGGCGCCCCGTGGCAGCGGAGCCTCGGGCCGCGAGTCAGGGGCTCTGTGGGAGCTCCGTGCAGCCTTATCTCGCGTCCCTCGTGGCCCGGCTCCGTGCGGCGGGGAGGCGGTGGCCGCGAGCGGGGACCGTCACGGTGAGGGACGTGCGGGAGCCGCCGGGCTGTGGGAAGGCGGCGGTGGGAGATGGGAGCGGAGCGGGGAGCTGGCGGGGCGCTGAGGGTGGGCTGTCGTTGGCGAGATGAGAGACGCGTGGTCGCGTCGAGAAGGGCTTTGGCGAACGGCTGTGGCTGAGGCTGAGGCTGAGGCAGCGGAGGCCCCAAGGCGGCCCCGAGGCCGGGCCGGCCCGAGCCCGTCTGCGTTTGTGCCCGCAGCTGCGGCCGCACCATGCTGCGCTTCCTGTGGGACAGCGTCTCCCTGCAGATGCTCTTCGTCTTCCTCTTTGTCTTCCTGCTCGTCGCTGACTACATGAAGAGGAGAAAGCCGAAGGACTTCCCCCCCGTCCTTTTGCCCTGCCATTCCTGGGAAATGTGCAGTTTATGATTGCCAAAGACCCTGTGGCTGCAGTGCAGAAGGTAAGAGGCTTTTTTACATGCAGAGTGGTCTCACCCAAGCAATGCAAACTCAACACTGCTTAAGCTCTGTGGTCCACAGAGGGCTGTCTGGGGCTGGGTTGTAGTTCACCCTGGAATCAGAAGGCAACGTGGATGATGTTTGCCTTGGAACACAGAGCCACATCCTTTGGGCAAAGGGCATGGCACAATGCCATGGTTTCGATTGCAGCTGTAGGTGCCTCTGATGGGAAGGGTTTCTGTGGAAGGAGTTAAACAACATCAGGAAAAGTTTTGCTCAGCTGAGTTTTGCAAAGCCTGGAAAATGCAGCCTGGAGGGTTTGCGTCCAACTGCAGAGCCCTGACAAAAGAAATGAGAAAAAAGAATGCACCCTATCACAGCAACACTTATGCAATTACTTTACAATGTCTCAGAGACTCATTTTGCCTCATTTCCTCTAGAGCTCTGTTGGTCCCAGCCTGTGGGTGCAGGATACCGGTGTTTTCCCTCTTCAAACAGAAAAAGTCATTGCAAATCAATCGTGGTTTATTTCTTTACCTCATCCCCAGTTTAATGAAAAACATGGAGTCATCTTCAGCATGCAAGTGGGCAGCATGTCATTTGTGGTCATAAATGGGCTGCCACTGATCAAGGAAGCCCTTGTGACCCAGGGAGAGAATTTCATGGATCGCCCAGAATTTCCTGCAAATACAGAACTCTTCAGCAAGTTGGGTGAGTAATCAGTGGAGACACAGATCTGAAACACAAAGTCCAAGTGTTGACCAATGAAACATGCCAGAAGGCAATACTGTGGCTTTGCATTCTCACCGAGCAGAGTCACCAGCGTGGCTGAGCCTCCTTTATCAAGGCATACGTCGTCCAGCTTCTTCCCCTTGCTGAGAGCATCTTCCTTCGCTCACTGTGGAATGCTTTTGCCAGGGCTGGTCTCCTCCAATGGGCACCTGTGGAAGCAGCAGAGAAGGTTCACCTTGACCACCCTCCGAAACTTTGGCCTGGGGAAGAGGAGCCTGGAGGAGCGGATCCAGGAGGAGTGCCGATTCCTCACGGATGCGTTCAGGGATGAGCAGGGTGAGGACCACTTCCCTCAGCAGTTGTGCTGAAGGCAGAATCCACCTTGCACTATTTTAATTTCCCTGATACTAGCACCTGCTGAAAAATCACAGAGTCAAAGAATCATTTCAGTTGGAAAATCCTTCTAAGATCACCAAGTCCATTCCCAGCATGCCCACAAACCATGTCCCTCAGTGCCACATCAAGACATTTTCTGAATGCCTCCATAGATGGTGACTCTACCACCTCTGTGGGCATCGTGTTCCAATGTCTGACCTCTTCTCCTAGAAATTCTTCCTAATACCTCACCTACACGTACAGCAATTCAAAGCCATTATCTCTCATCCTATCACTGCTACCTAGGAGAAGAGATCAACACCAACCTCACTGCAACCTTCTTTCTGGGAGTTGTGGAAGGCAATGATTTCTCCACTGAAACTCCTACAAACTGAGCAATCTCAGTTCTCTCAGCTGGCCATCAGAGTTATGTTCCAGACCCTTTACAGCTTTGTTGTCATTCTCTGGACACACTCCAGGGCCTCAATGTCTTTCTTGAAGAGAGGGGCCCAAAACTCAACTCAGCACTTGAGGTAAGCCTCACCAGTGCCAAGAACAGTGGGAAGATTGCCACCCTGCTCCTGCTGACTACACTGTAGCTGACACAAGCTAGGATGCCCTTTGCCGCCTTGGCTATGTGGCACTACTGGCTCACCTTCAGCCAGCTGCCAACTAACACACCAACATTTCTCTTCATCTCACAAGCAATGCTGGTAATGTGCCAGCATCCCAGACTCCCTCTACAGGTGTTTTGCCTTCGGATTAACTGATAGACACAGCTGTGTAACAGTATTCTTACCCCACCTTTGTCCTCTTGCTGAATTTGAGACCTCTAAGAAATATCATGGACCTGTCAGTACCAATGTTGTTTTCTCTTCTGAGTCATTTCCGATCTCTCTTTCCAAAGTAAACAAGCATCTCCAAGAAGGAGGTTTTCCCACTGAAAACCACTCATTTCACTTGTTGACTATTTTCCATCTGATGATGGTGCTTTCTTCCCTTTATTTCTGTGGAGTCAAGAAGAGAATTGATTGTTCCCTTTTCCATCTCCAGGAAATCCTTTCAACCCTCACCTTAAAATCAACAATGCTGTTTCAAACATCATCTGCTCCGTCACCTTTGGCAATCGGTTTGAATACCATGATGAGGACTTCCAAAGCTTGCTGCGGATGATGGGTGAGACTGTTACTCTCCAAGGGAAGATAATGAGCCAGGTACAGCCCTCCTGCCCCAACACAGGTAGCATGCAGATTTGAAAGGCTATTGTTTCTTCTCTGGAGTCAACTGCAAAAGCTCGAGCACTTTCTTAGCTTCATAGATTATCTCAAGCTGGGAAAAATTTACCAGGGCACTCAAGTCCAGTTCCTGACTCCACACAGAAGTATTGAACATCCAGTCCCTATGTCTGAGAGCGTTGCCCAAAGATGCCTTGATCTCGGTTAGATCAAGGCTGTGCCCACTACCCTAGGTGCCTATTCCACGTCCAGCGTTTCCTCTCTTCAGCCTGACCTCACCTCACACAGCTCCTTACAGTCCCTTGGATCCTGTTGTTGTCACCAAAGAGCAGAGCTCAGCGCTGCCTCTCTGCTCTCTGCAACAAGGTGCAGGTTGCTATGAGGCTTCCTCTCAATCTTCTCCATGGTGCACAAAACAACAGACCTCAGCATTCTTCATATATTTTGCTGTGTAAAGCCATCTTCATCTTCATAGCACTCCTTTAGAGCTCTCTGATAGTTCTGTACCCTAATATATTGCAACACCCAAAACTGCACACACTGCTCAAGGTGAGGCCATCAAGCACAGGGGGCTGGCCAAACCCAGCAGATGTTTCCCTCTGCTCTGGGGCCGTGAGGTTTTCCCTGGTGCTTCCCACAGCTGCGTGCTGGCTCTCCATTGCTGCATGTGTCCTTGACAAGATGTGAGATGTGGTCCCCCTGGATCACAAAGCCAGTCTGTCCCCAGCTGGTTTTCCAGTGCTTTGGGAAAGAACCGAATGCAGTAGAGATTTGGGGCTGTTCCCTAGGAGAGCTTATTGGAAGGAGCAAGAGCTAATGTACAAGGGACATTTGTTGCCATTCCTCATTCCATTGAAAAGGATACATCAGCTGGCAATTTCTGTGCAACGTTCACTTTGCTCTCCCTCCCCCTGCATGCATCACCACTCCCGACCACAGAGTGCCAAGCTCCCTGCTGTGACTCAGGGACGCACTAGTCACTCTCACCATGGAGATATCAATCCTTTCTCACGCTCTTCTGGACAAATGATAATTCCATCTACTCCAACAGTGTAGGGCTGTGCCTTTGCATGCTTTTCAAGTTTTAAGAACAGAAGGGGTTTTTCAGTTCATTCTTCTATTTGCTCATCTCTCTTTCTTTCCAAAGCTGTACGTCTTTTTTCCGTCCATAATAAAATACTTCCCTGGATCCCACCAAACCATTTTGAAAAATGGGAGGCTCATGAAGAGGTTTGTGTGTGAGAAGATCAGCAAACATAAGGAAGACCTGAACCCCTCAGAGAGCCGAGACTTCATCGACAGCTACCTGCAGGAGATGGCCAAGGTCAGCAGTGTGGAGCAAACGCTTCCTCAATGGGGACTGGAGTTCAGGAGGACTGAGAAACAAACCAGATCCTACCTGAGCTGCTGGTGTGTCCATTTGTGAGCTCAGGATGGACATCTGGTTTGGGGTATCCATTGGAGGGTTGAGAATGCAGCTTCTACCAAAAGCCTTGAGGCAGAACTGTGTGGGGTTTTGAGGAAGTCCTTGCTGCTCGTGTGGCACTAACACCTGATTTTCTGAAGCCTGATGGCAGGGAATTCCATGAGGAAAACCTGATAGAGTGCACTCTCGACCTGTTTTTTGCTGGGACTGAAACAACCTCCACAACCATCCGCTGGGCCCTGCTGTTTATGGCCGTATATCCAGAAATTCAAGGTACAAGTAGCAGCATTGCTATCCATTTCCTATTTTTAGCTCTTGTAGCTTGGTGAGAGTTTATCCTTGTTGAAAGAAAAAAGTGGAAATACTCTGTTCTCTGACAGATTTGGTGCAAGTATTGGTTTTGTTTTCAAGTGTCTTCCTTCAATGTTTTAAAACGTGTCCTAGTGATTTTGTTGTTCTTTATCATGGGACAAAGAGGCAGATGTGCCCGTATGCCCCACAGGCACTGGAGACCACTGTGGGCTGTCCAGCAACGGCAACAGGGGCTTTGCAAGGGCCCATTAAATGTCTGGAGAGATGAACATGCAGAGAGGTGCCACAAGTGCCCTGGTGGCACACGATTGCCCTGGGATGATCCTTGGGGGACCTTCACAGCAAACATGTCGTGGTGTCCCCAGGGCTTCCACGGCCCTGCTGCACCATAGCTGATCCCTGCTCTTTCCAAACAGCCCGTGTGCAAGCCGAGATCGATGCTGTCATTGGGCAGTGCCGGCAGCCAGCCCTGGAGGACAGGAACAACATGCCCTACACCAACGCTGTCATCCATGAAGTGCAGAGGAAAGGCAACATCGTCCCTTTCAGCGTGCTGAGACAGACAGTGAAGGACACAGTCCTGGCTGGTTTCCGGGTGCCCAAGGTGAGCCCAATTTGAATCAGTGAGGTCTGAGCAGGAGACTTCCATCTCCCCATTGCTGCAGGGACAGAGCTGCAGCATTGCTGCCCCTCCCAGAGGTCACTGCTGTGGATCATGTTGTGTTGCTCACCCAGCACTGCTCTCCAGCACACTGCATTCTCCATGCCCAGGATGAATGCCATGAGGTGCTGCATCCGTGCGTAGCAGGGACGGACAGAGCCCTCAGCATGCAGCTTTTTCTTAGATGAATTTTTAGGAATAGTTATGTTCATGAGAGAAAAGAGTGGGTCTAAACAATCAAGCATGGCCAGGCAAAATGAGTGCAAGACGTGGATTTCAGATTTGTCTAACAATGATCTTCTTGTCAAGAACACAGGAGGGTAAAAATCCCCCTCCTGTTGGCAGTGGCAGAGAGAGCGCAAAGTGATTTTCTTTCTCTTGTACCAGGGCACTATTTTGATCCCAAATCTGTCCTCTGTGATGTTTGACCAGAAGGAATGGGAAACCCCTCACAGTTTTAACCCTGGACATTTCCTGAAGGATGGTCAGTTCTGGAAAAGGGAGGCGTTTATGCCATTTTCTATAGGTAAGATTGGATCAGTTTACTGCAATTTGGTGCTTCTGTGCTGAAGCTCTGGGATGGGGCATCCAGCTGCACAATGGAGAACCTGAGCTAAGCAGTGATGGAAACAGGAGATGCTGGCTCCACCATGGGAGGGGCTGCTTGCCCACTGCCTGTATCAGTCAACACTAGACCCTTCCTTAGCAATGACTATGCAGGCACCTCAAAGAACCACCTCCACCACCTCTTAGGCCTTTCTTCACAAGCACGGGAGACTACAAAAGTGTTCCAGAAATGCATTCGGCAATGCAAGAGCAGTGCTCTGTGCTCCCAGTCCCACACAGCTGAGGTCAGTGGGCTCTGCCACCACCATCACAGGATGCCTGTCCTGGCCAGCAGCTTCCTTGCGGAGTGTGATTTTAGCATCTCTGATTTCCTGCCCAAGCATGGCATGCTTTCTCTGGTGATTTGGTTCCATTCCTTGGAGCCCAGCCAGGCACACAGGGATTACACGTGAAGCACTGCTCATCCCAGCAGTACTAGGATAGGGTAGGATAAAATGTGTGTGTATACACTGACATGCACGTGCCCTCACTGCAACACCCATCGGGAGCTCAGTTGGGACGGCAGTGCTGGTGCTGGAAATGGAAGGTGGGCAAGGGGATGCGGGCAGGGTGATGTTCCTGCAGGAGGTGTGTGCCGAGGCTTTTCCAGCAGAGAAAGCAGCTGGGCAGCCAGCAGGGCTGAATGGGCGCTGGGCGGCTGTCTCCGCAGGGAAGCGCGCCTGCCTGGGTGAGCTGCTGGCCCGCGCCGAGCTCTTCCTCTTCTTCTCGGCTCTGCTCCAGAAATTCACCTTCCAGGCTCCTCCGGACACCATCCTCGACCTCAAATTCACGATGGGCATCACCTTGGCCCCGCGGCCCTACAAGATCTGTGCAGTGCCTCGGTAGGGAGCGCGGCTGCTGTTGTCAGAGGGAGAACTCTCAGCTTTGGCACAGATGCACAGACTGAGCATTCACCAGCCACCGTGTGCCTTAGTAACAACCTCCTCACGTGTTCTGTTTCTTTCTAAGCAAATGCAGAATAATTTCTTTTTACAAGCAGATCTTGCAGACTCTGTCAGATGAGAAGGTCTATCAGTACTTGATGGGCTCGAGCTCTTCTGGGCTTGTAGTCCAGCACTGCCAGTGAATGAGGAGCTCAGGACTTTTTAAATTCCATGCTGGATGGCCGTACCTCACAGCTGTGGATCAGTACTGGCAGAGAGCAACACCTGAGCTCATCTCACTATACTGATACAAGCAGTAATTGCAATCAGTTCCTACTTAGGAAAGTAATTTGTCAAAAGAAAAATACCACAGTGCCTTGTGAAATCTCCCTCTCTTGAGCAGTAATAAATCCTGACTGAAACATTTTTGTTGTGAAGCATTTTGCAAAGTGATGACCGGCACAGCCTTTTCAGCGCTGCCTGCAGTCTCCAGCCGTGCCAGCATTTGGGGCAGCAGGGATGGGGTGCAGAGCCATGCTGAGCTGCACGGCACCAGCTCTCTCTTGGCAGAAAGGAGGGCACAGGAACAGCACAGGCCATTCATGCAGGGCTGATGAACATTCATGATCCAAGCTCTATGAGCAAGCCAGCAGGAAAACCAACAAGACCAGTGGCTGAGTTCTGCCGCACCACTGCAACTAATGCAGTGACAGACACTCGGAGGATGGCAAGTGCCATTTCTGACATCTGTTTCTAAAATAGCAGCACCTGGAGCCATAGCAAATACAGGTCCTGTCTCCTGGTGTTACCTCAGTGGTCTTCTTTTCCCTCCCCCAATCCGGAGCCCTCTCTCAGCTCTGGGCAGATAGCAGTGGGGAAGGCTGAGCTGGCACTGCAGTGCTGCCCAGGATGAAATGCAGGGGCCATGACCACGTTCAAGAGCTGATGGAGATTACACACTGCCTTGTCAGCATTTCTGCTCACCTCATGCACTTCTCATCTCTGGTCTACCAGAATGTCCCTGCAACTTCATTGCTTTCTTATCTACGCCTGGGGGACAATAAATGGCTGCAATCTTCCTTTTCTTCCGTCTTTGATTATTTAAATGGGCAGAAGACAAGAAAACATTCGCTTCAGGAGCGGAGCATCTCATGTGAGTGCAAGGGAACTTTTGTGAGTGCTTTAGAGTCCATGTTAAAGCACTGATTTAACTTTATCAGGTGAACGCAGCAGCTCCTTTCACTCACTTCCGCATCTCCGCAGCCACAGCTGACATCCCCCAAACAGAAGCAGCCCGCACCGCCCACCGCATCACGGCAGCAGCAGTTCTCAGCCGGCAGCAAAACAGCGTGCCCGGTAAAATTAATCCTCGGAAGGGAAGGGGAGGGACGGGACGGGACAGAGGGCCGGGAGCGGGGCCGGCGTCACCGCCGGGCAGGACGCGCTCGTCCCTCCTCAGCGCTCAGCGCCACCTGCGCCCTGGCGGCGGCGCCCCGTGGCAGCGGAGCCTCGGGCCGCGAGTCAGGGGCTCTGTGGGAGCTCCGTGCAGCCTTATCTCGCGTCCCTCGTGGCCCGGCTCCGTGCGGCGGGGAGGCGGTGGCCGCGAGCGGGGACCGTCACGGTGAGGGACGTGCGGGAGCCGCCGGGCTGTGGGAAGGCGGCGGTGGGAGATGGGAGCGGAGCGGGGAGCTGGCGGGGCGCTGAGGGTGGGCTGTCGTTGGCGAGATGAGAGACGCGTGGTCGCGTCGAGAAGGGCTTTGGCGAACGGCTGTGGCTGAGGCTGAGGAAGCGGCGGCCCCAAGGCGGCCCCGAGGCCGGGCCGGCCCGAGCCCGTCTGCGTTTGTGCCCGCAGCTGCGGCCGCACCATGCTGCGCTTCCTGTGGGACAGCGTCTCCCTGCAGATGCTCTTCGTCTTCCTCTTTGTCTTCCTGCTCGTCGCTGACTACATGAAGAGGAGAAAGCCGAAGGACTTCCCCCCCGGTCCTTTTGCCCTGCCATTCCTGGGAAATGTGCAGTTTATGATTGCCAAAGACCCCGTGGCTGTGGCACAGAAGGTAAGGGGCTTTTTTACATGCAGAGGGGTCTCACCCAAGCAGTGCAAACTCAACAGTGCTTAAGCTCTGTGGTCCACAGAAGGCTGTCTGGGGCTGGGTTGTAGTTCACCCTGGAATCAGAAGGCAACGTGGATGATGTTTGCCTTGGAACACAGAGCCACATCCTTTGGGCAAAGGGCATGGCACAATGCCATGGTTTCGATTGCAGCTGTAGGTGCCTCTGATGGGAAGGGTTTCTGTGGAAGGAGTTAACATCAGGAAAAGTTTTGCTCAGCTGAGTCTTGCAAAGCCTGGAAAATGCAGCCTGGAAGGTTATACCCCAACTTCAGAATAGTGATAGAAGATATCAGGAAAAAGCCTGCACACAGTCAGGCTAAAACTCATGCAATTACACTACTCCCAGTTTTTCTTCCTGTTCCAATGCAAGTGAAACTGTTCCTCACTGTGAGTGCAGGATACAGGTCTTTCCCTCTGCCAACAGAAAATTCATTGCATATCAATCATTCTTTATTTCTTTACCTCATCCCCAGTTTATTGAAAAACATGGAGACATCTTCAGCACGCAAGTGGGCAGCATGTCATTTGTGGTCGTAAATGGGCTGCCACTGATCAAGGAAGCCCTTGTGACCCAGGGAGAGAATTTCATGGATCGCCCAGAATATCCTGTGAAAACAGAACTCTTCAGCAAGTTGGGTGAGTAATCAATGGAGACACGGATCTGAAAGACACAGTCAAAGTGCTGACCAATTAAATGTGCCAGAAGGCAATGCTGTGGCTTTGCATTCTCACCGAGCAGAGTCACCAGCGTGGCTGAGCCTCCTTTATAAAGGCAGATACCCTCCTGCTTCTTCCCCTTGCTGAGAGCATCTTCCTTTGCTCACTGTGGAATGCTTCTGCCAGGGCTGGTCTTCTCCAATGGGCACCTGTGGAAGCAGCAGAGAAGGTTCACCTTGACCACCCTCCGAAACTTTGGCCTGGGGAAGAGGAGCCTGGAGGAGCGGATCCAGGAGGAGTGCCGATTCCTCACGGATGCGTTCAGGGATGAGCAGGGTGAGGACCACTTCCCTCAGCAGTTGTGCTGAAGGCAGAATCCACCTTGCACTATTTTAATTTCCGCCATGCTAGTGCCTGCTGAAAAATCATAGAACAGTAGAATCATTAAGGAAGGAAAGATCTCTATGATCATCAAGACCAACACCAACTCACCCTCAGAATGCCCACAAACCGTACCCCTCAGTGCAACATCTCTGCATTTCTTGAATGCCCTCCACCTCTGTGGGCATCGTGTTCCAATGTCTGACCTCTTCTCCTAGAAATTCTTCCTAATACCTCACCTCAACCTCCTGTGAAGCAATTTAATGCCAGTAGCTCTCATCCTGTCACTGACAGCTGGGAGGAGAGATCGACACGCAGCTTGCCACGACCTCCTTTCAGGGAGTTCTGGAGAGCAGTGATTTCTCCACTGAAACTCCTACAAACTGAGCAACCTCAGTTCTCTCAGCTGGCCATCAGAGTTGTGTTCCAGACCCTTCACAGGGCCTCAATGTCTTTCTTGAAGAGAGGGGCCCAAAACTCAACTCAGCACTTGAGGTAAGCCTCACCAGTGTCAAGAACAGTGGGAAGATTGCCACCCTGCTCCTGCTGACTACACTGTAGCTGACACAAGCTAGGATGCCCTTTGCCGCCTTGGCTACGTGGCACTACTGGCTCACCTTCAGCCAGCTGCCAACTAACACACCACCATTTCTCTTCATCTCACAAGCAATGCTGGTAATGTGCCAGCATCCCAGACTCCCTCTACAGGTGTTTTGCCTTCAGATTAACTGATAGACACAGCTGTGTAACAGTATTCTTACCCCACCTTTGTCCTCTTGCTGAATTTGAGACCTCGAGGAAATATCATGGACCTATCAGTATCAATGTTGTTTTCTCTTCTGAGTCATTTCCGATCTTTCTTTCCAAAGTAAACAAGCATCTCCAAGAAGGAGGTTTTCCCACTGAAAACCACTCATTTCACTTGTTGACTATTTTCCATTTGATGATGGTGCTTTCTTCCCTTTGTTTCTGTGGAGTCAAGAAGAGAATTGATTGTTCCCTTTTCCATCTCCAGGAAATCCTTTCAACCCTCACCTTAAAATCAACAATGCTGTTTCAAACATCATCTGCTCCGTCACCTTTGGCAATCGGTTTGAATACCATGATGAGGACTTCCAAAGCTTGCTGCGGATGATGGATGAGACTGTTACCCTCCAAGGGAAGATAATGAGCCAGGTACAGCCCACCATGCCCACTTTTTCCTTTCAGTCAGACTGACCTCCCCGACACACGTCAGTCCCTCGGATTGTGTTGCTGTCCCCAGAGAGCAGATTTCTGCACTGCACCTCTGCTCTCTGTGACGAGGTGCAGGCTGACACGAGGCCTCCCGTTCATCTTCTCCATTTTGAACAAACCATGGGACTTCAGCACTCCTCATATATTTGCCCTGCAAAAGCATCTTCATAGCACTCCTCTGGATGCTCTCTGATCATTTTAAATCCTTATATATTGCAGCAAACAAAACTGCACACACTACTCAAAGGGGGGCCATCACCAAGCGCAGGGGATGGTCAAGCCCAGAGTTTTCTCCCTGCTCTGCAACCATGAGATTTCCCTTGGTGCTTCCCACAGCTGTGTGGTGGCTCTCCATTGCTGCATGTGACCTTGTGAAGAAGCAGTCCCCCTTGATTCCAAAGCCAGGCTGTCCCCTGCTGGTTTACCAGTGCCTTTGGAAGAAACTGAATACAGCAGAGGGTTTGGTCAGGTCCCTAGGAGAGGTTATGGGAAGGGCAAACGCTCAGGTAACTTCTTTCAGCCAAATTTTCAGGCTGTGCAACATTCATGTTCCCCTCTTTCCCACCTCATCACCCCTCATGATTTCTGAGTGCCAAGCTCCCTGCTGTGACTGAGGAACGCACTAGTCTCTCTCGCCATGGAGATACCAATCCTTTCTCATCCTCTTCTGGACAGAAGATTATTCCATCTATTCCAGCAATGAAGGGTTGTGGCTTTCCATGCTATTCAAGTCTTTAAAACAGAAGTGATTTTTCAGCGTGTTCTTGAATTTGCTCATCTCTCTTTCTTTCCAAAGCTGTATACAATTTTTCCGTCCGTAATAAAATACTTCCCTGGATCCCACCAAACCATTTTGAAAAATGGGAGGCTCATGAAGAGTTTTGTGTGTGAGAAGATCAGCAAACATAAGGAAGACCTGAACCCCTCAGAGAGCCAAGACTTCATCGACAGCTACCTGCAGGAGATGGCCAAGGTCAGCAGTGTGGAGCAAACGCTTCCTCAGTGGGGACTGGAGATCAGGAGGACTGAGAAACAAACCAGATCCTACCTGAGCTGCTGGTGTGTCCATTTGTGAGCTCAGGATGGACATCAGGTTTGGGGTATCCATTGGAGGGTTGAGAATGCAGCTTCTACCAAAAGCCTTGGGGCAGAACTGTGTGGGGTTTTGAGGAAGTCCTTGCTGCTCGTGTGGCACTAACACCTGATTTTCTGAAGCCTGATGGCAGGGAATTCCATGAGGAAAACCTGATAGAGTGCACTCTCGACCTGTTTTTTGCTGGGACTGAAACAACCTCCACAACCATCCGCTGGGCCCTGCTGTTTATGGCCGTATATCCAGAAATTCAAGGTACAAGTAGCAGCATTGCTATCCATTTCCTATTTTTAGCTCTCGTAGCTTGGTGAGAGTTTATCCTTGTTGAAAGAAAAAAGTGGAAATACTCTGTTTTCTGACAGATTTGGTGCAAGTATTGGTTTTGTTTTCAAGTGTCTACCTTCAATGTTTTAAAACGTGTCCTAGTGATTTTGTTGTTCTTTTTCATGGGACAAAGAGGCAAATGTGCCCATATGCCCCACAAGCACTGGAGACCACTGTGGGCTGTCCAGCAACGGCAACAGGGGCTTTGCAAGGGCCCATTAAATGTCTGGAGAGATGAACATGCAGAGAGGTGCCACAAGTGCACACAAGGTGGCACACGATTGCCCTTGGATGGTCCTTGGGGGACCCTCACAGCAAACATGTCGTGGTGTCCCCAGGGCTTCCACGGCTTTGCTGCACCACAGCTGATCCCTGCTCTTTCCAAACAGCCCGTGTGCAAGCCGAGATCGATGCTGTCATTGGGCAGTGCCGGCAGCCAGCCCTGGAGGACAGGAACAACATGCCCTACACCAACGCCGTCATCCATGAAGTGCAGAGGAAAAGCAACATCCTCCCTTTCAACGTGCCTAGAGAGGCAGTGAAGGACACAGTCCTGGCTGGTTTCCGGGTGCCCAAGGTGAGCCCAATTTGGATCAGTGAGGTCTGAGCAGGAGACTTCCATCTCCCCGTTGCTGCAGGGACAGAGCTGCAGCATTGCTGCCCCTCCCAGAGGTCACTGCTGTGGATCATGTTGTGTTGCTCACCCAGCACTGCTCTCCAGCACACTGCATTCTCCATGCCCAGGATGAATGCCATGAGGTGCTGCATCCGTGCGTAGCAGGGACGGACAGAGCCCTCAGCATGCAGCTTTTTCTCAGATGAATTTTTAGGAATAGTTATGAGAGTTATGAGTTATGAGTTCATCAGAGAAATGTGTGGATATATACACACTGCATATTGAAGTAGTCAAGAAGAAGGCAAACATGGCTGCATTAAATGAATGGAACACAGGCTTGTCGTATTTGACTATGGATGCTATTCATGGCAGGCACATTGAAGGGTAATAATCCCCCTCATGATGACTGTGACAGTGAGTGCAAAGTGATTTTCTTTCTCTTGTCTCAGGGCTCTGTTTTGATTGCAAATCTATCCTCTGTGATGTATGACAAGAAGGAGTGGGAAACCCCTCACAGTTTTAACCCCGGGCATTTCCTGAAGGACGGTCAGTTCAGGAAAAGGGAGGCGTTTATGCCATTTTCAATAGGTAAGATCTGTTGCAGTTTGATGCTTCTGTGCTGAAGCACTAGGATGGGGCTTGCAGGTGCACAATGGAGACCCTGAGCAAACTAGCGATGGAAAATGCAGACCTTGCTTCAGAACGGGGAAGTGCTACTTGCCCACTGCCCTTATCAGTGCAAACTAGACCCTTCCTTAGCAATGACTATGCAGGCACCTCAAAGAACCACCTCCACCACCTCTTAGGCCTTTCTTCACAAACACGGGAGACTACAGAAATGCCCCAGAAATGCATTCGGAACTGCAAGAGCAGTGCTCTGTGCTGCTGGTCCAACACAACTTACTTCAATGGGCTCTGCCACCACCACCACAGAGTGTCCTGTTCTGTCTAGTAGCTTCCTTGTGCAGAGTGATTTTAGCATCTCTGATTTCCTGCCCAAGCATGGCACACTTTCTCTGGTGATGTGGTTCCATTCCTTGGAGCCCAGCCAGGCACACAGGGATTACACATGAAGCACTGCTCATCCCAGCAGGGGAGAGTAAACTGTGTGCATATACATTGACATGCACGTGCCCTCACTGCATCACCCAGCTGGGGGCAGATCGTGCTACACCTCTATGAGGAACTCAGCTGGGATGGCAGTCCTGGTGCTGGAAATGGAAGGTGGGCAAGGGGATGCGGGCAGGGTGATGTTCCTGCAGGAGGTGTGTGCCGAGGCTTTTCCAGCAGAGAAAGCAGCTGGGCAGCCAGCAGGGCTGAATGGGCGCTGGGCGGCTGTCTCCGCAGGGAAGCGCGCCTGCCTGGGTGAGCTGCTGGCCCGCGCCGAGCTCTTCCTCTTCTTCACGGCTCTGCTCCAGAAATTCACCTTCCAGGCTCCCCCGGACACCATCCTCGACCTCAAATTCACACAGGGCATGACCTTGGCCCCGCGGCCCTACAAGATCTGTGCAGTGCCTCGGTAGGGAGCGCGGCTGCTGTTGTCAGAGGGAGAACTCTCAGCTTTGGCACAGATGCACAGACTGAACCTCTGTGTACCTCTCACCTTTGGCCTACTTGAATTTCCCTGCTTCTTTATTGCTTACTTATTTACCTGTACTGCTTCATGGGCAACAATAAATGTTTGCAGTCTTCCTTTTCTTCCTCTTTGTTGTTTTACACAAGCAGAAGACATGGTATAACAAATCAGGAAAGGAAGGTAAGAGACTGGCGTGGCTGAACTGGGACCTTCTGGTCAAACTGAAGAGTAAGAAGAAAATGCACAACAGTGGAAATAAGGACAGGTATCATGGGATGATTATAAGGAAGCTGCTTGGCTGTGTAGGTGTAGGGTCATAAAAGCCAAGGCCTAGCTTAATCTGAACTTGGCTAAGGATGTCAAAAAGCACAAGAAAGGCTTCTATATGTACCTCAAGTAGAAAAGGAAAGTCCAGCTAGGTGTAACCCCCCTGTGTCAGTGAGTGACACAGGCAGGCTGGTAACAACAGAGAAGGAGAAGGCTGAGGTACTTAATTTTTTTGCCCCAGTCTTCCTGATAACTGCTCACCACACAGCCCTCAAACATTTTGTTTGGAAGGAGGGGATCAGGGAAGCAACATCCCTCCCACTGTAAGTGAAAATCAGATTCATGACCAACTGATGAACCTGAACATCCTCAAGTCCATGGGCCCCAATGAGATGCATCCCAGAGTCTGAAGGGAGCTGGCTGATGTAGCTGCCAAGCCACTCTCTATGATACTTGAAAAGTCATAGCAATCAGGTGAAGTCCCTGGTGAGTGGAAAAAAAGATAACATCATACCCATTTTTACAAAAGGTTGAAAAGATGATCTAGGAAACTATTGGTGTATCAATCTCACCTCTGTGCTGGGGAAGATCCTGGAACAGATCCTCCTGGAAGCCATGCTAACGCACATGGAAGGCAGGGAGCTGATACTGGAGAACCAGCATGGCTTCACCTGCTTAACAAACCTAGTTGCCTTCTATGATGGTGTCACTGCATCAGTGGACAAGTGAGGAGCCACTGATGTCATCTAGCTCAAATTCAGTAAGGCCTTTGACATGGAACCCCACAACATCCTTCTCTCCAAATTGGAAAGATATGGATTTGATGGGTGGTCTGCTCGATGGACAAAGAACTGGCTGCAGCTGAGTCAGAGAGTGGTGGTCAATGGCGCAATGTCTGGATGGAGATTGGTGACAAGTGGTGTCTCCGAGGGCTTGATGCTGGGGCTGATACTCGTTCATCACTGACATTGACAGTGGGATTAAATGCACCCTCAGCAAGTTTGCTGATACCAGCAAGCTGTGGGGTGCAGCTGACACACCAGAGGGATGGGATGCCTTTCAGAGGGACCTAGACAGGCTGAGCAGTGGGCCCAGGTGAACTGCTGCATGCAGTAGTGTAAAGGCACTTCAGCTGTGCTTTCTGACACACCATCTTACTAGAGTGGGCCTCCCTCAAACCTCTGGAAGAACTGTGAAGTTTTCTCCCATTGGTTCCTAGAGGGACATGAGAGGGTTTTGTATATGAGGTTGGCAACATTACCTCCTCTGAGGATTCCCAGAAGAACGTAGGTAGGACAGTTCAGAGGTTTTTCCCCACAATCTCCTGGCCTGACAGCAACTCTAAGCCTTTCTCTATCCTGCCGCAGTTGACATTCTTCCCCCATCAAAACTAGTATAAAGCCTCAGACTACTCACTCTCCCCTAGCAAACCTCATTGCATCCTATCCCCCTTCCTATCTAGTGTAAAGCACTGAAATGGGACTCAAAGGCCTGATAGCAGCCTTTCAGTGTCTAAAGAGGAGCTACAGGAAAGGAGAAACTCCTCAGCAGGGCCTGTGGTGACAGCAAAAGGGGAAATGGCTTCAAGCTCAAAAAGGGCTAGATTTAGGTTAGATACAAGAAAAAAACCATTTATAACAAGAGTGATGAGGCACTGGAACAGCTTACATAGTGATGATGTTGATGCCATATCCCTGGAGACTTTCAAGGCAAGGCTGGATCAGCCCTGGACAACATGACCTAGCTGTGGTGTCCCTGTGCATTGCAGGGCAGTTGGACTAGATGGCCTTTCAAGGTCCACTTCCAAGTCTACAGATTCTATGATTCTAGGATAATGTTCACTTTAAGAGTGGAGCATCTCACGTGAGTGCAAGGGAACTTTTCTGAGTGCTTTAGAGTCCATGATGGAGCAGTGACTGAACTTGTGAAGGTTGATCAGGTGAACGCAGCAGCTCCTTTCACTCACTTCCGCATCTCCGCAGTCACAGCTGCCGTCCCCCAAACAGAAGCAGCCCGCACCGCCCACCGCATCACGAGTGCGGGCTGCGGCCGCGCGGCGCGACGGGAACGCGGCAGTTGTCAGCCGGCAGCAGAACAAATCCTCGAAGGGGCCGGGACGGGAGCGGGGCCGGTGTCACCGCCGGGCAGGACGCGCTCGTCCCTCCTCAGCGCTCAGCGCCACCTGCGCCCTGGCGGCGGCGCCCCGTGGCAGCGGAGCCTCGGGCCGCGAGTCAGGGGCTCTGTGGGAGCTCCTTGCAGCCTTATCTCGCGTCCCTCGTGGCCCGGCTCCGTGCGGCGGGGAGGCGGTGGCCGCGAGCGGGGACCGTCACGGTGAGGGACGTGCGGGAGCCGCCGGGCTGTGGGAAGGCGGCGGTGGGAGATGGGAGCGGAGCGGGGAGCTGGCGGGGCGCTGAGGGTGGGCTGTCGTTGGCGAGATGAGAGACGCGTGGTCGCGTCGAGAAGGGCTTTGGCGAACGGCTGTGGCTGAGGCTGTGGCTGAGGAAGCGGCGGCCCCAAGGCGGCCCCGAGGCCGGGCCGGCCCGAGCCCGTCTGCGTTTGTGCCCGCAGCTGCGGCCGCACCATGCTGCGCTTCCTGTGGGACAGCGTCTCCCTGCAGATGCTCTTCGTCTTCCTCTTTGTCTTCCTGCTCGTCGCTGACTACATGAAGAGGAGAAAGCCGAAGGACTTCCCCCCGGTCCTTTTGCCCTGCCGTTCCTGGGAAACGTGCAATTTTTGTTTGCCAGAGACCTCTTGGCTGCAACACAGAAGGTAAGGGGATTTTAAGTGTCTTGAAGGGACTCGCCCAACCCAATCACATTAAATCCAATGGCCCACAGAGAGCTTTCCACGAGTGGGAAAGAGATCGGCCCATGTTTAGTTGCAACATGGATGAGGTTTGGTTTGGAGTAAAGAGCTGCATCCTTTGGGCAAAGGGCATGTGACAGTGCCATGATTTCATCTGCAGCTGTAGGTGAGTCTAACAGGAAAACTTTTTGGGAAGGAAGTTAAACAATTGCTGGAAAGTCCTTCTCAGTTGAGTCTTGCAAAATCTGAAGAATGCAGCCTGTAAGGCTTCACAGCAACTCCTGAAATCTGGTTTAGGAAATGACTGTGTGCAATCAAGCCAACATCCTTGCACTTGTGCAACCACATCTCTCTCAGGCTCAGCTTGCCCTGTCTCGATTGCAAGTCTGCCTGTCCTTCCCTGTGGGTGGACGATGCCAGGACATGCATTCTTTCTTCAGAAAACGTCATTGCAAACCAATCACCATTTATTTATTTATTCATTTACTTACTCCTTGCACAGCTTACTGAAAAACTTGGGGATATCTACAGTTTGCAAGCAGGCAGCCAGTCATTTGTGATCGTAAATGGACTTCCACTGATCAAGGAAGCTCTTGTGACTCAGGGAGAGGACTTCATGGATCGCCCTGAAATTCCTCTCGACACAGATATCTTCAGTAAATTGGGTGAGCTATCTATTTAAATTCATATCTGAAATGTGCTGTTAATGTGTTTCAAATATACCAGAATGGAAGCTGGAGACAATGCCATGGCTTGACACTCATGGTGAGCAGAGTCACCAGCATGCTTGAGCTCCTTTTATCAAGGCTGATACCCTCCATCTTCTTTCCCTTGCTGAGGACATCTTCCTTTGCTCACTGTGGAATGCTTTTGCCAGGGCTAATCTCCTCCAATGGGCACCTGTGGAAACAGCAGAGAAGGTTCACCTTGACCACCCTCCGAAACTTTGGCCTGGGGAAGAGGAGCCTGGAGGAGCGGATCCAGGAGGAGTGCCGATTCCTCACAGATGCATTCAGGGATGAGCAGGGTGAGGACCACTTCCCTCAGCAGTTGCACTGGAGGCAGAATCTATCTTGGACTGTTTTCATTTCCCTCATGCTAGTGCCTGCTGAAAAATACCTCATCTTACAGGGAATGCTAGCAACCTGCCTGCATCCCAGATTCTTTCTACAGGTGTTTTGTCCTCATATTAACTGATAGTTGCATCTAAGTTACGCTCAAAACAGTATTCTTTGCCCACCTTTGGCTTATCACTCCATTTGAAACTTTTAGAACATTCCTTGGGGCTGTTGACACCAATGTTCCCAGTTAATTCCAGTAGTGTTTGCAATGATTCCACATCTTCCTTTCTAATGAAACCAACCATCTCCAAGAATGTGCCCACTGAGGGCCACTCATTTCCCTTGTTGAATATTTTCCACTGATGATGGTGCTTTCTTCCCTTTTTTTCTGTGGACATGGGTAGAAAATTGATTGTTCCCTTTTCCTTCTCCAGGAAATCCTTTCAACCCCCACCTTAAAATCAACAATGCTGTTTCAAACATCATCTGCTCCGTCACCTTTGGCAATCGGTTTGAATACCATGATGAGACCTTCCAAAACTTGCTGCGGCTGATGGATCAGACTGTTACCCTCCATGAGAGCATAATGAGCCAGGTACAGCCCTCCTCCTCCTGATGAACAAACCAAAGGACCTCATCTGATCCTCATACACGTTGGCTTGTAGACGCTTCAGCACTGACACTCCTTTGAACACTCATTGACAGTTTTATATCCTTTTTATATTGTAGACGCCAAAATCTCTCAAGGAGAGGTTTTGGGAAGAAGCAACACTGAACAAATCACTGAACAAATTCCTACATACACAGTGTATATCAGTCAGTAATTTCTTTCAGCCGTATTTTCAAGCTATGCAATGCTCACATTGCTTTCTTTCCCCCCCCATCACTGCTCCTAACCACTGAGTGCCAAGCTTCCTGCTGTGACTCAGGAACGCACTAGTCACTCCATTGTGAAATGGAGATAGCAATCCTTTGTCATGCTCCTCTGGAGATAGATAAGTTAATTCCATCTACTCCAGCATTATAGGGCAGTGGCTTTGCAGGTTTTTCAAGTCTAGAAAACAGGAGGGGATTTCTGTCCTTTATTCAATTTACTCTTCTCTTTTTCTATCCAAAGCTGTACAATGCTTTCCCCTCCGTAATAAAGTACTTCCCTGGATCCCACCAAACCATATTTAAAAACTGGAGGCTGATGAAAGGCTTTGTGAAAGAGAAGATCAGCAAACACAAGGAAGACCTGAACCCATTAGAGAGCCGAGACTTCATTGACAGCTACCTGCAGGAAATGACCAAGGTCAGCAGTGTGAAGCAAGCTGTTCCTCAGTGGGGACTGGAGGTCAGGAGGGCTGAGAAGCAAACCAAATTCTCCACCTGAGCTGTTGGTGTGTCCATTTGTGAGCTCAGGATGGGCATTAGTTTGGGGCATCCACTGGAGGAATGAGGAAACAGCTTCTGCCAAAAGCGTTGATGCAGAACTGTGTGGGGTGTTGAGGAAGTCCTCGCTATTCATGTGACACTAATACTTGATTTTCTTAAGCCCAGTGGCAGGGAATTCCATGAGGATAACCTGGTGGCATGCACTCTTGACCTACTGTTTGCTGGGACTGAGACCACTTCCACAACCATCCGCTGGGCCCTGCTCTATATGGCCGTGTATCCGGAAATTCAAGGTACAAGTAGCAGCAGGGCTGTGCTTTTCCTGTTTTTAAACCTTGGTGAGACACTCCTTTTGGGTGAAAGGAAAAACAGGAATCCCTCTGTACTCGTACAAATGAGAACAAATGCTTTCTTCTGTATTCAAGCACACATCTAAGCTGTTTTAAAACTTTCCCTGGTAATTCTGTAATGCTTTAATCTGGGACCAAGAACCAAACACAGACACTTCCCCCACAAGCACTGGAGATCCCTGAGGGCTTTATAGCAGAAGCTAAAGAGGCTTTGAAGGGAACATAGGGTCCCTTCAGCAGCTTGAGTGATGAACGTGCAGAGAAGTACCATGAGTATCCTGGTGGCATATGATTGACCTGGGATGGTCCTTTGAAGACTCGCATAGCAAAAAGTTCATGGTGTCCCCAGGCGATTCATGGCTTTGATGCACCATAGCTGATCCCTGCTCTTTCCAAACAGCCCGTGTGCAAGCCGAGATCGATGCTGTCATTGGGCAGTGCCGGCAGCCAGCCCTGGAGGACAGGAACAACATGCCCTACACCAACGCTGTCATCCATGAAGTGCAGAGGAAAAGCAACATCATCCCTTTCAACGTGCCTAGAGAAGCGGTGAAGGACACAGTCCTGGCTGGTTTCCGGGTGCCCAAGGTAACACCAATCCCTAGCACTGAGTCGTTAAGAGGAGACTCCATTTCCCCATTCCTGCTGGGAGAAAAATGCAGATCGCTGCCCCTTAAAGAGGTCACTCCTGTGGATCATACTTTCCTGTCCCAAAACCACTTTCCAGCACACTGCATCCTCAGTGTCCAGAATGAAAACCATGAGGTGAGGCATTCATACACATCCTCAAGGAATAGAGCCCTCCTCATGCAGACTTTTCTTAGAGGAACTTTAGACAAAAAGATGCTGATGAGAGAAAAGTGCAGGTGTATCTTGATCAAACAACCAAGAAGTAGGAAAATATGGCCAGGCAAAAAAAAGAGGAACACGTGCTTGTGACAAATTTGACTATGGATGATCTTCATGGCAAGCAAAGGGAACATTAAAATGCTCTCTTGGTGCAGTGGCAGAGAGAGTGCAAAGTGATTTTCTTTCTGTTGTCTCAGGGCACTATTTTGATCTCAAATCTAACCTCTGTGATGTTTGACAAGAAGGAATGGGAAACCCCTCACAGTTTTAACCCTGGGCATTTCCTGAAGGACGGTCAGTTCTGGAAAAGGGAGGCGTTTATGCCATTTTCTATAGGTAAGATTGGATCAGTTTACTGCAATTTGGTGCTTCTGTGCTGAAGCACTGGCATGGAGCATCCAACTGCACAATGGAGACCCTGAGCAAACTAGTGATGGAAACAGCAGGCAGTGGCTGCACCCATGGGAGGCACCGCTTGCCTACTGCCCATAACAGTGCAAACTAGACCCTTCCTTAGCAATGACTATGCAGCCACCTCAAAGCACCACTCCCATCTCTTAGGCCTTTATTCACAAACACAGGAGCCTAGAAAAATGCTGCAGACCCCAAAAATGCATTCAGCAAGGTGAGAGGAGTGCTCTGTGCTCCCAGTCCCACACAGCTGAGGTCAATGGGCTCCGCCACCACCACCATAGGGTGCCCTGTTCTGGCCAGCAGCTTCCTTGTGCAGAGTGATTTTAGCATCTCCAATTTCCTGCCCAAGCATAGCACGCTTTCTCTGGTGATGTGGTTCCATTCCTTGGAGCCCAGCCAGGCACACAGGGATTACACATGAAGCACTGCTCATCTCAGCAGGGGAGAGTAAAATGTGTGCATATACATTGACATGCACGTGCCCTCACTGCATCACCCAGCTGGGGGCAGATCGTGCTACACCTCTATGAGGAACTCAGCTGGGATGGCAGTCCTGGTGCTGGAAATGGAAGGTGGGCAAGGGGATGCGGGCAGGGTGATGTTCCTGCAGGAGGTGTGTGCCGAGGCTTTTCCAGCAGAGAAAGCAGCTGGGCAGCCAGCAGGGCTGAATGGGCGCTGGGCGGCTGTCTCCGCAGGGAAGCGCGCCTGCCTGGGTGAGCTGCTGGCCCGCGCCGAGCTCTTCCTCTTCTTCACGGCTCTGCTCCAGAAATTCACCTTCCAGGCTCCCCCAGACACCATCCTCGACTTCAAATTCACGATTGGCATCACCTTGGCCCCGCAGCCCTACAAGGTCTGTGCAGTGCCTCGGTAGGGAGTGTGGCCACCGTTTTTGAGAGGGGAACTTCTCGGCTTTCGAGCAGTTCCACAGACTGAACCCTGTCCGGCTGCTGTGGAGTCATCAGCAGTTTTATTTCTTTCAAAGCAATTACGAAATCACTTCATTTTAGAAGCAGATCTTGCACACAGTATTGGGTGAGGAAGACAATTGGTATTGGATGGGCTGGGGTACTTTTGGGCTTGCAGCAAAGCACTATCAATGAATGAGGAACTCAGGACATTATTAATTCTATGCTGGATGGCCGTACTTCATAGCAGTAAGAAAATCTGCACTGTTAGAGATTGCCTTTCTTGGGCTGTAGCCCAGATCTGTCAGAACACAGTAGCAGCCCTTGCAGTACAACATTAATACCAGTAGCAGTGAGAAACATTTTTTTAACTTTGATCTCTGGAAAATAATTTGTAAGAAATAAAATACAAGCATAACTTATATCTTCTCTCATTCTACTACATCAATAAATGATTACTAAACATCAAATTGTGGCTCTGCCCCATCCTCTACTTCTCTATGTCAGACAAGTGGCTGGAAGACAACAGGGCAAAAGTGATATGTCTGATGCTCAGGGCTCCTGTTTTACAGATTTGTAATGCAGAGATGAGAGAACATGGCCTGGGAACCAAACAAACCCACCGATACAATGCAGGAACCCTGACAGCTTCCTTCTGGATGCAGGATGAGCCCTTCATGACCCTGCTCTAACCAAATCCTGGCACTGGCTGCCATGCAGTTACCACTGCTGTCCTCTTCTCCTGCTCCCACTGAGGGTCTTCCACACCTTCCCTAAAAAAATGGGGAAGTTCAATTGACATTCCAGACCTTATGTTCCTTCTTTTCCTTCCTTTCCTTCTTTAGAAAAGCAAAAAGGGAATGACAGAACTTCTCACCGGCTGCTTCAATTCTCTTTTAACAGACACAAAATATCTGCAGACTTTATTCACATATGTGAATATATCTAATGCCGTTCCAGATTCCACAGTGGCTTCTCTCGACTTCTGCTCTCTCGTGCAGGTCTGATCTCTGGTGCATGGAAACAACTCTTTTATTAGCACTGCGTGAGCAAACAAGTACTAATCACTTCCCTTTTATTTTACGCTCAATTGCTTCCTTATCTACTCACACAGCATCATGGGAGGGAACAAATGGTTGCAGTCTTCCTATTCTTTTCTTCCGCACTGATTTCTCAACAAGGCAAAAGCCGTGAAGATCTTTATCTTAAGAGCAGAGCATGCCACGTGAGTACAAGAGAACGCTTCAGGTTCCACGAAACGGTTGAACTTATTAACGTTGATCATAGGACCGCAGCAGCTTCGCTGCGCAACGGCACTCGGGCGCCTCCGAGCTGCACCTTCATCCCGAAAAACCCATTGGCTGCAGCTGCCGTCCCCCAAACAGAAGCAGCCCGCACCGCCCACCGCATCACGAGTGCGGGCTGCGGCCGCGCGGCGCGACAGGAACGCGGCAGTTGTCAGCCGGCAGCAGAACAAATCCTCGAAGGGGCCGGGACGGGAGCGGGGCCGGTGTCACCGCCGGGCAGGACGCGCTCGTCCCTCCTCAGCGCTCAGCGCCACCTGCGCCCTGGCGGCGGCGCCCCGTGGCAGCGGAGCCTCGGGCCGCGAGTCAGGGGCTCTGTGGGAGCTCCGTGCAGCCTTATCTCGCGTCCTTCGTGGCCCGGCTCCGTCCGGCGGGGAGGCGGTGGCCGCGAGCGGGGACCGTCACGGTGAGGGACGTGCGGGAGCCGCCGGGCTGTGGGAAGGCGGCGGTGGGAGATGGGAGCGGAGCGGGGCGCTGGCGGGGCGCTGAGGGTGGGCTGTCGTTGGCGAGATGAGAGACGCGTGGTCGCGTCGAGAAGGGCTTTGGCGAACGGCTGTGGCTGAGGCTGAGGCTGAGGAAGCGGCGGCCCCAAGGCGGCCCCGAAGCCGGGCCGGCCCGAGCCCGTCTGCGTTTGTGCCCGCAGCTGCGGCCGCACCATGCTGCGCTTCCTGTGGGACAGCGTCTCCCTGCAGATGCTCTTCGTCTTCCTCTTTGTCTTCCTGCTCGTCGCTGACTACATGAAGAGGAGAAAGCCGAAGGACTTTCCCCCCCGGTCCTTTTGCCCTGCCATTCCTAGGAAATGTGCAATTTTTGTTTGCCAAAGACCCCCTGGCCACAACACAGAAGGTAAGGGGACTTTCAGCATGGTGAGGGGACCCACCCAACCCAATCACATTAAATCCAATGGCTCATAGAGACCTTTCCACGAGTGGGAAGTAGGTTGGCCCTTGATCAGCTGCAACTTTGATAAGGTTTGGCTTGGAATACAGAGCCACATCCTTTGGGCAAAGGGCATGGGACAGTGCCATGACTTCCACTGCATCCATACGGGGGTGTGAAGACAAGGGTGACTGGAAAGGGAGTTAACAGCTGAAAACTCTTGCTCACCTGAGTATTGCAAAGCCTCAAAAATGCAACCTGGAATGTTTTACATCTACTCCTGAACACTGATTCTGGAAACACGGAAAAAGACTGCACACAATCAAGCCAATATTTATCACATCACTCTCCCAGGTTCAGCTTGCCTTCTTTCCATTTCAAATCTCACTGTCCTTCCCTATGGGTACAGGATACCAGGAAAAAAAATCCTTGCAAATCAATCACATTTTATATATTTATCCCCTTCCCAGATTATTGAAGAACATGGAGATATCTTTAGCATGCAAGTAGGCACTCAGTCTTTTGTGATCTTAAATGGGCTGCAAATGATCAAGGAAGCCCTTCTGATCCAGGGAGAGAACTTCATGGATCGCCCAGAAATTCCTATCAACACAGAGGTTTTCAACAAATTGGGTGAGTTATCAATAGTGACACATATCTGAAACACATTGAAAGCATCGTTCTTTTGGACATACCAGGAGGAAAGCTGGGGGAAATGTTGTAGGTTCACTTTCACTCTGAACATAGCTACTTTCACAACTCCTCCTCATTTATCAAGGCATGTGTCCTCCAATTTCTTCCCCTTGCTGAGAGCATCTTCCTTTGCTCACTGTGGAATGCTTTTGCCAGGGCTGATCTCCTCCAATGGGCACCTGTGGAAGCAGCAGAGAAGGTTCACCTTGACCACCCTCCGAAACTTTGGCTTGGGGAAGAGGAGCCTGGAGGAGCGGATCCAGGAGGAGTGCCGATTCCTCACGGATGCATTCAGGGATGAGCAGGGTGAGGACCACTTCCCTCAGCAGTTGCGCTGAAGGCAGAATCCAGCTTAGAGCATTTTAATTTCCCCTATGCTAATGCCTGCTGAAAAATCGTAGAACCACAGAATCATTATGGTTGGAAACAACCTGTAAGGTCACCAAGTCCAACCCCAACCCATCCTCAGTGTGTCCACTAATCATTTCTCTCAGTGTCACAGTTCCTTTTTTTTGAGAACCTCTGGGGATGGTGACTCCATGACCTCTCTGGAATCGTATGCCAATGTCTGATCAATTGCTCTGAAAAAAAATTTTTTGTAATATCCATCCTGAACCTCCTGTGGAAAAACTTAAGGCCATTATCTCTTGTCCCATCACTGTTATTTAGGAACTTAGGCCAAACCCCACCTTGCTCCAGTTTCTTTTCAGGGAGATGTATAGGGCAATAAGGTATCACCTCAGCCTTCTCTCCTCCAGACTGAACCATCCCAGTTCCCTCTGCAGCTGGCTATCAGAGTTGTTTTCCAGACCCTTCACGGTTTCATTCCCCTTCTTAGGACATGCTCTAGGGCCTTAATGTCTTTCTTGAAGAGAGGGGCCCAAAACTCAATTCAGCACCTGTATGGGAGATGCTGAGTCATGGCCTGAACCACTAATTAAGCACCTGGGGAAAGGACCTGCTCAGCCCTGGAAGCACAGGTGAAGGCAATTCACCTGTGTGACTGGAAGGGGTGGAGTCTGGCTGCACCTCTCTTAGACCTCATTTAAGGGCTGACTGCCACTGAGGAAGGATCTCTTCTTGGAGATCTCTCCTTGGTGAAGCTTTCCTCTGTGAACCTGGAATCTTCTGCTATAGGTGAGCAATCTTTTTCCCATCCTTTATAGCAACTCTCTATTGTGCTGCTCCTTTTGTCATCACATCTTTGTTGTAAAGCCTTTCCCATTGTATTCATCTGTCCAGTTATTACAGCACCCAAGATGTGGCCTCACAAAGTATTGAGCACAGAGGGACGATCACCACCCTGCTCCTGCTGGCTACACTAGATCTGATATGAGCCCAGATGCTATTTGCATTCTCGGCCTCGTGGGCACGCTCTGGCTCACCTTCCACCAGTTGCCAACTAACACACCGGCATCTCCTTTCTCCTCATCTCATAAGCAATGCTAGCAATCTGCCAGCATCCTAGACTCCTCCTACAGGTGTTTTGCCCTCAGATTAACTGATAGATGCATCTGTGTAACACTCAAAACAGTATTCTTAGCCCACCTTTGTCTATTGCTCCTTTTGAGACCTCTGGGAAATTCCATGGGCCAGTTAACACCAATATTCTGAATTAACACCAATGATGTTTGCTCTTCTGAAGCCATTTCACATCTTCCTAGCTAAGTAAACAAGCATCTCCAAGCAGGTGCCCATTCAGGATCTTTCATTTCACTTACTGAATATTTTCCTCTGATGATGGCACTTTCTTCCCCTTGTCTGTGGAGACCAGAAGAGAATTGATTGTTCCCTTTTTCCTTCTCCAGGAAATCCTTTCAACCCCCACCTTAAAATCAACAGTGCTGTTTCAAATGTTATCTGTTCCATCACCTTTGGCAATCGGTTTGAATACCATAATGGAAACTTCCAAAACTTACTGCGGCTGATGGATGAGACTGTTATCCTCCATGGGAAAATAATGAGCCAGGTACAGCCCTCATCAATCCTCATGCGTTGGCCTTGTAGACCCTTCTCCATCTTTGTAGTACTCCTTTGGATGCTTTCTGATAGTTCTATATTTTTACATAATACAGCACCCAAAACTGCACATGTGGTTCAAAGTGAGGCCATCACCAAGTGTAGGGCTGGCCAAGCCCGGGAGCTGTTTCTCCCTGCTCTGGAACCATGAGATTTTCTTTGGTGTTTCCCACAGCTTTGTGGCCCCTCTTCTTCCCTGAAGATGTCCTGGTGCTGATGCAATCCCCAGTGATCACAAAGCTGAGCTATCCCAGCTGGTTTTCCTGTGCTTTGGGAGGTGAATACAGCAGAGGATCTGGGCAGGTCCCTAGGAGAGGTTATGGGAAGGAGCAATGCTAAGGTTTCCAAGAGCACTCATTGCCATTCCTCTTTCCATCAAGTACATCTGCCTGTAATTTATTTCTGCCACATTCTCAAGCTGTGCAATGCTGACATTGCTCTCTTTCATCACTGCTCCTGTCCTCTGAGCACCAAGCTTCTTGCTGTAACTGTGAAGAATGCAGTAATCTCTCTGACAGTGGAGATAGCAATCCTTTGTCATGCTCTTCTGGTGAGGATTTAATTCTATCTACTCCTGCACTGTAGGGTTGTGGCTTTGCAGACTTTTGAAGCCTTGAAAACAGGAGGGGTTTTCTGTCCTTTATTCAAATTTCTTTTTTTTTTTTTCTATCCAAAGCTCTACAATGCTTTTCCCTCCATTATAAAGTACTTCCCAGGATCTCACCAAACCATTTTTGAAAACTGGAGGCTCATGAAAGGTTTTGTGAAAGAGAAGATCAGCAAACACAAGGAAGACCTGAACCCATCAGAGAGCCGAGACTTCATTGACAGCTACCTGCAGGAGATGGCCAAGGTCAGCAATGTGGAGCAGGCCCTTTTTCAATGGGGACTAGAGATCAGGAGGGCTGAGAAGCAAACCAAATTCCCCACCTGAGCTGCTAGTGTGTCCATATGTGAGCTCAGGGTGGACATCAGGTTTGGGGCATCCATTGGAGTAATGAGGATGCAGAGGGCCAGCAGCTTCTGGCACAGCCCTTAAGGCGGGACTGAGTCTGATTTTGAGGAAGTTCTTGTTTTTAATGTGGCACTAACACTTGATTTTCTGAAGTCCAATGGCAGTGATTTCTGTGAGGATAACCTGGTTGCATGCACTCTCGATCTGTTTTTTGCTGGGACTGAGACAACCTCCACAACCATCCGCTGGGCCCTACTGTTTATGGCCTTATATCCAGAAATTCAAGGTACGTGTAGAACATGCACACCCCTGTAGCTATCTCTGGTAACTTGGTGGGATATTCTGTTCAGGCCAAGAGAGGAGAAAAACTTGATATGATTCAGCTAAAGCAAGTGTAGAGTTCAGCACCTGCAGAGAAATAACCACAAGCAACAGTACAGCAGTTTGGGGATGACCTACTGGCAAGGAGCTCTGCAAAGGAGGACCACAGGTCCTTCCACAAGGGATGGATAACAGGTTGGCCATCAGCCCACAGTGTGCACTTGTGGCCAAGACAGGCAATGGTATCCTGAGGTACATTTAAAAGAGTGTTGCAAGCAGATCAACAAAGGTGATCCTCCCTTCTGCTCTGCCCTGGTGATGCTACATCTGAATTAGTGTGTCCAGTTCTGGACTCCTCAGTTCAAAAAAGACAGGTGTCTCCTAGAGGAGAGACTAAGTGTCCATAGTGATGAGTGACAAAGGTGATAAAATATTTCCTTTATGAGGAAAGGTTGAGAGACTTGGCTCTATTCAGCTTAGAGAAGACTGAGAGGGGATCTAATCAATGTTTATAAACACCTAAAAAGCGTGGGAGGCAATTGCATGAGGCCGGACTCTTTTCAGAGTTATTTAGTATTGGAAATGGTGGAATGGCCAAAAATTGGAACATAGGAAGTTCAACACGAATATGCGGAAGAATTTCTTTAGAGTAGAAGTAACAGAGCACAGGAAGAGACTGCCCAGATTACTTGAGGTGTCTCCTCCTTTGCAGATACTCAGGACTTGCCTGGATGTCTACACAAATGACCTACAGTAGGGAAGATGATTAAGCAGAGGAGTTGGACTCAGTGGTCCCTACTGCTCTCTTCCAACCCTTGCAACTATGTGAATCCCTCAGTACTCTTGCAAACTAGGTACAGGGAAGTTTGGCGGTTGGTTTGTTTTTTTGCATTCAGGCTCATGCCCTTCTAATATTGTAATACCAACAGAAAAAAGGAGCAATCTCACCAACAAAGACTAGAGACCCCAGACATTCTGGCAGAGATGACAGGTGCACTGCACAGAGCTCAGGGCCTATTTAGTACCTGAAGTTGCAAGATGCCCTGGTGATACAAGATTGCCCTCTGATGATCCTTGGAGGAGCCAAACCACAAAAATGACATGGTGTCCCTAGGGGATCTATGGCTTTGCTGCACCATAGCTGATCCCTGCTCTTTCCAAACAGCCCGTGTGCAAGCCGAGATCGATGCTGTCATTGGGCAGTGCCGGCAGCCAGCCCTGGAGGACAGGAACAACATGCCCTACACCAACGCCGTCATCCATGAAGTGCAGAGGAAAGGCAACATCATCCCTTTCAGTTTGCCTAGAGAGGCAAAGAAGGACACAGTCCTGGCTGGTTTTCACCTGCCAAAGGTAATTTCACTACACCTACCTCAGACAAGTCTTTAGGAGGACATTCCTGTTTCCCAGTCCACAAAGAGACAAAGCAGCAGCATCCTCACCCCACCCAGAGATCAACCCTGAGGAAAAAATACTTGTGATGGATTTGAATACAGATGCTCTTGATGGCAAGCACACAGAAAAGTAAAAATTTCCCTCCTGTTGGCAGTGGCAGAGAGAGTGCAAAGTGATTTTCTTTCTCTTTGCAGGGCTCTATTGTAGTCCCAAATCTATCCTCTGTGATGCTTGACAAGAAGGAGTGGGAAACCCCTCACAGTTTTAACCCTGGACATTTCCTGAAGGATGGCCAGTTCTGGAAAAGGGAGGCTTTTATGCCATTTTCTATAGGTAAGATCAGCTGCAGTTCGATGCTTCTGTGCTGAAGCACTGGGATGGGGCTTCTAGCTGCACAAGGGCGACCCTGAGCAAACTAGTGATGGAAAATGCGGACATTGGCTGTATCCATTGGAGGTGCTACTTGCCCCCTGCCCATATTGGTGAAAAGCAGTCTCTTCCTTAGCAACAACCATGCAGCCACACAAAGCATCACCCCTTAGCCTTTTTTCAGGAGCACAGGAGCCTAAAAAAAATGCTGGAAACCCCAAAAATGCATTCAGCAATGCAAGAGCAGTGCTCTGTGCTCCCAGTCCCACACAGCTGAGGTCAATGGGCTCTGCCACCACCACCATGGCCAGCAGCTTCCTTGAAGAGAGTGATTTTTAGCATCTCCAATTTCCTGCCCAAGAATGACATGTTTTCTCTGTTGATTTGGTTCCATTCCTTGGAGTTCCACCGGGCACATGGGAATTGCAGGTGAAGTCGCGTTCAATCCAGCAGGGTAGGATAAAATGTGTGCGTATACATTTATATGCTTGAGCCCTCATTAAGTCACCCAGTTGGAGTCAGATCGTGCTACAGCTCCATGGGGAGCTCAGTTGGGACAGCAGTCCTGGTGCTGGAAATGGAAGGTGGGCAAGGGGATGCGGGCAGTGTGATGTTCCTGCAGGAGGTGTGTGCCGAGGCTTTTCCAGCAGAGAAAGCAGCTGGGCAGCCAGCAGGGCTGAATGGGCACTGGGCGGCTGTCTCCGCAGGGAAGCGCGCCTGCCTGGGTGAGCTGCTGGCCCGCGCCGAGCTCTTCCTCTTCTTCACGGCTCTGCTCCAGAAATTCACCTTCCAGGCTCCCCCAGACACCATCCTCGACCTCAAATTCATTCTGGGCATGACCTTGGCCCCGCGGCCCTACAAGATCTGTGCAGTGCCTCGGTAGGGAGCGCGGCCGCTGTTGTCAGAGGGAGAACTCAGCTTTGGCTGGGAGCCATAGACTGACCCCTAACCAGGCCACGGGCCACTACAACAACCACCTCAAATGTTTTTGTTTCTTTTTTTAAGTAATTGCAAAGTCACTTCTTTTTACAAGCAGATTTTACACACTGTATCAGATTAAAAAAAATTGGCCAGGGCCCTTTTTGTTCTGGCAGCCCAGCACTGTCAATGAATGAGGAACTCAGGACTTTCATAATTCCATGCATCACAGCTGTGGATCAACAGTGGAAAGGAGCTGTGACTGAAAACAGTTCCTACTTTGATCTTAGGAAAGCCATTTGTCAAAAGAAAAATACCACAGTGCCTTGTGAAATCTCCCTCTCTTGAGCAGTAATAAATCCCGACTGAAACATTTTTGTTGTGAAGCATTTTGCAAAGTGATGACCAGCACAGCCTTTTCAGCGCTGCCTGCAGTCTCCAGCTGTGCCAGTATTTGGGGCAGCAGGGGTGGGGTGCAGAGCCATGCTGAGCTGCACGGCACCAGCTCTCTCTTGGCAGAAAGGAGGGCACAGGAACAGCACAGGCCATTCATGCAGAGCTGATGAATATTCATGATTTGACTCTATGAGTAAACCTACAGGAAAACCACCAAGGCCAGTGGCTGAGTTCTGCCGCACCACTGCAACTAATGCAGTGACAGACACCTGGGGAGGGCAAGTGCCATTTCTGACATCCATTTATAAATCATCTACACCTGGTGGTATAAAAATTGTGAATCCTGTCTCCTAGAATAAGCTAAATTCTTTCTCCCCACCTCCTCCTTCCTCCATCACTCACCCAAACCTGAATCTTCTTCTCCACACCTGGTTAGGAAGCAGCTGGGAAGGTTGAGCTGACACTGCAGAGCTGCCTAGTAAAGAAGAGGCACACCATTTCTCCCACAGTTGCACACTGACCAAGCACAGTTCTGTAACACATAGCACAATTCCAGACAACAGTTTGGACAAAGATGATATTTCTGGCTCTCATGGCTCCCGTTTCACAGATCTGTAAGGCAGAGATGTGAGAAAGTTCTCTAGGAAACAAACACATTGATACAATACAGGAACCTTGAGCAGGTTTCCTACTGGATGCATAATGAGGCCTTCCTGACCCTCTTTTCCCCACACCCTGGCTGCCATGCAGCTACTGCTGTTTCATCCTGCACCTAGCAGCCTTTACTCACTCCTCCCATGCTCAGGAAGGCAGCAGCAGCTCCCCTCAAGCTGAGGGGCTGAAAACACTCACAGCTGACAGCCTTTTACCTTCCCTTCTCCCTGAAATAAACACCTGTATTTCTATTCTTTGATGGATTAAAATGCTTTTAGTCCTGCCTCAGAAATGATGAAAAACAATTCTTCCGTATCTGGCCCTTCACTTCCGCCTCACTGAGCTGTTTCCACCAGCTCAAAGTCCCTTCTGCACACGATAGTCCCTAGCTCCCCTCCTCATGGATTACAGACCAAGGTAATAGAAGTGCTTGCTTACATGTCAGGCTGCTCAGCCAAGGATTAGGATACACACAAGCTCTTGTAAAAACAGGTCAGAAATCGGGACCTTGAAGTAAACTAGGCTCTTTCCTCCTGCTGATCTTCACTCTCAAGTCATCTTTTCCAAATAATAATGAGCAGAGAGCTGTCCTATTAGGTGTGGCTGAGGAGAGCACGCAGAGATCTGAACTTCTTTTAGTAGCAATAACCAATTACGTAAGTCATTCAAGAGCTAATTTCTAGCAGCTTTTAACCTTTCCACTTCACCTGCCCAGTTCTCAGATGATTACTAGAGGCAATTAGCTGCACAAGGAAGCGGAACTTCTTAAAGCAGGAATGAACCGGGAAGGGCATCACACCTCCAATTTGTTGCTGCAAGACAACAATATCCCGTAAGGGAACATTTGATACAGTGTGACTGGAACAATTATTTCATATGTTGCCTAGAAGAACAGATGCTTGCATTAGCTAGGTACCATTAAGGGCATAACTGAGAAAAAAGACACCAATGAATTCATTTTAAAAAGCTTTATGTGAATATAAAAGAATAATTTCCAAAGAAATAAAACAAAAAGAAGTTTAAAAATTAGTGCAACTTTTCAAGTTCTATGCAATACAGTGTTTACATTTGTTTTCAACTGACAATGTAGACACTGATACAATATGAAATCTTACCTCTAGCTGGACTAGTGGGGGAAAAGGAAAAAGGCAAGGAAGCCTTAAGAAAATTATTTTACTAGACATTATCAACTCAAACAATTATTTTCTAATTTCTAGACTATGGCTACTTAAAACATTGGTATTGCTTATATTTTTTACTTTCAAGTAAGTGTATATTGTAGAAAATAGAATACCTATATACATATATATTTCATGAAGAAAAACGGGTGAAAAATTTATTTTTAGTGACTGTTTCTTAATCCACTACAATACAGTTATACTAAAAATCATCTTCTCAAAACTGCTGCCTGACCCACCTTGAGTAAAAGAACCTAATAGCCCTAAATTTGTATTATTGCTACAAAACACTTCTCTTCCATTGTGGTTATTTTCTTAGATCTTATATAAAAAAAAATTTATGAGTTAAATGATATGTAACTTATTTTTGCTTCTTGGGATTCATACTACCCGTTTTACCAGAAACCAACCAGAATTACTAATAGTGCTGATGAAATTCAGCAGTATCCAGTGTCACCTCACACAAATCTGTTCCTAACTGTGAAATCTGGAAATGCACACTGCATCAAGGAGCACTGGATTGATGTTGTTCTGCTGTTATGTGGCATGTGAAACGTTGCTACAACACAGCAGTTTTACTCGTAGCTTTTGTTTGATGTTAACGATGTTAACAATACTTTTATCCCTTTTTGCACATCCAGATGAGGTGAAGTGAATACGACAGTATGGCTTAGATTCAAATAATTATTTCCATGCATCACTTCCTCATTCACAGAGCATAACCCATAACAGTCACTGTTCTGCAGGTTCCCAAAATTCTAAGGAAACACTAAATAAGATTTACCCATTTAAGTTTTAACAGTTTGGAAAAAAGCCAAGGAAGTAAAATTTTTCTCTACATACCTGAACATTTTAAAGTTTTGCATCCTCAATAGGTTTACTGGAGACCACTCCTACTCTGAAAAAGGCTTATTCCCATCCGTAATTAGGTATTTAAATTTTTCATTTCTGCTTAGAAGATAAGCTTCTAATTAAATAATAAGGAGGTTCTTGGTCATTTTTTGGTCCCAGGATCTGCAGTTTTGAGAAGTATATAGAGATATTTGCTCCAAGGTTTTCACTATTCAGCACCCGATACGACTACTGACACAGCTCTACTACCGTGAGAAAAACCGCGTGTACCAAGCCTATTAACTAGATGAGTACTTGAAGGATGTCCATCAAAGTTTTCATGCTGTAAAGAACAAAAGCTAAGAGACTCATTCAACACCATCAACAACAGGTTCATATTTCACCAGAACACACTGAAGTACCAGGCTTTAAGAAATGTAAGCATCCTGCTACGGCTTACTCTCATGTTCTACTGGTCACCACCATCTCCCACACCACTAACAGATTAAACACACAATTGTATCTTAAGAATACAAGAAACAAAACCATCGCTACCGCAGTCAAAGACTTCAAAACTCAAGAGGTAGTCAAAGAAGCATAGAGTCCCGAAGAACACAAACTGACAGACACAACTGTTCAAAAGCAGTTTGTTGGAATGTTCTTTGTTCATATAACCCCACCTTTCAGATGAATCTGGCTTTTAAATTAATACCTTGTATAGATGTACTTTTCACAAGAGGAAATCTTTATGCAATGCTTAGGTGTATAAGACTGTAAGCCATCAATGCTATTAAGAAGCAATGCTTACTAAGTATTAAAAATGAGAAGTTTCCTTTTCTCTATCATTGCATACAATGCCCAAGAAGGCAGAAGGGAAGGAAGATTGGGAAGGGAAAAATTAAAGAACAAGCCATACTGAGAGGCATACAAAATGCAAGACTACTCAAAATTCACAATTCAAACCATTCTCAAAGTAGAAACTTCAATTCTGCAAAGCAAAGCTGAACCCAGCTCTCAAATAAAAGATGGCCTTAGTGATGAAGGTACTATATGTTTTCAGTGATGAGATTTATAATAGATTACAGACAGGTGCAGCAACCTCATTTACACACTGTTAAGTGTATTCATTTAAAGGACTGCTATTACTTTATGTCATTTAACCAGCTACAATGAATTTGTTCTGGACAGTTTGCAAAAAAGGATGGACATAAATTTCTTAAAAATACGGTTCGCAAAAAATAGAACACTTTTTCAATAAAGGGACACACATTTGGAGAAAGGTAGCAATTCCCCCCTCAAGTGTCCATATCAATCCATGACTTTTCTCCCTCAGTCTTTGCTGCCAAGGATTTGCAAAGCAGCGTTTCACTCACCTGCATAGCACAGTTAGTTCAGAATAATTGCAGTGAAACTACATTTAAAAATGAAGAAAAATAATTTCTATTCCTAAGGTTGTATAAATAGCTGGAAATAAAGGTTTCTTCCTACACCATCACCACCTGCAGCCTTGTCCCCTCATCCCCCCACATGTCTCACAAATGCAGTGCACAGGTACTCCAGACTTTTAAAACACAGCCTAGACTTGAGTTAATACAATGCTCTTTTTTTTTTTTTTTTTCTAAAACAAAAGCTTATTTGGCTTTGGTGAATTCAACATCTTCAAGGTAGGATTTCCTTAGTGTATATAAGCACTAACTTGACCTTTACTTAAATAGACTGCATAATTGTGTCTCTGACTTGAGATGACAAAGCCTGTCTCCTGTCATACAGGTCAACTAGTAATACAATTTTAAAATTTTATTTTTAAATAAACGCAAATATTTTCTTGCTTCTAAAATTGCATTTTATATTATATTATATAAGAAGTATTTCTAAAGCATGTTACCAATTTTTTCAACTTCATTTTAGAAGAGGCCAGCAAAAATGTCAAATATTGCCAGTTTCCTGAAATAAATTTTTGCATAACGTCTTCCTATTACAAAAGTCAAGTCTCTAGTCCAAATAAATTGATTAGTTTTAAATATATAGTGCCAATTTTTATATTTACAATATATCTTCAAGGCAAATATAAATCTTAAGTTGTGCTTGTAAATACATACTGTAGTTATTAAATCTACTCCTATTGTGCTACCTTCTAGATACCACTGATCAAGTTAATCAAGCTAAGTTCTTGATAAATTCTGATGCTGAATTCACAGATGCCCACCACTGTAACATCATCTTTCACCAAATATTTGAAGTGGAAGGTATAAAACATTTAAGGACACTTAAGCATGTAAGCTTCCCTCACTGTTTTTGTGGTTCAATCAGATGTTGCACTTGGTACTTTAACAGGAAGATTCCTTCTAGTATTGGTGACGTGGCGCTGTTGAGCTAGGAAGGAACGTCCTGGGCCATCCCTGCAGGCACCATCACTGCCAAGCAGTCTAGCTTCCATACCTAATTTCTGGAGTGTTAGGCTCTGCAAATAAAATAACACTCATTACACACAGCAAGCAAAAGATTGGTCATCTTTTATACACATAATTAATATGCATAAATAATTGCTTTTACTATACTTCTAAGAGAACCTTGTAGTGCCATACATGGTATGATCCAATGCAAAGGAAAATAAGATTAATTCATCACAGAGTATGTTCATTTTAGATTATTGCAAAGTTGTTCCTTTATTAAGCATGCTAGTTAACTTTGCTTTCATTGTTTGATTTTCCTTCCCAGCCTTCATGAAACTCTATACATTGTTTCAAATGAAAATGAACTTTCTCTAGTCCTTTTCACAGCAGTCTAAGATCTAACACTGCAACACTGCTGTAAGTATGACTCTAACTTAATTTCACAAATGCCATGCTAAAGACTCTACAGATCTGAAGCAGAAGTCTGAAAGTCTTTGGAATCATGGCCTCCCTTTGCCTAAAGTTATGTGAGAAATGGCTAGCATTAAAGAATTTGGTTTGACAAATCCAGCTGGAAGCTTATGACAGCTTATGACTATTAAGATGGCAGTCATGACCTGTGACAAATTTTAAGTCTCCTGTTCCAAAGCCAAGCAGAAAAGATTAAGTATAATAATTTTACCAAATAGTTGACTATTAAAACATTTTCCCTTTATATTACTATTGGGAATGTTGATGCTTGGAATGTTGATTCCAAGTTACCTCAAGACTGGAAATTCTAGCTAGGACTTATTAAACTTCGCATTCTTGCCTGCAGTCAGCATTAGAAAGTGCAAGAGAGCGATCTCACTTCAAACTCAGGGTCTCAGGCTCCTCTCCTTACCTTAGTTCAATGCTTTCAGGCATGAGGCCACGCTAACCGCAAGTTGGATATTTCAGACAAGTAGCTAAATTATTGACCTTCTGTGCTAAGCACCAGTTTATAGTGAACATCCAAAAAAAAAAAAAAAAGTAATATTTCACTGCCACATTTTGCAACGTGTACTTTTAAGATTTCTAAAACTTTAACAAATGATCTTTTGACCCACCTTGTTGTACCATGCAGTTACAATTAAATTTTCCTCATAATCACGCAACTTAGCGAGTTTGTATTCAGCCTGGAAAGAGAGATTGGAGAAGACAATCTCAAATAAGACACAGAAATTGTCTGCATAAATTTACTGCAGCTCAGTGAGAAAATAAGTTATGCAGAAGAAAACCTGAAGCATGCAAAGTAACTAGAAGGAGTACAAATGTAAATAAAGTTGTTTCCTTGAACAACACAGAGATACCTGAGACAGTGACTACCTCAAGAAGCAACTAACTTTTATGTAGAAATTGCACTTCAACTTAGAAACTTCTTTTCAAACTGGAAAAATAAAGTGTGAAAGTGTATGCAAAGTCTAGAAATAGTCTGGAAGTCTTTTTGCACTTTAAAGTGAAAAAGGCTTAAAGACAAGAACATAACTTGGCAGAATATTCTTGTCACATTACTGAATTTCTATTCTCTATATTCTTTTAATTACTAGTTTGTTCATATAAAAGAAATTTGAGGCCACAACATTTGTTAAGCCACACCTCTAGGCCTACTAATTCATAGTGATGAATTCTGTATTTGCTCAAGTAACTCTTCTAACTCATCCCATCAATATTGTTATGGAAATAAATGCAGCATTTCCCAGTTTCCCTTTGTCTTTGGACTGCTGCCAGCGCCCCTTCCAGAGAAGCACAGGCAATGAAATTTTACTAAATTAGCACGTTTTAATCCTCAGTACAGTTTCAAGCACTCCAGTTGATGAAACCACTGATACCATGGGTCTAATAAAACTGTCATTGTCCTAACACCTAGTTAGTCACACAAACTGAATTTCATTACTACCCAAAAAGATCAGACTCTGCAGCTCTGTACAAGTTACTGTGTGGCAGCAAAATCCTTGCTCTTGTGCTGTACTTCACTTAACACATCTTAAACATTTTTAGAAATATTCCAAATTTGTGTTTCAGACGTACAAGGAAAGACTCTGCTAAAAATCTATAGGTTTAATAGTCTGTGCAGTTCCTAAATAAGAGGAGCATTAAAGGGTACTGGATCATGAGTAACTTCAGTGTCTAACATCAAAGACAGCAGTACACATTAATTGAAGTTACTTTTAAGTATATATAGACATTACCTCCAGTGCTTCAATTTTTTTGTCTCTCTCTGTTATCTGTTTTCTAAGCAACATGATTTCTGCGGATGCTGGATTCAGCTTGGGATCCAAGGTTTTTATCACCTATAAAAGGCAAAACAAATGCATTATCAGCTTTGCACCTCATTTGCTCACAGGATAAATACAAAAACAGACTGAGTACAAGTTGGGCAAGGAGGATGAGAACCAAGCCTTTGTTTTCTTAATCCAGTATGAAATAGGATATTAAAAGTTACTGAAGATGACTAATGCATCTCATTGTTCAGGCTGAACTATATACTCTCATACATTTCTGACTGGAATCAAGTAATCAAGGGAACAGGACAAATCAATATATTCAACAATTTGTGTATCTTCAGAAATATGCCACTCACATTTCTTGCTTTCTCAAGGTACATTTTATATCTTTCTTCCATCGCTTTCATGTCCTCATCTTTTTTTCGTAATGCTGCTTCCAGCTCCCCAATCTTCTGGGCTATTTGTAGAAACCGTGAACAATGACAACCAAAACAAAGATAGACACGGTAGTTAAGCCTCCTCCCCTCCTCCCCCAGGTAAGTTTTCAGCTGCTATGCAGTTTCCTACCATAGGGTCCCATTTGACTCTGAACTCCCATTTATCATTCAACAAAAGTAACGCCCCAGCCAGCCTCTGCCCCTGTGTGCAAAACAAGTAAGCAAAAAAAAAAACAAACCACCAAAATAAAAAAATCCCCAAGCAATTGTTTTTTAAATTCTCTGTTTCACATTTCAAATCTGCACTCAAGAAGAAAGCCTTATCCAGACTAGTATCTCATAGTCCAGAGACTGTGCAAACAATTTCAGAAGAAACAACATAGATCCACAGAGAGGAAAAAATTGACAAAAAAACCCGGACTTACGGTTCTGACTAACATCAGGCTGTAGTTCTGCAAGAGCAGCCTCTTTCTTCTGTAACTCATCATGAACTTCACTCAATTTTTCCCTACAAATGAAAGAATTAAGCTTAATTCTATGCATGATTTCATACACAGTTTTAAGATACAGCAGTTGCAAGTTAATTGTAGGAAATGTTTAAGCAACAGTTTTAAATTCTGGTGATTCTTTTGAGTTTAAATATTAGTATGCATTTTTGTACAGCAATATAAACTGTAACTGAGATTCAATGCAGAAGTTACTTAAGGGTAGAAGCAAGAAAGAAAGTGAACAACAAAAAGCCTCTCTAGCACTTCTTAAGCATCAACTCAATTTGCTGAAAGAATGGATACATTTCAGAATAATTAAATGCATTTTGAGTTGAGCAAGAGTGATGTTTATAAGTGTTACAGAATCAGAACAATTAAGTTACTGCTAGTGAAGAAGACATGGTTAAGTGGATACCACTGTAACAAGATTCTCAAGACCAGAGCATAATATTTAAGACAGTGACTCAAAAAAACCACAAGACATCACTATGACGACTTGGCAGTTTACATGCTATAAGAATCAAATTATTTGGCATAATTAAGTTACTGTGGGTACATGTGTGTTACTTACATATGTGCTGCCAATTTCTGCTTCAGGTTGCTAGACTACAAAGGAAAGTTAAAATTCAGTTAATTTCAGCATTTCACAATGTGCAATGTTAAAAACAAACCTACAAGTGATCCTTGAAAACTTATCACATCTAAAAAGGTTAAGTAAGCTTTAGAACCTCCATTTTTTATTTATTCCCACAACTGCATTCATATTTTTTGCACCAGATACCAACTCCAGTATCTTTCTTTCTGTAAAGTTACCCTTCTCTTCACAGCTCTGCTTAAGCATAAAACTACAGACTTACTGAAGTGAAGTAAAAGGCAGAGGAGTTACAGCTTCTTAAATAGGGAGGAAAAAAATAGAAAAAAAAAGCATCTAGCTAGGATCCTACTTCCTTAGTATCTATCAACACAAAATACACTGAAAAAGAAGAGGTACATCTAAACAATATTCGATGCTGCACTGAAGGATTTTAAACAAGTACTGCTAAGACATATTCATCAGGGTCAAGAAAGCTGAGCTTGCACTTACTCCTTCTGTCTTAGAACCTTGCTCCTGTAAAGTCCTTTGCAGATCTTCAATCTGCTGTTGTAACTCTCCAATACGTTCCTTGTTTAGCCTTTTTGGTAGAAAAGCCAAGAAAAGACAATTAATATCATCTAAACAGATCACAGTACAGTGAGTTTTTTTCTTCCTGCCTGGCTGATAATTTTGCAGAGGTTTTACCCAGCAGGACATAAGCCACAAATAAACTCATTCCAAGTTATTTTAGTATGACTTGGAGTTCTGCTTAAACAAACATTTGGCAGCTCTATTAAACATTTTATAATGATTGAACTTACCATTTAAGTAAACTTAAACCTTAACTGCTCCTAAATTATCATGTACTACAAAACTACTTTCAGCATTTGTTAACTGACAAAAAAATTCAAACCATATCCCAGCATCATTTGCTTGCAGCTTTAGAAATCGAGTTTACATCTATTCCACCAAGAATCAGAGCTAAGAGTATTCTACAGACACAGTTTCTTCACACCAAGCCAGACTCAGAGCTGCCAAATTTTACGTCATATTTAAGATTTCCATCTAGCTTGTCTTCTTGTCCCTTCCTGTTCATTTCACACTGGTGAAATTAAATTGGGCAACTGGCTGCCAGCACAGTGCTGTGTTACAGATGCCTGCCACTCTAAAGGACCAGAAACCACATCTTGCTATGTTTTAGATACTGTTTCACCCATCACCTTTTTTCAGTTTCTAGTTCATTTACTGTCCACTGCTTTTGCTCCAGCTGTTTCTGGAGCTCCGTAATACGTTCATTTTCTGATCCTTCCTGTTGCAATAGAAGCATCTTATTTTCGTGCTGAAGCTGAATAAACATTTCTCTGAAAAAAAAAAAAAAAAAAAACAACACAAGAAAAACCTAAGAAGAAAAGAGTCACCACTGATACCACTGATTAAGAAAAAAGAAGAGATAAAGTTCCTGTTCACCTTGTTGAACACAAGTTCTGAAGAATACAGATAGGGTAATAATTCAATTTTGGATGGAAAGGTAACTTAAAATTCTGAAACACCACAAAAGGATTTTCTTGAGATGAGCAAAGTTGTAAATTATGTTACTCCAAACTCAAATTATTTGTGTCTTTATGCTTCACTCTGCCAGACTTTCAAAGTAACCAGAGCTAGCAACTAGCTATTCTATTTTAGCTGCTGCATATTTTTTGTATTACATATAGAAAACTGTTATGTTTTTAAGAAAGAATGCAAATCTATTACAGTAGAAATCATTACTAACAACTACATGAAGTGGTCTATGTAAACATGAGGGATGCAAATCAAAAAGTGGGTGAAAAGGCCCTGAAAATACTGAGCTTTCATGGAGACAATTAATGTTACGCCCCATCCACAAAAATCATAAAACAAACTCAACCTTTATGTCTTACCTATATTCCACTGGCAAAAGCTCAGCAGCAAGATTATCGTGACTTTTAATACGAGATGCATCTGAAATTGCAAAAGTTCAGTTTAACAAACATACAAAAATCACTGACTATGAGAGAAAAGCCTCTGAAGATAAAGCAGTACCTGTTCGACTCAGATGATCCTGCTGCATCTGTGAATACCGGAGCTCTTCATTAGTCTCTTTCAATGCATCACACTGTACTATCAGTCTCTAAGCACACAAATTTGAGATGGAAGTAATTAATACTGCAATATTTTAAGCCCAAATAACTTTAAAAAGGGGTAGTACTAACATAAGGGGTAGTACTAACGTTTTTTTTTAAATACTTTTTCTTTTACAGAGATATGTGCATACAGACTCACTGAACACACTAATTTTCATTAGCTGTTCAACTAAGCTCACACTTACCTCTTTTTCTTTGACCAATGCTTCATGTTTTTCTTCAAGTCGTTTCATTTCAAATGCTAACTTATCAGCTCTTTTAGATTCTTCAGACAGCTTGTTATGAAGCTCCTGGACCTTTTTATTAAGAGATTACATTTAGCATACAAATATGCACGCGACATTTAGAATCATGTGAGAACCTTCATCCTATCCTATGATCGTAAGCATAAATTTTTCTCTTTAAAATAAATTTTCCTGATGTTAAGAACATTATATGCAAGTGGTGATCTCAGTAGCAGCTAAACAGTTTCTCACAAGAATACAAGTTACCTCAGTTAAAGGAGAAAAACCTCCAAATAATGGATAACCAACCAATCAAGAAGGAAGCTACAGTGAAGATTGTTAATATGCTTGTTTTCCTCTGTTCTTTAAAGGTGAAGAACTCTAAGAGCTCTAATACAGGTTAAGTCCATGGCCTGTTAAATTAATGTTGATGTTGTCATCCATAAGAGGTAACCACCATTTTTGAATATTCAAGTCCATGGCATTTTAGATTAAGCTACTTATTATTATTTTTCCAATGAAACAAAAATATTTTCATTTAGGTAAAAGTATCTGAAGAAAAAAATAACATCTTTAGTATAGGCGCAGCCCTACCTGTCTTTTGTAGGTTTCTAATTGGGCACGGGCTGCATTGGCTTTCCTCAGTTCATCTTCCAAACTGACTGTATTGTGCATGTACATCATGTTAGTTTCCTGCAGAGATTTGACTTGTCTTCGGAAGTCGTTCAGATCCTGCAGCTTTTTGCGATACACTTCAACAGTTGACTCCAGCTTACTTGCTTTGTCTGCGGTAGCTCTTAAAGGATAAACAGGAATTAGAAGACAGACTGTTCTTTCAAAGATTAAATAAATCAGATTCTTCTTATATGCATGTTCAAGCTATTTTCAAAGGAAGATTCAACATACTTCAGAGCAGAGTTAAATCTTGCAGCTCTGTTTTTAACTGCAATTTGCCCTTATGTGCAAAGATTGTTTATAAAAAGTGAAATCACCACAAGGCTTACATTGGACTAAGTCAATCATGTGCCAGAAGTATGAGCAGAGGTTAGTGTATCAAATATCTCTATGAAATTCTGCAGAGTGTAACTTAAATACAACAAAACATCCTGTGCTGCATAGTTACCTCAAAGTTTTGGTAAGTGGAAAGGACAAAAATGCAGATATCCTCATTAGAGGGATACTGTGAGAGCAACCATTAGCAGATATGATCAAGGACTGCCAGCTGACCATTAACAAAATTTATTATCTGTCTATATCACTAGAAACTAGTGCAAGAAAGTTACATGAGAAAATCTATTATTAAGATGTTGTTATTTCTGATGTTAGTGAAGAACCACTACAATGTAAACACCTGAAATCATTTTTTTCCATGTTTTATTCATACTGTGGCCACTGATCCTGGCATGAGAAAAAACTAAGCATGGACTTTTTCCTGTGGTGATGTGGCATCCCCCAGTTTTCCCTTCTCTTTGTTGGGATATAAATGCTGCAAGAGAGACTTGAGATAACACCTGAGGATAAAGACCAAACCATGGGGGAAGGCTGATAGATTGTTTCGTGATGCCGCTGCCCTGCTGTTACTCTTTCTCCCAGTAACTTCTTTCCGCATCAGTATGTTAAGAGGATTTGCTGGCCCATTCAAATGTCTGATGTAACATGGCAACTAAGCAAGTAGGACCAGTGGCTGGACCAGACTCCAGAGGTGATTGCTGCTTCATCTGCTTCGACACTCAGCTGGATGTGGAGGGCTAAAGGTACCCCCAACATTTATATGCTTGTAAGCCAGATAAGTGATGTTTATGGTAGGCCTTTATGACATTACACTTGACATAGTGGTTGACCCTGATAATCTTGAAGGTTCTTCCAACCTAAATGCTTCTATGATTCTCTATTTTATAAATAGTGGCATCAAGTAGTGAACCTAAATCTAGCCTAGAATTCAGATACCAAAAGTTATGTCAAAGTTCTAGCTGCACATGTGCTTTCCTACATGAGAAAAGGCAGGCTCTTACCAACACGAATGTGCCCCCTTAGTAAAATACACGTATGCATCCTTACAAAAATATCTTCATTCTTCCAGAGCTTAAGCTTCCTTTCATCCCACTTGAACATCAATTTCTGTATTCATTTAATCCTTCTTTACAGAAGAACTCTATGTTGCTGTTCTTATACAAACAAGAGAAGCTATGCATGTAAGCTTGCTCTTCGTTTCAGCTTGAATTAAGAGCTCTTTTCCAACATGCACTTTGTATCTTGTTTAGGCAAGACTTATCCACAGATAGAAAAATTCGTAAGAAATACAAAGCTTTGAGGTTAGTAATTAAATCCTACTAATGTGGAGCAGAATTATATACCTCAGAATGTCATTTTCATCTTTCAAGGCTCTAGATTCTTCAGCCAAAGAGGTTAGTTCATTGTTTCTATGTTGTAGTTCAATCAATTGTTTTTCCAGATCTTCGCAATGGACACGATAATCATCTTTGGCAGCTTCAAGCCTATCACAACAAAAACAGGAAGTCTGTTAAGAATATACTCATCACACATTTGGCTTATAATGTTCCACTTAGTACTAGAACTAATAAATAGATTTTTAAAAAGGAAACCTATTGATTTAAGAAGCGAAAAAATGGTACAGTAAGTATGAATAATTTTAATGCCTATTTTTTAATCCACAGTGGATTGTATTACATATTGTAGGTTATATTATTATTTCAGGGAATCATATGAAAAATGAATTTTTTTTTTTTTAACATATGGATCAGAAAGACTAATGTGATTACAGAATAACAACTTGTTTTTCTTATTAATGTTGAGGACTGCCTTTAAAATAATACAGTAGTGAAGTGCTACTGAATTTTAGCAAAAGAAATTAAGATGGAAAATCCTGAAAGACTATCAGAAATTCTCAGGATATATTTGATATGACAAGTAAGGCTTTTTTGAAAGAAAAATAAAATGGTTTCATACCTGAAGTTTTCTTCCTGCAGTTGTTCTAGCTGCAACTGCGCATGAAAATACTTCTTTGCTACCACAGTATTTGGATCATCAAGAGAGTCATCTAATTGCTCCAGCCTGTCATTCAGAATCTCATTTTCTGACACCAAGCTGTTCTTTTCATCCTGAAGGGCAGCCACCTAGTACAGATAAAACAGCATCAACATTGTAAGACCTGTCCAATTGGAAAGAACTAGAGCAAGACAGCAGCATGTCACCAAATTAGTTTATGAGAAAGGCTGAGTGTTTAGAAACTTTAGAATGTAATATACATAGCATACAGATGTTTAGTGTTTGAAAGTTGTGAAGCACTAAAGGAAAAGTATCTCTAAAAAAAGAAACTTTCGTAACTGAAACCATGGAAAAGGCGTACGATGCGATATGGAGAGAAACTGATTTTCAGTAGAAAAGATACAATGGGTACCATACAAAAACCGTTAAGTACTGGTGTAAAGGTACTCTCCATCTTGCTTGTCCTTAACAATAAAAGCAGGATGGCACTGGCTAGCACACTAACACAGTACTGCCGTGCGCTCAGCAGTGAACGGCTGCGCAAGAAGCGGTTCCAAGCGCCAGAAGCTGGTAAGCACACACGCAAAAGAAAAAACCTAGACTGCTTCAGATAGAGCATGCATTTTTTGCAACAATCAAACAAGTTCGAAACTGAGTGTTCACAGCTAAGCAAATGAGAATACAACACTGTACTGAAACAGTAGGTAATTAACAGCCATAAAATGGGGGAGGATTAAGGAGGGTAGAACTCGTAAAGTTTTTCTAGTGAAAACTACTGTGTTAATTTTAACATCCTGTCAAACATAAGAGCATGTAGCACGTGTTAGTTAACTGGCATTTAAACAGGGACAATATGCTTTGTGGGTTATGCTTTCCTGAATCATAAAGAAAACCTACCTTTCTTATATTCTTGGAATATATCAAGGAAGATTGAGACCTTACAAGTGAATTTATTAAGAATTAGTTTAAATGAGAAGTGTCAATCATTATTATGGCTTCAATAAATAAGTTAAAAAAGCATATCATGGTGACATTATTAGATAAAACATCAGATACATATAACCTAAACAATGCAACATTAAGAAACAGCATGTTTGTGATTGAACTTTAATGGTTTATCAAACAGATCTCAGAAACAAAACTATATTTCCTGCAGCACTTCATTAGATACTGGCTTTCTAGGTCCAGCCTTTTTTAAGTACTGGATAAGAACTTATTGTATACCTGCATACAAAAACACCTGTGAGTACATAGCATATCAGCCTTACTCAGTGTAATACTTCCTGTCCAAGGTTCAGCCACTCCTTAGATCATAGAATAGGTTGAAAAGGACCTCAAAGATCATATAGTTTCACCTCCCCTGCTATGTGCAGGATCGCCAACCAGCAGACCAGGCTGCCCGGAGCCACATCCTGCCTGGCCTTGAATGCCACCAGGGATGGGGCATCCACAGCCTCCTTGGGCAACCTGTTCCAGTGTGTCAGCACCCTCTGTGTGAAAAACTTCCTCCTAATATCTAACCTAAACCTCTCTCGTCTCAGTTTAAAACCATTCCCCCTTGTCCTATCACTATCCACCCTCCTAAACAGTTGTACTCCCTCCTGTTTATACACTTCCTTCAAGTACTGGAAGGCCACAATGAGGTCTCCCTGGAGCCTTATCTTCTCCAAGCTAAACAAGCCCAGTTTCCTCAACCTTTCTTCATCTCTAGAAGTGAGAACTTCTGAATAGTAAACAATGCTTTCCAAAGTTTAACAACTGTAATCTGCAAGTTCAACTGTTAGAGCAATTCTCTTGCACATTGAAAGAAATTGTTTTCTCCTTCAGGGTTCTATTCACATGAACTTTTATATCTCTGCTTTTACCAAGAAGGCTTACTATTGCTTCAGGAAAAATAACTGAATTAATATTTTAAGTCCCCAAGAAGATCATCTCATGCATCTCTAGTTAGTAACCAGAACTCCCTTTCTATGCAGACACAACTATTTCAGTCATTACTGTCAGTAAGAAATCTAAAATTGGTCTCTGGAGTTATTTATTACTAAGGCTCATACAGCCAGTACAGCACTCTGGCTCCTACAAGAAGATGCCACACAAACGTTTGCTTTGAACAGGATCAAATATGAGATGAGCTGCTTTATCACATAAGCCTCTTTCCATTCTCACAAAGGAATCAGACTTAGGGCTACCACTTCTCTCATTTTCTTTAGAAAAAAAAAAAAATTCAAGTTCTCACTTATTGCTGTGAAATCAATACTCCTTTCTCAAAAGAGACTCAATTAACTGCTATTACCACTAAAAACAGAGGTACATGTATTATCTTTGCAGTTAAGCAAGGGGCTAGGCAAGCAATTAGATTCTTATTTCTATTTCTCAAAGTATTCTTCATGATGAAACTGTGTACAAGAAAGCTCAAATTTTTAGATAAATTTTATAATCTTTTATCAACTGCTTCTGAAAACAGCATAATTTTCCTTTGATTAAATCTAATGACTGATTAGTAAATGAATGGCATTTCTTTTTAATATAAAGTTCAAAGGACTAACAGCAGCAGTGATTAAAAGCCACACCGTCTTTGTTTTGATGGCTGTTTGCTACTAGAGGCGAACATAAAGGTAACAATGAAGCAATCTTTGGGTTAAGAGTTGACACAGGACCTCAGCTTACATTTCCATCAGGAAAAGTCATTGTATACAGTGTAGAGAATGGTTGTTTCCCACTCCAAGAAAACACAAGTAAGAAATCTCATTAAAAGTTAAATGAATACAAAATTCAGTTTGACCTTCCTAATTTCTGCATCTTAACAATACCACTACTACATACTAAAGAAATAAGCTGCTTACTGTTTCTTACCTGTAAATCTAGCTCTTGACATCTTTGAGCCAACTCTTCTTTTTCTGCTATTGCATCTTGAAGATCCTCCAAAGCTTTTTTAAGCTTTTAAAGAACAAAGACAGTCAAACACTTTTAGTCTCTGAAGTGTCTCAATTGCTTAAATAAATCATTTAAAGAAGGACATTAAGCACTCACACAGTTAGAAATCTGTATCTACTGTTGGATCAGGTCCTCAGTTCCTTTAAATACAGTTTAAATGAGTACTGCCCGTACCAAGTCAAGTATTGAAACTCAAACATTCAGATTCAATACAACTTATGCTAAAAGCAAAACAAGAACAAATAAAACCAGAGGTAACTGTATTGTCACAATTTCAAAATCTATGCCTGTTAAATGCCTCCAGTTCACTGGATCACATGCACTCATTAACTAAGTTGTGAGACTCATACATGTGGATCAAATCTAAAAGTGGGATGCCTATCTTCCTTTTCTCAACATTAAATTCACTGTCAATACAGGAATATCTTTCTAAATTCAAGCTTTCTCTGGGCAATCAAATACCCTTCATCTCAGAAGAAAACAAAGCATTTAGTCTGATACAGCCGAGTCTTGATGTACACTTAGCTCTTCTTGCTACAAAGGGTTGAATTGGCAGGTTCTACACCACCAAGGAGGATTACCTAGCTTTCTTCACATAAATTTCAAAGAAGATTTATTAGCACAAGCCTTTTAATCCATTTCTTAGAACTGGCAATAAAAGAGAGCATTACCTTACTGTATAATAGCCTACATCAGGATATTGTTCTACCTTTTTTGAACCAATACGGTTTAATGCCAGCTCTGACAGAACAGACATCAAGCAGTTTGTGCAGAGAGAAGAAAAAAAGATCTAACTTATTTGTTGATTGTTTTGTTCCTTGTTGGTTTTATCTTTTTGTTTTGTTTTTAGAATTGGAGAGGATGAGCAGTCCTCTTCATTTGAGGAAGGTCAAGATACCAGCATAACGTTCAGTCTTGAACGACAACAACTACAGAGTATGAAGCACTTACCTGTTGTTCCATTTCACTTGGTGCATCACTTGCAGAAGGAGCCATCGCTTCCTTGCTCATGAGCTACAGAAGAAGGCCACGGGAATTAAAAAAAAAAAAAAAAAAAAAAAAAAAGGTTAAATAGGAGGTTAATATTCTGAAAATCCACTGTCTACTACTGCTGCATCCCAGCTGTATTTTCTATCACATCCTTGTTCCCCTCCGATACATAAAAACAGATTAATAATAATAAAAATATTCATTGTTGATACAGGATCTGAAGAAAATCTAGAGTAGGAGAACTGATCCTCCCCCCCCCAACTGAAGTGCTAACAGTAACACGTTACTTGATGAATATATTCTTCGGTCAAGCTAAAACAGCAGACCAGAAGATAGGATTTCACCCCTCAAATTTAATAGTTATCATACTTCTTTGTGCCACTGTAAACTAATTGTCATTAAAAGCAAACAATGGGAACATTAACACAGTTTTCCTTGATCTCTGATACAAAGATGCACATTGTTTGTCAGCAGTTACAGGGCTTTACTGCTTACTCAGGAAGTACAGTACTATTTCTTGACCTCCTTCAGAAAGTTTGATTAGTCATGAAGCAACAAATGAGGTGTATGGAATCATTTCTGTAAACAGGACAGATTTTAAACCTATATAGCTTATTTTAATCAGAAAATTTTAAAGTCTAATACTATCTCCATTGTTATCTGGATGGGGGTGCATTTACACATTAATTTTTCGTCCTATGTCTGTATTGCAGTTACTGACTACTTCCACATTTTGCTGAGCTTCAGTCCTGAACCTCAGAAATGTGACTATGCTCTGAGCTGGATCACTGAGATGATCCAACTAAGAACATAATAAGATGGCAGTGGGAGAGAGCCATGACAAAAATAGAAGAGATTCAGCTGGGAGTTTGTACATCAGGAGCTGTCAGAACAATGCAGCCCCACAGTTACGATCAGCAGTCCGGATACAAGACTATAAACAGGGAAGAAATTTCAGATCCAGATTCCAATATAATCAGCCGTTGGCAACTAGATACGTTTCTTACCATTTCTAGATGCATCTCCACAGGTTGTACATTTGGACATGGGACTAAAACCAAGCCTATTTGGTTGGAGTCTGTTGTCTCCAAGTAGTTATATAAATTTCTCAGCTAAGTGCACTAGTCTGGGAATTACTTACTTCTTGGATGGCTGTCATGACGACATGTTGAACAGACTCTTCAAGGGTCATGATATTTTGTATGTGTTCTGTGGAAAGTGAGATTTGTAGTAATTAATAACAACATTCATCTTAATGCTTTGAACAACTTGACAGCTTTTTAGAAAGATCCAGAAGAAACTGCTCTCTAAAAAGCTGCTCCTAAACAGGTAGTGCTCTTCTCACACATTACCATTAACCAACATCACCATAATCCAATTAAACGGTAAGGAATTATAAATTCCTAAGTGAACAAATTTATTCTATGTACAATAGAGAAAAGAGATCAAGACACCCATATTTCCACAACACTTTTTCTAATACTTATCTATACAGATGTACATGAATACGTTTTTGCAAAAAGTCAAAACCCTTGCAAGTGAATTAATCAAGTGTAACAAAAAACATTTACTGCTAGTATCTTCATTCCCAATGCAACCTGACAGCTTACTTCCTATGCACTCTTTGATGCAATCATTCCAGACTACCTAGGAATCAAACCTATTCTATGAATGAAAGCATGGCAAGGATTTTTTAGCCACCAGCTCTTGTGAGAGAAAACAAATAAAACTTTAGCTTCTACAGATAAAAAAAAAGGTAGCTTTTCATTTAATTTGCTTGAGTGGTAGTAGTTGAATAATATGTTTGAAGTCTTTATTTGTATTTTACAAAGTAGGAATAATTCGCCCATGCATATTTTAGACCATTTTTACCCAATCTTGAACAGTTTGAATCTCGAAGTTTGAGTTTTATACACAAATTTCCATAGGTGTTCTGTTTTTAAGTAAATGCCAGTTTCAGATTAGGCATGTGAACACAACAGAGACATCTTGATACATAAGAAAGATTCTACACGCCTTCCACCTTAAAAATCACCATGTTCTGAGGCAGTCTGCTGTTTGTTCATCAGATTAAAGCAGTGCATACCTTGTTTCCTTTCACAGTTGACCGCACAGCCTAAAATAAGCTGCATAAGCCTCCCCAGTTCAGTAGGATCTGATTTCTCAGAAATCTTATTTAAATCCGGAATAAGTTCTTCTGAAATCTGCTGATCCAAAAACTGAAAAATAATCCAAAAGAGAAATTGGACTTTTGTTTTTGCTTACCATGAAATCATGAGTCATTCAAGAAATTTCGACAATGAAGAGGCCATTAATAAATTTGTTATGAAAAAACTTACGGAAGGAAAAGCTTTTAAACATTAAATGCGGAGATACAAACTAAAAATACTGGTTTATGAGAGAGTACATATTATTATTAGACTAGGAAATCTGAAATGGCCTCAATAAAACAAATATTCTTAACACATTTGTTACAGAACTTCATACATGATACAGATGTAACACAAACTATCCTTTTATGGGGCAAGAAAAAGCAGTTCTAAACTCCCTCTCCGCGAGTGTGTTCTTGGGTAGGGGGTACTTAGTACAGTGCTAGCCAATGTCTTTTATGAACCTCTGTACCTAATGTTTGCCTCCAATCTAATCAAAAGTAGATGGCATCAGGATATACTGAAATCAGTCAGCAATTATTTATTGCCACGTAGTTATGCACTTTAATATGAGTTCATTAGAATTGTCCTAGCAAGAACACAAATTTTGAAAGTCTATTAAGTGGGGTGTGTCATCTTTGTTATTTTTTTTTTAAATGACCATTTGCAGAAGAAAACAAAACAGCAGCAAGTTAAAAGAACTTATGACAGTCTTCAGATATGAGATAATTATTTTCTTCTACCAACAAGACCAAAAAAAAAAATATATATATATATATATATATATATTCTAAATTCATTTCCTCCCTAATCTTTAAAAAGTTTTTCATCAACTTAAACAAACCCCACTCCTGGGCTTGCCAGAGAATCTCAATGCTGGCAATATGGAATGGCTTGGCACTTGATATCACAAGAGGTGAAACCAGGAAGCAGTAAAATGATGGGGTAAGTTTTTCTGCACCATACCCAATTAATCCCTGTCCATAAAAAATTCAACAACGCTTTCTATTACTGTTTTTTTTTTTTTTTTTTTAAGTCATGACACAGCACCCATTTACAAGTGCAAGCTACTGTACTTGATCTGCATAAGAGAGAACACCATTATCTTTATCCACAGAATTTGTAATTTATCTCCCAGCTTCTAGATGAATACGAGAAAAACTAGACTAAAGCTGTTAAATGTGTTCCTGTTGAATAGGAAAGGATTAAAGCTTTAGTTGGAAGGAGCAAAATGAAGGTACATCCAAAAGCCTGCAGGATTCTGTAGTTCAGTACTTTTGACATTTGTCCAGGCAGCAACAGAGAAATGGTTTCCAGATTATACTCCAAGTTTTATCTAAATTATACACGCTTAAGTATGTGTGATACACATAAACATATCCAATTTTATATGATTATACTAATTTTATGTTCATTCAGACCTCTCATTTAATCAGATAATTACTACATATGTCCTACCCAAAAAGCCCCTCATACACACTACTTAGCCAAGCTGAAAGAGGAAAAAAAAGGCCCTAAGTGAAAGAGAAAAATATATTGATTGATTAGAACAATCAGAATTCCATACCTCATGATAGTAGTCCATAATCCCTTGCAGTATTTTCTTCAGATTACTGGACTAATTGTTGTACATGAAAGATAAGGTTACAGGTTTTTATTAATCTATTATTTAAGTACAGTGAAATCAATAATTTTTACAATCGAATGTTTATAAAGCAGCTCTGGAAGAGGACCACAATGACAGAGGAAGAGAAATATCACAACACAAAATCCGCATGCACCAATTCCAGAAGTCACTCAAACTATTAATAAACAGTTCAGGTACGTTCAAAGTAACCTCAACTTTGAACTAAGTCTGAGCTTAATTCTGATCTGTAGGTTTTGGACTGCCGGGCAGGCTCAGGAGAGACACCGGATCCACACTCATAATACTCTTATTAATCAGAGTTTTTAATACCTTTATCCTCCAGTTGTCACCAACATCTTCTTTAATGCGGTTTAACCAAGATGCATCAAACCAAGCAACATCTCTGAAATGAAATTAAACAATTGAAGCATTAATAAGCACGCATATAAATAAGTAAGGCACCAGATTCTCAGCATTAAATCATCATGATGTTTAACCAGGGTCTTTAATGAAGCAAGAACTCCAGGAGATTGCATGTTATACTCATGTCACAGGAAATATCCATCCTCCTGGCTGAATTAAGATAGCATCTTCCTGGGCAGAAAGAATTTCTGTACATGTTTGAGCCATCTAGACCTGGAAACACAAGTAGGCAAAGGAGTTTGTCATGCTGTTACTATACCTACCAAAGCTGTCACAGTGCTGTACAGAAATGTCATCATTTGGAAAGTGCTGTCATTAATTTTCTACCTACTTTTGTACATTTGGACTTCTCACAGCATTCACTACAGTAATTCAAAGGCACTTATCAAGGAAAAAAAATAGACATTTTATCTGCTTTCATTTGGTAATAGTTGTTTTTGTTTGTTTCTTTTCTATCTCTGTTTACCCTAGACAGAACTATATTCTCTTTCACCAGCATAAATGAGTTGTTGGCAGAGGAGTTTATATACCCTAAGCTGCAAATATCATATCTAACTATATCTCAACTTTTACACAGCATTATTTATCTACTGATATCAAAGCACCTAATAAGAGACAGATATTATCCCCATTTACTATTCATTAACTTGCTTATAAATAAAATTGTCCTCAACAACCCTAGCATCACAAAACACACAGTAAGCCAGTGTTCTGGCCATTATGCTACATTGCTGCTACAGATCTTTGCTTGTAGGAGTGCTGATTATTTCTTATTCTCTGGTCCTGACACAGCTGTCTGACTGACACACTGGTTTAGCAATAGTGGCATCCTGCAGGGACATCTAGCTAAGTAACAGCGACAAGCAGAGCTTGTTAACACACACAGCACAGAGATGCTGGGAAGTGACCCTCAGCAAATCTTCACTAGGCAACCCCACACCAATTGTTGTAGACCTCAGGAAAAAGGTGAGCTGTGTTTACACAACACTCTTCAAGATCTGTAAAAATAAACCTTTTTAGGTTGACAAGTAATTTCTTAATAATCAAAAACATAGTTTGCGCAAGAAATGATAATTCAGACCTGTCCTTTATTATTGGAATCACCACCAAAACCAAAACTGCAGTGATAACAAGTTTCAACAAGTTCGACAATTAACGAGTCACTCAGTTGAGCTCTGTTTGTCATCATGCCAGTACAACAGCAATGATTTTGCTGTTGATCAGCCCACTCCCACTACTTTAAGTAGTAATGGTTCAGTGCCTTTTGAACTTTTAGTTCCTTATTCCATAGAAGAACATAACCCTAAACTATGGGCAGAAACACTGCTGATAAGAAAATTGAAAAAGATTGTATTTTTTGCCTTGTTACTCCTAAGTATAAATTTAATAATACGGTATTACAATATCTCTTCATCCCCTTCTCCTTTCTATCACTTTATTATACTATACCACTATATTTTTGTTCAAGGGATGATTTAAAGACATACTTCATTTTCTGCTACAAGCCATCTGCTCTGAATTTATAACTATACAATAAACCTCTGGGTGGGAAAGTGACTTACATACACAAGCCTCAAGAAATTAAACATCTGTTCTTTGAACTTATGTATCAACTTACATTTGATGAAGCACTTGAGCCATGGCAACACCACTGGTCAAATCCTGAACATTTCTGCAAGGTGCAGCAGTGTTGAACGTCTGCAACTAGAAGAGTGAAAACCATCACATATCTTAGTCAGTGGACAGAAGGACACAACGTTAGTTACCAATTTCCTTTTCCTCTTTAGGAAAGAGGCCTTTCTGTATACTTTTCAGACTGTCCCCTTCTTTTGTGGGCAGTCTGAAATCTTTTTTGAATGATGTAGATTTAAACCTAATTACCTCAGTATTTGTAGCTTCTGATTACAACAGATTGCACCCTAAAAGTTTGCATTACCATGCTTTGTTTTTTCATACTAGTGTTTCCATTATACCTCAGATTATAGATCACTCATTTGGGAAATTAAAGGTCACATTCATTCACCCTTCCGATTGTGTGAGAACACTTAACTGTGGACACAACAGTATTGCCTCAAGAAAAACTGGCATCAGACAGGAAGTGAATGCTGGATAAGACAAAAATAATCCAGCCTTTTATAGATGCACTTTGTAACAGAAGTCACAGCACAAACATGGTGCCCTGAGATTATTTGGCGATTAAGAACAAAAGAGAGAAAATTATGCAAAAACATTGGAAAATGCAGTTATCTGAGAGTTACTGCACACTTGGAGGATATGAAGCTGACTGAGACATACTGAAGTATTTGAAGCAGTGCAAGCTGGCAATATGTTTATTTCCTTCAACACAGGAATTCAAACATCAGGCTACAGATGTTCTTATTAAAATGTGCAATTTCAAAATACTGCTACACAGAATAAATTTCTACTGCAAAATCTACTATACATCTTCTCCTGGTATTTGAATTTCATTAACATACTGTTCCTGATATTTACAGCTAAAATAGGTTTATATTTCCTGGTACTTTCCAAGCATCACACTACCTACTGCATCCAACTACATTGAAGCAAGTTACCTCCTCTTCATATTTCTACCTTAAGATTAAACAACAAAGCCCCAGTTTTCACTCTTCACCTCTATTAGAAAATCAGATTACAGATGAAAGTTCTTTATAGGAAGTTTACCGATCTATTCTATATGAATTATTCAATCTTATCCTTGTGTTCTAGCTAATGCTTCTAGGCACAAATACAGTCCCTTTGTGCAAGGACTACACAAACAAGATTCAGCTCCCATCCTGACCATTCAAATTTAAGAGCTGAACTCAAAAAAAAAAAGAACAATTTCAACACTTCTACATTGTTACAGAGCATTGCAATGAGCATTTGCCTATCAGACTGCTATACACACAGCATATAACCATCCCATCAGCCTGAGGAAACATCTATAACACCAGCATCACACATCCACATTTTGTCGGGCTACCTACCAAACTCTGCATCCAATACTAACAGTTTCAAGCTATAAAGCCTTAAAACAGAAGTACCCAGGTCCTCAAGTCACACCACAGTCAGCAAAAAGTTTCTAAAACTGTTCACTTAAGCCCAGAGGGGGGAGAAACAAACAAACACTATTTTTTATTCATTTATTTTTCAATTTCAAAAGTCTTAAAATCCTGTATTAAAGCGAGCAAGAAGTCAGTAATCCCTTGCAGGTTACATAAAAGATTAAGCAGAACACAAACTGAAGCAGCAGTGATTGACAGCCCTGCTTTCTAATAGCACAGCAGCTTTCATGTCAACACAGAAGCAGACACAGAAGCTCACATGTCAAGATTCAGCATGCCAGAATTCAGGGTTTTATGGCACGATACTTCAGTGCTGCCTTGGATACACACCCTTGTAAACCAAATAACTTGCAAAGTAAGGTAACAGGTTCTGTCATTTTAGTTCTATGACCAAGGCCACCCAATTCTGCAAAAGCTGAACAAATAGCTTTAGAAAACCTTGTGGTGTGCAGCTGCTTTATGTATGCTGCTATCTAGCAGAATAAAACAGCTCATCAGGATTAAGCAAAAAGCAAAAACAAGGGTCTTAGTCTCTCCGCACATTTGAAAGTTTTATAAGAGTCTACAAACAATATGATAGTAGGGGTATTAATAAAGGATTCTCCAAACCCCATGCCAATACAGTCATTTCCTCTGAGTGTTTTTCTGTATTTACAAAACCAACATAATTTGGGAACACAGGGAGGAGGTTGGTAGAAGCAACTGTAGATTTTTATTTTGCACCAGTACTAATTTTTTCAAACTTGATGAGTTTTTCTTAATATAGCCTCAAGGATACACTGCTACTCAAGCTAAAGAGCATTTCAGGAGTCTAGCTTAAACAACCACCCCATTTATTGCTACATCAGGAGCAGATATCTTTCTCACAGGCATACACTAATGCTGCCAGTGCCATAAAGCACCAAAATAAAAGTACATCTGTTGTAAAAAAAAGCTTTCTGTCTCCATGCTGCCATAAGAGAACTGGGAAGGACGACTTAGTTCCACCAGACTTTCAAACTCCTTCCTTTTAGAGACAGTTTTAAAATAGTTTTCCTCATGCATCTTCTGATTTGCATAAGTAAAGCTTTGGATTATGCACTCTCAAATCAGATATCTAAAAGATACTTTAAGAAGGAAATCATAACCAAGCAGAACCAAGGTTTTCCTGTAAACAAAGCAGATAAGTAGGTTCTCATATCAGCAACTGAAAGAAGTTTTGTCAGTGACTTCTGTATAAACAAGACCAAGCTTTACCATGACATGATTTTTATTAAGTTTTGGACACAAAAAGATTCAATTTACATGTGTCACATTTGTCACCTGCACCTCATTTCTCATAATTCAGCTGTGATTTTAGATGAGGAGTGCTAATGCAAAATGAACTATGGAGGGAAAACTGATTCTAAGGCACACTGTACTTCCAATCCCCACATGCATTCCTTATTCACTTTCCTCCCCCTTTTATTAAATTAGCAGTGACTACAGACGACACACACCAAAACACACATATGCTGTAACACTGCAACATACACATGCACATATATTTAAAGGGCAGTGTGCACAAATGCCTCACAAATACTTTCAAGGCATTACAGTTCTCTGGCCATACCCCTACAGAGGATCTGTTATGCAGAAGTGATCCATATGTGGGGAGGTTTATCTTAACATTGCTCCAATTTGGAGACAAAAACAGCAGAAAACTCTGAGAGGTACAGTACCAGAACATCCCCAGCCCTACTGATAGAGCTCCTACCATGCCACTCATAGAATCACAGAACAGCCTGGGTTGAAAAGGACCACAATGATCATCCAGTTCCAACCCCCTGCTATGTGCAGGGTCTCCAACCACCAGACCAGGCTGCCCAGAGCCACATCCAGCCTGATCTTGAATGCCTCCAGGGATGGGGGCATCCACTCCTACCCACAGTTGACTTCACATTCAGGAACAGTTTATTTACTTCACTTAGAAAATTGTTTCTGCAGCAGACTGGTGAGCTCTTAACACATCTTAACACAATCTTAACACATATTACTTGAGTTAATTTTTCTTAGGAATTTATGCACATCCCTTGTGTAGTTTAATGCAACTTTATTACATTCTTCTATAACATCATCAAAACATTCAACTCAATGACATCCACGTTACAGAACTAACAGATAGCATTTTTAGGCAATGAATGTTTCCTACTATAAAATGTGCCCAAATTGTGAGGAAAAAAGCCTGGGAGATACAGCAGCAGAACACAAAGTCATAAGCATTTTGTTGCCAAATAAACAAATGCAAACTTTTATTACAACAGAGACCTGCAGACCCTTCTCAGATGACTCCTCCACGTTGCCTCAGGATTCCCTTTCAGACCCAGCTAGATATTGCAGCCATACTAAACAATTAGGCACAAAAGAAACTTGGAAAGAACAAACTGAACGAAGCTGTGGGGTTTCCGCTCCTGATGATGATCACTGTTAATCACAGAGCGGCTTCCACACTGAAGAACCACTGCTCGGGCCCGCAGGACATTCATAACACCGCCTCCGCAGGGCTATTTCTGACAGAACGTTTTCCCGTCGTGAAGCACCGATTCGTGACGCAGGCCCGGATCTCACAGCCGGGCCCCCCCCTCCCTCACGGCTCCTCAGCCCCCGGCCCGCCCTCCGTCACCGCGGCAACACCGGGAGCCCAACAGGTGCCCGAGCGGCCCTGACGGAACGGGCCCTCCCGCGCCACTCACCCACAGGATGAGGCTGTCACAGAGCAGCGGGTCCGCCGCCTTCCCCTCCATGGCGTCAGCCTCCTCTCGGCGCCCGCCGCCTCCGCTCAGGGCGGCTGCGTAAGCATCCGATGTGCGGGGCGCGCTGACGGCGGGAACCACGCGCGGCTGACGTGACGGCGCCCGCCACGCGCCCACCTCCGCGCGGAGGGAGGAACGGCACACTCCGCACGTACACGTCAGCGCCCGCCCCCGCCTTTAAACGTCGGGAGTGGCAGAGGGCGCCACCAATCAGAGGGCAGGGTTGCCGCTGCTCACACCAATCACGGAGGGGGAGGTATTCGCGTGGGCGGGGCTACTCCGCTTGGCGGCGGTTTACCTCAGCGGTCGGTTGCGGCGGGTGTGTGGGCAGGGCGTGGATGCGTGGCCGTCCGGTGGCAGGTGACACCTGCGCGGGAAGTGCAGCTCCGTCACAACATGGCAGCCGCCGCTAAAGCCGCCCGGTACAACAGGGAGCTGGTGGCCTGGCTCAGGGCTGTGTGTGGCCAAGCCGTAGGTAGGTCAGCCCGTCTGTACCAGCCTCACGGCTGCTTTCAAGGCAGAAATCGCGTAGAATACATAATCCGTTTTAAAACTCCCTTCTGAAATATCCGTGAACAAAGCTCTCAGAATTCCTTCACGACGCTTCAATGAATATTCCCTAAAATATCAGATACATTTTCGGCTGTTTTTTAATGTACACACTTTACTCCTCTGTTATTGATTCTTTTTTAGCAGGTTAAAATCGTAGAGAGAGACCTTACCCTCTTAAAGCCATCCAGCAACACAAAAGGCTCATTTAAAACAGGCTTTTTTGTTTTCATGTCAGTTTTGCTTTTTAAACGGTGAAGACTCATAGACTTCTGCACTAGGGTTTGTACTGCTGAGAGCATTTGTTTTCTTAATTATTTGTTTTATTCTATTATTTCTGTTTTTGTTTTTTGACTCGCCCATCAGGCTTCATCATTTAGCTACTACTTCTTCCTCCTGATATTGTATGTCATTCCCTTTGCAGAAATACTGCACCACTCTAATACTCACCCCTTTATGCAGTAGTCCAATCCACTCAATTCCCATACATGGATCATTCTCCACACCCTCCTGTTCATTTCACAAACACTCCTACATATTCAACGTTTCACACAGTTTCTTTATACGGTTTCTGCAGGCAGCTCCTCTTTCCTGGATTTACACTACACATGCCAATGAATACCAGAAGCTACCAGCTGCTTTCCAGGGAACACAAAGACAAGAGCAAGCCAGCCCCGTGCCACAGTACTTAAGCAGGGCAGGTAAGCTGAGCAGGTTCATCAGCCATGAGTGCAGGTGGTAGGGCAAGTCCACAGAGATGAGGCAAGTACACTGTGCCTCGTGATGATGAGACAAGTATAGAAGCCAGGAAGGCAACCCACTGCTCACTGCTCAGGGTCAGGGACAGTCCCGTGATCAGCACAGTGATGAAATAGTTTTGAGGTCAGTCTGGGAATTCATTCCACAGGTCACAGTCCAGCCCAGTGAAGTCCATAGCTACGCATAGCTGTAACTGAGCTGAAGGCCCAGGGCTGAGTTTAAATAGAATTCCTGGTCCCAGGGGCAGAGGGTATGGAAAAAGGAACCAGGTGAGGCCACTACAACCTGTTACTGCACCCAAGGCCCTGACAACACGCTCTACTTTCAGCAGGGTCATCTCCCATAAATACAGAAAACACTGCAGAGAATACTTTTCCTCTAGAGGGCTGTATAGTACAGACAGAAAGGAAGTATCTGATTCTACCAAGGTCTAATAGCCCTAAGTCAGGGTTGCTTCTCATTCAGAAGTATCAAAAAACTATTCATATGGGATGGCTATACTGGAAAGGTAATACAGGCTGTATATAGTACAGGAAGGTTGGTTGAAATCTATAGGACAGATGCTAACTGCAAAGAGAGGGCAAAACATACAGGCTAGATAATCTGGGATTGTATCAGAAAAGATTAGCTCACCATACTCTGTGGCTATTGTGCCCTCCTCAGATGTCTGACTCTATGATGGAGTGCTCACTGAAATAACAGTGTTTCCAAGGAATGTTACACTTAAATCATAAGTAATTGTACAGAGAACTGCAATACAAATTTGTGCAACTTTGTATCTTCCCAGTTGCAGCTGTACTAAGGCATGTCAAGAACTCCACAGTGTGGGCAAGGCATGCTCGGAGTTCAATGATGGAGTAGGTGTAGTAGTAAGAAGGGGAAGCTTTTAAAGTTATGCAAAGTTGAGGTGGTTAGGTTTTATTTTTTAATCCTAGCTGGAAGTTTCTTTGCAACCTTCAGCACACTTGAAAAGCTGTCAGCAAATTCTGGTTTTGTGCCAATCAAGACAAAAGACTATGACCTGTAATACATTCCAATCTAGTTTGGCACCTCACACCAGTATCGTAATTCAGTCTCGTGACATCTTATGTCTATTACCTACATTTTAGAGTCAAGATAAATCACGTCTTGTAATAAGAACTTATTTAAAACATGTTCAGTCTTTTTGATGCTTCCTTTGCTTTCTTGACAGAAGTATCTGACAGTCTTTTAGAGAGGGCTACTTTTTCCTAACGGTAAAGAATGGCTTTTCCTACAGTAATTTAAATTAGTAGACAAAAATGAAATCTTTGATTTTCAATGGAATTTACAGTATCTCCAATAATTTGAATGCTTAGTTTGGACAGTATGTCTTGGTGATTCACACAGCAAATAAGCATATCTTTTGTAGTTTAACAGATATTCTTGTTCTTGCTCAAAAACCCTTAAAGGACTACAGCTAGGACAGATTTTAAGCACTTAGAAACAAAGACACTGGAATAAAAAATACCAAACAGTGACACTTGGTGGCTAGTTATGTAACATGCACATTCCTAGCCATTAGAACGAAATGAAAAACAAATCTCAGCTTTCCTATCATATTTAGTAGCTTGACAGACACAATTTATCGAAGTATGCACTTCCCTACTGTAATGCTACAATAGGATAATGGCAGGGTGATAAAGTCTCTGGCTACAGCAAATGAGAATAAACCCAAATGCAGCAGCCAAGGATGGAGAAATGAAAAGAGCTGCTTACCTACAGAAGGCCTCAGTAGGCAGGGATCCCTAAGAAAGGTGCCCTCACCTCCACTTGCAACCCTTAAATGAGGTCTGGAAAGGGGTGGATCTTTACACCACCCCTTCCAATCACCCAGAGACATTGCATGCACCTGAGTTCCCCTGTGCTGGCTCTGCCTTCCCACCAGATGCTCTATCACTGTTCAGGCCATAACTTAGTATTTCCACTACACCTAACATTTTTCAAAAGCTTCAGAAACATCAAATAAGGTTCTTGATATCCCGTGGAGCGAAGGCATATTTGAATGCTTCAGATGCAAAAAATATTAACTAACCTCTTACCAAAATACATGTATTTAGTAATTACAGAATAGAAAGTGATCTGTCAGTCTTGATGCCTACTGTATTTCTTGGGCCATGTGTTTCTTCATGTGCTGTCATAATTTTTCTGGTATATATATATCCTGCTGCCTTCTCAATCAAGCTCTCTTTATAATGCACGTGTTTAGTATTTCCATTAAAAAAAAAAAGCACTTGCTCTCTGTTAATCCTCAAAATGTGGCCAGTCTAGAAGCTAGTGTAATAAACATAAATATATCTTCAGCATAACTGAACACCTAAAAATCATAGATATGAAGAAAATGCATATTATTCTAATGTAAACTCATTGGACTGACAGAAAATTTTTATCAGTACCTCGCTGGTCTTGCACAGGTAGGTGTCCTGATTGCTCAATAAACAGAACTGCAGGCCACTGGCACCCTGTGCTGTGTGTCTTGTGATCACTGCTGCTCCCCCATGGCCTGACAGTTTGTTATAAAGTTACCAAAGAGACCTATGTCAGCTGGAATAGTCATACCAATCTATCACTTACTCCTCTGGGGCACTGGTTTAGGGAATGGGTAAGCAGCGCATTTCATTATTGCTTTGCAATCTCACCATTAATTGCATTTTACAAGAGTAGCAACTCCCAGAGAAAGGGAAGTATGAAGACAACCTTACCACTGTCTGGCTTACTTCCTTATTTCTAGCTGGAAAAAAAAAAAAAAAAACAACAAAACAAGCATTCAGAGGAGATTAAAAGAAGGGAAAAACAAAACCAAATCAAACAAACTGAAAAAAGAGGCAGTACTGATGACTGAAATGCTGACCAGGGTAGCCAACCATTAAGCTACAGGTCTATGCACTTGTGTGACTTTTGATGAGGGCAGGAGGTTCTGTTATCTGTGACTCCCTTATGAGGGGAAGGAAGATACACAATACAGACCTTACACCTGTTTTGCTGATGATACAGTTAATCAGCATGACTGACTGTGCTACTATGTTGATGTATCTCAGGTGTTTGAAGAAGATTTTTCTTTGAAAATGCTCTACAGTACTTTCCAGGTCAATTATGCCCTCAGAAATAGGAGCAATGTAATTAGTATGAATGTAAATTTTTTTTATTTATTATGTAACTGAAGTATCTATTTTGTAAAATACTTCAAAAGATTTTTGTCTGTTACAGGGGATGAAAAGCATTATAATGCACTCATTAAAAACATCAGGAATTCTGGATGTTTTAAGTATTTCTTAAATTTAATATATTTTTTAATGTGTATATTCTTCAAAGGAGTCTTGTATTTGAGCTTTTCTGAAAGGTAGATATATTTCCACAATGGAATAAGTGCCTTTCAAATACTTTCATATTTGTTGGAAATACTTTCTCCACTTGAGGCCCTTTCCTTTGAATTTCCTTGAATTTCTTTTCTCATTTCTCCCTTGCAGTGGGAGAAATGAGAGAGGAAATTCACTTTGCAGAGTCAAGAGGACAAGGAACACTATACTGAGACCTGACATGATCACTCCTTAAAGAAATAGAAAAGATGAATGTAGTGAGAGACAGATAATATCTGCTTTAGTGTTCAATAACCCCCAAGCAAGAAGTGGTTGAAAAGGCATGGAGATAATGCCACAGAAGCAAAAGTCCTAATATCTCCCAAAATTCCATAAAAAACTACTCTGGGAACAAAGTCAGAGGTAGAAAACTAATTGTATCTTTGCTTCATGCCAGAGGGAGAAAAAAAAAATGGTTAAGATCTTTAAGGAATGGCCTACCTCCATCTTCTCAGGAAAATATCTCAGAATCGGGGGCTATCATGAGCAGCAACTTCAGCAGAATGAAGTTACACCTCTCTAACATTATTACTTCCCAATGGAACCTCACTTTTTCGTTGTGGCCTCCCTTCCCACCATGCTCTCTACCTTCCTCAGTTGTTTTCCTAACATTTGTCAATCTGCTCTTTCCTATTTTGGGCATTTTGTTTACTTTTTCACACATATCTGCACTTCTATTTTGGTACTCTTATCTTTTGTGTGTATGTGTGTACAGTGGACAAGGTCACAAGCAGCAATCTTTTTAGACTGATTTTCTGGCAGGGTACTGGCATACAGTTTTGCACTCACAAACCAATTATGATAAAATATTGGATCTCTCAAAACAATTATTTTCAAAACTATGTTCTGTATTACTTACTATTTGGAAGCATTATCATCACTATTCAAGATTAGCTGAATAAAAAGTTAATAACCTGTTTGTTTCCATTCTGTTTAACTGTTCTTAACATCTATACACATTGTTATAAATAATTCACTAAAAAATGTGCTTTAAAAATGGAGTATTCAAATAGTACTCTCTAGTTGAGTAAGAGAACTGTGTTCAAAACAAAATACACTTGGTGAAAATATCATAGCTATCACTTGATAGCAAGTGACACAAATGTCCCAAACCCAACCACAGCTGAACAGGGCAGGATATGTAAAGCATAACATGAACTGTTCTGTTGCTCATCACAGCACATTGAATACAGCAAGTTAGCAGGTATGAGTTAAAAATGAGTTCAAATTTCCTTTAATATTTATACTGAAGTCATTTTTTCCCTTGTAAAATGAGCTTCAATTTGTCTGAATGTCTTGAACACATTTTTATTCAGATTTTAAGGTTCTGTATTGCAGAGTGAAATCCAACTCCTGCAGCAGGTGGATAGAGCTTCTTTTTACCAGATTGTTCACTCTTCAGCAGTAGCAGAGCAGTTACAACTATTTCAGTTAGCATTTCCAACAAAGCTACTGGATCATTCTTTTAAGATAAAAGTTACAATACACTGAATTTTCTAGTCATACTCTTGTGTTTCCATTTTGAAAGATTTCTCCCTTGCTTTCCTGATGCAATTCAGTGACAGCTAGTCTGACATGCTTTCCTCTTGCTTAGGAGCCATGTTAAAAGCAGCTCTGATAGCCTGGATCTTCATTTCAGCAGAACACTGTAACACTGTCTACATATTGTTTATCCAGCAGCCAGCATTCACCACTCTTACTTCCCAGAATGGAGTTAGGCCACAGATGGGACGCACTGGGAGTTCATAATGCAGAATTCCATCTCAGCCTTGAACCCCTTACTTTGTGTCAAATGTCATTCCATAGGCTCTGCTCCAAAATTCTGCCAGGAAATGCTATTTCACATCTTTTTATGTCTCAGTCCCAACTTGAGTTGGGAAGTAGAATAGGAAGTTTTATGTGGGAAACTATGAATTAATAATGCAGTAATACAGGGCTTGGCATGAACAGACCAACTGAAGCCAACTGTTGACTCTGATGGAACTACCTGACCACTTGAACTCTAATGGTAACTAAGGAATAATAGGTTGAGTGCTATTAAAAAATGAAGACAAAATCCTGCTTATTGAAACAATGCAGCTTTTATCATCCAGTTTCCAAGAACAGCCTGTCTGTAAGGAAATAAGCAACTGCAAGAGACATTGCACAAATGCATACAGCTTTTGGCAGGTAAAAGGAGATCTGGGTTTATTTCACCCTTATGGGAAGTCCAGTCTTTTTGCTATTATTTTGTCAAAGGGAATTTTGGTATTAAAACAATCCCAACCCTTTCTTTAGTAAGTTGTAATGAAATACTTGTGTGAGCTAGCAAAAATAATTCAGTGTGTTCAAACTGATTTTCCAGTGAATAACCTTCCTGTCTGAAAAAAAAAAAAAAGACTTTCCAAGAACTAACTGACATTCTTGTTATCAGCCTTTATGGATTTAATATGCTGAGCAGAGAAGAGCAGCTGGGAAAAGGTTGGAGAAAATGAGATACATTCAGATACTTGGGGAGTCCACTGTGGTGAAGCACCTTAGTAGAACAGCCTGGAAAGGATGCCACTACTCACCCCATGTCAGTTCTCTGGAAGAAGCAACAGCTCTGGCTTCTGCATCTGTTAGTCTGGCACCTTCAACAAGTAATTAAATCACACTGTAGATTTGTATACATACTTAGATAAATACTAAATGACAGCTATCACACTGTCATGCAAGCATGCATGCATACCCAGGGCAGGAAATCACATACAGTATTTCATTTGTTGCCAATTTATCTCTAACAGAGTGAGGAAGATGCCCTAGGGACTGGTGACTAACAAGGAGCATTGTTTATGCTACAAATCCCATCCGGTTATTAGTCTTTGAAAAGTGTTTTGTTTAGCTTATCAATGCTTCAACAGGAATGCCAGAGGCATTATTTTTGTACCAAGTTTATTTCTACTCCAATATTACTGACTCCCACTCAACCTCTCCATAAGAGGTTATGTGTTACTTAAGGGCTAAAATTAGGCACGTGCTTCAGTGCCTTCTTGAATCAGGATCAGAGTGGTAAATGCTGCACAAAACCAAGGCCTTTCCTTATTAATTTTGCTTCAGTAAATTGGAGAATATCTGTAGAAATCAAGCCTTTCTTAAAGGCTGCAGAGCATGACAAAGAATAAATACCTTATGAAGTATATATGCTGATAAACCAAAAGTATTGTAACAAGTTAGATCTGCTTAATTTCTACATTTTACTTGCTTCATTGGATGATACTGTGTTACTCAATCTAATTCTGCACTTCTGCAATACCAAAGTATCGCAAGTGTCTGGCAAGTTTTAAGCCTCTTTCACAATAGTACTACAGTTAATCGTTTGTCCACACCATTGATAGGCTGCTATTTTTTCAGGTTATCAAAATACCTGTAGCATGCCCTTGATCCAGTTAATATTTAAAAATAGTAATGCAATATTTTTATTGCATTCAGGTATCTTTTTGTTCATTTTAAATATCTTCTGGGAGGAAAATTTAGAGTTGCTTTTGTTTGTTTTCCCCAGGAGACCCCTGTTTTCTTTTTATTTTTTTTTAAAGCAGACTTGCTTTATTGAAGGGAACAAAAAACCCCCTCACATTTCCTTCATAACCTTATTTAGAACATTTGAGAGACTCTTGCCATCAGGCAAGTAAGTTAATAATTGACAATGACACCCAGCAGGTCTGCATGAATGATTCCACACCATAACACTGACAGCTGGCACAACTTACTGAGCTCCTCTCAAACAATTCTGCAAAGAGGAATGGTAAGCTAAATTTTATGTGCATCTTCTGAACCAAGGCAGGAAGTGTTTATTATAATGGTTATACATAAATCATTGAAGTATTATTTTTAATCATTAAATTACTTTTGGAAAGTGTGCACAGGTAAATTCTTCTTTGTAAAACATCTTATTCTTATTTTACTTGTGATCTGATTTAATATTTTTTGTCAAATAATGAAGTGTCCAATGTATCACCACTGATCATCTCAGTTGTCCTGTAACCGAGGCAAGGAGCAACTGCTCACCTATCACAGGAAGCAGTTCTGTTAATTGCTTTTTTCCACTTAAATTCCTTGTTTTCAGACATGCTGACTCCGTGAAACATTGCTGTGGGAAAACTGAAAGATACAGTGAGCTGAGCTGTATTGCAGAAGTAAAGTCTTTACACCTAGGAGCTTCTGGCGTTATAATCAACTATATGATTACTGTGATTTCGTGTTTTTCTCTTACATACAAGTATGAAACTGTACCAAGTCTAGTGACAACATGTTAGTAATACAGGCTTGATTTTGATCTACCAGAGTTTTCTGAAATGCTCACTTTTTATTTTAGCCAAAAGCTGTATCCAAATTTGATACTACCTCTTCCTTCCCCTGCCCTCTCCTTCCCCCTAGAAAAATTGACTCTGTCACACACACAGGGAACTTCTGTTTTGAAGGGCTTCAAAACCTGAGCTCTGGTCAGGTACTTCCATGGAGAGTTCGACCCCAACAGCCAAAACACCTGTGGTGCTCACAAAAGAATATAAACACGAAGATCTGATTATAGCAGAACCTAAAGCTGCCTAAAATGTTAGCAGAAGTGACAGTTTTAATTCTGCTGTTTCTGGATTACATGTTGAATTAGTGTATGAGAGGAAGATCCCTAGAAGTCTTTTATTTTGGGCCCAGTCACACTAAACATTGTATTTTGTTACAACTATTTAGTGCCGTCATGAACTAACAGGCACAAGACACAAAATGCTAGCTGCTATAATCACTGCTTCAATCTCTAATTCAGTCTTCAATTGAAGTGTTCCAAGGCTGGCTCGTGATTTTGGAAGGGGGAAATTTATTCTGGCACAAATGTCTGTATCAGATATTGACTGTCTTCTCTCAGGTCCATCTGGACAGTCCTCTTATAATCAGCACAAAGCCATCTCAAACACAGATTCAATCATTTGAGCTAAATACATCAGAAAACTGATTATTTGCACAAAATCTATTCAAATAATGAAAGATTCAACTTGTTTTTCCTAGCCTATCTACTTGGGACAAGCATAAGGCACTGACATCTTTGTTGAAGGTGACCCAAAACACTTGATTTCTGTAAGTGTCCTACCAGGTCACACCAGCCAACTTAGCCCTCTGTGCTGCAGTGGATATTTACAAAAGAATAAAGAAAGAGGCAGTTTTATGAAGCTTCCCCAGAATACTCTTTCATTCTCTAGCAATGTACTGTTCACTAACTTCCTCAGTCAGCAGTACCACCTTTGTATTTAGCAGCACTCGATGCCCGGTACCTCTTGGATTCAGAAATTTACAGCATCCATAATAAGCACAGTCACTGCTTAGTTATCTTTATAAAGAAATGCCTATTTCTTCTCATGGAACCTAACACCTGTCAGTCACATCACGAGAGCTGGACAAGTTTCCCACATTGCTTCATTTAGTAAGAGAAAGATTACAAGACAATGAAAGTCTTTTCTTATTGACATTCAAATGATTTTTCTTCATCTGTATATGCAGACATTCTTCATTGGGTGTCACTATCAGAGGATCACTGCCTGTTTCCCTGCTGTAATTCATAAAGCCCTAACTTTCATGCTCTGAGCACAGAGCTTCTCAACACTTGGCTGATGAGGAGCTTACTTCAGCAGAACTGGTATCATACAGCAACACAGTAACATTCAATTTTCCCATTTTCTGAATAGCACAAACTCTGCTCTGTAGACTTGCCCACGTTAAGTCAGCAGAAGATGAATCATCTGGAAAAGTTATAACCATTCATCCCCTAGGAATCATATAGCATGTTAATTGCTGTACAACACATTCTAATACAAAATACACAAGTAGTTTTAACTTGTTGAGGTTGCAGAGGGCAAGAGTGCTGCTCACAATTTCCATCAGCTACAGTCTGGGAATGTTGGGTTTCCCTCAACTCAAGATCTGTTACATGATCAGAAACACATTTGCTTTGTTGTGAGACAAAGGAATGTGCACAAAGAAAAGTGTGTTAGTATTTTACTGAAATAGCATAGCTACCTAATCAGTTTATGTAATATATGGATGTCTATACATATGTAATATGTTTACAGACACACGTTGGGAACTCCAAGCAGTTCCTCAGCTGACATAAACTATTACAGCTTATATCAGTTGAAATAATTCACTTAATCTATATTAGTACTGCATAGGAAAGCAAAATACAGAACTTTCAGTGCTTATGAAGCTTAGATAACATTGTGTCAGAAGATATTTGCCCAGAGGTCATTTGTCATTCTACTAGACTTGAGTTACCTCCGACACTAGTCCTTTCTGTAGGATTACAGAAATAATTTCCTTGCCTAATTTTCACTATCTGCTGAGATAACTATTAGTTGTGCCAACATGTCCATTAAGCTTCTGTGATTCTTTGCTAATTCATAATAAATGATTTTATTGAACTGAGTGTGTCAATCACAATAGTAATTTACTGAAGACTGCACTACTTCTCTTTCAGGAATCACTCCAAGTTCAGCAACCTAGCAATCACAGTGACTTCAGCTGCCCCATCTGTCTCCAAACAGTGACTCTCCCAGTAGAAACCAACTGTGGACATCTATTCTGTGGTAAGTCTTCTGAGTTGAAATTACAGTGCTTATAAAGGCTACTAAATGCGGCACACTTTCCACAGAGATATGAAATCCTGCACAAGAACCATTCTAAGCACTTACCCAATAACTAAAGTTATGAGGAGCAGCTGAGTCCCTAGGTTTTTCAGCCCAGAGAAGAGGAGGCTGATGAGAGGCTTTATGGCAGCCTACATTTTTCTCACAAGGGGAGCAGGAAGCAGCACTGATCTCTGCTCTGTAACAGCAGCAGGATCTGACAGCTGTGTCAGGGGAGGGTCAGCTGGGTTAGGAAAAGGTTCTTCACCAGAGGGTGGTCAGGCACTGGAACAGGCTGCCCAGGACAGTGCCCATGGCCCCAAGCCTTCTGGCATTTAAGAAGCCTTTAAACAACAGTCTTAGACATATTTAATTTTTGGGTGGTACTGGAAAGTGCCAAGAGTTGGATTCAATGATCCTTGTGGGTCTCTTCCATCTCAGGATATGTTTCTATGATTTCTGAAGTAAATTCCCTCACCAATAACAAGAGAAGTTTAATCTTTGTATCACCAGGAGAAAATTTAGTATTCAGTATCTTTTCCTGTTTATTGCCTTCATACTTATGAGGGGCCACTTTTCAAATGCCCAGGAAGTCACAAGACAAAAAGTAACAATTTTCTAAGATACAGTTAGATTACAACACAAACTCATGGAATAATTAAAAGGCCTAGAAACCCAAACAGTTGGTAGTATTCAAGTATGTGGAAATGAACTTAGTTTCTCTCAGACCTCTGACATACATACTCCAGTGAGTTTACAGGCAAAGTTTACAACCTTACCAGCTGCTTATCAAGTTCCTTGCTGAATGCTGTCGTCACCACTGCAGGGGGTGACAGTAAAGAACTGGAGTTTATGATCTAATAAGGTTGAAACTGCCACTGAAGGTAGTTCAGTGCTCCTGTGCAGCACAACATCGGTAAACTCTGGCAGAAGGTCACACAGACTGCTGGAGTCAGTAATATCTGATTCTCCAGCAGCAAAATGTATCAAAATGCACTGGGCAAAAACAAAGCTCTTTTCTATGCTTTTCAAAGACCTTATAGCAAGTTTAATATATAGTTACAAGCTATTGACACTTTCTTCATCATGTAAGACTGTTATAAAAAGACATAAGCAGAAATGAAAACAAGGCTCTATATTGCACCTGTTGGTGCAGTAAGAATGAATTTTGTCTTGAGGAAGTGACATTTTTTTCTAGATTGAAATAATGCTCTCTCAGACCAGCCCCTCATCAACACTGCTAATACCTCTGTCCTCTGAAACCACAACAGATCAGGCACACTGTAGGGCCCATCTACAACATGCATGACACCATTTAATACTTGAGCTTTTTTCATGTTTTTATTACTACGCATTGTTTCCTACCACGCAGGAAAAGGATAGTTTAAATAAAACTTGCTCCAGAAGAAACAGCAAGCTTATAGCCTCCAAACGTGTTTCAAATAATATTGCATAAGTTACAGTTTCAAATACAAAGATAAACATGATGAGAGATGTCATTAATTTTCCTCCTTCTCTGGCCTAGTTAGTTTTCCCTTTCCCATTTGTGAGTATGACATTATTACAATCAAAAAGGTCAGCACGGTGGAAAGGTGACAAAGAAGCATTACAGCAAAGGGACTAATATAGATGCAATGGTATTACAAAGGAAAGGTACTCACCCATGTCCAAGGATCCAGGCTAACAGGAAAGACTCCACAAGAGAAAGCTCCCCCATCACTCTTCCCTAGGGGCAGTCAGCCCTTAAATGAGGTCTAAAAAAGGTGCAGCCAGGCTCCACCCCTTCCTGTCCCACGGCTGAATTGTCTTCACCTGTGCTTCCAGGGCTGACTGGGCCTTTCCCCAGGTGCTCAATCAGTGGCTCATGCTGTGACTCAACAGTTACTATACAGACATAATGATTTGGGCTTTATTTTTATTTTGAGATTTGTGGAGAAGTACCATCTATAAGCTGGGTATACATTATCATTAGTTGTATCTATTTAAATAGGCTTTACATCCCCAAATACATCATCATTTACACTCTGAAGCATAAATTCCAGTGCAGTGCATTATCCATGCTCTGACTACGTTGATGTAGTAGAAGCGTAACATGTCTGTTTTCATGTCTTAAACCAATAAAATTTTACACTGAGCTTATCAAAACCATTCTGCATAGATTTAAGTCTGTGGTGACTGAAATCAGTAATAAAACTTCTCCCAATGCCCCATGGAACAGAGCTAAGGTAATGCTGAGCGCTTTTAATAAATTCCACTCCGGTAAAAGTTTTATTTAAAAAATGTGGTCAAGCCAGAGCTTTTAAAGAAGATTAGTATGGGCTTATAAAAAAAAAAAAAAAAATTGATTTTATTATTAGTAGTAATTCATACAGTTTGTCCTGAAGTTTTCCTTTTCAGCTTCAGTTTGAACCATATGCTCAGGAAGTTCAATTGAAAAATGATCCTTGTGCAATATTATTTTTTTCTAATTAACAAAAACCTCAAAGGTATTTTAGAAAAACCTATGGACTCCCTCAGAAGGTTGTGTAGCAGGCTAGATTAAAACAGGATTTTGCCCATTTTATGAAAAATGCACTGAAGCACAAATAGGTCAACTTCAGAGGAGTCCTTCCCTTCCTGTTCCACTAAACACAGGATTTTGCATGTAGCAAATTTTAATTTCCACGCAGTTCTATTTTTAAAGCCCTCAAAGAACTATGAGATCCATTAGTACCCCGTTGTCATCACTGGGACTGAGTACAGGCACAATTGTGTGGATCATGATACAGGATCTGGACCCAGAGGGTCAAAGCAGTTCCTGAAGTCAGGCATGATGGCTGTCAAATGCAAAAGTTCAATCAAAGGCTTGAAGCTGGTTGCCAGACTGAGTTTATACATACCACATGAGGATTTAGATATAAATGCAGCCGTGTGCCCAGCTAACTTCTGTCTGTGCAAACAAACTAGAAGAGCCAGAAAGAAAAACCTTGCACTCAAATAAAAATACAATGCACAAGTCAGAGCAAGGTTCATGAAAATATCCTTAGGGCAAATGTATCATCCCTAATATAGGAATGTCCTCCTTAGGAGGTAACTGACAGCATGGACATTTTTTATACTTGACTTTGGACTCTAAAATCCTTCTTTTCAATGACAGTGCAAAAGAAAGTCTGGGTACAGAAAATGCTGCAGTAAGGGCTCCTGAAGACTTCCTGTTGTAATACTTCTTAAGCTACTTACTAGTTGTTTTTTTCAAAAACAAACACCATTGTTCAATCCAATAAAACAATTCCAACAAAATGGCAACACAGTGTTCCACTGCTGCTTTCACTGTGATCTTTGTCAAATTTGATCAGTTTACATGTTAAGAGATACGTTTTCTTGACTGTCACACTGAACTGGGAGCTGAAAGTCAAGCTGTGCTACTTCTGATTAGATGCTATTTCTGTTTTGTTGTTTTTGCTATTAGTACCAGCACTGATATTCATGTATGTCAAGCACTGCTATCAGGTACATGCACAGGCTAATGTTAGTGTCCTCAGACTCTGCCCTCTTCAACACCTGAGAGCTTGGTGTTAAGATGGCACTGCATTTGGAAATTAGTTAGCAGTTGTTCTGGTAAATCAAAAAGAATGCATTAATTAATTCTTCCACAGTGTACACATAGCACTGTGCAGTGTATACATATATGTACACATACTGGAAGGGCACTTGTATTCCCGAGTGCTTCATCCACAATCAAGGAAGCTGAAAGAATGAGATACTAAGATACTCAGAGTCTTTGTTAGGGGGAAGTTCCATGTTGCTGTATATAGCAACACAGATCTACAGCTCCGTTTTTACAGTTTGCAGAGTAAAACCACATCTTAAAATGAAAGCAAAGAATGACATTCATTTCTGCAGTCAAATGTAGAAAGAACGCGTATTAATTCTGATAACTTTTTATAAACATTAAATATCCTCGAATATACTCCATGCATCTTAACTTTTTTTTCTGTAGGCTCTTGTCTAATTACATACTGGAAACATAGTCCTTGGTTAGGAGCAATAATCTGCCCTCTCTGCAGACAGAAGGTAAGACATCTCCCCTGCATACATCTGCATTGCGATAAATAGAAAATGACAAGCTTGAGCTCTTAGGATCAACTTTATTCATCCTCTAATTTTCCATTGCATTTCAAAACTCACTTACAATTGAATGCTCTGCAGCCAATCACATTTATAATTTGACACATCTTATCAGGCAACAAATATTAAACAGGCCTCTGGCATTTTACTTTTGTATAGTTTATTGAATCTCTGGCATAACATTCCGTAAAAAGCAATATAGGACATGGGACTCCCTCATCTCCTTTGACCGCTGCCAGAGCCTGCCTGCTGTACTGGCAGTTTGGATGCAGGTCATAAAAGGAAGATGTTCTTGCTGTTGTGGAACTGCTGGAACTGTACAAAGGTCAATTCGTAATAGAGAGCCTATGAAGAGACGTGCTACAAAACACTATCCTTTATACTGAAGATTAAAATACACAGTGGTAATGCCTGTATTCTTTTCTTATGAAGGTGGTGGTTCTGGTTAACATCTCTTGTGAAAAGCTACACGATAAGCCAAGTAAACAGATTGTTCACGACATTAGAGCGTACAACAAGCGTTTCTCAGGGCAACCTCGACCCGTAAGTATTTCTGAATCTACATTTATGTAGTTAGCACTGCATAACACACAGAGGATTGCAAGAGACTCAACAATGAAAGCTGGTTTGTCTCAGTATGTGAATTATCTTTTTATACACTCACTGATGATATTATAAGGGAGGTCTTAACATTCGCTGCTGGAGTCAGCATCTTCTAGTAATGGTGCTTCTCAAGAGTTTCTAGCTCAGAGAAATCACTCTGCAGTCATCCTAGCAGGAAAGAGAAGGCAGTGCAAGATGACTCTTAGGAAGTGAAGCAGAATTAGAGAGAGTCAGTGTAAAACTTCCACATTTGAACTCATATTTGAACTCCAGGAGATTAAATTACATCTAAGTCTTTTGTTCCAAAGCAGATCCCAGCTTAGAAAGCAGCTGTTTTTTTTTTTTTTACTGAGGTATTGCCAAATTCAAACAGTCTACACTGGCTCTGTACTTCATTAAAGCTGGAATCCCAGATGGTGTAGGGACGTGACAGGTACTGGAAGTGATGTGAAAGATGCAGGCTGGAGGCACATGAGACCCATTCTTGACAGCGTGCAGAATACCACCAAAGCAAATCTTCCCATCCTGTCAAATCCCCGTGGGGGGCCCAAACAGGACTGTGGAGTCTGTTTTAATCTGTGGACTAAACTAAGCACTGTGCTTGAGAATGTTATTTTCCAACCCAGCAAATTAGTATTAATGAGCAGGAATGATTCTGATAATGACTCAGGTTCCCATCCACACTAAAGTGAGACTTGAGGCCTCTTTTTCATGTACTGATAGCATACACTTGATGTCAGACTTTAAAGAGAGCATGTATACTCAAGTCAGCCATTAAGGACCAGTTTCCAAAAGTGTCAAGCATAATACTCTATGCAAAGTGCTGGGGAAGTGAGGATTGCCTTAGGAGTGTGCCTGTAGATACTGCAAAATAACTGACCTGCCTTGGTGAACTGGGACAGCACAGAAAGTTTTTGCATTCAAGAGATTTGAATCTAGAAGTGCTTAAAGACTCGTGCAACCAAAAGAACTGCATGGATCAGAACGGAGCAGAGCTTAACTCATCTGCATGTTTAGTTTGCAGATTACCTCTATGACATGCCGTTGTTCCTGACTCTTGCCTTGCGAGGAATCTTCACCTGGAGTGGTCTCATGTGCATTTTTTTCCTAAGAGTTGTTGTCTGCTCCTTTGGAACAATCATATGCTTATCGTCTCCTTTTGACACGATGCCTGGGCCTCTCTGTAGAACACTTGGAACAGCTGATGACATGGTGGTTATTTCCCTTCTTTTCATTTGTGTGATAAACATTTGTCAGCAAATTGCAACAAATGGGGTAAATATGGCAAGGTCTGCAGCTCAGAGCATGCTGTCAGAATCCTGAGTGACTCAAACTTTGATTTCTCAGTCAAACTCAAACAGTGACAGGCTTCTCCTCCATTTGGGGCAGCATGTGATGGATTTGTCATTCTGCTGCAAAGACTGAAGCAGGACTCAAGTGATATTTGGCATGGCCAAGTGATTCGATGTGCAATTGCTTAGAAGGCTGTGCCATTGTGTATTTACTAGACTCTTTCATGCTTCATGTGCCTCCAACTTATCCTCATACAAAGTGCCTGAATTGAAAATGGCTAAGCCTATCAGCAGGACCTAAAATTACAACGCTGGTCAACTTGCAGTTGAGATTTTTAGAACTTTTAAGCTTTGACATTTCATGTCTTGGTTCAGTTTGAATACGATTTAATTTGAGAATTTAGCAAAATGCTGTTTGCCAGGTCTCAAGTAACACAAGTAACGTTAGATAATACCTCTGCAAAATCTTGTGTTGGTACTTTCTGCTATCACAGCTTACAGATTACATATCCAATGGAATACAGATTTTTACAGCTCTGCTATGAGTACAGTCCTGATTTTAAAATTGGACAATATGAACCTGATAGTAATACTGTAAAAATGCAACTGTAAAATGTAAGTATTACAAGGGGAGAATGGCATATAAGGATCATGCAAGAAGTGTGGGCAAATCTCTGTGTAAGTCTTTTGTCTAAAGCTACACAAAGCATACAGCTTTGGTGAACTCTGTTCTCTTAAGCTCTAACAAAGTCAGTATGAATGGCTGTTTCCTTTGTGGACTCCATACACTCCTTGTGTTTTCCTTGCAAGCCTTGGTACTACTTTAGGGAGAGATAAAGGCTACATTTCTGATGATAAAGAAGTTTATGGAAAATCTGCTGAAGTTGCTGTGTGTGTTGAGTGTGACAAGTTAAAAATGCTGGTAGAGCGCCAGACAAGCCTAAGCATCTGTCACTGTACAGTCTGTACATTTGTTATGTATTTGGAGTCAGTGAACCTCATTTTTACATATGAGTTGTATATTAAAATTGATATGTTAAAATATATGAATATTTATTGTTCACAATACACTGGTCTCCAACTGTTTTTTTTTCTTTTTACACATTTTCAATTGACATATTTTATTGTACCCTTTGCTGTATGCTATGATATAGCAGTATGTCACAGTTATTCTCTTGCTTGTTAGACTCTTCTTGTTATGGTGGTTTTTTTCATTTTATTCCCATCAACTTTCATTGTCTTTAATTATGTCCCTGAACTTGTAAAGCTTCTCTCTTAACAATGGGTACTTTGGAAATGGCAACAATTGCTTTTCCATAAAGTATAAGGCAGGAAGTGCATTGTTTCTTTAAAAAAAATTCCCAGATGTTTTTGAGTGCTGACTACAAACATGTAAACCCCAGAAACCATTATTTTCCAAGTTCTCTAAGTGTAGTTTTGTTATTGTCTAACTTCTATTTGCATTTAACTGGGAATAAAAGCCTATGCCAAGAGAAAAGAGTGGCTCTGCTATCAGTTGAAGTGTATAAGGATGGAGTCCATTTTTATGAATGTTCACTCTGTGGAATGGCCTTTTAAGTTGTTTCTGTGGCATAATAAAGGCTCACCAGGAGGGTCAAAAACTGCAGTCTGGAGAAAAGAAGGGCTCTCATTACGACCTATACCAGAGTTACAGCCCCCAAACAGAACAGCATCTTTTATTAAGAAGTAAAAGACAAAGGGCAGAGAAAGAATTGCTGAAAATCTCACTGAAGGTCTTGGCAGTGTTTGGATCTCGCAAGATCAAAACAGTATTCTCTGAGGTGAAATGTTTCTGCAGGGTACAGAGCATCCAGCCCCTCTACTTCCACGGCCAGCCATGCCGTGAGCTGATGCTGGGAGCCCTGCAGCTTCCTGTAGGAATAACTGTCCAGCACAGCATTTAAAATCACCTGAAACAAAGTGAAAGCCTCTTGTTGACCAGGATTGGCCAGCAGGCAGCCAGGAGGATGTCCAGGCACAGACAAAGGCAAGTCTAAAGAAGGAAAACCTCTCTCTCCCTCTGCATTCTCTGTACCTGCTGTCACTGGACTTAGCTCTGTGCCTGTGAGTGTGCAGATACACGGGTTTTGAGCTGAGCCTGTGTGAAGCAACATGGTAAGAAAAGGCATGGAGAGGTGGGCTGTTGCAGGACTGAGGGCCGAGATGCAGCTGGCAGGGTGGAAGGAATTTCCTGCATTATGAACATGTTTGCAGCAACTCTGCACAGCCTCACCCTTCGATATCAAGCTGGCTCACATATGCACAGAGATTCACATGCACTGAGAACAAGTTACTTGCAAGAGACAAAATGGCTCAAATTATCAACAGCAAAATCACTATACTGCAAGAATTGAGACAGAAAAAAAGAGCAGGAAGCAAGAAAACAGAAGGAAAGACTGCACAGCTGCAAAAACAATGCCCAAGTATGAGCCACCAAAGATATACCATAATCAGAGTAAAAAAAATACGAAACAGAACATTCCAATGGAAATGATGTCTCAGCTGTAGCTGCAGCAGGCACTAAAAGGACCACGTTTGCAATACCTGTGCAAAGCACAACACAGGGATTCAGATCCACCCGAGTCAGCGGCGCTGCTCCTTGTGCTGCTCTGCGAGGCCGTCTGCAAGCAGCAGCACTGCGGTATCCACAGCTGGCTCTGATTCTGCATAGCCCCATGTGCCTGGTGTGCATGGGTGACAGGTAGAAAACACCCAGTACTTCATAGCGAATTGAGTGCATTTTATTTCTCCTTAACAAGAACAATGGACATTTCAAATGATAAAATTGTATTTTTACAATGGACGGTGCAGTAAGATGAATTTACCCTCATTGCAGGCATTTATCCCTGCCGTTCTCAGAGGATGCCACTGGCTTAGGAGCTTTTCATGATGGAGCGATACTCTTTCTGATGTTCCACAAGTTTCAAAAATACTTCATATTTCTTGTCGTAGAATCTGCATAAACAAGTTAACTTCAACAAAGCTCGAGAATTTAAGATTTAAATCCCCTGTAATATAGATACTTAGTATCAAAGTAGCTCTGACTCTAAAAACAAGTTTGACTCGGATGAGTCCCGCATACTGCCGGAGCAGTTTCCACCCAACGAGTGACTCCAAGTTAGAACTGTACATCTGGTTTCCCCGCAGCCGCCTCTGATTTTCAGTTCTCCCGGAGCCCCCCAGACGCTCCCAGCCCCGGCCGTGCCACCAGGGGGTGCCCGCGCCCCTCCGCCCAGCGCCGTTCCGAGCTGCCAGCGCTGCGGACTCAGCCGGGCAGCCGCTCGCTGAAGCGCAGCTTGCACCATCCAGCCTGCAGCCACCTCCCCGGTAGCTCAGCTCATCCCTCGCGCTGCGAGTGGCATCCGCGGGTGGCAAGCTGCGGGCACGGGCAGATATCTATAGGGTAAGAGGCTTCCTTGGAGTAGATTACCACCTTCACCCGCGCTGAAGAGTTTGGGTGCCCGTGTGATCTTTAAAAACCGGCGGTCATAAATGCCAGTGCATTCAAGCAGGGCTAGAAAGACAGAGCGCAACTTAGTTTTAGGTAAATTCTCGTAGGTGAACACACAAGATTACCTTTTGTGCTCATGGTTAGGTTGCACGACTCGCCCGATTTTTCCCATTTTTGCCATGGCCTCCTAGTAAAAGACAAACACAAGCTGGAAAAGCCTGTTTTGATTTAAAATACTTTTTGACAAGAACAAGATGTTTCAAAACCAATCGGAACATTACTGATGTATTTTGTTTCGACTGAACAGGCCAGATGGCTTAAAATATGTTCAATCCCATAATATAGTAGTCATGAGAACAAAGTACTGCAGACCTCTCAGTAAACCAAAATCTGTTCCTCTTTCTTACTGAGTCTGAGGCAGAACAGACTTATCTTTTATTATTTACACTAACCAAAGGAAATGTTAAACACTGCATCCCTGGAGGGGAAATTTCTCAAATAAAATGATACATTACATGAGATCTCTTAATCATATTTCTAAAATATCAATTTCTTGCAGCAAGGAAGGACTTGAGAATGCTTCAGAAGCTCAATAAATCTTGCAAAGTCCTGCCCTTGCATTCCAAGATAAAGGTGTCAGAAACAGATTTTGAACCTAATCCGCTTTTGGCCAAAATAAAGACAGAGGAAGGGATGGATCTCTTTGGAAGAAGTCTTTGGGACAGTCGTGTGCAGGTGGAAGAGGACCAAGTTGTTTGGTTCCTTTCCCAGCCTGAGATTCTGATTTTCTATTGATTTTCCTGAGCAGTCCCACTGGCATGAAACTGACCACCAATGTGAGTACGGAGCCAAGCTCAAGCCCAAGCACTTGAACAGGAAAGGAGGCAGCAGCCTAAGGCTATTTTAATTGGAATTTCTTCCACGAGGAGCATTAGAGCTTAAGTTTTCAGATGGAAAGGCATTAAACATAAAATATCAGGATTCAAGAAACAGTGACTGACGAAATCTCTATCAGAACTCATAGTTTCTAGCAGGACCTTAAGTCCATTTTAATGTTAGTGCCTAAAGCACAACACTGAGAAATTCTCAGTGACTTCTGGATAACACCCAGCTTGTGCCAAGCTGCTTCTGCTGGAAGCCACCTCCTCAAATACTACTGCTAGATTTTTAAAAGGGTTGGATGACTTTATAGCCTGTTTACTGTAGTAAAATCCCTGCTTTCCACTAATCCAGCATTCTACAGCTGAGGAACTCACACGGCTTTACGATGTGGATGAGCAATGTAAGCACAGTGTCACCAACTCATAACAAAGCAGGAAGGTTCTGAAGATAAGCAAGTGACCAGCAGACCTTACATCTTCTGGTTTCTGATTTCCACTGTGTTAAAGAAATGTGATCGTGAACTAACTGCCAGGATGCACGTGGCCTGCCCATGAAGCCAGCAGCTACCCTGTCTCCATGTGCAGTGGTGTTTGGCCAGCTAGGCACGCAGTGCCTGGGATGCCACACATGTGCCAGAGCTGCAGGCGGTCCCTATCTGCCATTACTGCCGTGTTCTGGGTGTGTTTGCTTTGTCCTTCAGCACCAACAAATCCTTTCATACTGCCTATCAAAATGTGAAACACATATTTTCTATTTTTGTCAACTTTAGGAGATTAAATACTGGTTGAAGTCGCAGTTCTACCAAAGCAAAACACACTGCCAGTGATGGTGGTCAGCATTTTACTCTGATAAAACAGCAGAGGAGTGTTTTGGTGCACTGATATGCCTGTACTCTTTCATGCATGCAGAAGTTGGTTGTATTTTGACTCCCTAAGAACCACACTTGAAGTAACACTTCCAGTGAGATAGTGTGTTCTCTTCTCTGGGACACATGAATCTGCTGGCACAGTGATTCTGCTCACCAGCCAGATTAAAATGCTGACACAGAAAGGCTGATATCTTTCCCAGTTAGAGACATGAGTGCTTATTCTCTGTTTTTTAACAGGTGATACTAACTCAAGCACAACAGTCCATCTCTTACAACTCCTTTACATGGCCAGCTGGACTTACAGGCTCCCACAGTATGAATGAGCACAGGAAAAAAAAAAAAAAAGAAAAAGAAGCAAAAGACAGTTTCTTCTTGTATAACCAACAATGCTTTTTCAGGCAGTTTCCTCACTTAAAAGAAAAACACAAAAAACATAAGGAAAAGGGGCACACTGCATAGAAAAGCCCCTCAAAGCTTTCTCACTAATGGGAAGAGTCACATTGCTTTCAATTCCCTGCTTTACAACTCCTGTTGAATTGTCCTGGTGCTACTGCTCACACCAGTGAAAGAAAAAAAGGGACACCTGAAAGGCTGTAAATGTCTCAGAAAAATCAACTTTTCTCTCAACTGCAAGGAAAATGAAAGGGAGAGCCTTTGCTGCTCACCTCCTCTGTGCACAATTCCCATAGTGGGGAACATTAGGAGAGAACAGACAGTTCTGCTCCCCAGGAAGGTTCTACCTCTGCCATAAATACTCTCCACTAATGTTGTGTTTTACTCTGGGCCTCTAACAGCTTTCAGCATTGAAAAATGCACTAACCACTTCTTTGGGAGATAAGCCAACCTTGTGAGACAAACAGACAGTAAGCCCAGTTTTATTTTTACACTATTACTTGTCTGACTAACGGTCTTCTCAGGTTGGTTCAAGAGAGAAGACATCAGTGCTGGCACGAGCAGACAAAGCCAATGTGGGTGCCATGGCTCATCCTGTAGCTCCCTGCCTGTGCCACTGTCCCCTGACTGAGGCTCCATATTAACACCAGGAAGAATTCTTTACTGTCAGAGTGACAGAGCACTGGAACAAGATGCCCGGAGAGGTGGTGGAATCTCCTTGTCTGGAAATGTTCAAGACCCATCTGGACACAGGCTGACCTATGCTACCTGCTATAGGGAACTTGCTTTCGCAGGGGGGTTGGATTTGATCTCTAGAGGTCCCTTCCAACTCCTGTAATTCTGTGATTCTGCGGTCAGCTTAATATTTAGTACTCTTAAATCTAATAAATATCTACAAGTCTTGGGGAATTGACAGCATTGGGCTCTCACAGAAACCACCATAGCAATGCCAAATACTATGTTAAAAAAAAACACACAGCCAGCAATTTTCAACAACTTGTTCTAGGTTGCTCAAACTATCATACATGAATTCCTCTCTTAATTTGGTCAATTTGGTCTTTGTTGGTTTGAACAAATACTTTACTCTCAGAGGAGACTCTTTTCAACAATTTTCTGGGGACAAAGAGGAACAGAACACTGAAAATATGAATTTATAATGAAATTGGAAACAAAGGATCATTAGAATCGCATTACTCAATCAGATCAACCTTGTGCACTGCTCTGTCTCCAACAAAGCCTTAAATATAGCAAAGCGATAATGCTGCTGTTCAGAAATAGTTTGAGGCTTGACATCCAAATCCATAATTCCAGTCACCAAGAATTTCACAATCTTGATTTGAATGACGCTCTATCTTCTTTGTTTGGCAGTCTAGACAGTACAATGAATACAGTGATTTAAACATAATGAATTCTCTCTTAAAACAAAATATTTTGTAAAACTGCTTTTTAATCATTTCTTTTCTCTCTTTACATAAAGGCTATGCTATAAATAAATCCCGAAAGTTCGCATTTGATCATCATTTCTAAAGGGTGGGCAAGAGGCAAGTGAAGGGTTTACACAGAAAAAAATAGAGGCACTGTGGAGGAAAAATAAAGGGATGTATTCATGATTTCTAACCTTTTGTTACAGTGTCAAAGCTGAAACAGACAGAAGCCAGTAAACACTCTGCTTACCATGGAGAGTTAACTGAACAGCATTACCCTACCAGGGCAGAAGGCAGAGGCCCAGCAAACCAAACTCTCCAAGGCCCACCAGTGTTTCAAAGCAAGGTGCCAGTCTGCAACCCCTCTGGAAAGTCAGTTGTTCAGAGCCGTTCATTCAGCGCTGGTGGCTGAACTCTGCTCTGCAGCACCACCTGGGGCAGAGCCTAACATTAACCCTCCACAGGCAGCAGACCTCCCAGTACTATCATGGTCCAGCTGACAGCTCATGCTGGAAATTTCAATCTTTGTCCTTTTAATGATGGAAAGGAAAAGGTTTTTAACACTATGTTGCAGATGTATTGCAGCAACCTGCTGTGTCATACCAGGAGACACCAGGAAAAAACGTCAGCACAGCAGCAGGAGGAGCAGACAAGAGGTGCTTACAAGGGCTATCTAGACTGGGAGTCTGCTCTCCTCTGATTCCCGAGTCAATCAGCTCCTGCAAGGGCTGGCTCTAGAGCATCCAGTGTCATCCTGTGCATCCCACAAGAGCAACCCATCTGCCTCGGGACTGCTGAGGAAGCCAAGGAAGATCAACCTACCTGTAAGTAGTCTTTAAGTTCAATTTTCAATACAGACTCAAGGACTCATGTGGCTGAGTATTACTGAAAATTAATAGGATGTAGGCCCTTAAAAGCATATGACAAATGAGAAATCAGATTTACATGCCTCAGCCATAGCTTTTAGGATAAACCAAAGTCATCAAGTAACTAAATCTCGTTGAAATTAATGACCTGGGAACATCAGATCCCTTCAGAATTTACGTGTATGCTCTATTTAGGTATCTTAAAATTGCATCCAAAGTTAAATGGATGAGGCATTCAGGCACAAATGCAATTTCTCAGCTGTGCTCTTTCCAATTACTCATTTGAAAACCCCAAGAAATGTTAGGATTTTTAACTAGTGTCCTTTTTAACAGTAAAAACAATTATTATCTAAAGTTTGACTGCACAATTTCAGTGGCTGGAAGCATTTGGCCTATAAATATAAAAGCACACATCAAAGCTCACCAGACTGTTTGGGCACACCATGAAAAGCGTGGCCAGCTATTTGGAGGAGGAATCTTTAAGCAACATGAAAACCAAGAGGTGGTACTCAAGTGCAAATACAGCATGTTTTCTCTCAGAATGGTGCTGGTTTGTAGCCTGTCCAGTGACAGCCATTGCATCGAGAATGAATCATCTACGAAAGACATGAAGGATGAAAACTAACTGCTGTAAACCAGTTTTCAATCAGAAATTGTAACAGAAGTAATTCAGGAATCTCAGAACAACTGGAATGAGATGCATGGCTTGCTTCTCTTTCTAAGCCAAAGTTAATTTACCTCATCTTAGCACTTAGGCAAAAGATGGAAATCATACCCATTTTTATTGTGGTAATACAAGGCAAGTGATCAAAAGCTGCCATTCTTACAGCAGTGAAGAACCTCTCTTGCCATCTCCACACACAAGCTGAGACTAACAGACACTGACATCATTTTAAGGAATCTAGTCACACGTATTTGGATTTGAGGGCAATAAACAGATTTCTTGAAATGCTGATGTCCAAGAAATACTTTTGAAGTATGCTGAGATTTTTAAGCAAGGCTGCTGTTTTCTTATAGGCTTTTATGTAAGGATTGCTTACCCAATAGCCTGGAGATAGAGAGTTCATCTTATCTACGCTTACAGGAGTTGCATGAATTCAATTATGTAACAGAGCCCTAGTAGAACATTCCTTTTTAGTGGTATATGACTGCATGAAGAAAGCATATGATGGATCTACACACAATATTTTTCTAGTGGCTTTCCCCCAACCCCTTAAATACGTTTGAGTTATAGGGGAAGATCTTGGCAGCATGCACCAAGTCCCAAATCTGTAACTCAATTCTCTGTGGCATTCTGTATGGAGTGAGTCAAGTTTTAAAACACATTATGGATAAATAGGAGAGCCGAGCAAAAATTTCACACCTAAGACCAAAGTTGAAAATTTGGCTTTCATTCATTTAGTGAAAAGGTGGAAAGCTCCATACAAGCTTGTATTTTTCTTTTGCTCTGTTCCAACATGGATTTTTGTGTTAGGATCAAACCTCAGAGAGAAGGAGGGAGAAGAAGAGGATGGAAGGATGGAGGTCCAGCAAGCAGGACAGCAGCTCTGGGCTTCAGGTGTAGTCTGTCTTCCAGGAAGAATTGCCAGCCCTTTGAATCTCCCTAATCTCCCTACCCATGTGATAGATAGCAGCATTGGCCCATCCTAAAGAAATATTTGAACCATTTGTTTATTAAAGATTGTTACTGTGGTAGAGGAGAATCAGGCAGGTAGTGTAGAAGATGCCCAATGTTTTTATACTCCTACATCCATCCAATTGCAGTTGACAGGGTCAGCTGGACCTGCCTTGGATGGGTCACTCAGAACTGAAGCAAAGTAGTACTCTGGTTTGAGCACCAAATCAGGCTACAGAAAGTTTGCAAAAGATTCCCCAAGTTACTTTCAACATGTAATTTACTCTTTTAAGTTTCAGTTACCTCTCTAAAATGGGCTGAGCCCATTGTTTTCCCACAGGCTTGATTAGTTATACTCACAGTTTGTAGGTTAGGTTTAGCTCTAATACTGTGCCATGGGTGGTACACAGAGGCATTAGTTCTACTCCTGCCCTCCGTGCCTGATTAAAGTACATATTGCCTGACCTCTCCTGTGACGCAGAAGAATGGCTTTCACTCCTTAGTATCAGAGACAAGAACAAATAGAAAAAAAAGATCACGTAACAAGAGCCAAGTGCAACTAAGGCCACCGCACCACCTCTACCTCCTGAGGTACTTTTATCCTGCTTAAATGACCGCTCTGAGTGTCAGACGGATTGTGGCCACCACAGCTCTGTGTCACACAGAATTTGTGCTTTAGCCAGGCTGGCCAGCCAACAAAGCTGTAAGAGGAGCAGCAGTGGCAATGCAGCTGCTGTGAAGGGTGGCTTGTCGTGCTAGCGATGATATTAATTACTTATTCTCCAGACCAAATTTAGAATGGGACGAGGGTCAGCTATGATTGTCACATCATCTATCAGCTGGAAACTATGTTTGGGTCTAAGCTCCAGCCACACTGCTACTAAATATAGGCTGTTTTGTTGTTCATCTGACTCTGCGCTCCAAACTTGCCTTTGACTATCAAATAATTAAGCAGTTTGCATTGTGAGGGCTCCACTGCTGGCAACTCTTAGTGTCCAAAGCTGTTTGGATGCAAACTTGACAGCTTAGCACGGGTTTCAGCTTACCCAGGCAATGGAAAGAGCCCAAATGTTTAGCTCTTGTTTCAGTCTCACAGACTACTGGCACTGGGTGCCATGAATCAACAGTCTGTAGGCAACATCTAAGCAGCCTTTTCTGGAGCTGGGGCACACTTACCAGACATTAGCCCATGTAAGATTATTCATGAAGTGTATCCTCACTTCCCAGAGCCTGCAGGTGAAGATCCAAGACAGCTTTGAGTCCAGCAGCAGATACTGCTGTGACGCAACCACAGCAGCACAGAGCTGTGCCCTATGCCCACCAAGCTGCTCCCCACAACTGGAGCACACTTGGCCTCCTCACTGTTCCCATGCCATGGGTGGCTCTGCTCTGACTGGCAGTTCAGCCACCAAAGCAGAGGCTCCATGACCACATCACCAGCTAACATGGACAGCACATTTCCCTCAGCCCCTTCTGAGGTGCAATACATTTATTAACCATATACAGCATAACTGTTGAAACAAACTTTGAAGGTTTGTCCATATAAACTACACAAGAAAATATATGTATTTAATCCATTTTTGGGGGCTTGGAAATGGACAAGTAGCTCTGTGTAACAGAAAGCAAGCTCACCTGGGAGTCAAAAGATCAGATTCCTACATCAGAGCCTAACGTAGGGAATTGCAATATAGCTGTAAGCTAAATCAACCCTGTTCATACTCATTGCTGCTGGTGATGGAGCACTATTGGAATATGGGAGCACTGTTCTGCTGCACAACCTGGAACAAGTTATTCTGCTTCTCTTGCTCACTTCTTGCACTGTCTTAACACTTCTATATCCTCAGTTTTAGGTGGGAAAACCTTTGGGCAGGCAGAGCAGGTGTGTGACTCCACACTAGCTTGCAGAACAAAAGAAATTAGCTGGACAGAAAGCAGGAGTCATTTGCACAGGGGAAGGTAAAACAGAGAAGCTGAAGGAAAAGCATCCGCACAGGATATCCTGGCGCTCAGCTGTGCACTTGACACAATATTTTGTTAAACTGCACCACTTCCTTTAAGGTGATAAATTCACTTTTATTTAGCTGATTTCTTTTCACATTCATGCTTAGCGTATGGCTTTCTGCGCATTTAGCTGGAACTTTTATTTGTCATCTGGCAACAGGTTGGGATTTACTGGAGGGAGGGATAGGAATGGGGGCTTTCGCTTTTCTTTTTTCTTTTTGCATCTGTATTTGCTTTATGAGCAATGGCTAAGGCATCATTTACGCAGGGGGAACTCAATCAGGTTCTCTCAATTCCTTCCATATGTTCACTTACACTGTCAAAACATTTTTTCAATCTAATTAATCTGCACACATCTCTCCATTCACTCCCCACTCAGTAAGTTTTAGCACTTTGGGGTTACCTAGCTGAGATTTTGTCATAAAAACAATTTCTGCCTACACTTTGCTTTATGGTTACTCCATCAAGGAAACAAAACTGTATGCAACATCTCACTCTTTTCCATCTAATTATTCTTCAGCATCTTTCCAAAGTTCTCAGGCATTCCTTTTTCTCTCACCTTTCAGATTTATTTTGCGCTATGCTCCAGTATTTCCTGAGATTAATGAGGGAAAATCCCACTGAGAGTTTTGATTTGAAATTATTTTTTAACTAATTAATCCAATGTGTGGTTTACTATTAAAAAATATATCTCAGATATATGCTTACATTTTACCCAATCTGGACTGCATTTGGGAAATTACTCTGGGTCGGGGCTCATAAAATACAAGAGGCCTTAAAAAAAATAAAGCTTATCACAACTGTAAAGCAATAGAAGCTCGAGTTGCTAAAATAGAGTAAAACTGCATAAAAATAGGAAGAGCCTTTCTGGCAGCCTTACAGATATTCTTTCTGCAACAACAACAACAAAATATTTCCCAAGAAACACCGGTGTTTTTCAAGTATCCAAAGGGTGTCATGCAGAGAAACTTGAAGAAACCAGCAATCTGCTTCAACCTCAGAACTGGACTGTACAGCCTTCTGTCCTTGTGAAACACAGCACAGCAGTACAGAGAAAGTAACGGTCTGTCTGCAGGGTGCAGTTGGTTTCCTTCCTACAACTGCTCCAGACAAGGAGTGCTGGTGCTGTCCTGTCTTTAAAGCAGCCCAGGGGAAGGAGTGCCTGGCAAAGACACAGCTCTCCGTGGTCAGCTCCTGAAGGAGGTACCCTGGGCTCTGTGCTGGCACAGGACACTTCGTGAAGCACCTCTGCCCTCAGCACAGCGCTCCTCATGCAGCTGCAGGCACTACAAAGACTATTAGGGGAGGATTTGCTGGGCCACCAAGGGCAGTTGGCCCCAAGATACTTTCAGCATCTGACTCTGTGTCCTCCATCACTACCTCTGATGCAGCTGTATAACAGAAAGGTTCTCTATTGTTTACAGAACTGCCTATCGGGCAAACCAGAGCTGGGAAGGGAAAACAATGAACAGATCAGAAACAGTACAAAGAGCTCTGCAGGTGTTGCCAGGGCAGGAGAATGCATCCCACACATTCCAAAGATTGTAGGTCTCAAATCAGCCTTTTGAAAACGAGAATAAAATGCTTGGCAATTCCTCGTGGTCTGCTTCTCTTTCGAGATGTGAACTTGTCTGGTTCTGATCCCCTTGCTCCTATAAACATTGGCTTGTATCTGTTGGAGACCATTTGGAAACGATAAATGTATTTTTATTTATCATTAAAGCACCAACTTACACAAATGCATTGGGAAGAAGCCATTCTTGTGGGTGAGTGTGAAAAATTATCCTCAGCACTACTATAGCCCTCTGTCAAGCCTGGCATTTTTGTGTATAAAAATAAAAGCAAGGGTTATTAATCCTCACCTGCCCCAGAGCCTAAAAGAGCCGTTGGCTGCAGGGATATTGTATAACCCTTTTTAATGTTCAAATCTGAATCAGCCACCCAGAACCCACCACTGCCAGCAGGAATGTTTAAAGGTATCCAAGGCATCTCTTTCCTTAGGAAACCTTCTAAGGAAGCATTTGTCTTCATTTGGCAAACAGAAAAAGAGCAAACTTTATAATTGACTCTGCCCAAAACAATAGCTGGTTCTGTCTGAAAACACACCAGTTAGAATTAAAAGTGCAGTTAGCATGTTAGGGAGTGAGTCATCGAGTGGTAGCAGAGTTTGCTGGCTCACAGCCTGAGATCTAACAGAGCACCATCCTGCTCTGGGGGTTATCTTTAAAGTTGAGATCTTGCAGAATAGAGCACAGTAGACTAGAGGAGTCTGCACGCCTTTCCCCCCTTCCCCAAAAATTTTGGCTAGGTGGGAGGATTGGTGAGCTTGTTTATAACCTGCCTTTAACCTTCAAGGAAAGGTGAACCCTGTAATTCCAGCGAGGCACGCTTCCCCTACAGCACCCAGTTGGACACCATTCCTATTCTGATGGGACTCTCCGCTGCCCCATCCCATTTCCTGCTTTTTAAGAAGCCTCCAGTTAGCTGCACCTTGTGGTTCCTATTTCCAAGCAAGCTTCGCCCTTCACTCACTTTAATGAGAAATTTCTAATTGTCTGCTCCTAAAGCATTTATGGGGAAAGCAAAATTCTTGACTGTGAGGAGGGCAGCAGGATGTGTCAGCTCCTGCATCTTGACCTTGGATAAGACATGCAAGTCGTCTGCACCTCTGTTTCTCATATATTCCATAGGAATCAATTAACACCATTAGATTAACATCAAAGATGTAGAAGGGAAATCTAGCCAATGTGAGATTCAACTGAAAAAAAACCACTTTGTGATTTACAATTCATCTGATGGTCAGGATTGAGCCAACTCCTATTGCTGAGGGTCTGGCCTTTTATTTGAACACAGCAAGCTGGGAGAGTAGCACAGATTCAGATCACGGAGCTTTCCACTCGTAGGTCACCAAGCAGAACCTCAGCAAGGTCACTGGATGTTTACAAGTTATCGTGGTATGCAAGCTTTTTATAATGTCCTTTGCAAAGTGGTCTTTTGGTTTTAAATTAATTTTCTATTGTACGCACTTTCCACAACATGAAACACTCTACTTTACTGCTCAGAAACTGTTCACCCTTTGCAAAGCTGTTACCACTATCTGAGCAAATTCCCTTTTGAAACTGTTTGAAGAAGTGTACAAACTGTGAGCTGAGCCTGGATGACCTCAGAGAGCCTTTTCCAGGCTGTGGTAGAGGCAGAGCATGACAGGAAAAGCTGCACTGCAGCTGAACATGCTGTTCTCTGGGACAGGCAGAGCCCAGCTCTGCAGGCTTGTCCTTCACTCCCCAGAGTCCTGCAGGTCTCACTGAGCCTGCTCACATACAAAGAGAAGTGTGTGTGCTGGCAGCAGCACAGCCTATTTTTTGCAGAGAATAATTTCTGAAAGTAAAACAGAAGAGAAGCAGCAAAAATGAACAACTCTATCATTATCTAATGTGCTGAGATCTCAGCAGAGATCATTTCAAAGATCCATATTGTTTACAGCAGCTGATGAGTGCAGCAAGTGCTGAAGCTGTGCTCTCGCTTAAAGTGCTAACATATTTACAGTTTTCAGTCCTATCCTTAGTGCTTATCTGTCATTTCAAAATGAATGCTCCTTTTGTAAGGGCTAATTACTTGCATGAACACTGCACTAGCTCAAAATCTCAGATTTGTTTCACTTTTCTATTAGCAGCAATCTTGTACTTTGCTTTACACAGCACATGTAAAAAAGAGCGGTTTTGTTCAAAGATATTCCTTTGCTGTGACAAAGCTAGAACAGGGGGAGGGAAATTAAGCTACTTGTCTGGTGGAAGTCTTAACTTTACAATATGAAATGCACTTACCCATTGTTCTGCTCTGGCTTGGTTTCTGGATTTAAAATAATTTGTCAAGATCTGTACAAAATCAGAGTGGGTCACAAACAAAGTGCTTGTAAAGAAGCTGTTGCCTCATGCTGAAGAATGTAAATGTAAAAATTTTGGTAGGATCCCATCCCCTCTTCTTCCAACAAATGGTGGGACCTTGAGAGACTGAAAAGCTGTCAGTCATTTTTTTACAGGAATAGAAGGAATGCAGGCCACTCTACAACTCAGTAACTTAATTAAAATGAAAAGAATACAACCCAGACATGGAAGAAAAAGGATACAGTTATAACAAGGAGGTATTATCCTGGTTTACATTATGTTCATTGGGTTACTGATCTGTCATAAACCAGTTTCAGAGACAAATCCAAAAAGCCCAGCAATGCAAGACATGTTTGCTCTCTGTGCTAATCCCAATCCCACTGCAGTGAAAAAAAAAAAAGGGTAACATCTGATTAGAATAAGGCTCTTGCACATGTCTTCAGCTGCAGCAAGGAGGGCTCAGTACCTGAGCCAAAGGAGCACCTCACCCCTCCATTACTGCTTAGGGGCAGCATTTGATGCCTACAGCTACAGAAAATGCTGCTTTTGAATTAAGCTTTGTTGTTTTTACCTGTGACTGAATTTGTGCTTTGAAGGATGTGGTTTCCCATTGCTACCCAAATATTTTCTTTAAGCCAGAGTTTTGCATAGCAAGCGCATTTCATTGTAAACATACAATGCAATCTTTAAAAATCATGAGTGATGTAAATATGGATATTAAAACCTGATGTAAGCTTCTGAGTGCTATTCACACCATACTACATCAGCCACCTTTCATATTATATATTAGCAATGGAAACGACCACAGATAAAAAACTGTTTCCATTTCTAATGTAAGCTTTTGTTTTCCAACAAAGTCAACGGATTTTCTGATTAAATTGAACTGGGTCAGCAGTCTACTGGCCTTCCCACTCTTATCTTTCCTTCAGTCCATCAGAGCAATATCATTAACAACATTGTACATCTTCTTTGCACTTCTATCACCTTCAATCTAACTATAAAACCTGCCGATAAAATACTTAGAGATCACTAGATCTGCTTCAAAGATCAGCCAGATAAAGAGCCAATGAAACAGTTTGTTCAAAGTCAAGATAGAGTAGGCGGCAAAGCCAGAAATAAAAGCCATGCACTCTGATTCTCATCATGTAACTTTAAGTTTTCTCACTTGCAAATTTGGCTTTTATTTAAACCAAAGTAAATTCAGAAGGACTTGGTACTTCACTGGTTGATGTGACATTTGAAGTAGTACAGCTGATAACAGAACTTCACCAGTATGTCTGTTACCTTGCACTGGCAGGCTGCTAATAAGTTTCTTTCTGGCAAACGCAGCTCCTCTTCCCCTCATTACTACAAAATACCACTCTGCAGTTTATACGGTATTTGTTTGATCCATAGAGCCAGGGAATTCATTACTTATCTCAAGGACATTAAACAAGCCTGCTGATCTGAGGTGTCTTAATATTTCTAGACATGGGTATCTGTTCATCCTTAAGGAGTTACAATATGAACAGCGATGGTGATAAACAGAGAAAAGCCCTTTTTCCTTAACCCTTACTGTTACTGCTGCAGAAAAATATCCAGCATGCATGAGTAGAAAATGTACAGAAATTCTCCTCTCCTCTACAACCTTAAATCAATTGTTGTGCTGCAGATGAAGTTTTTTTCCACATTTTCCTGCTTCCTGAAGTCACAATCAAAAGAATGACAACTGACCACACTAGGAGAATTAGGAAAATTACAAAACATAGCAAAAATGTGAATAGGAGGAAAATTAGGCAGAAAGTTCAAAGGCAGCCAAATGAAATGCTCATGTGAAACAGATCCTGTTTAAGTAGCCACTAGGGGGAACAAGAGTCATGCTGCTTAATTAAACTGTAGGTCACTTTTAGCAGTGGGCCTGGAAGGTTATCCTTTCCCAAGCAGGCTGGGGATGCTCCAACACGTTCCCTGTAAGCTTTCAGGTGGGACAAAGCTTTCCTGATGTTCAGCAGTGTTTCAGCTTCGTCCTTCAGGTCTGTGTAGGCCTTGGCACAAGCAGTTATCTAGCTGCAACTAACCTATTTTTTCACCTGAAGCACCTGGTAAAATATTTTTAAAAAAAGACATGGGAACAGAGGGGACAGGAAGAAGAAAAGGAAGAGACACAAATAAAGAAAAAGGGCAAAAAAGACAAAGCTTGGTGCTGACTCTTTTAAAGTAAAAGAGAAGAAAAACCACACACGGCTCACATGTAAACTTGTGTGTGAAATGCAGAGTGCCACACAGCCCACACGGTTAGAATCCTTACTCTAGTAAGAAACGAGGGATGGCAGAGGATCTGCACCCACACTTTCCCTGTTGTTTTGAGAAGCTGGACAAGTGCTGCCTCAAGAAAAGGAGACATGCAGCTTTCCAGAAGGCAGGAGTAAGCAGGGAGGAGCTACTGAGTTCTCTGCTTCACGTCATCCCTCTCAGCTTCCTATAGGGAGATGCAACTACATGATGTTCCCTGATCAGTGCATGTTGTGAAGTTACACCCTAGCCCTTGGGGAAGAAGCTCCGCTCCACGTGTGTTCAAGCTCTCCACTCCCACACCATCCACAACAACCAGACTTTGTCACCCTGGGCCATGGCTGAAGCTGCATGAGAAAAATGAACGAGGCAAAAAGTAAAAGCCCTTCTTGGGTCACTCTTTGGCTGCTGTTGCTCAGGACACCAAACTGTTCAACACTGTGGCTGGAACTGAATCACAGACAAACAACATTTTCTACTACCATAAAAACAAGAAACAAGTAATAGGTTTCAGCCTGTAAATACAAGACTTAGGTTAAATAGAGTTCTGAGTGGTACACTCAGACTGGTAAGTTGTACTCTAACTGGAAGCAGGAACTCACTCCTATTAGAGCTAGCTCAGCCTAAAGAGTATCAGATGTTACTCAGGCCTTAGAAGGTCTGAGACATAAACTCTGCGTGCAAGACAAAAAGAAGTCAAATGACTCATAACAAGTTTGTTCTAATATAAATGACTTTTTCTGGCTCTTGGCTTTTAAAGACTTGCCATTTTCAGATTTTGAACAGCTAACCTAGGCAGCTGGCTTCCTCAGCCAGTGTCCTTCATTTTGTGTATAAAATGCTGGCATTTACAAACTCATATTCCTCTGGCTAAGGGAGGGCAGTTTATTTTAGCACTGCAATCAATGCCATCATAAATCTTTCCTCTTCCAGCCCAACACTGGCATAGCCCAAACAGTGCTGCGTGGATAAAATGTGTACCCATAAAAAAGAGCATGCACCACAATGCTTAACCAAAGTACTTCAACCCTTGAGAGCATACCTGAGGAAGCAGCAAATGTGCTGGCTACCCAGTCACTCCACGGGGGCAAAGATATACAAAGGAAATGAAAAGCAAAGCTTGCCTTGTCTCCCTTTCATGCAGTACAAGAAACATCCCTTAGATGGGACTATTGCAAAATTAAACAACCTTACAACCGTGGCCAGTAAATAATGAGTAATGTGCCTGTATATTCAAAGCTCTTATACCAAACAGTCAAGGAAAGTGAGGATAGTTCATCACAAAAAGACCCCATTTATTAGAAGAGTTTCAAACAGCTTAGCATCTTTACGGCCATTACTCATCTCCTTCACCTAAGCTAAGTGCCAGCTTCCAACCCAGAGACTAACACATACCTCATTTATCAGCTGCAAGACACTTGAGCACAGTTTCTCTCAGTCCAGCCTAAAGACACAGCATTCAATACCTAAACTACTTAATAAGAGGCAGGGAGACATCAGTCTGGGAAAATTTCACAAACATTCTTATCAGACATTCTGAAAGCATAAGGAGTCTGACCCAAGGCTGCTAGACTCAGAAGTATTTTGCTGAATATATCCAAGATGTTTAGCTCAGTTTTGAGCTACAGGGCTGGGAAACAAAAGGATCTTCCAAATGCAACATAATTATCATCTTCCAATTATCACCACCGCTCTGTTCCTTGACAAAACACGATGCTTCCAACACGGCTTCCCCCACTTACGCTCCCTCAGAAGATCTCTATATGGTGAAGGACTAAGTGGAAACTGTGTGAAAAACCCATAGCGTGCGCTCACACAAACAGGTCCTACATGGATCAAAACTTATTATATATTGAAGGTTAAAAATATTCAGGGGAATGCAACCCCTACTACTGCTACCCATTAAGTACATTCCCTATACATTATTCTTAGCTGAAAAGGACACTTGTAAAACTAAACAACACAACTCATTTTGCTGTTTATCCACTCTCGCAAGGCACAGCAAGATATGGACACAATGCTTCTTTCTCCTTATTCATGTTTACCCACTGTTTTCCAACCCTGATGTGGAGGATTATCTTTGTGCAACAATCTGCAACTTATGCTTTTCCATGCCCAGTTAGTGGTTAGCCCTTCTGCTTATATTTCCCTCAAGAATGACAGTTATGGTCTTGCTAGTCATTACGTGGACATTTGTCTCAATTAAAACAAATCAGAACCAAGAAGCAATTTCATATGGATTCTCTCTACAGTTCCCTGCCCAATTTCTAGTATCAAATTGTGTTTCAGAAATAAGTGCTGTGGGTGTGAAAAGTTGTTTCAGAACAAGAAAGTTAGCAAGAGTTGGGAGTGATTGTTATACATCTATGTCCAAGAAACCAAGGAAACAAGTACCCATGGCTTGAAAAGACAAAGAAAGGAGACTGAGAACTGGGTTCCAATTCTGAAGATGAGGAAAGCCAGTATGCTAATAAAGCCACTGGGATTTCTTGCTAATAAAACTAATAGGGGATCTTTAACATTTCAGATCCATGATTACATAAAAGAGAAGAAAGAAAAGTCTACTTTATATTAACCACAGCAAAATGAAATGTACTGGAAGTGCTTGGATCATAGCAGCCATCAAACTATACAGATAGGGCAAATTTTGAGAAATGAAACCTTCCAGGCACCTATAGGAGAAATGACAACATAGTACAATAAGTAAAAAAAAACTTCTTCAGATTAAGAAGGCTCAGGTATGTCCTGATGATACAAACTACTGGCATCAAATCCCATGATTCGGTGATGATAATGTCCTTCAAAAAATTATTCAAGAAGAAACCATGCAAGCTATTTCAGACAGCTATTGCAGAGTCTACATGCTTGTGCTTTGCTACAGAACAGTCTGATCCCCTGCACTGACATAGCAAGAGAGCAAATCCCAGATGGAAAATTTATCTCACAGCATAGCCAGATTGAGTTTCCAATTCTCTGGTGCATAACTTGAGGGCTGTTCTGCTCAGTTCTTGAAGAGGCGAGGGCAAAGAGACTTTAACTATCTTGACATCTTTAACATCATTTAAGCAAGATGCTCTGAAAAGGACCTTACTGGCTACCGACTGTTACAAAGGATCCACGGTGTCCTCCTTTGTACTCATCCTTCCTATAAAATATTGCTATCATGTTTTTCCCTGTCTAAATGGCCTGGACAGAAAGGGTGTCCAAGGTCCAGATGACTTCAGCCATGTCTTTGAGCATGTGGTAAAATCCGGCCTTAAAATAGAAAGGAGATGGATTACTGTACACTTTAAAGAAAGCATCTGTCTACTATAAAGACACATTTATGGTTTCCTCATATTTATGGCTTTCCTCAAGACAAGGCCAGCAAGCTAGAATAACTGTAAGATAGCGATATTACACAATAATTTCTTCAACAAGATGATCTTAGTTTGGTCTGTTTGGAAAACAATCAACAAATTGTACATCTTCTTACACTGACTCCAACACCATCATTTCGGGTCTTGTTACACAGATGTGCACCAGTTGAATCGGAACTGTCCCAGTCAGCATATGTTTTCCTGTTTGACAGGTCTTGGTAAGAAGAGCACTATTGGGCTAGTAAGAGGCTCGATTTCTGCAGATTAACAAAATACTAACTCCTATTCTTTGCCAACATCAGCCGATGTGAGTTTATTAAAAGCTAAGAGGCATGACGATCTAAGTGCTGAGCCCACAGAACAGATTTTATTTATACACATATGGTCGCTTCTAATATTCTCATTGGGCATGTGCATGCAAGATCTAAAAGTCAGGTGAAGCCAGTGGAATTACGCCAATGCACAAACCTGGATGAATCTTCAATATAAACACTGAAGATTAAATAAATTTTGTGGGTCATTCGAACACGTTGGAGGCCCTAAATGTCTTTTCAGTCCATCCTCATAAATGTGGGAAATAGCTAGCATTTATCACCGTTCTCAGACAGAATTAATAAACAGGTAAGTCCACTGATTTCCTGACACAGCCTCCCACCACTGGCCAAATAGAAGGCCATGCTTTGTGTCATTTCATTAGTCTGGTATTCTGTTACCTACTTCTAGAAAAATAATATGGTCCCATCTTTATCTGTTGGATTTCTGAAATTGTCATCTCCAGCTTCAGTGATTCTGTGCCAGATACTCAACTTACTGTACATGGTTGCAGTTCTGTCACATCAACGTATTACACTGACCTACTGCAGCTGCCTTTCCCTGTCATTAAAAGTTAGCAAGAAATTCCAAATCTGAACATTTGTGTACGGGCTGACATTTACATTGGCACATGCTAAGTCTGCACAAAAGGACAGCACTGAACAGAAGACATAGCCTTCGTATCCTATTACCTCCAGTATCCACAACTCGTATCTGAATGGGTAATAACCAATTGCAAGAGCCATAATAGCCTTTATCATTTCAAGATGTGTCATCTACAGTCAAACCGTGTGTCAGATTTCTGTTTGGGCTCTGATCCAACAAAGTACTTCAGCAGATGGGCAGCCCTGCTTGTCTTCGACTGAACTCCTATCCTACTTGAAAGTTAAATGATGTACCTAAGCGCTTGACTGGATCAGGGCACTGGAGTAAACTGGTGTCACTGCTCTGAAATCCTGGAGTAATGCTGATTTACATTAACTGAGAATATTGCATTATGATTACGGACTACACTCATCTGTCACTTGAGTAGCTATATGACCTGCTACAACAAACTTTGACATTTTCTTAGACAAGTTTTTACCTGTAATAATTTCAAGTGATATAAAACAGCTACAAATCATCTAAGCTGACAATTAACCAAACACTACTGTACAGCACGTACTGATCTGATAATTCATCAAATGTATGACAACATATAGCACTACACATAGCACTCCACCAAGAATATTTAACAGCCACGGAATTATTTCTCTGAACTCCAGTATAAAAAGCAGCCGTGATATCAAATGAGGGCAGCCCCGCTTCTCCTAAAAGGACCTTGGGGACTCCAAGGAGATCTGTGTGTCTGCACTTCAACAGCACAGCAATGTGGAAATGTTAAAGTTAGTAAAGCAAACAGTCCTCAAATGAGAAGGGCAACAGATGTCAACCAGTATCACATGTCTGTAAACAGCAACAAGACAGAGGGTACTTTTCTTAGCGCTTTTGTGAAAGCATCATGCTCTCAGCTCCATCTCAGCTGTTTGTCTCTAAGTGGTGGTGCTTGTATGTGTGATTTAACACCCACCAAGAGTGGACTTCCAACCACACATAAATATTGTCCACTGAAGTCGGCTGAAAGAAAGTAGAAATGTTTTCATATATTTATTGTGGCTTTTGAAAAGTGAAAAAAAAAAATCATACTGAATGCTCTCAAACCAATTGAAAGCTCATTGTGTGCTTGGCAGAGACAGACAAGCATTTATATTTCTCAGCTTTAATAGGGAAGGATCATCCTTAGGGCAAAAGAGTAGTTCTGATTCATCCACTTCTTACCCTTACTGCTAAGACTTCTGACACAAAGGCCAAAATATGCTAACTAAAAAGGCACTCTTTGTACCATAAACACTACACCACAAGGAACTGGACAGTGGCCATCAAATCACTGCCTTTTAATTTTTCCCTCTCATCTATATTTCTCCAAAGATTTCTGGTAAGAAGGCAGCTGACTCTATACAAAAGCCAGAGGCATTGCCAGGATCTTGGTGGTTTCATGCATGCTGTATTGAATCCAACCTTTTCGATGAAAGCAAAAAAAAAAAAAAAAAAAAAAAAACACCCACCCAAACCATTTCAATTAGGCAAAGATGTATTTCAATCTCAAAACATCATGGAGAGAGGTAAAGGAATGGAGTTCTACTGCTGAATCACTGCTTTGAATCCAAGCCTGGCTGCAAATATTGAACACAATGACCACAGTCACTGAATGTCTTAGCTGTTTATGTGGACAACAGCTTGATTCTCAGCAAGCTGTACTGTCTGCATCACAAACTGTCCATGACATTACTTCATAGCTTTGCTGACAGTCAGAAGTGAGAACACACAAAATGAATGAACTGTGAAGATTCAGCTCTTTTCACCACCAGAATACTATGTCTAACAATAGCTATATCAGCTATGCACAAAAATTTCAAGTGATTTTTTTCATGGAGCACATGCCCTTTCAATAGAGGCTGACGACAAACATATCCAGGATGGAATTTAAAAGAATCAGTGACATAAAGACGTGGCTGTGCCATGCCCAGCCAATATACTACAAAGAAAAGCAAAAGCCAACGCCCAGCCTTGCCCAAGAATGGCCTCCACTGAACCATGGATTCGAAGCGTAGATGAACAAACTTGGAGCTTCTAAAGAAAAGGAAGGGAAGATCACAGCACCTTAACGCACTACTTGCACACAGCATGGCATCTAAGAACAACCACCTCCTTCTTCTGACTTTCCAAAATACCCAGATTAAGAAAATAGGACAAAAACATCCCAATGTAACACGAAGGCCCTTAGTAAAAGGTGCATTAATTGGGTAAGGCAAGCCAACGAAATGATTAATTTGCTGCTCTCCTTCATTATTATGTTTACACAAGTTGATTATAGCACTTAATTACTAATTTACCCTGCTCAAAAAACAAGAGCACTTTACATTTTTAATGAGATGAAGGAAGGCAATATTACCTAATTCAACAGGGAGAAGTCATTTTATTTCCTCTTTTGATTTCCCAAGTTATTACCATTTCTAAGGAAAAAAGCTATCCTCTCCCTGATCTTTCACTTGGTTCTTCCTTTTGAAAATATGGAAATCAACTAGAACACTTGTATTAATTTCAATCCATGACCTGACGGTTAATACTTTGGAAAAGGAATAGAGGATCAGATCATCAACTGAAGCATGTCCACTGACATAAGTGGAGCTACACGAAATTGCAGAGACAGCCTGGTCCAGAAATGAAAATAGTCCCATCTTGCTAGTTCTGTCAGCTAAAAGTTGAGCAGGTCCAATTACTACTTATGTGTCTTCTTAAGAAATGCTGTCAATTCACTATTGCCAGTTGGTCCATTACCAAAGCTGTAACTTTGGTACAGGAGTAACTGTAACAGGAATAACTGTATTGTACCAAAAAGAACCAACTTCTAGCTCAACATTTTACACCAAAAATGAATGCAGAAAGTTACCAGGGAAATGTATTTTATCAAACCAGATGAAGTTCTTCTCTTCCATATTAACCAGTAAGAACGACCCACATTAGATACCAGCTCCAAAATAAATTTGGCAGTTCAGTTTCATACTAGCAATTTTATTAATTGCTTTAATATGCAATTAAGGAATAGTCAGTGGAGTGCAGAATTTTATAAGGCAATAACCCTGTTCCCTGGTGTACAGCTTTGTCCCAAAGAGTCGGGTATCCAAAAAAAAGAAAAGAAAAGAAAAGAGCTGGACGATTGCCAAATCAAACAGCACCTTCTTCCCATTTTCAATTACATACAAGTGAAGCAGATTAATGAGGATATAGTGGAAACTTTGACATTTATTTATTGAACATTTTTACTGAGAAGGAATTGCTGGCTTGCTATACCGGAAACTATATTTTTACTACAGAAACAATCACATAGAAAAAAAACCAGGATCCTGCTGCTCCACATGGAAGGAATGGCAAGAACCAATAAATTGACCCATCTAAGCCAGAAGCAGTAAGGTTATTTCATTGAAGGAGGCACATGTTTCAAAAATCCCCCGAACTACAGTATATATTTCATAAATCCTTCTGTCATATGATTTCTACACAGCACTATCTTCTGTGTCAGCGCTGACCCGGGCAGGCTGTGCTCCAGTTCACAGGAACAATAATCAAGGTATTATAGAACCTCTAAAAGGAAAAAGCTGTAGCAGGGGCAAATGAAAAGATAAACGAAAATGCACGAAGAAATTCAGATTTTCTCCTTTTCCCGGAGACTCTGGAGACTAAATAACCAAAAGATAAAATGGGAAATAACTCTCACCACACCGCGTGTGGTTTTTTCCTTTTTGGATAAACCAATTGTTTTAGTTCTCTTTTACCACAGAGGAGAAAAATGCAGAGAGAATAAATGAAGAGGAAAACAGAGAAGTCAACATTCTTTGAAGGAACGACATATGGTGACCAGGCATGAGAGATGGAGGTTATAAATCTTTCCTTGATAGAATTACCTAAAGATGAAATTGCAGCTCCAAGGGGCTCGAGCTCCTAAAACCACACACATCCAGCAAATTAACCTCCATGGCTACAAATTTTACAGTAACTTTCATTTCCAATGTGGTTTTTTTTTCTCTTGCACAGGCTCAGCATCCTGAGAATTCTGTGACAAATACAGAAGTGGTGAACAAAAAGCATGAAAATCTTTTCTGTCCAAATCACTCAAGAAGATAAAAGAAGTAAGGATTATAGGGAAGTACCACGTCCTGTAAATGGCCACTGCTGTACTACAGAAAAGAGAAGGAGTCGGGAGGTGCACTGAGACTTGCTTCCTTCTGAGAAGAAACTCATTTAGGGAAAAGCATATTTGTGTTCCAGCCATTATAATCAATTGCCCAAGAAGAGGAAGTGTGAGCATCCAATTGCTTCACAAACGTGATGACTGGGTTCACCATGCAGCAACTGTAGGTAAATCACTCCCTGTTCCTGGAGCAATAATCCCCCAGTTTCTCTGCAGCAACTTCCCCATTTCCAAATCCCAGTGATGGAATGTAACAGGACTAAGCATCAAGACAGTACAGGACTATGGGAGTAACAGCAACCACCACAACCACCTACTTTACCCCTAAGGAAACAACAGGCAATGCCAATCCATTTCCCAACCATTAATCTAAAAGTCTAACACTAATTACAGTATACGGTTACCATATGTTTCTCACTCTATACCATTTCTCCTTACCACAGAGCTTCTCTGTGTACCAAATTTCCTGAGCAAACAGCAGATGGCTGGAGCACTGGCTCTGTCTTGGTGCCCTGTGCCCCCCAAAAGCCCACAGCATCACAATGCATCAGCAGGGCAGCTCTAACACCTGATGCACGTTGCAGTCCCAAAGCTGCAGCTTCAGTGTGCAGACACAGCCCGAGCTCAGCCCTGCTCCACAGGCTCACCAGAGAGTGAAGCATCACTCTCAGCAGCACTACTACTAATGCTTGGCACCGGTGTGCTTTACCTGTCTGCTCTGTAGTCAGTAGACCTTGTGAAATCCAGACTAAGATTACCAGAGGTGTTTGAGGGACCAAGCTTTCCTAAAGATGCCTGGATTTTAGAGAAAAGAGAACAGCAAAGCCAGGAAAACCAGATCGCCTTTAAGCATTTTGATTTTGACATGTCCAAAAATCATTCTGAGAAATGTGACCAAAATCACTGGGACAAATACAGCAAAAATTCCCCTTCAAACAAACATAGTCATAAAGAAAGAGGCTACTGCTAAAAAAAAACGCACAGGGTTGGTTGTTTGGTGTTTTTATTTGTATTTTTTTCTCCTTCACTGTTAGACTGAGCAAACAAACAGTTTTGGAAAACTCAATAACTAAGTAGGAAACATCTATCAGAGGACAGATAATAACATCTGCTACTTGCAAAAATTACAGTGACACTGAATGTTTGCAGCAGCACCTCTACAAAAGGTTTTGCTTTGCAGAAAGTGTTAGAAAAGTAAGAGAAAGTTATTGAACTGTAACGTTAGATACCCATTTACACCTAAAAAGACATTTGCATATTTTATACTGCTCCTGATCTCAAGTACCTGAATTCTTTGGAAAATATTTCAACATAACTGAAAACGTTTGCTGCACAATACAGCTGATATTGCCATTGGTGTCACCTCTTTAACTACAATCTTCTGAACAGATACTAAGCCAAACTACAGAGAATGGCTTCTTCCCACCACATATTTGGTGTCTCGGATGGGGCCTCACCTGGCTCTCAGCAATGATCACTGGCAGTGAGGTGGAAAGAAACATGTCATAGATGTCCAGTGAGATGAACAACAACAGTCCTTTCTGAACTGCTTTCCCCTTTTCTGTTCCTGGGGGATCCCAAAGAAGTGCCTGGGGCTGACCTGCACCTCAGTGAAAAAAAGGCATCGCCCTGCTGGCCAGCAAGAGCCTTGCAATCAGACCTGACCCGAATGGAGAAACCAGCTTGAGGCACTGGAATGAAATGGGATTTGTTTCTTTTCTTTCTTTATATTCTGGTATTACTTTCTCTGATTCAAGAAAAGATGGGAAGGGACCATATTTTTATGAAGACAGACTTACTTAATTTAAAGAGTTTTGAGATGGTCACTGATTGCGTAATAGTGCAAGCTATCTTAAACTAGAAATGAAGTGCTGCTGTAAATGAAACAGATAACAGAAAGGCAGGAATTAAATATGAGTTCCTATCACCAAAAGCTGCTACTGAAATTACGTTTATCAAAACAATCAAGATTTCCTTAGAAGCATTGGAATTTTTAAGTAGAAATGCATATTGTACAATATATTTGTTCCAAGGGGATTAATTTTAATGGAAGAATTCTTATGCAAGGAAGCTGTGCTTTCTGCTAGGAGAGGAAGTGCCTTATGCTAGCACAACTGACAGGTGGGAAAACAGCTATGATTGTGAGCATACAGATGGTTCTGCAGGTTTCTGTGTCTCACTGTCACTTATATAAATGTAGTTAAGTCATGCTTTGGCTGATCCACTGAACATAAAAGCATTACTGCCACTTCTACAACCATTAAGGGACTGAAGTAACACAAATAAACATGAAGTTCCACTCTCATTATTAACTCTGAATTCACTGTGAGCAAGACAAGAGGTGCAGGTGTGTTTTTTGTTCTTTTTAACTCTGTGAGTGCTATGGTACTTCTAACATTTAATGTTCCTCAATGCGAAGTGGGACTCAGAGCTGAGATGAAAATGTGTCCTTCTTGCAAGAGCAGGGATTTGCCAAATGCCCTCTTCTGCCTGTAAGATTACACGGCCTAACCTTACAGAGAACAGTTTATACTGCATGTCACCACAGTCAAACATTAGTGAATCTTCTATGCTCATAAGTAACATTGTTAAAAAATGAGGGTGAACAGAAAGTGATGCTGGCTCCCTCCTGGCTCTGCAAACTTTTTCACTTGAATCAAAGTCTGTGCATAAGGCCAAATTTCCAAACATAAAATATAATTCAAAAAACATAATTAAAAATAAAAAATCAGGTACCTGTATAGATGCAAAATCCCCAGAAGCACAAGCTCCAAGAATAGCAGCACCCACAAGAACAGACTCCACTTCTTTGGACAGGACAACAGGCTTGCCTATACAGGAAAAAGTCACACATCTGTTAGGAAGAATAAAGCAATGCAGCAGTAGCTGCACAATAAATAATTGCAGGTAAAAAAGAAAAAGAAAGAAGGAATGAAAAAGGACTTGAAAATCCATGTTCACAACTCCATTTATAATACAGTACAACCCACTGCAGATAAATGTTAATCTGTGCTGTGTGGTTCCAGGACCCCCCCCCCCCCAAAAAAAAAGTAAATAAAACAATAAATAAAACAAGTTCAACAAAATATTGATGCAGAACTCAAAGCAAATGAAGAACAGTGGTTATTCACCTCAAAGCACTTGGCTGTAACCTGCTACCCACACCTCCAAACCAACCTGAAAACTGAAAGTTGACCTTGAGGGGCAATAGAGTGGTAACCTTTCTGTTTCTTTTGTAATGAACAGCAAAAAAACAAAAAGGTTGTTTGTGTTTGTTTTTAAATATATGCCAATAAAGCCAGTCTGTTTTTGCTGGAAGGCAGAAAAATATAAATAGTGACCTTTCACAAGCTGTGAAGGAAATAATAAGAGAAATCTTATCTTCCAGTACAATATAGTTGAAAAGGAAAACTAAAACCCTGGAAAATAAAATAAAATACAGTGAAAAACTTTGCATATTTTTCAAAAGAAGTAAAAAAAACAGTTTCATCACCCACGGGTGCCATCATACTTTTCCTCAGTTCACACAAATTTTTCAGAGACCTGAACTATCAGTGTAAAATCAGAAGGAAAAAGAGCAATGAACCACTAAAAACTGCCTGCTTTCTGAATTCTTAGAGATGCCTAAACTGTGTGAGTGTAACAACTCCTCTAGCTGCACTTTGGATGCTCATCCCACTAAAGCAAAGAATTGTATATTCCTACAGTATTTGGCACGTGTGTAGATTTCCATTACTGAGATAATTTCATTGGATGCATGATGATGCAAACACGGAGGTGGGAGGAGGACTTCCTTTTCCAAATAGCCTCAGTGACATGATGCCCCTGCAAGCCAACGGGGAGATCAGAAGGAGCTGAAATGGGAGGGAGATGTAAAGAGAGCTCTGAACAAATTCCTACAGAGGAAAAGCCAAGTACATGCTTTTAAAATGAGAAATAAAACTATTAATATAAAAACCAACTGTCAATGCAAAGCAAGCTCACCTTGCACCCCAGCATCTGCTAACATGCTTTTTTTGCTCTGTTCTCTCAGTTTAAAGCTGACTACGATCATTATCCAGTGCCACAGCACTCTTTATGCTGTTTTTTCTTATAGTTAGCACAGGCAGTGTGGTGCAGAAAGAAAACAGGTACAGCACAGGCTTGTTGCTAGACTGCTGGAATGGCTACTAGGCGTGAGCCAGTGCGACCACAGCATCTCTAATGTTTGTCTGAATTACAATAAACACATCCATCTTAAAAACAAGAGTGTCAAATCAGACTTGTGAGCACTCCTCCTGCTAAGATGGAGCACAGCTTGGGCCTTGGGTTGGCTTGGAGCAGACACAGACAGCCTAACACTAAGCTCTCAGCCACGCGGCTGCTCGCCAGGCGCTGAAGCAGAAAGCAATTTTCAGCACGCTCTAAAATTTACTGCACATTTCCTGCACCATCAGAATGAATGCAGAATTCTTACCAAGCAAACAAAAAGATCAAGATACTTTTTAAGTGGCCTGTAAAGTTATCTATTGGATGTCTGCATGGCTGAGTCATGGGCATTTGCAGCTAACAATAATATATTCAGATTTTTTTCTTCTCGTGAAAGAATGGGGGATTGATCCTGGAATGTTAGTTATTTTATCTGATAGGCTCAAATGAGTTCAACACAACTGGGAGCATTTCACTGAGATGAACTCTGACATCTCTTGTCAGTCACAGATTTTACAAATGGGGAGAACTCCAGACTGCAAAAGGGCCTTTCTGTACTGAATTGTACTTGGTCATTAGTTACAGTCAAAGAACTCCTGATTACATTTTAATTGGAATACCTTTTCACAGATCCTTTCTTTTACACATCAGGAATCAGCCTCCCAAACTTTGCACCCTGAAATGCACCTAAAATTTGAGTCATGTATGGAAAGATATGCACCACTCAACATTCTTCACAAAGTGCCACTTTGACCACAACACATTCTGTGAATTGTAAGGCCAACAGGCATTATAATTTACTTCTCCATTTCTGTTCTCAACTCAGATAACTACAAAAAGGAATACTTTTGCCTTCCCTTCTGCATCAAGATTATGAAATGTGGTTTGTGTTAGGGCAAGTCAGATCTCCCAACCAAATATCCCAAATCTGAGCATTACTGTGCTCATGGCAGCTCAAACAGTCTTTATTTGACATACACTCTAAACATGTATTCCTCAAAGTTTTTCTGAAGTCTTTTAAACTAAATTTTGTTATTTTTTCCCCTGTTTTTAAAAGTACATTCAACCAACTCAAAAGAGTGCTAAGACACCCAGTGCACACAGGCTAAAGGAGATCAGAAGCATTGAGGCCTCCTCTGATAGTGAGCCACAAACCCAGCACCTTCCATCTATCAGTAGTTGTACAAAACCAAATGGAACATCATGCAGGAGCAGGGATGCAGAAATTGCCCTCTAAACCATACGAAAGGTAAAGAGGCTGAAGCAATTTAGAATTTGTTCTCTACAATGCATGATGTGTCCAGCATGAGCAGAAATTCAAATAGGATGAACCTGACAGAGATTTCACTAGAAATAAAGCACATCTTATGTAGTAACAAACTCATCAAATGTACCACACATTATCCTCATCAAATTAACTTCTTGTAATCTGATTAAATGGAAGAATTTTTATATCATGCCTAGAATAATTTTTATAAATCTGATAGTGAGGAACATCACAGACATCAACTTACACCTACTGGTTTTAAAAATTCCACACAGCTTTTATATTAATTCTACTGCACTTTCTTAGGAAGCCCGTCAGGCTAAGATCCACAAACTGGAAATAAGTTGGAAGATCCTCCAAAAGTCCATTTTCTAACAATACAATTATGGAGCTTTATTTGCACCACACCTCAGTATTATTCTAATACCTTTAAATTTCAGGAAATCCAGTCTTGCAGGAAGTTACATTTCATTCCAATATTTTTGTCCAACCAACAAAATTCAGTTCTATATAAAGGAAGTATTTATTTTTCCAGAGATGAGGCACTTGGCCACCTACAATAATAAAGCAGTTGACACTCCTTTACCCAAACTTCCTGTAGCTTACCAGTAATGTCAGCATGCATCTGCACAAAGAGAGGGTTCTTGCTCAGCCCACCACACAGGAACAGGGTGTTGATATGATGGCCTGCAGCCTCCATAGCTTCCAAAATATGTCTTGTTCCTAACTTGAAAAAGGGAAAAATAAAAGAAAAAACAAAAACTCAACAGATGAGCACAAGAGAGCAGCCACAGAACAGAAGAACAATGTGCTACGAAGTGTGACAGAAATATACAGACACTACCTGCCCCCCGCAGTAACCCGAGGGCTGGGAGTAGACCAGAAGGGTACAGACTTGGCTTAGCTTTAAAGAGTAAATGGTACTGTGATTAAGGACAAGAAAAATCATGCAGATTGCACAAAGAATTGGGAAGTACAAAGGCACAGTATATTGCAGTGAGCATCCTTGGGCTGGCTGAAAACAGGAAAAGGTAACTTCCACTCTACAGTGCTGGGAAAAAGGGGCTTGCAGGGAAGTACTTACAAGGGTGAAGACTGAAATTACTAGAAGACAGAAGTGGGCACCAGCTCAGCTGATGGCAGTGATAAGCAGCTGTTTGTGACCATGAGCAGCACGACACAGAAAAGATTTCCAGGCCCACAACTAACCCTTATATGGCAAAGACACTCCCACCAAAAAACTCCTGTTTTCTTTGTACAAATACATCTGAGTATCACTCTCAGTGTTGAGATTTCTGGCAAAACAGAACAAAATAAAACAAAAAAGGAGAAAATGATAAACCTGTACTTTCTGTCTTTTCAGCAAAAAGGAAAACCTGAGGAATTTTCTATTGGCTTAACTATTTCTCTTGGCCTTTGCCCTGCACAAAATAAAATGTTCCATTTCATGCCTGGATTAATTGAAACATGTCTAAAATGTAGGTATATTTTTAAACTTTTCATTTCAAAGTCTTTATTCACAGAAGCTCATATTAGAACAGGTCAGTGTTCTGTTCTGTAAATGACGAAAGCAAACAGGTTGCCAATTAAAAAAATCTTCCCTCTTTGTGCTACCTTTGCTTGCCATTGAAGCCAGCCCTCTCTGTTTTTTTCTCTTACAAACCTACTTCCAGTTTCACTGACCAACTGTCTGTCCCCCTAAATTCCCAGCTCATTATAATACCCTGGAAGTTAATTTTGAAGTACAAACTTGACAAAATATAAATCCAAGTCAAAACTTCAACCCAAGCTGACCGTTCGTAGGCAAACTCCCCACCAAACACAATCTGGTCCATTTCTGACAAACTGTTATTTATGTTTTCTTTATGCTATGCTGTGAGTTCACTAAGAGGTCTGCTGCCTGCAATAAAGCCCTCTGCAAATAAACTCCACTAAAACTAGCAGAGTTTCTGCAGATTGAGCCACGTGCTGTGACTGGCACAATCCTGGACAGGTCTTCAAATGTATTTTTGAGTATGAAGGCAAACGGTTACAAGGAACTTCAGCAGCCACAACACAGCTGACTAAATCCATCACTTCCCTATTGACACAGAAAGCTCATTTCCAAATCACACAGCCACGATTTTAATTATGGAAAAGAAAAAAAAAAAACTACTTGAGAAAGTCTGTCTCCTCTGAACGGGCTCGATGGCCACGACTGGGTCTCTGTTCTCACAAGCCCAACTGGTGCATCGCATGTTGATGGATATTCTCTTTCACTACTTCTGAAATTCAAATTTACGAACAACTTCTCTCACAATGTACACATGCCAAAGACCCTGAGAAAGGACACGCTGTGAAAATTATTTTGTGTTTACCTGCCTGGAAAATTGTATTCACAGAGCAATTTAAATTAAAGCCTGACTTATTTCACTGTGGGTGGGGGGGAACTAATTTAATCCTGGATTGGAGAAAATGCAAATGGAGGGGCTTGAAATGCAAATTTTATATGAAAAGAAAAAAAAGCGTCTCCTGCTGAAAAGAAAACCAGAGATTAACATTCTGTGGGCAGGCCTATACTTTGTACAAGACTTTTACTTAGCTTTAAGGCTGTCTTGCTTCAGTGGTTAATGGTATGGGACTGAGGCTGTGCTTCTGCAAAGCAGAGCTAACCTGGGAGTGGCAGAGCATGGGAGGAAATGTAAGATTTCTAGGTACAGCATCAGCAGTTGGTAAATACATCACACCAAACCCAAGGCCACCGTTGTCTGCTTTCTAGCTACTATTTGAATAGTGTTTACCAAAAAATTAATTTCTGTTAACATACAGTGAAAAGTATTGTATGACCTTTTTATATTAAATCACACGGTCGAGGCAATTAACTATCACAACTGCTGAATATAGAGCTGAACACAGTATGAGTGTTTTCCAATAAAACGTGAGTTGCATTGTACAATGAGATAATAGGTGACTTTCCCAGGATTTCCAGCTGTGAAGGTTTCCACCTCATTAGCACAGCACAATACCTGAGCACCTGTTCGATTCTGGGAAGTTTTTAGTTTCTTTCAGGATAGTATCAGTAGCTGGCATTGATTAAACTCTCCTACACATTCTTATTTAAATTGTGGGATTAGACTGAAGCATCAGGTAGAACCCAGCTACATACATCTTAAAAAAGATCAAAACTGACAACCATCCATTCCAGACCCAAGTTACTTGCTGAAGATGGAGGGTTAACACACGACATGTACAGCTCACAGTGAATTTACAGCAGCCGCCCACCCTCTGTCCCAGATGGCTGACCCAACCTAGCAAAGTTGCTGTTTAACCAGTAGAGGAGTTTGGAAGTTTTCCAGCCAAATAGAGGTTTGTCAGGAAAACTCCCCAATTCATCAACATGCTAATGTTTTGCAAGTTCAACAAGTTTTGTTTTTTTTTATAATTACAAAGAGGATGTCAAAGGAATGTCAGTTGCAGTCACCGAACGCCTGGGGATAGCATGCCCCATTGCAGATACCCTGTGCCAGTGTTTCAAAACAACTCCTTTGACCCAGGTTCTCGTGTCAAAATAGAACTTCTCATGAACTGGAAATCCTGGTTTCTAGAAAGTCTCTCATCTGAGAAAATGAGGGTAGGAACAGAAGTATTCCTATAAAATTTCCCATGCATGCATGTTAGCAAACTTCTGTGACATTTTCATAAAGGTGGTCTCTCTGCTTTTACAGAAACACAGCCTCAGATTGCAATTGTCATATATTAGACAACTGCTTGCCTTACAATGGGGAGACCACGAGAGGAATGAGCTCTGGTTCATTCAGTATGTAGAGATACAAACCCACTCAGACTTCAGCAATGTGGTTCTGACTCTCCCATCACACAGCGAGGGGAAATCTGTGCATTTAGGAACATTCTGAAGCCGAGGCAAATTTGGGGAGAGCAAGTTCCTTCCTAAAAGGAAGTCAGTGCTTTTTTTCCTCCACTCTCTCAGCCTCCCTCTAGACAGCCCATGATGCCAACAGTGCCCCTTGTAGCATCAGCCTCTTTCTCACATATGCATCAGAGACAAAGGCTCTGAATTGTCATAAGGGGAAATCTTTCTAGGGAACATATTCTTCACACCATCTCCTACAGCAGGGAGTAGTCAGCAACGTGGGAAAACAATATCTTGCTCCTTTAAGAAGTCCATTAAGAGAATTCATCTATTACTAGCAATCTGTTTGGTGGAGGGGAATGATCAGTTTGCCACAGAACACAAGACAATTCATTTGTTCTTTTATGCACTTAAAATGGCTTACAGCAATTGCTTGAATCGTGGCCAAGTAGATAAGGGCAAGTTCATCCAGACCCCGAGAGAGCGTCAGTCCGACAACCTGTGCAAAGATCAAAGAGAAAACACACAAATCCAGCCAAGGTAACACTCTATGGTTTCTCGTTATAACAAGTTTAAGTGATAATTCTAAGCCTTATTTTTGTGAGCTGTACACATAACATTATGTCAAGCATGTTATTCTTGATCTAGGGAAGAACCACATGAATTGTTAATATGCTTGCAAAGAAATAAAGAACAAACAGCAGATAGTGTGGGATTAGAGATAGATTAACCCTGACAGTTTTATGTTATGACTCAGACATTGCCTGTGAATGTATTTAATGTAATAATATGAAAATGCTATCACATAAAAACAAGTTTTTAAAAGCACTTCTCACTTCCAAGTACCATAACACTGAAAGACAATTAATAATTCAAGACTATACCTTCACCTTCATTACTCTGAAATAAATAAATAAATATCGTACTGCAGTTACTCTGGGTCAATATTAACATAGGCCAGATGTGAGCACCAGCAGAGAAAATGATTGCTATTACCACTGTTTGCATACAGCTCTCATACCAAGGGAAAATCTGAATCTTCTGCAGCGTATAATTCTTTCATAAAATCATATAGGTATTAGTGGAACTCCACAGATAAGTAACCTATTTTTTGATGCTTCCTCTGTTTGTGGTTTAAAATGTGTGGTGGTGCTTACAATTCCCTTTCCTCAGCCTCACGCACAGCAGATTTTGGTGCTGGTGAGTAGCTTGAGATATTCATTACAAGAACATGATACCACTTTGAAGTAAATTTTTGTCTTACTCATCAGGTATTTTGATATCATCAAATGATACCTTTCTGACAGCTTTCCAGCCCTGCACAATTACATCTGGCTTGTTAGCTATCCAGTCTGCAACCATGAAGAGAAATAATCATCCAAATCTTTAAAGATGGGCTGAAAAAGGTCCCCAGCAGAGCATCTCTGGTGAGCTTCCAAAAGCTGCTTTCTGGTTCCACACTGCAATGCTCTGAAAATTTCCTTGTGCAGAACACAGTACTTCAAGCCCTGTGAGTTCCAAAAGTAGCATTTTTAAAACCAGAAGCAAGCATCAGAGTACATTCAGCTTTGAACAAAGAACCATGAAGCACCATGACCGCACGTTTCCATGCATGAGAGCATCTTTGGCCATTTTTAACAATAAGCAGAGGAGCCTTTAGTTTCTGTTGAGATTTAACACCCAACAATTATAATATAGTTCATTTACCAAACATTTATCTGCATTTGTTTCATTCCTTTCCCACGTAGGCATACTCTAATTTGTGCTGAGATGCAAAATTAGGCAGACAGGTGAGCTAACGACAACTGTGGGCACTGCTAACAGAGTTCTGAAGTGTGAGTCCTAGGAAGGTTACTGGGAGATGCACACTCTCCTTATTTTTAGGAAATAAATGTGGTTGTAATGATATCTAACTATAATGATCTCTGGTTTTCTACTGAAACCTTAGCACACTTCAAAATGCAGCAAGAAACCCAAATCCTATGGGACAGTTTAAATAGCTAAGGAGGAGTATGTTCAAAATTAAATCCCCTTCCAAGATTTTTTTTTTTTTTTACCCTGTATTGACCTTTTTGCAAAGACAGGCTGTTTCTTACCATGCCCTTTAGTGTCAGATCTGTTAAGGGAGATCTGTTTCCATGGAAATCTGGCCAAACATGTAAATCAACAGTGAGGAAACCCACAGGCAAGGATTTCTTAATCAGATCCAGGTGACTGTTCAAGTATGTATATATACTTTGAGCACTAGAAGAAAAACAAGTTGGAAAAAGAGTGGGGGAGGTTATTCATCAAACATAAAACATTTGTACTACTATCAAAAGCAGAAAACCCAACAAAGAATCCCAAATCCCAGAAGTAAAACAAAGAGGGAGAAACACCGCAGTGTGCAGGCAGTGGGGATGCCTCAGTTCTGCAGGACGAGAGGTGGAAGTTTGTGATCTTGAGCTTGCACGCTGCTTCCTATGGGTCCCGAATTGAGCCAAAGCTGCTGGGTACTTTGGGGTTTGATGATGCTTGTCTCTAACAACAAGGTGCTGACACTGTGAAAGGGAAAGCTGGAGGAAAGAAAGCCGAGAGAGAAGAACGAGGAGGATTCCAGAGAGAAATGAAAATTCCTTTACAGCAGTTAAACAATTTCTCTGATTAATCAATAGCACTTTCAGCTTTCCTTTTTTAAACCATAATTATTTCAATATGTGTTATGATTAAAATGTAGCACTGAGGGTGGAGGACAGAAAGCAAGTGGCTGCTATTTTTGGGAGGAGCCGAACATGGGCCTAAACATCTTGCATCTAAGTTCAGATACACCCAGCTCCACAATATCCAACAGACATTTTCTTGGACCAACAGTGATCTTTGGTCTAACAGTGAATTCTTCAGTGCTTTGGCTTCCAATAGCTCCAGTGACATTCCATTTAAAAAATGTTGCAATTATGCTCAGAATACTTTTTCAAAGACTCATAATATCATAAACAGATTCATATATATTTTTCAACCCCTTGGAAATCTCCAAGTGGGGCATTTAATTCTAGACATGTGGGTCAATAATAGCATGTAACCCTAATTACAATTGATTAGTCATTGTCTCATCCACTATAGACCCAAACAGTGATATTCACTTAGCCTCTACATGTATATTCAATCACACACTAATGAGATCCCTAAGGGAATTTGGCATATGCTTTACTAGTTTGACTTCTGACCTGCTAGCAGCTGTATATTTATACTTTGCATTCAACCATTCAGCTGCATGTTTTTTCAATTATACCTTACCATGTGTATGCTATCAGAGGATATCATTCAAAATGAAGTACACTTGGAAGACATTAAAATAACTAATTCACATCATTATTCACATACTTTTAAATGTGCTTTGTGTGTCTTCCTGGACCTGAATTATGGTAATTTTCAGGTCACCATTTTTCTCCCCCTTGCAGAAGTGGCCCTATATTCTACATCTCTAAAACTTACTTATAGGTAAGCAGCACATGTTGAACACAAAGTCATTGTATTTCCAGGCTAAATCACGCTTTGATGTTGGGAAGAAAAAGAAAAGAAAGCTTCACTCATCCAGAAATCTACCGGACAGACATCTCAGCTTCTATCTGATCTCTGTGCTGCTTGACCACTCTTGCAGGGATCAGCTGTTCGTACCACCCTGACAGAAGACAGCACAAAAGAAGCTGGAGCTCAGCCAGATACATTAACACCCAGATCACCTTGGCATTATGCTTTTTTCCACAGCTTTTCCTCTTTTTGTCTGTACAAGATGTGAGTGTGAGGGATTGGCAAAGTCCTTCAAACTTCTGCCGGTTCCAGTTCGTATCAAGCCTCTGCTGGACATAATGTTACAGCATGAGCTCTCTGGAGCTCTTTCTATCCAGTTCCATGTGAAGCTATCAGTAGCAGCTGGATCTGGTTTGCAGAGCTAAGCACAAGCTAATAAAAATGAACAATGCTGAAAGTGGAGAATAAGAATTGAACGTAAGTTTGCTCAGGATGATGTTCTTACTAAGGAGAGAATTTCAGAAAGCAACAAGAGTTTGGTACTGAATCTTTGAGAAAAATGTAAAAAAATTCCATTTCTAAACACTAAATAAGGCTATAAAAATATACAGGTATAGAAAATTGTCAAATACTATGGTTGTATTGTGCTTGAATGGTCCCAGAAGAGCTGACAGATGATATGTGTGTTACTTCATTGCTTTTTTTTTTTTTTTTTTTCCTCAGGAGCCATGTCTTTAGATGGAGAAATGGCATTGAGAAGCAAAGGAAAAGAAATTCTGTCCTAAAATAAAAAAGCAAAGCACCAATGAGCATGGAATCTTTGATGGCAAACATACTTTTTGCACCAGGAGATTTGGAACTGTGATTCCAGGAAGCTAAGTATTTAGACTTAAAATCATAAATGATGTTATTTCTTTGATCTCCTACCCTACACTACACAGAGTGGATTTTACCATATCATGATTGCTAGATGTCAGACCCACACAATAAAGAGACTGAACACCAAATGTGATGTCTCTACAGTGATTTCTGCAACTCACTGAACTGTATGAAAAAAAGGAGCATGTTGTTCAGAGTACATCTATGGGTTAGACCAAATGCTAAATTTGCAGCTGTTCGGACAGCCCTCATGCAACTCAACCTCTTCATTTCCAGTAAGAGAAGGGGAAAGAGAACATGGGAATAAGACTGGGAAGGCTGCACAAGTGGTCAGCAGGAACTGGTTACTGGCAAGCCCATTTAAGCCACACATGCTCTAGCAAGCCACCACAAATCAGCTGGAATAGTGGTAAGTACAGCATGCAAAGTCTCACTCCTGCAAAGGAACAAAATCTGAAAAGTGAAGCTTCTGAGACCAGCTGCTCAGCAGGCAGTTTGACACTGCTGAACCTACTTACGAGCAGCATTGCTAGATGGAGAGGAAAGGACAGGCTTGGGAAGGCAGAAGTGGGCAGCAAGTAAGAGGCACAGATTTTTGACACCACATTTTTATGACACTATATCCACAGTATGTGTGGAGTTCTGTTCCCAATACTCTATATTTAGTGTCCTATCCAGATCACAATCCAAACTTTCAGCTCTGTGAAATTAGTTCTGGTCAGTACACTATCACGCCTAGTATGGACAAGCAAGCTGCTGCATAATCACTTTAACAACACACAAAAAAAGTCATCAGAGATCTAACTAATTCTTTGTCTTATGCTTATGCTTCACATGGGGAAAAAATGGATTGGAAGCCAAAATCTTGAAAAAAACCCAAGCAGTAAAGATCAGTCCTTATTCCAAACAGACAGATGCATTTGTTTCTTGATTTTCTTTCTTAAAGAACAACAAAGAGAATTCTAGGAAGTGTGAATCTATTCCATATTGAAAGAAGTCCAGTAGGTTTCTGGGAATTCTGGTCAAGGTCTCAGCAAATAAATAAGCCATTTAACACTAAAAACTATGAAAGGGCCATCCAGAGAAACCAGGTAGCTTTATCTCCCCAGAGAGGACTAACTGTAACTAAATGAATTTTAATACATCTCTTGGGACTGTCCCTTGCCATTTAGACCAGAGTGATAAACTGGAGATTAAAGGACAAATTCACTGTTTCTGTCTTTAATCCAAGGAGGAGAAAAAATAATTAGGATAACTAATTTTTCATCCAATGTACTTTAATGTTCAGCTAAGTTGGTCTCAGAAAATTCAGATTTGACAGAAGTGTCTGAATGGCCCTCATCCACTTCCAAAGTAGATCAAACTAAAATTTGACATCTTTCATATCTGCATGCTCAAGGAATCCTGGAATTACCAGCTGGAATTACACTCCCACACCTTAAGTTTTGTCTGAAAATGTATCCTGGCTTTCTATGTTCTATTTGTGCTGTCACGAAGGAGTTCCATACAATGGTTATAACTTCCTTTAGATGTTTGTTCCAAAAATATTGAATAATATATTCTTAATTAAGCTCTATTTCACCCCTCAAGCTCAACAGATCACCTACAAATTAAGACATCGTTAGCCTAAGGCACACAGCTTAGCTGAACAGGGCTGATGCTATGGTACCAAGAAATATGCTGGGTTGGGTAAAACAGGCTGAAAAGCAGGAAGCTGTTGAAGCTGGTATCACCATCTAGCTACCCTCAAAATACCTGAGAGGAGATTAAAGCTTTCCTCTCTGAACAACCACCTGAAAAGCCTTTGTAAATATTTCCAACCCACTGTTGCTCTGTTGATTCCCACATTCCAGAATACATATACAGCAGAGCAATATCTCAGTGTTTGGAATACAATATGTCAGTTGATAAGGCAGGCATGTGATAAAGAAATAAGAACAGTGACCTGGCTGCAGCTTTGGATTGTAATTCCGGGAAGGCAACATGGCCTTGGACCACATGCTCTATCTGAAAAAGAAGAAAGCAAGATTTTTTTGAATGATTATATCTTTAAAATTTGGTCCTGGAAAGGGGCAATGCAGTTTCATAACTTTAGAAAGACAAGAGAGCTTCTAAGTTACTCATGAGGTGTAAAGTCCCAACCCGAACAAAGCCAATGGCAAAACTCCCACTGACATTACAGGATTCAACATTTTGCTTTAAAACAGTAACAAAAAGCAACGCACCAAACTAGGCAAAATGCTGAGCATGCAGTGCCTCAGTCAGAAGAGTAACACCAAAAGGATGGAGGTTTTTCCTGCCCAGCAATACTTGAGAGTATGTCCTCTAATCTTTCTCACTCAATTGCATGCATGCTTTCACTGGAACTCTACCAGGAGCATCTTCTTGGCCCACATTCCTACGTCATTCTATATCATGTCATTACAATAAAACACAAGGTATGTTGTCATCTGGATAAGCGCTCCATATGTTCATTGCAGGAAACAAAATGTTTCCTCTGACAAGCAATTATTGCTTTAAAAAAAAAAAAAAAAGCTCAATACAGGTTCTGTTCATGCCGTATTTATAAATCATCCAGCCCTTTCATATCACAGTGACTACCATTACTCACTCATAATAAAGTATCAGGTAGAATCAGTTTTTTGTGGCCTCTTGAAGTGACAGTAAAAAGTAAGGAGGCAAAACTAGAGCTACTCAAGAGCACAGACTGTATTTGGCAGTATACATTGGCAGTAAAACACATTCTGTATTGTATATTTCACAGTCTGAGTCTAGACTGTAATCAGTGTAGAGAAACCTTTATAATGAAGCATATACATCAGAACACAGGAATAAAAATAACACACTCCTGTTCTTTCTGAGATTTACATCAAAGACAAAACTCAAACATGCGTTAGAACAAAGCTCTGACCTAATTGCAATATTAAATAATCACTGTAGAACATAGGAACAACTCATAAATCCAGAAATACATCTATAGATAAATATCATATATACATGTGTTATGAAAAAGTTTTAAACAGAAGTGTTACTGTTAGAATGAAGTTAGATATTTAAATGTCCTGAGTGCAATGACTACAGCTTTAAAACCATAATGATAGTGAATGCAATCTATCTTCCACACCACTTAAACCATTTCTTCCTGTATGTGCAACCTCAACAAAATGACACTAAATATTCTAAGAATGTTCTAATAAGATAGCTTTTGTAATATACCTTTATTTACTCTCAGTTTTTTTGCTAAGTGTCCCTAACAAGCACATAGGTTTTGTAGCATTTTCTTAAATGGCTGAGGAACACCTTGTCCTCTGGCACTAGAATGGAATCCAGCAGTGACTGAAAAGGATTTTTAAAATCATCTTTCAGATGAATCCCCATGAGGCAGCCAACAAAAAACATTTGATTTGCTGTATCCTCTCCAGGGCTCGGTTAAATGTCTCCACCCACTTTTCGTTAAGCACACAGAGACTTCTCTCAAAAGATTTTTTATGAAGTATGCACAAGATTTACCATTTTCCCTTTGAAGTGGTATTGTCATGAGTGATAATTAAATCTTCTGGCTGTAGCTGTTACCTGTAAAATGGGATGCTTTGGTTCCAGCCTTGCCTTGACCTGAAAAATGTAACACACACATCCCACCTGCTGCGAGAGTGATTTATGCACCAGGCTCAGTGCAGGCCTGGGATGGGAACTGGAGGTGCATTTGGGGAAGAGTGCTGACTGTCTCACTGAAGGTGTGACACTGTACAGACAGGAACCAAAGATTCACGTGGCCAAGGACTGCACACACGAGGGAACATCAAGTCACAGCTCACCACTCAGGGTGTATCTGGGCTTCCTGATCCAGGATTATTTCTGTTCCTTGTACTGTGATTGTTTCGTATGGAATGCGTAAATGCGGTGATGCCCAACTCTGCTACTTCCAGGACACGTGCATTGATCATGAGGATTTTTAAAACATGGGTGGTGCTAAGTCTGAGTAAGACAGCAATTATGGCTGCAATTTGTGGAAAGCCAAACCCACCTGTATGTTTGGAGCTTACAGCTTGTCCTTGCAGGACCAGGCCCTGTTTCCTGTGGTTCCTCAGTAGGAATTTGGCACCTTGCCACTAAAGGCAGATCATACTGATTGAGCAGAGATACACATGGAGAAACACATGGAGAAACACAGAAGCACTCACCGATGTCTTCTTGACCTCATTTGTACATTTCCTCATCTCAAAGCCTACCTCACCCTCTTGCTACTACAAAGTATGAAAGCTTACTTCTCTGTAGAATTATTAAAATAATTACTGCAATTATCAAAAAAGGACTACATGCTTTTATTGCTCCGCCCTACATATAATCCCCTATCAGAATGGAAATGCACAGGCCGTAAGGGCATAACAACCAACTAATTGTTTACTGCTTTCTCCTCCAATCTTACAAGGAAGTTTCAGGCACAGCACTGGCTGAATTGGCAGTGAAGCTATCTCAGATGATTGCAGTCAGCTCCCATCTCGAGCTCTGTGCTTCCATGCACTTACCAGCTTTCCTGTAGCACTCTGACCTCCTTCATTCAGCCACAATCCAGGTACCATGGCAGAGAAATAAGGTCCCCAAACACCAGGAACAAAAATGGGTGTTTCACTGATCTGGAAAAGTAAGAAATAGCCTCAGTGACCTGTTGAAGTAGGTGCTTCATAGCTAATGTTTGGCAGCTGTCAGAATCCAATACTGATTTGTGCTCCTCCACTGAAGTTACCATCATCAGCAAAAATGTGTAGGTGGAGATTTACTCTAAGGAGAATGTGGAGAAATGTGTTCCCCATTTGCATCATTTTCAGATGACATGATACAGCTGCAGCTACTGACTGCCTAACTCCTATTTCTCCCACTCACACCCATTTATACAGCAGCTGGGCCTGGCCACACCAAAGAATGAACTTTCAGGAATAAGAACTGTATTTCATATGGAGAAGGAAGGTGTTTTGCTCCTTCAAAAAAACACTCTAGTTAAAATGAGCATTTGGATAAAACAGTCTGTGCTTGAATATCAGCAGAAAACACAGCTAACCTGACCAGGGAGCAGTGCTTACAGAGCACTCATCCTGTGTGTTCTCATAGCTGAGTCCTTACATCAAGGCAGCAGTCTCTTTCACGAACTGATAGATCATCCATATCTACAGTGATGTCCTGTCCCTACACAGCACTTCAGTGGCTAGATCACTCAGGATGTGGGACGCACTGTTTCATTTCCTTTCTCTGCTTCAAAAGATGCCAATTACCAGTTTATAAGGGTGGAGGGCACTTTCCTTCCTCTTACTAAAGCTGTCAATAGACTAGATAGACTTTCTATACTTCCTTTTGAGTGCAGAAAGAAAGGTTAAGGAGGTATGACAAGCTAGCAAGCAAGGCACAGAATGTAGTACATGCTACAGATCAGCAGTAAATTGCCATAGCAGCTAGCTGAGCATTCTGCACTGTTTGAATATGACTTACTCCTGCAGCAGAGACTGGAGAAGACAGCTCATCCATTGCCATAGGTAGATAACCTGTCCTGTCATTTGGAGAATGATTCACGTCACCTCTTCCAGAACCAACAGGTTGAGACATTCAAGGTACATGCAGCCATAAATTCAATGGGAAAATAAGATGGCAGAACAGTTCTATGCCATCAGATGGTGCATGAATGCACTGCCCACTAAGCTGTGTTAATGAAGTAAATCTGCAGCTGCTGTTCTCTAGAAGGTAGGAAATGCCTCAAGAGAAGGAAACAAGAATTCCCTAACAATGTTGAGTCTGCACGTTTGCAACACAGAAACAAAAATCAAGAAAGGTCTCAGTCAATAGGACAATGTGGTTTTTTTCTATTTAGAGTTTGTTCTTTATTAGAAAAGCTCTGCACCCATTGAAGGATGCCTGTGGATTGCTGTTGAATTCAATAACACCAGGATTTCACATCCAAATAGCTTCAAGGAACAGTAAACAAAAATTCAGCTCTGTTTCTGTTCAACTCAATGCACATTCTCTGTATATTTAAGCAGGCCAAACTTTAAAGACAGTTTTTGCTGGCAACTGGGGAATATGCTGGATGATGCAGTTTACTGGCATTTGTGTATCGCACATGTTTAGTAAATATACCAGCAGCAGGGAAGGTTCTGCACAAACAATAGTCTGCTTTAGCCATCGTCTGACATTACAGCTGATTCTCGTCATGAAGTTAAGTAGAAAAACAAAGCAACAAAGACTGGTTGCTCCAAATACATCATGACAGTTTCGAGCTATCCTGATTTCTCTTTGGAATGCATCTAAATAAGAAGAGAATTCTGCTCACTCCCCCCTATCAGCCATAGGACACCGACTTACTTTCACTAAAGAGGTATGCCTGCACATGTGTCTGTGTGTCTGCGTAACGTTTTGGCTGACTGAACCCATTAAAGAGCAAGAATAGCTGCACTGAATTTAAAAAGGCATTTATGACTCCAAGTGGACAAAGCTACGTCAAAAACATTGCAAAGACATTTGGTTTTGTTTTGTTTTCTCTTAAAACTACAAATTAATGCAGCCTTGGGTTTTCAACACCTCCATGAGGCGAGCCTTCTCTTACAATTTCACTAACAAAAAGAAGTGCAACAAAAAGTATTGGCTAAATGTTTCTAAAAGTTAGAAACCTAAAATAAACTCATCTCTAAACCAATTCCACATCGCCAACTTTACTGAGAACACAGCAGCGCAAGATCAAAATTGCCAAATGCTATCTACTCCAAACTGATGATGGGAGCACACTGAGAGCCCCAGCATCCTCTCTCATTTACGTGGTAGGGGGTTGGAACACAATGATCCTTGGGGTCCCTTCCAACCCAAGCCATTCTATGATTCCCTTCATTCAGGCTTTGGCACAGCACACCTGGGAAGGGACCTTCAGGGCAGAAGGGATCTGCTTGTTTGAAGCCTCCTCTAAACACATTGCTGCATAGTGGGAAGAGACCAAATACTTTAAGGATATTTGAGGCACAAAGATGCTTTATGAATACAAGGGAAGTTATAAACATAGAAAAGGACAAAATAGTTTAAATGCATCATATAGATATCTATAGATATATAGATATATCTGTATCTTTCTTCTGTCCTTATTCCACCATTTATCAAATTGTCCTGCATGTCTGACAAAACTAAAGGGTTTAGATTGACTAAAGGACCAAAGTGTCCCTGGAGCCTATACTGGCCTAACATTTTGGACACCCACAGGAATTTGCCAGGACAGTCTATTTCCATGCTGGCTTTTCACAAGTTGCACTGAGACTTTCCTACTATTTTATTACTGAAGTAGTTTGTACATATTCCAGAAAATTTTCAATACCCATACAGAGCAAACAAGGGAGCTCCACACTGATGGATGGTTGGATATAACAAGTGGGATACCGGGTCATCGTTATTTTTCAGCTGCAGTAACTCTCCAAAGTAAAGAACACTGGCTAGCATGTTGGGATTTATTAACTGTATGTGGCATTGCTCAATTTGATTGTTTTTATTTTTTTATTTTTTCATTTTTATTTCCTACCTTCACTTAAACAGTTCAATCCACATTTTGCAGCCATCCAGGAGGTAGGTTAATTCTAGATCAGATGTGCCTGGTTATTGATAAGAAGTGCAATAATAAACTCCCCAAATCAGGCACATGCTGAGAAGAAATGGTGAACACTGTTCTGCAGATACATGCATAAAAGAGACAGCAAACGGCTTCCATTTCCCCTCCTTGATATAGCTCGGATGCTTGAATTTTTCAAGCCATGCAGCAGCTGGTGTTTGTATTTTCATTGTAAATTCTAAATTCTGCCTGAGTATACATACCACTCAATTCCTCTAAAACACATGAGTAGACATAAGCATAAGGTTGGAGAAAAAGTGTGCCACAGAACTCAGAAGATAAGCACAGTGTGCCAGACTCAGTTATTTTTGTGCCACTAATACCATGTCACGGAATCACAGGGGCTGGAAGGGACCTTTTTGGAGTGTTCTATTGCCTTCAGACATACTTATGATGATACAGATGGATCAGTGTGGTGTCATTTTATTCCTTTAATGAGCTTAAGAGAATCCTTAATCTTTTTAGTGGAAAACAACATCTGTTTTAGATCTCTGGGCAATTGATTTTTACTTTTAAAGCAAATAAGAGTTGACATCCTTCTTTGAAAGTTAAAATACATGTTCAAAAGAAGCTTCATATTTTCTTCCTTCTATTTAACTTAAATCCACCCTGCAACACGCTCCTATTGTGAGGCATGTTACTGTTTATTATTTTTTACGTATAGAGAAACTGAAACACAGAGAGGGTCAAGTTACTTGTCCCCTGCTGGGTGTCAGAATGCTCTCTGCACAACAGTTACTGCAGCAGGCATTTGAAGACAGGAGATGAGAAGCATTTGATCCTGCTCCACAGACTACTGCCCCATGTATGATGGTGTTTACTTACGGAATTATTATACTCCATAACTGTACCTCACAGTTCATCTGGCATTGGATGGGGAGGAATTCTTTTGTGCAGGAAGATGTCACCTTTCCACATCTCCCCAATACAGGATCATAAAGGTTGGAAAAGACCATTAAGATCATCAAGTCCAACTGCCAATCCATCACCACCATGCCCACTGACCATGTGCAGTCCTATATCTTACCCTTCGTTTTGGTAGAGGAAAGCATTAAAAAGTTTCAAAGTTATCATTCATTTTAACAGAAAAAGAGAAGTTCAACATCTGAAAGGGCAAATAAGGAGGAAGAGGTTCTGTCTGGGAGGACTTAACTTCAGTGTGTGCTCTATATAAGATTGTACTAATATGTAAGATATGTAAACATATAGAGCAATCAGAAACAAATGATGAATTCAGTTTAATAGTATTCAGCTGCAGTGCAACTGCCAGAAGGCACTTTTTGTTATGAATAGATCATTTGGATGAGTTACAGACCAGATTTCTACATTGGTGTGTGCTAGGAAAATCAATGTCAACCTATCTGAGATCTAAGAACGTATCACCAGCACATCTGGCAGCTCACAGGAATGAAATATATCTTTAAAAGAGATACTGCTATATGGAACTAAGCTAAAGTACGAAGGAACCTATTCAAATGGCATTAGTACAAGGGTAGAAGCATATTTGGTTTATTCCTCCCCCACCTGCCTCTCCCTCTAAAAAAAAAAAAACGCAGAAAAATGTCTATTGAAAAAGATTAAAAAACCACTGCTTACTACATAAAGGCTAACTTACAGCTAATGTAAGATAATGAAAATGACAACTTTTAATCCAAACTTTCCCAGATGTCATTTGGGTCAGATAATGGAACAGAACGCAGACCTTCACAAAAGAATCACCAAGGCATGCAGCTGTTCCATGAAATCAGCAAGACAAAAAAGCAAGATTTATTTGACTTAGTTTAGCTTTGCTAGACTAGCCATAATGATTGGGCACATGCTTGTGTTTCCTCATCAGTTCTGCGTAAACGTTACAGTAATTAGAACAAGATAAAATAAAACAGGCCCTGCTGGAGAGAGCAGTTTCATGGAAGCGTGAATTCCAACACAATTTTCTTCCTTAGATGACACCTTCTGTTGCTGTTATACGCTTACCAAAAATTCCTAGTAACTTAAAAAAAATTCCTAATGACAACACTGTTGAAGAACCTGGCTATCACTTGAAAAGTAAATCTTTATATTAACAGGGTATGCTGCTGTATATACAAGTCTTTCGTTGTCTTTTCTTTTTTTCCTAATATTGTGCCTGTGATTTCAGCCATAAGATTCTCTATTAACTTGCAGTACAGCATGCAGAGACAAAAATCAAACTGTTCTTGACCTATAAAAGCCAAATTAAGCTTTCATTCTACTGTTCACTAATTATTTAAAGTAAGGGCTTATTAATGAGAAGCTAATTCAGAAAAGTTGTTTCAAAATCATTTCACTTATCAGTTTCCATAGCCAGAAATTCAGAACAACAGCTGCCTTCGTTATGCTAAGGCAGGTATAAAAAAGAAATCTAAGACATTAAAGGAGAATAGGGTAAGAAACAAGGCATAGCACTGTATCAGTCACCAACTAATGAATGCTCTTTGCAGGTCTGGACTTTGATCATCAACAGGTCAAATGCTTTCATTACATTCTTTGCTGACTTTTAACTTCCAAACTTCGTCTTAAGAATACTGATCTTCATTCAATGCAGGGATTTTACATTGATGCATTAAATCCTGTATTAAGAAAACTGCATCATTTGGCTTCTGCTGACAGATGGGTCTGAAATAGCTATTTGGCCACAACTTTCTGACAAAGAATGAGATTAATTAAAAAAGAAAAAGAGAGAGAGAGAGAATTCAAAGAGAAACCCAAGAATGTTTCATTTCTAGGTTTCAGGTTCAAATTCAGGTCATATTGATAGCTACTGGATGTATGATGTATATTATGGAGCAGGGTTGGGGTGCACAGCTGTTTTTTTCAGAGTACTGACGCCTACTCTATGATTGCCATCTTGGCACTACTTCTCAAGCACTAAACGAGTTTACATCTTAGCTTCCCCATAACTCTGAGGGCAATTCTCCTGGTCAAGGGTATGATGAATTCAGCTAACTAATTAAATGTAAATATTACTAGCATATAATTATTAATTATATAGTAAATACACATCAATATTCAAGCTTTAGCCGATATTTCAGCAAATAAGCTCTTGGAACACACACAAAAAATGTACTTCAGAACACAAAGTTAAAATTAATTAATATTCCAACTCCTAATGTTGGAATTCCAACTCCTAAAGGTCATATACCACCAGTTATTTATTTGATTATATTTCAAACTTCTATCCTCCATCCATCACAGGTTTGCAATGTAGCTGCATAGCTTGTGGAGGCAAGTGACATAGCTCTCCTCCCTGTGACAGGTTGGCATTACATGGCCATCCACAGGGATAGAGTTGCTCTCCAGCAATTTTAAGACTAGGCCACAACAATTTTTGCACAGAGCTAACTTTATCCCACTGAAAGCATGGCAGTTATTGAGTAAAGACCACATAGAGACAGAACGTGGACTTTGGGATTCTGCCTCAACACATCCAACCACAGATGATTTGGGGAATTTATTTACAGGCGATTTAGGAATTCTAATTTATGTGATGTAATCACTTTCATAAATGGCTTGCTGAGCATGGACACCATCATTTGTTGCAAAGGCTATGTCATGGGTTTACCAAAGAAACTTGGAAGGTTACTAAACCTTTGCAACTGAGAATGAATTAAAGCAAAACCAGATTGACCATTTACATCTGTGGAGGTTGATCAAGAAACAAACAAACAAAAACACCCCTCAGTCAAAGGCATCAAGTGATATTTTTTCTGTAAAAGACACTACAGATAAGATTTCTGGCTGTGGAGCCAGCCAAGGTTGAAAGAGACAGACAAGAAAGGCAGATATGATTCAGTGTGTGACCTGCAGCAGGAATGCTGAAAGCCAGCCCAGCTTGCAGCAGCTTAGCTGGAGCAACAGATCCACACAGGCCATGCATGACAACATAGAAACACACAAACACCTTTCTGATTTTGCTGCTTATTCTTCACTTGGTGGCATCACAAACTTGTGTGGCAAAACCAAACCAATCACAACCACAACAACACCCTGAAGTAAAAATGATCAGAAACAGATGGTTTTCTGAATTTTCCATAGAACATTGACTGGTCTACAACCTACACACCAAACAAGGTATGTGATTAATGCCCAGTGAAAAAAACACATGCCTAGGACAACCATCTCATCTCTGAAAATATTTCAGGTGACTTATACGATGGGATTATACATTGCCCAATCTGGCTTTATATCTTACAAGAATTACTTAGAGGAAAATTTCACTGAAATTATTAACATTTTCACTGTGAGACCTTTATTCAAGGCTAAATGAGGAAAGGTATTTGCATTTTTTCTTATGATTTTTAATGAAAGAATATTTTGAATCACAATAATATTATTTAATCAACTTTATATTTACAGGTACAAAGATAAAGTTGTCTGGAGCAGTGCTCCCAGCCTTGGAAGCCAAAGCCTTAGCTTGTTCAAACCTGCATGCTAACCACCAGCTTCCTCACAATTATGCTGATGTACACTGCTTGAACCTGGGCTAGCACTACTATTTAGAGTAATATAGGTAATCTGATTTCAAAATGCCAGAGACGCACATTTCCCACTGATTTCTGGAACACAGAACATGAAGCCTTCTCTTTGCGTATCCAAGAATGGACTCAGGCACTCACCCTTAGGAGGGTATGGTGGCCCTAGCTGTTGAGTGTCTAGAATTAGGGAAGCTAGCATATGTCCACAAAGGTGAGAGACATCTTCTTGAATGGGAGACAGTGTATATTTAGATAGCAAAGGAAAAGGGAATTTGTTTGCTTCTGTATGCCCATGTTCCTTATTTCAAAAAAAAAAGAAAAAGAAAAAAGAAAAAAAAAAAGTAGGGAATAAGAATACTTAAAGACAGCTCACGCAGTCAGAGCTTTGTTTGTTAAGAGTATCAGTCTAGCTGCAGATACACACTTCAAAATCCGAGGGCTGGACATGACTTTACCAGACATATCCCTCACTTAAGGGCGATGACGACCTACTCCCACATTTACTGTTGAAAATGTAGCCACCAGCTGAAATGATTAGACAGGGTATGGGGGTTTCCTCTCCTCACCCAAAGGAACCTGGCTCTCAAAAGAGTTAAACACATCACCTAAAACATTACTTATAATTGATAACAATTTTTTTCCAAACTTATCAAGAAACAAACAAACAAAAACCCTGAAACTTTTATTCAGCTGTATTTTCTTTTATCTTCTTAAATGGAATACAAAAGGCTCTTGCCAAGAGCTGGGACTCTAAGAGCTCACAGACTGCACTCCCATAAGCAGCTTTCCTGGAGCTCTGCCACCAACAGCCAGTTTGAAGTTGTGTTTCTGAGAAAACCTTTTGACAAAGGATGCTGTGGGGCTAAAAGAACTCGCTGTGCTCCTTAACAGAATAACAGGCACCTCTACATGGCAACCCGTTTTGAGATACCAACCAGTTCCAACCTCTTCAGCTGAGCTAACTCTGGGTATTTCATGTTTTTCTCAATATACTGCACCAGTTTTCAGCCAAAAGTGTGTATGGTATCAATACATCTTGGGTACTGCCACATGAATAAATTATTACAGGCAAAAATAGGAGGCCAGTTGCCTGGTAAAAACCACCTCTACTCAAGATCTTTCTGTGGCATATCATGTGACAAATCCCAGGGACCTTGCACATTCCACAGGAAACCAGGGCCAGGAGTGCTACTGCAAAGTCGCTGACAGCGTGCAAATACACCCCATAGATTACACAGTTAATTTCTTCACATGCCTATACTCTTAATTACTTGATTACCAACTTGGCAATTGCTTTGTCTATGCTGATTTTAAAATTGCTTCCCTTTCTTTTTTAGATACCAGTCTTACAAAACAAACATGCAATGATATCAGCCTTCAGAGAATTGTTCAGTATTAACCAGAAAAGCTGAACAGCTAAGACCTGTTTTATTCAGAGTAATATTTTTCATATTGTACAAGACTACTATTTTTCTTGAGTGGAAAATACAATGCAAGAATGGCACCTAGCTACTAAATCAAATACGGAGGGTGTTTTATTTTCATTCTGTATTGCCTACCTGATCAGAGCCAGGCAATCCAACTGTAAGAAAGTTAAATTTGGCTCATTTCATTTATGGCTGCATTAAGCCTTCCCTGCTATTTTCTTTCTCGCAAAGAGGGAACAAAAACAGAGTGGGTGCTCCAGTTCAGAAATGATATGGAAATCCACACAATGTGCAGTACTCAAGCACTGAACTTTTACAAGGCCAACAGCTATGTCCTTGCAGATCCTCCCTATTCAAACAAATATTTTCCTACCTCTGCATAAGGAGACTGTCCTTCACATACTTTACGATAATAACAGAGACAGCCTACAACTACATTTTTCTCCCTGTGCCATTATAAAGGCATGAGCAGGAAAAGAGATATCACAAACTAATTGTGTTCCACAACCCACTATTTAATGAGGAGGGTGCACCATGGAAAAACAAAGGCACTATTATGAAGTACAATGCATCTCTCTGTCACCTCATCTTTTACTTAACCAGGAGAGCTCTGACCACAAAAGGTGAGAGGACTACATCTGAACAATGCACTCCTCAAGTCTCATGTCAACTTACACTGTAATTTGCCAGTTTGAGAAAATTGGAGCTGTAACAAGACATGAGTGTTTGGTACTTGGCTACTTCAAAGCACAAGCTGGAAGATGGGCACGGCTTAATGGTATCCATATCACACTACTTACCTATGGACACTCTGTGAGACGAGCAATTAGAGAGAGAGGAAAGAAAAGTCATTGTCCATGAATAAATACAAACTTCTCAGCCTTCTATGAGATCTGCAGAGAGCTGTCAGCCATCTCCTGATGGCTCAGAGATGACTCTACTGACCCACTATGAGCAGCAGACTCATCTGCATTCATGTGAGTAATGCACCCACATGACTCTACAAAACTCCAAGGAACATATATACATAATATAAAGTAAAAAATATATATCACTGACCTCACATTTGATGGACAATAGTGGCAGTTTGGAGTTTGGTTACACTACTACCTCGGAAGTTGGATCCCTAATGCTGTTCATGTAGAACTGAAGCCCACGAATAGAAAATAAGGGCAATAAGATCTATCCTTGGAATTGAGCAACAGACAAAAGACTGAAAATGTAGGAAAGGATTCCTGAAACCAATAGACTAGTGAGGCTGTGATTCAACAGATGATCTTCTAAGAAGGTAACACAAAGTAAAAAAGACTAAGATAAAACTGTTTTCTTTATAGAAAAATGATGTTTTATTTATACAAAGCTTTTTCTGAGGAACATTGGTTGTTTATGCTGGTTGAGACACTGATGCCAAGACCTGAGAATTGCCTCTAGAAAGGGGCTGGGACCAAATGGCTTCTGTGTCTGTACCAGGAGAGGCCAGGAAAGTAGAGAGAGTACTTCCAGGTAAACAGGTCATTCAGAGTCATAGATGAGATAAGCCTCAAGAAGTAGTGAATGGGAGCAGCAGGAAATCTGAGCACAATATCCAAATCTAGAACTGTCTCTGGGTTGAATTGCCTGAGACACAAAAACAACACTGTTGTCCTCAAAAGAAAATCTACCCCTGTAAAATTTTATTTCTTACGTGTGAGGTTAACCTCCCATGTTTAAGTCAGGAAGCAAACTTGGAGCTAAGCCTGGGACAACTTGAAAGAGTTTCAACTCTGGGAAAATTCAAATAAGAATGAATTCATGAGTAACCATTCCAGGCATACTCAGTTTTCACCATTTCCGTCCACCTTAATCAGAGATGCAAGAACTTCAAATGTCTTCTCAGGGACCCTAACCAAATTCTCAGCTTTGAAACAAATCCTACAAACTAGATACATTTTGACTGTACCACGCTTGAATATTCATATTTAAATTCTGCCATTTTTCAGAATCCATTAACATCAGGCACATCTTGTGCCACTGCATGGGAAAGCAAACAGTAATACACAGCAGTGTATTATCTGTCTTTTCACTCTCAAAGGCCATGGTTTCTTATATAAAATAGAAAAAAAGAATTTGAATCTATTAAATTGTTTTCAATGTCCAAAAGAGGAAAAAAAGCCCACATTCTTCATAGATTGATAAGGTTTTTTTGCGAAGCACTGAATAACAGTACTATATTGATTTATTTTAGTTTTATTTTTGTGAAATGTCTGGATATAGATATACAGATTAACCTTTTTTTGCTCATATTTACTGTGTCGCCTTTCTTGAAATGGGAACTACAAGCGTTTTGATAAATGGACTGAAAGGTTGTCTGGTTACACAATAGCTTCTACTTGTATCCTCTGCTGAAATGCTATTCAACACTCTTCTAAAGTTATGCTGCTGGGGATATAGGGCTTCAAATGAGCTGGAACAATTTATACCACTCATTTATTTTTACTTCTCTTCCAATGATAGATTCTCACTGTCACAAAATGCCAGTTGATGTGAAGATTATAAATCTCTCTGCACAGACAACTCACTGCAGGACATTTTAAATATTCACTTTAGAGGACTAAATTTGCCGCTATACTAAATTAAATTCCTGAAAGTTTACCACAACAGAAACTATCTCCTTTCAACGATGTAACAACAAAAATAAAGAAGTCAAACCAAAAGATCCATACAGCTCAGTCACCTGTTAGCAATGGCTAACAACAGATGGCTTAGGGAAGACCATAGGCACAGGGCAATCATACAATAATCCTTTCCCAAAGTATCCTCCCAGGCTCCACTCTTTCTGTTCCCACTTCCAACCAGCATGAGATGCCAAATCTTTAGTAGAGACTGAGATTGCAAACAAAGCACATCTTGCATGAACACTAGAAAATCTCTCAGTAAAAACTCCATTTGTGCATTAGAAAATACATTTATTATAATGCTGACTTAAAGATCAATATAAGTCTTTAAAAAGAACATGGAAGGTTTTTGTTTTGTTTTGTTAATGTCTCAGCACTATCCCTGCAGCTCCCAGTCCCTCAGCTTCAGTTCTGGTTCCTAAACAAATATGCCACAGATATGATTTGCAGCACTACCTCATTTTATGACACCAGCAAGACCTTGCCCCAATCTGGAAGGTTAGGAAGTGTGCACACAGAACAGCTATGATACAAATACTGTGACTGCTCAGCTCACATGCCAGACAGAATAACAATTCTGTCTTCAAATAACACTTAAAAATCCCTGAGGTTGTCTCAATGTAGTCTGAAGTGGGCCCATTCCTTGTCACTGTGACTAATGGACCATAGCACAATATGTCAGGCCAGCTCAGGAACACGTTGTCCATAAGGGAGTGTCTGAGTGCTGTGTTTCCACAAGTAGCTGATGGCAGAACTGTTAAATTGCAGAAAGATTTGGGCTATCTTGCTTTACATCCTTTCCCATTGACTGTACCATAAGACCCTTGTTTTTTCTTGAAAGTATTTTCAGTCATCTCTAATATGCATGGTAAGTAGATGAAATCTTGACAACCCAACTTGGCCAACCCATTCTATCAGATGGTGACAACCCTGAAGAACTTGAAGCTCAGTAGCTGATGTAACAGAAATTTAAGGGAAGGGTGGGAGACAAATCCCAGGTGGCAACTAAACAGGTAGCTCAAGTTCTCTTGCATGAATGTAACATTCCTTATTATTTATAGGGTTGAATTATTCTTCAAAACCTGCAGTTCTCACTGCAACTAGTGCAAAATATCAAGGAAAAAAAAATCTTTTCAAATGAGGTCTGGTTTATTTATCTACTTTGAATGCCTTTCCCATGCACTTCAAGATCTTATTTATTGCATAATACTGTACATTTTGGAGAGATGTTTCTCTTCTCTTTTTCACTATTTGGTAGGTATACCTTCTCAATTAGTGCAGGCCACTACCAACAAGAGTATCAAACTTACATGTAAAACTAATCTTCTTTTACAATACCTCTGAGTTAATGGAAGTAGATTTACATTATATGGGATATGCCATCACACACTATTTTAAACATGCTTTTATTTGAATAGCTAAATGGGTAAATCCTGAGAACCTTTCTTGGTGTTTATTCAGCCCTTACTTACTGAGACAAACTCCCAAGGTCAGAATAAACACTGGGAGAGAACCTCAGGCCTTCACCCACAGTTATAAACAATGAACTCAGCATAAACTGTGATTCCCAGCTGACACTGGGAAAAAAGCAGCAGCTAATGTTTCTTCTCATTTGCATCCAGAATGATTGTATGAAAAGCGATTTACTTTCTTGCTAACAAACCTTGCCCCATCTAAGCTACTGAAGGAGGGTAAAAAGAACAGATGCAATCAGGCAGAATCACATGGCACACCACAATATTCACGGCATTTGGGATTTTGATCCCAAATCCCATAATACTTGCTACAAATACTGCCACATCCAAACTTTTAAAGCTAACACAAAACAATGAAGTTGTTTTTCATGCAATTACTGTACTCCCTTGAAAATTGTATTTAATCATTTCAAGGCCCAGAGACATCCCAGCAGACGAATAAGGACATCCCTTATAATCTTTCATTTGAATCTTAATCATTCCTTCACAGTCCAGCTAAGTTCCTCTGAGAAAAAGACTAGCATCAGAGAAGGACATCACTTGTCTTTTTGGTTCACCATGAGATCTAGATACACCAAGAGAGCAGGCTGTTTGATAAATTCATGGCACCAAACAAAAACAAGGCAAACAAGCCAACTAGAAAGACCATTAATTATACAGAAATATGCCTGCGATCTGAAGGAGTCCCCTATCTGTCTGTCCTAGGAATGCCAGTAAGATACTCAGGCTTGATCAACAACAAATACAAGCTTCAGGCTAATATTTTCTTCTTGGGCTAAAGGGAGAAATCAGAGTTGCTCAGTTTGCAGTACTGATAAAATGTCATACATGTCATATCTGGCATCATCATTTTGAAGAATATAGAAAACAGGAAAATCTTTTGTTACAAAGGAGGGCACAGTTGCTGATAGACTGTTGTGAACATAAACAATAATACAATAAATCAGAATCAAGTTGTTTTATCCTTTCCCTACAATACTGTGGTATCTATACATCAATGAAACAACAATTTTTTTATTTTATTTTATTTTTTAAAGTTTCCTTGCTGTAGAATCTCGTCTCCCTCCTCTAAGAGACGAACAAAAACCCCAAATCCTATTAAAATACATAAGAGCTACAGTTAAGAATTAAAGATACAAAGTGGTGACTGCCAGAGCTACTTACAGGTAACATTCAATGCCACAGTAGAGGGTACAAATCAGGTGACAGTGTTTCTGGCAGGCAGACCACACAAATCTTACTAGTGTCAGCATAGGTAGGTAAGAAGCTCATGCTTTCTAAGGCAAAACACGAGTCAAGCAGTGACAAACAGGAGATGAGCCCTATTAGGGGACATATCTGGAAGAAGTCCAACATAAGCCTTCACATCCATTGTGCTCACGTCATAGAATAGAAAATCCAGACAAGGAAGAAAACATCTTTGGTCCGTGCATTTATGGTACAGTGCAACACAGTGTCATCTGCAGCATATAAATGCTGTTGTTTTAGAACAGGGAAAAATCTTGCATTAAACATACTGAGCAAAATTTCTCACTCAAGTATACAATTCCACAGCACTGTATAGGTGCAGTTCATAAAAGTAAAGATTAACAATTAAAAATCTGCTAAACTACAGAGTCTCAGTCTCCCATCTAATAAAAATGAAATAATAGTTCCCACTCTCTTACTCCATTCATTCAGTGTTGCAAAGAACCTGAGACCACCAAAGAGAAGACACTGCAGAAAGGCTTAGTATTATAAAACAGATCCCCTAATATAAGGCTGCATGTCACACAGGATGGTTTGCAGCTAACCGCAGTATGAAAACCACCGCATCTGCTGGAATTTTCAAAGCAAGCATTTTCACTGATGTCAGTGAGACGCCTGTAGAATATCAGTCCTCATATAGGCTCCAAGCAGAATATTTTTCAAAGTATTTGCTCTATCCCCATGTATTCTTCGAGTCTTTGAACTCAAATGATCTGTTCACAAAAGGAAAGGAGAATGGACTGCAGCTTTCTGGAAGTGTTGCTAAGCATTATCTAGGGCACGTACAGTATAGTGACTGTACTGTTTTCAGCTACATCCCCATGAACAGGTTGACTGCCCACAAAGTGATGCGATGCAAAACTTGGGTTTCTGTGACAGGCATGCACTGAATAGGAATGTCCTATTCTCCCAGCCACCAAAGCATACCTGAGCTTTGAATTATGCCAGGCCAGGAACAAAGAAATATTGCTCATAACAAAAACTTTTAATAACTCATTTTCTGGAAAACCCTTCCTTTCATCTCTGCCAAGCTTCAGAAAAGGCTGGGAGGCAAGCAGAAATAAACATGATACAGACTCACCACTGCTGGCTCTAAAGTAAACTCTCCAACTTCCTATTTACATTTTAAGATCTGAAGCTTTGTGGTTTACTAGTTCTGCAAGTAAGTGCTTTGGGTTTTGGAGGCTGCCTGCACATGATGTCCCACCACTACTGAATTCTTCCTAGCTTTTATTAATATAATGAAGTCAGAAAAGCAACAATCTTTTATATGCCCCGCTAGCAGAAATATTTTACTTCTTGCCTTTTATAAACAAAACAAAGCAAACAAAGCATACAATGTCAAATTAATGCCAGTGCAGGGGATATTACAGCTTTGTTTGTTTCTTTTGCAAACCAAGGATGCTAGAACATGGAACGAGGCAGCCTCATTAAAAAAGGGTGTGGAGAACTTCTTTGAGGGATGAGTAGAAGGCGGTGGCATTTTTATGGCTATGTAACCCTTCCAGAGCCATAGGCTGAAAAATATCAAAGCAGGCCCTGTGACCTTCTCCTCAGAAGACACAATCTGTGTAGAACAAGGATGGGCAACGTGTAACAACAGTCGTGAAGAAAATGTGGTTTTCATCTCACACAGCCCTCCCTGAATGTAAAATGTCTTCATTAGCTGGGAAGTCAGCACTGTGACTGCTGCCAAACTCGATATATAAGCTAGCAGAAGTGAACTGAATGAGGACAGAGCAAGGGAGAGGTTCCCATGACACTAATTCAGTTCTCCCATTTGAAAGACATCAGCTCTGTGATTGATGTGTAGAACTGGCCTTACAGAAGAGGAGAATATTAAAAAAGCAGGAGGGCAAGCACTTATCAATTTCAAAAGCAGGCACGGGTCATTGCTAAAACTTCTCTAGATTGCCTCAGCTTCACAAGTGTTGCTTTTGCGTTGTTTTGTTTTGTTTTTTTTTGTTTTTTCTCCCTCCTGCCTTCCTCCTCTCTCATCTCACCCTCCCAAACCCAGCCCCTTTTCCTTGGTCAGCAGAAGGACAAGTTGCTGCCTTTGCTGAACCTGGGTCACAGCCAGCTGGCATCCAGGCTCCTTGCTGAGGGCTTCTGGCCCTGTCCCCACGGAGATTGCACGTTTCACAGCAGGGCCACATGTGCAGCTGTGCTGCAGGGCGCGAGGCTGAAGCGCTGCTCACAGTTCTCCGCTCCAGAAAGTTTGCTCAGTGCCATCCGATGAGATTAAATATAGCTGGGAGAGCAAGTACCAGGCTGTTTTGTCTCTGCAAGTTTTCCCCTCATCGCAGATCATTTCAAGCAGCTGAGGAGTCCTTCTGTAGTAATTACTCTAAGGTCTGCTGCTTTAACAACGTGGCATGTTCTGAAGAGGAGACTCTGGTATCAGAGCCAAAATACACGGAATCCACTTGCTGGTCTGGCTCCCACCGAGATTACAGAGATCAGGCTATGAGAACACTTCGAGCCAGCATGTCTCTGCAGCCTCCACTCCAGGATGTACTGTAAAGGACACGTACTGTGCATGCTTTGGGGGTGGAAACGTGCTTTGCACTCTATTTGTGTGAACAAAGCTGGCAGCTTGGGTGGATATTGTGGAGCAATGAAGCTCTATTGTGTTTGCCAGTCATCACGAGAATCAAATGAACAAATTTAGAAGAAGCAAATTGGGCTGAAGTTCCTTTAGAAGAAAACAGGCAAAGACTAATCAGGCTTGGTAAAACAGAATACGGGACATTCTTCCTAAAATAATACATAGTAAGCATTGGAACAGCAAAACAAACTGCCCATTTTGCTGCTCAAACTCGGTCTCTTAGATCACACAGTGAATATAAGCAAGATAGAAAATAAACTACTTATACCTCTCAAATTTTAAGAAAGGACTACATTCTAAGCTTCAAACCACACATACATTACCACCAGGGGAAAAAAATAACTTGTGCACCACAGAAGATGAGTCAGTTCCCAATGACTGAGATAGAGGAGTAACAAGAAGATGTAAAAGAAGAGACTCCATCCAAACCAAAAAAGACTCCCTGACAATCCCAAAAAGTAAGTTTTGCATACAGAACGCTGATAAAGAAAACAGAATGACTGAAGAATGACCATATCACTAAATGAGGATGGAAAAAAAACACCACCACACCAAAACAGAGACCCTCTGTAGAAAGGGACAAACCCATTATATTTCAAAACGGCAGCAAATTCAGTGTCCCCCCTCTCTCAGTAAGCTGAAATCAGCCCAGACAATGCTCCCATTAGATGATGTTCTGTCTAATTCCTTCAGCTATCAATTCAAAAAGGTGTTAGGGCAAGGATGACAAATATTTCCAAAATGGAACAACTGACCTGCAACCTGTACTCTCAAATTGCTTACAGTCTCACAATACATGTTATTATGAGGGGAAAAAAAGTGAATTTAGTGTCCCTGAGAAGGCGCTATTCTTTATCAGGTACAGGAAATTGCAATGTTCATCTATCAGAAAGCAGCAGGAGTACTGCTAGTTTATGCAAGGAATACTAGGAGTTTTCTGGTACAGGACACTTTGTGTAGTTGCCGTGGCGGCACAAGCAAAGTTTCCTTTAAGTTCCAAAACTAAATGTGGGTGCTGGAGCTCAGACACCCTTCCTACAAAGCCCGATGGGCGGCAGCAGCCCACGCAGAACAGCCAGCCACTGCGTACCATCACTTGAAAGGAATACCTACACTGCTCAGAGATCAAAGCCACAGCAAATGAATCCCAGCCCTACACTAAGGGACCGACCTTCAAAAGCAAAAGGACAGCTTATTTGCCATTTCAAAAGCAAACTGCACTGATGACTTCTGCTTGGGCAAAGCAGGCAGCAGAATATCAAGTAAAACGAATAACTGCTCCAAAATATTCAAAAGACCATCAGTCCCCACACCCCCAAGCATGGATAATGGATGAGCCCTCAGGTGGCAGTGACTTTCAGCAGCTACCTGCTAGGACCTGGCCATGGTTCAGTAACCTAATTACACTGTGCTTTTTGCCTCTTTCACAAGCTAGTTAAGTATCTCAACAGAAACACAGTGCTTTGCATATGCTTGATCATCCAAAACTGTCACTGGTTAATTCTTAGAAGTGATTCTTCTCATAAAAATGATAGCTTTACCACAGACTATTATAGCCATGAGTAAAATTAGGTTCCACATTTGTACTCTCTAAAATATCAAAGGCATAACTAGCAAAGTCTTTTGTTCAAGATCTCTAGAGTCCTTGAGGTAATAAAAATTGGGTCATGGAGCAGTTTCTCTTAAAAGTTTAAAGTAAATGCCATGTTCAAGCAATACCTGCTCTGTGACTCATGGAGGATTCGGTCTGAGAGTGGAAATACTGTACCAACAGACACAGCAGCAGTAATACTCCTGCCCCCACCAAGAGGAGGAAGGGCGGGGAGAGAGGCATAGCAGATGATTTTGAACAGTTTCCTGTTACAATCTCTTGAAAAAAATCCAGCAGTACTTTCACCCTGCTTTCTGTTTGCTGAAGTTCTCCTGACAGTTGGCTCTTTCGGTTGCCAGAACCACAACAAAGGACGGCCTTGAGTTTCCACACAGGCCATTTTCTCCCTCTCTCGTCTCTGATCATCTCACAAAGGTATTATTGTTGCTGGCTCACTGGGGCTCAGTGCACCTGAGGCAGATCAAAGGCACTTTTTAATGCCCGCCTGACCACACAGGTCTCTCTCCCACTGCATTAAATTAAACTCGATGATTAATCTCTATAGCCCTGAGGGTCCCTTAGTGCACACAGAGAGAGCAAATATATATTTCTATCAAAACACAAGTATAATATACTTTCATTTTATAGCCCTAATTAAAAAAAGGAACAGCTAATTCCAGCCAAATGCAGCTGCATATAGGTCTCATTAAAACACAAATACAACTGCACTGTGTGCTCTGCATTCATTTCATGCAGTGTACATAGGTAATAGATAAAATAACAGTAAACCAGAATCTTTCCATAGATTAAATGCAGAGAAGTTTAGAATTTGCCTGCTAAAGATTGCTCTACTTCTGATCAGATAAGCAAAGGAAGGTAGTTAAGGAAATGATTATAAAATGCTGAGTAGTTACATTTAAATAAAGCTAACACTGCACAAGCATCTATTTCTGAGTTTGCATTCAAATGATTAAGAGCCTTGAAAGGTTTCATCTTGTCTATGGTGCACAGCGTATGCACACTTCAGTTTAGCTTTAATGACAGAAGAGAACAATGATTAACACCAACATGGACGTTATCATGCCACTTCTGTTACATTAGTGCAGTTAATGGGCCACATCTCACAACATCTTGGAGTACGCACACAAAAAGTGATTTTAAAGTCTTTACACTGATATGCTTTCATTTAGTTTGTTCGTTTTTTTTTTTCTCCCCAAACTGCAGTTGTGAACTGAATTCAGAACCACATTAGAATTTACCAATATATATATTTTAAAAATTAATAAATAGCCATACACATGTCCTACTCCAGGGTGAGTTACACTAAAGGGATAAGTTACAGCCAGCTGGCTCGTTTCCAGCCCTTCAACATTGCCCTCAGACCTTTTGGGGGAAACTGATTGAGAGGTTCTTAGCTCATTTTAGCCCAGTATTATGTATCTATTAACCCAGCTTATTTTAATGATTTAAACTAACTCAGCTAAATGAAACAGGTTAGGAAGAGTTCACGCAAACAGCTTCTTCTGAAGGACCTTCACCAAATTAACTGCAAACAGTGAAAGTAAGGGCACGCTTGGAAGGGCAACTTCACCCCCAGAGCTGGTGTTTACAGGGTGCCATTCCAGCACCTTAATAGGTATAGACATCAATGTGATTTTTCAGAGACAAAGTAAGCTAATAGCAGCACACTAGATACTCAAATCTACAGCTTAGAAAGGAATCCAAATACATTCCTCATTGTTTTACGGCATCTAAGCTTTTGTTAAATGCTCTGCTTCACAATACTGGGATTATTTTTATCTTTAAATTCAATCGTGCCTAAATGCTTTACTGCACTGCAATCCATGTGACAAGATCACTTTAATGCATGCTGTTACTACAAAGGCAACTTATAGATTCTGCTAAACCTGATGCTTTATTATCTGCTTCCTTTCTTTTTCTCTACAGGAGATCTCTCTCCATCAAGCACGTTAGACCTCTCTAAATTCAATAGCACTCTCACTGCCATTTGCTCATTTAGTAAAAAAAACAAGTCAATAATCAGTCTAAATTTAAGAGTGAAATGAGTTTTAAATAAAAAATGTGGCAGAAAAGGGTACTTATCTAAATGGAATGCTTTCAGACTCATACATTTTAAAAAGGTATAAATTTCAAAAGCAGACACTAAATTTTAATTGCAATTTCAGAGAAAGCTTTTGTATTAATTCACCGAGAAAAATTAGCGAACAGAAAATTGCTTATCAAGGTTTTTCTTTCTTTTTAGTCACGATACAGATTGTAATTCCATAGATCATGGCAACTTACAGAGGTAGAATGATTTATATTGATTAAGTGAAGCGGTGGCGGAAAAGGGCTGTGACTGGAGACATGCATTCCTTCTCCAAAGACACTATTCTGTAACACATTAGTGACAAGCTGGTCACAGATAACTCAAGCTCAGAGTCTGGCTCAGATTTCAGCCTGCTCTTTAAGCCACTCTAGCATCCTGGTTTCTACTTTTCACGTCATTTTTCAGTATTGATTTCTACTACTATTAAAGTCCTTGCTAAATGCATGGTAATATATAATTAATAACCAAAGGTAAAGACAGAGTTAACATTTAAAAAAAAAAAAATCAAGGGAAAGGATGAGAGGCACAAAGGTCATTTTTCCCTCCAAACACATAAGTTACTATATTCTCTACAAATTAGGACCATACATACAACCTACCCCCATGTGGCACGAAGATGTTCCACAGATCAGAGCAACTCGTGATGTAATTGGCTGGTTTTCACATGGCAGGTTATGTCCTCTCACATCTGCTCCAATTACTCCTATTAAAATAAAATCAAAATGCTATTTTAGTGAAGAGCAAGCCAACCCTCACAAAACAGTGCTTTTCCATGCACAAATAATTGCCAAATATCTCACACCACTACCACAAATCATAAAATTCTACTTTCTCAATAAACAAAGCTATAAAAACTCTGATAAAATATTTCTTTTTTATTACAAATGCATGAGGACACAAGATGTTTTCTTGTTCATGTTTATCATCATGATCATTAAGCGTTGTAACAACTACAACCTGACCTTCATTCCCCTAAGTAGTATGCTAACATACAGAAAAAAAGACCGCCCTGCTAGGAAAGGCACCACAGCAGGTATGTTTATTTGTTGACAGTTTATCACACACGCTGTTTGATGTGTTTTGTCAGGGGATGAGTTGGTAAAAGGGAGAACTAGGCAGCAGACTGGAAGGCTGCCAGTCCTGTTGTATTGGCTGCTGCTGCTGTCTGTGTCAGACAGAAGTATCTACAGGAGAACAGATTAGTCCTTCCCTATGAGGAGCCGTGCTCGGCTGTAACTTTCTGCGTGAAGCTTCTACATGCAGGACAGCACAGGAAGGAGGACAAACACAGCAAGCGCTCAGCCTACAGCAGAAATTTATGCTGGGAGATGCCAGAGAAGATGCCAGGATACTGCTTACAGAATGCTGCAATGAAACTTCATCACATATCTGATTGTGCTTAAATCAGTTAAGGACGGGCTGAAGCGGAAATTTTGCCCTCTTCTTCTCTTCTTAAGTTGTATTCTTGCTTGCATGGCATTGCAGCAACATAACAAACCATGTTTTCTTGACCATTATTTTTTAATAGATCAATATCCAGTCTAGTGACTGGTTTGGCAATCCTACCAACATAAATAATAATATTTCTCTGCATCATAAAAGGATAGCAAAAACATTTGATGGATATTTTATATTTTCAAAACCATAGATTTTATGAAGTGAAAGGTGCCAAGTGTTGTGGTTAGTATGCTACATTTTCTTAACACTCTCTTGTTTAGGTCACAACTGCAAATTCTGTTATCAATCTGTCTGCTGGGTTTTCTCTTATCATGGTTGCCATGGTTATCACAGTATTATGGTTGAAAGTTACTTAAATAATGAGAAAACCAAGGGCAAAAAAATCAGTGTCTTTAAAGATACATCCTCATATCCCTTCATCCTAGTTGGCTTGTGACTACATAGCAGCATGGCTGACATACACAGGGCTTATTTGCAGGGAGCAATAGGAAACTGCAAGTATTTTACTTATGCTTTATTTTTCACTGCTCAGCATAGGCAGGCATGAGTTTATATTAAGAATTTTGGATAGTGTTATCAAAAAGGTAGCACTGTTTCAATAACACCGAAACTTCCTGAGGTAAGATTTTTTTCTAACTTATCAAACTCAAAAACCTCCATTTCCTGCTGAAAAAGTTACATTGAATCACTTCGCTTTTTACTCTATTTAGATAAAGCTAAACAGTATAGTAAGAAAATAAAGGAGCTGAGCCTCACAAACATATTTCAATGTGTCTGAAACTGAGCACATCAGTATATTGTGCTAGAAACACTAACATTAGGCCTTCCACACTCCAGCTGTGGAAAAAAGCTGAAAGTCTCAGATGGGGATTGCCTCTCATAGGCCACCTCTCTCTCTACTCTTGTTTGCTAGTTTAGATGAACAGTATTTACCTAATCTTACTCCTAGACCAAAAGCACTGTAGTTGGTACATATCCAGCATTCTCTTAGCATAAACTTCCATGAAAAAGTACCCACTGCAGTATTTAAAGGAAGACTATCTCCTAGAAACAGGAAGGAAAACCAACTTAGACATGAGACTTCTTGCTCAGAGTTGACAATTTTTATTTTTCTTGCTTATCCCCCAAATTCTGAGCAGTAGAAGATGTGCACTCTCATCACATTGCCTTGCCAGCCCACTGGTGTTTCAGCTCAGGAGTTCAAAGTGGAACTGACAGGAGTTAATGCACAATTTGGAAGTTTGCTGCTAAGAAATAAATAAACAGCAATACCTGAGGGCCTTTCTATAAACAGATATTCAATATTGGTACTTATTGTTTGTTTTTGTTGTTGTTGTTTTTAATTTTAGTTATGCTATTTTATAAGAACAGCATCTGAGCAAGCTGCTGGATATAAAACTGGCTATGCAAAAAAAAAAAAAAAAAAAAAGCTAAAATTAATTCAAGACATTCCTACTTCCCAGAACAGTAAATATGTGACTAAGTACCTAGTCCTCCAGCATGTGCATCAATGAGAGATGCTGCTACTGCAATCCCTTCGGGGAGACCGAGTTCTTTTGCAGCTTCTGGCGTTAGACCTTTTCCAACAGACTCTCCAGGAGACAAGACGTGGTTTCCTGGGCAGACACAAGAAAAACCATACACCTGTGAATTTACTAAACAGAAAAACAAACATGTATGTTATTACAAGAACTCCCTTCCTCTCCCTGAAGTTACTTGGTATATGTAACACTAAAAAGTGCATCAAAGAACTCTATCTGATTAAGAAATATCTCTCATTATGTATCTGTATGTTAAACACAACCATGCTAGATCAAACTGCTCCATAGTAATTTAAAAGTTCAAAAGCATTCAATGCCCTGTCTAGCCACAGAGAAAGATCTCACCACAAGCAATTAAATTTTGCTTGGCAGCTTTCCAAGAGATATGAAATACTCATACAGAAATTCCAAGTTCCTGTGGTAGTTGCTGCATACACTGCCTGCAGCCATTCTCTATGTACGGGAATGAGACTCAGCTCAGCCCGTGCTCACCACTGAAAGCTGATCCTGTTAAAAAAAAAAGACAATAACCTTCCCCCTTTTCATCTCCCTCACCCTCCCATCTCCATCCTAAGAGCTTCCACTAACAATAAGTTGGCTATAGTAACAGAAACTCTGAAAGAGAAACCAGCAAATTACTGCACTGTTGCAGCTGTACTTTCTCATAGGTTTAACCATCCATTTTTGAGTCCCCATTGGAGGTATGAAGAATGTCATGGCCACCCCAAACATGACCAATGCAACTCTCCTCTCTCAGGCTTGTCACTAGGAGTGACAGATCTCATCTGCATAGGTTTATACTATCATAATGCACATTTATTTTTTTCTAGCTGAAATGTAACATATCGTTTTCAATAATTAAATTAGTGATAGAGATTGCTCAGAGCTTAAAAGAAACAGAGATTCAGGAAACTCAGAATTGAAGGACAGAGCCTCCTCCCTGGCAGCCAAGCCTAACCAAACCCAAGGTAATGATTGACAGCTCCTAGAATCACACACTTCTCAATTTATCTACAGGTTTGGTGGGTGAGAGGCAGTGTAGTAGATGCTCTCATATACCTCCCTGCCAATCCACTCCTTTAAGACAGAGACTTCTACTCATTTAATAATGCATAGTAGTGTCATTCAGTTCTGCAACTATGCAGGGCAGAACTGACAACACTTCTTTCTGAAAAAGAAAAGTTGATTGAGTTGAGAATGTTACACCTATAGAGCATTTCAATGTGTATAAAGGGAGCAAAACATTGTCCACAATAGAGGTTAATTAAGAGGAACAGCATATTGCAATTTAGCAGGAATACACAAATGCCTATGAGTATTACATTCTAGAAATAGTTATGTTATAACATTGTTTAATGAAAAGGCTACAATATTAAATTCACAGTTGGAAAATGGATTTTATATATCATAGTGGTAGTTGATCTTAGGTTTGGCTGTAGATGATACTGATTCTTCACTTTATGGAAGGCAGCCACATCCTGACTGAAGCAATGCATTGGGCACTTGGTGATTAGACAGCACATAAACTTCTTAGAGTTCACTTCTCCAAGAGTTTCTATTCTGTTGAAGCCACACCTCTGCCTCTGAAATGTTAGACTGGATTTTACACTGGAAATTTACAACAAATCTCTCATAGCCAAAATTTCTGGCTTGACTTTGGGTTTGTATTCAAACATTAGGGGCAGTAACCACAAGTCATCGTTTCCAGCTCTCAACTAACTTATGCAGAAGAATGTGATAATATCTTCACATCTCCTCACTCAAAAAAGTCTACTTTTTATTAATTCTTATTCACTGTGCTAGCTTTTACAAGAGATGTATATTTTTGATTTTTTTTTCCCCAGTAGTAAGATTTGAGAGCAGGTTGCTTCTCTTCAAGATAAGTTTTTTGTTGTCTTCTGGTTTCTTAAGACATTAGAAAATAATACAAGTAAAACAGAGGTTGCATGCTTCACCTGACATTCAAAGACCATGCAGGTGGAAGGAAGTTCAAAAGAGTTCATGCAGCTAAAACCACATCTTTTTCTCCAGAATCAACTGCATGATATGAAAGCATACAGATATATTGTATATACAGCATGAGATGAAAATAATCTGAAATAAAACGTCTTTCCAGGGACTCAGTTTCACTGTTGGCTTATTTGGGGCTTATTTGTATCAGTCATATTGGTTAAATATTTTCATGTTTAATTATTATATGGTTATGCTCCAATTTAGAGATCAGGATTACTGCAAAATCTTTTCCTACCAGCTCCTCAATTATTGTATTTCTAGTTAACAAGCACTAATGGAGCATTTCCAGGTATAAGAAGAGAGGATTCTCCTAATGGAACAGAAAATGATCCTATCAATTCCATTGGTACAAGTGATGTACCAGAATGAGCAGCAACACTGCAGTCCTCCACAGGATTCAAATGTGTGAGAAAGTGCCCAGGGATGGGTTTCCTGTGATTCAAACACACAGCATAATAACACATTTATTGTGTTTTAATAAATGAATTCAAGGTAGAGTTCAGCCTGCCTCATTTATGAGTTAAGGTAAAGCTGAACAATTATTCCTTGACTGAAAGCATCTCCAGACAATTTGGGAAGTGACAGAACCCAGAAATCCCCCTTACATGGAGTGCAAAGGGGAGTCTCCAGCAATCAGGGAAATCAGCAAACAGAATATTGACTCTGACCCTCTGCTTCATCCTTTCAGTTTTAGCAATCAGTGTATGTTCTGCTACATGCACACGATCTGTTCTTAAAGAGCTTTATAAAAGAGCAAAAGCAGGCTCTGTGTGGCCACTGTCACACAGGAGTTGCTTTCTTGCACCCACGCAAGAGTGAGTAAGTAGGTGTGGAATGGGCAGAGACCTAGGAAGGGAATTACTATTCCCATGCTTTAATCCTCTACTGAAAAAGTAGAAAACTCAGCTAAACACCAGTATGCCTACAGTCTGTAGCTATAAAGCTATTAAAAGATAAGGTAAACGATGTAAAAATGCAAACAGAGGAGCCACAACTGAAAAGCAAAGTATTTGAAACAGGTTGTACACCAGTACTTGGCTGGCAGAGAATGGAGATTCTTACTTCAGCAAAATGCAGTGGCTCTTGAAGTCAAGGAACAGCTACTATACAAATAAAGGCATTGCACAGCTACTCACCAGGAATTCAACAGCAGGTGCTGCCACCCTTAAATCCTACCTGTCAGGGAAAAGAAGCTGCCAGAGGGGGAGGAAGGGAAATGAGCAGCCCGCATACACAAGCAGTCAGTGAGAGTATTACAGAGGCTGTAAAAAAGAGGCAGTGAAAGGACCGAGTCTTCCCAAGCCTCCTGCCAAAGTAAATGTATCGAGTCCTTTGTTTACAGTAGTCTCCTGTGCAAGTCATTTACCTTTGCTATAACGATTTCCAAAATTAGACCTAACCAAACAAACCCATAATGGCTGAAGCTGGAGAACTTTCTGTTTCACATTCATACAGCTGTTTCACCAAGGCAATGCCTTAATCCACAACCTTTTCATTTCGTACGAGACATATTATTTCTAGCTATTTTTCCCCTATAAAGCAGCAAGTTTACAAAAGGAAAAAGCTGTCTGAATCTCTTCCTCCTCTTTAATACTTTTTTGAAGACTAATGTTAGAATTTGCTATGATCAGGTTTTGTTTAAAGAATTTATGTAGTACCAATGACCCTCTACCTTTTAGGCAGTCACCACAGCAACCAGCTATTTACCAGACGTAACACACAAGGCAGACAATACATCTTCAGTCAATTTCAGTGATCAGAATTCACTCTACAGTCTTGCTAATATTTAACAGAACTAGGTTTTTAGTACATAGACCTTTTTAAAATAACAAAAGCAGGGGGCCAGCTAATTCAGCCATGACATACTCATCCACTTGAGAACAGCTTTTCATCCATCATGCAGAACATGACTGCACTGCATATGCAATTAAATTTGGCTGTATAAGTGCATAAAAATACAGAAGAAAGAAAAGGAAAAGGGGTTATTCCTTTTCTTCACTAACTTGACACAAGCAAAGTTGAAGGGGTACAGCAATCCCTCAGAAAGAAAAATAAAGGATACATTCTGTGTCTATTTCATAGACACCTTCCTAAAACAGGTCATTTAAATGCTTTTTAAATTCTTAGGCTGGAAGGGACCTTAGAGACCACTCAGCTCCAGCCTTTTACCATGGGCAGTGCTGCCACCCACTACATCAGGCTGTCCATGGTCCCACCTTGCCTGGCCTTGGGCACCTCCAGGGATGGAGCACACACCACTTCTCTGGGCATTAGTAGAAAGATGCACTGTAATCAAGTAATCAAGTAATAAGAAACACAGGTGTTCTTTCTCCTCCTCTGAACCACAGTATTAGAAGCTTCGTGGTGCATTTTCTCCAAACATTTGCTAATACTTGGAATAGCCCATTTACGCAGTGAATTCATTACAATTCTTGTAGGCAATTTCCAATTTTTGTTTTATATAATAATCACTGAATGCCAGAATTCTGGGATACGCAAAGAATCTGAGTAATACAGTTCTCCTGTTATGTCATCAAAACCCCATTTCAATAAAATAAATTACCATTACATACAATAATCATGTTTTACTGACGAATGTACTTAATACAATTATTAAATCTAGCTGGAGAGCAGAAGTGGCTGACATTCAGAGAAGAATGTAGCAGGATACTTATGTTGATGAGAAAATAGTATTCATTTTTTCTTAGAACTAAAGGTATGGTGGTTAAAAAAAAAAAGTGTTAGAAATGGTCAGATTTTTTACTTTTTAAATATGGAAATATCCTCGATAAAATTTCTCAGTTGATACTTGAAAACATGAGAACTTTCCTTCAGAAAAATCAGAACAAATTACTATAGGGCAGCTTATTTAAGAGTGAGAAAACCACTCAGTTAAACAAAATCACTTGGGCTTTCTTCAGTTCAAAATTCATCTCTGTCTATGTGAGCTGCCACAGTAGCTTTAGGCAAACCTCATTTGGGTTCTTTCCATCCCACCCTTCCATACAACTTATGCTTCTGGCTGAACTACATCTCAACTACCTAACACATAATTATTTAAGGCAGACATGTTAGGTTGCTAAATAGTGGCAAAAGCAACCTAAGTGCAGGCAGATCTTGATTCATTAATCTGTAAAGTTGGTTTGCAGACCATAGGAGCCTACTTCACTAAATACTATTTCCTTCTTGTCCAAATGAAAGAGAGCTACCCCATGGAGAAATGAAAAGCTTTCCTGGTTAGAGGTCAAGAGAAAAAACATTCTGCATCATTGGATCAGTAGGCATGTATGCTGATGGACATGACTGAGTTGTCATCTCCAGATTTCAGTGAAATAGTGCAGAATGAACATCTTTTATAATGCATGGTTCACTACTCATTAAGATGACATGCATGTAGGTATACAGTACGTGTATTTAAATGTCTTCCTAAGTACCTAGACATAACATGTTTGTATTTAAATTCAGCTACCTGACCTCCCATTTTGCTTGCAAATCAGTAATTTCAATACACCAATCGTTCGTATTTCTGACACCTACAGTATGTTACTCCTACTCTAGTGTCTCTAGATGCTCAACAAGTATCATCAGTGTAGATGATATGACTACTGCTACACTTTCAAAGCTGCAGGAATCAGAGTCTGATTTGATACAGTATGTCACTAGGATTGCACACACAATTGTAAAGCTTGTATTATTTACAGATTTCTACTTAACATATTTCTTTTCTATTACAGGGCAAGACTCCTTTCAGTGGTACACAGTAGCAATGCTCACAAGCTGATACATAGAAAAATACATTTAATCATAACAATAAATGTTCTTATTGAGGAAGGTTTGCCAATGCACTGGAAAAGGTTGACTTTGGAGTCACCATCTTTGGAAATACTCAAAAAGGAAGATACAGCCCTGAGCAACCTCCTGCAGATGACCCTGCTTTGAGCAGTAGATTCTGACTATATGATATGCAGAGATGCTTTCTAACCTCAACCATTCATGTGATTCAGTGACCTCAACACTTAAAAAAAAAAAAAAAAAAAAGTAGAAGTCAAAGGTCAATGTCACTTCTAAGAAAAAATACTTTAACTTGTTACTGATGAATCACAGATTATGAAAAATGCCTCAAGCTTTGAGGAAGGAGGAACCCTAAAACTGCTTTGCACTGTACCAGTTTCACCTCCTTCATAGTTACTGCAGCTCTTGGATGGTTTGAAGTGACAGGAAGCCAGAGAAGTTAATACATCTGGAACACTTCACTTGTAAATTCCACAGATAAGTGTAAATATCCTGTGATTCATTGTTTTAACTTTGTTCAAAATTGTAACCTGTTTTACTTTATTGGGAATAGGAGAAGACAAAGAAGATGAAAGGACTCCATATAGAAGAGAAATGTTTTACTTACCATTGTCTACTATTTACAAAGTGTGATGTTTAAAGCTCATTCTTACAATCCGGTTTTGTGAAGAACTGGCAGTTATGAGTTGACCTGAATAAAAATCATCATCTGCCTCTTCTAGCCTTCCAGGGAATCCCTCATAAACTTTGGAAGACCTGGTATCAAAGGCCTCAGTGAAGTAAAAAAATTGACAGAACTAATAGATTGCTGCAGTATAAGTTAATATTCGCTCTATTCTCCCATCCTTCACTGATTCTCCCATTTTCACCCTAAAATATAAATAAATTAATAGAACTTACAAGTATTAAAATGGATCACTTCTAACAAAATACAAAAGCAAGAGGATGCTAAGTGCAAACAACGGAGTACATAATATCATTACCTCTGCTAGTTTTGCAGATGGAAGTAGATAATAGCATATGCAACACTATAACTGTTCATACAAAATGTTCATGATTAGAAAGCTTGCAATTTTCTTAATTGTTCGAATGCTTAAAAGACCAAAAGGCTTCACTTACCTACATCTGAAAATCCCGCATACTGTAAAGCTTTCTCACAGTAAGAATGATAACCTGCCTGCAGTAGGGGGCCTGCTTTGCAGGGGGGCTGGACTCGATCTCTAGAGGTCCCTTCCAGCCCCTACAGTTCTGTGATTCTGTGGTAACATATCAAAAGAGTCACAGCTATCTTGTCAAAATCCTAAACTGTATAAGGTTTTCTTTATTATTAATTTATGAATAAATGATACAAATTAAAGAACATTAGATATGAACATTCACATATTTATGCAGTTCAACAGATCTTACTTTTCAGGACACTCAGAAATGGCCTACACAAGCACATGAAACCACCAAAATTCCAGGTCTCAGTGTCCTGGAATGAAGGGAAGGGTTATGGTTAAGAGATGGCAAAGAGCTAGGGCTGTCAACATGTCAGCCTTCCATACACAGCATACAGGAACAGTGCTGGGCAGTACACACAGTGTTCTCCCAGGTAAATTGAGCCATTTTCAAACAAAAAGAGACCTAGCATAAAATATTACCATTCAGTAAGAAATCATTATTTGGTCCCTTAAGTAGCCCCTGAAGTAGAGAGTTGTGGTGAAAATTTATCAGTCTTTTTCCTCCAAATGGAATATACACTTCAGTACCCTAAGAGGTCTACAGCACATGAAATTTTAAAGGAATTGTTAATGTCCTTCTAGGTTTTAGAATACCACAAAGAGATACTTGTCATGCATTTTCACCACAACAGATAAATGCTAATGCTTGTAGTACACAATGCTTTCACAGTGGTTTTGAATACAAGTCATCTTCTGCTCTCTTGGTGGGCAAATTAATGAGATCAATAAGTTTTGAAATATTTCCAGATACAAATCTTTACCTTCACAAAAGCGATTGGTACACTCACAATGTACACAGACAACTTATTCTGTGGATTCCCTGAAAGGTTACTCTGCTCTGAGAAATGTAAAATGTCAAAGGCCTGGGAATTTTCATATGTGAACCCACACTTTGATGTGGGAAAGGTCTGTGGATGATGCTAAAGGTCAGAAGTGAGGGTCATCCTTAATCAACAAGGTTATATGTTAAATTAAACTGAAACTACAAGAAGCATACTACCTGGAACCACAAGCACTGCTCTGATTACAGTAAACAGATTCTTAAAGGGCAAGACCTTTTAAAGTGATGTTGAAAAGCGAATTTATCAGGATAAAAAAAATAAGTACATTAAATAAGTTTCTCTCAGGTAATTTCCATACATATTTTCAGGGTCATGACAGTCAAAGCTACTTCAAAAAACCTTCCAGTCATAATTATTCATCCTCTGATTGGAAGCAACACTGACTTCAATTACAGATTAAGAATGAATAACATTTCTCCCTATTTCAACTGGCAAACTACATATGTTTGTTACAATAAGAAAATTCAGCTGATTTTATTTTGTGATTTTTGCTTTCTTTAGAAAGAAATTATGATTCAGAGCCTACTGCTTCTAATCTTTTAGTGATATTTTTCTCCCCTATCTGTCCTATCACTCTTTTCAATGGGAACGGGCAGATATTAAAATACATCCTTGCATTTGAGCTCAACAAACCTTGAGCAGAGGTATGTGGGCTTGGGCAAGCTCTACAGGAGAACAAAAAGGGAAATTCCATAAGAATTACTTCAGACTTATTATGGTCTTGTTTATATTTTTATTTGAAGAGGAGTTTTTGACCTTTTACAGTTTCCCACCAACCTACTCCTACCCAGGTTATCTGTCAATTTCAAGCTCCTTAATCTGTAAGCCAGCTAAATGTACTGCTTAGAATTCTGTTCTGTTAGGCACAGCACAGTATTATAAACCTCCCTGAAGGGCACACACTGCTGACCATATGAGTTACTTAAACAAATAGCTTTCGTTTTGTATAACGTGCTAAAGTTAATGGGAGCTGAGCTAGTTCATTTCATGGGACATTGCCCTGAAGCAGTATTAGAACTACAGACTCAACTGAGATTGTCAAAGGCTTGATCCCTCATTCGTTGTGCTTAGAGCAGCATTTGTGGGCTCTTGGGAGGAGGTCTATGTGATGCTGCTGCCTCACCAATACTGCTGACACTTCTGGAGCTGCCAGGGGGTCTTCCATAATACAAGACTGTTCCAGCTGCAGCTTGACCAGTGCTGCTGCAGTCAATGAATGGTACTTTCCTGGTAGATGGACCTATACTGCTTTCATTAATTTAAATTAAGTATAGGAAAGCTGAGCTCATTAAGAGTGTTCCTAGCAAGTTAGGTAACACTTAACATTCAATAAACCAAATAAAACCCCAAATTTTCACTGGAACAATGTTATAACTCTCTTTTTCACAAGTACAGAGACACTCATAAGACAGGGTTTAGACTAATGGTTATTTGTTTGAAAATCAGTACGAGTGTCCAACTAGATGCTTTTCCTGTTAACTGAAAATAATTTTTTTTTTTCCAAGAAGCACCTGTCAACTGAAGCTAATTTACTGATTTGTTCTGTAAATATTGTGCTTTGAAAAAATTATAAACCTTACACTGCAAATTCATTAGTCTTGTATTGCCAGATTTTGAGTCATGAATAGATTAGCTTTATGAGGTCTCCATCACAACAAAAAGGTCCTTTTTATTAATGGTTACTTGAAACATGTATGTTGAGTTACTTAAAGAAGCAAATTGTTTTGCGCTGCCTTTTAAGTGTATTGCATAAATATTGTATTAAAGTCTTAACTTACAGTTCATAAATAATTTATCTTAAAAATACTATTCCACAAGACCATCAGCTGCTGAGACATTCTATTTTCTGCTAAAAACATGTATTTATTGCTAGTCTTAGTTTAACCAGTAGAAGATTTGCTAAAAGCCACGTTTGAATACCATTCCTATAACATTTGTCACCAAAACCTCAGAAAGCTAAAAACCTTATATTCAGTAAGTTTTATACCTTTGAGTAAGCACTTTCATTGGCAGGGGGAAATGCTGAAATCTATTCAAGGAAGTTTTCAGATACAATTATCTGATATATCTGAAAATAGCTTATAGTGTATTTTGTGATGATCAGAATAGTTCATAATTTCATTATGTTTCATTTCACTACAGTCCTCCCCATGCCATTTCTATTTCATGTTGCTGCATTTTAACTACTGTACAAACTTGTTCAAAGTACTAGACATTAAAAAATCAAAGGAAATTTCAGATAATTAACTTTGATGAACGAGCATATTTTAATTCATGTCTGGTAATATTCTTGTTAATGACATGTCTGCTTAGGACATCCATTAAAAGTCCATTAACTTAACAGGGAAAGTCTAATAAAGTTATCCTGGAAATTTTCTGGTATATTAACATTATGGACTTTTAATGAATATCTGCTGTAGGAATTGCTATTAGCAAGCCTACCGTTCTAATTAAACTCAGGCTCAAAGAGAGTGGAGAAACAGTATGAAGATACTAATAAGCAAAAGTCCATTTTTGGAAAATTCCTATAAGGGACATTGGTATGGGCTACAAACATGCTTACAATAGCAGCTACAAGCATTTTTTCCCTCCAACATACCTATTTTTTCATATTTATCCTTCACCAAATCTTCTAAGCCAATTATCTCCCAGAAACTGTCATCCCAACCTCCATCTGAAGTGTACGTCCACTTGCACACTAGCGTACATAAGGACCTGAAAGGAGAGAACACATGCACAAAATCAGGAGAATGAACACACATATCATTTTAAAATTGTTTGCGCAAAACTCTCTCTTTAATCACTGCTCAAAAGTTCTAAGCATAATGCTAACAATTTATTTATTTAAATTGGTTAATGTTTGGAGTGTAAGCCTTGAGATACGTTTAAAAAACCTTACGTTTAAAATTCTTTTCTGCTGTAACAGCTCCTTGTCTAGCCACCTGATTGCATCAATCAGTCAGTCAGGCCATGCAGCTATTATGGCATGAACATAACAGCTCTTCAGCAAGCAGCTCAGGGAAAAGTTGTTGCTTCTCCAGGCTGTACCTAAGTAGAAATGTTTTGTTTGAAGTAAGTTCTTAGAAAACCTATTTCTTATGTGCAAGCTGAATTACAATTTGCAGAAGATGCATGCGCTGATAATTAAATGGCACTACCTCAATACCTGCAGGTATAAAAATGCCTTTGTCAGGTGAATGTGTTCAAGTAAATTGCACAGAACTGTCAGAGCTTCTGTCCAGCACGTGTTTAAGTATCACTATCATCAGCTCTGCATTTCAGTAGAAGCTGATGACAGGTCAGTGAAATGTTGAAATAGCATTAGCCACGATGTAAGTGAATGCAGCATTAAAGGTTTTGATTCAGGTCTCATTGCTGATAATGGTGAATGATGAACTTCACCATGACAGTACAGCATCACAAACATTTTATTTCTCCTAAAGTGATCCATACTCTTAACATCCCATTTCCCTCCAAAATATGTTCCAGGACACATAGTATTTTAATACACTGTTGCCTGTCCAAACACTAAGAACTACCTCAGAACAGCATTTAATCGTTCTTAGGAAGTCAGTAAACTAAAAGGCATTAATAATGGTATTTTCCACAAATCAGCTCAAACCTCTTACTGAAAGGAAAAATTAGGACACAGAACTTCAATGAAAGATCATTTCATGACATTAGGAAAAAATGTAACACATAAAGAGTGAAACAATAGTGCATTATGTTTTCCCAAACACAGTAAATACCAAATCATAACAAATTATCATCAAAACAGAATATGCATTTTTGTAATTACACCAATGTTATGAACAGCTGCCACATCCTGAAAAAAAGCCCTAAGGATGACAACTAGATGTCATGGTTTCTCACTTTCAAAGCTCATAAAAGCAGATCCCTCTGAGTCTCCACACTTATCCAAAGAGAAACTTAGCCAGCTCTCTGGGCCTCGAAGAGCAGGTTTTACACCTGCAGGGGCCAGCTCTTCCATACAGCTCACTCTGAGCAGCATTATATATACAGCTCAGTGAAACGTTGTGAACAGGGGACAGACTGTGCTAAGTATATCCACAGCCTTATATAGATTCTTAATATCTAAGGGAAAGTAGTATACTGCAAAAGGGCACTCTGCTCTCTTAAATTACAGCTCAAGAATCTCAGTTAATGGATTTGCTTGACATGCTCACAAAGACCAATTAACTTTACTACATGGTTCAGAAGAACGCAGATGTGTTGGCCCAAGTTCCTGCTGCTTGCCTGATAAGGTGCCCTAATAATTACACACAGATTTGCTCAACTTGTATAGCCTGGAGAGCTCTATACCCACAGACAGAATAGTTTCTTCATGTTTCTTCACATTTTTGATCAATGGCATAGACACATATTTGTTTTATCGGCAGCTCCCCTCCAGCGTATCACCACAATGAAGCAATATCTCAAATGGTATCTTGGAAAATCTGCACCCAAAAAGACTGGTCAGTAAAGAGGAAATGGGGGAATCAAAGCATTTACATCACCAGCAACTCCTAGATTTTATGAGATGAAGGACAGACATTAAACAGAAAAAGTACTAATGTTTGCTGCAGCATACTCCTTCTTTTCCCCTATCTCACAGTGCTACCTCAATTATTTGGTCACAAATAGCAGACTTGCAGCAACTGATCCTGAGAAGGAGATTGATAGAAGCGAAATCTCCCTTTATTTTACTGTCAGAATCACTGGGTTCAAAGGTGTTGAGTTTATAGGTAATAATCCAGGCAACCATCCTTTCCTGGCTGCCTCGTCCAGCACAGGACTTCAGAAGACATGGTGCAGAACCCCTCAGAAGCACAGGCCATATTTAGCTAGGCTGACAGACTGAATTAGAAGACTCTTTTCTTCAAGCATATTACAAATACAAATAATTTCTCTCTTTTCTGCTCAGAACAGAATGCTTCACTCAGAATATTCCCACTGAAATAAGCAGCACATTTACATGGAAAGTTTTATTTATGTAAACCATATTTTCAACAGGAATATGATTATATTTAGAGGTTTGCTTGGTTGCTTCCTTTTTTTTAAAAAAAAAATAATAAAAACAACAAATTCTAGTCTATGAAGAACCATAGGATCCTATTTGCATCCAAGAGCCCCAGGAAAAAAAAAAAATCACTGCCACATTCATTACAAAGTAGATTTGGCTGAGCTTGGCATATTACACAATCCCTTTTATTTACTGTCTAGTGTTGAGCTCTTGTACATCTCTTGCTGAGAACTGGCTGTGGATGTGCTGATGTCCTGTATGACCAGAATCTCAGTATGTCCACATAAGAAAAACAGGAGGTTCCAAGTGCAGTGGTTGAGCTTATCCTGATACCTCCCAAAATGCTATCTGAAAGGAACCATCTGCCCTCATTAACCTCCAAAAAGATACAGGCAAACTAGACCCACAGCCAAAGCAACTCAGGTACTCAAAGGTAGTTAAACATGGGCTATGCTCACATTGTCTTTCCACTCTGAGAATTCTTCTCATACTCTGTCTTGCTCCTTAGAGAGAAAGAAATCAGAAACACTCAAAGAAAAATGGGAAACACTGTATGGTCCTTTCTACCTGCATGAAAATGCATCTAAAAATAATTTACAGAAAGCTTTACCATGATTTGAATATTACCCATTTAAGAGTTGCCACAGTTTTATGTATTGGTCTGTTCTTTGCTGGGATAGCACTTGCCATCTTCAACAACAAAACACATTTCAGTCCACATTTTGTAATTGCAGTGGTCTTCTAGATGTCTTCCTACCTTAGGGTATAAGACTTACTATAGAAGTCCTGTTATCAAGAATGCTTACCATTAATATAACAACAACAAAACAAGTTTTCTCCCTGAAAAGTGACCTCATAAGGTATTCACACATGATCTGCCATTCGAGATGCTGGGTACAATGCTCGTTAGCCTGCAACACAAGTCAGCTACCAGCTTTAAAAGGCAAGTATTCTTATCTTGATCATCTTGAAGTGAATAGAAGCTTTGCTCTTGATTCCAAAGGAAAAGCATCTGCTTCATTCATCCAAACAGGTTAGAGATTAATTCAAACTAATGAACATAATTGATTTTTCAGGCATCATTAGTACTGCAAGAGTTTAAGCACAAAATACGGATCACTGTAATGAAAAAATGCCCTTGCAAGCCGGGTCACACATAGAGAGACTTCATAGTAATGAACCAACTGCACCTGCTGAGGAATGTAACCAAAGCTAAGCCCTGCAGAAGCTACGATAAAGCACTGCCAGGTCCCAAAAGGAATGACATGCAGTAGGATAAAGTAACTTTCTGCAGTCTGTTGGACAGATTTACTTAAAGCCACAAGCAATCAACAACTGAGAAAGCTATACGAGGTTCTAAAAGCAAGAAAGAGATCTGAAACAATGGAGTGCAACTGTCAAAACATCAAAACATTTTTCCTTTTGTTATGCAAACTTGAAATTTAAAACAGATTTTGAATTCAAACTGAAACCCAAGGCTTAGGTTCTGCTCAAACTTCTCCACATCTGGACCAAGCTGTCAATGTCCTTGCAAATTACGCATCCCAGTCTTGAGGATTTTTCACAAAAAAGTTTTGTTGTTTTTACAAAAATGTTCCAGATGAAAAATTAAGACATAGCACATACACTCCCACCATCCAAGCCTTATATTAAGCAGAACTAGAGTGCTTCAAGAGCTTGAAATATAGCAGACATTATCACAGAGCAATAACGTGCAATTATTCTCTGCTGCATTATAACTAATGTCATATATGTTAAGACATGATCTTCTGAATAGAACCAGATTACTACTTCCATATACCAGTGTCTCTGCCTACCTGGCTACTTTGGGGGAAAACAGGAAAAGAAGAGGGTAATTTGTCTTAGGGGAATACCTCCCAGGTAACAGGAGAAAAAAATGTGACATCTAGTCACTGAGACTTGGAATGTATAAAATGTATGACATGCTGCCCACATCAAGTGCTTGCTAAAAAGAATCAAAGAGCTGTGAGCGCTGTAAGAAGAGCTGCACCTGTTGTCACTCAGTCACTACTATAGATCTCCCGGGCAGATTAGCTTTAAACCACAGGGCCAAGTAAGTCTGGGTGTGCACCACTTCACATGTGCTGTCTGCATTTCACTCATTTCACCTATTCAACAGCTCTTTAATTGTATGAAGACAAATCAAAACATGTTAGAGTCTGTTCCATCTACCCAACCATCCAAATCTCAAGTTTCTAATATTTACAGCACCCCACTACTTTTTATTATTAATACTTTGATTTAAACCCTGTGAAATTCCTGCTTGCCCAAATCCATTGCCTTAGCACAGCAGCTCAATGCGACTCAGTGCGAAAGCAAATGATACCCTGGGCTCCATCAGAAGAGGGGTGGCCAGCAGGGACAGGGAGGTGTCCCCCTCTACTCTGCTCTTGTGAGGCCCCACCTGCAGTACTGTGTCCAGGTCTAGAGCCTCCAATACAAGAAAGATAGAAAGCTGTTGGAGAGGGTCCAGAGGAGAGCCACGAAGATGATCAGGGGACTGGAACACCTCCCCTACGAAGACAGGCTGAGGGTGCTGGGCTTGTCCAGCCTGGAGAAAAGAAGGCTGCAGGGTGACCTCATTGCAGCCTTCCAGTACCTAAAGGGAGCCTACAAACAGGAGGGTAATCAACTCTTTGAAAGGGTAGATAACAGCTGGACAAGGGGAAATGGTTTTAAGTTGAAGGAGGGAAGAATTAGGTTGGATGTCAGGAGGAAGTTCTTTACTAGGAGAGTGGTGAGGTGCTGGAACAGCTGCCCAGAGAGGCTGTGGATGCCCCGTCCATCCCTGGAGGTGTTCAAGGCCAGGTTGGATGGGGCCCTGGGCAGCCTGGGCTGGTATTAGATGTGGAGGTTGGTGGCCTTGCATGTGGCAATGGGTCGGAGCTTTGTGATCCTTGAGGTCCCTTCCAACCCTGGCAATTCTGTGATTCTGCGACTTCTGACAAAGGTTGCCTTCTAACACAACATTAAACATGCCAAAAAGAAAGCGATGGAGAAGCAAGCCTGGGACAACTAGCAGACACATTCCCATTGCACTCAGAGGTCTCTGCAAAAAAGGTAGCAAGGATATTGTTTTAATTAGCGACAAATTCTACTGGATTGATCCTTCCTATGCTCTGAATAACAATAATAATTCTCATAAAAGTAGTCTGCCTGCCAAATTTGGAGTTTTGAAGGAAACAGCACTTCAGTTTCAAAAAAGTTTTAGTAGGAAAGACTTTTTCCTGCAAGTATGGAAGTTTGGTGGAAGCCACCAACCCACCAAAGTAAGCAGGATGGAAAACAGCTTGGGACCTCTAAGCTGGATACATTGAAACTAATGCAGTGACACAGTGTCTGAGTAAGACTTTCTCCTACACTTTCAACATAATTTCTCTTTCAGACTCAGATCTACTGCTACAACTTTTGTACAGCTTTTCCTTAAAATATGCATTGAAAATATTTGAGTTTCAGCAAAAAAATAGTGTATGCTCTCCATTTTTTCCTTAATGTCGTTCTGTGAATTCCTATGGTGCTCAGAGATTCCCTCACAATCGAGGAGATTAAAGCACAATGGAAAAAAAGAAATCACGGTCTTCTACTCAGCAGCTCTGCTCTCTCTTGCACCTGGGAAAGTCAGAAGCCTCACTGAACTGGGGGCATAACTTTCCTTGAATAATGTAAAACAGGTCCATCTCCCTTCCTCTACCATAAATCTTCCTGGCAAAGCACAGCCCATGACAGAGTACCACACTCTTATAAAAGAGCTATGCTCTTAGAGACAGCCCTTGAGGCACTGGGATTCCTTCACATCTCTGACCAACAGACCCAGGCATCCCACTAGTGTTTAAAACCCACTCTATCAAAAGAGGAAATGCACTGGGCTGTAAGAGGCAGCAGGTTTTGTTTCATTTCCACTGAGATGGGAGTTTCTTTTCTGAGTCTGAGGTATTAGATCAGACTTCATCTCAGTATCATACAAGTTTCCAAGAGCATCCAAGAAGAAAATACAATACAGTTGCTTGCAGAACTATAACGTTGTTTCCTTGCAGTTTTTTTTCCAGTACCTCAGTGAGGACACATCTCAAGGTAGACAGATGTATTACTGTGGGTTTTCAGGCCTCCTGTCAGGATACAGCACACAGAAGCAGGACTCTGAGCATAAAGAAATCTATGATGAAGTCTCACTCGGGGCCCTTAGTAATAAGGAGCAGGGAAGAAAGTCTTTCAATTTAAAAATAATAAAAAAAAAAATCAATTATTTCTGCAAAAGGTGGGAAAGTAATTAACAGAAACTACACTGCAGAATTTGGGGTTTATGCTGTAACTCTTAGGTTTTGTCTAGCTTTTTACATTACAGAATTTTCCAAGCAAATATGTTGCTTACTTATAGGGAAAGATTTTATTGCCTGAAAAATACAATAAACATCTGCAATTTTCTACACCCACAGCTATAATTAATCTCCTCTGATTACAGCCACTCCCTGACAAGATTCCATGTTATATTTAAACACTGGATGCCACTCTCACAGTAAAAAACAAACAGAAAACAACAGAACAATAGGATCATTTTCAAAGACTCCATAGCAGCATAAGATTTAGAATCAGCAATGTCCTTTAAATTGCACTATCAACTGCCCATCCCAGCCAGAGCTAAGAATGACCTCTAATTGCCACTGCAATGGGCTCAGAAGTCTCTTGAGAAATATAAAGTGTAGATGTTGTCTGTGCTACAGAAGAGGTATGAGATTGATGTTGTATTATACAGAAATACTTCAAACTCAATGACAGATTGCTGGGGAAAGCAATACTGTGACACTCAGACTCTAAGGATCAGCCCCCATAAATAAAATCCTGGGTTGTCTAAGGCTCCTTAAGAATGTAACCTTTGTACATCTTGCCAGAGGTTTGAAATAACACACATGTGTTTATATACATACAGATATATACTCAGGATTGGGAAGATGAACATGTCTGTAATTGTTTGCTGGAATCTATTGAAGCCTGTCTTCAGTAAATATAAACAAACACATCAAACACTGAAAATGTCAAATAAAGTCATACAAGGGAAGAAGAATCTCGAAGTTAAATGAGAAGGTATTTCTTGTATTATTTGTAACATTGTCCAATTAAAAAAAAAAAGTGTGCTTCTCTTTAGGAACAAGCTATTAAAAGCCTTAGAGCATTAGATTTTAAAATTCAGTTTTCCTAGAAGTTATGTCATCAGGCCTGAAGGGAAACACCCATCCCAAAAGCAGCATGGCAAATCAGATTAATCCCCTGTGTATGTCCAGTAACTTCAGTGGATTCTTACCAGGGATGCATTTAGCTAAACATGTTGAGTTGGATGAAAAACTACAAAATAAGAATATCTTATCCACCCACATATGCCTCACCACGTCATGAGGCAAGGGGAAGCAAGCAGTCAGCAGACTGCTTTTTTTCTTTTTAATTAATTTTGTTCTGTTTTATATTACAGACATCCAACTAAGATTCAAGCCCATTGTCTTCGGCATTGTTGAAAAACACATAATGAGGCACAGTCCTAGACACAAAAATGTATTGTCTAGACAAATCAGACATAGCATGTGGGGCTGGAAATATTAATCCATTCCATGAAAAAATGGCAAACAGAGGAAAAAGAAATGGAGAGATTTGGCCAAGGGTCAAAGAGTAACCATCAGTCAGAGCCCTGAATTGAATCCTGAGACTTAGTCCAGTGACCTGGGCAGAAAGACAGATACTATCCTGCTGAACATATCAGAAATCTTCCTATGCACAGCTATGGACTAAAGCATGAGAGGAATAAGAAGCATATACACAAATAAATCTATTTCTGCCACTGTAATTTTTAAAACCTTAATAAGCAAAGGAGAGGTAATAAAAATCATCCCAAAATGAAAAGCAAAACTGGTAATGAAGCCCATGCACCCAGATGCCCGTCAGGCACTCGCCCTCCAGACAGACCTATGCCACTATGCAGCATCAGCAGCACTTCAGAAAAACAGACTCTTCCAAGCTCAGTATTTCAAGTAAACAATAGGAAATCAAATAAATATTTCAAGAAAGAGGCTGTATTTAAAATATATATATTGTTTCCAGTTACACAACAAGCAGGAGCACACCACCACTCACACATCACCTCACACATCTGTCAGCAATAATTGGTGCTTCAGTCACTGGTTCTAACATGGCCACACGTATCCCTCCTATCTTTTGGCTGTGTTAGACTTTATTATGCAACAGAACTAGCATCAGCAGCTTTTAGGAAGGCTGCAGTTGTTGGCTCCGTGACACTTCAGATATCCCCCTACCATGTGAAAAGTCAATGTGGGACATGCACCACCAACATTCTTCTTCAGGGAGCACAAAGGATGAGCTATTTTGGACTCTTCCAGGTTTGGAAAGCGTGGCATGAAGCTGAGAGCACGTCTGGCCAGCAGCAGTGCACACACATTCTCTGCTACTGCGAATCTGATACGAACAATGCCAAACTTAGTGATATGGTTTGTGCTGTTTCCATAACACTCCATCGAGTTAGGGCAGCAGGAAAAAACCTGAGATCAATATTTTGAGAAATATTTCTCAAATTTGCTATAAAGAAAGATTTTACCAATTCATGAGTAAATAATGCATTTGTTCCTAGAGTCAAAACTGTTGAGATCCTAATTCAGCATGGTACTTAAAACATATGAAGAATTGTCAGTAGAGTTAATGGAGTTTTTACCAGCTTTGTCAGGCATATGCTGAACTGGAACCCAGGCTGTCATGCACTTGTGGCCAGACAAAGGCTAAGTGAAACCAGAACAGAAGCAGGAAAATTGCCAAGAGGAACACAATAAAAGAAAGTTTTAGTAACTAGGTTTTGATGGAGACTGATCAGATTTCACACTCCAAACTCCAGTATCGAGCCATCCTTTACAAGGACAAAACACCTTCAAGCCTGATTCAAGTTAGATGACAGGATTTGGCTGCCATGTGGATCTGAATCAAAAATGCATGTCAGAGATTCCTGCACAGGCAATGAGGTGTGGTTTCACAGAACTCAGCTCAGTTTAAGAATATATTTTATAGTCTGAAAATAAAAGTCATTCCTAAATACAAAATACATTTGGTCAAAACTTAAAAACATTTCTTATGGTTATACTTAAATGCAAGGTATTTAAATCACATGAAAAACATATACATCACATGCTACTATCAGCCTACTTTTAGAGTATATTTCATTATAAAAATTAAAAAAAAGATTATAGTTTACAGTCATTTGCAACTGCATTCACATTAAACAAAGACTATGAATTTTTTGAATATGTCACAACAAGCAAGATCAACACTGACATTAGGATTGCTGTGTGTTTTCACAAATCAAAGGAAAACCCACTAAGCAGAACCACAAGGAGTTGGGAAATGGGTAAAAGAGGTGAGTAAAAGCAAACTTATTTATTTGGTAGGAACACGAATACAGACAGTAAGTAAGGCTGCTATCCAGGTAAGTCAGCTGTGCAGGTTAATTATTACTCAGAATTCAGCAGTTAAGGCACTGCAACAAAACAAGTGATCATGGAATTGTAACAGGATATGGGTATTACTGGGCCCAAAACCTCAACAGAAAAAAAAAAGATAACTAACAATTAGGTACATGGATATTTGCAGTAGTCCTAATCATAACAACAGAGATAAATGACATGGGAGAATATGAACCCTTACTACTTCAGCATGATCAAAAGAACTACACCTCCCCCTCCCAGCAGGGAGTCAACATTGTTGGCAGTTCTAGAATTCCTCCCTTCTTTTTTCCCTCTGATACAATTACTGCTGGACAGAAGGCACTGGAGAAAATGAACCTCCTCCTTGACCTGTTCTAACAATGAAACCAATCAACACACAGGTCCCTTGGAAGAATGGCTGTAAGAATGGTACAGTTCTCATTTCAGATGCTTAGAGTCTGTTACACAGGAAAGGTGGACATCAGTGGTTTTCACGTTCACTTAAATCTTAAAAAACAACTTGATCTGGGAATGAACATCCACAGCGCTCCCAGAGATGGAGCAAACCCTCCCAAGTGAGCCGGGTAATGCCTGAGCTTGCCTCAGATTAAATACTGTGAAAGGTGATGGGTGAACTAGAAGGGTGGAACTTACCACAGTTCTAAGCTGTAATGAACCTTTATGCAGTTCTAACAACTCTGAAGTATTCCTTTCCCTTTCTTGAGACTTGAATTATACTGCAATACTTGCAGAAAATAAACAGGAAACAAAAAACAATGCCCTGATCTTTCTTTACTGCTTCATATCTTTATAAAGTAAAAAAACCATGCAAGAGTTTCCACACTTGTAAAAAAAAAATTCAGTGATGAAATTAAAGAGATCACACTTCACAGAAGTGCTGCACATTTTAGTGTCAGAAGAATTAAGAATCAATTTTAAAAATGCAATTATGCAAAATTCTGTTTATCCATGAGCTTGGTTCTGCCAAGAATGAGGCACATGTAATTTGACCTGAACAAATAATGTAATGCCCCCAACGTCAACTAGAGCACTTATATCAGGCAAGCCACTCTTTGCATAAGCATTCTGCATAATTAAGTCATTTCCTTAGTCTAAGGAGGTTTGCAGTTTAAGAAAGACAGCAAAAATAAAATTAATGCACTTCTGCTCTACAGTTGCTCTAGAAGTGGAAAGAGCAACTTTCACTGTTGTGAGATGCAGACTGAAATCCTAAGGTTTGAATTTAAGTGAGTTCTCTTCTCTTGACTTGCTATGGATGGTACAAGGATAAAGAGGATGGCATACAAGATTTGCAGCCCTGCAGTAATGAAAAGCAAAACCAAACAGCTTATCAAATCCATAAATAAGAAGAATGTTCACCTAAAAGGCAGTGAAGAAGGAAGGATGTGCCATACCCATGGCTTAGGTACCTCCAGTACCTGAGGATGTCCTTGGATGACAAGCTCTACCAACCATGTACTCAGCTGGAGTAAGGCATCAAATGAAAATTCCTCTGAGTGGGCTGCCCTTGATTTTTCCCAAGCACACAATTACTTCATAAACTCTGCCTATTAATCTCCATTGACAGCCTGCAGATTGTTTGCAAATTGTTATTTGTGTCATGTAGGATATCATACTCAAATTACAAATCTTTTCTGAGCAATTAAGTAACAAGAAGTTCAGAGGGAAAAAAAAAAAATCGTGTAAAAAGAACAGTTCCCCAAACGTTTGTATACCCAACAGCCTGTTCATACCAACATGCCTGCTGAGCAAACAAAGGACCCAGACCAGCAAAGCACTTAAGCACATGCTTTAACTTTAAGCACGTGCCTAAGTGCTTTGCTGGAAAAAGGCCCAAAGAGAAGAATGAACATGGTTAACTGAAAAGCCCTTCGGAATTGGATTGACTGCTTTGTTTTTCCATTAACTCTAGTTGCTAGTAAACACACATTTGGTCTCAGCATCCTGCCCAATATATTTAACCTTCATCACAAAAATAGCGATGGGATAAGGCTACTGATAAGATGCAAGTTCAAGCAACACTCTTATGTCTCTCTGATAGGCAAACATACAAGGTGGCCCCAGCCATCCAACACTTCAGAATGTTCACCACACACGACTGCATTGTCCTTATTCCTCCACCTCTTATATCGAGCTCCACACAACATATTCTTCCTCCAGCAAACCCATGTCAGGGAAAGAATCCCAAGCCTGGAGGAGATTGCTTCCAACTGTGGGCTTTGGGAATGTGATAGGCTTTCGAAGAGCTCCACCTTGGCCATTAATAACCCTTCTATATGCATCAAATTTAGCCCAAAAAGAAAATGAAAACAAAATTCCCTAGAATATCTTAAGAAAAATGATTAAGTTAAAAAAATACCTAGAGAGTCCAAAAATGGAAAGATGATTAGGGAAGGAGGTGAAGTTGGAATGAAGCAATAATAAAAAGCCCTACGAACACATCATATATTCATAGCTCTTGAATCATTAGGGCCCCACATGACAGCTCTCACAAGCACTGGTACAGCAAACTTCCTCACTTTTAAGCAGGAGTGAAAGTGGTTAAGCCGTAGGACAAATAATTTGAAAATCTCAGCACAAGTCTGATCTCAGTGAGTTGAAAGGAATGCAGACTGCCCAAAAACACAGCAGCTGTTTGTTTTTTCTGCCACCTTTCCAAGGTTCATGTCTGGAGTGAGGATAAACAGTTCTGAAAAAAAGTTATGTGGAGTTCAGACTTAAAGAAAATAAAACATCAGACTAGCATTTCTTGCAGAAAGATTAAAAAACCCCAAACCTTAAATTATTCAGTCCTGGAAGTTTTCAGGTAGAGCTCTCAGGAGCAGAGAGGTAGATGGCTTGAGGCTTCAATATATTAAAATGCTTTCCCCGAACCAGTCTGCATTTTCAAAAGCTTGGCGCGATGTGATTCTCTTGAGCAATATTCCTCCAAGCACAGTTTCAAATTTAATAAGGTAAAAACTGTATTCCTTGTTGCATGTACGCATGTGTGTCTGCAGACACACCAACACACAAAAACCCTTTCAGAGAAACCAGCACAAGAGAGGTGCTGCACAAAGCCTTGAGATTTTTCTCAAGTGGAAAATCAGTGCAGTAACAATGCAATTTGTGCCATGTCATTTTGGACATACTCTTTTTGCTTCCCCTCCTCCTTTCTCTTCCTATGGTTCTGTTTGTGTTAAATCAAATGAGTACCTGCTTTAAGTACATAATTAATAACTCATGATAGGTTAGGCAACTCAAAATCCCTTGACTCTTAACATTTTTAATGGGGTATAATTTTCTTTTGATCCATAACATAAGCCAAAAACCAAAGAGTTAATCGGAAATTTACTTTGATAGATTACTAGTGGAGCTAATCCATATAAATAAGGATTGTCTGTGTTGTTACAGGCATGTCAGAAACAGCAGTAAATTCCAGGCACCATGTTGAGTTCCAACATCTGTTTATGAACTGTCCTTACTCTCAAAATGAACAGCTGCTACAGGATAAAGCATACAAAAACCTGAAACAAACAGGAATTTATCTAGAGAGCTCTCCCATTTTTGTCTTACTTGGTGCTACTGGGACACTGGCATGAGGAATGGTGAACAATACAGAACTCTGATTTGCCTGAGACACACACAGATACGTACATACACACATATGTATCACATATACAAACATAACCCAACCTGACATAAGATACTATTCATTAAGTAGACTGCAGACACTACTTTCCAAATCTAAACTGTGCTTGGATCTTCACAGAGCCTGGGGAAAAGGAGCAGAGGGTAAGAATGGCAGTGGATGGGGATAAATTTGAAGAGGAGATGATAACTGTGCTCTATACATACCCCATTTTCCCTTCTTTACAGAGAGATCAAAGGTCAGTCCAACATTAACCTCACATACAAACGCTGTGTTCCAGAATTTAAGGACAATATCACACCTGCTTCTCCCATTAAGACAGGAAGCACACAGTTCATTTCTCGAAACTAAATATCATAATGTCGCTTTTATCTAAGGAGACTTTAGTAAGTGCATTGTATACAAAGGACAAACAACTCCCAACTACAGGTTCACGGGAGGAATCTCAGGAAATGGAAATAGCTCTCTGCAGCAGTACGCTCTTCCCTCTTATGCTGATGTGCAGATCCAGTCTCATCCCTTGAAAGAAAACTCTTGGAAAGTAAGGATGGAATACACAATCTTCAAAATTCAGAGTAGAGTGAATGAAAACAGGAGCTATTTCTTTAATCCTAACAAAACTGTATTATGCCTGCAAAAACACAAGTAGGTTAAGAGGGCTTTTCTTGTTTGTTTTTCAATTTGTTTGATGTTATCTTTTCATTTAAAAACAAAACAAAAAATTAAGTTTTGCTCAGGCAACTTATCCAGTGAGAAGGGCCCCCAAAAGCCCTTCTTTTCCAACTGACAAGTCACTGTGTGTGGGTACTTAAAGCAACTGCAAGGCCTCCCTTCTGCACTAATAGGCAGGCACAGGGAACATGGCAGTGACTGCAGGAGCCACAGATCTGAACCTCTGAGCTGACTGTAGCCTTCAGGTAATACAGGGACAGGCTCTCTGAGGAATGCTGCTCATTTCCAAATCTGCACTGAGGAAGAGCAGACGGATGCTTACAAACTGCAGAGCACCAACAAGCTCATAACTCAGGCTGGCACATCTGAGATAGCAGAACTTGAACTAAAATAAAGTGAACAAACCCAGGCTTTAACTTATATTAGCAGCTCCGAGGGAACTTAAGGCTGAATATAAGTAAACTGAGAAATAAAAATAAAACTAAGTTGCTCATTCCTCTTTCTCTCTCTAAAATCTAAATATTACCTGAAGCCAGCTAGTACCAGAAGACGAAATACTGAACTCCCTCCCTTCACTTTAAAATGAAGCTAACAGACACAGTAGAACCTTAAGTTTTAACTGTTCTGCCCATAGGAGATTTAAGTTTCTTAACAATGGTAAAAGTAACTACAGTCATCTTTAGCCCAACACACTGCAATCATTATTGCTTTGTCTTCTTCTCCCAAGTCAGACAGTCAGAATCCTACCATCGAAATTTAATTAAAGGTAGTAAGAAAATAAACAGCCTTTCTTGGAACGCCTTTGATTCCATAAGCACATACACATTTCATCCACTGAAAACTGAATTACAAGCTTTCATCTAACGAGCAGCTTAATGGAACAGCACTGGAATAAAGGAACGGGGGAAGGAAAAAACAAACCCTTGTCGATTTCATGTAACACGTTATATATTTATATAGCACTGGGCTCACTATCTGGGAACATCAATTTGTAAGCTACAATAAAAGTGCTCGCTATCTTAATGCGAGCAGAAGGCAAAGCCGGGGACTTGAACCGAATCAATAGCCAGATCTTACTTAATGTGCCAGATGGTCTACCACAAAGAAGAAATGACAGAACACGTGGAAGCATCTGCCTTCCTTAGAAGCATTCTTGAACGCACTGTATCTCTGATCTAAGATGATTTTTATATGCAGATGACAGGTCAAGCATAAAAGTACACTATTATAAAGGTTACAGAGCTGGCAAAGAAGTAGCATCACTTCTATGGACAAAGAATCGCTTTCTTTTGAAGTCTGGGTTGTCAGGATATTTACATTTCACAGTTAAAAGGCTCCTCTCTGGACAATATGAATGCTAAAACAAACAAGAGAAAAAGTCCTATGTAAGCTAATGCTACTTTAAAGAGATAATGTAAATCAACCCTGACATCATCAGTGTCATCCTAAAGCACGATGAGAATTTCCAGTGAAAGTTACTGACATTAAACAGATTTAGATAGCCAGCCAACAAAAATAAAGCAAACGTAAAACTAAACTGCCTTCCAGTCTAAGGCTGTTGCTTCAACCATGCATTACAGTGAAGAGGATAGGAGGAACACTCCGGTGGTAAAAAGCATTTGTTTGGGAAGTCTGGAGAAAGAATTGGTCTCAAACAAATAATTTCTAGTGTGAGCTATAAAAATACATACATCATTTGTAAGTTAGATAGAAAGCTGGACACCCAGCTCAATGCTTACAAAAATCTTACCCTTCAAATCACATGGCTGTTCTCCCATCCATAAAACAATCATGCCACCTTTTTACTTCAGAAGAGTATTCTAAGGCTGAAATGATTAAGATTCTTTCATATACAAGATATGGCAGAAGGGTAAATTATTTCTTCCTTTTTTAAATAAAAAGAAGTAGAAGGAGAGGAGAAGACTTATGGAACAATAAATTTAAGTGAGTTTAATACTTGTAAGCACAATATGTACTCAATGCAATGCACAGACTTCATCCTACATAGCTTTATTTTTTTCCTTCACTGGATGAGAACACTTCTGGAATGTTATTGTTTTCAGGGGGTGGTTTTTAAGAATTTACTGTGAATGCATGCATTATATATGTGCACAGTGAAACACTCCTGGGGCTGTAAATGACCCAAGAGTTCATAAACATGGCTATTTTCTTATCTGGTTCAAAGTTATGCAAGAAAGGAATTGTTGCACAGTTCTTGCTGAATGGAGACCCAATTTCATAAGGGACAAACGCTTTGCATGGGGCTTTCCACAACGTTTCACATAAGCATGAGTTCAAAGAAGATGACAGATTGTTTATAACATGTCTTGTACCATCGGGGTCTGATCCCTGATGGTGTTCTCAGAAGCTAAAGCAAAGGAAACATACACCCCCTGAACACAGCAAAGAACAGCAAAGAACCACGAGGACTGTTCAAAAAAAAAAAAAAAAGAAGAAGAGAACTGAAAGACAACGAGCCTCTCTGTGGTTTCTGCCTCGTCCTTCCCCAGAATTGAGTGCCATAAGATCACAACCTTATTTAATATCACCCCTCCCTCCCCCTCCTCCCCCACACACTTACAGAGAAGGACAGTTATCCAATGCTACCATTACTGAGCAAGTCAGCAAGCTAGATCTGAAGGACTCCTAACCACCTCTTTGCAAATGTTATTATGGGAAGATTATTATCTGACCCTTAGAGAAACTATTAATTAGTGTTCATGTGTATATTGCTCCTGCACAGGATCAACAATGAAAGGGTTGTTTAAGCAAAGCTCCTTTGCCTTCATGGAAAACTTTGTGTATGTACTTCTCATCAGCTCAAGTAAATGTTAATGACTATTTTGGAAAAATAAAAAACAAATATTTTCTAACGTACCATAGCATTCTTATTTAAAAGGCTTCTTACAAGGTAAGATGCTGTATTTCCAAACTGCAGAAATAAGACCTGCAGCAGCAATGAATATATGAACCCCAAATTTTATTTCCAAAAAGTGCTGGAGAATGTTTTAACCATCACACAGACACTCACATATACATGCACTCTCAAACTACCACACTAGGCAAGATCAGAGCTTAACAGCCAACAAAACACACATTCAATCCTTGAGATCATTTTCCTGAAATAGAAAACTACATATGTTTCTCAAATTTCACATCAAGCCACTGCACAGCCCGAACTGCAGGGGAGAGCAGAGCCAAGCCTGCTTTTGGGCTTGGGAGAGGATAAGGAACCTGAAAACAAGATGATTCCTTGGATTTTGCCACATTTCTTGTCCACAATCTAAACTTACAAACACCTCCGTTTAACAGCATTTCTAGCAGAGGCTGCTTATCAAGCAGTCTTTGCTTTGTCAAATTAAGACACATTGCCTTGGATTAGTGAGACTCCCTGAGTTCAAAATGACTTCATGGTTGGCTCAGAGTTCACTGTCTCTGTGGCAAGTTGCCAGTAATACATCTACTACTGCGCCTGCCCCCAGTCCTTTTCTATACTGACCTAGCTGACTTTTTTTTCCAGCAGCAAATGAACACAATAGAAAACTAAGGGCTAGATGCTGTCACAGCTAATTAAGAATCCTAACAACTTAAAAAAAAAAAATCAAAGTAGTAAATATTTAAAGATCTGAATTCAAATCCCTGAAATGCAATGTCTCAATGTATGTCAAAGCTGTTGGAAAGGGACAAGGCTGTTTTTCTTCTCTGCGCAGATACAGTTCGACACTATGAAGGGCTCCCGTTCTTGTGGAAAACACATTAAGTTTCTCTTGCTAATATTTTGTAAAGGGCATTTGTACAACAACAATAGCTAAAGCTTCCTGTTTGCCTGTATGCTTCCTGGCTTACATTAACGAGACCTGCTAACAATTTTCTTATTTAGCACACAGAGCTCTTTCAGCCTCCACCGACCCAAGGACAGCCCGTTTTTAAATTAATCATTAAGAAGAAAATATCGAGCAGTAACGGCTCACATTGCACCTGCCCTTCACATCCCTGATCATTTTTGCAGCTACACGCTTCCTATTTTCTTACACTGCATCAGTCTGTGTGTCACCAGACTCCAAAGAACATGTTTTGAATTTATTAAAAGCCTAATAGAAGTGGAATTCTGTCTTGTTTGGCAAAGGCATCGTCACAGGGACACTTGCTGTTGGCTTCAGGACAGGAAATTCGTGGCACTTTCTTTGTCTGATCCACAAAAACACCACCGCTTCCCTCCCAACCAGACCTTTGAGATAATCCCCCCTTCTCCAGAGACTTCTCAAAACAAGTCTCCACGTCTGAAGCCTTGGGTTTCATTTCATAAACAGGATGTAAAACCCGAGTGCAAATCAGGATACTGTCACTGCCACATGGGCTGCAGTGCTTATCAGCAAAACCTTCAGAATATTCCCAAGCCCCTTTCTTCACAGAGAGGGGTTTAATTTTTAGACCAGGCATCTCTAAGTAGGCACAATATATAAACAAGAAGCCAAACACCAGAATCCCAGCCAAAAGGTATACATTAGTCATGGCACAGCTAGGAAGGAAGGGAAGGGCAGAATCTGGTGTCTGTGCTGCTCCAGTTACCACATCTTTCTTACTTATTGCTCAATCCTTTAAAAGGCACAGACATCCTTCAGATAATCATCCAACTTACATCAGTCTGTCTCTTCTACAGCACCTCTAAACATCCCCTTCTCTTCCAAGCTTTTCCACTTTCAAAGCTTCTAGCCTATCTGGAGAAAAAGTTTGGTAAGGACTCTACTAATCATAGATGGAAAAGAAATACTACTCAAAGGGAAAAGAAAGTAACCTCACAGAATCATAGAATGGCTTAGGTTGGAAGAGACCTTAAAGGCCATCCAGCTCCAAACCCTGCAGTGGGCTGGTTGCCACCCAGCAGATCAGCAGGCTGCTCAAGGGTCCATCCTGCCTGGCCTCGGGCATCTCCAGGGATAGGGCATTAACCTAGTAACACTGTCTGTGTGTCAGCTTAACAGATGAAGAACAAGCATAAGAATGAAAAAGAATCAAATCCTCAAAAGGTATTCAGCAGTCTGAACACCTCCATAAATGCAGATTTAATTTGCTTATCCAAATCACGGAGGGAATAAAAACTTAAATCTTTGATCTCCCCAGATTCAAATATACTGAATATTAAAAGAATATACACTCCTCTCTCACAAACACTCATGGCATAATACTATTAGTTAGTTAGCTATGTGGTTCCTAGAAATCTTTAAGAACCATATCCATTTGTTTTTCAGTTTGCAGCCTGTAATTACCATAGCAGTAAGAACATCTTTCTTATAAAATTGACTTTCTCTGAACAAACTCAAGATCCTGAGATCTGTGTTTAAGACTGACTAGACAAGTATTTCCACAGGAAAATTACTTGGGCCACCACTCCTATATGAGATGACATCTCTACTAGATAAAAAATTACTTTCCCCAGCTATTAATACATTGCAGCGTGAGAACACACACAAAAAAAAATAGCTTTTGTACAAAAACTCACTTTGTTCCAACTTTTTTCTGCAGTTTTGGGAGCTACTTTAAAAGAGTCCTAAGTCTCTGTTTCTCCACTCATTCTGGCACTTCTTGAATCTTTATGAATGATTTGCCAGCATGTTCTTTAAAGACTGAATTATTCATCCTCAACCAGTGGCTTATAGCACAATGCTGGACACTCTCCACCTCAGTTACTGTCAAGTCTGACATTCTTCCCTGCATTTCCAAGTCCTCCTCCACAGGTTCACTCTCTTAGATTACCAATCATCTTAAACCATGTAAATCCAGCAGAGACCATCTCTATTTCCAGGCAGTGAGCTGGAAGTGGCTCTGAAACAGAAATGCTGTATCTAAATACACGACTTCAGAAATGTGTGTGTGAATTCTACCTGATACCACAGCTTAACCATATTCCTGTCTGCAGCCTAATCCTTCATGAGACATCAGAATAAAGACAGAATTGCAGAAGTGCAATTCTGATAAAAATACTTTGTCCATAATACAGTTATCTCTAAGTCAGTCAGATATTTATTTTGATTTTAAGATAACTTCAAAAACACCATATAAAGAAAAAGTGATCAGAGGTTGTAGATGGTGGGTGGAAGATAGCAGTGAGTCACACTCACCATGAGGAAAAGCGCTGAGCCTATAAAAGCACTGCTAGTATGTCTGAAAAAAACAGCTTTCTCCCCACAGCAGCACTTCTGCAATAAGACCTGAGTATTCTAGGGGCCAAACCAATGTTCCTTGTTGTAACCTTGGGGGCAGGAGAAGGAAAGTTGCAGTTTTCAAGCTATTAACCAGGGAGCTGTCAGGAAAGCTTTTTAATGCAGAAGAGTCAGCTTCTGGATCATTCAAAACAGCTGCATGGTCTTAAATTAACCCAAATGAGAAATAATAAGAATTGAACTCTTTTAATAGGAAATATTACAGGCAACAATCTTTTAAGAAAAGTAGGAATCAATGATTTGAAACTCACTCTTTGAAGTTCATAGGCAGATGCTATTCACTGAGATACACAGGCAGCACTTCTAAAGGGAGTAGGTAAAAATCTCAGAGTATGTTTAAGTCCCCATCCCTCAAATATTCTTACCTGAACTTTTTGCTAATTATATATCCACTGGAAAAAACTTCCCTTGGCAACAAGGCACCTCAGGCCAGCAGAATTGCTTGAAGGTGAAGGACAAATGATTTCGTATTCAGAAACATGAACCAATAGCTGCTTTCAAATACTTCAAATCCCGATCACACGCTGCTTAACTTTGTGCAGAGTAATCTCTCTGAAGCCAAAAAGACCACACAATGTTTTTAAATGATAAATACACACAAAATGTTTTAAGGAGCCACTTAAAAACATAAGGAAGCAAGAGTAAGAATTTCAACGCATGCAAAAATCCTTCTTACAGAAATGTCCCTGGAATTACTTGATTTTACCACCACCAAAACAGATTAAAAAAAATAAAATAAAATCTGTCTTCCACCAGGGTCAAATAATGTGTGATTCACAATGACTTAACACTGTGCCTTGCCCTGTGAATAGGCTCCTTCGTGCTCAAGGGAAAAGGTGGTAAAAATCTTACACACGATAAAATTCCACTTCCACAGTATTATGAAAGATAATATGCAGGATGAAATACTTCACTTCAAACTACATGGCAAATCTTAAGAAAGAAGTGTGCACAGGGGAAAGTGGAGGATGGGGGAAAAAAAAAATTAAAGTTTGATTCCAAGAAAAAAAATTCTTGTCCTTATTTTCCTATATTTTTTTTCCCTTTTATTATCACCTAAGACATTCCATTAGAGCTGAAATGATCAGTTGAATTTGGGGGAAGTGCACATTAAGGCAGCAAAGGACGATATACAAGGAACTACTTTATCCAAAATAGTATGATCTTTTTCCAACTGCTAAATTGGTAATAATAACAGTTATATTTTCAAGTCTGCAGGAAGGTGCCCTCCATCACCTCACACAGACTAAACTATGTTGGAAGTTAGGAAACAGGCTGGAGAGAGGGATTTCTTTAATACAGTACAGCTGCCTCTTTTAAAAACAAGAGGGACAGAATATGCTATGGGACAGAGGGGAAGAGCAGGAACCCTCTTCATTAATGCTAGAGATCCCTTTCCTCAAACAAGATAAGAATTCTGTTCCACTTATATCATTACTTTCTCTGGAACTATCTCCCTTTCTTTAAAAGTACATTCCAAATAATATTCGAGTCCAACCGCGCTTGGATCATATTCTATTTTAGCTTCTTCAGCCAGCAGCCCAAGGCAATCCTTTTATTATTTGCCCGCATTTCTCACATCAACTGTTAGCCATCCTAAGATCACAAAGCCAAATTCAACTGCCCTTAGTACAAACTTTCTATCAGCATCTCACCATGTATAATACAGAGATGTTCCTACATATAAGGACAAATAAAGTGTGTGTCCTATTAAACTTATCAGAGGACAAATTTAAAGAATCTGTAACCACATACATGTGCCGTTTAGGCATATCTGTTTCCCAGGTCATATCTTCTCAACTGCCTCAAAAAGGCTCTCTTAGGATAGAAAGCCAGGTTTCTCCCACACAACTGAATTTAAGTAGCACTTCATACGTATGATATTGATCATTATGGTCCTTTTCAACTCAGGCTATTCTATGATTCTATGAAGCACTCAAACTGTTTGTGGAAAAAAAGGCTGTTACCTTTCTCCACTTAGTCCCTGAGCAAAGGGTGCCAGCTCTAAACTGAAGTCTTGAGTATTTGTACAATATAGAGGTCCTATAGGGCTCAGCCTCTGGGAGCCTGGGATTTATCCTCCTGAAATTTGATTTGGGTCAGGTGACAGGTCAGCTTACTGCATCTTCTGAGTAAGAGTTCTTCTGCCATGCAGTTGATCACTGAACAGAATACAGTAGAATCTCACTATATTTGCAATACCACCTTTCAATTCTTTGTGTAAGAATTTACTAGCTTCCATTCTCTTCACTTTTTTATTCTTTCCTGGCAAAGTCAAACAGCATCTTTATATAATGCAAGATAGGTATTTAACAATAGCTGCCTATTAAGGAGACTAACCAGGGAGAAAGAATGCTCAAAAAGAAATGTATCTGATATGAATGTGTTTTCCATTCCCCCAACACTAAAACTAACTCCTTACAGCTTTCATTTTAGACTAACTTTTGCACAGATACAACTCCAGAGACTCCAATGGAAGTACCTGTGAACTGAGCTGGGTGTGGAATTGGGCCATAAGACTTTTTTTTTTTTTTTTTTTTAAGTTGACACTGTATCTCACTTCTCAGATGGAGGATTTGTTTACCTGCATGTGTATTTCACTTGTACTAATGTCACTTTAATCAAGATTTTAATGGAGTTCTCTCAAACACCGCTTTAACTTATCAGTTTAACTTATCAGTAAGCATTGTAGGCTGGTTTTAGTGAGTGTTTTACAATGAAGTAACAACTTTTAGATAGATTTTATAAGATTTCTTCCATACCCAAAAGAAGCATTTTGTTTCAGTTCTCAGAAAGTCAATAAATTAGTCAACAAAAATAGATTTCAAAGCATTATTAGAAGCTTATTTCACAATAACAAGAGCAATCATATTTATGTTCCAAAACAGAATATGAGACCAATTGACTAACAGTTGTAGCAACATACTGTATATGTGAATTACACTGCTCACAAGAACTGTGCTCAGGAATGTACAATGGAAGCAGGAGATAGGTTCAAGATGTTTTGGAGCAGACTGAATTACAGACAGATGTATGTAACAGCATGTCCAGTCAAAATGAATTAAAGCAGAAACGCACATAAGAAAATAGACTAAGATGACTAAACCATCCTGTTACAATTACCATACCTTGCAGTGACACCTGTGGCTTTCCAAGATAAGAAATCCGGAAGATCAAAGAAGTAGCCTGCTTTCTCCCAGCATGACTCTTGTAAGTTCTAACAAAAAAAAATATATTAGAGAAATACAGATATTTGAAGCCAGACATGATCACATGCTTCTTTTAATGGCAATTAAGAAAAATGTTGTGTGAAAATCGTAATTTTTCCAAATTCAATATTCTGATCTCTCTCCATATTCCTGCACTGCTCACATTGTAGTGATTTACTGTCCGAGTCCTTTTCCCACCACGAATTGATAATAAGGCTTCGCAAGAAAGTTAATGGAGGCACATAGTTCAGATCAATAGCATGGGATCTTTCAGTTCCCTGTCAGCTGCTCAGTGTCAGAGCAGGCAGGCACAAAATCAGTAGACAACTCACTTCAAAAACATTTGCTCGAAGCATGCCTTACTTTCTAAAATAAACCATTTTATATTTATTATTTCTGAATTTTAAGTGCAGGAAGAAAACAAATACCTCTGTGAGCACAGAACAAAGCTTTACAAACTATTAGGCCAGTTGATCAAAGCAAGTAAGAATCTGTAAGCTTTCTGCGAAGCTTCACCCTCCCAAATTGCTTTAAAAATCTCCAACAGTTTTCTAAATAACTGAAACAGTGGCTCATCTAAGAGTACATCCTAGGTGGGGTCTCTAGGGCATGGAGATCTGTTAAGTGGCACAGTTTCAGCACAAACACACATTTGGTCAACAGTTGCATCTAGTAGGCTATGACAGAGTCGGAGAGGTACTCGAGAAGTAAGATGGGAAATTATTTTGGGCTTCATCTCTATAGAAGAAATCTAAGGGGTGATTTGCTTGCCATACTGTGTATTTGGATTTCATATCCTACCATTTTCATCTCCCCTTCATAAGCTCAGGCAAAGGCAATTATAAAAGATTATACAAGATTGCAGATGCAAAGGATTTTTAGAAAAGTGGAGTATTAAACACTAAGAGTCTTAATAGCTTACTGCGTTAAAAAAAGACTGATGCAACCACAACTTTTAAACAAAATGTACAAGCTTTGCATGCTTGTTCCAAACTTGAGTGTAGCTTACACACTAGATGTAGATGGCTACTACTTCAAATTTAACTTTGTATGTGAAATGCAAAAGGCGCTCCTTAGCTTAATATATAGGTCATTCATCCTATTTCCATCATAGAAACTGTTCAGCATTGGTCTTTAAGAAGCAACAGAAGTAGATCAACTATTAGTGTTAATCATAAAAGATATTAGATTAAGAACAACTGTGCCCTTCAAGCAAATCTGTTTTATCAGAGATACTCACCGGGTCCTTATTCTATTACTTGGGAAATTCCCAAAAGCCACACGTTAGTGACATTAAAGTATTTAGTTTCATGAACATCCAAATGATTCATTCTTTGCCATCGCAATGCTTTGTCATCACTAATTAGTAAAGAAAGACAAAAAACCATAGCATATCCTTATGCTTTTTCCAAACAAGTTTAAAAAAAGTCTCCATGTTTTTGACATTCACTTAAGTCAATTTAATTTATTTTTACTCATAGTCAAATCTGTGACCACATTAAAAGCACGATGGAAAAGATCCGGGAACATTCCCAGTACTGTATTCATACCCTGCATCTCAGCCATCAAGCTCACTTCTAAAGAAACACATTCAACCTTTCAACTGAGGGGTACCCATGGATGCTTCTTTCTTTTAAAAAGAAAACAATCACAGAATTGCAGGGGTTGGAAGAGACCTCCAGAGATTGAGTCCAACCCTCTGCTAGAGCAGGAACCCTACAAAAGGTTGCACAGGGAGGCATCCAGCTGGGTCTTGAGTGTCTCCACAACCTCTTCGTTGCCCAGAAAATACAACTCTTCTCAACAGTTATTCAGAATTATCTGGAGATTTTAAAGTAACTGTGGGTAATGAGTTTAAGAATTATGAAGCACAGAATTTTTCAATCTTCCTAGACAAGAAGGATAAAAGTGAGAGGTAGGGAGAACTGGTACAGAGGTCAAGAAATAAGTAGAGGAGGCCATTTCTGCCAAGTCAGAAGATTATCATGAAGCCATGCCACACAATTTTGTTTCATGTTATGCATACTGCTCACCTATGAGTTGGGCTGAAATGCACACACACGTAGAACTTCACATGAGCTTTTCTACGCAACAGGATTTTTCAGAAACACATAGAGGAGTGCTCTCCTTGAGAACGAGGAAGAAGCTTTCAGATTTGTACTTCAGTGCTTTGTTGAGGTAGTTTATTTCTGTATTGGAAACTTTTTTAGCTTTTACTAGCTTTATTATTTTCTTGTAAGATTAAGTGATCATCAGACAACTACAAATAGTGAAAATGCTTTTCCCCCCACACCAGAACTAAAATATGTATACAAACAGCAAAACTTCCCTGACTTTCATAATTGCTAATAGAGACTAAATGTGAATTGGAAAATACTAAACATCATTACAGACAGCTTTTACATCCAAACTCTTTTGGCCACTGGATTAATTTAAGAGGGGTTTGAAGTAGAACTTACGATTTAGCACAGGGCATTGGCCTGTATTTCATGGCTACTTATCAGTCAAAACCCACACATTCTGAAACCATCCCAAATTGGTGTGTGAGAAACCTAGATTAAAACCAGCAGAGACAGATGGAATCAGAAAGATTTTACCATTTAGAGTAAAAAAAAAAAGTTGGCATGAGCATTCAAGTTCCATATCAGGTCAAGATCTAAGTCATCTGAAAATGAGACACGCTCACTGAATAATAGTCTGCTTTTCCCAACTCAACCTGAATTTTGAATCCCAATCTCCTAGGCAATCTGCATGAACAGACTGAAGACAATACACACACTCATGGGGATATAAAAAACTGATGTTCCACACCCTATTCCAACTCAGACAAAGCAAGAACTTAGAACTTACATCTCTCATGCCTCAGAACTAATGCCAAACCATGTGATAGAGCCCTTCTCAGACACCCAAGATAAACTGTAGGCACTATTAAAATCATTGCTGGAGCCAGGGCTGCAGACTGATCGGTTTTGCTACGGTTTTACCCCCTCCCTTCCCCCCACCACCAAAAAGCTCAAACCACCAACTGAATCACCCAATTCATTTTAAGGCCTTAAACGTGTTCTTGGGGCTAAGAGGCCACCTTAGAAAGTAAGCTGTAAGGATAAGGCTACTGTCAAAGGTGGAAAACACTGCTTTGGTGCATCACATTGTCTCCACAATCAAGACACTGTCTTAGATATCTGCAGGTGTTTCCAAATCCATGAGGCAGCCTCAGAGTAACACTAAAAGTCAGGCAAATATCATAGTCGAGGCCAGACATTGCCACGTGCATGACAGAAACACAGACCAGGGCTATCAAAGGCTGAGTAAGCTGGAGCTGTAAAAAGGGATGAAGGACAATCTGTGGGAATGTTCATAAACATCATCACATTGTAGCAGAGTTGAGAGATTCTCAGAAGTGCAGATGTTTCAATCATTCCAGCTGTTAATCCTCTTTTTTTTTTTTTAAAGACTATTTTGCTTGATTAGTAACTGCTACTAAAAGCTCGACTGAACAGTCCAAAGTACAATCTATGCAAACATGTCTAAATTATGTATGGATTTTGATAGCAAAAAGCTGTTAAAGCATTTATAAACAGTCCTTATCAAGAGTTCAGTTTCAAACCCAGTAGCTTGGATTCTTTTCACTAAACATGGAGTTGAGAGCTTTTTATTGGTAAAATCTTACCAGTTGCATTCAACAAAACAAAATCAGCTGCAAATGTAATAAAGAAGAGGACATGCATGAACAAATATGTTGCTGCCAAGCTAATGCCCCTCCATAGCCAGGAAAATACATGTTTTAATTATTTCTGCAAATTATCCCATTGGCTGGTAAAGCTGCAAGTTACGGGTGTACAAGAACAAACTAAAAGAATGATGATGCATAAAAATGTGGCTGTATCTGAAGATGTGAATAGAAAGATCACTGAGCAACATGCCATTAAAAATATGAAGAAAATAAACTGAGAATTATCAATTTTAGTTAACAATTGCAAGGGACTTCTGCTAGTCATTCACTCTGATATTTTTTTTTTGCTGTAGGGAGGATCTTCTTTGCTCTTACCATACTTAAATATGAGGTGTGAAAATACACTATAGGAAAACTGCATTCCATTTGGGGACAGTTACCAAGCAAATACCTATTCCCTGTTCAGCACGCCCCACCCATCTGGAATATGCCACAGCATATGGGATGAATGTTTTTTAGAAATAGCTGATTTGTAATGCCATTAATATGACAAAAATGTAACAAGCATCCTCCTGTTTTGGCACAAGCCACAATCAAATCTCCAGCCAAAAATTAGTAAACAAGATTCTTTCTTCTGCTACTTTGGGGAAAAAAAAACGCTAACATTAATTCCAGAGCAGAACCAACAGTATCCCCAGACCTTGCAAAATAGTTCTAAAAACAATAGAAATCTAAGGAAATTATAGCAAGGAAAGAGAATTACCTGGTTATTCTGAGAGATCCAGTAACTAAGGACTACTTTCTTTTTCACTTTAGTTTACATTTTTACTTATCTTACAGAGTTCAGGAAGACTTTGTCAGCATTATCTTTCAGCTGGTTTCTAAATATTTGTGAAAGGATAATGATATTTTTTTTTCCAACTTTATCTACAACATTCCACACTCTCAATTCAGCTAACAACATTCCAAATTCAAATGCGACTGTACCTACAGAAAGTAGATTTAAAAGAAAAATAAAGTATTCATTTTGGTTTGCATATACTGCAGATTTAACATTTAAATGGACCCTCTCAGCACACAAGGGGCAAAGAAACAAAGTGCTGCTCCTAAGTGAGCCACAAATGTTAACAAAAAAGCCCCAGAAGCTTATCCAGCAGCTGCATTCAGTTGATCATTTACTGCAAAATGACCTACACACAAACTTCACAGGCAGAGCTGACTTTGCCATATGAGCATCTATCTTCAGATATCAGGACACTCCAATTAATTTCATGTAGACCAGCCTCTGGATGCCAGGGCATAAAGTGATTCATCAGTGCTCAAACTAAATTGAATGTAAGCTAATACAATTCAAACAAAAGATTGCAAACAAACCTATTAGGTCCTCCACAGTTTGGTTTCTTAATTTGAAATCAAAATGTGATAGAGTGAAATAATTAAGTGTATAGAATATGCTCTGAAGCCTCTCAACTTTCTAATTGTTCCTAATCTCTGTACAGTGAAAATGTAAAGCAATTAAAAGAAACACAGATAAAATACTACATGGAAAAGAAAATCAAGAAGAAGCTGAGGAGTATAACTCGCAATTTGGATGAATAACTGCAACAGCCCTCCAGAAATAAATACAAGTTATTTATAACAAGAAAATTACAAGAAATAAAGACCAGTATCTACTTCTTGTATAATTAATTCAGCTCACTCATCATGGTGAGGTCATCTTCAGTGTAAATTCTAGTAAGAAAAGATGACAAATGGAAAGCACAGTTAGGTCATCTCCCCCTTCTCCTTTCTCTTCATTACTTTCAGAAGTTCACAGTAAATTTGATAAGTGATATTCTTTAGGAATACCTAAAATTGTTTAAGTGATAATTCAAATAATAGAAATTCCTTTCCAGAAATACAAGGTCAGGTAATGATAGGGGAGATTTAGGATAGGTGTCAGGAAGAAGTTTTTCACTGAGAAGTTGTTGAGGTGTTGGGTTGAAGTTGCAGATGCTCCATCCCTGGAGGTGTTCAAGGCCAGGCTGAATGGGGTCCTGGACAACCAATTCTAGTTGACTAATCTAGTGGGTGGCAACCCTGACTGCAGCATGGGGTTGGTGTTCAATGATCTTTGAGGTCCCTTCCAACCCAAGGCACTGCACTGAAACTGGCAGAAAGTAATCTACATTTGGCTAAGGATCAACACCAAACGTAAAATCAGACTAGAGGAGGTTTTGAGAAATTTGAGTGGTGAGCATTTTTTCTTTTCTCTGACAGTTATTGTTAAAAACACAAGAAAGAAGCAGAGTTCCACATTTCGAACAGAGCATCTTCCTTCTACAGATGATCTACTTCCTAGAGACAACATGCAACTAAATCACTCAGCTTCTTCTTGGAAAGCTGATGAAGCTCAAACTAGATTGCCCTGTGAGCAGCCAAAGACATCACACATTCCCTCACTGTTGGATGCAATGTCTCAAAGGCAGTAGTACATCCAGCAAGGATGCCCAGTGCTGAGCCACTGCTGCTTTCACACTGATGCAAAAAACCAACCCAGAAGTAGAACCTAAGCCCTTTTTAAGCATGTTCAGCTACAGTATTTTAAGCATGTATACAGCTCCATAACTAAATGCTAGGATATTTCCAAGACACATTCATTACCTGCACCGAAACTACTAAATACATCTGGTCTTAAAATCACATAAGAAAAGCATATCAAAAGTTTTCATTTGAGAAAAACTGAACCTCACTAAAATTAATCTCTAAATAATCAAGAGGTAAAAAAAAAAATCTCAAAACATCTTCATCACATCTTAAGGCTGGCCTTACTTTGCACATCTCTGAACTCAGAAGTAAGGTCAAAGAACTTCATTTCTGAAATATCATTCTCAGGCATTAACAAATATAATGATATTAATCATTATTAAAAATGCTATGCAATCTTAGAGGTACTCACTTCCTTTATCCACAACAACTTAGGAGGCTGCATTTCCACAGACATCACTCCCCCAACATATCTCAAAATCCTGTGTTGCGTTGCATTGATGCGGTCTACTTGACTGACGGCACGATGGTCCATCCACATAATAACATTCCTGTTATTTTGCCCTTTAAAAGACAATAAAATAAAACAAAGATTGTTTTAGCTCCTGTATAACTCCACCACAAGACTGTCTGTTACTAGGCTGTAAGCTGCTTCATACTTATACATGGAAAACTCAAGTACTTAAATGTGCTAATAACTCTCAGTAGATAGTTACAGATAAAATTCTAGCCAACTTTTAAGGCATGCTGAGGGCTGAGAATGCCCTGAGATTGAAACTAGTCAGGCTTGTGAGAGTCCAACAACGTGACAAGCGATGCTCTTGTAAAGTATGGTTCATTCAAATAACCCAAACTACTGGGCATGGTACACATTTATTTTAAAACAAAAAAAAAAAAACAAACATTTTTAATTCCTAGTCACTAAAATACGACAAAATCTGAGCAAATAAGTTATAAATTGAAATGAACTTTGCCAGTCAACTAATTATAGAGTAATAGGGATCCTTTTTCCTATTCTATAGTTAAGAGAAAACTACCCTAATTTCTTTCAAAAATACTTTCATGTCTGTAGTTGACTATGTTATATTTTGAATGTGGAAGGCAAAAGCATTCAGCAAGTCTGTGTAACACATCAGAATTAAAAGCAAAAAACATTTTAATTAAATTAACCTACAAAAGACCTACTAAACAGGTGAAGGGAAAATCCAAGTGACACTTCACATTACTCTCTTGCTGAGTACAGTGCACACTCAACTCCACAGAAGAGCCACTCATGCATTTCAATCTTGAAAACATACTCCAAGACAAGTCAGGTCTATGAGGAACAATGCTACACTAAATATGGATTCAAACAATTTAGACCTCCAAAACTGCCTGAAATGAGTTTAGTGCATGCCCAGTGTGACAGTATTCTGTCTATTCTTGTCTTATCTTTGATATCATTGTTTAAAGCCCAAGTTCTTGAGGATATTGTACAGCAAAAAGTGAGAACTGAATTTGACTCAGTAGACCAAAATAGCCCTAGACATCATCAGATGCTGAACAGATCAAAGACTCTCAAACCGAAAAATAATCTTTCCTAAATTTAGCAAAGGACATTTTGGGGACAAAGCTGTTGCTTTTTTTTTTTTTTTTTTTTTTTAAGAAGTATAGGAGATGACAAATAAATGTGAGAATAGAAAGGGTAAAGCAACAGAACTGTGATTATGGCTATGTAACTACTGAATTAGCAGCCTCCCAGTCATAAATGGGATTGTGTGAGGGGGAAAAAAAAGGCTTCTGAAGTATCGACTTAAAAATTAATAAAAACTTAAATTTCTTTTTAGAAAAAGGTACCAGATTGTTTCAGAGGTTTAGCTCTGTTCTAGACAAAGACAGAACACCAGTGTAATAAAAATACACAAGTTCAACCTCTGCTTGCAACTCTATGACAGAAAAAGCAGTCAGGCTACACTAATACTACATTTCTAGCATTCCTTAAGCCAGTGTGGGCAGGTATTCACACGCACAAGAAAAGCCATGATTAATAAGGATGAATGAGGATGAAACACCTAAAAATTGAAAATGAGCAGAGACCTCTAAGAGGCAGCCCCTCTGATCCAATATGAAGGAGTTTGGTGTTAGGATGCCAAACAGAAAGCAATTCATCTCACTTTTTGTCCTACCTTGTGAGTTGACTGCCAAAGGTTGGAACTTTTTATCCACGACAACAAGGGAGCACGTAGCATCAAATCCAATCCCTCGAATCTGGCTGGCATCAACACCACAGATGACTTTCTGCAAATACATAAAACATACACAAATACAAAGAAATCCATATATATGGCCTACCATGTGAACTAATGAGCACAGAAAACAAGTTAGAAATACAAACTCAAACTACAAAAATTTAGAGATTCAGTATTCCTTAATATCTCAATCTGAATGCTAATAAAAACGTAGCACACTGCCAAAATTTGGTTTTCAGAAGTGTATTCAAACGTACATGAAAAGCTCTTAAATAGGCTTCGAATCTTTCTAGCACTGTTATTTCTTTTCTAAAAGTTCTGCTGCATATGAAACCTAGAGACAGGATTATGCATTTCCATCACTTACTTCACTTGTTTGCTACCTGCAAACTGAATGATCTTATGGAACTGCTCTGGTAATACTGTGTCATAGTTTTTATTACAAAATAAAGGGTCCCAAAAATAAATTGCTGTCAAGTTGGTCAAAACCTAAAGCAGTGCTAATACATCTGTAATGCAAACCTTTTCAGAAACTCTGCTACCAAGAGTTTGGAAAGCTTACGTTCAGAAAATAATCTGAAAAACTCATCACCCCCAAAAGATCTGAACTTCAAGGCTTCAAGCAGCACTGGAGAAAAATATATAATACCCACATGGATCAAGTGCCATGTAAAGTTCCAAGGCATCTAAAATGTAACGCAGTAATAAATTGCCACTTCTCAGCAACAATAAAAATATCATTATCTTAATTAGTACTATAACGAAAGACTTCAGACTTGCAACAGTGCCAGTGTCTTAGTGGTTTCGTAAAGCCAAGGTTCCAGAGACCATATTTTAATTGCTTAAATATAAGATTGTATTTAAAGATCAAGAAAAAAGCAATTCACAAAGAAAAGCCAAATAACTTGCTCTGTCTGTAATATCAAGCTGCTTTCCTTGTCATTCCTGTCACACTACTCTTCTCCTTCCCCTCCCCTCACCACTTGTCTCCTTCATCGCAGAAAATTTCTGCAGAGCCAAGCTCACTGAAATTTGAAAAGGCTGACCAATAGCAAGAGAAAGAGCAAACTGCCCATCTGCAAATTACAAAGCATATCATGAATACTTAAAAAAATAACCTTAGATCATGGAGCAGGCTGTGGCTTTATTACAGAGGATGAAATAGTCTGCATGTAGACTGCCAAGCAAGGTCAGTCATTTACCACCACCATGTACAGGTGAATCCTTGGATCCCTTATAATTAGGTTTATTTCAGACTATTTTTAAGCTTGATACTATCTACAAATACATAAAATTTCTTTCAGTTTTATAACACCAGACAGATGTCATAATGGGGATCACAGGTGATGGTGCCTCATATGATGTCTATCCATAAAATAGACTGAATTTCTATAATAACTGCTCCTTTTTGGCTGCAGTGCAACACCACACACACCTCTAAAGGTGCATTATCAGTTCTGAGCAACTTCCACTCCTCAAAGAAACTGTTTGTGGCTAAAACATGCAGCAGTGGAACAAAAATCCCTGATGTGAATCCCAAAGACAGTGGAAAAGTCCTCCTTTAGATCTAACATAAAAAGGAAAGCTTTCCTCCTCTTTTCAGTTATCACTCTGGCCTTCTGCTCCTCACATAGATAACAGGCACTACATATCCTAAAGTGCCTAGAATGTATGAAGGTGGTTCCATGTTATAGAGAAACACGGCAGAACTGAATATTAAAGGCCAGTGACCGAAAGACTTCCAACTTCCAAAATTTGAAGTGCTGTTTGAAACTCATCTCCTTCATTTCTTTTCCTTCAGGTACCTTGGTGACTGCACAACAAGCAGCCCATATGTCAGCAGAGGATTGTTCATAGTGGTCTGGTTGAGGTTCCCAGATTTGTATTGGTTGTTCTGCGTGCATCACTACTGTCCCAAACTCATCTACCAGAGCAGCACGAACACTTGCTGATCCAACATCAATTCCAACATAGTATTTCACTGAAGTCTGGCTCTCACTGTGCATTTTCAATAAAGCCTGTGAGGAAAAATAAAGTAAACAAATAAACAAAATGAGCTTAAAAAACAGATAAGATGACAAGCAAAGTTATGCTGAACAGGAAACGAGATGCTGCTTAAGTGCTTTGTTTGGTAACTTCTTTGCAGCAAGTCTTCACATAGCATTTCTCAATTAATTTGAGTTTTCAGGTCTTGGACAAGTTATTCTGTTTTTATCTCCAATGTTTGGAACTGGTTCTAGGGAACCTAAGGGGGTTGGACTGAATGATCTCCAGAGGTCCCTTTCAACTCCTAGGGTTCTCTGATTCTGATTGCATCTAAGTTGCGTGGCACAAAAGTTCCTGAAACGCAAGAAGTGAATTTGCATGTAAGATCATGCACGCTCTGATAAAGCTCATGCATACACACAAGGAACTGAGCAGTAGTCATACACTATCAAATCTGTATAAAGGGAAAAAGAAAGAAAGAGGGAGCAAATGAAAAGTTCTAGATGCAAACTCAGCAGTAACTGGGAGTTGATACCTTACATGTTCAACCCAGATGCTCCTGAGCTTTCCTGAATTTTGGCAGATGGGAAAGCTGCTAACAAGCAGTAAATTGGATTCACTTGTGAAAAAGACAGGAAGTAACACCTCAGCCATGTCAATGCATCGATGCAAACAAATTAGACTCCTGAAGCTGTGAAAGGGGTTGTGTACCTGGCTTCACTGAGCTCTGAACTGAAGCAAGATGAGGAGGCAGGAGCCGATGCCTCCCATGTAGCCAACAAGCCAAGGAGTGGCAAATCACTGCTGGACGAGACAGTGAGTCAGGCTGAATTCTGCAGAGTCTGAAAATCGTTTCCTCCTCCCCCCAAAAAGTGGTGTGATGCTGAGAATTCAAATAACTAAGTGACAACCTGGCACATCTTACCCAACTTTGAGCCTTGCAAGAAAAAGAAAAAAAAAAAAACAACTGAAAAATAAACTGCTTAGGTTTTTAAGAGCTATGCACTAGGAATCCACATGATTTTAAAGACTTAGAAAATAATTTGCTAAAATTACTTCATTAAGTTATGAGAACATCCCAGGAAATGTGTGCCTGCTTACTGGCAACCTAAAAGAACAAAGTGAGCCTAAATCGATTGATTTAATTATTCACAGTGAGTTGCTTACTTCACTGTATCACATTTAAATAAATGACCTTTTTATATAGTGACAAATGCACTGTACTTAATTTCTAAGCTTGCCCTTAATTAATAGTTAACATTAACATTTAATCAATCTGGGAAGTGTTAATTAAGAGCTGATACAAAGTATTTGATAGGTATCACATCAGTGCTTGTATGAATCTCCTACCAAAACTCAGCATACAGAACTCAGCTGGTGCTTTGAGAAAAGAAAAATATCAATTATCATTTGGTCATTTATAGAGCAACAAAACAGCTGTACCTGAAATCAGCCCAGTTATCCCAAGCAAGTGACCTGGATGACATCTGTTTGTAAAAGACTGGTTGTTTAGGGAGCAAGGACATGTGAGAAGGGGGAAAGATTCTGAAAGTTCTGCTTAGCAGAACAATAAGGTTGTTAGCACTTCAAATTAAGCCTAGATATGAGTTTTTGGCAATAACTGATTTTACTGGCTTAGTATATGCAAAACACGATAGAAAAAGCATTGGAGCCCAAAACTCTTAGACTTCTTCTTATCTTCAGACAGTAACAGCTGATCATACAGCCAAGTCAATTGCTCTCCATTTCAGAAGTAACGTTTGTACACCAAAGCAGCTATCACACAGCATTCTGCATGCACAAAGTAGGGTTACTAGGGCAAGTTGTACACATCATTGCTTTAAAAAAATCTGCTAAACAAACTAGACTTAAAAAAAAATATATATGTATATCAAAGCTAGAAGGTACACTGTAGTATTGATAGAAACCCTAACCACTCTCCTTCAGCATCCTGATTCTGTGTGGTAAATTAGGTGCAATACACACTAATCTTGCTAAGCAAGGTCATCTGCTCAAGAGATGAGCAATCAGCTAAAAATAATGGTGTGCCATGAGGCTAACACCTAGGGATATTGGCAAGAAAGCTCACTTTATTTGCTTGGCCTTGGCTCTATGACCTGGACAAAAAGAGGACAATTCTCCTGCTATCAGTGATTAATACTGCATCTATCAGCTGGGATACTCACAGCACTCTGCATCTTCCTCCTAGCCCTCGGCTGTAAAAGGAGTTTTAAAACATTCTTATCAACAGATGATGATCACTTTTTAATTCTCCCCAGAGCTGAAAAGCCTGGCTGCAGGTGCTGCTAGCTACCTGCTAGAAGGTTTACAGTACAGTAAGGAGGAAATTGCATGAAACTATCCCTGCTGCTATCTCATGCATTTCCCAATTCTCCCCTAGTTTGGCACTGCCTTTGGCTGCTGACTCATAAAAAGAGAGTAAGCCACAAGTTGCAAAGCTGATTTTATTTTTTTAAACACAGGCAAATCTTTCTTGCTTTTTACAAACAGCAAAAGGAGTACTTCACTTTGTATCCTGCTTTCTCACACACAGCTTTACTCCCAACTACTTCCCCTCCCTGTATGGCAGCACTGATTTTATTAATGTATTCTGCTGGTTAGAGAACAAATTTAACAGATGTTAGAGAATTAAGCTCATAGTACCTCCTACTCAGCACTTGTAATTATAGCTTTGCATTGAATTCATCCGACAAACATTTGAGATCTGGAACCCAGATCAGCCCATGTAATGTTTACTCTTTTTTTCCTTACTAAGCAACCAGGATGCACACATTTGAGTGATCGTGCAGGACGCCAAGTTTGTCTGTGTGCTCAAGCAGCATCTATCAGTTTACAAATATCTCTTATTTCTGTAAATTGATGGACGTGTGCAAGAAGCCATTGTGTGACAGACCTGAACAGTGAATACAACAGACCTATTTAAAATTGCATTTCTCTGAGCAAAAATCACCTAGCATTATAAAGAAATATTTTGCTATCTTACAGAAAAAGGCTAAAAGTTAGAGCAAACCTTTTCTCAAGTGCAGCAAGCAGCCAATGCTGTTCAAAGTATGGCTTCTCTAAAAAAGGATCTGATCTGCTTGCAAAAACATCAGTGGCTGCCGAGGGCTTTTCTGGAATGCCACTCACATTCCACAAGAAGCACTGTCATCTCCAGCTCATAAGTGTCACCAACAAGGGAGTCTGCCTAGAGGTGCTTCTTGAGGACCTCAGATCTCAGTAATAAGGCTGACTGAAAATATCTAGCCAAAATACTTCGTTAAGAATTTGAAGATGAATGTTCTTATTCTGAATATTCCTTCTGTACAGGAGAAGACTCCAAATTACAAACGAAGAAATGGACCTGTGAGCTGGAAGAAGCTCTCTCCAGCTCTTCTGTTTCCAGCACAAACTTCCTGTTTTGGAATCTGGACACCAACATTTATTGCCATGTGCAAATGAAATTTTGTTTCGCAGTAAAACTCCATGTTGAATTTTGTATCTATTGGAATCTTTGCCTACAGTTTCTGCAGTCAATATAATAAAAACAGAACCAGAAAAACAGTTGAAGACAAAGTCCTGCTGGTGAACAGTCACAGGTCAACTCCTTGAGCACAATATTCCTAAAAACACAACAAACTATTCGATGCAATGCAGCAGAGTAGTGACTCTTGTGGCCAAGAAAAAAAGACCCCCAGAACTTCAATCCAGTTTTGCCAGTCTGCTGCAGACTGGGGCCTCATATGTACAAGTTATTATTTGATCTTGCAGACAGAAAGAGAAGTAGAGAAAAAAATAAAAAAATTAAAAAGACATAGCCAGCTTTACTATGTTATAGTCCATGACTAAAACTGCTAACGCAGGACAAACCAAATCTCCCTCCTAACACTGAAAAAGCAATGGTCTCTCTCTTTGCAAATCACAGCCGGGACAGAATGCCTTTTCAAACAAGTGTTTATGATCAAAGAGCTGCAGCACATGATAAATATTTATATGGCCCATTAAATATTAGTCTCTATAAATATTAACCAAAATGTACATGCTGGAAACCACTGACTTCCCAGTTTATCTTTACACAAATGTGCTAGCTTTCCCACATAGGCAATGAAAAAAGAAAGTGGGGTGAAACTGTCACTTGCAACAATATTAGTTTAGTTTTTGGTGGTTTTTGGTTTTTTTTTTTTGTTTTGTTTTTTTTAAAGACAGAAAATCCTTAACATTGTTTATACTAATTTAAAAAGACTAAGTGCTAAGAAACCACATGACGGTTCATTACAACTACTAAATTCCATTTGTCCTACCTTATTTCATGGTTATCAACCTGCAGGACGTACCTTTCTGTTAAAGCTACAGGACCAGAGGGCTGCACACAAACACACACAGGCTGAAGCTCAGCAGTATTTATCAGCTGCAAGCGTGGCTTACATGGTTTCATGAGATTAAATAAAAGGAATTGTGAAGGACTGGCACGTCTCCTTTAAACTTTGATCTTTGGAACGCTGCAGGCTGCCTGGACCCAGAGATCATGGGTAAACAGTATGTGTTTAGTAGTGCAGCTGTGCTTTTCTATGGATTACCGGGAAAAAGATTAACAGGCTCAAATTAGGCTTCACAATCTTAGTGTGAAAAGATCTAAATATGTTAAATAAAAGGTGTTTGTCAGTTGTAGAAAGGAGATAAAATGAAAGAAGCATTTTTGACATTACATATGAAATGCAACACTGTTGCCTTTCCAGGGTTCCAGTAAGCTAACGGAGATGGTGGTGGAAGAGTGGCAATCACTGTCTGATTATTCCTCTTCCAGGTGACTCCTGCGTGGATGGGAAGAGATGAAGGTATATTTCTGTGGGAAAGTGAGAGCAGATAGAAATGCTGAAGGCCAGTATTAATATAGAATAATACCCTTCACTGCCCAAGGGACTGTGCTATAGCTATCAACAAGTATTTATTTTTCTGCTTTCCAACAGCACCTTCCTTTCTCTTCCCCAAATCAGGCATACACAAAGGAGATCTTTAAGATTTCAGAATTTGAGGATAATAAAAGTGGAGTAAATAAAAGCACACTGGAAGAAGTATGTTAATCAATGCCTTCTTCACTATAAACCAAACATTCTCCATCATCTATCCATTCTCTAGTAAACTCTGCGGAGCCTTTTCACATCCTAGAACAAGGGAAAGCAGCTGAGCATAGTGGAATGATCTCGCTCTGGTAGCAGAATCAGACCCCAGCACCCAGTCCCATAACACTCACATTGCTCCTCCAAAGCTTTCCTACTTGCCCTGCCCCCCGCGCTGTAACATCATCTCAATAAATCCTACCACAGGTCTGGAAATATTCTACTACTTTCTAGTATCTGCTTTTTTCCACTCTATAAATTATTCACTATGTACTAATCTTCTGTAATGTCTCTCCATATCTTTTTTTTCCCCCTCTCTGTGTCCAAGACAAAACCATTACTTCATCACTACCTTCTGCCCTTTAATTCTATCTTTTGTATTTTAAATCCTTTCAAGCCAAACCACTTTCACCTATTCTGACAAAAAGCACATCACGTCCCAGTTCATCCTGCTGTACCTTAACAGACCACTCCAAGCTAAGTCACTTGAAACAACAAAGTAACGTGCAGCAGAAAAGTAAAAATGACTAAGCAAATTATTCCAATAAGTGAGATCCAAAATTCATTTATTTTCAGTTTCTTCTGCCTACCTAGAGATCTCTAAAGAACACCAGGAAGATGTCAACATGGCCACTGTCAGCAAATATCAAACTCATAGATGTTCAACAGCATTGTTTTTCTTTAGAGTCTGCTCTACTCCAGATTTGCACTTACACAGAGAAGTGATTCTGCCCCTCCAGTTCCACTCTTGAGCTCACACTAGAAGATACAGTCCATATTGCCACTGATGAAATAAGAGCAAGAGCATGCTGAACTCTGACTAAAGAGAGGCACATGGCTGCACCAGGTGCTGCTCAGGAGCACAGAGGTGCCTATTAAAGGTCAAGGACTTCAAACTATGGGCAATTCTCTATGCATTGGCCCTCAAGGAGCATTTGCACAGAGGAATCCAGCCTGCAGAAGACTAACGGCTGCTGCTCACCCTGCTCTTCTCTGGAAGGACGCTCAGGGCTCCTGTAGCTGCAATGCACCCTGAGAGGCTCTCCACTGCAACCACCTGAGACAACACTGCAGGATGCCTCCCCAATTCCCAACCACAGGCAGGCAGAACAAACACTGACTAGTTCTCCCACTGCAAGATTTTTCTACTTGACAGTGGTAGAACTGCTCCATTTCTTCCCCAGCTTGCAGCTACGCATTACAAAAGCAGTCAGTTCAACTCTCTGCTCTGCTGCTTGTCTAACTGCTGGAACAGCAGGAAGCAGCTGCAGCCGGGAGCTCTCAGGAAAAAGGAAGGCCAAGCAAAGAACCACAAGAACACGTAAATTAGAGATGAGGAGTGAAGGCATGAGCTACTAGGGAAATCCAGCAGCTCCAACTCTCACTGGGGCTATCTTAGCCCTGCCTGGACAGGGCATCACTTCCAAAGCAGGGTCAGATCCCGCATCCACTGAAGTGGCAAAACTCCCAAATTAGCAGTTCATGATTAGACTCCTGATACTTGTGAACATCACAGGTGCACTCTCAAGCTGCAGGATTTGAACGCTTGCCATAACCTACAATTTTTCAAACAGAGGAAACGTTCATCAGCCCATGCCAAGACACAATTCTCACGCTGGAAAACCAAAGGAATTAGGAGGGTATAGAGCTGCACCCTTTCTTCTCCACAACCTGAAAACTACAATCATACAACACATGCACACCAACCTATGTAGATCACTCTCTCCTTGACACTGCAGCTGCATGCATCCCTGAAGGCTGTTCTAATGATCTTGGCAATCAGGCATGTCCCAAATGACACTGCAGACTGCTAGAAGCTCTGGAAGAAGACGTTCTTGCTTACATTGACTGTGAAGGGGAAAAAAGTACAATCTGGCTATTGTAGTAATTGTAGCAGTAACAGATTCAGACTAGCTGAAAGGAGTCAAGAGGCTCCAAAATGACTGACACATCCAAGTGGTTGGATCCATCTGGTTATTAATGTAGTGCTAAGGAAGACAACCTTTCTTATTCATGTCCGCCACTCTATCCTAACCCACATTGGGCAGGTAGAACAGCACCAGTTCATGGTTGTAAAAATGCCAGGCACCTATGTTGTGACTTCTGTGTTATGTTTTTTTTTTATTCTATGTTAAAACAAATGAAGAAAATACCACTTAAATTGTAAAACACAACTTGGAGTAAAAGATGGTTCAAAAGGCAAAGATAGCTCCTGTAACCATACATGCTCTAGCTTTAAAATGCATTCTGGAGCAAATAAGCCTTGATATCACAAGCTTAAATGCAGGTATGTAAGCTCACCTGAGTAAATGAATTTATTATGCGCTACTGTAGCTATCAAGTTAGTCAACTTTAGGCTAGTGCTGATACTGTAAGTTTTCACACTGGTAGTGTTCAGTGCTCCATCAAGGACAAACTTGGCCCTCGCTATGCAATTATGTATCACTAGATCATTATAAAAATAATTTGTTCTGAGTCTGTAGCTTTACAAAATGACAAAACATCAAAATTAGCATTTTGGCTGAAATCCACTGTGTTTCCCATCAAGGCTTACACATTTAAGCAACATCTGAACCAACTGTCTATAATTACTCCTGGCAGATCCTGGAACACTTAGGCCAGTAGGTAGATGCAATAGTGAAATCAATTTTTAAAGACATGTCGTAAACCACTTCTATTAAAATGCCCAGCCTAGAAGAAAACACATCTATTAGCCGAACACAGGGTTTATCATACAGTATTTGTTCACTCTTCCATGGTAAGAGCATGGGAAGAATGACAATTGTAGGTAATCTGTCACTTCAAAATTCCACATTTATTTGGTCTACAACATGAAAAACACTAACCTTGAAGCTCCTCTCACAAACACCCACGAGCAAGTGAGGCTGCACTAGGTTAGGTTAAAAGAAATACATTATGCCTATAAATCAGATATAAAGATACAGCATAAAAGTATAACATGTCTACATCCACTTCTTCTGTTAAGAAGAAAGTTCTGTTCATCTGAATGCAGTGAGTTATCTTCCTCCTCCCTTCTCCCTGCATACACAGCTCTTACTGGGTTGGGGAGCTTATGAAGGGTATTTGTTTCAATACATGCAAAATCTGCCTTGTTAATGATCCTACCAGCCTGGTAATTTCAAACTTGTGTAACAGGCCATTGCTTTTCCGTATGCTTCCTTCAGTGACTTTTGAAAGTATCTCTGAAGCCACCAGCTTCTAAACTTCTTGCATCAAACAGTTCAAGGTCACAGATTTTCCAACCTCATTTTATGTACAGTCTGAGTAGTTTCCACTTCACATGCGGAAATACAGAGGGGAAAACAGTAGGCAGCCCAAGACACCAACCTGAAGGTATTACAAGAGCCAAACAGACAACGCTGACCAGAGACTTCCCTTCAGAAACAAAGCTCAGAAACCTCATTTCTACAAAGACCATGCCACTGCTTTGACTTTGCAGGCCAGGCACTTCAATATTCCAGTGGCACGTAGAAGGGAAAAACTGCAACTCGAATCATTACTAAAACCCAAGATACAAAGCAGGAACACACAGGGCAGCTATTCTGATCCTCTCCTGTAAGCCCACAAGTTCTCAGACAGCAGGCCAACATTTAACAGAAACAAAAGAAGGCTTAAATAAAGCCTATGGGAAGAAAGAAGGCAGACTTACTAAGGAAATTCATGAAACAAACAGTGTGAGAATCTTTTCTGGGGAAGTGGATGATTTATTGAAAAGAACCGGTATTTTCAAAAGATAAGTTACAAATAGCACCATAACAAATGCACAGCAGTGTAGCAGAAGTGGCTACGAGTCCACAGGAAAGCTTCCCATCATATTACTAGTTTATTTAGTCTCTCCTGACACTATACATTTATTTCTGCCCTGATTCTTACAGCTGGGAACAGCTGTACCTACAAGAATCCAATTCCCTCTGCTTTCTCCTTTCATCCTCTTGTTCCAGGCACCTCTCCCTCCCAGAAAGAAAAAAAGTTATAAAGAAAAAAGGAAAAAACCACAAAGCCTTTTTTTGCCCTATCCCAACACATGTAGAAAAGAGAACCATTAGCATTCAAGAAACTTGAAAAGTATGGTATATTTTAGTATTAAATTTCAGCACTTTTAGGAAAGATAATTTCAATAAATTAAGCAAATGGCTTTCTGGGACAAGGGGAAAACACGAGGGTGAAAAACAAGGAAATCACTTTTGCTATAACATCTCCATTTACTACTCTCAGGAGCCTCAGAGCTACGAGAGCCCCTTGCCCTCCTTCCCTGATGCTTGTTGCTTAAGTGCACTCCAAAATCTCCCAGGGATGCAGAGAACGAAGCAGGCACACGAGAGGCGTACACATCCCACCTGCCCATTCAGGTCACTCGAGTGCCGTTGGGAACGAGCGGGTAAATGGAGGAAAGGCACCGGGGAAGCCGGGGCTCCCGTACAGCGCCAATAGGAGCAGGCACGCACAGGGCACAACGCACCCTCAGGTGCTGCCGGGGGGAACGGCGCAGGGCGTTCTGCACACGAGTGTCTGGGGCTTAAAGTCAGAATAATTAAGTAATACATTTTTATTTTAGAAAGCAGAAAACGCGACAGTTGTCAACAAGCAGCGCCTCGTAAACAAGGAAGGCGCTCTGTGAGCGTTCCCGCGCCGGGGCCAACAGCAGCGCCGCTCCGCGCCAACGCCGTTAACGGTCGCAACGGTCGCCGGCGGCGCGCGCGGGGTCACGCGAACGCGCTCTCCTGAGGGGCGGCCCCGCCCGGGCTGCCTGCCTAAGGGAGCCCGCCGGCTTGCGGCGGTCACTTACTTGTCCAAACTGAAACACTATCTGAGCTGCTCACACAAACCGCGCTTTTCCTGACAGGGCGATTTCCTGCTCGCGGACCGCTGCCGGGAAAGCTGCTGCCGCCGCCGCCGCGCTCCCCCCGGCCCGGCCCGGCCGCTTCTGCCTGAGTCGAGGCGGATGGCAGCGCAGGCGCAGCCGGGCCTCCCCAAATCGGCTTTGAAGGCCGGCAGCTGGTTCGTGTTTGGGGACCCTGAGTGTTTTTAAAAGCACCGTGCCCGGTCAGGAGTTCAGCTGTGTGGCTGCCTCAGAAAGGGAAAAGTGGTTGTCTTCGATTTAAAAGTGAATGAAACGGAGAGGGCTTCGGGTCTTAATGTTTATTAAAGTGGATGATGCTGTCTCAGCTGTAGGCTGGCTGCCCTCACAACACTGCAGGAATACAGGGGTGCTGAAGTGCTTGGCTGTAAGCAGCAGGCAGATGGGGAGGCAACCACAGAACGATGGGTCTGAAATGAGCACCCCCGATCTGCACTCATTGCTTCTTAAATAGATAAAGCAGGCCTGCCAGCTGGGAGCTTTCTGCCATCCCACTGAGAAGGAAAATGGGCCGGCACGATCCTCCGTGTGAAGCCACTTCCTCCATGTGAATCACAGAATGGCCTGGGTTGGAAGGGACTCCAAGGATCATCAAATTCCAACCCCCCTCCTGCATGCAAGGCCACCAACCTCATATCCAATATTAGACCAGGCTGTCCAGAGCCCCATCCAACCTGGCCTTGACCACCTCCAGAGATGGAGCATCCACAGCCTATCTGGGTTCAGAAGCCACATTCCTCACCTACATACTCCCATGCCCCAACCTGTCTGAAGAGCCCCCAGCAAGCCAGCACGGATTTCTCCTTTTACCCTCCTCATCTTCCACATCAGGAAATCTTCTAACAAAAAGCTCTCTTGCAACATTTCCAAAATTTTCCCAGTTTGGCCCAGGCAGAAATAGTGCAAGAACAACCTTGCTCAGGGAAAGATGAGTGTTGTCTTGTGGTCGGAGCACAGGGTTAGTGGTCAGGGGCTGTGGGTTTGCATTCCAGCTTGGCCACTGAATCATTTTGAAACCTTTGCTAGTCACTTTGTATTAGCACCAGTTGGTAATTTTCCGTTGGAATAACTTTCTGACAGAAAACACCACTTTACAAAACTGGTATCTTTGTGCAAATCGACTTTCCATTGGGAATACCTTGCATCTTGACAGGGCAGGAAAGGACATGAAACCCACACGGAAATATTCATTGTTTTCCTGTGTTAGTCCAAATGTTTTGCTTTGAATTGATAGATTTAAAAAAACAAATACCACTCTCCTGGCAGTAATTCCAAGTCAGCTCATTGCGCCGTGGGAGTTTGTGCTCTCATGCTCTACTTCACGCCCCGGGAGGTCTGCACCTCCTGTAGTGGGATGCAAATGTCTCTCCTGAGCTGTGCACATCACGATCTGAGTCAGACCAGTCCCAGCATGCAGGACCCGGCCCATGGAAAACGTCTGCAGCAGAAGGGACTGGTCTGAGCAGGGAAATGGGCCACGGGGAGAAAGTATAAAGAGCATGGACACAAGCTGTTTCACGTTAGCTCAGTGATCCAAAACAAAGTGCTGTGACTGTGATTTACCCACATGTTTTGCACAGCTGAGAAGCAGTTAAATGAAACCCAGTGAAATGAACCTAAGTGTTCTTCTACTATCCTTGACAGTCAAATTCTATAAACTCTTCCACAAACATGCTGTGTTTCAGTTTATAGTTCTTGCTCTTCACCCCCCCCAGCTATCTCTTTTCTTCACTGTTCTGTTCTGGAATCCTATTTCATTGAAAATAAAAGTTGTGATTTCTGTCCTCCATACGTTATGGCTGGCCAACACTTTCTTTTAATATAAATAGCACTTGTTCTCCTCCCACAATGCATTTGTACACACAGTTTGAACCCTCTTTTGGCTTTTGTTTTGCAAAGTTAAATATCAACCATTTACAATTTCTTTCATGACAGCAAACTTTGCACTACCTAATAAACTTTCACTGCACTTGTTTCCATCAGAATTCATTTTTTTTTCTGTACCCAAGTGAGCATAACACATCACCATGGATAATGTTGACAGTGATGTTTTGCCCTTGACTCATACAGTGGTAATAACAATTCCCTGAGCACCCTTAGTTACACAGAGATCAACATTGCCATTTTTATACCTATATCACACTGGTATCTCAATTTCTCCAGGTCTTTTTCCTCCAACTCATAGCATAAATAAGAGGAAAATTCATATATATTTCATTTAAGTTGGAAGGGACCCTTAAAGGCCATCTGGTCCCACTCCCCAGCAATGTGAACAGGGATACCCACAGCTCCACCACGTACTCGGAGCCCTGATCCTGGGTGTCTCCAAGGACAAAGGGGCACCACCCCCTCTCTGGGAGCCCTATGCCAGGGTTTCACTGCCCTGATCAGAAAGAGGCATATTGCACAGCACGGTGTTATCAGCAAACTTGCTGAGGATGACTTGATCCCACTGTCGATGTCACTGATGAAAATTTTGGTCAGATTCACTTAAAAAGTATCCTGTCACATTTTCATTTGAGAGTAACTAACGAAAATTCCCTGTTAAATGGTGCTTTCTGAGAGACAGGAATGTTCTTTTCTTTCTCATGACTACCGAAAGCCCATATTTTAAGCCACAGAGCTACTTCAGGTAGCGTAAATCAGCCTTGCTGTGATATGGCCTGCAGTCCTCTCAACCAGCATTGCGGAACAATTTAGTGTTTTTAGATGACAGTTGGTATCTTTGAAATATTCTCTTTTACAGAACTAGACTAGATGTGACACTTGCTGGAGAAAAAATCTTGCATAAATCTGTCCAAAAAGACTCACTTAATCATATTACTTCACTAGCAGTGGTAACCTTTGGGGGCCAAAGTCCAGACAGGTTGAGAAATGGCACATGAGTACATAAAGGTGACAATTCCATTAACTGCAATCAAATAGGAAGGTGAATGGTAAGATAAAGACAAATTACTTGCTCTACAAAGAAAAGAAAATATGTGTGTAAAGGGGAAAGAGACAGAATGAACACTTTCCAGTCTTGTCAAGAAAATAAAGCCCCACTCCTGCTCCACTGAGATCCACACAAAAACATCTTTCTGCCTCCTTGAAGGCAAGGATCCTGGCCTGCTGGTGAACGGTGGTGGGAGCTGTTGTGCCAGGAGCACAACATGTGTGCACAAGAGGAACGTCCCTGCAGAAAACTGGGCAGACAGTCTTGCTGTATTGCCCACCATAGCCATACCAGAAATGCCTACCTTTGAGGGCAACTGGATCTTTTCCAACAAGCAGAAGAATGGCTGGCACTGCATCCAGTGATTCAGAATTCTCAGATGTACCAGACAAGATTTTTTGGTCCAACTGGTGCCCCAGAGGATGAATAGGAACAGCTTTGGGACTTTCCTTTGGCCCCCAAATCAGAAGGCATGGCTATGTATTGCTAACTGAAACTATCACCACAAGAAAATAAAAGTGGTTGTGCTGGTTTAGTGCCAAATTTCAGCACAGATGGAAAACTGTTGGGAAATATTCTGCCCCAGGATCATCAGTGAGGCCACGGATGGCATCGACAGCTAAGACAAATTCACATTACCCAAGTTTTTTTCAGAGGAAGAGGAATCTTAAGAAGAACAGCCATGTTAGCTATAGTGTTGCTTTGCAACACTGAAATAAAGCCATAGAGATCTGTTCTCTTGTAAATCATTCTTAAATTTATATTGAAGGAGAAATGAATAGTATATAGTCCATCTGTATAACCACTTTCTTTCTCTTTTGCAATTTCCTCACTTAGATATGGTCTTTTCAGGAATTTCTATGCCAAAAAGCTCACCTACAGCCAATGCATTTAGCAAAGCAAAACAAGCAGATAAGTAAATTGCTTAATTCACAGCAAAACTGTAAAAGGATTGTATCTCTGAGGATTCAAAAATTCTGCTTGCTTAGATATTGATTAATAATTAATTCCTTTACTATAATTAATAATAGTTAAAGGGAAGAAAAGATGTATAAAGAACCGCGTAGCGTGCATTTGCTTGCACAGCTTATACAAGCACCCAAAGCAGGTGTAAGTCTCGTTCTTAAGCAGGATAATACTGGAGTAGGAAACTGAAGTTGGGAAGTGCTCTGGATGAAATGCTTTCTAAGCGGTCAGATCAGGACAGGGAGATGGGGAAGGAAAAACCAACCGACTACTATGTCACAAGAACAAGGGATTTTTGAGTGGAAAGTTAAACATTCTGAGAAGTGTACCATAGGAAAAAAAGGAAATTTCCTTTTTCCTGTTTTTAATAGAGAAGATCAGTTACTCTTAGACAGTAGAGCAGCCAAGATGGAAAATCCCTGCTTTATGCAGCTCTAAGTATAACTAATAAAATGATACAGATTTCATCAATCTCTGACCCATTTGCTTAACTTTTGGGTAGCTCACCTTCTAATACAAAATTCAGCAGCTGATATAAACAAGCATGCAATATTTCAGGCTCCTCCAAAATTCCAGTGTCTTGCCTAGGCCTGTTCCTGCCTGCCCTGTTGGCTGGATACCAAAAACCTTTATTCTCAGGGGAGTCAGCCTTCCAAAAAACCACTTGGCACTCGAATCAGCGCTGCTCTGTTTTCCTAATGCCTACTGCAGGCAAGATGTTTTGGGGTTCTGATATCCAACAGTTGAGCATTTCAGAGAAGTCGGGGATTTTTCTTTTGAAACCACACTGACAATGCCATAAGAATAAGTGAGGCTCTGTGACACTGTGTGAGTGGTGGGAAGATGAGATGACTTGCTTGCCGTGGTATACAAAGGGAAAATGCACATACCATGTCCTTTATAAACTGCCTTCTGTGATGTGAATGCTGAAAGTTCTGGCTTAAAGTCATGTTTTCATCAACTGGCTCCCCCATGGGAAGACTGTCAGGCTGCCACAGATTAGGGTAAGAAGAAGACACCCCCCACCAATGCTTGGACAAGAAGTCCACTGCTGCAGCACGGTAGAGGGCTGCTCAACAGTCCTTGCACACATTTATTGCTGCAACCGCTCATGTTGCCAGCATGTGAAAATGTCCTGTTTGCTCCCCAGGTTCAGGCAGTGCACACAAGGCACAGCTTTGCTTATCCCTCTCCCCTCTTTGCATATCTCTTTACACCCAGTGTTTCCTCAGGCCACTGCTGTCAGGGCCAACTATGACAGTGCAGCCTTTGCCTGCTGGGACAGAAGCCTCATGGCAGGTGTGGGCAGGCAGGTTGCAGTCCCAGGCACCAGACCTCACTGCCCAGGAGCAGGCAGATGGCCCTGCTCTGTCTGGAGGCAGACTCATCAGACATCTTCCCTCTCAACCCATGGCAAACCCAGATGCGCAAAATTCTGAAACCACAATCTGCTGAGCTGGAAATGAATTTCACAAGCCAAACAGTGAAAATCTCTTGAGCTTCTTAAATTTCACAATACCTTAAATCTCATGAAAAATAAGCAGCAGAGGTTAAATATTTTTCTGCAACACCCTCTCAAGAGTTTTGAATTGAGTATAACCAGCGTATGTGAAGTAGTTCATTACAGAGGTGATGTATCATAGCGATGCCAAAATCCAGACAGCATAGAGAAAGGTAGAAAATGACTCTAACCCTTTAAGCAGCATGTCTTGTCTGCTTTTGTGGCTGTGATTTCCTACAAAAGGCAAATCCTATTTTGACCTTTGAATTCAGACACTTGTGAGCACTGTCACAAGAGTTGAAACACCATCAGCATCTCCGAATTTGTGAAAAACACAGCTGTCTGCTCTCTGAGGGTAAGGTTGTTAACTGGAATCTGTACTTTCAAGATTATAAACAGTCTGCAGCCTTTCTCCTAAACTCATTGCAAAATGTACAAATGACAACAATCTAAAGTCAGCACTGTCATCTTTTAGAATCTGAAATTCAACAGGGGCTCATGCAAGTACATATTAAGAAATTTGTAGTGTCATAAACCCACCTGCACATCGTACAGAAAGAAACTGAAGAGCACTAGATACAGGAATAAATTCACCATATATGTAGATAGTTCCAATTTTTGTGTTCTGCATCCAACCCAAAACAAATTGCTAATAATTAAAACATGATACTGATTGCAGAAGTTTTGCCCCTAGGGAAGTAATTTTATAACACAGAGCAGATTCAGCCCTGTTGTAGTATTTCTGATTTTCATGCAATTACACCGTTAATCAATTTTGCCCCACAACTTACCCACAGTGATGCAATTTAACTTCAAAGGGACAGTTACGGGGTTTCCTCCTGACTCAGGCCAAGTTTCTGGAACAAGGAAAGGGAGACAGTTTGAGGGATGTCTCAGTCTGTCATTTAGGAACATTCACATATTAGAAAATGTCACGGGATTTATATTGTAACATCTTGGATGTTAGAATTACTTGCTTTTTCTTTGTTCCTTACAGATACATTCTGAGTAGGTGCTCGCTAGAAAACAGGGCAAATACCAGATAAATGTAGTGATATGATTAGAGACAGCTGTTAGTAGAAAGATACTGGGGATCTAGATAGTTCTGCCTCATCTTTGTTGTGTAGATTTATACTCTGAACTTAATACATTGCCTGAGCTTGTACTGTATGATAACAGAATGTCTGCAACACTCGGAACCCTGGAGGAAAATATAAAATATTTATTCTCCAATATTTTAGGTGACTTCAAGTATTTGGGGCAGGACTGATCTCACACTTGTGAGATTTATACTTTGCATGACAGATGGAAATCAGAACGCACACACTGATGCTCTCATTGGTGTTGAAAACTTCTGATTTCTGTATAGAATCAGTGAAAAAGAGCTGCAACACTTTCCTGCTCAAAGGGCTAACCTGCTTTTTCCTGAAACATGCAGCTTCACAGGTCATGGCCCAGAAAACAGGAGTTTCCTCAGCAATTCCTGCCTATGTGAACCAGGCAAGTGGGATGTTTTCAGAGAACTGAGGGGCGATTATTCCATTCTCTCTGCAACTGTTTGAGTTGCCAAAACAGCATGAAGCAGATGTCCAGGTTCTTGCCTAAGGCTTCCTAGGAAAATTAATGCTATTTGGAAATCATATCAGAGACAAAACTACTGAAAGATACTCAAGCTTGGATCAGGAAGGAAGGAGAACATAGTAGCTTTTGACATGCCCACTGCTGAGTGCTCTTATGAGGCAGAACATTCAGTGCATCACATCAAAAAATCCTTTAGACTATTGACAAAATATTAAAAAGAGGTAGAACAGGACGGTAAACATAACAGAACTATCAAAGGTACATTTAAAATTTCCTGTCTGCATTCTGACTCTGAGACTTGACGATGAAGGGCAGGTAGCGACAGGATGAGGGGAAATGGCTTCAAACTGGAAAAGAGTAGATTTAGACTGGATATTAGGAAGAAATTCTTTACTGTGAGGGTGGTGAGACACTGGCACAGGTTGCCCAGTGAGGCCGTGGATCCCCCCTCCCTCGGGGGCATTCAAAGCCAGGCTGGATGGGACTTTGAGCAACCTGTTCTAGTGGGAGGTGTCCCCAACACACATTTTTTGCCCTTTCTGTCAGCTACAGCAATGAATTGTGATGAATCAAGACGAACATTTGAGGAAGGAAATAAAATTGTAACTGTACTCTTATTTTAGTCTATTTCATGTCTGATTGTTTTCAAGAGCAGGACGACAAGACTGGTTGTGTAACTCCACCCTTACAAAGAACTGCCAGGATCGTTGTTTACGAGCGTGACCCAAACACCAGAACAGCTTCCTCACCTACACAGTGTTGCAATCCCGGAAATACCGCTGGATGTCTTCACCAACATCTCCTTCCTATCAACACCGCATGCACTGAGAAGAACATCCCAAGAGATACAGGATTGAGAAATTAGGATGGCAGATAATGATCCCATGGGCTGCAAGCATTTCCCTCGAGAGAGTCATGGCCACCAAGGGTCAGGTCTGTAGCTATGAAGAAGCCTGCAAGCAGGGCACGACCCTGTGCTGATGGACATATAGCAAACTGCATGTGCAATTTGTATACATCCATTTGTAGGTTCTAATACTATAACTTAATTTTCCCCACATTATCTTAAAGTAAACTGAAGATCTGGGAAGGGAAATGAAGCTTATAATGAATGAAATGAATTTTTCAGAACTCAACTCCAGCCCTCCTTGATCCCCTATTACAATCCGAGCAGCAAGTGCCATGTTTCAAGTTTACCTGGTACTTTTTCCACACCTTATCTCTTTACGTTGACTAGCAGCTCAAAGTTTAATCTAAAGCTAATTTGTGTGCTTTTTTTTTTTTTTTGGCCTTAAAAATTCCCATCGAAAAGTCATTTACTCTGCATCAAGATGTAGGAGGTCAGCTTGATATGGGAGAAAAGTATCCATTACTCTTGCTTTGCTTTAATATGCGAGTGAAAGGAAAGAAATTCCAGATAGAGTTGAAGATATGTCTGATTGCCATCCTGTTAGAAAATATGTATGCTCTAAATTGTACTTATATCACTGAGTTTCTGATGTTGTTGAAAACTGACACCAACTTCACCATCTGAACAGCTTTGCATTTTCACTCAAGAACAATTTTCCCCTTTAGAATAAACACCTCCAGGGTTGAGACTTCAGCTGCTCCATCCTGAGCTAGAGAACTGTTTTTCCAAGCTGCAGCCTGTATTGGGCTTCAGACCAGCACTGAATGAATGCAAAGAAGGAAGCCCAATACACAGCAGGCTTAAATATATGGAGGCTTTGGGGTTTTTGGAACATCAAACACTTCACAGTAGAAAATATTTGCAATTTGGTATTGCAAGCATTTCCCTTCCCACTGCAAGGTTAATTTATCATAGAGGAATATATTGTTCTCAGACAGTATTGCTGGCTGGTGGTGTTCTTGTTACATTAACTTGTTCTCAACCAGAAGAAAATTAAAGTGTCACCAAGGTTGTCTTTGTGAAATTGCTTTCTCTTATATCATGCCCCTATTTATTCAAGGAACTAACGCAGACATTGAGAGTAAGGCTAAGGATCTCAGTGGTGCTTTTGACCTTTCAGTTATGGCCTTTTCGAGGTATTCTGCATCTTAGCATCAGGCTTTAAGTGTTACATTTTCATTTGTAACCTGTTGCTGCATTTATTCCACAAGGCTATGCAACAGCAATCCAGAACATGTGACCACAGAGGCTTACTGGTTGCAGCTCCTCCTAGCACAGCTTCCAGCAATACATCCTCGTCATTTGCAGTGCATTTTGCCTTCAAAAACCTCACTGATTCTCTGAGTTGAGTAACAGTGTTCTTCCTACACCCACTCAGTGTCCTTAATATTGGGTAACAGGAAACGAGGGGACGAAACAAGCTATTACCTCTGGTTCCTGAGGCCTTGAATCTTCAAGCTGTAGTTCTATGTGGGTATCTGCTCTTTGACAACACTTCCCATACTGTGTTTCAGCCAGGAAGATGGATGTACCTTAGTAAAAGTGAGTCATTCACTGAACCTAGGCCAAACGTTGAAGCAAATCTGGGCCAGTTTATTGCCTCAGGAGGAAACCTGGTTTTTGCATGAATTAGATGTGAAAATAAGCAGAGCCTGACTGACATCTTCTCTGAATTCCATCTGTAAGGGTAAAACCCAGCGGGCGAGAGCCTCAGGCATGACAAAAATGAGGAGAAAATGAGGCTTCCTGTTTCCCCTCCAAGAACGGAGGACACACGTTACTCAAACTTAGGGTAAATTGTTAATTATTCATATGCTAATTAACCAATGTTTATAGAATGTCCTATATATGTAAATTGGAGTAAATATGCTTACATTTTTTCCTGCAGTCTCCAACTTTCATTCTACAGCAAAACAATCCCAACTTGTTACGCCAGTTCTTTGGCCAGGCACTTCCTACAGCTCTGTTGCTAATATTCCCAGCTCAAACTGCTCAATTGTGTTTCCCTACAGAAATTTCTGCACCGGTTTCTAGTTGCTTTAATTCCATCACAGATCGCATTCTGTTTAATGATAATTTGATTTTGCATTGCAAGACCCAGACATACATTAGGAGGTCACAACCTTTCCATTTATCTTTTAAAGTAACTATTTTTTCCCCAAGTTCCATCAGGTTAAAACAGTTAGCAATTTTTCTCCTTGAAGCGTCCCTTCAGCTTGGCCAAGATATATAATAGATCAGTGTAGCTACGAATGCATTACAACATTAGTCATCAATTAGTTTTAAACCATCACAGTAATATATCATTTATCTAGCTTGCTGTAGCACTATTGTGAACGTTTAATTTTTTAAAGGCATCTTGATTTTTTAACCTGACGGCTGCATCCTCCTTTTGTCCCCTATACAGACATCTCCTTAAGGAACAATAAAAATTAGATTTGTTTGACCTGCACTCAGGGTTCGTTTAAACGAGATGGATTTTAATTGCTCTGCCTACTTCACCAGACAGCTTTTATGTAATATTCCAGACATTTACGCACTGTCTTTCTCCTTGCTGTAAGCAGGTGTGTGTGCCCACAAATGCCTGTGAAGCAGCTCTCATTCATTTCACATCCCTGACAATCCTCTGGGCAACTGCTTACTCTCAGGTATCATTGGCATTAAATTAAGGGCCCGAGTCAATGCCACTTATTTCTTCCTAATGCCATTTTCTTTTAAGACTCAACCTCTTGAGTGGATAATTCTGAAAAATCTTTGCTAAGCTCCTTGTGTTCGTGTTGCCATCACATTGTGCAGATGACTCACCTCTGCATCTCCTGAAAGCGAAGATGTGTACAGAGCCTGACCTGTCTCTCCCCAAGTTCACATTGTCCTTTCTACCATTTGCATGCACTTGACTTACATTTATGGTTCGAAAGAGTCTGGAGTATAAACTAGCCAAGGCTGAGAGAAGCATGCCTATACTACAGATATTCAGTATCTTGAAGGATCTCTAACTTCAACTAGAAAGTCACACGAGCAAGTTATCACAGAGCTGACTCAGGGCTGAAACACCCTCACTGCTCTGCCAGCTCAGAGCAGAGGCAACATGAGCTCACATTTGCCCACAACGAACCTTATTTGCTCCAGCTGCTCCAGCAGGGAGAGGAGAAGCTCATGTAGAGTTCTCTCCCTGTTGATTCTCCTCTTCCACAGATGATACAATCTGAAGATGATGTCCTTTGTCTTTCCTCTTCTTCCCACTCCTAAAAAGGAAGATTTGGCTGTCGAGTTACCAAATCAGCATTAAAAAATGGGCAGTTATGTGTGCCTACAGCTGGTTCTGTTCTGCTCTCTGTTGGACACACACATGTACTCAATTCTCATTTGTGCTGGATGCCTATTAAAAGAACAAATCTGTGAGTGAGGAGGGTCCTTTTTACCAAGTCAATGGAAGTGAAATACGTAAATCTCATGCATGCTGAGGGAGAATGTATGCTTAAAATGCTTGGGAGAACAGCTGTGAAAAAGAATAAGCTGTTTGTATTATGCTGCACAGCGTCATTGATCCAACATGCTAAGCTGATCCTCACGCAGTACATTGTGCTTGTGTTACACTGCCCACTGCTCCATGTGTGGGTTATTCAAAATACACAGCTTTTCAGACAGTACAAAAAAAGAAGCAAACTTGGCTTCTTCCATCACAATATAAGCAGCATGGTTCACAGCAGCCAGAAAAAACTGGATTGGAAAGAACTATTCCAGCAAGGGGCCCTGTACCGCGAGCAGAGGTGAAGGTCAAGGCGAGCCTGGAAGGCATTGCAGGGATTGGAGGGGCTGCCTGTCTTTCCTATGCTGGGCAGCCATGTTAGGGACTGGAATCATCTTCTGTGGTGCCAATATTTTAATCCTCCTTTAATCTGCCACTCACTCAATCTGAAACCCACTCACTTGGGAGACACCTCAGAGTGAGACCAGTGTGTGATGATAGGGGAACTACGAAACACCAAAATAGCATCAAGGGTTCTACAAGAGACTAACAAATGAAATCCCATTTCATTTCCTAAAAACAAAGCAGAATTACTCACTTGACCAAAAAACAGAGTGCAACAACAAAGTGCAAGGTACAACTCTTTGTAGCTCGAGGCATTCTTCTTTCATCTGCCCATCTGAGCCAGCATCTGAGCCCCATCACAGATTGTGCTAAGGGTTTCCCTCTGGACAAGAAGGAGAGGCAGCATAGTATGTGAGTTGTTAATTATGGCATCAATAGAAGAAATGCAGATGTCACATTGAGAGAAATCTTAAAAAACTTGTACATGATTTAGAAACTATGAATACAGCAATGACATCAGGAGAGAGATGGGAGCTCCAATGCACTTAATTTGAAGATGGTCACATAATTATTTCATTTCTTATTGTTTTCTTCCTAAGGCTTGTATATCCATCAATAACACACTACATTTTTTACTTTTCTGACAGAGGTACTGAAAATCAGAGCCTATTAACTTAGTGCCAAACAAAACCAGAAATAAGGCCTGGCTTCAATACTGCAATACAGCACCTCTGAGGACGAAGTGCAGCAGGGCTGGAGTGCTTGACAGTTGTAATGTGCACCCAGGAGTCACATTTGCTCAAAAAGAAGTCACGTTACTTAGTTTCATTGGATATGTCCAGCTCATCTAGAGTCTACTTAATCCTTGGCACACCTTTAACTCAGAGACTTAACAAAAATATTAATATAGACTTTTTTTTATATTATCACGTTTCGTAACAGCTCCCACCTTTGCAACCTAATACTTGCTCTTTGGAACACAGAGAACTATTGACTCATAACTGGACGGGGGTGCCAAAAACTCCCAAATTTAGAGATGTTTGGAACAAGAGAGTTTGCTTCAGACCCATCCACAACAGCAAATTAAACACAAGTCATCATCTGTGTGAGTGACATTTTCAGCATGTCCAGAGCCTGGCGTGAGCAGACATTCCTTCTCCAGTAAGATTTACAGAATTTGCACATTGACAAGTATTGAGGTAAACCGTGATCCAAGGGCCAAGTGCATAAATTAGCCCTGTCCCCTCCCTGCAGTAAATTACACATATACACACTGTAGGTTGGCTAACTCTGCTTTTGGCAACTTGAACAAGTTTCTGTGAGTGCGTGTTAACAGAAAGGGAGTTTGTGTCATGCTCATGCATTTACATTTTCTTTTCTAAGATTTTGTTGCAAGGAATATGTTGTACATATTTTTTTCCCCCCCATTCACATCAGATACTAGATTAAACAGAAAAGAAAAAAAAAAGGTTGCATTAGAAGTTTTGGCACATATTGCGCTTTCACAGCAGAAATGGTGTCACTTGTAGATCGGATTGGTTTAAATTACGTAGATCAGTATAAGGTCAGCAAGAAGTGCTGGATTAGCATCCTCAGAGACTGCGGTCCTAACCTCATTCACAGAGCAAGTCCAGATCAAGAGGCGTCAATTAAAGCTCCGTGCACAATGCTTCCTTCATAGAAGACAGCTGTATTTCCTCAGGAAATCCAAGTGCTCAACCTCTTCCTTGAGCCCTCTGCTTGTGCAACAAAACAAAATGACCAGCTGGCAAGATGCAAAAGGGACTGACACTCCCTTTTCTTCTTTAAACACTGTCAAGTTGTTTCATGAGCTGCAGATTTGCAGTAGTCCATGTACCTGTGAAATATCTGAATCACTGTCTTCCATGTGTCAAAACGATGCCATTTCTGGGCTGTTCCATCTTCCTCCCACAGATTTACCACATTTTAGGTAAATTACATGGCCTGAAAACCCAAATATGTTTTGCAGCTCTGACTGGATATTGATGACTTCTAAAAACATCAGACAGTGAATGCTACCAGGAAACCCACATGTTGCCCCAAGGGATGCAGTTTGCACTCCAAGCATTCAACTTTCAAACTGGATTATCTGTGGCAAAGTTTTTCTCTACGACCCAAAGAATCAGTAGCATTATTTTTAATTGAAGGCTGAAAGCCTCACATAATCAAATGACAGAAGAACTGGGGCTTTCTGACAAATGGAAAACATCAAATGATTTTAGATTCAATCACAAAAGAACTAAATTCTGTGTATAAGTCTCCTCCTGAAAACAAATTCAAGCAAATCTAACCTCCTGACAGGCTCCTCGCTCAGCCCAAGCCATCTTCTTGCCAAATGCCTTTGTATCCCATCTTCCAAACTGTCTGATATATCTGCTCCCCCTCAAATCCTTGCGGAAATCCTTTCCTTGGGCTGGTGGCATCCCAGCTTTGTGGCACTCCCCAGCATCCCATGGAGCAGTAGAAGGCTGTGCTGCTTCACACAGTGTGCTCAGGCTTTTCCTACCATGTCCCTAAACTGTCCCAAGGTCTCTTATGCAGGGTGAGAGAGATGAAGAGCAGAAGGCCATTTCAGGAGTGTATGGGGCTGCTGGATCACGGCCTGAACCTCTGATTGATCACCTGAGGTGAGCAGTGAGTCAGCCATGGGAGCACAGGTGAAGGCAAATCACCTGTGCTGCAGGAAGGGGTGGAGCCTGGCTGCACCTCTCCTAGACCCATTTAAAAGCTGGCTACCAGGGGGGAAGGATCTCTTCTGGAGATCTGCTCCACTGGAGTCTATTTTGCGAGCCCAGGATAGGGTGTGTGTTTTTCTTTTCCTACTCTAATATAGTAATTACATCAGCTAAGCTCCTGGATATACTATACCATCTGTATATTCATTGATTGTACACTGCTATACCATAACATCGGTATATACATTAATTGTACACTTGTGAGCCAGGCCAAATATATTAACTTTATATTATGTTGTTCTCCCCTTGACCCATTTAAGGAAATTCCAAAAGAACATTACCCCCCTAGATAAAATGATTCCAGGGCAGATCCCAGGATTTGTGGGCTCTCCCTATTATGAACTAGCAGTCATCATTGAAAAATGGGATCCTTTATGTGTTATGGGAAATATCTCCCTATATTGCATGGGAGATTACTTTCAGGGACTTAACAAAGATATACTGATCATGAAAGAAAGACAACTAGCTGCTTCTATGGTGGCATGGCCACTATTAAATGCTTTAAGTCATGTGGAAATGAGAAATGTATGGGGCTGCTGAATCATGGCCTGAACCTCTGATTGATCACCTGAGGTGAGCAGTGAGTCAGCCACGGGAGCACAGGTGAAGGCAACTCACCTGTGCTGCAGGAAGGGGTGGAGCCTGGCTGCACCTCTCCTACACCCATTTAAGAGCTGACTGCCAGTGGGGAAGGATCTCTTCTGGAGATCCACTCCACTGGAGTTTTCCTCATGAGCCCAGGTTATGGGTGAGTGTATCTATCATTTCTGTTTCCTGCTTTGGTGTAATAACATCATAGCCAAGCTCTCTGTTATACCCTAACATTGATATATTCATTAATTGTACAGAGGAATAATACTTTAGAGAATGAAAACCTTTTGAAGACTGTATCAAAAAGTTGGAGCAAGAACTTGGCATATTAACAGGGAAGAAACCAATTCTGCATCTTCCAATAGGTCAAGTTCGTAACATTTCAATGCATGATGACCAGACTCTGAATCAACCGACTTCGCTGATCAGGAAAATAAAAAATCTAAATTAAATCTCAAATCTCCAGTTTTGACAGATCCGCTAGAAGTCCATCCTGTCATAACTCAGAAAACAAAAAAAGTACAGGACAGACCAGCAGGGGTGCCGCCTGATCAGTGGCCCCCTGCCCAGACTCATTTGCATGTAACAGCCCAGCCATACACAGCAATGGAATTGATGGGTTTAGTACAGCGATTTTGGCAGAAGCCTGAACAAAGTGTGCCAGCCTGGTTATTAAGGCTGTGGGATTCTGGGGCAGAAAGTGTTTTGGTGAATGGCCCAGAAATAACCAAGTTGGCCACCATGACTGTCCATCCTGCTCTCAGGTGGAGGTTATATGTGGGTACTCAATATCCTGATAAAAACCATTCTATAATAGAATGGTTAATGGCAGCCTGCCGTATGGTATGGCCAAATAAATCTGATATACCTCTACATACAGGGATGTGGTCCTCCATGGAGGACCTTCAAAATTATATCCACGAATTAGGCAAAAGGGAAGCAATTTATGAAGATACATTTGATGGTCCTGATTTGGTCAAATTCTCAGCAGGGATGACAGACTTAATTTTACAGCAAGCTCCCTCTCATCTGTATGGTACTTTGGTCTCTATATTAAATCCCCTGGTGGTCTCAGAAGCTGTAGTCCAGCAGGCTGCCCAGTTAGTGGCTGACCTAGGAGAAACAGAACGCCTGTTGACTAGGTGCAACATTCAGATGTTAGAAGAAGCTGAGGTCCTGCCAGTGACTAAAACCAAGATGCCAGCTACTCAAGCTTCTTGATCGGAACCCATAAGGGTTTCCCAAAAACAAATGTTTAATGACTTAACTTGGGCTGAGGTCCAATTTGCTAAGATTGACTGCCAGTCCAACCATGTCCTTCTCCAGCTTTGGAGACAACTAAAGGACAATCAGAAATTTCAAAACTACCCTAAGAAACCAAGGGTAAGGATTATAGAGAGAATACCAACAACAGCATGGAACCTAGAAGATTTCATTGTACCTAATAGGAAAAACTGCCTCAGGTGTCTCGGGCCATGATGCCTGAGCCACCGGAAGCAAAAGAATTGGCCCTAGCACAATTCATGGCGTGACGAGGGATGTTAGTCTCCCTAGGGCCTCCAGACAGGACAGGAAGCCTTATGTAGAATTAATGATTTACTGGTCCCAAAAAAATATTCAGAGTTATGGCATTAGTGGACACTGGAGCAGAAACATCAATTATCTACGGAGATCCAACCAAGTTTGATGGAGACAGAGTGATGATTGGTGGCTTTGGGGGACAGACTATTCCTGCCACCCAAACATGGTTGAAACTGGGGGTTGGGCATCTCCCACCCCAGGAGTATAAGGTATCTATTGCCCCAGTCCAGGAATACATCTTGGGCATAGATATTCTATGCAGACTGGCACTCCAGACAACTGTGGGAGAGTTCAGACTTCGACAGAGATGTGCCAGTATCCAGGCGGTGCAGGCAATTTTAAGAGGCCATGTAAAACATGGGCCTATTTGCCTGCTGAAACCGTGCCGGATTACTAATGTGAGACAGTACAGACTCCCGAGTGGGCAGGATGAAATATCAAAGACAGTGCAGTAATTAGAGAAAGTGGGCGTTATAAGACCTGCTCACAGCCCATATAATTCCCCATAAGGCCAGTGCAAAAGTCGGATGGCACGTGGAGAATGACAGTAGATTACAGGGAATTAAATAAGGTCATGCCACCTATTCATGCAGCTGTACCCAATATTGCCTCCCTAATGGACACATTGAGTAGGGAGATAAAAACCTATCATTGTGTCCTAGATTTAGCAAATGCATTCTTCAGTATCCCAATTGCTGAGGAATCGCAAGATCAGTTTGCGTTTACATGGGGAGGCAGGCAGTGGACCTTTCAGGTCCTGCCACAGGGGTATGTGGATTCACCAATGTATTGTCACAATCTAGTGGTGCTTGACTTGGCTGATTTGAAAAAACCTAATGATGTTAATCTATATCATTATATTGATGATCTCCTGCTGACATCTGACTCACTGGAGGCAGTAGGGCAGGTGGCAGATTCCTTAACTGCTTATTTACAACAGAGGGGATGGGCTATAAATCCCCAAAAGGTGCAAGGACTGGGCCTGTCTGTAAAATTCCTGGGGGTGGTTTGGTCAGGAAAGACCAAAGTACTACCCAGTGCTGTCATAGATAAGGTTCAGGTGTTCCCAGTCCCTACAACATCAAAGCAGCTGCAAGAGTTTCTAGGTATATTGGGTTATTGGTGTTCTTTTATACCTCACCTAGCACAGCTGCTAAGGCCACTGTATAGACTCAAAAAAGGGGCAGCTATGGGATTGGGGGAAAACAGAACAGGACGCTTTTCAACAGGTGAAACTGGCAGTTAAACAAGCCCAGGCATTGGGTATGTTTGATCCTACCCTCCAAGCTGAGTTGGATGTTCACGTCACTCAAGATGGCTTTGGTTGGGGCCTGTGGCAATGCCAGAGTTCTGTTTGGACCCCCATTGGTCTCTGGTCTCAGGTCTGGCATGGAGCAGAAGAAAGATACAGTATGATTGAAAAACAGTTATTGGCTGCCTTTGGCATCGCAGGCAGTAGAGCTGATAACTCAAACGGCTGAAGTTATAGTCTGCCGATTCAGGGGTGGGTGAAAGATTTGACCCACCTTCCTAAGACAAGGGTGGCCAAGCACAAACAGTAGCGCGATGGGTCACCTATGTGAGCCAAAGGAGTAGTCTATCTTCATCACCCTTGAAAGAGGAACTCCAGAAGATCCTAGGCTCGGTAACATATCACAGTGATGCACCAGAAGAAATACTTGTTGCTCCACCACAGAAGAGTTCCGTTCAGAGGGAAAATATCCTATCCCTGAAGATGCTTGGTACACAGATGGGTCCAGCAAGGGCAACCCGAGCAAGTGGAGAACAGTAGCATACCATCCTTCTACTGAGACAATCTGGTTTGACAAGGGGGATGGTCAGAGCAGCCAATGGGCAGAACTGCGAGCCGTGTGGATGGTTATAACTAAGGAACCTGGTGATGGTATCCTGAACATCTATACGGATAGTTGGGCTGTGTACCAGAGGTTCACTCTGTGGATTTCACAGTGGGCCACCTAGGAATGGACTATCCATGCCCAGCTGATCTTGGGCAAGGACATGTGGTTAGACATATGGAATACAGTCAAACACAGGACTGTACGTGTCTACCATGTTTCTGGTTATCAGCTCCTACAGTCACCGGGAAACGATGAAGCTGACATGCTGGCCTGAGTTCGATGCATTGAGAATTCACCATCCGAGAACATCGCCCATTGGTTACATCAGAAGCTACGGCATGCAGGACAAAAGACAATGTGGGCAGCTGCTAAAGCATGGGGACTGCCCATACAGCTACCTGACATTGTCCAGGCATGTCAGGATTGCGACGCTTGCTCCAAGATGAGACCGAGACCGTTGCCCGAAACAACAGCCCATCTTGCTAGAGGACATAATCCTCTCCAGCGATGGTAGGTCAATTACTTTGGACCCCTTCCTTGGTCTGAGGGGGCGAGATATGCCCTGATCTCCGTCAACACCCAGGAGCTGCTTAGCATCTGGAAATGTGGGCAGTATTGGTGTAGGTGGACAGTTGGACTAGATGATCTTAAAGGTCTTTTCCAAACTTAATGATTTTGTGATTTGTGAACACTGCAAGTGGGCTACTGCAGACCTATCCAGTGCCAAAAGCAAACCAGGCATATACCATCAAGGCACTCACCAAACTGATGTCTGCATACGGGAAACCTCAAGTCATCGGGAGCGACCAAGGAACTCATTTTACTGGTGCACTGATACAATGCTGGGCAGAAGAAAATAACATCGAATGGCAATTCCACCTGCCATATAATCCAACAGGGGCAGGCCTCATCTAATGTTATAACTGTATTCTTAAGGCTGCCCTGAAGACAGACTCCCAGTCCCTGCAGGGGTGAACAAAAAGACTACATGAAACCTTGCGGGACCTGAAAGAAAGACCCTGAGAATGTTGCAGACAACATGGGCCACCCTGCTTAGGATTCAAATTACAGGCGCTGATCATCAGGTAAGACCCCAGATTGGTAATAAAAATCTTCTGCTCCCTGCCCCTGAGAATTTAGATCCAGGCACCCGTAGAATAAAATGGCCTTGGAAGGTGCAGGTAGGACCCAAGTGGTGTGGCCTACTTGCACCTTGGGGGAGATTATTGGAGACGGGAGGCTCAGTAGTCCCTTCAGTAATAGGTACATGGCTTACTGATGTTGTAGTCAACACTCCGATTTTCATTGCTGAAGGGACTCCCATCATGTCCCTATGGCAGATCAGGACACCTCCTTTGGTGCCTGATATTATTATGCAGCTGCAGACATCCAGCCAGAAAGTGTGGTACAGGCGGCCAGGACGTGACTCTGTACAAGCGGAAGTGTTGACCCAGGATAGAAATATGGCCTGTATCTTGCCCTGGAGGGCAGACCTTCCCCTCCTGGTACTTCTGAAACATCTATATTTCCCCCTGTGAGTCTTCGAGCCTTCAGGAACACCGGAAGGAATGAAATGTCATCAAAAGCGTTCCAGTGTTACTGTCAGATCATGTGTAACACCCGGTGATGGTCTGCATGGGACTGATGGAACATAAGATGGACCTGCACCTCACGACTGTATGTCTCCAGTAACATCATCGAGCACTGGCCCATAAAAGAATATCAGTGTTCACCAATTGTCGCTCATCTTGAATTTTACCAACATGTGTCACGATGAAATTGTATAAGCATTGCAGTATACTGGATCTCTGTATTAGGAAAAGCTCACCCTTTTAGTCAACCTAATCATTGTTTCATGCTGTGAAGGGGTGGAGTGTATGGGGCTGCTGAATCATGGCCTGAACCTCTGATTGATCACCTGAGGCGAGCAGTGAGTCAGCCATGGGAGCACAGGTGAAGGCAACTCACCTGTGCTGCAGGAAGGGGTGGAGCCTGGCTGCACCTCTCCTAGTCCATTTAAGAGCTGACTGCCAGTGGGGAAGGATCTCTTCTGGAGATCCACTTCACCAGAGTCTATTTTGTGAGCCTGGGATAGGGTGAGTGTCTGTCTTTTCCTACTCCAATATAATAATTACATCAGCCAAGCTCCTGGATATACTATACCATCTGTATGTTCATTGATTGTACACTGCTATACCATAACATTGGTATATTCATTATTGTACAAGGAGTGTGATGATGTTGGAGAGGGTCAGAGCTCAGTCCTCACCTTAGGTCTCCTGCCTTCACCTTGTAGCAAGCAGAGCTGTTGTTCTAGATATGAGATCCAGAAATTAGTTCATTCCAGAAATAAAAGTGACAGGAAAGGTTTCCTTCCTCCCAGGTTTTTTCTAAAATTATGTCCAGGGAAACGAATTGACTGCTAGGGGCTGTCCTTGGGAGTTGGCAGAGCATCATGAAGGGCAGCAGGGAGGAAATCCTGCATGTCTGTCTGCCAGAGCATTCTGTCCTTTCCTTTTGGCAGTGTATGCTCAGCCCTAGTGTGGAAGTGGCCAGGGAGAGAGAGGTGGATTTACCTGGAGAGAAAGAGAGAGAGAGCAGAAGCAATGACAAATAAAGAGGGCTGTCAGCCCCCGGCCAGCACAGGATGGCTCTGCCACTCTGTGCAGTCAGGGATCTACATCCCAGAGCACCACTGCCTCCTACAGCAGCTCCCTCCTGGGCTTTGTGCTCCTGCTTCCTCCTGTGCCTCATCTGTGAACAGAGATTTGCTGCTTCACCATCCCTTCCCTCCTCTGCAATTAGGACTGCATGCCATTAATGTCCCTGAAATACAAACCTGAGTGCAATTCCCAGACACACGGCCCTGGAGACTCTTTTCAGAGCACACCACATTTAAAAGAAGTGCTTTCTCTTAAGCTACTCTGTCCTTTTTCCCAACAACAGAAGAACCTGCTAGCAACCACAGCAAACTCACAGTAGGAAAAATATTGTTAGAGAAGTGTTCAATGTTCACAATAATCCCCTTTTCTACAGTTTAGGAGAAATGCAGCTGGCATGGCCCAGGTATGAAAACCAGTCCTTAAAGCATAGCAGAACCACCTGACATAAAATCTGGCAAATTCCAGAGTTTCTGTTTCTGTAAATAAAAAATGTCACTGGGAGAATATACAGAGGACAATGATGTGAAAGGCCATCAGGAAATTCTGGGTCTGGTTGCAGACAGGTACCTTGGCTCGCTCTGTTCCCACTCTCCATCTTAAGAGCAAAAAAATGATACTAAAAATCACAATGAAAACAAATGAAAAATATCTGCCTAATGATATGGCATACATTCGTATGCTTAGGTATGCTAAAGAAGAGGTTGTTTCTCAACCTATAATCACAGAATAGGGAAGTAAAAAGAGGGTAGGAGAACTGGAACAGAATTTGTTGTAGCAAATTCAGTTCCTTAAGGAAAAAAAACAAGCTGAAGTGCCAGTTTCAGAGAAGCTAAGCGTGCAGACACTCCGAGCCTGCTGTAAAAAGTCATGGAGTTCGTAGCAGGAATGCAGGCTATGACACGGAAGGAAGCGTGGCCATCATTGTGGAATAAGCCAACACATAGGTGGAGCGGGCTGGAAATACCAGTAGAGCTGCGGGCAGGTATCACAGCAGGTGCACTGACAATGAGGATGATGAATGCATTTTCGGTTTGGCCGGTGATGAAGCAGGAGTCCTGCTGACTAGGAGTGAGGCGGCACGGACGGTGACTGCGAGACTGCACTGCTCCAGGGCGAGACGCCTGCGTCTGAACGCCGCTGGGACGGCCTCGGAAATAACACAACTGCTGAGAGCGTTATCTGCAGATCTCGGCTGATTCCAAAGCTGTGCTGAAAGCCAAGCCCCCGCCTCAGCACGACACTGCTCCACGGCTCCTTGACGTGGCACATTCACCAGCAGGTTCAACCCGTAATCCAGTTAGTCGAGTCAATAGCACAAACGCACGCGGGAACAACTGAGTCACCTTGTCGTGCATTGAGCTGAGCCCATCCCGGAGCTGCTCCCCTGGCACTGTGTGGGGGTCTGCCAGAGATCAGGTCCTCCATCTGAAATATCAAACCCTGCCTCTGCTTTGCTCCACAGACCCCACTTAGGTGGATATGCCAGATGATGTTTCCTAAACACTCAGACATCAATGGAGACAGAAATACTGACAAGCATCAATGCAGAGATATGTCACCTTGCCAAATTTAAGTTACTTCATCCCCAGTGTGCTTTGGCAGCTTTCACCTGTGGCTGATTATATGATTTGTTGTAGCAAAAGGCCGTGAAAAGGCTGGTTCAAAAAGAAAAAAAGAAAGCTGAAGGGAAGCTGAGGTTGTCATACTCAGCAAAGTAATATAATAAACACATATCAAGAGGAAAATACATGATAGATGCCTCTGGCAGTAGAATTCCTAAGAGCAACATGAGCTACAGGTTACAAGAAAAAAAGACGAAGACATGAAGAAGTACAGATTAATTTGGTCATGGCAGAGCAGCAAGAAAAGCAGCTGGTTCTGATATTTGTATTGACAAAACTCTGGCTGACTATCAAATGTACCCTTCCCACCCAGCAATGCTTTGGACTTGAAGGGAGTATAAACATCTCTTATCATTCTATATCATTAATTACAATTCTACTGGGTGTCCAAATGCCAGAACATTAGGATCTGAATTCCAGCACGATGTCCCAATCATTGAAAAGTAACAACGCATTCTGCCCCACTGTATTCTCCTTTCAGTTCACGTGGGGAGAAGCATGACCTGCCATATGGAAAATATCAATCAGAATAAAACATTTGTATCATACTTTAAGAGTCGTTCATGGTCTCCCAATGGTATTTGCCATAAAATCAAGTAAAAGGAAAGTTGTTCAAGCACTATTAAACTCAGAATTTTAATGTGAATGGATGCCCATCTAGTTTTACTGCAGTCTGGTGTAGTCTTTCTTAATGCAACACGCACATTTAGCAGTCTACAAATTCCATGGATGACTTCAGTAAAAGTGGGAGGTTGTGCTACCAAAGGAGAATGCGAGCCAAAGATGTTCTATTATCCATGTCCTATTAAAGGTCAGAGAGAGCTCTTACCTCAGTTCTATAATGTGACCAGAAACTTAATTGAAAATACACAAAAAGGTTATTAATAAAGGTTATTAATAAAGAGATGAAGCCACAGTAAATTTAATATAGCTCACAGAAGGACTTTTTCTAGAAAGAGAAGGTTATATAGATAGATAGATAGGCCTTTAATTAAGGTGTATAGCTGAGTTAAGTGTAAATTTTCCAAGCAAGCAAGAAGATGAAAAACTGGTAATTGCTTCCAATTTATATTATAAAAATCAGTCATGTTCATTTTGCTTCCTATGACAGCCTTACTCAATTCTAAAGTTCATTCACTTAATTGGAAGGGAGATAACTCAGTAAAATTATAAGGAACTGAAGAAAGGGACAGACAGATTGGAAAAATTGAACAAACAGCACTTTAAGTGAAATCATTTAAACCCCTCATCCAAGATTCTCAATAGATTGTTTGCTGCCCTCAGGGGATATTTATTATCAAAGGTGAGTAGGAAAAGATAAGAAACTAGATCACAGAGAAGTCTCAAGTGGTCTTACTGAAAATTGAATCTTAAGAAGACCCCATTTCTAATACCGCCGTAATTTTTTCCACAATCAGCACAGATGAGAAACTCGAAGATTTCTCTCAGAGAATGACTCAGTTAAGGATCACCAAAATATACCCATGCACAAAAACCATATTTGCTTCAACCATGTTCTTCTCTTGCACTTTTTCACAGCTCAGAGTCGAAAGAGAGTTTCATACACCTCTTCATGCAACTCTTTTGGCATTAATTGACCTCAGAAAAAGTGTCCTACACATGCAATGAGTCTTTGTGGGTTTGGGAGTTATCCAGTTCCTTACATGGAAATGATACTTGGTGAGTTAAGTGGCAAATAACAAGCAGGAATGGTAAGAGAGAACGTTTATAAATTATAGTCCTGGAGAATAATTTACAAGTAATTCACAAGACCAAATACAACCTCAGAATCACTTGCTGACTACTTTCAAATAGAAAATCTACATCTCTTTTGCAGGTAAATTGCCTCTAAAAAGATTAACTTGAGGGAGGTAGGTATTTAATTTTCAGTATGAATATGCACACTGCATCAGTGATATCAAGAAACCTGCCAGCCTCTCTTCTCCTGACAAAGACTTACACAGGACAGATGTTTCCACATCTACGTTAATGGATAAGAGATATAATTCTGTAATTATCATCAACGTAAGAGCACTGAATTTTAATCTTCCAATACATAAATCAGAATAACTGCACCATTAATATATTCCTGACTTGGACAGTGGGCTCTGCTGCAGACAAAATCATTGCCAGTGCTGTGCACAAGCCTCAATGAACGTCATTTAAACAACCACTTGTGGAAGATCCACAGCAGACAGAAGACAGGACAAGTGGGGAAGGCTGAGGTAAGGCATTGGTAAGTAGCACGGAGCTAAATCTCTCCCTGACAGATGTCTAATGATGTTACAGAACTTACAGACGGCTTTGGTTTACCATCTTTGGTCTCTGGAGGGAACGGACATGGGACACCACTCCTTCATTAGAAAGAGAAAGTTAATACTGCTGTAATGCTAATAACTTACAAAATTCAAGGTAGCCACGTTGTGAAAGTATTTAATACTTTCTACTAATGAAATAGCAAAGTCAGAGTAAATAAAGTCTCAGATGTTAGGTTGCTAATCGGAACAATTAATGGGTTATCCTTAAACAATGCAGGACTAAATCAAAACACCAATACATTCCTCAGTTAAGATGGGAGGAATGAGATTTCCATACGTGAAGAACATTAAAGCTAGAAGCAATAAATTTTTATCTGTCAGCGGGAAGCAAAGATAGGGCTCCAGAAAGCACAGGGAGGATTAGGGAGAACAGCAGACAATCGACAGCAAAACAGAAACAAAGCTGGGAACATAACTATAAAGTGCTTGAGGAAATCCCTAAATCCACTGGTATTACAGCATCTACAATGACTTCTCAGTTTTGTGGCCAATCACACTATCAGAAGAGTTCTGTCATTTGTAGGACTGGAAGTAGGATCAGGTCCTAACAGCAGGATGTTAAAAAAGCTTCAGTGAGGTTTGAAGTGATTTCATGAAATGTATCTATGGTGACTTATTGAGAAAGGCAGAGGTGGCCTCAGCCATGAAGGCAGAAAGAAGTTAAGAAAAGCAAGACACTGAGGCTGAAGCATTTCAGTAAGCAGGCACTTGGACAGAGCAGTGCTAGGCATGGCAGCAGCCAGGCTTGCTGCATGCTTTGCACTTCCTTCTGTGATGCAGCAAGACAGCTGCTGGTGGAACTGCATGGGGAACTGCATCACTGACATTGCACAATTCCTAAATAATAAAAAAAATAATTAAAAGCATAATAAAACAGAGTGAAGGTGTCTATATTCTTTAGCCCACACTAATTCTACAATCTAACTTACAGCACAGCACCGCAAACGTTGCACAGGTCCCAAGAGGAGGCAGTAACCTCCATCATGAGGGCAGAAAAGCAGTTCTAAGAGTAGAAGGAACTTCTTAATGTGGTCTTATTGCTTTGTTTTTGTTTTCAGCAAATGCCAAATAAGCTTCATGATGCCTTCAGGAAAACGGAAGCAAGCTAACCTCCTTTATCCAAGTGGGCACAGTGCTGACAGGTTGATGGTTGGACCTGATTATCTTAGAGGTCTTTTCCAGCCTTAATGATTCTATGACTCCACAAATCAAGGGTAAAAGCAAGCATCCAGGCAGTCATCCCAGACTTGTTGAGATGATGTCTTAACACCTTACCTTACTCTTCTCACTGACTGTGAGGGATAGAGCAAGCAGAAAGATTTGGCACTAGAAACAGTTTGGATAAACCTCCACATTTGCTAAGAATTAAGCCCTAAAAAGAACTTATCTGGCATCTGAAATATAGTAGGATGTGAAAGACTGGCAAAAGCTAAAGATATATAATGGAAACTCCCTTTGCTTTCAGCAGGGAGAGCAGATAAGGTGTAAGAAGGACTGAAAGGATCTGTTATTTCAAGGAAAAAACATCCAGGGTTCTTGTCCAGAGAGCTGTTCTGAACTGGAAATACCCCACATCCCCCTCTGTGCCAACTTCTGCTTCTGCCAGTAAAATGAGTCCTTACACTACATCGCTATTGTGCAGTGCTTCTAAAAGGATGCAGCATACACAGAAAAATGCAGCTGTTAAGATCAGCTTCCTCACTCCCTGTTTTACTTAATCTTTTTGCTTGTCCACGTGCCCTGAAACAAATGTGAAGCCTTACATCCCACTGCAATCATCCTTCACTCATCCCCTCTCCTGACACCTCCGGTGAATCTTTAAGCAGTACTAGAAAGGGAACAACATCACACAAGTCTTGTATCATTAGAAAGTTTGGTTAAGATGATCCTAGCAACAGTTAGCACCGTTTTTTTAAGGAGAATATGCATGAACAAAGATAAGATGTTGAAATGCATTTCCAACAGTTCTGGTATCACTGCATGTTACACACCATTTTTAGAGAAAACTGGGCATGTTATCTACAGCAAGACAAACAAATAGCAACAAAGCACTACTGACTCAAAAAAAGATACAACCCATCAAAAATTAGTTTTGCTTCTTGACAAATCTTCTTCTGTGACTGTCTAATGTTCTGTTTTTTTTTAGTAGATTATTTTCTCATTCAGAAAGTTTCAATACATCACACATTTTTTACCAATCTTGTTCAAAAAGCCATGATTTTCCAGTTTCTTATTCTAATATAGGCAGCAAAATAAGTTTCCAAAATCAACTATTATGCAACAATAAGAAAATAATGTAGAACATTGTTGCAATGTGGTCATAAATTTAAAAATCTGTTCTTTGTTAGGGCCCAACCCAAAGCCCTGTAATGTCTGTGGAAAGACTTCAATCAAATTTGATCTGCTCTCATAAATACAGCCATTAATTCAGACTGAAAAGTTGATAGTGCTTTACTTTTCACAAACAACCGTCAGCAACATCAATGGGACTTACCCATGTGCAGGCGTGGGCAAAAGGGCAAAAAGAGAGCACACTGTTGGCATCAAGCTGTTGTCTTACCTAGCAAATGCTATCCCGAGGTGAACACAAGAGCAAACTGTCAGTCAGCCTCATTTGCTCCCCAGATAACAATTTACAAGCACCAAGATGCCAAACATCACTGATAGATGCTACAGCAGGAAGAGGACAAACTGCAAGCTGAAACCTCGGGGAAGATCCTGCCCTTCTTTGCTGTCTAGCAGCACCAATCTCTTTTCACATCATGGACTTTACCCCAGAATTATATTTTTATCAGTCTTCTGAAACAAAACAAAGCAAAACAACCACCAGTAACTCCTATACTGCCCCTTAAGCACCAGTTACACCACTAACTTCTATACTGCCCCTTAAACATTCCCATTTTGACCTGCCTCAGCCTTTATTCCCCTGGCTGTGTTTCACTTCTTCTTCACCTCTTTCCCCCAGGATCAGAGGAGGGATGAGTGTGGCCATCAGAAAGAAACCTTAAGACAACTCTTGTTTTTTGTTTTGTTTAACTTTATAGGTAAAGGAAGTCATTCTATGTCTAGCACTTAAAGACACAGTAGATAGGATAAATAGGATGCTGTTTCTTAAACTTTTAGCATTCTAATTAACATCAGAATATGAAACTGAAAGGCAGGAGTGATTTATGCAGTCACCACCATTCCAAAAAGTAAGTAGTTGTATGCTCTCATGGGCAATACATAGGGCTGGAGTCCAGAAGCCTGAGCTCGTCTTGCCCCTGACATCCAGTTCAACCATAGGCAACCCATACAGCTTGATCCCAGACCTACTGAAGTCATTGGCAAAGGTTCTTTTGTTGCAACAGCACAGGATCAGGTCCAGCATCTCTCCTTTTCCTTTGTTGCAAGGTGTCTCCAGGGTGAAAGCGTGTGAAGTGTTTCAAACATTTAAAGTACTATGGTTGTCATCCAGCAATTCTTATTCATGCCTGCTAATTTTTACTTGTGGGAGTAGATCCATTGGCTCCATAGTCATCATTCTTTCTAACACTACTAGTATTATTCATAACACATCTAGTTTTCCTGCATGTTTTTATTAATTTTAAAAGCAGAGTATTTTTAGCATCACATTTCACATGTTGAATAGATGCATGATACAATTAACTAAAGAAATGTCATAAGAAACACAAAGAAAATATTCTTATTACATTTGATATTTAATTGCCCCTGGTTTCTCTCAAGTCAAACGTTCTACTGCTCACAGTAAGCTCCAGAGATTGGTGCTGCTCTTTCATGGTTTTTTTTGTGAGTCTAAGCCAGGATCTTCCTCAGCCCTGTGGTGTTGCTATATTTTGTAGATCCTTCCCTGGTTTCTCAAAAAGCAATAAGATAAAGTGGGTCCAGAATGCAGAAATGGGTTTGGCCAAGTTTGCCAACATCAAATTTTATGACTGAGTAGCCTAATTATTTTTCTTTCATTATTCCCAGAGTTGGAACTGCTAATTCTCTTGCCTATCATCCATTCTGTGGTTTTGTTATTTCAGAATGAGGCAGATGTCTTCTATAGGAAAGGGCCTTATGGGGCAGAGGTTTATGAGGTTGCCCACAGGTTAGATGCATTTCTTTTTTCACTCCAAAAGGAATGACAAAAAGCTGCTACAAGTAACATCTATAAAAGAGATAAAACAATGTTACCAAGCCACTCTAAGTACATGAGCATGCCTGGAACAAGGTTAAGTGAAAAATTGCTAGCATCCATTTATTTCCATGATTGTTTTCATACAAATCAGGCTTTGGACCATCTTTTATTAAACACAGCCCTTTGCACGCGATAATGTATTGGTGTTAATCTTCATCTTACCTAACACAGCTAACATCAATCAGCAATCATCATGTTTTGTAGAGTATTAGGAAGTGGTATTATGAAACAACTTCAAAGGGCAATCCACCTCACCCCAACTGAACTAAGACCAATGGATGACTCACTCTCTCAAGAGTACCTGCTTGTCCCCACTGACAACAGATCAAGAGCTGGGTGGCTTCCTTAGGCTGAATGCTTACCTTCAGATGGCTTAAGCTGGTGAAATGAATCCCACTCAGATTCGTATTCAACATCAAATTCTGTTGCTTCCCACAAACTAAATTATTTCAGTCATCAGGTGCCTTACTCACTGCCTTTTGCTGTTTTGTTCGAGGAGCTGACTTGTGGAGTAAAAAGCCTTTCCTACAAATGAAAAGGCAAATGATTCTTGTATTTTTAACTTTGCTTCTGTTAGTGAAGTACTGCCTGCAGTATGGCAAAGTGTGGGTGTGGTGAGCTCTTTATGTGTAAGAGATGCCGATGATGCTGAAGCCAGAAAGTAGGAGATAATTTCTGAAAGCTGCCTCGCAAGCAGTTGGCCAACCAGATGTCAGAAGAATCCAGAAACTGGCCAGCTTTGCAGCCAGAGCCATGTTGGCTGGTAGACTAGAAATCAGCACTTCCCAAAAACCATGTTTTTTGGAAACATAATGGAAGTAGATACACCAATCCTATGGAACTTCAGCAGCAGCTGGGAGCATCCGATTCCCCTCCAGTCCTCTGAAACCCTGAATGTTGGAATTTAAAGATGCAGCTAATGGAACTCCTGGTGACTCAGCATGACTCAGCCCAATTAAAAACTGAATCAGGCTCTCCAAATATTCCCATGAAGCTCTTCCCCTGAAGTCTTAAAGGGCATTACTAAGATTCAAACTGCTAGCAAGTAGGATAATCCAAGTAGGATAATCCAGTGATGGTATCAATTCCGGCATGACGCACTTCTCACACGATCATGGACGAGTCCATGTAGAGGTAGACTTTGTAGATCTTTAAATGTCATAGGCATTTAAGAGATTTAGATTGAAATACAATAAAAATTTCATCTTGACAATCTTATTTCTGGAATTTATAAATTGGTTGTAAAATTTTATATAAATAGCATTCCTCTAACTATTTCCTTCCTGGGGTTTCCTATAATAAATCGCTGCCCTGCTACACTTGGGAACTAAGCTTTGCTGCTCAGCCAGATCTACAGCCTGAACCACGCAGCCCTAAATTCACGATTTTGCCACGAACCTCCTATTCTTTTCATAAGAAAATAGTAAGAGGCAAAGCTGAACAGAACCGTGTTACACCTTTTATATTTGTTGATGGAACTAAAAAATACCTGAACAACACATTACTACACACAGTAACTGTATAGATTTAGGACTCATCTAGTTCCCTCTGAGGACAGCAGTGAAACTATATACTAGTTTCTTTTGAGTGAAGGTGTTAACTGTATTCTTAGAAAATAATAGTGGGCCGGCCCTACAGAATAACAAACAGTTTTTGACAGTAGTGATTGTAGGAACAGGTGAGCACATTCAGCAAAATCACCGCTGCTGTCACAGTGAATATGTTGCGTGCACAACACTGAAGCCACTGAAATCAATAGGAAGGTGGATGTAAGCAACAACCATCCTTGGGCTGAGCCCTCATGCAAATGCTCTTTGTTGCAAAGTAAGAATGGGCAAATCAAAATTGAGAAACATTTTATAGGTGGCAGAAAGTACATCTGTCCTTTGTATTGTGTTGGCAAGTATAAACGTCATCACGGTGTAATACCTGGGGAAATCTGCAAACACTTGCACAACATCTAGACAATGTGGGGTGTGCTTAACCCACCCTCATTGCACAATGGTACACCAGAAGTCAGCAGCTGAGCTGCAGCAGCATCTCAGTGCAGCAAGAATGGCTCAAGATCGTTCTGCTCCAGGCACCATGCAAAAACATCCTGGTCGTCTCTGACAGCCCCTGAAGATCCTGACCACCCCTGATCTACCGTGGGGTCAGATTTATACTGCAAACTCAAAAGAACATGCAAAGTGAAAGCTCATTGCTTTTGATTAGGTTTGCCCTCTGCTGTGGCTGAGGACTGCAGTCTCTCAGGCTTCCATCCAGCTGGATTGAAAGCAATTCATTCACTGAAAAATGCAGAGAAAGAAACAGGAAAAAACGATATGAAGTTTCCATGGCCACTAGGCTGTATACTTTCTTCTGACCACTGTCACAAACTTCAACACTTGCCAGTTTGCCATACAAACAAGCAACAGATGTCAGAAGTAATGCTTGTTTCTGGTGAGCATTCATTTCAGATACAGCACAGGGAAAGGTACGGCTCAAGCTGCAAGTAAATCACTTGCTTTGAGCCCAAGCAAGTAACACATTTTCAGCTGTGGGCAAAATGCAAAGCATAGGATTCCAGACTTCTAAACGCTGACCCCAGATTTCTCCTTCAATAATAATTTCAGTATAATTTCCCAGTTATGTTAAACTTCTAAAGCTCATGTTCTTTTGTGTTAGTTGTCAGTAATAACATAACAGGAGTTACAAAGTATGAGGCTTACTAAAGGACTAACAAATGACTGCATTTGTTGGAGAAATTGCAGAAACATTGACTTTAATATTCTAGAACAATGAAGGTAGGACAGAAGTAAATGAGTTCTCATCAGTGTCACTGGACTGCAAAGCAGACTGCCCTCAATTCATTTATGATATGTTCAAAAGCATCAGGTGGAAGTGTAAGTGTTCTTTTTCATCCCCCTGTGTGCTTGGTCAGCTTATCACCGTTACCTAGACAACATAAAATGCTGCTTAAAAGGAAATGCTCTCTAAATTGTCACTAACCACTGACTCTATTTGCTTCCCTATTATTGTCTCTCATTCTGTTTCCCTATTACAACCCCCACATCCTGGTCTGCTTTGGAGGAATAGCTGCATTCTGCACTTGCTACAAGGCCTTCTTCCCTCGCTTCGCTGCTCTAGACAATTTTAACCTGCTTGCAGCTTTTACAAGTTTACAACCAAAAGGGATTGCAGAGAATTTCCTATCTCAGCCCAAATTTGGAGCACGGACTAAGGATTCTGCTAAACGAGAATCTCAGGGCTGTCAAGTTACTGTTCCTGTAACTCCCACTTTTGTGCCAAAATATAATGGATTAAAAAAAAAAGAAGAAGTTTCCTTACATATCTTTGCTGACTGCACAGTCTGCAGGAACCACAAGCTACTCAACAGTTAATAACAACAAGGTTCTCCCCGCAACATTTGGTTTGAAAGGACTCCCGAGCTCTGAGTCATTGCACAGTTGATTTGAGCTTAACCCTAATAGCTCTGTTATGCTGAGGCTTATTCTTAAATCTTCTTGGAAGCAGGAGAGTGTCAACAATAAACTTGTAAGGTTTAACGCACTAACACCAGGTAAGCTGCATTATCTCAGTTACAAGGATCAGTCCTGTCCTTTCCACTACATCACAGAGCTGTAAAACAATGCTGGAGCAGAAGCATGTGCCTGCTGGTATATGCCTGAAGAGGTTCTGGGAATTAATTCTGCTTTGCAGAACTATTCCAGTTATTCATGTGACTCAGCGGCTGAGACTGGGATCTTCCTGCACTCACATGCTGGCTGCTGATTCAGGCTGGTTCAGCAGCACGGGGCAGGAGAGGCACCTTATCAAAAGAAAAGCCTTCTTTGGGACAAGCTATCCCACAAGTCGCAAAGGAAATTTCCTCTGCATGATCTGCACTTGGTCTGGTTGGGCAAAAGCAGAAGTTATTCTTAGATTTGGATGATTTTTGGGGGTGAGAAGAGAGTCATTATTTTCAACCAATAACATATTTCTTAGCACTGTTGCTGTGATGTCTGCCCAGATGTGATCTCAGGCCAAATGCTAGCACCGTGTCAAAGGGAAAAAAAAAGTGCTCTGAACTTCTGCATGCAGAGTCATACCTAACTACTTCAGTCACACTTGGTATTCTGGATTTATTTATAAATGTTTTAAGAAGATAAATTCCTGGCCAGCCCTTAGTATAAGCACGTTGCAGATGGGAACAGTAAATTGAAATTAATGTATCAGCACCCCCCAGACTTATTCAATGTTGTGTATGATCACTGAGACATTCGCAGTAGATTAACCCCTTATAAGCCAACTGCAAATAATTCTTGTCCTGCAGGGCACTCATCATTCCCAGTAGGCACAGAACTCAGGAATTATCTGGTTACAGGTAGGCAGGTGGGGTGGGAACCTCAGCACCTGTGTCAGTCACCCCATGCTCTCTCTGGATAACAGAATCAAGGGAATGAGGCCCTCAAAAGCAAATATCTAAGACAGGTCTAACAAGTGGTAGCCAACGCACTTCAGCTGACTTTCTCAGGATCTTACAAAACAGACTGTGGCAGATGAGGACCAAGACTCACATCTACCTCTTGTCCTCATTCTCAGGCCACAAAGATCACGTCACTTCCTTTAATATTCTGCACTGTACAGTATTTTTGTAGGAGCAACCAGTGCAGCCAATACAGCCCAGCTCAGCCACCTGATCGTGACAGCACACAGAAGCACCTGGTTATGCGTGGGGTCACATTTCACGCAGAGCACTATGGTTGCATGCTCCACCCTGATACAAATAGCAATTACAAAGTATTTTTGCGAAGCATTTCAGCAACTGCACCATTTCCTGCACTTATTGCTTCAGCAGCCTCCTTCCCCTGACCTGAGGGTTGGATTTTCTCTTTCAAGAGATTATTTTCTGTCTGCTCTGCTGCTCACTTCTCCCACGAGTGGTGTGACATTCAAAACACAGGGGAAACAGTGTATTTAACTCCTTCTTGGGTAAAAGGATATGACTGTGACAGCAGTGCTTGATGCCATCTGCTGAAATAGGCTTTAATGGGTATCAGGGGATCGGAGCAGAAGGAAAAGCATCTACAACACTGAAAGCAATGATGACCATGACAGAAATGAAAAGAAGGAGGAAAAAAATCTGGCTGTCTCAGGATGTTCTTCTCCCTTTCCACTCCAAAGATATGAAAGGCTTCTTACTGACTTGTCAGAGCACAGCTGCTGATGTAGGTACAGCCTCTCACAACTTCCTCCAGACGCTACAGCTGCAAGCTCCTACCAAAGAGAGAACTTAAGCATTTTTCTCCATGTGAATATCTTAGAGACATCAGGTACAGGGGCATAAATCAACACGGTTCTCGAGGGTTAAAAACCAGAGGAAAACTGCAGCCTGGGAAAATTAGGGGCTTTCCATTCCCGGTGTAACAAAATGACAGATTTTAAGTTCAGAGTGAGGAAAAGCATTGAAAGGAATTAGATTTCAAGCTTTCCGAGACATACAGGCTTTGTTTTCCAAAGCTATTGATAAATCTATCAGTCTCTTGATTACTGTCCCCTCTTCCCCTGAAAAAACCCTCTAACAAGGAATCTGCTGCCTTAATTGGGAGGAAAATAGTTTAAAGAATATCCACTGTAAGGTCTCTCTGAAGAAGGAAAGTCCCTGGAGGCAAAACAATAATTGGTTTTGACCTTCCGCAGTTAAGGAGGCATGGGTAAAGACTGGACTTAAACACAGCCTGACAACTGTGAGTTCCAATCAAATTCAGAAAGAGACGGAAATTGGATAAGCAAATTCCTTTTTGTTCATGACCTCGATCCCGCTCTCCTTTCCCCCTGCAGCATGACACATCAGAATCTGTCCTGCATGCCATAAATCACTCGCAGGACAGCAGTAGCCTTTGAATAGCTGTCTTATGTTACGCTGCTCTCCTCCAGGCAGCAGCAGTAGAGCTCCTGTCTGCCCGAGCTGCAGCCCTGAGAGCAGCACGGAGGCTGCAGTGAGGAAGGAAGCAGCGTGAGTTCATTGCTGCTTCCAGCACGGTGTAAATTCCCTCTCTCAGTTTGGAAGAAGCCTTCACATTTGGTAGCTGCTTGCCAAATTAATGAAATTTGGTTTTGAACGCAGAAACTCATAATCCTCATTCTGCCTGCTGCTGACACCTTATGCCAGCACTGCTGCAGGAAACACCGTGCTTGTTGCATTACCTTCTGCGTGGCAAACACATCTCATTTGGGTGTCCATGCAGAGCCTGGCAGAAGTCGCAGGCTCCTCCACTCTTCCCACAGTCCATGCCTGTCCATACTCACCAGCACTGCCCAGCACAGCCCCGCTGGACCAGGGCCATTTGGCTTGCCAATGCCTCCTCTGGCTCCTCACATTGTTTGTTACCTCCAAACTCCACTGCTTTTAGAGAACCTGAAAAGCATTTTTTCTGTTTCAAGGACACCTTAATAATGCCTCAAAGGCCAGCAGAGCAAAGCTTTCCTTACGATAGTTCTGAGTAAATTTGCAACTGAGTATTGGAATATATATATTTTAAAAAATAATTTCTGATATCTGACAGAAAAGAGAAATAGGAAAGAGTCACAATACAAAGCCCACAGCCCAAGTAAAAGTGGATGAACTAATGGGAATGTTTCCACCTTAAATGGCCAGCCTGTTGGAGATGGGCACTGCTGAAACTTGATGCATGCAGTTCACAGGTATGACTCACAAGAGTTGGAGGCCCGAAAGCAATAAGAGCATGGCTTGGAGGAATATCAAAACTTGGGAGACAAAAGTTAGCTATTTTTAGGGTCTGATGAGACAGAAGTGAAAGTGTAAGCAGTATATAATAAGGTACATGCGATGTCCAGGTATTTCTTCAAGGTTGATATGGTTTCACTTCCTCCAGGGAAGGAACAGAAATCTGGGAATGGCTTCACACAGCAAGCTACAGTCACCAGCAGCGGGACTGCACCACGGTGCCACCTCCATTTGCTTTCATCCTGTCTCAGATTTTGGGAAATGTTGCCTCTTCCCACCTCCTCCAGCTGAACCCAACTTCACTTAACACATCATCCATGGCTCTTCTAGCCTTTGGGTGCTGTGCCAGCTGACGCCTGCTGAGTCTATAGAAAGCCTCAGTCCCAGAAGCACTCCCTTGCTCTTTTAGAAGTGCCCAGAGGATCAATGTGACATTGAGTGTGGCAGCAAAGCAGAATATCCCGACAGTGTCCAGGCCGCACTGCAGCTGCTGCAAGGCTCAGACACTGACCTGGCAGCTTACACGCACTCTGAAACCAGAGGTGTTTGGCCCTAGCCCACTTGCAGTGAGCAGCAAACAACCCAACCAGAATGCACAATGACAGATCTTTAGAAGGACTGGGTTTGGAATGTATTTCAGAATCACACATCTGCACCATCTGCATCCTCAGTGTCTCTGCCACTGTGCTTCCCAACCTGAGTCCTACTCCGCCTCTGAATTTCATTCTATAGGCTCAGACTTCTGCTATGTACTTCTCCTGTCCTTAGGTAGTACTGCAGACTCTTACCAGGAAGGCACAAATTAAGGGGATAAAGAATCCCTGTCTGTAACAATATTCCAATTGCATGTAGGCAATGGGCATTAAAAAAACTGGAACAGGCTCAGCACTGGCACTTTATGTAGGACAATACGTACCTCCTGGGTCATGTACCCAGCACGTCCTTGCTGAAGTGCCAGCTTTGCCAAAGAATGCTGACACTTACAGGGGTGCTGCTATGTACTATAGTAGAGCAGAAGCTTCTGCAAAGAGCCAGCAATGCAGGTTAGCCGGGAGCATATCAAAAATCTATAAATAATGTTCTATAAATGACACTCCATAAAAGATCTAAAAATACCAGGAAGGCAGTTTGTCGGTTGTTGGTTTTTTTTAAAGTTGTTTTTATCAATTTACAGAGTTCTAAATGAATGGAAGTGAAGGTTTAGATAAGAAAAGTGAAAGATCTAACATTCCAATTGCAAGATGCTAGGCATCTTTAATTACCCTGGAAATCAAAAACACTGAGATCCCATCACAGTGGCACAATCTAGCCTAAAAACGCAGTCCTAAGCCTTTGCTGACTCTTTGCACTTGTCATCAGGCATTTGCAGTTGTGTTCAGAAAGGATGATCCGCACTCCCAAGAAGTCTTAATTTAAGCAGCAATGCAGCTTTTTTGGTTCTGCTTCTTGTTTTTAATTTTACGTTTGGGAGCACTTAATAGTGAAGCAACAAGCTTCCGCCACAGGTCTCAAAATAGTTCAGGAGAAAAACCACACTGTTTTCAGAAGACAAAGCACAACCTCAGCACTCTGAAGCAATTTACTCGAGCTCCCTGGGCAAGTCAGTAGCAGAACCAGAAAGTGAGCCCTGCCTTTGCTGTCATCAGCAAGGCCTTGTCAACCCTTCATTCTCCTCCTGTTTTCAGTGCAGTTGCAAAGAAGGGGAGCCTGTGATGGCAGAGGTGACACTGGGGCAGGAAGCGAGTCAAAAAGAGTGAATTGAAAGCTCTTAAGAGAGGAGCAGAGCAGAGCAGAGCACGCTTAGCTCTCCCCATTAACTGCTATCGCCGTTTCTGTCGAGGAGGTCAGGTGAGGATCTGAGACAGAGAAGCTTCACATACTGTTCCAGCACACGGCCAGGGGAGTGAGCCCAGCGGAGCCCTGCCATCTACACGGGACCTCAAGTCAGGACACCGTCGGATCTCCTCAGCTATCCTATGCAGCTGTCCCAGGAGCACACAGTGGGGCTGGGATGGGAGCACGTCCGCAGAGACGCACCGTGGCACAGGAGCTGCTCTTTAAGGGCACTTTGCTCTGCATAGTCATTTAGGTCACAACGTTTGTTTTCAAGGTCTCTCGAATCCTTCAAACGTGTGTTTTACAGATCACCGAGGCAGAAATCTGCCCTGCTTTCAGCAACGCCGCTCTCGAATAGGCTCTGCTGTAAGAGGGGAGCAGCTCGCTCTCCCCTGCGCAGACATCCATGCTATGAGGATGACACACCGCCAGTCACACTGTTCACACCAACTGTGGCAGTAAACTTGATTTCAACTTTGACATTTAGTTCCTGTCTGGTGACTCATGAGCGCCTATGATGCTCCGTTTAGGGATGCAAGACTCCAAGGCCAATGCAGGAAAATAAGCAGCAAGCTCCAGGAATGAGAAAGCATTATTTGCCGAAACAAGGCACCTCATCAGTTCTAAAAACTGCGGGGACAAAACAACAGATGAGGACAAGTTCCATGAGTTGTGTTCTCCCGCAGAGAAAGGCAGGCAATTTATATTTAAAGTACAATCTAACACGTGTATTTTTACCACGCATACTTTTTAAAAACAATATGGCATCACCAAAACCCTTCCAGCTTAATGAAAGCATCAAATCTTCCAGTTTGTGGAGTTCTACAAAAAAATGGCAGCACACAAAGTGGTTTTAGAGTGCAATGAATACAAACATACGGAATACCACACGCATAAAACACAAACACTTGCATTCTTCACAAAGTTAAAGCTGTGCAATGAGGGACAGTTTGTGTCCCTTCTCACCAGGTTTGACGTTTCTCAGGACAGGTGGTAGGGATGTAGGGATGACAGCAAACGCTCTGCTTCTGATGTGACAATGAAGCATGTGGGCATGGGTCTCTGCCACCATCCCAAGGAACCCACTGTGCTGGGGAAGCCAGGGCACAACCCACAGCTGAGCCAGACACAACAGAGTTCACTCTGCCTGCCCCCGTGTTCTGGATGTAATTATGTAACTGGTGCTGAGAGGGCACTAGGAGAAAATAATTCTTGAAATTCAAAATTCACTTTTTATATGTGAGTACCTACAATTAGTTTCCAGAAACCAGTTAGGACAAGTGTGGTTGCATCTCAGGAGTTAACTGTTTTGTTTTTGTAGTGTTATGGATTATTCTCTTTGGCTCAGTGAAGGCATTCTGAAGGCAAAGTAACACATTTCAGCAGTTAGCATTTACTGAAAATCTATGTTATGTACAAAGACATCATCAGCAAAAAGCTGAGAGGCTTTCCTTTGAAACCTTTAACTTCACAGGGAATAGTTCCTCATATTCACAATGTACATACGGAACCATCAAGCCTTCTCTGCAGATGAAGCTGAGCTGTGAGGTCAAAGACAGGAAACAAACTTCTCAAAGCAGTAGCTGGTGTCAACTGAGAGAGCTCTTGATTACTGCTGAGCTGCAGTGACTTCACCAGCTGAAGATCTGCCCAAAGTGCCCAAATTTCCCTCAAGTTTCCACCTATAGCCACAAGATCCATCACCAAACTCTTGTAGCAGAAACTCTGTAAACAGCCAACTGTAGGCATCTATGTGTCTGCTGACTGGAAAACATCCAAGTTAATCGACTTGGAAACTCAACTCCTTTCCCTCATCTTGCATCACAGAATAATTTATTTGCCTAAAGGCAGTTTGAGGCAATCAGTATACTCAAAGGTTGGTATTAAAAGTGCTATTGATAGTGACATGGGGAAGAAAATTGCAGTTGAACGTCAGTAATCTGAACATTTTTGGACAAGAATAGTGTTCGGATTAATGAACGTCAATGCTATTTCAAGGTTATGCTTGCTAATATTAGTATGTAGGCAGACATACCAGAATGCTGCTTTTTTTTTTTCTATTTTTTCTCAAAGCCAAACTTCTGACTTAAGCAAAATGTAGCCATGGCAGCAGGAGTGGCGCAGAGAACAACACATTACCATTTAGTTGGCCAAGACATTTGTTTTAGCAACTTCTGGAAGAAAGAGGTTTCAGTGTATTTAATTAACTTGTCTTAAGAGCTCTTGATCTTGTTTCAAACCACTCAACCTTTAAGGTCTCTGATGAGTCAATGTTTCTCACCTGAGACTTGCAAGAGAATTTTTGAATGCACATGAAGTGGTTTAGAAGCTTGTTGGTTTGTGGATGAGCTTTTACTCCTGAAAGGTGTTTAAAACAAAAAAAAAAACAAACAAATAAACAAAACAGCTCAAACAACCCGAGTGCTTGCCAAAAGGTACAGCTAATCATAACTAGTTTCACCTTTTACCAAGGTAAGAGAAACAATTATACTGCTCATTCCTACTTATAGCTGCAGTGAATGTTGTTATTTTTTGTTTCCCTCTAGCTTGGAAATAATTTTCTAAGTTCCACAAAGCCTCAGTATATTTGTCTTTTACATGAGCACTTTGGAAAGGTCAAGCTTAAGTATTTTATATATAAAAAAGAAAACCAAGTTATTAGACACCATTACGAGATTATAGGCACTGAGATGTGCCCAGGCAGACAATTCAAGTGATGCTTAGTCAAAGTTATGCCTACTGCATCTCAGTCAGGCCACCATGTCAGTGCTTCCACTGTAAACTTGAAATAAGGTTTGTAAGCGAACCAGAAAGCTGAGCAGAAGCTTTGCCATGGACATATCCATTTCAGTGCAGAGCCGTGTCAGAAGCAGCTTGCTGACTTCTAGTGCTTACAAGGAGTGGAAATAAGAAGTCAGTGATTCAAACTGGATTTTTTTGCTCTTGCATGAGGGAGCCTAGGAGAAATGGTAAATGGTGGGAAGGTCCTATACACCAGCCCCTGGAGCCCTGTGTCCCACCATGCTCAGGAGCCTAAACTGGAGTCAAGATTTACAGGAGTAAATGAAGAGGTGAGAAGATCGTAGGCGTTGGTTCTCCATCTTCCACCTTTCCTTCCCAGATCCTGTCCACAACTCCCTTATGTTGAACCTGACAAGCTTCACACCTGTGATGCAACATAGGACAGTAATTTCCCTTAGGCTTTTTTTTTTTCCTGTGAGATGAGGTGCTGAAATAGAACCATCTTGCCCGTGCCTAGATGATCTTTCTTAGCTGAGCTGGAAAACAGGCTTGAGCTTCTAACAGCCAAGTCACTGGATCTCTTTGCACCTGTACTTCAGGACAAAGCTGGTGTGGGAGCCAGGTCTCCACTACTAACAAGTGTCTCTGCCTGGAGGCCAGCTGGCTGGCTGGGTTACAACTGGACACAGCACACAGAGAAGAGGCAGAAGAGCAGACTCATGAATTCTTCCATTTGGCACCATCTTAGGAGAAGCCTCAGGCCCTTGGTATCCTACAGTGTTGTACAGAACCCTGATCTCTGCTAAACATCTGTTTAACAAACCACCACCAATGCTTTTCCAGAAGGAATTATGCCATGAAGATATTTTGCTTTTATTTATAGCAAAGCCTTTAAAAAGTCACAGTGTGCCAGCAGCACAGCTCTGATACACAAGCTGTCAAAAGAGCTTTCTCTTCTAAGCGGGAGGAAAAAAACTCTGCCATAACTGGGTGGTATTTGCAGTCAGAAGGTGACTTTCTGATGGTGACCACCACACCAATGTAACCTACATTACTCTATATGCAGATTACATCACATAACTTACACGCTGCTTATTTGCTACCTAGCACTAGTCATTCAACAAATATTAGTTTGATAGGTGGGCATCTTAAGCAGGCATACAGAAATAACACCAGCTGTAAAGAAGTAACTTACATATTTGATTCAATGGTCAGAAGGGCTCTCTGATACAGAGCATGCAGAAACTTCAGAAACAACATGGGTTTTGGGGGAGATGAAGGCATTTAAACAAAGATGCTGGAGAAGGTAAAAGCTAGAATAAAAGAAGAGGAAAGAAGTCAGAAGGGGAGAATGATATCAGGTAAATATAAATAAGAAACAATCTGCCTTCTCACTGGCAGATTCTCAGCCATCACTCCCTCGTAGCAGGTAACAAAGAAATGCAAAGTGACAGCACACAGCAATCTGCTATCATTAAAGTAAGTACAGGTACATCTCAAACACAAAAGCAAACATCTCTCTAAATAGTCCTCCAATTTACAGACTCTTGTTTGTTTGCAGGTAAACATTTATAGCTTTTGATACCTGAAGTTGTTGAGGTTGTTTTATAAATAGATATGAATTGCTTGACAGATGCTGGGGTAGGAGGGGAAGAATGCTTTCTGTTGCAATCTCTATAGGTTCTTATATTAGAACACACTGTTCCTGCTGCCCTCTGGTAGTCTCTTAAAAATAAATAATCACATCTTCTAGATAAGATCCTTTCCCCACATATTCCTCACATAATTTCATCTTTGAACGTTTTATAGCAATGCAGCCTCTCCCCACCCCGATTCAAATAATGATCCTTCATTTTCTTCAGCAACACTATTAGTATTGTGCAGATGCTCTGCTCTGGGGTCAATATCAATTCTTATAAAAACAAATTACTCATAGTACGTGTTCAGCTCATTATCCATGTAGGAGTAAGGGAGCGAGATGTACTACTGTTTACCCACATAACCACTCTAAAACTAGCAGACTTTCCCTCACACTGCTATCCTACTTTTCTCTCATCATGACTGCAAGGAGTAACTTGCAAATAGAACTCTATGACCAAACCTCCGAAGTAACTGTCAGAGTTAAACAGATTCCCACTCCTCTGAAGTGTCCAGTGTTCAATTAAATCCATTGCAAACTCTCCCGTAAAGTCAAAGGGGCACCAAAATCTGTATTTACCTTCAATCAAACAAAAAATAGCTCAGATCTTGATCTTTTCATTGCACACGTGCAACATTAGGGAAACAAACCTGGAAAAAAACACCACTTTTTGGCTGCGTGTCTCTGAAAGAACAGGGAAAACAAAGCAATGGCAGCTTGCTCCAGGACTGCCAAGATGACTGCGATACAGCACACAGATGTGAGAATGCTCTGGAAAGCCGTCAGTTCTGCCCGATTGTCTAGCAATGCATAGCTTAAGTATTCTAAAGACCATGTTTCTGGAAATGAACAGCTGTCACAAGAGAAGTCTTTAAGGTGTTTTGCAGATATTTCAGAGAACCTAAGTCATCTCTGAATCATTGGGAGATTAAACTGAAGTTCCCTGGGGCATTCTGGAGAATGAACCTATCAATACTACGCAGTAGGCAGGACTTTCACTTACAATGCCCCGACAAATACTGTTCCTATCTCACCTGCTAACCTTTCACTTAAAACTTCAGATGTTTTCTTCTAACATCCCTTCCACGCCCAACTATTTTCACTTAGAAGAGGTCTGACTTTTATCCAAAACTAAATAACCTGCTAAATAATGTACTAAAAACTGGACTATGATCTCTGAAATATACAGATTTGTATCAGAATTCTCTTGGATAGCGGGTGCATCTCACCTTCCTTCGCTGACATCTTCACATCTGATAACCTCATACCAGCACTCACCTCCTGCTGGGTACGAAGCCAACCACAACAGGATTCCTGCCACTGCCTGTAGCTGGACCAAAAGACCATGGACAGACCCAGCAGTTGCCCATTACACAGGCTGTGTTTCAGTTGTGCTGGGAGGCTGCACTCGTGCTCACTATCCCATTCTGAAGACTCTGTACCATGAACACCTCCATGGTGAACACCACACAGAGAGGATTTGTAGAGCAGGAGGAAATTAGCTTTCTGTAGATGCTACAGACCTTCACTTGGGTCTTGCTTTAAAGTAGGAACAGCAGCATCTCCTCCACTTTGGTGCATGAAACCACCCTACTTCCCATGCATAAGCATGGGATTTGTGGACACACTGGGAGATGAACATCAATCTCAGTGCAGCATCTCTCATCTCATTGCCTTTTAAAATCTAGGGGAAGACTGTGCTGTTATTGTTCCACTGCCATTAAACAAACCCTTTCATTTTGTGCCTTGTGCAGGGCTTTTTGTTTTGCCTTTGGCTTCCTTTGGACTTTGATTCTTTTGTGAGACTTTAAATCTCCCTTCTAAATGTCCCACCCACACTCAGCATCACTTCAAATGAGTAGATGTCAACTAATCTGCAAGCACAGAATTAGAGAGAACAACAAATTCTACCAAAGGTCTCACTCAGACTGTAAAAATAAAAGATGAGTTTGTATTGGCAAGGGCTTCCCTCGATCTGTTAATATCAAGGAAGACAAAATTATCTGTGTTCTTTGTGAAGCAGCGGTTGTTTTAGTGGGGAAGGAAGCCAAGACAGCTGTTAGATGGTTCAGTAAGGAATACTGACAGAGACACACCAACAAGAGCACTAGCAGTGAGGGGCTCAGCTGAACAGCCCGAACACCAACTATTACCAGTGCTGCTGCTGTTAAAGAAACCAGTGACCTGCAGCAATTGAACGTTTTTAAGCAGAAAGATACCTTTGTAGCCCAACTTTACCTACAGTGTTTAAAAAAATAATAATGCAGAAAGAGCAGCAAAATCTTTCCGATCCAAACAACACTGCTGAGAACAAAGAAGCAGGTTTTGATCAGTGCTCAAGATTAAGTGGAGAAGGATTGGTCCATGTTTGCCTTGGATGCAGCACTCTGCTTTACTGAGGAAGGAGAAGCCATGAGATTTCAACAGCTTTTGAGAAGTCCTCAGTTCTTACTACTCAACCAAATGGCCTTGTCCATGTGACCTATAGCACCTCCAACCCCATGACAAAGGATTATGAAATCATTTTTTCCACTTCCTTCGGGCAGGATGAAAGACAGCAGGCACTGTGGTCAGAGCAAAGCAGAGGTTCTGACTGGGACCTCGCTCTCACCCCGTCATCCTGCTCTGGTGACTTGACCTCTCCTGCACATAATTTTCTCCATTCGTTCTTATTTCCCACTAAGGTTTTATTTTCCAGATCTTCCAGATTTTCAGATAGAGTTAATAGCTAAACACAAGGCTTTATCTTTGCTTTCACTCGCCCTTTTCATATGCCCCAGCAGGAGTAAACAGGGTTGCACTGATACATGCTGCATGCTAGGCTCAACAACAGATGTTAGGGACCAAAATTTGGCCACCTTCTTATTTAAACAGAGCATGAGCTCCAACCTACCAGTGCAATGCAAGCTGTTGAGGACTGCCTGAAACTTGCACTCTGGCCTGGTTTGGATGGTTTCATGTTCAATTTCTCCCCTTCCTGGCCCCTGTGTCCTCTGGAAAAGCTTTCTTTTATTCAACTACACCCTTCTACATGGCACATTACTTTTCCCTCCAGCTGCACCTTCAAAGCTTTGCTAACTCCAATTACTGTCTAAATTGCATTTATGGAAAAAAAAAGTCATTCTCTTTGAGCGCAGAATTACATGCCAGCTGTTTTCTTACAGATTTGGATCACAAAAGAACTCAGAAGGAAAAAAAAGTAGAGAGTCCCAGTTTGGCTGTAAGTAACAGGCTTTGTCCTGCATCAATGGATGCAGCGGTGAATGGAGCATAATCCATTTCTATAGTAAGGACTAAGAGTCCACAGCTCTGATGGAAATCATGGTCCTCCGCCCTACCTACAGAAAGCTCTCACTGGTGCTACAGGCTTGTTACGAGACTGAATTGAGCCCTAGATCCTCCTAAATGCTCACTACTTATATTTGTGAAGAATTTAGAATTTCATAGCATCAGTGACTCCAGCAACCTTTTCCCCCTCTTTTTATGAGGGATGCATCTCACCCTAAACTCTGTAACAGATGGTCTTTAAGAGGCAAGAATAATTTACGGGGTTTTGTGCATAGGGAGCTCATACTTTTCAAAACCTGGTTTTGCATGTACGTACATCTCACCTGCACAGCCAAACTCAGTGAAAATTCCTGAGATCTTCTAACAAGCGAGTGGGAAGATTCCCATAACAGGAACAGACTTCACAAACCAGTAAGTAAAGAAAGGATTCTTAGAATCTGAAAGCCAACAGAAATTCTGAAATATCCACAGTAAGATTCACCTTCAGTGTGCATCATTCCATATTTCAGCTTTATCTTGTTTTCCCAGCAGGGTTTTTACTAAAGGAGCAGATCCCTTCCATCCACCTTCCCAAACCTTAATGATGTTGCTCCTTAAATTCATGGGAGATGACTGTGAAAGTCGTAGCCCTAACAGCAACACCACCTGACAAAGCCTCTGGCACTTTATAGCTAACAATCTTTTCTGCAACTTCTCTTAGTATTTTCAACAGCTGGATCTTACACTGTATTCACAGGCAGGTCCAAATATAAATAGTAGTTTCTCTACTGACCCACATACTTGGCCTATATTCCAAGTCTTTTGAGAGGATTCCATTAGCTGCAGAGCACTGTCAGGTATTTCACTTGTGTAATTTTATTTATGAGCTTCTTTCCCAGAACAAAATAGGACCAGATCAACCGGAGTTAGGCTCTTTAGTCACAGTTGAGAAAGCCTTTTTTCCCCCTATCCTCCATGGAAATGTACCTTCATCTTCAATATGTTCCATGGCTGCTGAATTCTTACTGTCTGCCTGCTTCCTCTCTGGCTACTTGTAAATGCTTTTGCTCCCACAGGCACAGAGCTTCCCTGAGCAGTCCCCACTGCCCACACGGCTGAACTGCAGCCCAGCTGGCACAAGACTCTTTGGACATAAAGGAATGACTCCTCCTTTTATCTTTTCTTTAAAAAAAAAAAAAAAAAAAAAAGAATTACACTGCATTTTATGCCTATCCAGAATGAACTACAACTGTGCCCCTGGATTTAGTGAAACATGAAGGAAAGGGAAGGAAAACCATAACTGATGAGGAAAAGTGGAAAACTAAGAATCAGGGAAGGAAGCTAAAGTAGAAGCTGGAGGATGTGGCTGCACAACTATTATTTACAAATATTTTACAAGCTCATTTACCATATGCTTAACTCTCCTCGTCTGCGAAGTCTCCAAACCAGACAAATCAGAGTCTAACTAGATTAATCTAAGTACAAAAACCGTGGCCCAAATCCTTTGCCCTTTATCTGGGGAAGTCTTTTATTGGAGCTTTCAGCTGGAAAGAAACTGCAAGAATTTGTGGCTGTGGAGTGTGCAGTTACAATAAATACATAATTCATCATGGAGAGGCTTGTTAAAACCGTTAGGAATAAGATAAATGTTCTTCTTTCCTACTAAAAAGAGATGTCAGTTTTTCTCTTAAGATTACTCAAAGGGCCAGCCAGGCAGAATAAAGGCTTGTTACATTAGAAAGCATATAGAGCCCTTTTATGAACTCTGGCTGCAGCCATTCTCTTTGTGAGACTCTTTGTTTCAATTTGTTTTTCAGAAGCTGTATCTGATCTGTATCTTGTACACTTTCATCCTCTGACAAAACACAGCTGCGAGAGACTGGAAGCTGCTCCTGTATGCCTGTGCACATTCTTACAGATGGGACAGGTATGAGTGAGAAGTACCAAAACCAACTTATGGGTGTTCAAAGTGATAAATAATTTGAGGTTGAGTCATGAGGTCCAGTTCTGTGTTCACCATTCTTGGAAATAGGAATGACAGTACCACAGTCAGAAAGATACTGAAGTTCACCAATATGAAGTGAATGCAGTTACTGGCATGACACAGTGACTAGGATTGCCACCCCCTGAAACCTGAATTTTAGGGACAGAAATACTCTGCTTTCAAATGCAAAATTGAAAACTAGTCAGTATGTGGTTAATCTAAGCTTCTTATTCTAAGAAATCCTTGACACACGAGCACAAGGGGCAAGATCACAGCCAATGCACAACAATTTCAAGCATCCCCTTGCCTGATTTACACAGGCATTATCAGGGTTGAAATACTGCAGACTCCCACCACACAAAACGTGCATGTTAGTGCTCCTTTTAGACAAAACTGCCTCATGAGAGAATAGCACTTATGTAAACGCATCCCCATGTCTTCTCTATCACGTAAAATGAGTTTTAGAAGTCATGTAGGGGTGTTCACACCGTACTTGTGCTTACCATTTCAGAAGTACCACCTTCCACAACTACAATTGGAAAGGAGACCTGGTGACATTTACAACCTTGCTAAGGGGAATGCAGAAGCCAACATGCAGGAGCAGGCTGATTTTACACAGTGGGGCTCAGTGAATTCAGTGCATCAGACACCAAAGAGAGAGACTTGAATACCACTTTTTCTCCCACCTTCAAAATCAGGAGATATGAAGATGCTAGGACTGCTGGACTCGGCATCTCCCCCAAACTATTCTCTCTCTTGAAATTTCCTAATTCTCTCTAAAGACTCCTCCTTCCTACCAGAGGTGCTGGTCAAGGGCTGCTGGAGAATCCCACAGCTGCCAATTGTGATTTAGACAGGGGGAGCTAAGACACTCTAATGGCTACGACTCTTACCACTAATTACCACTTATTCAGGCACTAATGGACTTCATTGGCCAGCACAAGTCTAATGTAAAACCCTCTGCTGTTTGAGAAGAACCATTTTAATTTATTAAACATTGTGAGTCTCAGGCAACTGATAATGGTAAACATGCCCACAATTAAAAAAGGAGTGTATGCAGCAACGGCAGCTGCACTTGCCTGGCTGGCCACATTTGACCTGGACTGCATTTTGAAATTCTACTGTTATCCTTACTTTGGAGTTTAAGAATAGTGAACTTGCTTGATGTAAGTGATATGAAGCAACAGTTCTGTCTGCAACTTTCCAGAATTCAGGAATACTGGAAAACAGTCCATTTCCTCATCAAGAAAAGAGACTTCTCCATCACCGTACATCTGCAAAGAGCAATGCACTCCTACCCAAAGCTTAGCTTTGATTCCTGCTACTAAGGCGCTTGAGCCAGACACTCCTCTGCCAGAAACCCTAAAGCAGGTTACACAAGAAAGCTTCCAGGAAGGTTCTGAATATCTCCAGGGAAGGAGACTCCGCAGCCTCTCCGTGCAGCTTGCTCCCTCTAAGTAAAGAAGTTCTTCCTCATGTTCAGTTGCAACTTCTGTCTTGATTCCGCCCTTTAGATATTTATATGCATCGATCAGATCCTCTTTCAGTCTTGTCTTCTCCAGGCTTAACAGCCTCAGGTTCCTCACAAGTTTTCTCATCAGGGAGATGCTCCAGTCCTCCCACTTAGAGGCACCAGAGGAAGGATTTGAGAACTGAGGTGGAAACGGAGCTGAGCCTGATGTTGTCCATGGTACCCACAAAACAGGACAGGATTAGACACCGGTCCTACTCCAGATACCATATATTGAGATCGTTTTTTATTGCTTCCATCTTTTTAGTTTGCACCTTTTCAACAAGATATGAGGGTGCTGAGGATGCCCTGCATCCTACAGAACAGCTGGAAGACTCAGGAGAAATCACAAGTCAGTAACACAGCTTTGTTCCCTTCCAGCTTTGCACCCACGACTAATAAAGCCATGCCTTCTTTTGAGGGTACCACTTCAAATCCAGTGACGTAAAGGCGTTAGGAGAGGTAAGCAAAAAGTACAAAAAATAGAACAGAGGAATTTTTATCCTGTAGAAGACTATGATGCTGATATTTGCTTTTCTGCTCATCAGACAGAACAGCAAAATATCAAATGTTCCACAGAATGGAAACTCTGAGTTATTTTTAGCTGAAAGCACTAAAATTACTTCATTAAGAATTTCTATCTCATAATGTCAAACCATTCGTATCTATTATTAATCTCTAATTTTTGGAGGCAAAAAAAAAAAAAAAAAAAAGCTTAACTCTAAAGCAAGGAGTCAAAATGAAAGTTGCTATTTCATTCTCAAGTAATATCAATGTTTCCGTTGAAAACTTCATCAAGATGAACTTCCCCCAAAATTCTAATTCTGCCAGAACAGCATTTTCCAAAAGAAATATTTTCTGTTTAAAAACAGAAAAAAAGAAGAGAAAAAGAAAAAGCTGGCTGCCTGGCAGCCTCAGCCTCCCTACAACAACAAAGCCAAGCAGAATCCACCCACCCTCCTTCCCCCCCACAATTGTCGCCTCTCACATTTTGGTTACAAATCTCATGGAACTGTGTGGTTTTGCTTCGAGCTGTAGGTTCTGGAGTCAGGCTAGTTACAGGAACACCCCATGGTTTGCCTGCTCTAGAAAGGATTTTCTCAGAATTTGTTTAGACAGAAATATCAGTAGATCTGCCTTGGCAAACAGCTACAGCGGACACGCGGCTCGTTCCAGCAAACAGAGTTCCCCAAGCTGAATGAGTTCTTTCACCAACCAGACTGGTTTGCTGGTAGAAGCAATGTCTGCCCACAGAGCTGTGTCACTTAGAGACATGACTTCGCCATGCTACTCAAGGATCAAGTGGCAGTACAACTTTTTGATGTACATTGTAGCTCTCCCCTGTTTCCGGCATTGGCAGAAGACAGAACTTTAATTAAGAACCCAAATAAAATTGAATGGACATGGAGCACTACTTCCAGTACCTGATTTAAATACTTCTATGGAATGAATGAATGATGTACTTAATTTAATTTAAATTTTACCCACTGAACACTTCTTTCCATTTCTAGACACAAGTCACGTGCAGACACACCTTCACATCTGAGGAACCAAAACTCAGCTAGCAGTTTAAATCGTGCAAAATCTTCAAAGTAACTTTGAACTTGGAGCTTTTACGTTCCCTCGGCACCCACTTTTCATGGCTGTGATTGACATCAGTAAGAGGGAAAGCAAAGAAACAAGGAAGATCAGTGTTACACATCACGTTGGGCCGCGGCAGGGTAGGGAAGCCAAGAACAAAGCCTTGGTGTTTCTTTGCTGCTACACATTTGCAGGGAGGAGGTCTCGGGGAGGAGAGATGCCAGGCAACCATTCTGTTGAATCAAAAGGTGTTTCCGGGTCACCAGAAATTCCAAAATGATTCTGAGCTTTCTCTAGTCTTCTTTTCCACTGCAGAGACCAAAACCTGTCCCATCAGATGCCAACCAGGCTGTTACTTGTTTTGTTTTGCATGTTGCTAAGGAACAGGGCTGTTTTTGCTTACTTGCCTCCCTTGGGCTATTTCACAACACTTTGTAATATACACTGCTCTTTTTTGTTGCACATCTGGTTTCGATTTTAGGTTTCAGAACCCCTTCTGAAAACTGAGATATTAGTTTTTCATATCTATCATCTAGACAAAGTGCATCGGCCTGTCAAGCTGAGTGCACCGGTGAGACACGTTTAACCCTCTCAAGGAACTCTCAAGTTACTCGCCAAAAACTATTTTCATTCTCTGTCGAGTTCAGGAGGTGGAAGCAGCTCAAGTATTTAGTCTGATTTGCTGCGTGAAATTAGCTGCAACCACCATTGAATTTTAGGTATGAAATAAAGGTACCCATTTCTTGAAGGCATGACATTGGATAGGAAACCCTCATGCTCTGCAAATGCTTGCAGAGAGAGAGCTGTGCGGTGGATTAATCGACCATTGCCCCAACACATGCTCGACAACCTCCCCTAAAACTTCTAGCCTGTCATTTGCACTGAAAGCAACTCCTGACAGGAAAGCAGCTAACTAGCACAACCAGGGGCTCTCCTGTGTCTGCAAAATGGTATTTCTGAATGCCAAATTATGGGATGGCTGCTCACACAACCTCTGGGCCTAGCAGCACAGCCAGCCAGGTGAGGTGCCCATGCTTCTGGCTGGCCAGGCTCAGGCCTCACAAGCCAGCATCGTGGGCAGTGACTCACACACTGATGGGCATAATAGGATTCTTACTCGTCTGACATTCCTAAGCCGAATGATCCTCCTGTAAGACCTCCGCACGCACTGAAAGCAAAGCTCTGACAGAAAGAAGGTGGGTAGAGCTAACTGCTTTTCTTTAGTTTTCACCCATCCGGTCTCAGCATCACTGAAAGCTTCAGTTAAAATTTATATCACTAGGCTAAGGTCATTTAGAAAACTTACGCCAAACACACTTCTGACATCCTGCAGAGAAAAGAAACTCTGCGTTATCCTGAGAGTTTGTTCTCTCCTCCACACAAAGGATTTGTCTTTGTGCTTTTCTGAAGTAATTCCGGTGATTATCTGATCCTATAAAATTGTATTTTTACAACTAAAGATGACTATTTTCTTCATTTTTGGAAGGGAAAATATCAAGTCTGCACCTCTGCCTTTCAGTTTGGAAAATCATACAAGCTTTGCACAATGCTGTTTCTTATCTCCATACAGATCTAAATATACAGCCAGCCTTCAGAAACAATGCATGAAAAGCCCTGCTCCCTTTCAGGGTCTGCAAACACATCCCATATCAGTTCCCATTTGGGTGATAGCTTCCTCTCTTGCTTTCTCAAGAACTGAATACTTAAGGAAATAATCCTTTCTCAATAGGACTGACAGGCTTTGCAGCTCCTAAGCAAGGCCTCAGGCATTCAGTCCTGCAGGCTCTGGCACATGGCCCTGCCTGCTGCACCAGTGCCTAGGAAGTCTGGTAGAACAGCAGGTTTGAAGGATGCAAGTCTTTGTGAGCATCACTGCAAATCTCATCTAGATCTGAGGGCCAGGTCTGACACCAGGGATGGGTGAGCTGCAAGCTGCTGTGGGCTGTCCACTCATGGGTGGGAAGAGTAACATCTCCCACAGGGCATCCTACGCTTTCAGCAACACCTGACTGAACCCTGCTAACCTAAAGGCATAGAATTCACCCCATAAACCTTAAGTAAATATACAGCTTTTCACCTGTCTCCAGAGACCTATCCCAGCAGTGTTACACATCCACATCAAAAAGGTAACTGGAGCCATGGAGGCTCACACCATTAAACAAAGAAATTTGAAGTTTGCCAAGTATTTTTTCATGAACAGACCTTTCTTTCCTAAACAGAGGAGTATGGGAAAAATGTAACAAAGAAAAGACTCCACCATGGAGGAGCTGTATGTTTTTAAGACTGGACAGACTCCAAAACTTGCAGATTTTGGAGACTCACAAAGCTCGGGATATGGTACCAGAGGCTGTACCTGAATGTAACACTCCAGTCCTTTGGGGCTTCTTTCCGCATGGGGTGAGCCCAGGGCCTGGCAGCAAGTCTTCCTATGGCACAGGACTGCAGAAGACATCCTAAGGATGACAGATACAGGGTTTCCTTGATCCACATAATCACAGGCATTGTGGTCTTGCGGTGGAGTGGGGATTGAGCTTGTACAGGACAAAAAGCCTGAGGATAAACCTCATGATAAAGCATACAGTTGGTCTCTTCGTTTTGCTTTCATAGCTTTTTAGATGCTTCAGAGAAAAATGAAACAAAGGTTTTGACCATTAACAGTGGTAAGCCACATCTTTCCATGTCCTTGCATCGAATGTGAACCTACCCAATGCTTGGAGCCCTCAGATTCAGTTCTCCCCTCCCACCCCCCTTCTGGTTTTGGTGCGGTTGGGCTCTTCCCTCCACACTCCTCCGCACAGCCTCTCGCCAGTTCAGCCCTGGAATGCTGCAGGCAGCTCCCTCCACCCAGCCAGCACCCAGCCCAAACTGCTGTCCTCCTGCCGGCATGAGCTCACCCTGACCTTTCAGCAAAGCCCAGCCCTCCATTCCTCCTTGGATTCAGAGGGGCTTGTGAAGAAGCCTTCTTTTCAGCTTGTGCACTTCACACTTAATTAATTGATATCTCTTCCTGCAAGGCAAAGCAGTGCTTAGTGCAATATTGGCCTGTGACAAGCAGCATGTCCTGATTGATGCATCAAAGGCGAGGAGAGGGTTAAGAATGTTTGGTCTGGAATATGGTCTGGAAGCAGTTTAAGTAACCTAAGGAGAATCTGATACAGACCAAAGACACACAAGTACAGATGCATTTAATAGAAGCCTCGCTCTGGAGATCTACAGCTGAGACTCATGCAGCAAAATGTGCTGTTTGGAACATACTGTGCTCCAACCACGATGGCTATAGGAGGAATTGGAGCCAGTATTATGTGCTGGTGCTGTTAAGTACTCAGTGTTCACTTAGCACACACGTTTGTGGGATGTATATTTATGCATACATTTTGGGATGCGGCACATCCCATTGTGAACTTGGACAGCAGCTTACTCTTCGATCTAAGAACTGGTCTATTAAGAAACCCCCATATTGTGTAACTTCAGGCACAACCCCATGTGTTGTTCCAGCCGCAGCTGAGCCAGGTTAAGAGGTTACCACCTCCAGCCTGCCCACAGCTATTTATCCACTGCCCCCCATTAAGGGTTACCACCCTTCTCAATGAGCCAAATAACTGCATGTGCAGACACTCCCAAATCTGGCTCAATCAGAACGATCCAGCTTAGCTTCAACAATTTTAAGTAGGTTTATTGTTTAGGCTTATTTTTTTTTTTTTTCAACTAGCTCATCTTGAGAGTGACAGTTTCTTGACTCAGATCAGCCACAACTGGAATAGCATCTCTGACCATGCTCCAATAAAGCTATTGCAAAATTGCATCTGTTAGTCTCTTCAACTAAAGCCTATAAGACTTATCTAAAGCTAATATTTGTGCTCCTAGCATTCTTTTGTTCTCTATCTTGCAGATCCCTGGGATTTAGCAGAAATTAAAACATCTCGTGGCGAGCCATCCACTTTTGTTTGCAGCAGTCTGTATTCTCTGTCACTTATTTATGGAGATCTGAGAAAATCAGCACTCCGAGGAAACCATCACAAAAATCTTTCTACTGCCTCCTTCTTCCAGAGGATTTATAGCTTCCCTCAGATGCAGAACTGCAAGATTCCAGTGAGTCACTGAGGAACTTTTACAGAGACCGCCAATGCATTTACACTGTTAGTATTATTACTTTACTTCATCTTCAATTCTTGGCATGTGGGACCTAGAAGACTTGTCAAACTCGGGCCTCACAAAGCTGTGCCAGCATGCAGAAAAGGTAGTTGGGGGAGACCAAAACTGTTTGCTTTGCTGACCTCTCTGTTTGGCTCCTAATGAAGTTTGATTTGTATTCAGAGTTGCGCATGTGCTCCCAGGGAACACACATAGCTCAGGCCAATTGTATGAGATTGGAGTACAAAGAGAAGCCCTACTCAGGCTCTGACATTTAGCAAGCCAAGAGGTTTGAAAATGGAGCCAAGTCAATTGCCTGGCTTGGCTGCATAAACCAAAACACAAGCCTCGCCACTGGAATTGATTATATACACATGAAAAGAAAATACATAAAATGATACATAAGGTTCTTGTAACCTCCAGGAGCCGATGCCAGAATATGCTCTCTGGCTTGGGCCTTCCCTGGCTCAACACTACAACTGAGCACAGAGCTCAGCTGAGGCCATGCTTCAGTTTTCATCAGATTAACTCTTCGGCGCAGGTCAAAGCACCCCATTTCACATGCTCTAAGCTCTGAGTTTTCCCTCGAGCCCCCAGGGAAAGTAGTAGCTGATTGTATGAGTGCAGGATTTACGGCCCTTAAAGCTGGTGCAAGAGGTGCTATAGCTAGCCACGGGAGGAAAGCAAATTGAATTAAATGAGATTAGGAAGCTACACAGAAGAGTAACCAGGAGAGTGTTTATGCTAAATGCAAAAATACCTTTTGAGCCAGCCTTACGTAAAGTGCTTTTTCCTGTGGTACACATCCCATCTATCTCTAAACATAAATCGGAGTCTCCGACTGCATTTCTTAGCTTAATTACACATCATACTTTAGTTAGGAAGCTTAACCCACGCCGACTACTGCACTGATTCTGACAACAAAAAGACAGCAGGCATTGAAATGTGACATTTCTTGGAAGAATATGGGCTATTAATAACATTCTTTCCAATGAAAATATTTGTGCTTTTCTGTCATATCTTACTATACTCCAGAAATGTACTTTTTTCCTCAGTTTGAAGTATTTGATATTATTATTTGATATGATTAAACTTACAAAGCAGCACTTAATGCATTCAGGAAGAGCTTGAAAGCAGACCATTTTATTTTGCCACATTTATTACAATAAAAGGGAGACTCAACATTTCCCTGGAAATAAGCAGAGCTAATAAGATGTTAAGCATTTTCCAGTTACCCTTGTGCCAGGTGCTATTGGAAGCTTTCTGAAAATATCACCACAGAGTTCCTCTGAAAAGTGAAAAATGCTTCTATCCAAAGAACTCAAAAAGTGAGTTTCCTCAGCCAGGGTTACTCGTGGACAAGCACCTTTCCATTCTGAAACACCAGAGCCGAGAGGTTGATACAAATAAAAAGTTCCTGTAGGACAGGCAGAAGTAAAGGGTAACATTGCAAGAGCCAGCAATTAGTTCGCTACCTGTTGGATAGATTTCTAATCCCAGAGTTTCTTGGCAATAGATTTAGCTTTAATGTCTCTCTAGCAGGAGTGATAATACACTCATATTTGCCATTAAGAGCCTGCAAAACTCAACTCAAAGTTTGCTTTCCACAACCAGCGGAATCCAATGTTCACGTATATCACATCATCTAAGGAACACGCTGCTCTTGTGCCAGCTAATAGAGGTAAAATGATCTCATCTTTCGGACTAGACAGACTAAAGGCTCTCCTTATACTCTTGCAGCGGATACTCAGTTTGCTGCCTCTTCTCCCACGTGTCCTCATCACATCCCTCTTCAGCCATGCATCAGCAACATCAGCCAACACACCACATCTTTGCAGGACACTCCTCATTCTCCTGGCCACTCTGATGACAGCTTTTCATACTGCTACTACCATGCCGTGGTACAGGGTGCAGACTGGCTCCCTGCTACTGCATCCACACACTTTGCTTCTGCTACCTGCATTGCTTCTTCCGTGGTTTGGACAAATCCTCGTGCTCCCAGGGAAGCAGACCTGGTCCTCAGCAGGATGCAGACTGGTGAGCCACCACTGAAGCTACAATTGACTGCAGCTTCTTCGTAATTGCAAACTCACTTCAGCCAGGTTCACAGGCTTTTCTGGCACTGTTCACACGTGCATTTATTGCTCAAAGCCTAAAATAATTTAACTACTGATGCTGTTACTCTCATACCAACTCCTCTTTAGATTTCAGAAACTTTTGGTAATGGCATGCAGAAAAAGCTCAATATCATGCTATTCATATGTAGTCTATTCATGTGAGATTTAATCTTCTCCAATTTAAAGACATTTCATTTGAAAGTGTTTCTGCCTTACAATAAACGGATCATTGGTTTCCTACAATAAAAACAGAAAAGAGTATAACTTCAAATGCTTAAAAGCTCACACAGGACTATCTTTAATTTTACTCTCCAGCTGTGGAATCTGCACACATTAACACTGGAAAGGGGAGATCTGATTGCTATTTGTGCTTATGAAGATTGCATTTGTATGCCAGCTCGCCCAAAGGGGAGGCAAATTGAGCAGAGATGTTCCACTTTCCATTTCTGAACCTTTTCACTTCCTGCTGCAATGTGGCACCAAAGCACAAAGTTTGGATTTCCTAGAGTGCAAACAAGCAGCTAACTACATATGCTTCCTTTCAGAAAGAGTCTTTACAACAGTGTTACACCAGAGATACTCAATGTCTTCAATATTTTAGAAACTACGAATTTTGGCAACTAACTGATAAAAGAATAGTAAAACGGACCAACACTTTCCTTGCTAGAAATGACCTTGATGTGTTGCTGATCTGAATACGTAAGTCCTTCCCTGTTTTGCTGTATTTTTTTTCTACAGATGCATACAATATCTTAGTAATAAAACCAACGGAATTGACCTTACGGGCCTGAATGGCAATTGGATTCATAACAGCAAGCATGAGACAGCCAACAGTCTATCCTGGTGGGACGGGAGAGAGCGGGAAGCAACAGGAGTTTCTGTCTCCTCATTTTCCCAGTTCTACATCCCAGCCATGCAGCTGCTGGCCCTGCCCAGCCATGGGCACACCCCTGCTCCCTCCCCAGCTTGCCAAGTTCTAAATGTCAAGCTGTCACTTCACAGCAAAGCAAAATAAAGCCTCACAGCCCATGTGCAAATCAACAGCCCGTGTACAAGTTTTCTCTGCACGGCTCCCATGCCTTTCATATGGTTTGACAATGGCGTTCAGACTACAGAGTTGTATTATAAATATTTTTGCTAGGAATAACCTCAGATTCCTGTTTCACAAGTAGCTGTTGTTTCTAAACTTGTTTACGTTCCTATACCATAGAACCATAATGATCCAGCCAACATTCTCCATGCTAACACAATTAGCTCAAAATCGTTTCTAGAAAACAAAGCATGCGTTTCAAGATTTTCTATTAAAACTAATATTTTTCCATAGGATTTGAGTTTGTACTATCAGGATTGCAAGAATTTTTGTTTTGCTTTGTTTTGTTTTTCCCACACAAAGACATTAAAAATAGACAGGCATTATGTGTCAACTGAATTATTTCTATTGGCTCAGAAGGGTTCATCTCACCCTGATTTCCAAACTTAATTCTTAACACCCCTTGAAGGAACCAAGAAAGATGCAAATATGAACGAAAATATTGACATGAACTGATTGACGTTATCAGAAGATCTCTTTGCCTAAAGGTATCTGAATGAAATTTAATTGCTTCTGACAAGTTCCTGAGGAAATTTTTGGTTCAAATGAAACCATATTTCAGAGGAAAACATTTCAGAGAAAAATCTGCCCCCCACACACTCAGTGCAGCTCAGCCCCAGGCCCTGCCCCACGCACTGGCGGAGGGGAGCTGTGCACTGTGCTGTACTTTCATTCTGAATTTGCCTATTTTTAGTGCCCTGTGTCAGAATGTAGTGGCAATTTGAGGACTTTGCTTTCATTTTTCTGGTTTTGTCTCACTATGACTCATTTCTGCTGTACATTTATGTTACTGCTGTTTGTAAACAGTGGATTATGAGCTGTTCCTAAAAACTAGAGCGGGTTTTACCAGAAGGCTGCCCAGCTACTGCTTTTCCTTCAGGTTTTCTTTCTGTGCATTCCTTGTGCATTTAGCTACTCACTCATTTCCATGTATTCTTGTAAATGTAAGAGCAGAATAAATTTAGGAACCACAGTACTTTCAGCAGCTCCACTTCATTCTCACACCAGAGGTTTCTAAACTACTCCTTACAGTCAGCTACTACAGATATGCATGAGCAGCAAACCACCACTGCCTCCAAGGCATGTCTTGTCTGCACACTTATTTGCAGCATTTTTTCTCTGGACCATTTACATGAGTCTGATTCTGAGGCTCTTCTCTGTTTTTGCAACCGGAGCGTACTGAAATCAGTGAGGCAAAGTATTGTATGATCCATACAAACAGAACTGATGAGACAAACTGTACGTTTCACAAAGAAACTCAATGATCTAAATCGTTTTCTGGGACAGAGAATTCAGCCTTGTCCACCTTAGGGCCAAGCTGCTGGTTTTGGCAGCCCTTGTGGGTCTTATGGATCATGCAGCCCAGGTAGCTAAAGCATCTAACTGGATGCAAACACTGCATGAGGAATTCAACTTACAGACCTTCTAAGTTCTCTTTTGGATGTACTCCCTCTCCTCCACGGCAAAAGGCTCGATAAAAAAAATGATGGAAGACGTATTGTAACACCACCACTACACTGCTGTAGAGCTTCTCTCCTGCTGTATCAGCATTTCTGCTTCCATGCTAAAAACTAGAAGTGAAATGCCATATCGTTAGCATAAATCCAAGTCAGAAAGAAGTAAAGAGCCAGGTTACAAAACTACAGAAATAATCTGAGGGAAGACAGGGACAAAAAAGGAGGAAGAAGATGGTTTCTAAATATTGTTTGTATTTGCCTACATGGGTAACCGAGTTACAGATTGACCAATCTGATAAAAGTAAATCTGCATCTTAACTCTCTTTCTTATGGCAACATCTCTGAGTTATTCCTATCCCACACTTTCTCTCTCCCCAGAGGCATCCATATCCATGTCATGAGAAATCTATGAAAATCAGCTGGTAAATTTTTGTCCTATAGTGGGCAGAGCTGATGAAATGTGAGATTATTTCGTAACAGTTTCCCAATAATAATGTTTTTGATCTTCATAACATTATCCAGAAATTAGACAGATGTTTCTGTCCAGTTGAACCCAGCTGGCTATGTGGAAAATATTTCAAAATCTGCCATAAACCTTTTTTTCCCCGATGTCTGTTAATTTACTTAAAACAAATCAATTAAATGTCCTAATCAGAACTGAAATATATAACTATGTTATGCACTCAGCTCAGAGCATGCTAATGAAGCAATCACCGCCTTCTTCAATTAGGCACTTTAAAACTAAACCTGAGTAGGAATGGAAAAATGCTTTTCTGTATCTTCAAATGAGGCACTCGATTCATTCTTCACTTGCTTGTGAACTTCTCCTTGAGGAAAACAGGCAGAAAAATACAAAGGATCACTGCATGTCTTTCCTTTTAGTCAAAACTCAAGAAAAATTATCATGCAGGAAGGTGGATCAGCTCGCCTATAAATTAGAGACTGTTCACAACATGCATTTCAATATTTTGCCAGAAGCCTTTTGTAAAATTAGCATAAAGTTACAAAGACAATGTACAGCTCTTTTAAAATCAATTTTCCATAATGTCTAACTTGAAGTTGGCTCCTAAACAGGTAGGGTTTGATTTTCAATCAGCTGTCAGCACGGTCTGCTGATACGTATTGACATCTATTGGAGGTGACAATAGCGTGCAAGCTACAGATCCTTATACTCCCTGTCATTCTGTAGGTAAATCTCTCAGCTACATAATCATAACCCACATGAAGCTTGCACATCTGCCCGACTAGAGGAAGACTGGTAACAACAGTAGGCATAAGGTACTGATAAATAATAATGGACAAGGCAGCATCACGACCCTCTTGCCTCACAAACTGTGTGCAGTACAAAAGAGCTTGCCCTTTAGGCCCAGAATCTGAGACCACCCCCGAAATGTATTTTTGCTAGGCTCAACATTGGTTCCTAGCAGGAATGAGCAGCTCCGAACTCTTCATGCCTCGGATGCGTCCTCTGTTTTGTGATTACTACAATACTTCATACCAAATCTAATTTAGATGAAGAGTATCTTGGCGAGTGTGCTTTGCCTGCCTAACCAGAAATATTATAGCAGCTATTTAAATGGTAATTGATAGATGCATAAAATTACTACCATCCAAACTGCAAATCAGTTAGCAAAATTCAATGAAAGTTTAAACATTTCATTGTGTTAATGATAGAAATGCATAAATTTACCAAGACGAGCATCCAGGCATTTGGCAGTCTTCCACCATATTTACTTAAAGGTGATAATACATTTAAAAAGCACTTGAAGCAGAATTTGTATTAAGCACTACTAAACTTGCATAGATTTATTAGCACAACTTTTAGACCGTCTCTGCCCTGAAGCAGAGTCTTTTTTACATCTGGAAATTTAAAAAAAAAAATAGAGCAATACTTCACTTTAAGACACATCAGAGGGGTTGGAATGGTAGTTATCTTTAAATACTGTATTTCTTCATGACAAGTGCAGCTTTGGAGCCCTCAGCTTGTTATGTGACTGACTGATAGGGCTGCCTAAGAAATGCAGCTACCCACAGGAAGTGGACATTCACACATTAATGAATAGAAAAGGTAGTTTGGAAAATTCTCTAGTATCCCTAGGGAGTAATTTGATTTGATTTGATACAGGTATGTAAAGATATGTGCAAAACTTCACTAGTAGAATTCACTTGATAGTCTGCATGTGGAAAGAAATATCCTAAATATTAAATATATATCTCAAGATAAAAGCTCAAGCTGGATATATGCCTGCATGGCTATCTTCCCTGAACAGAACTGGCACACTACCCCACCTGCCACCACATCCAGCAGTACGTGGTTGGCACTGATTTGTTTTAATGTGGGCAGAAACTCATCCAAAGAATCAGAAAGTAAGTCAGCCTGAGATGGAAGAGGTCTGCCCAGACATTTTGCTCATTCCTCTGCCAACAGGTGAACAGTCCCCAGAACGCAGCCTTGGGAATTAAGCCCAGAAAGTGGCATTGTGCTTAGACCTTGGTCAAAGCTTTGGAGTTTGGAGCCCTGAGTCATTACATCAGGCAAGGCAGAGGAGAGTTAAGAGTTTTCATTTCAAGACTTCTCCTGACAATTGGAAGAGTGAATTTCATACAGAAGCGCTTCTCATTTTTAGGTTCTGTGGCCCTGCCCTGCTTGTAAAGGAGCACCCGGGAAAACATGAGTGGAAAAGCTCAGCACATCTTCCCTCATCCTCCGCTGAGGCCGAACTGCCTGCTGCCTCATGCCTTGTACAGCCAGCAGTGCACAGAGCGTGTGTAAGCACAGCCCTTCTGATCTGCTGCAGATATGCATGTCCTGCACTTGCCTTTTCTGTGTGTTTACTTACAGGGTAGGCACCCCTGTCTTGGCTGGAACAGGTTCTGAATTGATAAGCTGGAATGAGTGGATGACAGAGATTTCTTTCCATTTCAAGGCTTTTCTGGCCAAATCTTCTCTGGGATTCAGCTCAGCAAGATCTTTAAATATAACTGAGAGCAGAATTTGGCTCAGTGTGCATTTCCCCCATTTTATTCCTTGCAGCATTTCATTACTGCATTCTAAATCTGTAACAAAATCAGGATTGCTTTATGGTGCTCTGTGCTGGAGTGTTGCTAATAAGTAGCTCCATTAAAATAGTAAACATAAATCATTTATTCGTTTTATGCATTTTTAGTCCACTTGAGAATATTTTTGGCTGAGCTAAGACACAAGTAAGGGTGTTAATTATTATCTTACTACAGTAATCAGTTAATAAGGCAGTTAGGAGAGATGTTTGTTAGGAGGATCTGGGATGCCTGGAGGCTACTGAAGTCATTGTCTGGGGAAGAACACCACAGCCCAAGCAAGCAGGAGTCTGATGGCACCCAACCAAAACCCTGAGGCCTCTGTCTGCTGATGAGCTGAAAGGAGAGAGCAGACATCAGGTCTGAGCAGGGAGCTGTAAACAAGCAAACAGGTAAAGCTGCTGGCACAGCTCCTCACATACAGAAGAATGTCAGGGGCCCCCTGAAGGAGCTGGAGGGCTTGGTCCATGTGGACAGGAGTGTGGAGGAGGAGATACAAGTAGCTTTCATTTCTGTCTGCTCTCCAAAGGCTGCAGCAGCCTTGCCAGTGCTCTGCTACGTCCTCAGGCCAAGGTGCAGGGCTTTGCATCTCCCACTCAATCTGGAGGCCAAAGACAGAATGCATTTTAAGGTTAAAAGTTAATATTCAAGGAAAGCGGTGCATAAGGGCATTTTGCTGTCCTTCTGCCTGGTTTCTACCTGCTCAGTGCTCAACAACTTATACTTCCAATTCATCATTACAGCAGCAGTGGTGACAAGAACCAAGTATTTCCACTGGTGATTTGCAGAAGGTTAGCACAGTCTCTTGAAGCTGAAGGAAAACCTCAGCTTTCTGCCCTCAGCCTAGGGTGTGTCAAGGAATCTATCCATAAGGGAAGCATTTCTGGTTATGCACTATATACTAGAAAATCCCTGTGGTCCTATTAGAGATGCATTTCAAGGTGCTCCAGGGGTAGCCTATATTAGAAGTTCAATTCTCCCCATGGGAAATAAGAAATATTATAGTGGTTAACAGAGAAGGAAGAAGCCACTGTATGATGTTCTTCAAAGCCAAATAATCTGATTCTTTCTGTCCAGCATCAGCAGAGGATGATCTTACACAACTTCAAAGCACTTAATCTGACTTGCAGCATAGACATCATTTAAAAAAATCCCTTTTACTTGTCCTCCCTAATCCAGATAGTCTTCAAAATAGGACTGCGGTAGAGACAACATGTTTAACTTACACTTGGTAGACTCTGTTTACTTGAGGCAGCCCAAGAATAAATCACAGATCTATCTTACTGTCTTACAGTTTAAGATAATACCTGAGCACAGGACTGTGACTCATCAGTGAGGGAAAAACGGCCATTCCCATTTTGCAGATGGCAAGCTGAGAAAGAAAGGAGGTCAACAGCTTATCCAAGGTCACGGGAGGATCTGCTGTCAGGCTGAAAAGTGAACTGAGATCTCCTGACTTCATCCAGTGGGACAGTGTTGGGCAGATTCTTCTTTCTCTCAGGAGACACAGCAAAGCTTTCAGCAAATCCAGCATGAGTGGCACAGAGCTGACACTGTCCCAGGGAGCTCTTCCTTCTCTGGAAGTACTTAGATGGAAAATAAATACTAGATACATCCAATTCAGTATTTAATAACCTATCACTGTTTTAAGCTAGAACAGCTTACCCAGAAGTACAAAAGGATTTCTGGTTGAGTGAGGACAGCAGCACTGAAGTCCTGACATCTGATCTCATGCTGGAATAGAGCTCTGCCTGCACAGACTGCACTTTTTCACTAATCCTTTCAGTCTTCTAATCTACCTCTGTCTGGTGTGTTAATACTTGGCACTGAGGCTGTGATCTCCATCACAGCTCTTCAGATGTTAGCACAGAGAGACCCGATTTCAGACAGGAGCTGCTCTAAAACTGATACAGAACCATCAGCATCACCAGAGAGCTTCACTGGCTCCCAGAGGCAACCTGCAGAGTGCCCCTCTTGGGACAGCTCCACATTGTCTGCCTAGACAAACTCCTCCTTAATATAGACAGTGAGACATGTCACAACCATTCTAGAGTACAGTTTAATGGACACATTACAAGACACTTTTACAGAGACTAAGCTCATTCCCTCCCCTCAACTCAGTAACTATCCCAGACAGATCTCATTGAGAAAACTTCACCTGGTAAAAAACATGATTTATAAGCAAGATAAAATGTTTCGTTAAAATATAGAGAGAGGAAATTAAGAAGCTGCTTTTTTTTTTTTTTTAATGGTTAAAGCCAATTTTGCTTCAGAAGCAAATACTTACCCTTTTTTCAGGTCACTAAGTTGAAGCCTGGATGTTATAAATCCATCATCAGTGTTTCCTTACAACTATAGTAGCTGACACATCTGAATTACCAGGAGCTAAAAGCATGCCAGAAGAAATGAGCGCCATCAAAACACATCAGAAGGAGGGGAACAGCAATTGCTTCTGTAATGCACCTGACTGCTGACGGAACAATATTAGCTTGCTTTCTTTGAGAGTGGCCACGCGTAAAAATGAGTTCATAATGAACAAATGTCTGTCCATGAAGAAATTGATTTAAGTGTATCAATTAAAAATTAGCTCCGGCATCACTAGAGGGATGTTTTTAGCACTATTAATGCAAAAAGCATAATAAAATTCTTTTTGAGGTTCAATCAAGTACCCCGATGATGGTGTATATGCACCACTTCCAGGGAGCGTAAATGACTGATCCACTTAAGAAGTTGTGAAACCTTGATTATATCCATGTCATATGGCTTTTCTTCAGGACAGAGCTGCCCGGAAAATAATTCCTCCCTTCCCCATAAAACATTGACATTTCATTAGAAAAAGATGATGATGATTAAGCAAACAATTGTGGATAAAATAATCCCTAAGTTTTTGACGTTCTGGGGAAAATTTATGTTGAAAATGAGATTCTTTCTCAAAAAGTTCAAAGGTCATGTTCATGTCTAGATTCAAGAAAGCAATAAATGTGTTGGTCACATTTCCATCAGGAACATTATTTGGTCTATTTAATAATGTAAATTAATTCACAACCAAAATAACTGTAATCTGTGAAGAAAGGAAGTCCAAAGGATGACTACTGCAGTTTCATTAAGTATAGGATACTTCTGTAAAAATACAGGTTAGGGATGAAATACCCTAAAATGATGGTAGGGAAATCTTTGGGGTTTGAAACTGCTTTTGCCTCAAAAAGACACAGTGCCCAATGGTTTTGTCTCTTGTTTTGCTCTGTAGGAAGAAGATTGCTCTTAAATGCAGTTGCCTACTGTGGACAGATGCGATCTCACGACAAGGAAGGGGATGTGCAGAAAGAGGAGAGCCTGGGGTAAGCTGTTGGGCATCAGAATAACTCATCATGACAGAGACCACCACAATGTCAGCATCTCTAACACTGCGCATGTCAGAGAGGTCCTCAGAAAAAAGTATGGCAAAGATGGAGCTGTGGGCTGTGAGACGTGCTCTGGTGATCAATGCTTTGGATACCACTCCCCTAGAGAACTCATTCTTCTCATATTCTTTCCAGAATTTTGTGATGCTGAAATGTACGTAAAGAAGTCAGAAAAAAATGTGCCAAAGGCTTCTCTATGAAAAGTCAAAACTCAGTACTTCCTCTTTATTTCTGGATGTAAGCTGGACAGAACTACAGAATCCTGAGGAGTTCAGGGCTTTGAAATTCTACATTTTATAATGCAAGCTTGGGAGCATTAAAGCTGTCATAAAAGGACAAGGGCAATCTGCCACTCTAAGCACATTCATATCTCAGGTATATCATAGCACTGCGTTATCAAAACCAAGCATCTCAAGAAAGGTTGTGTGCTTTTTTAAGAAAGAAGATATTTGTGGCTTAACATTAAAGGATGATGCTTAAAGAAATCTGGGATGGTATTAATCATTTTAACTACTCACCGATTTAAATGCTAGTGTGTTGATAGATAAATATGCACCTGCTGGTCACGTTAACTTGCCTTCACTAAAAATACATCTTGCGATACAAGAAAATGCTGCAAAAATGAATCACCACAACCTAAATCTAAACTAAAACCTTTAAAAACTAAAATGATGGCATTTTTTTCAAGCCATGTTTCCATATTTCTGTAACGCCATGCCTTTGTTTTTGAGGAATCCCTTGTCCCTCTCCTTCAGAAGAGTGTTAAAGAGTCAGTGCTTGCTTACTCAGTTCTTTGTGACTTGTGGCCTCAAGGCCTTCTGCAACACCAGCAGCCGTCACATCAAGAAATACAAACATGAGGTTGCAATGCTGTTGCTCATACACTGGAACATAACCACTTCATTTGCACTGGAAGAGAACGAGGCTTGGAGCTCAGTTCTTCATTTCTCAGTGTAAAATCCTGCAATAAGAATAGCAGGACAGATGGAGAGGCATCTTTAGGATTTCAGAATTTTCCTTGGTTGCTGCACCATTTTAAACAGCTGTAATTTATTTTGTACTCATAGGAAGAATAGGAAGCAGCAAACTGCTTTGTAGCCACAGCTCCTATTTCACGTGTTCCACCCAATGCCATTATTTGAAGATTGGCTTATGCAACTTCTCTATTTATTACCAGTTTGTTTTCCCTTTTGTTGCAAGAACCAAGCTGACAGCTGAACATATGTACTTACAATATGAGCTCATGCTCAGCAAGAAAAAACTAATTACAATGGCATATTGTTGGCCCATACCCTGAATATCTTGCCTCCAAAGACAGCAATGCACCACCACTGCACTGCCTTGGGAACAGCACAGATGCAGTGGCAGAGCTTCAAGCTCAGGTACCAGGTTCTGGGCTGCAGCACCAGCTGTAGGAGACACATCCAGGCAGAAGATGGACACCAAGAGGTGATGAATCTGGGAATAGACAGGTCCTTGGTTACTGTAGGGACCTTGGTAATACCTCTGAGCATGACTTTTTGGTTTATCCTAGCATGAACCTTCAAATGACAAGATAGGTGAGTGCCATCCTACTCTCTACGTAGCAGGAGAGCGTTCATGGCATGGTAGGAACCTTCACCACTGCCCCTGTCTCCAAAATGCAATCTGCACACAAGAAGGAGAAGAAAAACACGCTACTTCTCATATGGCTTTTTAACAAGGCAATTCCAGGGCTCAGTGCCAGCACTCCTGGTATGAGAGTGCTTATGTTCAGCTGATCGCTCCTTTGGACCATCTCAGAGCTTAGGGTTTTGTACACCAAAGGTCATATCCTGAGTGGGATAATAGCTGATCTGTGCCACAGTCAGTGGGACCAAACAATGTATTTCTGCAAGCTTCCAGCATTCCCTCAACTGAAGAGCTCAGAATCCACCGTGTTATTGCAAGAAGATTGTATTATTCCAGATGCAGTAGAAATCAAAATCATTCTGCATTGTAATATGGGCTTTTTTACACAGCAAAAGCCTCCAGCCACAACAGCAGCAAAAATTAATAACCACACTTATGAGGTCCAGATATGTTTTATCATTATTTTGCAGGCATATGCTTTGTGCGACTCGGATCATTTATTTCCTTTTCATTTTCAAAAGCTAACACATGGCCCTGAACAAAAATTACACTTCATGTTGTATTTTTTCAACTCGGTTAAAACCATGGCACTGGTTTTGTGGAGTTTTACATAAGAATGTGCTGTTTTCTATGACTTTTATGTAATTTAATTCCAGTAAACCAGCCAGAAATAATCTAGAAAGTCTACAATATGTTTCTGAATTCAGTGTTAGGGATTTTAATACTTTTATTGATGTCAGACTTGAAATTTGATTTGAGCGTGGGAGTTAGTCGCTTCCCCATCTCTATACAGAAATAAAACCCACAGTGTGGACAGGATAAACTCTTCCATCGTCTCCAGGACTAGAAGGGAGGACTGTTAAACTCTGATCCTCATCATCCAAATGAGGAACTACTGCAAAATAAAGAGCTGGCCATCACTCATTTTTCAAGTGCCCAGGACTTGAGATACACTGCAGAAAAGTGAGGAAAATAAAAAAACAAAAACAAGTTTTCTCCCTTATTGTTTTGTCTGTTGTTGACAAACACGAAGCAATTTTTTGAACAGATGCCCAAATAATGTGTCTGTCTTTCCTTTATCTGTTCAGCTGTGCTTGGCTGTTAGAGATGAAATCCACTGCATAAGGCAGGACTTCTGGGAAAGAGTGTGCTGGATGGGGGGAAATAAAGGGATTAAGGCTGGCCTTGAGAGGGTACCCTTTTGAAAGGGTAGCACATGTGGCTGGTGAGCCCCAAGGCCAGGGAAAATGTTTGTGTGGCTACATAGTAAGGAGTGTAAGAGAGAAAGAGAGAAGCTTTGGTGGTGGGATCCACCATTGCTCTGCTTGGGGCTGGACCAAGGGAGCTTCACCAGGCACTCAGACACGACTCTGCTACAGCAGTGAATCAGAAATGAGACAGAAGTGATTCACAAAGGGTGAAGACTTCACCACTGGCATCCGAGGAGCTAGGAGGACACACAGCTTTGAAAACCCCACAGCATGCTGAACTGCAGCAGTGTATAACCAAAGACAATAAGATTTTGAAAACAGCAGCTACATCTCCCCATAATTTTTCCCCAAAATTGACTGTGTCTCTGAAGGAAGGCCACAGAAAACAAACAAGCCATTCAATTTGTAACACTTAAGACATATTTCTTGTCTGCATCCTCCTTTGCCTGCTTTCCTTCCTCTTTTCTGTCTGTTCTGCTTTCACGTGGACGCTGTTCTGAGCACTGAGTGGGATTCTGACATCAGAGGAGAAATTGGTTGCGACAGAATGAAGCATGATGCACACAGAAAGAGGAAAAGGAGCAGCAGGTGGATGAGCTTGTCACGTATTCAGCATTGCCATTTGTCACTTGTGACAGCGGACTGCACCAGCGTTTGATGTGATTGCTACAAAGAACTGTATCACTTCATTCTTGCTTTGGTTGGAGCTACAGTTCTGAAGGTTCAGAAATGCTCAGCACTCATGTTTTAAATTACAGCTAATTCATTTTGATACGCCTTTTTCTTGGATCCATAGACAATATGACTGCAGTGAGGTTTCAAAAAATCAAAGGCAGGTTTCCCTGGGAGATACACATCAGGCTATGCCTGTGTTTCTGGGGTGTTGCAATACAGCTCATTGCAACCGAGCAGAAATCAGTTCTCCTTTCTTTGGTAAGAGCTGGACAAACAAAGCAATTTCTAGCATCCTAAGAAGAACAGCTTCAGAAAAGACTTCCTCCATATTGTCGCGGGCTAACCAGCACCAGAACCACAGTTACACCAAGGTCAAGATTGAATTTGTTGCCTGAAGAGATTGTTATTGCATTTCAGTTTCTATTAACGTTCCAAGGTAGCATAGCAGTAATTTGCCAGTGAGAGGCAGGGGTCGAGGGGAAAGTAATGAAGTTACAGTCCTTGATTGTACAAATGCAACTTGAGCCTTATTTTAGGATGTTATCTATCAGCCCGTCTGGCAAATGTCTGTCTGGTAATAATGTATCTGTCTGCTGAAACAAGCCTAAATAATGCAACAGTATATCAATAATTAATAGGCACATAGGTCAACAAGTTCAAGATAGCTACAGGCAAAGGAGATGTGAAAGAAATGGTTCATTTGGGGCAGCTGCCCAGCCTGAAATCACAAACGCGGCTCTGCACAGAAAGGAAGATCCAGAGCGTGGCTCTTTCTGCACTGCAGCCTCACAGAAAACAGGAATCTGCCCCAGTGGCACTTCCCAGGAAAACGGGATCACCCAATGTGGCAAAGAGTGGCAGAACCTGCCCTTTGATTAATGCCTGCCCTGAAATGCCCAGAATTACTACCTTCAGCACCAGAAGAAGGCATCATTTCAAGATCAGGCAAACACCTCTAAGAGTTTCTTCTTGCACTCAATTTCACCAATGCACATACAAATCCAGTGCAAAAGATCTTTTTTTTTTTTTTTTTTTTTTCCTAATCCCAAATAAAAGAAAGGCTTTACTTCATCTACTTGTAGCTGTCTGAAAGTTAGGTGCCAGACAGCAGCTGCGGCTTTCTCTACAGAGATACAGACATTTTCAGACAACGACTCACATCACCCCAAGGAAAGGTTTCTAAGGCAAGCAGGACGAAGCACCTTGTGAAGGTGCCCCTCTCTGGATGAGGGGCATTTTGGGTGCTGAAGTCAGACAAGAGAATCCCTTGCAAAAAGTCAAACGCTGTGTCCTTCCCATGAATGGTTTGGGGAACATCAGATGTCCTGGGAGGATGGCAGTGCTGAAGGCAGGTTGTCTTCACAGCTCCAGAATGTAACTCTCAGAAGAAAAAAGCAGCATCCCACGCTCCTGAATTGGGCACCTAACCTCTTTAAGGACATCTAATAGCCCTTACAAGAAAGGCCAGCAGAACAGGTATTGCTGATTTTAGACAAGCGGATGATAACAGTACCTGAGGTCACTTACTGACTAAGAAAATTTGTGTCTGAAGTAACCTCAAGTGTTTTAAAATGGAAAGAACAAAGAATCAATGCTATCATATAACAGTGATCAAAACCAGAAAATATCTGAAAATGGAAATACAGAAAATAAAGCATTAAAACAATAATGACCTTCTTCTGGGAAGCGTGCAGAAAGTCCCAGTATTTTGCTAACAGTAATTCCTGACCAGCAGTCAAAACAGGACGGTGGGCTCCATTCCATGCAGAAGCATGATGACATTACTTGGATCCAGCAACACAAAAGCAGGATCAAGGTTCTTATTTGTAACTACACAACAATAAAGTGTTACTACAACAATAAGCACAAGTATGGTGTGGTACAAACACATCACCTTGGTAAGCAACTGTGCATGTTAAACTCATCTTAATGGTAGAAACTTAAATGCCTGGGGAAAAGAATTACTTTTATTTATGGTTGGTGTTCTCTGTTTTCTAAATAGAAGTATTAGAGAAGAAAGCACAGCAAGCATCACAGCTACATGTTGAGAAAACCACAGCCTACTTACAAGTGATGCAGTACAGAAGGGAAACTGAAAGTAAAAAAAGGGAATCACAAGTTGTAAAGGCAGTTCTAGTAAAATGTCATTTTTAAAAAGCAGATGACCAAGATAGAAAAATCCCAAATTAATATTTACAGTAAATTTTACTTTTGAAGTTTTGTGATCAGTTAGTTACTGAAGATTCTGTCAAAGGGATTTTCTTCAGAGTGAAATCCCAGAGCATGGAGGCTGTTTTGCCCTTTAGCCTGCTTCTAAATAAAAAAATACTGATTCTGCTCTCAAGGATTTACAACAAACTCAGTGTCCTCAGTAATAAGGGCTCAATGTGATCCATTTCTGAATAAAAGTGAATTAATATTGGGAAAGCCAGGGTTCATAGTCATAGCTCTTGACAATGCATGTGAAGCATGCATTGTCTACGTTCCTTTAACATGGCACATGGCTTTTGGGGAAAAGTTTTCAAAAGCACCAGAGGAGTAAGAGCATCACTTCCAGCCCTGCAGACACCTCCCAGCTTCTGGGGAGTTAAAGCAGCTGCTTTAACACCATTCACACAGCCACAATCCTGCAGATGATCCTGGGCATTGCTGAAGGGTGAAATGCGTCTCTGAGGGCACCTGCAAATGATTCCAAGATGCAAGGCACTGAATAGGAAAAAGAAGTATCTGGCACCTACATTTAGGTGGAGTGCAAATTTTCCGAATTAAAGACATTCCAGTCATACAAAAATGATCAGATGAGAGGACTCCTGGCAAGAGCTGTAGTTTGTAATTTTATAAAGAGCCCTAGGGAGGAAGACACCCAATTCTCTTTCAATCTGAGTGACTAATGCCCTTCTTCTCCTTTGAACATCTGCCTACGTTACCTGGGACGTCACCAGGTTCGCTGCATCTCCTAAGGGAGAACAACAAAGGCCAATTTTACCAAGGTATAAAACTGGATGTCCAGAGTTCACTTATGAAGTAAGAGCAGACATCTGATAGTGCAGAAGTAATTGCTTTTATCGTAACACACCAGTCTGTCCACTTTGGTGTCCTGAAATCAGAAAGCAAGTTCCATTGGTGCACATCATCATCACCATCTTCTGACTCCTGCAATTTCATTTCTCTGACCTCTTTTTATGCCATCTCCATTTCCTTTGTACAAAGTTCCTCTGTCCTGTGTTACAAAACTCTTCTCAGCAATTCAGACAAAAGACGGAGACTGCAAGAGGCACTCTGCTCTCACAGCAGAATCTGGGAGTGCCCAAACTCACGATTCATTTTATACATTCAGTTACTTGATCCCAAATCCCTTCTCACACATATGGCAGGGAGGATTATTCTATTCATGCCTCACAGTCTTTAATGGATTTAGGACACAGCCCTTAAAAATGTATAAGAGAGACGGGCATCGCATGAGTTTGCTATGGATATTTTATGAGCAAGTCTGGGTATGTGCTGTGTGCTTGAAACAAAAGACTGCACAATTTGCTACCAGGGCAGGATCTGTGTTATGTCTTGTACTCAAGGCCTCTAAGAAATCTTGGGCAAGAAAAACTGCAAAACAAAGGGACACTACAATCTAGTAAATGGTCAAGACAGCACCAATGTGCTGCACGCACTAACAAATATAATTCAGTCATTTCAGACAGCAAATTTGATTTAGGAAGCAGCAAATCGACCCCTCTTTTTTATTGGCTATTATTTGGGGCTTGCATTTGTCAGTTAACTTACATTTGGAGCAAAGACTTCCATTGCTGTCAATCTGATTAAAGGCTTTGGTTAACATTTTTGAAAGCATCTACCTAACAAAAAGGACATCAGTGGTGTTCAGGTACCTAAATCTCTAAGGTATGTATTTAAAGGTTTCCTAAAGAAGCTGGATGTGCTCAGCACGAAGCGCTTTCCTATTTCCAGTTTGGCTATAATTCCTTTCTCATCTTTAGGGTAAGATAATACTCACTGTGCACTAGGTCTGCCAATGCCTGATAAAGGCAATAGGTTGGATGCAACCTCCAGATGAAGAAATCCTGGTAAGAGCTGACCACCAGATGCCAGGAGGAAGACTGTGGTCCAGGCTTCTCACCTTCTTCTCTCCACATATATAACAACTCATCCCCTCAGGACATGGGTGGAGGAGCCCCTTCCCTCATCCAGCACCAACTGGAACTCAAGAATAGAAGGAAAGTTTATGGTCGTTGGAAGATGGGCAAGCAACTTATGACCATTACCAGATTTTTCTCTTTTATAATCTGGTCACTGCAATCCACAGGAGTAAGAGAGTGATGAGGCAGGACACGATGCTGGACCAAGACCATCTGCCCTAGGAAGACTCATGCTACTATGATGTGTGCAATCCAACGTTCATCAGCCTTTCCAGACCTACTTTCCCCAGTCTTCCACTGCAAATATAGCAAATGCTATTTACATTCGCTTTGTTCTGTTAACATTATTATCACTAATAGATAACTACTGCTATATTATGTGGTGCATAAGATACACTTATTCAGTGCATTACAAGTGGAGAGCTGAAGGAGACTGCAAAGCTTTGTAACAGAAACTAACACTTGCATTCTAACTGCACTCACAAGCATATGTGACCAGTGCTCCATTTAAAGCTAAAAATGTCAGCATTTTCCTTGTAACTTTACTCAGAAATGAGTTTTTAAAGAATCAGCTCTGACAGAGATATTAGATTCAATCTTCTGTTTCGGTGCAGATTCATCACCACAGGGGGCCCGGAGGAATTTTCACACATTACTTTTACATGTCACTATCTTTTTTCCCATGGGTAAAATCGAGTCCCTTCTTTGCTGTAACTTATCAGTTGCTACTATAAACATGGCATTATATTCAACAGACCAGAATTTAGAGAGCAACCCAATAACAAAGCTTAGAACACACACGCTCTTTTGTAAACATTATATTATTATGAGAAATGTAACTTCTATTTGCCATTCATGGGAATGCTCTTTCTCAAGATGTTTCTCAGTAGAGAAACGTAAATAACTCTGAAGTGGTAGTTTCTATAGAAACTTAATCTTCCAGTGAATTGGAGGATAAATAGCCTAATTTTCTACTTTGCTTTAAATCTCACAGAAATGTGGAACATCTTTCCGAAGTGGCAGATAGTACTTTACAACTGCATAGCCATATTGTCTTTGAAGCTTGCTGAAAAGATGAACCACTTAAATCTTCAGAAGTATCCTTAGGTAATATCACCATTTCCACTAAGAAGGGGAGGTAGAAAAGTAGATAAGAGAGCTGGAACAGAGCAGTGTGTCACTGCCTCACAGCTTGATGCCCACTCACAGTTTTGCTGCTGGCTCTATTACAGCTGACGGTTCATCTTATCCCAGTCTCAGAAACCATCAGTTTCACTCCCATAAAGAAACGGTTTCTCTCAGCAGCAGCTGTAGGGTGAGGGCTGAGTACAACCCAAAACCAGACAGCAGCAGTAGCATTTTTCAGAAACTTGTTGGTTTTGCCAAGGTGTGATGAGTGAACGAGTTCATCTCAGGGCTGGCAAAGCTGCTGCAGAGAAGAGTGTGGCCGGCACTGGAGGGCTGCCTATGGACTTGTAGTGTTCAAGGAATCTGATGCTGGGAAACCATTTTCCCTGGCATCGACAGCCTCCAAAGCTCCCATGAGAGCCGCAACAAGGAACTTCTGGCTGCCCCCTAGGCCACTGGGGAACGTTGTTTCCATTAGGTTGCTTGAGGAAGGAAGCTGAAGCTCAGCTGGGCTGAGCAGCCACTGCTGTTTTTTTTGTTATGACACTTCCTTACATCACATGGAACAGACAGAACAACATTATAAGCGCGGAGCCCCTGAATGATGCTTCCCAGGAAGGAACTGCAAGAGTGATGTGTGCCCAAAGACCCATTCCTGCTGCTCGGAAGCTTCTGCTCCTTTAGCTATTGCAGCAAGTGCCTGGGCATCAGGCATCTCCTCCTCCAGGGTGTGTCAGAGCCAGATCTTCATCTTCCTAATTGTGCTGCACATCCCCATTATCGCCAGCCCCACACAGATGCTGTGTGTTCGTGCTGAGATCAGAGCTGTAGGAGTCGGCCCTCCTCCGCACGCCAGATGGCTCGCTCTGCTGTGCTTGTTTTGGTGCTTGCTTACCTATTTGCTCCTCGACTTCTGACAGTCATGTGAATGTGAGAAGGGAAAAAGGAAAAGGCTTCCCAAGAGCTGATAGGGAAAAAAAGAGATCAAGAAGTTTCCTTTTTGTGTGTTATCTCAAAACACAGAAAACATACTCAAGAAGCATTCTGAACCTTCTCTGAAAGGAGAGAGATGAAGAAATAGGGCAGGCAGAGATGAGGAGAGCTCCTTGGGGTTGAGTCGTGTGGACAGATCCACCAGGGCTCCAATGCCCGAGAGACAGAAGGGGACAAATCAACCCTGAAGATTGCCCAGCCTGCCCGATGATTTGACCAACCTCCAGTTTCACTGCAAAGTGAAGAGCAGATATTGTCCACTTGAGCTTTCTCCTTCAAGAAATGGTGATATATAAAAGACTGTAGGCCTGTCCAAACACAGAAAACCTGATTTTGCTTTCTTGCTTTTAAGAATGAGCATGTTTTGATTTTATCTAAACAAAATAGCTTGTACTTCGACATCACCCTTGCAGTAAATAAACGTACAAATACATAAATAAATAAAAACTAGTGAAAGTGAAGCATTTTACAAATGTGTGAAATTTCTTCCATGGGCTATTTCAGTCTGGTACAATCCTACTAACTGTTGTGATTTAAACTGCAAGTTGAATGAGATCCAGCCCTGGGAGGTATATAATTATGTCTAAAAAAAAATTTCCCAAACACTGATTGCATGAAGAATCTTGAAAGCGTGACCCATCTGCATTCTTGTAAACAAGGCTTGTAAACAAGAAGGCAATGCGCAAAATTTTTACATGATTTTGTTTTTAAATGTATTTTAGAAACACCTTATAAAAGGTTATCTGAGATTTGTGGTTAGTTAACATAGACCACGTGATAATCCTTGTGTGCTGACATAAAGGATAGGCCACTTCATTGCTACAGTGTTGGACTGTGTCATGATAACTGGTAGACAGCTCCAGGCACTCCTCTCTAGTGATCAGGTCAGGAGCAAATCCATAGCACAATGAGGCAGAAATCATATCTTATACCCAAGGTATAGCAGAAAGGCAAGCAATAGGAGGCAACTGGTCACTTCACCATGAAAATGGCAAAGCATTGGTTAAAACTCTGTTGAGGAAAACACCTTCAACCAACTACATGAGCAGAGCTACTTTCCTTCAACCTTTTCCTGTGTAGTTCATTTCCACCTCCTGTTTTTGACTTCTCAGCCAGTGCAAACATCACACACAGGGAGATGTGTGCCAGGCAACACCAGGCTTCCTATCTCTGGAACTCATATGGTGCAACATCTCTTCTACACAGCCACCAGCTTGGGAGGCTGTTCCTTCCTTGGGGAAGGAACACAGCTGAGGGCACTCTGTAGACACTGTTCTGCTCAGAAAATTATACCCTTTTTACTCGTGGTTGTTTGAGATTTTGTTCTCCTGCTGTGTTCCTTTTGTAATTGCCAATTAAACAGATATCCAAGAGTCAATTCATCACCACTCTAACTTCACCTGTGTCAGGCAGGTGAAACTGGTAGGTCATTACCTATAAGGGCAAGTGTTACTCAGAAAAGCAAGTTGGGTGTCCCCAGGGAAAAAAAAAAAAGGCTTTCTTTGCCCATCACCGCGTTGTCCCCCAGTATTTTTGCTATAGATAGGGTTCAGTGAACATACCTTTTCCTTCTCCCCACCACTACCCTCTCTGTTGCTCTCCTATCTAGTTCCAGTTTAACCAAATGACAGAACCCTGTTCTCCCCATCAATGATTTTATTTCTTTCCCTAATTGTTCCACTGCCAAAAGTCCTATCTATCTCTTCCTTTTCCCAGTGGAGAGCACTTTGTCATTTTGTTTCCCATCTGATTTGAATTCCTCCCTCCACGTGTGGGTGATGAATCACTGAGTAATGGCATTTTAAAAACTCCACAGAGAAAGTAGGTAGACTCAAACCTGGGGGAGTGCATATAGAAAATGTCAATGTGTGCCTTCAACTCTGAGATCAGAAGTTCCCAAACTTTCCCACTGTATGAACAGTGCCAAAGGGCTGGCTGCTTCCTTGTGGACATCTTGGTGGCAGCTACCACAGCCAAAACTGGAGCCATGTTATAGACACGAAAGTACAACACCTAATATTTTATCTTTTATTTATGATTTATCATTACTGATCATGTCATATAATTATATGACATCATCATATCATAGATAGCAGAAAATTTCAAAAGAAAACTTAGTTACTAAATTTACTTAGAAGAAAAAAAAAGTGCAAAAACTCAACAAGTCTGTTTCCATTCCATATTACTGCTTATAGTAATAGAATTCTTACTACGAAACACTTCTGTGTCAATAATACTGCCCTTTCAACGAGGAGCCATAGAATCAAAAAATGGCTTGGGTTGGAAGGGACCTTAAAGATCATCCCATTCCAACCCCGATGCCATGGGCTGGTTGCCACCCATCAGATCAGGTTGCCCAGGGCCCCATCCAACCTGGATTTGAACACCTCTAAGAACCACTGAACATAACATTTTTCAACCATTTGCTTATCAACTATTGTCTTTTCAGATGAAAGTGAATTTTAATTCTTGTTATTGCTCCTAGCCGTGCAGAGGTTGCCTGGGCTCGTGCATCAGCAACAAAAAGCCCGTCTAATTATAGGGTGATTGGAAACAGCAGTCATATATTCTCACTACAGCCCGTGTCTCAGTGATATTTTCATTCTGAATCACAATTTGATTCAAGGCAAGAAATGAAATTCTTATTGCTGGAAATTCTTCAATACTCTTTATCACCTGCGCACATGACACAGAAAAGCTGTAGCACAAATCTGTCCAGAACTTGATGTGCTTAAGAAATAGCATGTTGTTTAATGACTTTATTCCCAACACCTACATGTTTTGTTCCTATTACTTGTGCAGCTGTCACATATGACAAAGAGATTAATTCTTCAGCTGAGGAGAGAGAAGGAGAGGGAACAGTTTACGGCCTTCTAAGCATGTCTTTTTTTCCAAGAGGCAAATACAATAATAGCACTATGGGTTCCATACTGGTTATGCCTCAGTGACTTCCGTTCAACTTGTTCAGCCTATAATTGAAGGATACTTGCTCTGATTGCCAACTCTACCAGCTCATACTGACATCAGAAAACCCAACAGTGTTCTTTCTGGCTTATGGTTCATCATCGGTAAAGAATTCTGCAAAGAAATTTTCCTCTGTGTGCATGAGTATAATCCTGAAAATTATGGCCTTGGTAATAATTGCACAATCCCCAGTCCCCTGCAAAATCCTTGCGGTGCACACACAGCCCACAAGGCACTGCATATGCACTACCGCCTCCTGCTTTCTGCTCCCCACAAAGCCCCAGCCCTGTGAGCAGTGATGCTGCTGAAGTCACTGACTGATGTTTGACATTCAGAGCTCCCCAGTGCACCCCCAGCTCCAGCCCTCACTGTCTGCACGTGTGTCTGGGGTTTCGGCGGATGTGAGCTATACCTGCTTGACATGAGCATCTTCTGCTCAAAGAAAGCTGTGTTATTCATCTGCCCTGCGATCCAAATTCCATGGCTACAGATCTGTTACAGACACCTTTTATGAGCTTCCTGCCTGACCAGAATGAACTGGGGCAGAAATAAGGAACTGCAGAGGTAAATGTCAAGTCTGTAAAGAGCAATTCAAGACCAGTGTTTGCTAAACACCCCAAAAAGTGCATTATACAACAGTCAAAAAGAGCTGAGACATAAAACTCTTATAGTTCATTATAGGACAGAGAGAAAACTTAGCAGACACAGTGATGTGTTGCCCTTTCTGATGAGCCACCTCTTACCTTGAAAAATCTATTCAAACCTCAGTTTTCCTTTGGTCATGCTTCTCAAGTGTCTGATTCTGCCAAAGTCCAGATTCCCACGACACAGATAAAGTGGCCAGAAGTGACAGAGAAAAGAACATTTGAACAAGTGTTTTACACAAAAGAACTGTACAGAACAATACTCTTAAAAACCTATTTTTGAGCAAACTGACATTGCAGTTTTTTTTCATTTGGATTACAGACAGAGGCTCACAAACCTTAGAGTAACAAACATGATGGTTCTCACTCAAATCAGAGAGTGACTCAGCACTGCAAGGAAAAGCAAGACTAAATGTTGTGAAGTTTCAGCAAAGCCAGCCGAGGAGTGAGCAAGCAGGAGTCCAACTTGGAATCAGACACAGAGTTTGCATCAGGGGAAAACTTTACTGATTACATTTTGGAAGGGGGTTGTCACAGGGCTGTCTCACTGCAAAGCTGAATCTCATGTTTATATTGGAACCAGCATCAAATAATTCCCTTCTGGGTATAAAATCACTCCGAAGAATTCCAGGAAGCCCTTCCTTACCCAGGAAGTGTTCAGAGTCCCCAAATACATGAGAAGAAAATATCTTTCCTTCCACGTTTCCCAATCACAGGCACCTCCTTCTGGCTCTGGGACGACCCTAGCACTATTTTCAGAGTTCTCATCTTTCACCCGTATCCACAAGACAGCTGGCCCCACGGAACGGAGCAGCCCAGCCCCTGCTTGTCTCCAGCTGGGGATAACTTGTACTGCTCACAGATTTCTTGAGAGCAAGCCCGGAGATAACCTGCAAGCAGAGATAACCCCTGCTTGCCTTCCTGCATCCCTTGACAGCTTCTGAAGGAGACTCTTTGAAAGCAGGACTGAAGGGGTCAGATGAGGGGTAGGAGAGATAAGGAAGATTGAAGGGTCTGGGGGAGTGCAGGGGCACAGGGGGAGGTTTCACAGGGGCTGGAGCTGCCGGTAGTCAGAGAGGCTCCAGGGCAACCTTCCAGAGTGACCTGTGCATCCCTCTGACCAGCACAGCTGACAGATCCCAGGTCATCTTTCTAATCTTCCATGCTTTACATGCAAAAAGAGTATAAATGTTTTTATTCTTCTGGATTATTTGCATGGGCTAGAAACATAGAAACAGGGTCCAGTTACATGAAGCTGCTGCTCCCCACCTCGGTTCACACTGACTCTGCTTCACAAATACCCAAATGTGGGCACGGCTGGGATGAAGCGGTGTGTTCCAGAGCCAGGCAGGAGCAAACAAAGCTGGAGGTGGGAGCAGCAGCTAGTATCACCTCAAACCATCAGGAGAAGCCATCAGGAGACACAATGACCGATCTCATCCTCTGCCAACACATCTGCTTGGGCTGGGATTCCAGGCGGGGAATTGGGTAAAAGGAGGAATAATGCCATTCCCTTACTGACAAACGTCAGCAAACAGCGTGTGCTTCTGAGCCGCTACGTCCGTGTCCTACTCACACTCACCCCAGACGTTCCTTTTTAATATCCTGTTCTGACTGCTCCACATTTATCATGTAAATTAATTGCAAGTACACGCAGAATATAAAAATTAAAGTTGGTCTGCATAAAGATTATAAAATATGAGAACTAGTTGGGGGCTTTAATAATGCTCAGGGTTAAAGCCATGCTGCCACTGCACAAATACATAAGGACAACATGCATCATGAGTTGTACTTATTTCAGATGAAAGTAATTTGGTTTCCAGCATCTTCTAACTAGCAGCTCTGGAGACCTCCCAGCTTTCAGATTTCTTACAGACGGCACAAACCAAACTCCAGAGGCAGTAACACTTGATCATCCAGTAAAGCCCACTGGTGTAAGCCCTTTAGAGACGGTGCGAAAGGAGCACTGAGCAGTAACAGATACAAGAGCTGGATTCAAAAAATTCTGAAGAGAAAAAATTATCTCAAGCATTGTCATAATGGCAAAAGTTGGAATACAGTGAAATTTTGGTAATTGCATTTCTTACCTACTGGAAAGAAATATTTTTTCTCCTAAGTAGATCTTCCCATATCTGAAGGCCGCATTGCTATGAGCATTGCTCTGGCAGGGAGATGCCTGCAGATCCCAAAGGCAGTGCTGCCTCTGCTTGCTGCTCTTGAAGCAGAGATGGTGTTATGGCTTCCCTGGGGCATCGTCAGCTCCCACCAAGGGACCCATCATGCATTTCTGTGCTGACAATACTTTTCTGCCCTCTACTCTTGTGCTGGGTGCTAATCTAGGGGTGGTAAAATACCGACCCTCATGATATCTACTCAGCCCTACAGTATCCCAATCTTTCTGATAAGTGTACCTGTTATTGACATAATATTGTCCCAAACACAACAGCATGCTTATAATCTAAACAGCAAAAGAGTATAATTCAGACTCAGCATCTACTGCAAGCAATACTTCCAAAAAAGGGAAAAAAATATTCCAACTCAAGCTCACGAGGGCATTGCAGTTACTGCCTCTAGACCAGTGAGCTTCTACCAAAGTGACAATTCTGTGACATCAAGGGTAACATTAATGGCAATCAGGCTTGAAACAATCCATGCATCAAAACTCTAAGTGCAGGGAGCTTGGCATTGATTTTCATGCTGTAGGTTCAAATGTTTTGACAAATTTAGTAGACTTTTCAATCAGAAAATAAGCAAGGAATCCTAAGACACAGGAAAAAATCTTCCTGATGGAAATATATTCTCACATCATCTCCAAAAGGACTGTAAATCTTCAGTGAGTAACACAACAGTACTACTCCTGTAGCTTACTCAAATTGTCTACATTCACTGAGCAGGAGCTGCAATCAGGTTACTGCTGGCTTCCAACACACAAGGTAGAATACTTCTATTTAAAAGACTTCGGTCCTAGTTCCTGAAGCACAGAAAAGCTTATTTCACTTCAGGCAGAGCACATCCAAGTGGATGAAGCACCATGGAGAAAGCTATTTGTGCCTACTGATAGCTCCCCACTGTTCACACAAAGATTGAATATGCAAATAAATGCATCTGAGGAACAAAAATACAGTTATGTTGGTCATCAAAAATGCTCTGCAATTTTTGTTCTTTATTTATATATGCATATCTATCTCATACAAGAAATCTTGAACATTGCTTACATGTATTGAATTGTTTCTAACATGCTTTAAGAAACAGTGAAGAGTTTGAACTTCCCTGAACATGACCAGAAGAATTTGTATTTACCTGGACAGGAAGGAGCATAACTTTTAAAAGACAAACGATGTGACTACAGAACCAGCTGTAATTAATATAGTTTGGCCTCATTCTCCAAAGGAGAAAAAAAAATGAGAGAGAGGTTATCACCATGAAGTACTAGCCACAGACTCAGTAGAGGATGAAAGAAAAAGATTAAGATGTGGATTGTGGTTCTTGTTCAGATACACGTCTTTAGAGGAGTACATTTCACCTAATAAGTCATTTTTGCTCCATCAACCAACCGTTAATCTCTGGTAATGGTGTTCCAAGTTACTGACTGAGTTGAAATAGGTGGAAAATGAATGCGTCGTGCAGATCCTGGATACCTGCAGTTGTGAGGCTGTTGACATAGCAGAGGCTTGGTGTGCTCCTGCTGCAGCCATGTTTCCTGTTTCTAAAATCATGTTCTGTTTGAAAAGGGGCAACTATGGGCACACATGTGCCGTTTATAGCTAGCTTTGTGCCAACATAAATCAAGCCCAAATGCCATCTCGGTGACATAATGTAAGACTTATGCTTAAGGGAGTCCACAGTCACAAGTAAGTGGGTTCCAAAGTAATTAGTTTGAGGAGTCGACTTACATTTCCATCTCACAACCAGACAGACTGCCTCATGGTTCCCTTGGCTTCTTAGTGTCAGACTCCCCAAGTTTCACTCTTCCATTTCCTTCACTTCCTCACCTTTCAGGGTCAAAACTTAACACAGTAAAGGGAAATGAAACAGAGAAAAACAAAACAAGCTGTGAGCAGATTAAAGCAATGTCTGATGTCAAGAGATGCACGATTCCTTTCTCAGCTACAGGTAAGAAGTAGCAATCATTTTATGTCTGCAGCTCCCAGTATAACCAAAGCTTAAAAAATATTGAAGTTTTCTCGATGCATCCTGACTTTTAAACATGTTGCAGCATTTTAAATGAATGCTATTTTATGTTCAGGTCAGCTGGATTCTACTATGTTATTATTATTTGCTTAGAAATGGGCTGAGAAGTAGACAGAAACCTTCCTACACTTCCCTCAACTATTGGTGCTGTAAATGTACAGCCTCTGAGGCAAAGATGTTTGCAGAGTAAGCCACAGTAATGTATCCTTCTTCTTGTTAGAAAGGATGGATCAGTCCTCTCTGCTGTCTGCTAAATGTCTTCTCCTGAGCAGGACTGAGAGAATTACCATCAGGCTGTGATTCTTGCAAAATTCCTGCTCTGGCTGCACTGCTGACACACCCATCTGCTCAGAGGAACCAACTTGCTGGAGTCAGGGTCCAATTCCTTCCCCAGGAATATCAGAACATTAATTCTTACTGCCTTCAGCAGAGACTGGATTAAAAGTAAGTGACGAGACATTCAATTAGTTCTGAGATAAAATGGCTCATCCAGAAGCAGGCTGAAGAGATGTTTTATGGGATGTAATTAGCTGTTGCTTACCCAGTTTACGTACACTTTCCTGAGTCAGTGGGCATGAGGCCATTTAGCAATTCATGGGATCAGCCTTCAATCAGGGATTCCCACGTTTTCGTGGCAGAAAAAGCTGGAACAGATTCACAAAACCAATACAAAGGTAATAAAAGGTTATTAGCTATGTCCCACAACATTTCTCACATCTCATTGAGGAGGTCAGAGGAATTATAGCATATTTTTGCAGATCCTGGACTATTGTTAAACTGTGCTGTTTCTATATTCATTCCAGCAATACTAGTGTGAAATCTGTTTCTATCAGACAGCCTATTTCAGTCTTTATGATTTTTAAAGAAGAAAGGACAGTGATAACAAGGATGTTGCCAATGAGATCTCCTCTGGTTCATTCTGAACATTCAACCCCACTTTCTGAAAGTATTTCAGCTCTGTTTCTGATCTACTCTGATGAATGTGCAGCAGGTGAAAGGGCTGCCTCAACACTTAATGCATGTATCTCAGAGAGTTTCTATAGAGGTCATCATCATAGCATGATCAATACACAGTGAAGGAATATAAGAAGCCAGTAAGAGAGGTCAGATTTTGTGGACTTGGGGAAAAAAGTGCCCAGAGACAAAGAATACGAAAACAGGTGTCAGAACATAAGAGAGCACGGCAATAACCCTTCCTGGTGAATATGTTTTTGCGTAGCTAAAGCTTCACTAAACTACAAACCAGTGTGAAATGAAAGATTCTCATTCCCAAACAGATTATTGATTTTTTTCTTCTTTCTTATTTTTGGTCCAAGAAAATCCGTTTTCACAAAATGATGCCATGGCTTTGAAAATTCTAATACAGTTTGCTGAACATCAGTAGCTTTTTCTTCAACTGCTTCAATAGGGATACAACATTTCCATGAAGATGAAGATCTGAGAGAGGAACTTGGCTTTCCTTTTTTCTGGTTACACTTGGTTACACATTCTGCCATGCTTGCCATGCATCTGAAGAGATGCAAACAGAGTGGAAAAATTATGGCTGGAGGAGTTACTCAACAAAATAAAGAAGTGCATGTGTATACTCATAAGGAAACAAAGAAACACATACAGGATTGTTTGCTATAAGAATCTTCTTATTTCAGAGGAGGAAATGCAATGATTGTATGTTTTTAATGTTTATGCAAAGATGATGAACAGGTAGAATAACTGAACAAAGCCATTAAATAAGACTAAACTCCCCAGACATGGTTACGCAGTTTAACTTAACTCATGCTTATATAGGACTCTCTTAATCATGTCTGAAGACAACTCAGACTTCAGAAAAGTAAAAATAAATGTTCCGAGTTTCAAAGGGTGGGTCTGCAGCTCAGGGATGATGTAGCTTTTGAACAGTTATTCCAAATTCAGAACCAAAGTCATCTGCTACATGGCAAATAGACAAATATTCCAACTCAGAGACAAAAGGGTCCTGAAAGAAAACGCACTGAAGTAATCAGCCACATCTAACACAGTAACAAATGAGGTGAGAATAGGGGAGTTACAACGAGTATGCAAGTAGGAAAGAAAGAGATAATGGACTTGATGATTGTCTAAATTTTATTTACTTTTTTAGGAAGGGAAAGTGTCTTCTGTCACATCCTGACTCTTGTTTGCAATATCATTTTGCAACTTCCAAACTTCTGCCAGTTAGGAAGAGAACACTCTTACTTTACATGTGATGGCAGGATACCCTATATTGATGGGATGATATCACATGATAGATGAAAGATCTCTCGTCCTTCTCTTATCTATGGTTGTAACCAAAAATCCAAAAGAAGCAGAAGTTTGCAGTAGGCAGCTATTGGTTAGTCTGCCCACCTTCTTGCATTTTTCAGGGTTCTCCTGAATGACTCCTGATCCAGGTGATAATACATAGCAATGATATCTTCAAAAATTCCTTAATCAACATCATAATCTGGCTTTACCACCAAGCTCCTGAAACTCGTACGCATGCAGCTCAGAGAAGACACTCCCAAAGCTTAGAGAGGTCCCCAAACGAGGAGCACAGAAAGCCCCAGCGCTGAGATATTGAATTGGGGGGAGAAGAAGGGGGTAAAAATGCAAGGATTTCCCATGTACTCCCAGCTTGCTGGTGAGTTCTTGACACAGGTCTTGGCAGAGTTTGTATCCAGCTTGTGACTCCTCCTTTTCCTGCTTCTCTGCACCCACCAGATGCTGAGCCCAGGTGGTGCACTGAGAGCCCACTTTCCAGCTTCCCTGCAGGAACCAACTTCTGGCTGTACAGAAGCACTTCGGTGAAGGACAAAGGAAGAGGAAGCAGAGGCTGCTTCCAGCAGCAGAAGGGGCAGTGGCCCTAAACTGGTGGTTTTAAAGCTGGAGGAAGAGGTGGAGCAAATACGAAGAGTATGTAGGAAGACACAGGAAAAAAAGTCTGGAGCAGTGCTGATATAGATCCTTAGGTCAGTGTAACCAGTAAAAAAGATCACACAGTCAACCAGGAATGAAATCATGGCTTGAGCATTGATTTTGTGCCACCAATAAAATCCTGTGGGTGTAGTCATTTAAAGGGTAGGCTTTGCCTGGCTTTTTCATACTTTGGAGCAAATGCAGTCATTGTAGCCATGGAGCTGAAGGGAAATGATTTATGAGGACAGAGCTAAATGCTTATAGCTAGGTTAAACAACAATAAGGGCAGACATAACAGCCTACAAATACCCACAGGATTAAATGTCAAAGAGTGTGAGGAATTGTCTTGAACAGTAAGATAAATGTGCTAAGACTGAGATGCACTGGCCTGTGGTACACTTGCCCAAACAACTGAAGTTTTGTTGGTTGTGACTAACATGGGCAAAGCATGAGCAAATAAAAGGCAAGGAGTGATTCTGCCCTGCTGCACAGGTGAAAGGGTTTACTCAAATCTATTCCACATTCAGATCAGCTTTACTTCTCCATCACAGCAGAAGATATCTGCAATGCTAAGCAAGGTATAGGAGTTCAAGACAGCATTCTGGAGACATACTGCAACTGCCTTTCCTATTATGATTTTTTGACAGCAGCAATTACAAACCTTATTTCATCAGGAAAGTTTCAAGTTGATTGTATAAATGAAAAAGTCACATAGCTGCTATTGCAACGACTAAGCACATAAGATCACTCATAGCCAGAAAGACTATCCACCACAGCAGTTTCATTACAATTAACACCCAAATTACCCTGCACAGAGGATGTGTTAACATCACACCCTACTTCATGCCCACTGTAGCCCCTGAAACAGCTCTTCAAAGGGCCTGAACTTCATTTTGTGCTGAGCACCTCTGTGAGGGGTGAGCTCCAGCCCAAGGTCATGTTTCCAGGAGGTGAGGATTTCAGCAGGAGCACTGGGGAATGCACTTGATGGGCAAAACTGCTGTTGGGGCTACACTGAAGAAGAACCCAAGGAGAAGGGAAGAAATATGAGGTGAAAAAAAAGCACCTTTGAACTTTGTTTCACAGCATAGTATTGCAACCAGGGCAGGGTTAGGAGCAAGAGGTTACAACTAGCAAGGTGGAGAGGTAAAAAGAGATTGCCTCTGGATTCCTCAGATTGTGAAATTATTGCCTCACCGAAGGAAATACATACAGGCAAAGGAGAGAAACAGCTGCTGCATACGCAGTCCTGAATTATAGTAAGGGGAAGGTGAAAGGAAAACTAAAACAAAGCAAATGCACCACCACGGGAAACAAATGTAACCCTAAGATACTTTGCATCTCCCTCCTTTCTGGCAGATATCTTTCCCAATCACTGCGAGTTGGTCTGTGTGCATAAATTGGATGTTTCCTTTTCTTCCTGCCCTCACTGGGATGCTGGATCACCAATGAATGTGTTGCTTTCCCTTGGGCTGCCAGGAACATCACGTGCACTTATCCCTGACTCCTGAAAAACAATCCCAGCACTGGGTGCCCACTGACAAGAAAGAAGAGACAAACAATTCCTTGGCTTCTTTGCGTATGAAGAAGGTAAATTGCTTGTGAACACCCAAAAAACTTTCTTTAGAGGAGCTACACCTGGGTGATTCCTGTAGAGAGAGAGGACTGAGTGAAACCCAGGGAAGCTGGGGAGGGATTTGCTTTGGCTGAGTGCTGGGAGGTGGTTCTCTTGATGGCTATGTGTTTTCAATGCATGTGCAGAACGAAAGACATGTCTGAAATTAGATAGGGATTTCAGGAGTATCCAAAAACATACTATAATTGGCCTGCCTTCTGAAGGCGAGGAAAGAGCTGGACATCCCAGGGGAAATTTCACTCAATGTCTGATTTCAAAGCGTTTTTCCAAAAGATGAAGGAGTATTCAAGTACAAAGAACCAAAGCAGCCAACTCACCTTCAGCTCCCTATTCTTATTGTCAAACGTTTACAAGTGGCAAGAAAAAAAATTACTGAGGAAGAAGAGCCTTGTAATTAAATCCTTAATTTGTGATTCAGGTTCTTCTCACTTGAACTTAATGCCTATAAAACAGTCACAACAGGAGGTGCCCTATATAAGTGTAAACACTATGATGCTTAAAGGTACACAACAGATTCCAAAGGTTTGTGAGCCACAGCACGCCGTCAGGAGGCCACAGTGGGAAGAGCTGACTGACGAGGTGGCAGCATTGCTCCTGTGGCAGATATCTCTAAGAAAATTCAGGCAGAGTCATGCTATGCACAATTGTGCCAGAAAGAGATTCTGAGCCTATTCTGTCCACCTCTGTGTTGTGGAAGGAAAGTGTTTTCCACCTTCCAGACCTGTATGGGGCTTTTATTCTTTTTTTAGATCTTTTAGATGAGCAGGAAGTTAAAACCATTACCTGAACAGAACCATTCAAGTTATAAGCTCTGACTCTCTCAAAAATGAGCAGGAAGTTAAAACCATTACCTGAACAGAACCATTCAAGTTATAAGCTCTGACTCTCTCAAAAACCCATTTTCCCTCTTATGTCAGATTGCAGCCCTTTGCTTTCGTTGCATTAGTTTTGTGGTGTATCACAACACACCAGACTAAAACCCGAGGTAGGAAACGAAAAGAAGAAAAGAATCTGTTCTGTGAATCTTTACTTTTGTCAGGAATCTTTTTCTGGATGTTTATGGCATCCCATAAAGTTGCTCAAACATGCCTGCTGTATTTTTAATTGTCATTTTAAATGCCAAAACCCAGAAGTCCTGCTTATATTGTATGCGAACACAGTGTCTGCTTATGTTCAAACCCTCAGGTGCTTTAAATAACTCTACTGTACACAGAGAACGTTGTTCATTTTGTTTTTACAATTTTTGCCTGTGTAGAAGGAGCTATAACGTCTTGAGAACATAAATGTATGTTCATAACCACGGAGCGAGATCACAGCTGGAATCTACCTGAGCCTTGGATCATATTTCAGCAGTGGCAAGAAGCGAAAGAGCAGCTTATTTCTCTGTTTAATTTACAAGTGCTACAACTGGAACGGCACATACTAGACTTACTGATGTAACACACAGGTGAGTGTGTTACAGGTCCACCTCTGTGCTGGGTCCCCAGGGAATACGAGGTTGTTTCAGCCAGACTTAAGATTCGTTACTGCTGCAGCCCTGGAGGAAGCTGGTCCGAACCCTGGTGAGCTAGTAAAGGTGGCAGCTGCCATAACAGACTTCTGTGCAGGCTACAAACGTGGGGCATAAAAGGGGGGTCTTTTTATTGATTCCAGTGAGTTTCGTATCAAGCATCCATTGTTCTGTCTTAAAGTATAAACCATTACAGAGAATTCATAAGCAAATCTGCTTTTTTCTTTCAAGGATAAAACAGTAGCAGATCGTAATTTCCTTTAAATGCATCTATTATTCATCAGTATTCAGTAAATTTTATTATGAGCTGCAAAACAGCATATGTATTTTTATATTTGGTTCCAGTCTGTTCCCTACTTGTGTTCTGCAACATCCATTTTCAGTTTAGAAATGACTGGTCATGAATGTCACAGGATAATATGTGTTTCCTGAGTAAAGACACAGACAAGTACCTGGCCTACGTTCATTTTACACATTAATTTGCTGTAAATAATCTCACATGCAGTTTTGCCACTTCCTTTCTATAGGAATCTCTGCGAGTATGTTGACAAACGCTGGCTTGCAGAAAGCTGAGATGTAGTATTTATGAGCGGAGAGGAAGTAAATTAATTTCAGCGCTTGATTCAACATAAAAGAAAAGGTTTCTGCAGTATTCATCTACCCACAGTACTAAGAGAAGGTACAGTCCCTCCTCTACTCCAGCCATATTACCAGGGAATGAAAATTCTGCTGAGCTAGAACTACAGACAAGGGGTGAAAGAAAGAGAGGCTTCATTTCCTAGTGTACACCCTATAGCAGCTGTCATTATTTGCAGCATGCACAGTAAAGGGATAGGTGGAGACATGAAGCCATGCATGTAAGGTAAACACCCTCTTCTTAAGCAACTACCATTTTTTCTAATGATATGTACAAGGATCATTTGGGGACTTCCTTCCCCTGAAGTCTGGGTTTCCTGAGAGGAAGGAGAGATGAAATACAGGAACAAGCGGCTGCACATCATTTCCAGCAGTGTAGTAGACCTTCCTTATTAACACAGGTTTAGGAACCACATCTGAATCCCCAAACTTCCTGATGTTCTCCCTTTGAAAGGAGGGATGATGGGGAAGGAGATGGGTGGAGAGGGTGAAGAGGTGGTTCTGTCCTTTTAAAGGCCTTTCAGGCACAACAAAACTGCTCCCATACTCTTAAATCTACTATAAAAAATAGGTTGCAATACAAGTGGGAAATACAAGGAAATGTTTCAGCTAATAAAATGTGCTGGACTGGCACCAAACTTCTGCTTGAAAAGCTGTTTATAATCAACAGTGATTACTTACAGTGTCATTGCAAGACCATTGGAGGACTCAGAGATCGAAGGGTACCTGGTTCATCTGGATGAGACCTGGAAAACACAGTGCCATGAATCAGTAAATACCCACAGCAAACAATATGTTTTTTATGAGTGCTATTAGAAAAGGAGGAAAAGTCCAAAACCAGACTGATGAACTGCTCTGTGACCAGAGAAAATAAAATCTGCCCTGTTCACTACTTCACCACTGATATAAGAGAAGCAAATCAAATCCACTTGATAAGAACATCAGGGCTGTGTTACAGATCACTTTTAAGCCTCTGAAAGGGTTAATGGGACCCAAGAGATAATAAATACATTATGCAGCTGTGTAGGTGCCAGAAAGATGAATATAGGTTGATTTTTCAAAACTTAACCTATGCAGAGTGAGTCATAATCTGCACCTTGCGTCACTCAATAAATGGGTCTTTAGAAAATGAACCCACTGTGGCTGGGCTGCTGGCTCTCAAAAAGCAAGCACCCTGTTCTCCTGCCTACAGCCTGCCCAGTCGTAAGGATCAAAATAGCTATTCCCCATAGGTTACAGTGGGATGGCAACAATGGGATCCAATGCATGTTTGTGGGGTTACTGCATTTCTCTTACAAGGTCGAAAGGTTTTGACTGAAACAAATGCTTCCATATCCTGAGACATTCATTCTTAATCATAAATGTGCATTATTCTCATCACAACTGCTGCTGTGCCTTGTAACAGTGTTTCCTCGTTCAATTATGCCTCACTCACAGTCACTTTTTAATTAATACCTTCATTAGGAAAACCTTGAAGGTTTAGATAAATAACATTTGTTTTTGTGCATTTCAACCACAAGTTTCTGCATGAAGGAAATTTCTCTATTTTGTCGTCACCCTGGAAAAGAAAAGCAAGTAGAGAGGAGGTCTACATGTTCACAAGATCTCTGCACTGAGAAGACAGAATAATCATCTTTTGTTGAATAGGAAAATAATGCAAAACAAAGTAAACAACGCCCTTTTGTTCTGCACAAGAAAGACAGGGCTTTAATAGTCTTTAAACGAGATAGAAAATTTCCATCCAAATGGAACCATGGAGTAGGTAGACACATTACAACGTTTTGGAGCTCAGTGATTAAATTTAATACTGTGCCAAACAGCGATTAGTCGATGAAGGGCATTCATAAATGGAATAGAAACAAGGGAAGTGTGGCTCCAGTATAACACTGGGCCTCCAGTACACTTTGGTGCTCAGCTTTTTACTTTAATAACAGGGTCAAACAAAAATAAGTTTAATTTGATTTATTTCCCTAAGGAAACTCAGTGGAATTGTAAACACGGGCTGACTGGGACGTATTGCTAAAACTTCAGCTTCAGGGTCAGATCCAAGAAAAGGGTTTAGGTGCCTACTGAAGCGCAGTGATTTATCCTTTTCTTCAGCATTTTTCCAGCTCGCTAACTCAATCCCCCCGCTCGGAGTATCGGTTCACATGAGCCCCATTACTAGGCACTGAATTCCCCCAACTCGGTGTGCAGGCAAAGCAGCATCCTAATTAAAGCTTCTGAATCCCAGCCTCAGAGCTGGGTGCCTGTGCCCTTTATGGATCTCTGCATTAGTACGTTAAAATCCTTTGCTGAGCCCAGTGCAGCACATTGTCCTTAACAGTCTACATACGTGACTGATGATCCAGGAGAACAGGAGCACAAATCCTTTTTAACTTATCTGTGTGCTCTGCTAAGCCCATCTAAACCAGGCAGCAAGCATGTGGTGTGCAGGGAAGCCAGCAGCAATGCATGAGCCCCACGCACACGGAAGGATCGGGCCTGCTTCAGCAAACAGTCACTGCTTTGGCACAAAATGAAGAATTACTCCCTGACCTCTGCTAAATGACCTTTGAAGAAAATGAAATTTTACTTCAGTTTCAGCTAAATGTTCGAGCCCATCCCAGCATCTGAAGTGTCAGCACCTGAATTCTCACAAACACCAAAAACATGAACTGAATTAAACTGTGTAGACTTGACTCCCTTGACACAGCTCTTCCCTGCTTCCCTTTCCTTCTTCACCTATTCCTACAGCCCAACAGGAGGACATCATCATTTTAATTTGAAAGTAGTCCTTTTGTTTTAAAACCTCTTTTGGGCCAGATTCTGTTCTTAGCTGCAGCAGCATAAATCTGCTGGTTTTTCATGGGCCTTTTCCAATGACGTTCTGATGTAAGCAAGATCAGAATCTTGTTTTGGTGAGAAGTCACAGGGTTATGCTAATGTTCAGTTGTGGTACAGGCCACAGGTTCTGGTGAAATCTCATCTACTTATGCAGAACAGAATTCAGAGTTAAGAATTCCAATAATAGCAACATGATTGTTAAAAATGATAAATTACACAGAATGTCTCAGGCACTTTGCTTAAAATTTGAAACCCGTTCATTAATTAACAACAATTAATCACTACGAAACGTGTTATGCATGCTAACTAAGCTAACTATCATTCCAAGAAAATGAAAAAGTCCAGGAGAAATTCTCTCGGAGTCTCTATTTAGCACCTCAGTGAATGGCTGTGTGAAGCTCCGGTTAGGATCCTCCATCAGTGGCGACTTCCCTGCCTGCCAGGGGGCCTGGGAGCTTTTATCATCAGGGGCAGATGTGATTTGTACCTTAGAAAAGTTCCAGGCTTATTCTTCATGTATGATTTGTGTTCCAGGTGATGGTAAGAGGTAAATCTGAGAGGCTTTCTCCACGATGATCGAATGCCAAGAAGTGGAGCAGTTTACTGGAACAGCAGCAGCTTCTAATGTCTTCGAAATGATGGTATTCACAAGGAAGGTAGGATATTTTACGTTCCGTAAAGCTGAGCTAGACCATTTTGGCAAAGAGTCTGTCTGCCTGCCAAGGGTGGGGTAGCTATTTACTATCTATATAATCACTTCCTACTGCGAGTGGGTCAGGTAAGTCAAATAACTTATAGCCAAAGGAGCCTTTGGTCGAGACTGGTAGAAGTCTAGCCCGTAAGTAAATACATCCCTGTGCTACACAGAGCACATCCTCCGTCATGTGATGTCTCAGCCATTTCCTGGTACTGCCCCTCCAACAAATACTTCACTTTATCTCCCTCTGATTGTAACATTGGCAGTTTCACCACTGAGGTTGCTGTTGCTGCACTTTCTAGTGTCAATGGCCTGCTGTGAACTGGAAAAATACCTACCGAAAAAAACAGTCAAGCTCTTGAATGATACCAAAGGCTCTCTCTTTCTCTGCCTTTTTTGTATCACACCGGGCAGTCATCCAGTTTGTCAGTTCTGCTTGTCCTGCTCCATACTGAATGTCTCAGAATCCAGCCCTCGCTAACCATCAGGTTTTCAACAAAAACCACAGCAAAAGATCAGCTTGCTGTGTGTGATAGGGGTACTGAGAGGCTTTCCCTCAACCTGAGCCTGGGTGCCTTACATCTACACGCGTGGATTCTGTTTGTTCTGGCACCTGGTTGGGGTAAAAGACATTGTATGAGTGTGATGGAGTGGTAAATCCCAAACTCGGCAAAAGTTCAGAGGTGCTGCCTTGCACGATAGTAAGAAATAACTCATTTTTGACTGAAATGCTTAGAAAAAGGAAAGTAACCTGGATGGTAAGAATTAACTACTGGCTCCTGGCCAGCTCCTGGATGGAGCAGGCAGCCCTGTCTAGTGGCAGATCCCACTTGTGTGCTGAGCAAGCTTCCTCCAGCCTAAGCAACGGTCCCTGCAGAGCTGCTGGGAAAAGATGCAGTGGTTCTTGAAAAGATCCTGCAAGTATTCAGAACTTATCTGATAATGGTATGGCTTTGATCCTCATAAATATTTTGGGCAATGCTGTTTGAAATTTTGCCTCAGCTCACTAAATTGTCTGTCTCTAAAAGTCAAAATCATTCTGCCAGACTGCAACTGAACCACAAAAAGAAAGGAGCAAGGAGATCCTTCAGATACCAGTCAGCATGACCGAGAGATGTTCAAGAGTTTCATAATCCTTTACTGGAAACCAAGTCAACAAAACAAAAAGATGCTCACAGACTCTAGTGGGGTCTGGATTACACCAATGCCTTCCAGGGAACAGCTCAATGAATCCTGGCAGTTTAGAGCTGCCTCCTTTAAACTCAGTTTCTGAAAATGAATAGGCTAATTAGCAGATCCACTAAGTTATCAGTTATAAGGTTGCTGTCCACATTTCACAACAAGCATACTTCTGTAAAGAACGAATAAATGCCAGTATTATCACTAAATGAATTTGAAAATTAACACTGCAACTGTATGTCATACGAAAATACTCTGGTTTGATCTTCACAAGGTCATCCCAGTTGCTTTGCCCCATAAAATAAACCACAAACACAATACTGAATGAGTCAGAACACACAACTGGCTCCAAGAGAAGGGATAAATGCCTCAAAGAGTCCAGCAGACAGAAGGCACAGTGCAAAGCTAAAGGTGCAGCAGTGCATGGTAGCAGTTGAATGAACAGGGGCTGAGGAAGTGAAGAATATTTTTCTCTAAAATCGCCTTTTTCATGCTCCTCCATACCCCAACAAGGCTAACGACCGTTATAGGGCCAGGTCAGTGTCTGAACTGGGAAGCTGGGAGATCCCAGCTGCAAACTGAGCAGTGGCCACAGGCTCTGGCACTCCTTCTAATCACAGCCTTGGAAAGAGCTTCCAATGGTCTTACACAAAAAGTCCTTTCAGGAGCGCTCCATAAAATATGTCTCAAGAAAGATCGTTAGGAGGAGACTTGGTTTAGTTTTGGTCTCTTCTGTTTAGCTCAGGTGTTGTTTTTTCACACACAGAAACACATGTACAGACTTAGTACACCATACAATGCCTCACTAAAGTCATCAAATGGTGGTTACAACTTCATCCAAGATCAACAAAGACCTTTTCCACAAGTAAGCCTTTGTGTTTAGGAAGCCTTTGCCCTGAATTTTATTGTCTCCCAATCAACTAGCAGGTGCTCTGCAGTTGGACTCGAGTTATTTAGGGGCAGCCTGCACAACAATTTCCCAAGCTGGCAAGCAATCCGGACTAGCAGTTAGGTACTGGAATGGCTAAGTTTTATCCAGACAAACAGAAACACTCCCAAGAGGAAAAGAACAGAAAGGGGGGAAGAGGGAAAATGATAGTTTTCTTAGTTTCCATTTCATTTTCTCTCTGTTGGCATAATAACTCTCAAAGAAAAGAATGAGGCTTCCAAAAGCAGATACTGGGGCAAGCTGACATTATACAGTGGTTCTTCTTAAAATTTTCCAGTTTTGTTTAGGCCAACAACACAATTTGCTGGTTGTATATGTGATACTTTCTGCACTTTCATAGATAGACGTATGCTGCTAATACAAAACCATATAATTTAGAGCAATTTGACGTTTATTTTTTTTCCCTGGAAAAAGAACATTGAGTTAGGAACAAAAAGTAAAAAAGCCAGATGCCAGATGTGTCATCTTTCAGTGTAAAGCCTCACCAGAACTTTCTAAGCCATGCAACCGCTCATTTGTGTGCTATTCTCATATCACATTTGTAAAGTCTGTCTCTAGGATCTGTGCACTGCACGCCACAAAATGTGATGTTTCTCACACGTGTGCATTGTACATACGTATACTGTTCTACAGAAGATCAAGCAGCAGCCTCCCATCAGAGCCCCACTGAAGCCTGGCACTCCCAGAGGCAGAGGCACACAGTGACATGTGGATTGAGGGATATAGTTCAACTTCATTCTGTTAGCTTGTTAGGGACGGCCTGTGCAAGTGGCATCACTGGAAAGAAGTCTTTTGGTCACCAAGTATTCATAAGCCCTATGGTCTCCTGGATGTCTGAAGTAATTCTCATTCACTGACATACTTTAATATTCCTCAAGAGTGAAAAATATCCCTGCATAAGTGCTAAGTTTCCAGGCAATGATGGAATTATATTCTTCGGTAGACTGTGACTTTACTGTAAGTGTCATCGTTTCTGCTGCTGCAATGTTTCAGTCAGCAAAAACAAAACTCTTACCTCTTCTGCTATCTCTTTTCCCCTAATGCCAATACAGAAGTACTGGCACTGAGTGACTTTTACATTTAATCATAACTATTGATATTTATGGAGCTTGTGAACACATTTATAGCAGAGACAAAGAAGACGTGCTCATAGGCACTGCTGGCTGTGTCAGAGGGACCGTGTCAAATCCAGGAATAACACACACACTGTTATAATAATGAAAATGGAAAGTATTTTTACTGTACAGTCTCAGTACCTGTTATATCAAGTCTGATAAAGCAGCTCTACCAGTGAGAACCAGCAGGGCTCCAGAGATCCTTCCATAAGGAAAACCACAAAGTGGCAGCTGGGCCATGGCATTCAAGGCGAGGCTGGACCAGGGTCTGAGTGCCTTATCGAGGTATATATGTCTTTGTTCAGTTTTGTAGAATTGTCACAGAATCATAGAATGGCCTAAGTTGAAAAGAACCACAATGATCATCAGTTCCAACCCCCTGCTATGTGCAGGGCCGCCAACCAGCAGACCAGGCTGCCCAGAGCCACATCCAGCCTGGCCTTGGATGCCTTCAGGGATGGGGAATCCACAGCCTCCTTGGGCAATCTGTTCACACCCTCTGAGTGAAAAACTTCCTCTTAATATCTAACCTAAACCTCCCCTATCTCAGTTTAAAACCATTCCCCCTTGTCCTATCACTATCCACCCTCATAAACAGCCGTTCCCCCTCCTGCTTATACGCTCCCTTCAAGTACTGGAAGGCCACAATGAGGTCTCCCTGGAGCCTTCTCTTCTCCAAGCTAAACAAGCCCAGTTTCCTCAACCTTTCTTCACAGGAGAGGTGCTCCAGCCCTCTGATTATCTTAGTGGCCCTCCTCTGGACCCGCTCCAAGAGCTCTGCATCTTTCTTGTTCTGGGAGCTCCAGGCCTGGACTCCAGATGGGGCCTCTCAAGAGCCGAGTAGAGGGGGACAATCACCTTCCTCTCTTGCAGGCCACTTCTCTTTTAATGCAGCCCAGGATATTCATTGAAAAGGAGTTGGAACAGATGACCTCTAAAGGTCCCTTCCAACTCAAACAATTCCGTGATGTTATGGTTATGGATTCTGCAGAAAGATGGACAGTGTCTTCCCACATACACTGAGACATTCACAAATACCTACAGATATCTGCATGTGAGTTGCCTTTGCTTGCACCAAAAACGATGCACAGGCCATGAATGGCAGAGGATGTGGCAGCTCACATTGCTCAGACTGGGCAGGTCAGCAGGTGCAGAGCCTCTCTCACTGCAGACCGACTCAGTATCAGTTATGCAACAGGTTATCAGCATGGGCTGCTTCTGTATGGGTCATGACTTGTAGGAGTGGAAAAACTTGTTTTGTAGTAGCAGAGGGATTTTCCTGAAGTAAGTTAAATAATATTTAATGAAAGCCTGAAATTGCTGGAGCCGCTCTGGAGTGACATTAGCAGAGCTGAAATTTTTAAGCTTCTTTCACCTACTGCAATCCAGAAAATCGGTGACGATTCATTTATGTATTCAGTCAGTGTTTATACCAGAAACTCAGAACTCGTTTTCTGGATCCCTCAATCCTTCAGACAGAGAAATCTGAAAATTTCTCAAACCACAGGAAACTTAAAAATAGCATTTGTTCCAGCACAGTTATACACTGTTGTTCTTGAAATCTGGGTTAGAAAATACTTAAGTCTCTAAATGAGCAAGGCCTGAAGTGTCTCCGATACAGCACGCCTTGTTTGAACAATTAACTCTGTGAGCAGAAGGGTTAGAAGCCAGAGTTGCCATTGATTTTGTTCCTTGAGATTAATTCCTAGGTGGATTCCCCAGTGTTTAATACGCATTTCACCTCTGCTGCTATCAGCTCCTGGGTAGAGATGAAGGCACCACAGTGAGAGACACAAATTGGGCCTCAGCATGGCTCTGCATTCAGTTTCCTATTTTCACAAAACAGGATTTTTTTATTATCAACACCTCTGTCTTGCTTATTTGCTTGAAACTGAAGAACAGGTTGGCAAATTGCTGGTGGGTAAATCCAGATGCTTCTTTAGCAAATGATGCCACATATTCTTTGTGCCACTCCTGCTTTATCATCCAAGGGAGCCAAGTGCCAGCAGCAGCTTTGCAGTGCTCCACTGGAGCACTCTGCAGTGCTTTTTAGAAGGATTGCTTTCAGTAAACTAGAATACAGACCTCACGTGGCACAAATCAGCAGCTCCCCACTAAAAGCAGCAGTGCTGTGTCTGTTCACCCTGCATCCTCACACTTACAGGGGCTAACAACACTGTTTTCCCCACAGGAAAGGACTCTGATAGACTGACCTGAACTCAGTTAACAGCTCCAGATTTGGATTCAAATGGATGCTACTAAGGAGCATTCTTTCCTAGTAAATATGCCTGTCAAAGTGTTTTATTAGCCTACACAGCAGCTGCAGCTGCCTCTTTCCTCCCTACCTGAACACACTTGCACTTAGCATCTTCTTGGCCAGCAAAATTAGAGACATTACATGTTCCAGCAGTGAGGGTTTGGAGAGACTAATAAAACAATAAAAGCAATAGATGTGTCACCTTAATCCACTTTAGGGACCTACGTTTATTTAATATGCATCTGCCTATTTCAAGCACTCTCCCAGTATTACACGCTTCTTTCCTTGTCTCCTTTTTAAACTTCTGCTGCAATACTTCAACAACTAAGGGGGATAACTTCCACTGCAAAGATGCTTCACAGTATTTTCAATTATAGTTTGCTTCTGAAAGAGCCAGAAGCATTTGGACTGAACATTTCTTCACAATTCTTTTCAAGTGCAGACTATTAAGAGAGGTCCTCAAGTGTCAGGACACAGTCTACAGAGTGAAGAGGTAATGATGTTTTGTTTCTGCCGTAGGATGGACCAGTATGCACTTGGGATGAGATCTGCTATCTGTTAGGAATGTTTCCAGTTAAATCCATTCTAAGCACATTTGCTTTACTTGGTTATGCTTCAGGAACTGCAAGTAGCTTGGCTCCAGCATTAAATAACTGTGCAGGAAATAGCAGAAGCTTTACCATATACAGGCTGGGTAGGGGTGGAGCAATAAACCAAACTATAAATAAAGCACAGATTGGTTTGAGGACATTCAGATTGATTCCATCTTAATTAGGAGACACACAAGTTCCCCGTGATGGTGATTAAGTTATCTTCATTGAAAACACATTCAAATATTTAAATGCTACCCTACCTCAGAAAGGGATGTACTGAGACATCAAAGCTAAGTGCCCCTAAATGAGGATTCATTCATTCAAAGGCATGTTCTGCAAACTCTACAATTGACCCCATGTTGTTTTTTGAACAGTAAATATCTTACTGTCTCCTGTCACATTCTGAAAGAATGAATCCTATTCCACATCTTAACTGGACTGCAAAAATAAAATCTAGACAGCTCATTTATTGATACAGTGCAATATCCAAACAAGTAATTTTATTGCTATTAAGCAAAATGTAACAGCTGGAAAAATAAATCTCAAGCTATCATGAGAGTTCAGCTGTACAGAAAGAAAGCAAAACGGTGCAAACAAACAGAAAAGGCACTTCCCAAGAAACGCCAAGAATGGAGTGAGCTCTGGTGGCCCTGATTCCCAGCAGATCAATGTGGCTGTTGGATTTGTTGGTTGAAGTGATAAGAAAGTTGGGCGGAAAAATGCCCCCATGAAAGTAAAGCTGTACTGTATCTAATCCACTGGGAAAGAAAACTATATGAGACAAACAAGGTTGCTACACTGTGCTTGCTGAACTTCAGAGGAAAACAGAAGCATGGATGTTAGTATTAACACAGGGTCTCCCTAGCCTGGAAAAAAAGGCAAAGAAAAGAGTGCCTGTCCAAGAAACTTACTCCTATCATTATAAGTCTTTCCAGTTCTATTTAAAGAAAGCAAAGGAGCCAACATGAGAAGCTGTGTTTTGCAGCTCTGCATAAACACTTGCAGATAAGGGTGGTACCAGGTGTCAGCTAGCCCTGCAAAGTCACTGAAATGTCAAGGATTGTTTTTCCTCTACTCCCTTTCTCTTTCCTCCGACTGGGAACTGCCAATGTTTATTTAAAAGATATCCCTTGTATTTGGCAAGAATGCCAGCGGGGCAGACATTAATGGATTATTATTTGGAACTGGAAGCCTGCCAAGGCGATAAGGATAGCCTGCCTACCCAAAGGCCCAAAGCCGTGCCATTAACAGTGGGAGTCAGAAATGAAATTGTCCTGCCAGATGCTCTGCTGTACTGAGTTCAGCTAAGACTTTAAAAATGGACTGGCTCCAACTCCTATTTGATCTGACCTATGCAAATAATTAAATATATAAAGAGGCAGACATGGGCTAAAATGAGAGACTAATCCATCTGTAAGGCCCAGGTCTGATTCTTCTGTTTTGCAGCGGCGTGAAGAATTTGCTCAGAGCACCATGAAGTCACTGCGTATGTTCCTGTTCACTTCTCTGCCCTTGAACTAGATCCCAACCTGGAAGCCCTGAACTCAACAGCTAAAAGCAGTGCGAGTGCGAGCCCTCTTTGTAGTGCTGTGACAACAAAGCCTTCCTCACTTTTAGCTCTGAGCCAAGCAGGAGGAACACGTCCCTGTGCAGCTATCCCCACAGTGCCAGCAGCACCCCCTGAGAAGACAAGCCTGAAAGAATGTGATATTTTATATGTGAGATATATTTAGATTAACACTGTTTACTACTGATCTTCTCTGCAAAGCTGCCTGTTTCCCAACAGTTGAAAAACCAAGCAGTATTGCTCCACCCTTGTTATCATGTTCTTTGGAAGACGACCTTTTCCGTGGCCCATCAGACATCACGCACTATAATTAAGGTGCTTACAATACCATTCAGTAAAAGCTGGGGTACAGTAGCATTTGCTGCTGTGATTGAAAGCCTTTAAGGTTATACGGATTTTACCAGGTTAGTATTTTTATCTGTTTGGAGCTGGCAAAGATAAAAGAAACTTTGTGCTCCTTTTGAACAGTTGGTCTGCCATTAATGAAGTTGAACTAACCAGGGCAGCTTTCCTACTTCTCATGAATGTGTGCAATGAAGCATTACCCCAGACAGGTGTTTGCTGCTAAAAGAAAACACACATAAAGATTTGACTATTTTTTTCTGTGGGTTTTCTTTTTTCTCATCTAAAATATGCCTATAGCAAACCCCCAAGTTCAGGTTCTGTAACCCTGGGGAGAGCACAGGCAAGGAATTTCAGCACCAAAATAAAAAGCACATCTCTTTATTCTCCTTTGACATTTCACTACCCTCTAGAGCAACAGCTTCTCAGGTTTTTAAGAAGTTTGCTCTCTGAAACAGGACTCTACAAACAGCACAGAATTCAGACACCTGGATTTGTAGAGCTATCCTCAGTACCATGCAGTCATAAGGAAAGTGTCAAGCATACAAGTCAAGAGAGAATTAATCTAACAGCAAACCTGGGGTGTGGAAGTTGGCCTGACCTCTCTGTCTGCTTTTCATAATGTGCTAGTTATGCAGACATCTGAGTACTTGCTCTGTAGCTAAGGCAGCACAGTACCACTGATTCTGAACAATTCTGTCCTCTCCTTACAAACTCTCTAATAGAAAAATAAGGAAAGAAAAATATCTCTTTTTCATCCGATATTCCTGTCCACTTTCTTCATGGAAAAATATACTTTAATGTGAGCTTGAACCAAGTTTTTTTTTTATGGATGTATCAAGAATTAAACAAGACTGAAGGTACTCTACTTTCTGGAAGTCATTTACATTTTAAGATCAATGTCTCCTCTGGAATACGCAATTTAGCAGACTCTAGATTTATTTTTCTCCACGGTCCTTGAGGATAATCTTCACAACAGGAAGCTGACAAATGCTGAAACTCTACTGAGTTGTCAGGGGTGAAAGTTATTAACACGTGGACATAACTCTATATTAGCATCAGCTCCTGTAGTGATTCTTTAATATAAAGGATGCTGGGTGTCTAAGTCTAACTATTAGTGGAGCTTAAGGAAGGTAAGTCAGCCCTGCAGGCAGTGCATGGGGTCCCCAGTCTGTGATGGCACAGGGAAAACTTTTGTAGAGGAAAAAAGCTCTGCTGTGAAGAAGAATAAACTTGGCCCCATAAATCCCATGTATTATTGTTTCGTTACCATTCACTAGGAAACATAGACTGTGTTTTTCAGCAGCAGTTTTACCATTACAAAGAGCAATCTGATTCCATGGCATCACAGGTTATTCCTAGCCCTAGGAGTGGGTGCACCAAGGAAGGACACATGGAGGCTGAGCCACAATCAACATCCACCAGGGTGTCTGTCCTCACCCACTCAGCTGCCTTCTCATTCCTTTCTGACTGCATTGGGACTGCTCTGACACCACCCCATAAGCTGTTTCTTCATGCTGTCTCCTCAGTTGTTTTTCAAGAGCCTTCTGGCTGCCCACATGTGTCTCCTCCTCCTCCTCTTGGATGCTGCGTTTTCGACAGAAGCAACAGATTGTTGAGATGTTGTCCTTCTGATCTAATGAGAAAAACTCCTACAACAATGTGCATGTGTTTCTTTCTGTATTATTTAGCAGTGGGATTTGGAGGCACACATCTCTCCCAGACTTACTTTTTCTGTTTCACCCTTATTGCCAGTGGTCTCTTAGCTCATTAAGCTTTTTCCTCTCCCAGCCCCACACCTGCACCCTTCCCTTTTGCTCTCACTGTGCGGCCATTGGAGCCCCCACCCTTTACTTGCTCTCCCCCTGCAAATTTTTGCTGCTTTGCAGGTTTCCTTCTCATTTTTGCTCATGATCATTTTATACCTGAAGCACAGACATGGGTCTTAAAACTGACAACGGTCATTCTTTGTGCTGTTACAGTCTATTTTAATATCTCAAAACTCTGCCTTCTTACACCAAGAAACTTAGCCTTTCAAATGATCATAAAGATTAGAAATAGTTGTACTCATCTTACTGCAGACAGGGAGGTAGTTACAGACATGCCAAAAGACAAACCTGGGCATCAGTTAGGAACTGATACGGAACCTCCATGCCATGGTTGATCTCAGTGCAGAAAACAGCACTGATTAGCTCAAAAGTGAACTTGCACTGATCAGAGGAAATAGAAAAGTGCAATTAAAGTTGCATCTATTGAATGAAACTTAGCAAAATGGACATTACTCATTCTTTGCCCCTCAACAGTGTAACATACCTTGGGATCACCAGTTTCTTTTCACTACTCTACGTGTGTCACCTTCTTTGTCAGCACTTTTCTGGATCAATTCTATTTCTCTGTAAAATCCTCTTTCAAAGCCTCCTGTCTTCCCCCAACAGCAGCACTGGTGAGGTTTCCCTAATGGCAGTGACACCCTGGGACCATGAACAACTCACTACAATTCCCAGGGTTGCAGTTGGAACCCCATAAAACTACTTCACTTCTGGAGCCTTGAAAGACACAGCAATGAACACGATGTGCTGTGTGTACATGGAGGATCCTCATGGAAGTCAGGGCCTCCTGTGTGCTGATGCAGGGGAACAAGGTCTTCCAAACCAGGGACTGCAGCTGTAAGAGAGTGCAGCACATGAGATATGCGTTTAGGAATGAAGTACCTTTCCATTACTGGACTGAATCTGCCCAAAAGGATGCTGACACATTTCAACACGTTTGTTTCGCTCATGGCAAGGCAGAACATTTTGAACATGCTCTGAGAGCACAACCATGTAGTAAAACTTCTCCCATGCCTTTTGTTAAAGTAGCAAGAACCAAAAGCAATGCTTCCAGAGCTCAGCTAGATCAAACATAGGGTTTCATTTGCCTGCTTGGCTCATTTTGCCATCATCTTGAAGGCACAAATATGGGCTAGGAAGGTACCACGAGAGCAGAGCTTCATAAATCATTCCCTGTATTAGCAGGAGGCTGCATCAGCAAGCCCTGCTCATTTAGCTACCTTAAACTTCATCCAACCTGCTTATCCCCCAGCTGCAGGAATAACAGACCACTTGAAAGGTAATATTTTTGCTATTAGTGAAGAAAGGAAAAAATGTGATCTTTGCTGTAGCTTGGGAATAATTTTTCCAGTGCTACATAGAATGAGCCTGAGTGAACACTGCTATTTTTGGCAACGGCCCTCCTGCTTAGCTCACATCAATAATTTTAATGCTTTATTTGTGGTTTGGGCTGTAAGCAATGGTGAAAGCCTGTGGAGAAAAAACGTGGCAAAATTTGCTAAATAATTTTGAGTTCATGACATTTATAAAAATACACGAAAGTTTTCAGAATTCTTAGAGTCCATACATGCTCATAAAGCTGAGCCATGAAGCATTTTATTTTACATATGCAAACATCACTGAGTTACTCTTTATGAGGTTTTAATTGGACTTTTAAGGTTTCAGTGGTTACAATGACAGACTGTCAAATATGTACTCAGACTCCTGTGTCTTGCAATGTCATTAATACAGGGAATCTCACATTTTGTCCCGGAAGCTGTCTTCTCTCCATGTTTTTCACTGTTTACGTCATAGAAGTCCCACTCAGAGGTCAGTGTTCAGTGTTTCAGGTGCTGCATAACAAATAACTAAAGCAGACTTTCAAAATCTGAAAGCACATTTTAGGAAGAGATATTTCAGCTCAACAATTACAGCTTGTGTCGTATCTTCTTCCTTGCACTCCTGCAGTGGTTCTGACCTCTGTGTAGGTGGCCTGACTTTCAGAGCTGCCCTGCTCGCTCTAGCATCACTTCTCCTCCTACATGCCACTGCTTGCTTTTTCTTTTCCTGACTCTCCACTTCAGGAAAAAAAGAAAGCAGTGCAACTGCACTATGTTTGGAATAAGATATGCCGTAGGGGAGGACTTGTCCAACCAAAAAATCATATTAAAGCACTAACTAGCTCACAAGGATCCATGAGTGTGGACAGTGATAGGACAAGGAGTAATGGTTTTTAACTGAGACAGGGGGGTTTAGGTTAGATACTGGGAGGAAGTTTTTTTACTCAGAGAGTGGTGAGGCACTGGAACAGGTTGCCCAAGGAGGCTGTGGATGCCCCATCCCTGGAGGCATTCAAGGCCAGGCTGGATGTGGTTCTGGGCAGCCTGGTCTGCTGGTTGGCACCTAGCAGGGGGGTTGAAATTAGATTATCTTTGAGGTCCTTCTCAACCCAGGCCATTCTGTGATTCTATGATCCACCAAATTATTCACAATCCCTTAACCTTTGGTACAAGAGGAATCAAACTGCAGTTACTGGTAATACTCAGGTTCCTATAGTTAGCCATATGCTTTTTTATCAGTTGGATCAGACCAGGAAAAGCTTTAGCTGGGAGAAATTCTGACTTCATCAAAATCAAACAACAAAGATCCTACAAGCATCCTTGAACGAATAAAAGTATTTGTATGTTCTCTAACAGGCAAATGACCAGACAGAAGCATCACTTTAGGCCCAGCAGACAGCGTTTAGGACTGTTGCTAGGTGAGTAACTTAGGCCAGAGAAGGAATAATAATTTTTACTACTTCATAGCTACTCTTTTTTGTCCCTAAAATGACATGTTCAAGTTCTGCAAATTCTGTAGCCAACACCAAATGATCACCATAATAGAAAGAAAAGTGCAGAGAGGAATATTCTAGTGCCTTCCTCCAGTCAACAAATACGCATTACTGATGTCAGGGTGGTACACAGACAGGGTTAAGTGACCAATAAATTTTTTGGTTTGTTTTTCTTGATTGGAAGTTAGCAGAGTAGCACGGCCATCTGCGTGATGTTTACAACACCATGTACTGCTTGCAATTAGAAGTTGTGGATTTGATCATTAGTTCATTGGTTTAAATACAAATACATTGGCTGAAATACAGTCATGCTGGGTTTAATAACAGCAATTGTGGAGTGCATTATTTTAGTTCATGTTAGTAATATGAAGACTTGGGAAAAAACTCCTTGGCAGACAGATTCATCTTTTAAATTCAGTGGAGCAAACAACTGACATATTGGCTCCTTGCCTCTGAATCAAAATACACCCAGAAAATACATCTGGACCAGTTTCCCAAGGAGGCAGTACAGATTATTCTGGGCTAGAGCACCAGTAAGCCCCTTCTGCTTGTAGGCCCCTTCTTGTTCTTTAAGAACCTCAACAAGCACCAAGCCAGCAGAGAGAAGGACCTATAAATCAGCAGCCTTATGAACTTGACATGCTCTGCAAGGGCAAGAGACCAGTTCCAGAGAGCAATCCAGAAAACACGACGCTCTCTTCAAAATGAAATCCCAGTCCTAAAATGCAGTGGTTAAGACCATTCCTGGAAGCTGGAGATAGGATGGTTCAGTTCCCTCTGGAGAAAAAGGACTAGAACTCAGCTTTCCTACAGCCTGGGTAAGTACTCCTGCTATTAGACTTGTTATTTTTAAGCATTATAAATTCATCCTTAATGTCTGATAAAACAGTGATTCATTCACAAGAAATAAATGATTATCAATTATTAGATAAATTTTTAAAAAGCTGAAATAAACTGGAAATAATAAGAACTGTGTTATCTAGAAAAATTAACATTTCTGAAAGACAAGCTATAGTTTAAAGCATAAATACACAGACACCTTGATAAGCTGAGAGCCTCCTCCAGCAATTGTGCAATTGCAGCAGGATCTTCATATAGGAGAAGATGGGAGCCCTTAGTGTCCCTCCCACTGATGGGTGGTCATCCTTCACAATTCTGCAACGTGTTCAAAACATGCAGACTATCTTCAGTACAAAAAGCCCTCCCTCTTCACATATTTCTTTAAAGCCCAAACTGTTATTTTAAAGTATTGTAGCTTTGTTGCATAAGCTTCTGGCTCAAGCCAGTGCTCAAGGCACAGTTACTGTGAACATCCAGAAAAATATTCCCTTGTATAAGGCAGTAAAAGGCCATTAGATGGAGTATTGGTATCTATATACCTAGAGCCTGACGTGTCAGAGTCACTCCAGTACAACTTGATGAGAACAGGCAAATTTACAATAGCATAAAGCTGGAATAACAGTGGTTGAGAGGAACGAAATAGGAATCAGCCTCACACTGATTAGGGCCCATAAAGGCACATGTGGCCTCAATCACGACAACGCTGGGTTCTGAGAACAAAAGCTACCTCTCCCTTTCATGGGGACACTTCTTGAATTACATACTCCTTTGAGACAGGAGACATGCTAGGCCATGATATGCAGATAACCACTAGCCTAGGCAAAAGACTTCCTTCTGCTCTCCACTACTTTAATTATCTTAAGCAGGATTTTACAAATAAAAAGCACTACCTCCTAGCCTCTCATTTAAGTATATTCCACCCATCATGATATATTCCAGAGGCCACAAGCCACATGCTGAGTATGCCCTCTGACTTCAGTTCAAATAGCATATGGCTCAAGGGCTTCTGAGTTATTATTTGATAATACTGAAAGGTATTATAGTTGTGTGGTCCATCAAAGGCATCCCAAGTGTTCATTCACCCTACAGCGAAGGAAGGTTCCCCATGCTGCTGCACTCGACCCTGCCTGTAATTTGAAAAGAGTGATTTTAGAGCTGGTTACAATTTAAACCTTCCAACTCTGAACAGTTTCTGGACAATACTGTCAACGTTCATTACGGAAGGAAATAGGAGAAAAAAATCCATTCGAATTTATACAGTTTTAGACAACTGTATTTGTTTTACTGCATGTTTGGAGGGCTTCAGCATCCTTGCATGGGCAGTATTACACAGTAAACGTGGCACAATGAAGTTGAGTATAGAAGAGAGCCAAATTCATCACGATGTCTCCTCATATATCAGAAACTCATCAGCCTAATGTGCAAAAGCATTATGTGCATGTGTACATTCCCTCACCAATCCTTCATCGCTTTTGAACCAACTAGCAGATTTCAAAGATATTTACCTGAGCAGAAGAGATTTCTGAGATATTAAATGTCTATCAACGGTGTGAAAACAGGTTAAGTGGGTAGATAAGAAAAAAGTGATGTCTGCTTCCACCAAGGGAAAGGTTGCAAAATGGGCTTGTACTTCATGAGACATCATTGACTTTTTTTCACACTGGAAATAAGAAGTATGATGCTTTTCCCAGTGGTGAGATATTTAATTGCAGTTTTGACCTTACATTCACTAAAATATTCAACACAGAAAACCAAAGTCTGTATATTTTATTTCATCTTGTTTGGACAGAACTCCTTGTTTAGATATCAAGGTAACAAGAAAACTTGCTGGTTGTTGAATTGTTAAAATATGGCAGTCGACCTGCAGGTGAAAGCATGGATGCAAACAAAGAGAAGACAATAGCACCATTTTAATTAAATAAAAAAAAAAAAGGAGTACTGCTAAGTTTAATCAGATTTCCTTCCCTCACCCCAAACAGCAAATATAAACAGATGAGGTGCCTCAAGTAAAGGATATCTGGCAGCATGGAAAGATTTCTTCCCAATGGTGAAAAGATGGATCATATTATCTGAATAAAGTAAATATTATTTTTTCGCCAAAATTTCAGGTGTATTTCATCCTCTGTTTTCTTCCATCTCTGAACAGATCATTCTGAGTTCAAGGGGAAATTGTTTGGCACGTTGCTAGGATTGATCTGTACAAAATGATGGATTGAGAAAAAAATAGACCCAAACCAATAGCAAATGTCCAAATGTCACTGCTGTCACACATTTCATTTGGGTTTTCCTGGAGCCTCACACGTATCGTTTGTACTGGGCAAAGAGCTCCTGATGCAATTAATTCTTTTTAAAGAACTGTAAAGACAAGTAATGTTCGTGAGGTTGAGTGCACAGTTTCACCTTGTCGCCTGCGCAGGAGTTCAGGACGGCTGCACAAAGCTTTCATTCAGAGAACAGGAGGGCTCACACTGACAGAAACGCTTTCCAAAACATTTTTACTGGAATTTTGGTGTAAGGTGTTACAGAGCTCCAAATATTTGTTTCTTTGTTTCCATGGGAACAACAGCACAGTGGTTTAATAATAAAACAACATTGATCCTCAGAGTTTAAGAGAGTTCCTTGATTTTTGTTCTAAGTTAAAGATTTATTTTTCCATGGGTTTCTCTTCCCCCCCTCTCCCCGAAACCAGCAAGTTGCACAGTTCAATGCCCTTTCAGTACTTGGGAGTGGATCAAAAACATTAAAGACAAGTCTTGCAAAACTTGTATTATCCTGCTGCATATTATAAAACCAAGCACTGTATTAAACACATTCTAAGAAGTCTGTATTTGTAGACCAAGCTTACTTCTTCTCAGACCCTTAACACACACGTTTGTTCAATCACCTTCTATCTGTGTTTTGGAGACTTGATATAATGTTGTTGGAGAGCAATAGAGTCCAGAAATCGGGGTGCAAAACGTCAGCACTCGAAACTTTTAATCCCAGTTGCAAAAAGAAAGGAGGAAGTAAAAAGGGAGTTTTCACAAGGCTTTACTTTAAAATGTTGTTCTACCTAACCTCGACCTCCTCTCCAGGAAGAAGAAAACCCTGTCAGAGGGTCAGACCAGAAGTTAGCCTGAAAAGCTTCTGTAAAGGCAGCTTTTTGTTTACTACATAAGGGATCCAGATACGGTGCCCTCTTATGTTAGGCGTCTAATTTAATGTTTAAAGATGGGTTGCATTTAATGTCCCCAGGAAATGTGTGCAATTTTGCTCAAGCCACAATATCTGAAAGTTGAAGATCTGTGGTGTAAAAATTTGCAGTCATGACAGTCATACCATCAGTGGTTTTGAGACTGAAGAATTTTTTCTTTATGTCACAATAATGTATGGCCATACCTTTGTTCCCAAACCTGATACATGTATCTGAATATGTACAAATCTTATTAAAATATCTGAGGCTCTTGGGTCATCAGTTGGAAGTGGAAATTCACAAAACATTCAAAAAAGATTTTCTCCTTGCCTCTGTGTGGGCCTTAGATGTGCAGCTATGTTCAGTGCCTTTGCCTCTGCTAAGGAGCAATTAGTAACCCTATTATCACAAAAAAAAAAAGCACGGAACTTGTGACTCTGGTAGCCTCTGCTCAAAGTGAACCCTGTATGATAAGAGTAAGGAAGAGGATAAGGAGAATCTCAGCACTAGTAAATAATAACCATGCCACTGGAAAATAAATAGAGACTGACAAATTATTGCTGACGTAGTGCCTGTGAGAGTGTCTAGACTCAGGGAGTCAAACCTACTGTCCGTAGGCTGAAGCTGGCTCCCTGGAGTCTTTCCACCAGCCTACAGTTTCTTGTGCAACATTCACTGCAATGAATGGGCAGGCACCTGCTTGTTCCTCGTCCAAGAAGGGCAAAGAGTGCAGACAGTGAGGCTGGAAATGAATTCTGCTCCTCCACAGCTGTCTTGTCTTTCACTTCTGCTTCTCCAGCCCAGGAGCAGTGCAGGTGCCCCCAAAACATCCATTATCTCTCCATCTCTACACCAGCACCTCCAGAAATGCATTTGATTCTCTCAGCCTCACTTTGTGTTCACAAGTTTCAAAGTGGTTATTTTTCCACAAGCAGTGCCTCCCTTTTGTTTCCTGCCAAGGGAAAAGAGAGTAAAGATGCAAAGGAAAGATTTTTTTTTAAGTGAAGATGAAGAGAAGGGTACTGGAATAAACCCAAGCAAGAGCCAGAAATGACTAATGTGGAGAGAAAGGCCCAGAACAATCAGAAGTTGGAGGCAAAGCGAGAACATAGGTTCCCTCACAATGCAGCTCCCAAGAAATGAGAAATAAAGCAAGAAATAAAGAAATGTATCATCAAGGCATTTTCTTCTTTAGGCAATACTCTTTTTTTTTTTTTTTAATTTTAACTTCAAATGAAATCTGCAACATTCAAAAATAAATAAATCTTTTAGCAGTGTGACAGGAGTGCAAAATGTGTCTCTTCACTCATCACCCACAGACTTGAACTGAAATAGTAATTTGGCCCTTGCCAAGGTGTACAACCACTTAAATAGCAGTGCTGTAAATCAAAAGGTCCTCACAGCCTCCACACAAGCAAGAGTTTGAAGGTCACCAAGCATGATGCAACCGTCAGGCATGAAATATCTCTAAGGAGACCTGGTACTTGCACCTCACTGTCAATACTGGGGAAAAAAATTTCCATTATCCACCTGTGCTCCTTCACATCTGTCAGGATGGAGCCAGATGAGGCCAGCAGGGGTTAAGAAACTGCTTCAGTGCACAGTCAGATAGACAATATAGTACAACATAACAAAAGGAGCTCTTGCAATCAGGGTGGAAACAGTAACTTCCCTGAGATTTGCTAGGCCAAATAGTTGCGGGAAGTTTTGAAACTTCCCTACCATCTAAATATCTCATCAGGCAAGTGTCTTCATTTCTTATGCCAGACAAACAATCCAACGCTCACACACACCAGCCATCTCTGCACCACCACATTACCAGTACTGAAAAGTAAGAACTCCTCCTTCCCAGAGACAGCAAGTGCTTCAGTATCTGCAGGACTTCAAGCCCTGCTCTGCCTCCCAAGTAGGGTAACAAAAGTTACTAAGAGGGAGGGAAGATTTATTTAGGTTGGATGTCAGGGGGAAGTTCTTTACAGAGAGAGTGGTGAGGTGCTGGAACAGGCTGCACAGAGACTGTGGATATCCCATCCCCGGAGGCGTTCAAGGCCAGGTTGGATGGGCCCTGGGTAGCCTGGTCTACGATTGGATATGGAGGTTGGTGGCCCTGCATGTGGCAGGAGGGTTGGATCTTCGTGATCCTTGAGATCCCTTCCAACCCAAGCCATTCTATGATTCTATGATTCCACAAAGTTCAGGTGCTTCAAGTCACCCAGAGAAGCACAGGCAGAGTTGGTTAGGGACATCTGTCAAGCTGAGCCACAAGGCAAACACGGCATCTGAGTGAGAAAAGCCTTTTATGATTAGAAAAATTTGTTTTTGAAGGCAGCCCTGTAAGTGGTAGTTCACTGAAAAGGTCCATGCAGATCAGGAAGGCTAAATGAACACGGGATATAAAACTCATTGTAATGACAAATACAAACAGTGTCAATTGGCTACAGCAGCTTTTGGAACTTGGAGCTGAAAGTGCCTCCAAGGGAAACAAGTAACCCTGACCAGTGGTAGGATGGTGTGCACATGCCTGGCCAGGTTACCTGAATGGCACATTACATCTTGATCTTCTATCGACTCAAAAGTAATGAAGTAATGGCATGGTTTTGTCCCTGCTTATTATCAGGATGTGGGTCATTGTCCGTAGGCTCTGACTGCAGTGGCTATTAACCTGTGCCCATCATTTCTGGGATAGGTGGCACAAAATGAAAATCAATGGATGGGTGATGTGCTGGAGGCAGTAATTCATTCCCCACAGGATCTGCTCTGCTCTCAGCAGTTGCACATGGCCAGGACAAGGCAGCTGCCTGCACCACTGTGGGATGAACAGTCTCGCTGCTGTCCAGGCAAGTGACTACCATTGCCAGCTTGATCAAATTACAGTTGCTTTGAGAGACTTAAGCAAATTATCAAAATAAGCAGAGCAATCAAAACTATTAAACACAAGAAATCATTAGCCCTCATTCAGCTCAGGAGAGAAGAGGCTCTGCTGCTACCCCGAGTCTTGGGAGAAAAGCTCTCAACTACTCAGAGAGGGAATCCAAATAAATCCTCTTTCCTTGGGAACCTGTGTCTTGTTCTCAGCCTGTCTGTTAGATCAGCCTCTGAGCTCCTTCACTGGACTCACAGCCTTTGGCAGAATCCCATCACCTATGTGTTGTTTTCCCAGCAGAGGAAAAGCAGCTGCTTTCCCAAGGCCTTAGAAGACCCCTCTGATACACTGAACTGCTGTATTCTGGGCAGTGCAGGGAACACTCCTGACTTTTGGTAACATTACAATAAATCTACACAAACAGAACTAATCTTTGGCTTTCCTTCCAGCCAAATGTTTTTTTTTCTTGTTTTTTTTTTTTTTTTTTTTTTTGAAGTTGCTTCCACCATTTCTATCTTACTGACTACAAGGACCAAAGTGAAAAATAATCCTAATACAGAGAAGGAAAAAAAAAACAGAAAAGCCAATAAAAACTTTGTCAAAAAACATTCTTCATGCCAGAAGTGTTAGTTAACAATCTGATTACTGAAGGCTACTTTAAAGCCTTGCTTCACTGGACAAAGAAAACGAAACGTGAATTATCTCCTGCTCAACCTCCATGGAGGCTGTAAGTGCTGGGCAATCCATGCTCCCCCGCTAGCAGCCACCCCTGGCCCTGTGAAGGATCCTCCCTGCTGCAAGGCACAGAGTGCTAAGGCAAAACTGCCTTTTTTTAAATAGATGTCACTCAACGAGAAAATTCAGACTTTTCCAATCATTCAGAGATTTTGCCTCCTGGTCATTTACATGCCAAACAAGCCTAATAATGTCTCAGATTCTCCCAACTTCAAGTAGACACTTTGAGACTCCAGCTTTCTGCCTTGAGATCTCCAGATGAAAGGCAGTGTTCAAGTGCCAAATACCACAGATTACCAGTGGTCTCCAATATCCTGAAAATATGTTATTTTTAGTATGTGGTTGGCAGAGAAAGGAAGTGTTAAATCTTGGACCAATATCAAATTGGACTGAAAATTAGCAGCTAGAAACATCCTCTTTGAGTATTTATTCTACTTTCCCATATCCAAATAGTCCCAGAGGAACAGTAATGACAACATTACCAGGAAAACACCTGATGAGAGCAGGTTAGCACACAGCACTAGCGCTGCTCTCCATACGAAAACATCCTCAAGTTATCCCCAGTTTTTGACAAGCGGATTTCTGACACAGCTGGGTCACTGTGCTTTGCTGCAACTCCTCCACTGAAGCTCTCTTAGGAGAGCAGGAAACAAGAAGCAAACTGTAGATAAGCCACATCCAGGTGCCTTCTTATTTTCTCAGAGGTCCTTAGGATGCACCAAGTTGGTTGCTTGCATTTACAAACACAGCACAAGTTCAATACGATTTCTCAGTGCTCTGACTTCCAGGCCTTTCCTCCCAATACCTGCCAGCTTCTTTCTAAATTAAGGAGCTACAGTTTCGACAGCATTTTGATCTTGATTACATTGGCAAGGTGCTCCCATGTAAATCACTGCAGTGTCTATGGGCACCGATCTGTGTAACACTGGAATTCACTCCCATTGCCTGTAGGGCGGACATGGCCAAAGAGAGGGTCACTCTAGCAGAACACAGCTCCATTCATTCAACAGTAAGTCAAAATTCAGACGTCAACACCATTCTTGCAGCACTCTAGGCTCGCCCAAGCCGTCAGACAGCAAGCAGGCCTCAGTTGTGGGCACTTCAGCACTCTTCCTCAACAACAATCCCACCTCATGCACTGCAGGACAGGCTCACTCCTCCGATTCTTGACGATGGTGTCCAAACTTCACAGGATCTCTCTCTTCCATGCTAACAGTTGCAGGGGAGCCTGAGACATGAGCACATGGAGGTGCACAGCTGGAGGTGATCCATGGCTCTGCACTGCAGCTACTGCAGGTATTTGTTGCTGTGATGCAGAATATACAATGACATCCTCTAAAAAAGCTGTTTACCTAATGGCAGCAAGTGCAAAGCTATTCAGAGCCTTTTCCCTTGGAAAGCAATAAGACTTGGCTGCCATCTCCTCTCACCTACTGAACCAGATGGGCTTATCATCACCATCAAGCTGCTCCTAGCAGCAGGGTTTGATTCCAATTTTGGCTCCAGTGCTGTGGCAGGGATGAAGACTTAGCTCCAGTACACAGGGAACCGCTAACAGCTTCTCCTGAACTACAAAGCAGCATTCAAACACTGCTCCTCATCCCTCCAACTCCTGGCTTGACCCCAGAGCACACTGCGAGGTCCCAAAAGGGCAGACATGACAGGGGAGGGCATTTCCTCCAGTCAAGGACAACACAAAAAACTGTCACACATGCCCAATTCTGGAGGCAGAATGTGAATAGCAACAAAGCACGAAGGGAAGGGAAGCCTGCAGTGTTGCCAACTAATAAGGTCAGTACAAAGTGCATCAACTGCTTTAGGTCAGAACGAATGACAATCGGGACGTGCCACAGAAGGCTGCACAGAGAATTCACAGATGGACAGGCAATCTCAATTAAACTGTCCTTCCCTCCCATTCTCCCCTGAATTACTGCTCTAAAACCCCTTAATTATCTAAACTCAATTAGTCTTACAATATTTGAAGCTTCCTGTTCAGACTAATTTCTCTCTCTTTCCCTGTTCAGAGGGTTTGACTTGCATTAAAGAACACTTAGTGCCTGTGGTTGGGAGAACTTTAAGAAGGCAGGTCAGGACTTCAGGGTATTCAAAATCTCCCCTCCGTCCTTCCAGTGTCTGAAAAGATCACATGCTCAGTGTAGGCCTATATTCTATCTAGATGAAATTTCAGTATCTCCAATGCTTTTTATTTTTTTTTTCAGTACCTTAAGCCAAACATTTTTATTACTAATAGCAACTATCATCCATTGCAACTATTTCCACTCTTAAAGATTTCCATATGTACTTTCCAAAATGATTTGCAAAGTGGTAATTTTCTATTATAGCTATTATTATTCTCCGGAACAAAAACCATGCTATTCATTCCAACAAAAAAGAACATCAGTGGTAAAGCAGAGAGTAAGACAAGACAATAGAAGGAAGCAGTTAAAATATTCCCTTTCGTTTCAATGATGTGAATTCTTTGTACAAACTGAACCTGCACATTTTCATTCAAAGGGTGTCAATAAAATTATTGGATTTTGAAGATTCCCACTGTTTTAGGCTTTGCAATGATGGAGAACCACATCTAGACTTCTGTCACTGTCCTTCACTTTCTATTACAACCTTGTAAGAAACTTCAGTCAGAAGGTTCATGCCTCTCCTGAGGTCATGCTATCTCCTTCTTCCACCAAAACACAGATGAATCCAAGGCCTTTTGAGGCAGGCAGCCCATACAATAAAGGCCCCAGCTAACAGGATTGGTGGTAGACCCACACAAGGCCTCGAAGTTATCTATAAATCACTTCTGTAGGGAGCTGGACAATAGGTAGTTTCTGTTCTTCTAGACAAGGTTTAGAGAAAAAAACCTTCTTTGCTGCACATACAGTATGTGGACCTCTCATCTTCATTATCCTGATTTGATCCAGTTTTTAGACGCACTTGAGCAAAATAGGAACTCAAAGCTGAAAATTATCTCTTCTAGATCAATTTGAACTTTGTCAGAATAGGTTTAAGCTAACCTTAAAGTAGTTAGCTTGCTCAGTAGGCTGCATTATCCTAATATCTCACTTAAAGTAGTTCACTGATGCCTCATGCAGGCAAACTCTCACGGACAGGAAACCAAAGCACAGAGAGATTAAACGAATTGCCCAAGATTAAGAAAATCTCTGGGCAAGGTGGAGCTGAATGTAGTCTGAGTCACAGCTCAGCATATAAATCACAAAGCTGCCTCTGTTAGTGCTCTTACTGCTTATGCTGTGTGGTGTTGAACACAAGCTGCTTCACCAGGATCTCCATCAAGGAGGCAGACATCTCTGACCACGATGCAGTAGCAGGATTACGTTTTTCATTGAATATTTAAGAGGCAACCTCTCTCTCCAGCACCCTCCACAAGCACACAGTTGTTCTGGTTCAGAACTGGCTGGAAAACAAAAATTCCACTTTGCATCAATTTCTGAGGTTATGGTATTCAATTTTATTCTTGCATTGGGATAATACTGAAATTGAAAAATGGAAATTTGTATCTCTCACATTCATTTGAAAAGCTCTTATTGGGTATATCACACATCCCCTGTATTCACTGATCCTCAGACCCTGTCGTCTTTTCCCTCCAGAACTTTTATCTCTACGTGAAGAAAGTTTAAGGGACAAGTTTCTTTGATACTAATACACTTCCACCAACAGCTGTTTTATTAGCAAGGCATTTTTTTCCCAGCACTCATGTGACATTTTTTTTCAGGCAGAAATCTACATGAGAAGAAGACCATAAACTAAATGCAATTCCTGGGCTTCAAAATACAGATGATAATGCAAAGAATTATTTTGCATAGTCTATAGCTGAAAATATTTTGCAGGCATGCTAATATGGAATGGCTCATTTTTCTTTTTGGGTCACATTATAGCTTTTTATTAAGTCTATTGATACACAAGGAAATTAAGATTTTCTGTTGTAGGTTTTAGGCTCTAAACTAAAACATGCTCTTCATAAGATCAGGAAAGAGCACAACTCCTCTTTCAGGTGAGCAGAGGATCGTCGTTGTGCCTATTTCACCTTTCAGGCAATCTTTGTACAGAGTTCAGATGTAACATAGGTTCACAGCACAGGTTTGTTCCCAGCTTGCAAAACCCCAGATAGACTCCAAAAAGTATTGCTGAGAACGCCGTGTTGTCCTGTTATCAGAACAATTACAGTAGTGCCAAATTGCTATAAACTTAAAGCGTGGTCCAACAGGTTCCAGAAACATTTACTCTAGCTATAATAGCATTATTCACATAGACTGCAAAAACTTGTGAATACTGAGAGTTTCAGCACACAGATGAGGACATGAAACCTTTTGGGTTGACTTACTTAGGTAGAAGCCTGCTTTCACCAATAAAGCACTCCAGAAAAGACTAAAGGAAAGCTAAAACTCTATAAAACGAAGTTAATCTAACAGTTTGTATAGACAGATGAGAGTCATTACATTATTTATGTACACAGGGGTACTGGGATAGGCTGGATTAGATGATTTATCCAAGATCAAACAATGAGTCAGTGACACAGTTTTTTGCTGTCCATTGAAAATACGGATGTACAGTAAGCTGAAAAGAATTCATTTATTCCCCATATCAAAAGGATAAATGAAAGTGTGTTCCCTTTACTATCCGAGCTCGTGGTTCCAATAAGCACTGATGGAACTGACTTTGGCAAGCAGGAAATTAGCTGCACTAGTCACACATGCAAAGCATTTGCTGAATAAGAAAACCTTGAGTTACCCAATTAACAACAGTTTTCACTTGCTGTAGCCACAGGTCCATCTGACACAGCAGCAACTTAGTCCTTGCTGCTTTCTTGAGAAGTTAGAAGGATGCAGCCCATTCAGTGTTCAAGGCACAGTAAAACCAGTCAGGACATTGTGCAATGCCAGACTCTTGCCTCATGTCTGATTTCAAAGAGCACAAACTGAGTTACTCAGTTTCAGTCAACATCAGCTTAGATGGTGGGATTTTGAAGTGTTTGTGGATCAGATTTTAGCAGACCGATAGGATCAACAAGAAGAAGGAACAATTCATCTGAATGCTTCTCAGCCCTGAGAATGCCCTGAAGTGGGCCATATCCTGCCATAAATATTTGCACAAAAATCCTGCTGACCTCAGTGGTGGTTCTCAGTACAAAATGATGGCAGGATGTGGTCGCAGCAATCTTTCTAATAATAGATTTTCCATTGAGATCAATGGACATTGGTCCTCATTTCATTGCCAAAGCTTGGTTCTGAGCTCTGAAGAGAGACATTGTTTTCCTGCAGCAGGGAGCACACAATTGCCAAATTTACTTCTGGCAGGGCAGACGTTTATTTTTAATGCTGAATAGCACAAAAAATGTCTGACATTAATTAAGACAGTATTTTCCTTCTACATATCTCAAGAAAAATCTTCCAATGCTGCCGTTGGAAAGACACACAGAATACAGGAATATAAATATGTTAAAAGTCACGCACAAAATAAGCTAAAAGACACCTTTCTGTTATCTGAATGCAGTTCTAAGGAGAGTTTCCCATGAATGGAATTAGCAGGTGCTCCACTCCTCAGAAAAATCAAGCTAATTTATCATAGGTGTCAAAGACCCACAGCTTCAAGTAAGTTCCTCATAGGCACATTCCTAAGTCTGTAGGTAGCACCCTTCACTCCATTTTTCCTGAGCCAATCCCTCCCTTGGCACTCATTACCACTTTGATGCCTATATGCAGAAATTCTTATCTTCAGGATGCTAAAGGATGACTAAATGTTTTCCAGTGTTTTATTCTTTATCTCGGTTCAGCTTTAACTGATTTTAATCTCGTGATTCTGCTATAAAGATAAGCAGCAGCCTGCCAGGGAAATAAGCATTTCACAGGTTAACAGCACAAGTTTTTTTGAAGAGGAAGCAGGTTTGTTTTCTGCTTTATTTTCTGGAAAACGTTAAAACAATAAAATGAATGAGAAGCAGTGGAGAACAAGTTGTAAAGGAACTAATTTCCTGCTCACAGCAGCTCTGATAAATTTCAATCTTGGATGACAGGGGTTGTGGAGGGAGAGGGGAGGGGTGGCTCTTCCTGGAAAGCCAGACAGGATAGGATTGATTTGAGAGCCAGACAGGATAGGATTGATTTGAGACATCTTCATTGCCAGAACAGCCGGTATTGGCTAATCATCAGAAAACAGAGACTTCAACCTACAGGAAGTGGAGAGCAAGGAAGTCGTCTGAATCAAACCTTCAGGGTCCAAGTGTGTAAATGAACAAAATAATAACAAACCAACAACAACAACAACAACAACAAAGCCTTTACTCGAACACAAGCCTTCCTGCAGACCAACAAATGCCAAAGGAAGTGCCAGTGCTCTGACTAACAGAAGAATCCTGAAACGCTGCAGGCTCCTGTGCCAGCAGCGACAGCACCAGCACCCAGCTAAAAGTGGGTGGCTGCCTGACACGGCTGCTGCCGGATGGACCGGACAGCTCAGCATGAATCACAGGGCAAAGGATTCCTTCAGTCCGGGAGGAATTGGTACATAGGCTGCCTGCTGCTTTTTTTTTTTTTTTTTTTTTTTTTTCTCAAAACACTCCTGCCTTTTAGAGACCAGCCGTTTCCTTCCTGATGCGCTCCGTGGGCGTGCAGCCGGCAGATGACTACTCACTGCTGGCACTGTGAATGTGAGCGAGCTGATGGACGTGGTGCTGGGGGGTGCCAGACTGAACGTCCCCAGGGATTGAACTCCCCTGGGTAGTAATACAGCTGCTGCCGGCTCCTGATTGAGCAGACCTGCCATCACTGCCCTCTCACTGGGATCAGTATGTGCACACAAACACACACAAGATCACTACAAGCCTATCACACAGCAGACTTCAGTCTTTTGGAAATCCTCCCTGGAAGGAGAAATCTCTGCATCTCTCTTGCCACAAGCCTGGAAGCAGGGCAAAGGGTAACAGAGCTTTCTTACGCCCTTCCAAAGATCTCAGAGAGCTCCTTAATTAGGGTTCCAGACACAGCTAGCTTTGGTTTACTGTCTCCTGTCTCCTCATATTGGGCAGGGGCAATGCTTATTTTAGCCTGACAATGCATCTTCTGGCTGTTGTTTTTCTATCAGCTATAGCTGATCCAGTACTACCGACACCAGTTGGAATCTCTGCACTTATTTCAGTAGGCTCCAGAACATCTCAATCACCAACTAGCAGGCCAGTCTGAGAAGCAACTGCTTCAAAAGGGTCACTACAAAGTGCTCTTGCATCTGCTCGTACCAATTAACTTTAGTGACACCTTGTGCAGTTTCAGTCTCTCTCCCTACTTTTATTGTTCTCTCCTAACACTGACTGGCTTGATTTTCTCCATGCCTTAACTCTTCTCTGTTCATCGCTTTCCTTCTGTTCCTGTTCTTGTCTCTTCACAGTTTGAAAAGGCACTTGCCAAAGTTTCAAATCAATACTCTTCACTCTCTGTGACTTGTCAGCCAACTTCAGCACTTCTAATCAAGCTCTTCTCAGAGACCTGTCATCCCTTGGCTTAGAGGATTCTTTCCTTTAATGATTCCTCTCCTCCCACTCTGATCAGTCTGTGAACATGCTCTAATGGGGATCATCTGCTGGCTTTGTTATTCACCTTTTACAAGCTTCCCAGATCCCATATCCTTAACTGATTAAATCCTACCTCTGCAGTTTTGTAATTGAAACACTGATACATATGCTTCTGATAGCAACCTAGTTGGGCTCTTTCATCAACCAAATGCCTTTTTACTACAAAATTCCTGACACTGAGGGAACTGTTTCAAATAACCTAGCATCCCAACAGTGGCAGCAGAGGCAGACAATGTAGCCAATACTTTCATTTTCACCTTTATTCCACTCACTTAATCAAACAGCTTGTAACTCACTTTGCTCTTTGTCCTTGGGTTTACCGTGACAATCAAGTCCAGCAACAGCAGAAAGTTAATGTATTTACCTTGGGAAAGGGTAAAAGAACAAGTCCTGGTTAAGGTACCCCACATTTAGTCAGGATCTTGCTCGGCAAACAAAGTGTGAATACTGATAAGCTTCCTGGTCTTACCTTGCCTATTCAACCCTGCTATGCCGTGGCTCCTGAATCAGCCAAGTGTGGGTAGCTGGGGGCAGGGGAAAGCTCATGGTGACTTGCTCACTGCTAGCAGAAAAATGGTTTGCAAATGAATTGCTGTAATCTCAAAGGGTGTCTCCACTGCCTGCACTTCTAATTGTTCCATTGTACTCTTTAAACAGGTGGTTCACTTACACTAAGTAGCTCTGACTTTGCTGACAGCAGAGCATGCTGCATCTTTGTGGGTTGACCATTATTTCCACTCACATTATTTTTCCTTCTGCGCAAATCACACAAAGATATTGATTGATCAATGATCCATCAGTCACTTATCAAAAAGAATAAACCTGGAGTGGTAAATCTAATGCAACAGGCTAAACAAATCAAAGTAAATAGAAAATTATTCACATTTGTATTTCAATTATGTCTGAAAATTCACCAATTCTGATCTGCCTCAGGAGATAAGTCCTTAAATAACATCATATAAACAATTCTCGTCCCGTTTTTGCGGTTTCAAGAGCACAATACTCATATCCTCAGACGTATCACTTAACTTTATCTGCACATCCTAAAACGATTCAGCCTTTGAAAAAAGAGTTTTGATCTGAGTTCAACTAACATTGCCAAATTTCATACAAGAGGCTGAAATAGAGTACTGGCATTTACAACAAAACCACAGTACAGTAGTTTCATACACCACTCCTCCAGCTTTTAAGACCCAGTTGCCTTCAGTGGACCACCAGTTCAAGCCTTAACTTTGCTGACCGACTTAACAATTTGTTCCTGGTATCATGTGACAAGTTTTTGAAGCTCACATATGTAATGGGGCATTTGCTGCTAGTATGAAAAGAAAAAAATATATTTTAAAAATATAGCAGAACATGAGGTTTCAATTGTCAGAAAAACAGAAACATCTGTTGGAGTCATGAGCAGTTGATTAGTGGAGTTCATTCCTAGGGTAAGGCTTCAGTTGATCAGCTCTTCTATCTAAGTATATCACTGTAGTCATTGGAAGCATTACAAAGAGTTACAAAGAATAAGCAGCAGACATACAAACAATTTTTTAGGGTGCTGGTATCCGTAAAAGCTAACTATAATGCATTGGTCTTCCACATTTATTCACTGCTTTCCATGATAGCAACATGTGAAATTAATAACTGTATTTAAACCTCACTTTTATCTGCAACAGCTAAACATCTGCCAGCCTTTCAGTTACAAACCTAAACTATTTTTGAAGCTTATAACTAGAGACTGTAAAAGTTCTTTCTAAAGATAAAACAGAATGTACAAGCTGTCAGTCTGAGCACACTTCTTAATAATCCAACCAAGTTGGGTTCTGTCTGCCAGTCAAGATAACGACAAAAACATTAGTTGTTTTTTAGATGCTGCTTGGATTTCAACCCAAAGCTTTTCCAGCTCATTACACTAACATAAGGATTAACACCTTAGAACATCTGTGCAAAGAGCAGAGGTTAATCAGAAATGCTAATTCAGCCCGTGTGCACTGTGGAGTATCAGTGATATTGGATAGATGGCTGAGTTGTATAAACTCCTTTAATTAAGACTGCACTTGCAGATCTGTACTCATATCACCACAAGCCTTGGCACCAGGAATACAAGAAGCCACTAGGAAGAGGGTATCTTTAAGGTTAAGCCTCCCTTTCATTAGGTTGACTATCTAATTGAAGGTTCACTAGGAATCCTAGCCACAGCTCTTGTTCAGTTCCTGATATCAGTGGCCTGATCTAACCTCCATGTTTCCTAATGCTCCATCAACATCCACCTGTCACCTCATGGATATTTCTCTGCCAGGAACAGGGTACTGTTACGTTAAAAATAACAACTAGAACTTGTAGCACTTTTCCTTGTGACTTTACAGACTATTTTGTTTTTAACAAATAAATAGCAAATACAAAATAACCTGCAATACCGATGGGTTTTGCGTTCAGGTACATCATCTGATTCACATCTTGTGCAACCCTAGCGTGACTCTGGGAGATTATTTATATAGAAATTAGAAAGTACACCCTTTTATCATGAAGCACAAACTTCCAAGACACTATAGCTATCTAAGAAAAAGGTAATTAGTGAGAGACAGACAGTGTTTTCAGTTACTTGCAGCCTAACTTGAAGCAGGAGAATCTTTTCACACTTTCTCAAATAAATTTGGATTTGACTGTAGAAATTATTACCTGATGTCCCAACTGACACCGATTCCATACAAACAGATTCAACTTTTGCCAATATTCTTATATCTGAACACATAATCGACTTCGGAACCCATGTGAGCAATAAGCCTCTGTGGAAGGAGCAAAGACCAAACCTCAATCTCCTACGTACGCACTGAGGATCCTCTTCCACTGCCTCTTCTTAGAATTAAGTCCAATTCTTTCCCCAGGAGACTTAAGTTGACCCCAAGGAGTTCCTTACAGACATCCTTCCCTGTAACCACATCTGGAGAAGCACCCAGTTTACTGTTCAGTTCTGTTGGGCTGTATGTTAGTGAAAATGCAGCAAAGCTGAGCAGCAGCGAGTTTAGAAATAGAAGCAGAAGTTCTCTATAAAACCCAGAAATCATCTCTGTGCAGATTATACATCACAGAGATATCACAGATATCACAGCAGATTCTCTGGGCTATACCAGGTTTTCTATGAGGATACAGGATCCAGACAGGTACAAAACTCTCCTTTAAAAACCCAGCTCTTCCAGAACAGCTTGTTTTCTATTAATTCTATTCTTCATTCACCCATGCCACTGTACATTTGCTTCAGAGATGGAAGAAGATGCATTTAATCAGTGCAAAGATAACAAAGTGAGAGACAAAGGTCCGTCCTTTCTCCAGGTCATTCACTGTGTGCACCCACTGCCTTTCAAACTGCAAATAGGAGACTTGTGCTACCAACACACAGCCACTGCTGGCACTGCTACAGCAAGCCTGTAATGAATCTTGGGGATTTATCTAATAGAGTCACCAAGGTTGGAAAAGACACCCAAGATCATCTAGTCATGAGTGGGCTTTGAAAGGATAAACAACGGCAACACTCAACTGCCAGGATCTCTCATATTCTGTGCCTTCTCTTCCTGAGAATGGGCAGAAACAGCTTCTGGGTGAGGCTTTAAACTAGACAAAGTGCACAGTCCTTTCAGCACTGAAAAAGCCTGCAGGAGCCACAGAGCTTGGAGAGCAGAGGAGAGATTGCTTGAGTTTGATGTCTGTATCAGTTATGAGTAAGCCAATGGTGCCCTGACAAGAAGTCCTGAAGAAACTGAGGTGTGGCAGCAATTCGATGCAGCAAGAAAGGGAGCAGAAGCCTACGCAGCAGTTTTCCTCTGGGAAGGACTGGAGAACAAGTGAGGGTAAGAGGTTCCTGTGCTACTGTGAGGCTGGCTCCAGGCACTGCCAGAGCTGTGTGACTCATGAGAGCAGGAAAAAAAAAAGAGGGGAGGGGTGAGAGGTGGGCAAGACTTGGCAGCCCTGGTTGTCTCACACAATAGCAGATTTTGTTCTCTACAGGATAACCCAGGTGTTTGTGGCATTTGGTCAAATTCCTCCGGTAAAGGACAGCACTCCTTGTCACTCTCTGGTCATCACCTGACTAGCAATGGAATGCAATCCTTAATTCATGCTGCATAAAAGCTTAAGAGTACTTCAACCGTTCAGATTCTTCCTTGCTCCAGCTGCCCAAATGACAGCAGCCTGAGGAGTGATGCTGGTGGAACTCCAGCATCTCCTTCTCTTTCTCCCCAGTGGCAGAGCCACCAGGACAGGACACCACTCCCACACAGCATGGAGAAACCAGGACTGTGATTCATGAGTGGAACCACTTCCTTGGAACAGTCGTAATGGCTCCCATTTCCTGCTCTTGACCCTACCCAGTTTTTAAAGTTCCCATCCTCACCACAAGAAGCAAAGAGCTTGCACAACAGCTGCTCCTCTGCTGTAGTTTACAGCCCAGCACTTCAAGGTATTTCTGGTTAGCACCATTAAAAGCTGGGCTATAAACTGCAACAAAGACAATTGAAGGTGGGACAAAAGAAAGCTGCACCCTCTTCTTCTGAGCAGAGCCCTAGAAAATGCCTTTTTGGTGAACTCTATCAGTATTACCGTAGGTTATTTTTAAGGCCTGTAAAAAAAAAAACCAGTTCCTCAGTGTCTGTTGTAGCCAGCACTGCCTTACGTGCAAAGTGGCATATTTGAGCAGCTGTGTTTAAAGGATAATACACTGAAACACCAACAAGTAAACTGTGCAGTGATGGTTGATTCTAAATTCTAACAGTTTGATTTTCTTAAATAGCACTGACACTGACGGACCATAATACATGAGCTTGTATTGTTTGTATCAACAGGGGGGAAGTTCTTCATAGAGAGGGTGATGAGGTGCTGGAACAGCTGCCCAGAGGGGTTGTGGATGCCCTGTTTCTGGAGGTGTTCCAAGTCAGATTGGATGGGGCCCTGGGCAGCCTGGTACAGTATTCAATGGGGAGGTTGGTGGCCCTGCATGTGGTGGTGGGGGGTTGGAGATTCATGATCCTTGAGGTCCCTTCCAACCCAAGCCAATCTGTGATTCTATTCTCTGATTCTATGAAAATATACTCTTACAAAAATGAATTTGCTTATTAATCAAAGACAGTAGCACTAATATCTTAGCTTTCTATAAAGTATATACAGAGCCCATCCCAGGAAGTAATAATCTATTTGTAAAAGGTTGCTTACCTTTTAGTGACGTTTCCTGATAAAGGCTCCTTTTATAATCACCAATTACATTTAATATGCATGGCTATAACAACATCAGCTTGTTCTACAGTGTACTTTATTCTGCATTATCAGAACTGCACTTGCATTCTTCATGTGGTTAAAGGGAAAATTCAGGTACCTTTAGTTACTTTTTTCTACAGGTCTTACTGCATCAAGTGGATATTGGTTATTAGAAAATGAACAAAGTGCTGAGACTGCATTCAGGGCTAAAACATGGGCTGCCACTGGGACTTCAGAGCACCTGTGTGATTAAAAGGGCTCCTGCTTCTCTAAATTTCCCCTTTGAAACATCCAAACATTTTATCTGTTCTATCAATAAGGTAAATCAGTAAAATCTCCTAAGTTGGGTAGATTTACACTTCTAAAATTCTACTTAATTCACACACTGGAAGGGGAATATGTCCTTGATTTGACTATAACTGTGTTCACACAAAGGAACACAGCTGGAACAGTCTATAAAAATATTAACAACACAAAAACTGACGGAGCTGCTCTGCTGCAAGTTTGTACATAAACAAGGACTAGTGAGAGCCCCATGCAGAGCTGCTACATTGTAGACTAAGAAAAGCAACACAATGAGGGATTGAGAATGGTGCTACTAAGCGTGAGGTGGGGCTGTTAATTCAGACTGATCATATAGCTCTGTTGCATCGAAGTGCTTTGTGTACATAAGGAACTTTTCTAAAATTCAAAAGTGTTCTGAAACTGCTAAGATCTGGACAATTTAGCCTCCCTTAATAACACTGCATGGGAGACAAGTTGCTCTGCACCAAAATTACTGCTCACTTTAAAAGAACATACAGGCACTTTCTGAACTCAGATTAACAGCTGTGTTTCCAGCAGTCCTCTCACTACCTTTTCATGTGTGCATCTTCCCAACAACATACAGCTTCCAAATCTCACATATGCTGTGTATTGGGGCCACTGTCACCAGACAGCCCCAAACCTGTAGCTGTACATGTTTTTCTTCTGCCAAATTATCAAATTCCATAGCTGTTAGTCACACATGCCACCTCCCACTGCATCAGACCAACAGTCAATCACCCTCTTCCTTATTGTCCGATCAATGTTTCTCTCTAATCACCCTCTTCCTTACTGTCTGATCTGTTTCTTCCTATGTATCTCATTAACTACCATTCAAACACATCATATTTTACACGACAGGCATACTAAAAGTACCAGCAGCTGTAAAGGCAATACTGGAAAATACACAACAGACCTCAGCTAACATTGTACATTAAAAGAGTGCGTGTCACTTCCATCACTTTTATCCACACCATCAGTACTGTTAACCTCAACTACACAAGGCTAGGAGCTAACCTAGCACTGGTGTAAAAGGAAAATGAGGTAGGAAATGCCTTGTAATCTCAGAAAAAGAAAAGACAGGAATGAGAAAAGCAGTATTTCATCCTTACAAGTGTGGAATCTGATTTTGTAACAATAATTGTTTGTGCTGCTGACTTCTCTTAACACCTGTGACCCCGCTTGTCATGGCCTCATCGCCTGCTGGAAACTTGGCAAAAGACAAGAGAAGAGAGATATTAGGGAACCAATGCTACATCCTGAGAGAGGCCATAAAGTCCAAAGGTTGAACAGAATTGCCAGGAGCAGCCTGATAAACGAAGGAAGTACGTGGCTCTGAAGAGACAAACTGCTGTGCCTGAGTACATTGCGTTCAACCTCTGTGAGCTGCACCCCAATGTCCCACACACCCTGAAGAGCAGAGAGAGGGACCTCTGGTGCTGGCCTTTCCCAAACGACCCCTTTGGAAATGGATTATCTTAAGTCCCTTTCTGAAATGAGTATGAGAGCACTTAGTGTGCTGCACATGTCAGAATTTCACAGATCTTAAATTTGAAAAATTCTCTTTGTAATTTTTCAAATTAAGCCAGGATGATTTGTTAATTTAATTAAAAAAAAAAAAAAAAGGCTGTGTAAAGCCCCTTCTGAATTGGTATATTCAAGCCTTTTCCAAAATCTGGCTTCACTAAAAAACTTGTCCTTGAAAATCTACCAGACTGTAACTAAGCCTGTAACTTGGCATGTGAAATAAATAAACCAGTAATCAGATCCTTCAGAGCCGTTCAATTAAATCTGTAGAAATATCTAATAAAACATTCAGCAGTTGGAGTTTTCCTCCAGAAGGTGCAGACAGTAGCTATGGTTTCATGTTAGGAAGAGTATGGGGCATTGGTAACCAAGTCCTGTTGCCCCTCTTTCCTATTCTTCTCTCAGCTAATACTTGCATAACTTTTTGTGAAGCCACACCATCAAGCTAAGCAGAAAATGCTTTTCTGGCTTTCAGAACAAATCAAACCAAAAACACAGCATGGCCCCACAAAGAGCTGCACGAGCGCAAGCAAAGAGGCAGCGCAGGAATGGCAGTCGGGAGGGAGGAAAAAGGACATGAATTGCTTTGAGCTCATATTGCTGCTGACTACTTTCTCTTATAAAACCATAACCTAATACGCTTTCAAGACTACGGCTCTGAACTGCTTCCCACGGCGCATCTCCTTCCCTGCACAGAACCCTCCGGGCTGCACGCTGCTGCAGAAACGTGCCTGTGCTGGGAGGCTTGCAGGCTCGGGCACTGCACTCTGTTCTACTTTCCATTATTCACTGAAGAGAGGATAACCCCAGCAGTGCTTGTAAACACAACGGCTTCCTCGAGAAGCAGCAGCAAAAGCCATAAGGAAGGCTTTCCTTGTAAGCGAACCGCTGGCCCTGGGAGGGCTGTCCTCCCCGGGGAGCTGAGCTGTGGGAAGTGGGAGCAAGGAACTGCCTTTTTAGGAGCGTGGCTGAGCAGAGTCAGGAAGCGCTGGGGCTCCTGCAGCAGCTGGCAGAGCCTTTTAAGGACAAACACAGGTATTTGTCCAGCCTGCTGTTAGAGCTGTGCTAGGTAGCGCGGCAAGGCGTGCCAAGGCTCTGCCGGCCACCGGCCACAGAGATCCTCGGCCACGGCCATCCTGCACACTGCAGACCCGCTGCTGGCCGTGTGGCACTTCCAATAGGCCTTATTAGGAAGGCAAGAAGCTTAATTAATCGTTTTCAGATCCGCAAAGCCAGATGGTTGGTGGGTGAACTGTACGTGATTTTAATGTGACATTTTAAGGCGTTCAAGGCAACATTTTGGAGTGCGTCAGGAGTTTTTTTAACTACCTAAATGAGAGGGCAGATTTTCAGAGGTGATGAGCAACTGGATTTTCTTTAGACTCCAACAGAAGGGGCAGGATACTCACAGCCTCACGCATTCAGCAGGTTGCATAAGCAAGTTTTAGGATCACATATGATTAGGACTCCTTCCTAGTTGCCTAAAAATTAATGCTACTGGACAGAAAAGTGAAACGATTTGGGGTTTATTCATTTTAAATTACATCTCTTTTTATTACGAGTTTTATCCTTCTGGGGAGTAAAACAAAGTAATCCAATTCAGGCCAAATCCATCTATTTAGGATATATGGATAAGAGCCCCAAACACAACTTGTCTCATGTTGTTCTTTTTATTTTCCTGCCTACCTTTCACAAATAAAAAGAGGAGGCTGCAAGTAAAATTGGAGCTGCCTACCTAGAAATAATGCAGCATCTCAGTTCAGAGTATGAAATGGCAAACTGGAATTCAAGGAATTACCCATGTATTTTGCCTTCTTGGTTTCTCAAGGTTAATCTTTGATAACTGCCTGCCTCGACATGCTGAGCAGTGTGATTTTTAACCAAACGTGCTATATTTTAACCCAAAGACATGTGAATGACTTAATAGTTTTTATCTATGCCACATTTTAAAGCCACAGATGACAAGCACCTGTTGTACATCACAAAGCACTGTCATCATTAGTGCCTTCAGGTAATAGTCTCAGCAGGGAGACCAAAACTTTGCTTAATCTTGCCACATCCCACTTGCAACATACTGGCAAGAAAACATGGGTGAAGTACTAATTACACGTGGATAATCACAGGGCATTGGTTTCTAGGGTTCTTTACATGAGGCCCATCAGGAGAAACAGGTACACAGACAACAGGAAAAGTTATGTTAACCAATCAAAAAATATCTAGATACATGATAAAATTATGCAGTAGGAGCTGAGACATCATGTAGGACATACTCCAATTGCTGATGGGGCTGGGACTGCATTTCCACAGCTCTAAGCGAGCACTAGGTTAAGGCTACTTTCATAAAAGGAATAAAAGTTTTGACAGCAGGCTTCATATTGTAAATTCCTCCTTTAAAATGACTTGCTTGCCAAAGCAGTTCAGCTGCCAGAAAGGGAGAAAAGCAGGCAAACTATTCCCTTAAAAGCAATGGCTGTGCTATGCTGCTCAGGTACACGAGGCATCGCTCCAGAACTGGGGAACATTGGCTCATTAGGAGCAATTAAAAAAAAAACAACAAAAAACACCTCTGAGGGGATTTTAAAAACAACTTCCAAAAACAAAACATGCATATATACCACATGCATTTGTTTATGCAGCTGTAATGAGTGATGAAATCCATTTATGAGCTGAAGTCACAAGATTCTAAGCAGGTCTTTGTTTAATCTCAGTAAGTCATGACATTTCCCTACTACTTATAATAATGTGATTTGGATCAACATTTTCAAACTTATGCACCTGGTTTTTAACAGTGCTTACCCACTGCACTTCTCCTCTGAGTCACTGGAGACTGAACAGTCTGCTTCTGAGCCACCACTTCGATAAGCATCCTAAGCACAGATAGAGAAATTTTAAGTTTAAAACAAGCATGTAATGTTTGGATTCAGTATATATTCTGCAGCTCGTTCAAAATGTGACTATGCAACCTGCAAAGAGTGTAATCAAAATGAGACCGTTAGTGGAATGAATACTTACAGCATCAGCCTTTCTCTACCAAAAAGTTTTTCTAGATGGAAGCCCTTCAAACACTTAAGAATGTTTTCTATAGACAATGGTTTCCTTCCAGCATCGTTGCTATGACTTGGAAGAATATAATGATGAGAAATACAACAGTGCTGCTTTCATTAATGCAGCATTATGTGCTGAATAACAAAGGTAGGAGAGAGTACACAGGAAAAAAAACATTCAGTGCTCAGAACTATTAAGGTCCTTCCATTTCGGGTGTTTATAAGCCATGCTAGACTCTAGGTTACATAGCTGTAACAACATAGGAATCAATACTACTGCATATAAATCAGCATCACATTTTTAGTTTTGCTGTTAAGTAAAATAAATTAAAACAAAAACCAACAGCATCTGCCACCACTGCTTTTGCCATTGCATCTCTATTTGCTTTCCAAACATATCTGAGGTTTTATGACTACCAGATCAAAACTAAGTGCTAACATAAACAGAGTGATTCTTCTCAGTCTTTCTTTTAAGAAGGAAAAACAGACCAGAGTCCTGATCTGGACAAAAAACAACCTATCTAATGTGCAAGAGCAAGACATTCCAGATGTAGAAAATGTCTGACAGCCTTCAAGGTTTGAATGAAAGTATTGCTGTCTCTACTCATTTCTCTATTCTATTTCTCACCTTTTACTTTCAAGAGTCCCAAATTAGTCCTGCAAACAGGTAGATTTTACATTATATCATCAAATCAAGATGACAGAAGAATATTAGAAAAACACAAGAATCTTTCACCTAAAACATTTTGCTCCAAGCAGCCTTATTTACACTCACAAAAACTCATTAAAAAAAAAGTACAGGACAACATCAGCAGCTTGGACTCAAACTTGGGAGTGTTCTAAAAGAGGCCAAAGGCAAACATGCATAACCAGCAAAATCAATACATCACCTAATTGGCACAAAGAGAATATGTTCCTGTACCTTGATTTTTATTTTCAATCTCTTTTCGTTTATGTAAGAAAATAACACGCACTGTTGCCAGTGTTTGAAATCCTACAATGACTATTGACATGAGGCAGTCAGGGAAGCACTGGAACTTCTAAGATGCCCAGGGGCACCTTCTGTGTTATCTTCAGATATAGATTTGGTATGATTTCTTGTTACAGATGAGCACTTGGGAAGAGAGATGATATTTGCAGTAGTATAGGACAAAGGCTTTGTTGACTCCCATTTTCTAAGGATGGCTGCATCACTCAAGGGTATGCAAGCCTTGACATCAAGAATCTGTAATATTCTTATCGCCACATCACTTTGCACGTGGGAAAATAAACTCAGATGCAATACTCCTACCTAAATTGGGATTATATTTTATATTCCTCCATTTCCAGTGTTGAGCTCAGTTATTTTCCCATAGGTTTTTGGGATCTGCTCTATCGGTCTCCCAGAAAGAAAACAACTGTGACTACTTAAGTCAAAATACCAACTGGAAAACAAATATCAGAATATTGATTAATATACTAGTTCATGTGAAGTAAATCCATCTGAAAAGCTCTGAAAACACACATGAAAAGTAACTGTGAGAGTCTTAAGTAAACAGTTCTCTTACTGGATTGCTGTAGCCGACTAAAACCTTTCTTCTCCTTTCCACATTAAAGGAGAGCCCTAAAACCACGTTTTGCATATTCCATTAGCTCAAATCTTTTCTAACCTGGTTCCCAGGGCAGCCCAAGACTAATAAACTTTTTAAATGAATCTAACACTGTTCTAAAATAACAGTATTAGAAGCCGGTGGAGTGTGAACAACAAGGCTATCAATCAATAAGTATCTACTCTTATTCCCAGACCATGGATGGAATTCTAAACAATTTTAGCCCCTAAGATTCACAATTTACTGAGCCTGAGCTAGCACAATAGCTTTAGTAATCAGTGTTACCCATCTCACGCTTCTGGCTGCTTTCATCACAAAGAATTACACATTTGGAGAAGAAAAACATTTTTGTGGCTGTTTAAATAAATCACAGCCGAAAGTTTCTAAAAGGCCAGAAAGCGAGGAGTTATCCTGTTAGAAACAGATTAGTGGGCAGAGGGCAGGTGAGGTGGTCAGAGGTGTACAGAAAGTATAATCTATCAGATTGATAGCACCACAATGTAGATGGCACAATGGTATCTTATCTTCCCAGCCCTGCAACCAAAATAAACCACATACAAGTCTTGGAGCCTGATTCTGTTGTCTTTAAGTACACACCCCTGAGGGTGGTGACCCAGGACACACCACACATCTTTTACTTCATGTAAGACAAAATCAAAACAAATATTATCAGTATTTTTCCTTTTTGGACTCTCACAGAGAGTCTTTGATGTGTTTCCCCTAATCGTTTTGTCTTTTTAATCACCACACTCGGGGGTTTCTCTGAGATTATTATGGTCTAGGTTTTTACGTAACCTCTTCCAAGAGAGCACATTCCCAAGCTCCCAACACAGCAACTGCTGTAACAGTACACAGCAACTCTACACCAAAGAATATCTTGTCCAAATGAAACCAAAAGGGAACTTTAGATGAGTACATTCTACTTAGGTTGGAATTTTGGCTCAGATACAGGAGTTCACGCTCCTGGTCTTGCAAAAAGCAGCACTAATGGAGATACTGAAAATGAAAGTATCTCTTCTAATTCAAAACTGAAAATCTGGCACTTCTGTAACATGCTTTTATGCTCCGGGAAATTTTACTCACCTTTACACATTCAGGAAGGGGAAATCCTTGGTGCTACGGCTCAAAGGGGGGGTTGTCACTCACTGACTAAACACAAGATTCCACCAGCAGTACGATTTAGGATCTATGGTATAAAACTAGCTACATTTCTAACTTCCAGCCAGCTGCTTGCCAGTTTGTCTTTGGAGCAATTACTGTGATTAACGTGTAACTTCAATTCTCTTTGTCGATACCCCTTTTTACACAGATAATCCTTAAAACAGATTACCACAACCTTTTCAATATTACCTACGAGGTACACTGGCGTACTACAGTTCTGAACTTTAACAGGTCCAGTAATAACAAAATGCCTAAACTTAAAATAGGCACCATGCAAAACCTGCATAACTGGAACATGTATAACGTGCCCTGTATGCAGCTGCCAGTGGACCTGTGAGGTTCTAGAGTTAATTTCCATTTATCAGCTAGGAGTTACTGACACCGCTGACACTCAGCTCTGTTGCTCTCTGCTATCAAGACACTGCACATGGAGGAAGAGAGAGGTAAGACAAGAACTGGAGACATCTTTATGTGGGAAGGTGCCCTGCTAAGAAACTGCTTATTGAACCTGACAGCAAGTGCATAAATAACATAGCAGGAGCACTCCAGCAAAGGAGAGGATGAGGCAGTGACAATCAGAGCTATTACAAGACAAATACAAATTAAAGACACTGCCTTTAATCTCCAGGATACTAAAATGTTTTTTGAGAGCTCCTGGTGTTTGGGGGAGGGGGAAGGATGAGAAAAGGGAATGGGGGGACAGGAGGTTCTCCTGGAACTTTTCTTACAGTTTGTATTACCCCTTGTGAGGGAGGAAAAAAGAAAAAGTAAGCCTAGAAAAAGCAACAGAGGATTTTGAAACTATCAGAAAAGCTTCTGCTCGATAAAACTTTATAAAAAGTAGTTAACTCTTTGCAAAACTTCCCATGAGGCCTCAAAAAGCACCCTGGGCACACTTACATAGACAGCTTTGCATATGAAGCGCTGTTTGGTTCAAAAAACAATTGTGTATTTTTACCAGTGTGGTTACTGCTGTCAATTGTCCCCTGGTTACTGATCTGTGAGAAGCAAAAAAAAGTACTCAAAGCTACCACAGATTTAAAAGCATAACTACTGATGTTTATGGGATTTTCTGCATTTCTCCTTCTTACCCTGAGAATTTAACCTGGTGGTGAATGCTGCCACATATATTGCCTTTGTCTGTCTGTTCTGTGGACCACATGGACAGAATCAGCACTCTAGCAAGAAAACTGCTATTGTTTATGCAGAATTTCCTTAAAATGAAAGCTTGCTGCCCATTAGCACTTCCCAGAAAGGTATATTGCTCTATCACCGCCCATATCAAATTCAAGTGCACAGACATGTTTACAGTACGTGCGGCGGCTCAGATAGGCTGGGCTGTTGCAATCCTGTTGCAATCCTGAGCAGAAAAGTTAACACTGGCATGCTGCTCCCACGCCCTCCCCTCTTCAGGCTTTACATTAACTCAGTGACACCCTGCGAGGCACAAGGTTTATTTACACAACAGAGTCTTGAGACGAGCCTTTGTTTGACTACAATGTTGACAGGCTCGCAGAGCGCTACTGCCTATAGCAAAGGTGCACTAAGAACCAACTGCGGACCACGTATGAATGAAAGGTTTTGAAAGCAGCTTGATTGCGTTTCCAGATGCAGCACGGTTCTCCTTTAGCCAAGAGCTGCTGGGACAGACTAGAAGCTCCTGGCTCTCACAGACCAGGGAATTGCACTAACACAGTGGTTCTACTAGGATTTTAATCCAGCGTATGCTGGTGACACTCCGAAAAGAAGGAAATTCCTCCTTCCCTGGCCATTCAGGCTTTTTGCTGGGATAAGATTTGAACTGGATGTATTTCCCAAAACGCTTCACCTCATGGTTGTGTCAGAGCAAGGGAGGGGACAGCGTGGGAGCAGGAAGAGGGCAGGACTGCCTCTTTTGTCAGCAGTGCAGGCCAAAAGCACTTGGGAGCTAACAGCACGGTAAATTGTGCTGATTTACATTTACTTGGTTTTCCTAAAAATCTTTGCTGTGCAATTTAAAACATAGATATATGTAAAAGCATGCAAGAAAGCTTAGGGGCAGATTTGCTGGGCGGAGTGTCCAGGGGGACTGTAAGCCTCACCTTTGCAGCAATGCCCTTTCATGCGAGCAGGGAGTGGCTGTTGCACTCACTCTCTTCCCCAAGCAGTGTGAAATGCAGACAAGTTCCTGTGTTTCATGTGATATCTTCTTGTCAAAGTTTTGGACTACATATCAAAACTTCGTATTCAATGAAACGGTCTGTGTGATTTTGGGAAGGTGTTGAGCACTGTGCCCCAGCTTCCCCCTTCTGGGAAACTGAAAAGTATTACTTTCCCTTACACAGATTTTTGACAGTAACAACTCCAAATCATTGCCAGAACCTCTGACAGTGGGGGGAAAAAAAATACATTGATACCTTTCCCCTCCTCTGCCTTCCCCTCCAGCTTCCCCCAACAAAAAAAAAAGTCCACAGCAGCTGCAGGAAGATATTTGGGCAAAATGTCAGAGAGTGAAAATGGCATAAATCTCAGCGCCAGTTATGCTCTACACGTTTTAAATGCATTACAAGGCTGATGAATTAATAAAAATGTCAATAGTTGATATCCTAAAAGCAAACAGGGCCAGTAATAAACATTTTACACCAATAAATTAATCCTAGGTATTCTTCCAGATGAAATTCCATCCCTTATCTGTACCTATTTCCTTACTGCATTTTTAGAAAGAAAAGCAGATCATGCCACTTGCACAGCATTTTTTTTCCCCACAGAAAGGGGATCTTCACGCTTTACTACAACTTCAGTTATGACTGTTTTACAAGCAAGCAAAGCAAGCCAGAGAAATGCAAAAGTAACTTAAGGTCATCCAGCAGGGAGGCAGAAGCAGGGAAGGTTGTGGCTGTATCCCACTTGAGTTTACTCATTTCTCCTGTTTTTTCTCCACAGAGAAAATAAAATTACTTCTCATTATTCTTGTGAGGTGACATTAAAGAGGTGAACATATTTTTGCTTCACCTTGTAAATTCTTTTGGTTGCCCTGAATTGGATGTATATTCCCAACCACTAATGTTACAGGGTTAGGTAGGTGCTTCGCAGGCCAAGAACATAAATGTGAAATACACTACTCTTCTTATTAATATTTATAAAATCATCCGAGGCTGAAATTGGCTATCATTGAATTGACCTCAGATCTTTGACATAAATGCCTATTTGAAGCACTTGGCAATAGGTTGTAAGCATCCACACCCAGAACATCTTTGCCCGGGCTTGCAGATTTGCCAGCCACACATCTTTTCCTACACTGACTGAAAGGAAAGCAATGGCTGGAAAAAGTCAGCACCAAACATGCTTATATAGAAAAGGCTACTTTGTACCATTAGCTCTTACAATATGAGTGCTTAACCTCTCTCATGTGACTCACCTGAGTCCGCAGCCTTAGCAGAACAGAAGCCTCTGCAAGTATGTGCACATAACAGCTGGTACCCAGACCTCTAAATACCACGCAGTCCCTTTTGGAATGTCTTTCTAGTTATGTTCTTTGGAAAAAAAAAAAACAGCCAAAAAAACAGCTGAATTTCAATTAGCAGCCATCACAGCCCTCAGGCCTTAGCTTTATTGTTGTCCTTTTATCCTCAAAATTTTCCTTGATCTCATGAGCTTGTTTCTAATATATTCAAATATTATGGCTTTTTATATGTTTCATATGTTCTCAACAGACTGTGTAAACAGTCCTGCGAGCTGACCAACGTGTCTGCCAAATGCACTGCCTGCTGTTCATGCAGTATTTCCTCTAGCACATACGTGAGCTGTGCTCCCAAAGCCACTGTAAATAAAATGAATACAGGTAAGGATCAATACTACCTGGACAGAATTTTCCATCAGTGCCTCATCTCTGAAACGAGGGAAGGTACAGGTACTGCAGTGTCAGTGACTGCATATGATTTTTTACTGAAGAAAAGAGGCAGCAAAGTGCAATTTTCAGGGTTTCAAGTGGCCTGATTCTTCTGCAGAAGCCCTGAGAAGCTGCAGTGGACAAGGCCAGGACATTTCCACTTCAAGTGGGGAGCAGCCAACACAGTGGGGACTGTGTGATATTGTCAGCTGTGCTCAGAGATCTGATTGCTTATTATTCATCAGATGGGACTGAGGAAGAGTAGCAGTTTAGCAGCATCTTCCCCACAGCTGAAGTCTTTAACTCTGCCTATTGTCCTGCCTTTCCTCCTATGTGCCCTTTCCTCCCTACAGTGCCTGCCTTAGCTGTTTGGCAACCCTAACTGCTCCCACACCATGACTCCAACTCAAATGACTGTCATTCAGAGGGAATGTTTCCATTTGAATGACATGAGCAGGCACTCCGTAAACTTCCCCACAGGCTCTGCCACTATAATCCCCGGGAAGGAGCAACCTGCAGGACCTACTTTCACTGTCCAATGCTTTCTCTGTTTATTGCTACCATTGTCAGAACCAGAAACATCACTCAAATTCACACAGGAGTCCTTACATCTGTCAGCCACCAACCACTGGTGATAGTCAGCAACAGAAACTCGCTGTCCATGCAAGCCTGAACCCGTAGCTTAGGGAAGGGGAGCTTGATTTCTCATTGGAAATTCCTATGCTCTGTGGTGCTCTATACAAGGCATTTTTGGTGTCATGCTGACTTGCTTCCTTTCCTTCTCCTGTTGCAAGCACTCCTTTATCCCAGGTTGCCAGAAGCCTACTGTTCCAACAGCTGCTAAGACAGAGTGAGGTGTCAACTCTGACGAGATGCCAGATTGCTTATTAATTAAAAAGCCAGGCATTTTGTATCCATTCTGAGACACTAATCAAAAGTAAACTATTTTATCGATGGCTCCCAATAGTTAAATCTGGTTATTCTGAGGTATTTGCTCACAACTGGCAACATAAATCAATGCATTTTGTTGTTCTTGCTTACTTTAATAAAGATTTATCAAAATACCAAAATGCCAGAAAGCTCATTTCATTTCTGCACAGTGAAATCGTGCCTTGGTTGTATCTGAAAAAATGCACATTTCTGTTGGGATCTTTGTCCTCAAACACAGTAAATATCTTTTCAAAGGTGCTCATCTGCCTCCCCAGCACTCAGCATTAGTATGCTTCTATTTGTATGTTAATTTTTGTTTTTCATACTGCTAGCCCACAACCGAGCACTGCCTTCTGCTTCCCATATGCCACATGTCCTCCAGTGCCTCCTGTACAGCTTACCTTCAAACTCACTTCACTCTCTGGGCTCCCACTGTGGATCAGCTGCCTTTCTGCCAGCCTTGGTCATGTGTTGGGAATTGTTTAAGTGTAAGATCCAAAGGATAGGAACTTTGCCCAATTCTCCGTTTCTCAGAACACTGGATATGCTGTGGTATGGGAATAATGAACATAGAGGCTTTAACAGCGTGCTACTTTGATTTGTAAAGCCCTAAAATTCCAAGGAGAGCAATACCCTGGGATCTCTTCATCTCTAAATAATGTAGCTAGCTTCTATTCAGCCAGGTTTTTCATCAAAAATTATGCAAATACATACAGCTGTTTGAATAACAAAAAAAAGCTCATTAATTATTTGAAAATGTACTTTTGAGTAACTGCAGTGATAACTCAGAGCCTCTACAAAGCTAGCAAGGAATGGAAAAAAGTAATACCAAGTAATGTAATATAAATAACTAAATAGAAGGTAATCCTCTCCACTTTAGAGACAATCATATTACATCTTTCACTCCTTTTTTGCTGCATGTAAAACATCCAACGTTTGAAATGCTCCAACTGTACTCATAATAAAATGAAGAAAAAAAAAACAACCCAGCAACTGTTTTTAGTGGTTCCTCCTTCACTTCTATACTCTCTCTCTGTTTACATCCAGCGTTGCTGTCCTGCCCCAGAGGTAACCCAACAGGTCTTGCAAAGTCTCCTAACTTTGCCCCACCTCCATCATTCACAATCTTGTCTCTGTAACCTACTCATTTTCCTCCATTCCACAAAGTAGTAGTTTCAAAGAAATTCACAGATTAATTAAAATGATTGGTGGGATGAGTAGGTGAGGGGGACAGGCTAAAGGGCTTGACAAGAAGAAAGATGAAAAGGACTAAACGCATGTAGCTTGGTTATGCGATGACTAATTGAGGGTGGAGGAGATGGACACGATATTCATTTACAAGTGCTTGTAGTTCCGAGGAACCTTTTTCATGGACAAATGCTAGCTCAGGACCAAGTGTTCCGCCTTGTCTTACAGATCTGGTTTCAGGGTTCTTCACATCGAGCTCAGAGACCTCCTGTGCATTCACACCTCTCCCTTGGACCCTCAGAGATGATTTTTCCAGCTCAGCTCTCAGTCAGACGCAGTTCCTGGATCCCCACGAGGCCACGTGAGCCCTGGTGAGGGCAAAGAGCAGAAGGAGCGGCCGTGGGGCCGGAAGCCGGGGGTGGACGACGTGGTGGCTCTGCCACACCTCTTGCACTGCAGGCTGAGGTGGATTTGAACCGGCCCTGAGAACACACCTTGAGGAACACCTGTGAATTATTTTTACTTCCACTTACCCCAAGGAAACTCTGCTCCCCGTGCCCTCGCACCCCTGGCCTCTTTCACCACGCTCTGATACAGAACATAAAGGAAATACATTTGCTCCTTCTGACCGTTCCAACTCTCCCCTCCCTCAGCAGGGCAGACTCTGTAGCAGTTCATCAAAAAAAGAAGCTGCTGGAGAAGATTGGTGGATTCTCAGCCTTACCTCATGCAGAGGTGAAGCAGGTATCATGTTGGAAAGCACGAAGGGGGTCAAAAAGCAAATAAAAAAAAAAAAAAAAAGAAGAGCATTTATAAGAATAATGCAGAAACTCCTCTAATGTCATAATATATCTAAGCTTAAAGAAATATATATATATATTCTGCATGCAAGCAAGCACTTTCCTTCTGTCAGTGCTGTTTCCAATACAAAAACAGTAAAAACCTACCATTTCTTTTTTCTAGTGATCCAGAAATAAGCAAAAAGCACTTCTGATACAGGCCTGTAAAAAACCAACCAACCTGTTTATTCCTGGACACCAAATATAATGTAGATGGATGGAGTACGTATAAGAAATTTTAATTTGTCTTTGAAAAGCCATTTAATTATTCAGATTATCTGATTGCCTCAGTCAATCTCGTATTGATCGATTAGAGAACTTTATAAATCAAAACCTGCATTATGCTGGTCAGAGCATCTGCCTCTCACAGCAACAGAGATATGCAGCTAATTTCCAGTTCCTACCCACAGGTTAGTTTATTGGGACATGTAAATGGCCACGATTTATAAATGGGCCGGTAAGTGTTTTCGTTCTACTAAAGGAGTATTTGCTTAAGGACATCAGGAAAGAGGGGAAAGCCCTCAAGTAACAACTGTTTAATAGACCAGAGCACAGCCCCAAGCTCCCAGCCCCTCGGCTGACGGCCATGGAGGATCACTGTCGCTGCACGCACGGGGGAGCAGCACTCAGTGACTCAGGTGGGAGCTGGGCGCTGTGCTGAGAGCTGAGCTGAGATCCCTGCCCATGGCCAAGCACCCGCCTGGCACTCGTCCCCTGTTGGGATCAGAATGCTGAAATCCCCTCAGAGCAGCAAAGAGCGTTGGTCTTGGGTTTCAGAGCTCTCCTGCTACGCGCAACCTTTATGGGCAAGCTGGCTGTCTATTACCAGGTAACCTTTAAGCGAGTAGTAATTAACATAATGAGTGGACTGATGGGTGTCCCCTATAGCTATGGGCCTCAGTAGCAACACGTCTCTGGCAAACTGGAATGTCTAGTCCTAAACTGCACCTTCGTAAAAGGAAGGAAGTAAAAAAACTAAAATGGGCTGGGGATAAAAAAAGACCAAAGAAATGAAATGACTTTGAGTGAATATCTCCAGCCCGATCCAACACTCACTGAGGCCAATGAAAATTCTGCATCCATACAGGTGGGGCTGATGTAGACAGGCTGTAAGGGCCCACTTACCAGGCTGGAGTGGTTAGAGCTACACTGACCAAGCTCCCTGATATGCAGACTGAATGCGGCTTTCTAGGACAAAACAGATGTGCAGAGGAAACAAAAGGACAACACTTGGACAAATTAGATATGTCAACAGTTAATTGGAACATCCTTTGTTGGGGTTATTTGTTTATACAGTAAACTGACTAAAGCAAAAGACTTGCAACGGTTTCCTACGTAACAAAAGCCACACACATAAAAATCTTTTAGTTTAAAAATCGTTTTAAAATAAAAACCTCCAGACAACAAAATGCTTCAAATTCACGTCTTCCCTTTCTCCACAATTTCTTCTTTGCACAGACAAGCCCTTTACATGTACCAAAATGGTATGCTGACACAACAGAGCCGGATCGTTTACAGACTGTCTAAGTGGGAGTGTGGGCACAGCAAGAACACAGGACAGCCCCATCAGGCCCGATGAGACACCCCGCAGTCCTAAGGCACACAAAACCAAGGCACACACGCAGGAGTTTTGCCCTGGGATGCTCTCCCAGACACAAGTCATTTGCAGTTTGGGATTTCCAGAGCCAGAGATTCACTGCACTCAATAGCCCTTGAGAGATTTCTCTCCTGTGACTTCATCTAATCACTTTAAAATCCTTCCGTCTGCACAGCAGCGTCTTGCCAAGGTGTTCCACAGCCCGACAGCTCTGCACAGCAATTTCTCTTGTTCATTCTGAACCTGCCATCTGCCAGCTTTGCTCGGTGTCCCTCAGCTCCTGTGCCAGGAGTCAGGCTCTGGCCTCTATCTGTCTTGTACGTAAAGCTTAGGACAGAGCTAGGAAGCTGCCTCTAAACCTGATGACTTCCAGAGACATCCTTATGCACATGCAATAACCGCTGCTGAAGTTACAGAGGCAGCCGGGCAGCTTGAATTACCCGCACAGAGGTGCTCATTGCCTACGTGAAGGCTGTGCACACACCTGCAGCACACACCAAGTCCCATATTTGTGGGCAAACTGTACACCATGGACTGCTAGCACAAACCTACAGGGATGCGTGGATTGACTGTGTGATTCCAGCACACATGGGCACACGGGTGAAATGAATACGCTGACTGAAGTCAGGTGGGCACAGCAGGGGGACCGGGAGGAAATTCTATAAGAAAGGGAGCAGTAACTTCTATTAGTGCATTCAGACATTCACTTTTAATTGACAGCTTTTTTTTTTGCTTATTTCATTGTTGCTTCCCATACTGTAACCGGTAATTATGTTATTATGTCTAGAAAAAAAATAGCACCGGAGAATTTTAAAGCGCATTTTCAAACCAAGACTTAAGTTTGTCAGCTTGGCACATCATACAAAGCGATGGAACCCGGCAGCCAGTAGCAGGACTTGCTGCCCCGGGTTCCCGTCCCGGCGGCACGGCGCGGGCAGCTCTACCAGCTGAGCTGCGAGTCGGTGCGGTCCGGAGGTGCGCCCCGCAGCTCTGAAGCAACACAGACCTCCCTCCCCGACCGGATCTTCCATCTCCCGCCGTTCCCCCCCACGCCAAGCTGCGCTCACGCACCAACACCAGCACAGCGCCCTACAACCGAGCAGCCGTCCCAAGTTTAAAGAACGACTTTAGGGAAACCCATCCCGAACCCCGCTCTCTTCCCGTCAGCTTTCTCCCTTCTGTTACTCCGGGGAGCTCCCGACCCCGGGAACGGACGCGCCGCTCACCGCGGCGGCTGGGGGAAGCCGGGGCTGAAGGGAACCGGGCGGCCCTTCCCCGCCCGCCCGGGGCTCCCCTGGACGGGAGGAGGCGAGGCCGAACCGCCGCCACCTCGGGCACGCCCGCCCGCCCGGCGCTGGGCTCCTCTGCGGTGCGGGGGCGGCCCCACAGCGCTGGGCTCCCGCCCCGGAGCGCCGTAACTCCCCCCGGCCTTGCCTGGAAGCGGCGGCGGCGGCGAGGCGGGGAAATCACGTGAGGGCTCCCCAGAGCGCCACCTCCAGGGCCGTACCACCGCGGGGCTGGGGGGAGGCGACGAGCAGAAGCGCGCCGTCGAACGGAGGAGCGCGGCCCGCCCCCGCCGCACGTCGCACCTCGGAGCCGAGCGGCAACGCAACGCAACGCGACGCGATGCGATGCGATGCAACGCAATGCGCGGGCGGGGGACGCGGCGCGGGGCGGCAGTGCTGCACCCCGGCACGGCGGCGGGCGGGCGGCGCGCGGCCGGTAAGGAGGCGCCGGCGGCGGCCAACCCGGCTCGAGCTCGGGACGCGGTAACCAGATATTCAAAAACAATACGTCAGCCCACAATGCCCCGGGCCGCCGCCAGCATTACCTCATCCCACAAGGCCCCGCGCCGGCGCTGAGAAGCTTCTAGGGTGGGGTGGCCATGGCGACCGGCTGCTATGCACCGGGCCGGGCCAGCGGCCCGCCTCCCCCGGGAGAGGCGGCGGCAGCCAATGGGGAGCCCGCGGGGTGACATCATGGGCTATTTTTAGCGGGCTCCCGGTCGCTGATAAGTGAAGGGCTGCACGCCGCGAGCGGGCTCAGAGCGCGGGGCGGGCAGGCAGACAGACAGACAGGCAGGCGGGCGGGCGGGCGGCAGCGCGAGTCGGTCAGCCGCCGGAGCGAGCAGGGCCGAGCGGCAGCGCAGAGCCGGGAAGTACTCGCGGCGGCGGCGGCGGCAGGAGCGGCCCGCCCGGCCCGGCGGCACAGCGCGGCGAGTCGGCCCGGGAAGTGCAGCGAGGCCCGGCGGGCCCGGCCCGCGCCGGGAGGAGCGGCGGCGGCGTCCCGGCTAGAAGTAAGGCTCCGCGCGCTCCTATCCCCAACCCGCGCGGCCGGGAGCGCTGTGGGGCGGCGGCCGGGACGCTCCAGCGCGCTGCCGCGGCTCCCGGCGCCACTCCGCGGGCTCTGTTCTATGAGTGCAAAGATGGAGCCTACTTTCTACGAGGATGCCCTGAACGCCAGCTTCGCGCCGCCGGAGAGCGGCGGCTATGGATATAATAACGCCAAGGTGCTGAAGCAGAGCATGACGCTGAACCTGTCCGACCCGGCCAGCAGCCTGAAGCCGCACCTGAGGAACAAGAACGCCGACATCCTCACCTCCCCCGACGTGGGGCTGCTGAAGTTGGCCTCCCCGGAGCTGGAGCGGCTCATCATCCAGTCCAGCAACGGGTTAATCACCACCACGCCGACCCCGACGCAGTTTCTCTGCCCAAGAACGTTACCGACGAGCAAGAGGGCTTCGCCGAAGGCTTCGTGAGAGCGCTGGCGGAACTGCACAACCAGAACACGCTGCCCAGTGTCACCTCGGCCGCCCAACCTGTCAGCGGTGGCATGGCACCTGTGTCCTCCATGGCCGGCGGCGGCAGCTTCAACACGAGTTTGCACAGCGAGCCCCCGGTGTATGCCAATCTCAGCAACTTCAACCCCAACGCGCTCAACTCTGCACCCAACTACAACGCCAACGGCATGGGCTACGCGCCGCAGCATCACATAAACCCCCAGATGCCCGTGCAGCATCCCAGGCTTCAGGCTCTGAAAGAAGAGCCTCAGACTGTACCTGAAATGCCGGGGGAAACCCCTCCCCTGTCCCCTATTGACATGGAGTCGCAGGAGAGAATCAAAGCCGAGAGAAAACGCATGAGAAACAGAATTGCGGCGTCCAAATGCCGGAAAAGGAAGTTGGAAAGGATTGCCAGGTTGGAAGAAAAAGTGAAAACTTTGAAAGCCCAGAACTCAGAGCTGGCATCCACTGCCAACATGCTCAGAGAACAGGTTGCACAGCTTAAGCAGAAGGTCATGAACCATGTCAACAGCGGGTGCCAGCTAATGCTAACACAACAGTTGCAAACGTTTTGAAGAGACTGACTTAAATAGGAACTGTGATGTTGTGGTATAACTAAACAACAAACCAAAAGCGGCGGCCGCGTAAAGCTCACGGTAAAAGCTGAGAGGCTGTGAGTCCTGCCTGCGTGCTGCAAAGCGCATGTGTGGAAAGACTGGCGAGCCTTCAGCTTGAGTTGGTGAAGCAGCCAGCACCGCTCCGAGGAGTGCTGTTCCTGCTCTGATGAGGCGTCAGATCTTCGTTTAACATTGACCAAGACCTGCATGGACCTAACATTCGATGATCATTCAGTATTAAAGGTTAAACTGCAATAGAAACTGTAGATTGCTTTATGTAGTATTCCTTAAGAAAAAAAAAAAAAAAGGCGGGAGGGAGGTTTGTGGGAGGCTGATAAACAAACAAGAACTGTTCTGCCTGCCTTCAAGTAAATGGTGTATGTACATATCCTTTTTTATTTTATTTTATGAAAGTTGATTAATGTCAATAAACTACTTCATGACTTTGTAAGTTATTTTTATGTTGTTTATTTGGGTACTGCCCAGTATTGTTTGTAAATAAGAGGCTTTTTTTTAGCACTCTGAGTTTACCATTTGTAATAAAGTATAATTTTTTTAATGTTTCTGTTTCTGGAAAAAAAAAATCTAGAAGGTTCTATTATATTTAAGAAAAATAAAATACTTAAAATGCATTTCCTCCTCACACTTTTTTTTTATTATTATTATTTTTGCCAGTACGTGAGTTAGGAAAACGCCCTTTATGCTGAACTCTAAAGGGCAGGGATTATGTTAAACTCGCTCTGTAACTACAGGCATGTCCTGGAGAACGTGTGAGGAGGAGACGGAGGGGGGAAACCAGATCCTGAGCACTGAACAAACAGAACTTTTTGAGTTGTCTTGGACTTGCAGTTGCTAGCCTTAACCTGAGAGGAGTGCTTGTGTATTGTAGTGGCCCTGCTGGGGCAGCTGACTTCGGCTTTAGGCAGGCTTTAGATGGTAGAAAGCCTGTGTGTTGAGACTGCTCTGCACTTGTAACCGGCTGCCTGTGCTCTTGCATGCTTTTTATTAAGCTAATGCCCTCAAGCAGGATCAGGCAAGAGGCTGTTTGCTTTTCTTTTTAACAAAACCGCTCTAGACTTCAAAAATAGAAATATTCACCTTCATTCCTGTGCGCTCTTTGCACAGTAAAAGGCAATCTCTGGTAATAGTTGTGAAAGTGCTGTTGTCTGTGGGTAAAAAAAAATAACTTTTTCTCTTCGAAATCCTTTCGGCTGTTACTGCAGTTCTGTTTAGCAATAGGAAAACTGGGTAAACAATGTAGCAGGAAGTGAAAAGACATGATGGCAACTTTTAAGGTGCTTGCCATGTATTTTTAATATAATCTTGTTTCTTAGTGCAACAATGTAAACATCTACCTTAGAGACATGCTACTCAACTGGTGGGGGGAATGATTTGGATGCCACGCTTTTAACGTGCAGCACCCAATTCATTTTCTTCAATAGCTACATATCTGAGGAAAGAGCAGATGCTCTGTTTGATGCCGATGGGCAAACAGCAAAGAGCAGAAAATATTACAGACTAACTACTAGTGAAGTAACGTTATTAAGTTTTTAGACAACCCTAATCCATATTGTAAGGAAAAAAGATATATGTTTATCTACAGTGACAGCCACGTGTAGGGTCGCATCACAGACTGATGAGAGCAGACTTACTGTCAGCATAGTGATACCCTGAAACTTCCACCTGATGTGCATTCGAAGATCAGTTCCTCACAGGAAGCACAGAATTATCTTTCTTCTGACTTTTTTTTTTTTTTTTTTTCCTGCCCAAATTGTATGGAGTTAATGACATGAAGGGTTGTTTTAGTGGGTAAAATGTGATATTGTGGCAGTATCCTACATCATAATCCAAGCGTGGGGGCCAGCACTGTTTAGATGCTGTTTGCTGCTGTCAGAGGAATACTCTTATAACAACACCAACCAAACAAAGGGTTACTAGGAGGATACTGTAGTTTGCCAAGAGCACATTTTGCTGATGTCAGCAACCCGGAAGGTAAGTTGATTTTGACCATATGTAGGAATAGACAGCAGAGGGATAATACACAGCACTGCTGGGTGTGGTTTTACAGGGATTTAAGCAAGTGCCAACTAGCAAAATAAGCAGGGCAAGGAGATTAATTACCTGCAAAGGTGCCTGTTTAACTCTCCATAGTGCTGGGTTATGGAATAGATGTTACTAGCAAGCATTTTGCTTAATCACCTAATTACGCAAAAAATAAATACATTATATAAAATACTATGTTAATTAAATACAGCTGAGTGACAGTCTGCTCCACCCTATCCTAATACGCGCACACAGACATTTAGCACTGCAGTTAGAAGTTTTTTTCTCTCCAGTTCCACATTCTGAAGCACTGGCAAAAAAAGTTACTGAGTAACAGCACTGCTGGTTCGGCAGGCACAGACTGGGGCAGAATTACCTGCCCAGGCCCAGCCCAGGAGGTGCTGTGCTATTCAGTGCCAGTCACACAGGTTCACAAGGAGACAGGGAGGATGTAGCACGAATCCTTTCCTATATCCCACGTCTGAGGATCGAGCCTGACATGGGGCAAAGTAAGTTTATATTATCTCCACCTCCGTCTGTTTTGTAAACAGCGTGGTGGGATGTGAGCCTGTTTCTGTCTGGTGCACTTCAGAACAGATTAAAGCTCAGCACTCTTAGTGTATTACCAGATCACCCGGTGATCAATAAGCATGGCTGTACTGAAAGACATGCATGTGTTTATATGTGGTGAAATGCAAAGTTTTCACACCTACTTAACTTGAGATTAAAATTGCCTAATGCGTTGTGTGCCTTACTTCTATAAGGAAAAGTCCATTTTCTTTGAGATTTAGAAACTCTTTTTGTTGCCCCAGCTGTACTCACAAGGGAATATTTTGCAAATAACAGCATTGTGAGCATGTATTTTGTTTGGCTGTGAGTGCTGTCAGCGGATTCAGGAAGTGAAGTCAGAAAAAGGCAGGGTTTCAAACAGGGCAGGCTATGCCGAAATGCCTAGGCAAAGAGCCTCTAATCAGAACAACATGTTTGGGCTACAGAAATATTAATTAGAAGTTGGGTCTGTACAAAAACAACCAACTCCTCACACTTCTACCCCATGAACTGAAGTGAGCTGCGAGGAGGACAGAATTATTTTAAATCCAAAGTACTTGTCTTTACAGAAACGATAGTAACCATCCAACTTACTCCAGTGTAAAAGAGTTAGATGCCAGCCAGATTTAATCTCAGAACATTGTAGCAGTTATTGACATAGTCCTTCATCCTTCAGTTGTTCAATTCTCCGCAGGTCAAAAAATACTGACCTCAAAATACAGCACTTCAGTACCAGTGTGCATTCAGGCAGTGTGTACCCACCTAATGATGAAGATGAGATAAGATGCCATAATTTCCTATAGAATTATAGGAACATGCCAAGACACACAGCCATCACTATTGCTACTCACTATTCCCATCACCGTTCACTAATAACCTGCCATCACTGTTCCTCTAAACCTCTAAACTAGACAGTTTTGTCCCATGCAGAAGCCTAAGGAATCCATTAAGATAATTGCTTTCTGAAAAAGTAAATAAGGCCTTTCAATAAAGTACATTGCTGCATATGCATTAATGATCTTATCCTCCCAACTGCAAAGGAAGCAGAGAATCTAATTTGCAGGCAGCCAGGTTAGTTGTACAGCAGGCTTACATCACTTATCTAGCATCACGCAGCACATGCAGAGGCTGCACAGTGCAGTGTGAAGCCTGAACCAGCAGCAAAACTGGAAGGTGTGTCCAGCTGGATCAGCACAGCACTCTGCCCACTGAATAACCTGAGCCAGGCTGCAGGTTTATTAGCTGGGCAGCATTACTGAGCAGCCTGCGGAGGCGGGTGGACCGGCTCAGGCCAGAGCATGCTTGGGCATCTTGGAGTAGTTACAGCATGGAGTGAGGTGTCCCACGGCCAGAAGTATATGGCAGAGCTGAAAAACCAGAACATTTATCTTTGTTACCAAGGTGAATACCTTCTCTGCTTTTCATCTCTTCCTTCCTATCCCCAGGACAGGTATAACAGCGTAGATTTACCAACAACTAGAAACTAAAACCAGTTCAGGCAAAGTTTCTCTATTAAAAAAAAAAAGTTGCAAACAACATAAGTGAGCGCAAAATGCTGCTAATGAACAGATGGACAGTAAGGAATAATATTTGAAATTATTGTATACACAAATCCATTACGAAACAGAATATGTCTTATTAACATTAGCTATGGGACAGGGAGAGGGAAGGTGGTATTCATGTTCCAACTGAAGAAAAGGAAAATGTAGGTGGGTCGCATTGTGGGAAGGTGATCATTCCAGAGCTGTGCTCTTGTTTCGACGAACTGCACACACCGCCAACAGCACTGCCTGCACCTGAGGGTGGAGGCCATCCCAATTCCACACGTATGTATTGTTGCTGACATCAACATCAGAATATATTCTCTGAGCAGAGCTGGTGCTTCTTACAAAGAGAACTTGTAAAAAGTCATCGCCTCAGTTACCACGATAGCCTCTGATTACTTCTGCACACCTGGGCCCTCTTTTCCAATTTCACGCATTACTCTTTGCAGTACATTTTTGTTAAGGAATGATGGAACTACATAAATCAAACTAGGTCCCTGAAGTATTCCAAATACTAGAAAACAGTCGCAATGGGAAAACAGAGCTTTTTAAAAAGTGAACTGAATATTCAAAACAACGATGACTTTCTTAGCCGCAGAGTAACAGCAGACACTGGGGGAGGAAACTAATTAAGAAAAATGAGTGAAGAAAGTAACCTATTAGTGAAGTCTTAAGGCAGAACTGAGTAGGTTCTGACCTGACGTGATTAATCCAAACGTATCCAAAAATACCTCGGAACTAACTGTGGATGAGAGTAGAGGAAGAATTAACATTTATTTTCCTCTGTCCCACAGTTATTTTGTGTTTTGAGCCTTGAATTCTCCAGGCAATTTTTATGTTAATTCCAAAAAGAAAAGGACCAAAAATTTGCTAGAAACTCCTCCAAACTGACCTTTGCTCTTTATTCTCTTTCAAATTTAAAAGAATTCCTGTGAAATCGCAGCACAATAACAGCAAAGATGTGGGAAATGGGACGCAATTCCAGCAGATGGAGCTCAAAAGCAAACAGTGCTGGAACACACTGCACGGAGGCTTGCGGCACGAGCTTTCGCGTAAATGGTGTAGCAGCCAGAAAAGACTTCAGATGAAACCTGCAGTCATGCAAACCTTCTCAAATCGATGCATTTTAGCAGCTTCACTTAGTCCTTAAAGCAACCACTGCAAGGAACAGGGAGATCCTGCATCACTGTGACCACAGAATAACCCCAGCTATTTCAGAGGACACTATGGGTTCAAAACCCAGCATCTATGAGCTTTGAATTTGCATCCAGGATGCCAAATTAGTGAGGATGAGGACTGTTACTGTGCCTCCTGTGTCTCAGAACAAGGCATGCAAACATGCACGATGCAGTTATCTACTGAATGTTGCTATTCAAACTCATGCAGTGATTCAGGTAGCAGCCGTGCTAAAAAGAAGTGACTTCAGAAATGTTGAATCTCCACTAGAAGGATTAGCAGTAGGTTGAAAAGTGCAGCCTTGCACTACAAAAGTTAGAGATCACCTGGAGAAACTTCTCAAAGTTTCTGACCTCTGTGTGACCATAAATCAAAGCACTTTGTCAGCTTTTGAATGAAAAGCTCACTTTTGTTTCTGTCCAAAAGTAGTTTTGGAACTTTTAACACTAGTAAAAATTGCAAGCTGCTGCTCTCCCTATACAAACTCTGGTTGTTGTTTTGTTTTTACCTTGAGAAGTGAAATAAGGAAAGTTCCTCTTGAAACAAAGCCATAGCACTTCAAAGGTATGGGTCAGGATTTATTCAGTTTAACTTCTGATAGTGAGTTTTCTAGGTTAGGAGACACCATGAGCTCTCTTTGGACTTAACAGAGTCCAACAGTGCATACATCTTCAGAGGGTGAGCTGAAGTAGCAATCTAGGAGTGCCGAAACTCAGCTGTCTGGTTCTTTAACTGAAAGGCTTTTGGTCAGATAGGACAAAACCTGGGTCTGATTTACCTGATTAGAAAAAGGAGGCCTTTCCTTCTACTGAACAGAAAAGTTCAGAACCATCATGTGTTAGTGATGAATGAATTTCTGTAAACAAAATGCTATTCTACTGCATCACACACCGTTTTCCCCATCTACAAACAGCAAGGTATCCCTAAACATTAACCGTTCAAAACTCCTTGCAAGAAGTAATTAACAACAAGATTCATTGCAAACCCTCCCTTGGTATGTCTGGGCCTCAGTCAAGATATGATCCTTATCACTCTAAATAATCACATAGAGTCTGACCCAAATACCTAAAGGGGAGAAAAGGAAATGTAATTCTCAAGGCCAAATGCACCTCTTGTTTGGATTTGCTGTCAAACAGACTGCCAGCTCTCCTTATTTTCTGACTGAAGGAGACAATTTGTAAATATGAATATTCGAGTTATTTAACAGAGTACTTTTATCCACAAAAACAAACAAACTAAACCATACAAGGCCATACGTGAAGCATAGCTGACTTTGGGACTGACGGTACAAGAGTTTACAGTTAGCCTGCAACAAGATCGTTGCCCTTGGCAAATTAACAGCAACGTTTCCTTCTTTAAATAACAGAAAATAAACAGAATTCAGTGGTCTTGGTCCAGTTTCCTTCTCCTTTAAGCAGAGATTTTCTAACCCATATCTTTCCAGTGCAGCCCTGCAGGAAGCAGTACATCTTTATCTAACTTCCCACCACATTGGTTCTCAGGGCTGTGAAAAATGGACCACCATTCAACTATGCAGATTCAGCTGGGCTTGTAATATTTCAGCTTGGTTAGAGACTTGTGCATTATGTTTGCCACTTGTGCATTATGTTTGCCACTTGTGCCCTCCCCAGTGCAGCTAAGTGCTGCATATTTAGGGAAGTGCCCCTGACTGAGCTTCACCACTATGTATAGCTGTTAATTCCATGTACTTTTGCAAAAGTAACAATCAAGTTGCCTGCTTTGGTTCTTTTTTTCCCAAGATAACGACTGACAGTTACCAAAAACTAGCCCAAATCCAAAAGATGCTGGGTAGAAATAGCAGCTCTGGAAATCAGACCACTAATAAATACTGTGAAGAAAGCATGTTTTAAAAATCATACTCTCTTCTTGTTTGAGAAACAGGGATCACTGGCAACCTCCAAACTGCCAGGGATTGAGACAGAACTCTTCAATTCATTCTTCCCAACTTCAATTACACTGCAAAAATGCCCAGGCAGATCTTGCACCAGTTTTATAACTTAATTTTAATTCACGCTTTTGGTTAAACAAGCTCAACTTCCCATATGGACAAAGCTATAAAATGTGGTTTGACTTTCACAGAGAACAATTTTCATGCACCCATTAACTTGACTTGGGAACTGAGTCCTTAGTATACCTGCTTATGAAACTGCTTTTTGTGAGATGACTAACTTTGTGCATATATATTTAAAATTATTTAAGAGGGCAGTGAGGTTATTATTCTAAGTCTTATAAATGGAATTCCTTGCACATGCTCCTGATGTTGGCTTCCATGTCTGTTTTGAATTTACTTACAAAATATATCAGCACACCCAAAACTTGTTACAAGCTATTTCCCCGGCCCCCTCTGTTCACTGTTTATCATTCTTACATGCAGAAATTGCTTCTGTGTTTTTCACTGCACAGGAAATGCCAGACTGGCAATATGAGAAAGGCTTGCTTTTTAGCTTAATGTCAATTGTTCTTTCTTCCACGGTTACGTGCCTGTGGGCTGGATGTGGCATCTGGGTTAATGGAATGCTCTTCTCTCAGCATGTGTGGTACCTACTTGCACAGCCAGTTACTTCTCCAATCAAACTGCAAAAGGTAACAATGACAAAATAAAATGACAAAAGGAATAACACAATGAGCTCAGGGAATGGAAGATGTTATGCAGTTACTCTTTTTCTGTTAGAAACAGCTCAATCCCTAAATCTGTTGCAAATTAAGAACATATGCATCTCAGTTTAGGAACAGTAATGCCTGGTTTTCTGTAGTCTTTCTTATGGCATTCTCTCCTGAAATTTAGTTATAAGTGTTTTGACAGGTCTGCAGTCTGATCTAAGAAGAAAAAGCTGATGTTATCCCCTTTGGGAGTGCACTGTGCAGAGCAGCCACAAAAGTGCAGGCCTGCCAACCTGTGAGAAGCACAGCATTGCTACCCTTGTCCTTTAGGAGAGTCTAACTTCTGTAATAGCAGTAGTGATCAAAGGGCACTAAGATGAAAGAAAACTCCTTGTCCTGTACCACTGTATAGAAACAGGAACAACCAAGATCAAGCAATTAACACACAAAAATAGAAGCAAATTCCTCCCTGTTTCTAAGGTTGAGCTGATATAATGTCAGACAATATCACTGTAAGAGGTTAAAGCAAGCAGAAGGTCTCCATGTAGCCATAAAAATGGTCACTTTCACCTACACAACAAAAAATGAGATTTTATAGTGATGAAACCTCCAAATATATTAAAGGCTGTTTAAATTAATGAGAAGAGTCAGAACAGAAGTAAGGCTCTCTGAGTACTTTAATACCTTCCCATTTCTTTGTCAGTCATCAGTATTTGCCTACTCTAAAGCCTATAAATGATTATACACTCAAATATATTTTGATTCACTAATTAAGATACATTAAGCTATGTTTAAACATTGCTATACTTTGATCTAAAATTGGAGAGCTATGAAAGGCTTCTCAGCACTACAAAAAAACCTGATTCTTTAAGTTCGTTTGCCTAATACGTGTTTGCCATGGCCAACGTCACGAGCCTCATCCTAATCTTGAACGCTGGTATTATTTGATACTTCAGAAGGAATCCCAGGACGTGAAGCCTGGATTCTTAATTGAAGCCAGCTGTTACACAATAACTCAACATGTGTGGGATTTTCCCACTCAGTAAAAATGAAAACTGGAATTGTTTTTTTTTTTTTTATTTTATTTTTTTATAGGAGATTAAACATCCATTGTGGGATGGCTTCTTCTAAATGAAGGCAAAGAAACTATCACATTTGGATCACTCAGTAACGTGAAGATGATGCCATGCAACATAGCTGCATTTGTTATTTCATGCCTTGTCCACGTTATGGTTTAGTTTACAAAGGGATGTTGCCTTTTCTAGCTTTCCATCTCACTGAACTATACGCTTTGCTTGAAGCTGACAGTGTGCAAGTCAATCTATTTGTCCTTCCAGCATCATGGCATAACCCTGTTCCTTAATCTGTAACATGTGCTGGTACTGAAGTTCTGGTCCAGGGGCAGAGGGCTGTGAAAGGCAGTGGGTTAACCAGCAGGCTGCCCCCAGCAGAGCTGTTTGGCTTACTGGGCTTCTGTGAAAACAAACCTTGCACCAAACATTTTTAAATACTTATCCTGCATATAATATTTTATGTCACATATTGGTATGATAACAAGCTATATGTGTGCAATTATAAGGAAATTGTACATCCTGCTATTAGAAGCAGGTTCCCAGATATCCAATAGAAGATTCTAAAGCATATTTATTTCCTTCTGAATATCATGCACTGAAAGGCACTGGGGGTGGGAGAGGTGTATACATATATTTACACATCTACCAAGTCCTACCAGTACATTATTAAAACACAGAGCAAAAAATAGCACTGAAATATATAGATTTCCAATACTATTTTGATCACAAAAAGACAGGAAATGGGCTCCAGAAAAAAAGCTCTGTTCTACCAGATGGTAATAAAGGGTTAAAACAAGCACTTAAAAGTAACAGAATGTTTTCCTGTAAACTCCTTCTATGGTGTGATCCAGGGGAAGGTCCAACTTAAGTGCTGGATGTTCATACAGGATTTCCTATGACTAATGCTGTCAGCATTCAAAACTTTTAATTTAAAATGTGGGCGTTATACACAGATAGGAAATTTACCATTTACAATTTCTTATTCGAAAATGAATGAAAATTACTCTGATTTTCAGATTCATTCTCTGTACGTGGAATGGCAGCAGAAGAAAAGGAAGTCACTAAGTGGCATATGCTGGGACTGCCTGCCAAGCATTTACACAAGTCCTTTATATCTGGACGGGATCCACAGGAAGCTTGTACAGGAAGGACTTTTCCTTCCTTATTTTTGAAAAGCTTTGGTGGATGGAAATTATGCCAGTGAGTAACAGAGGGGAAGGGGGGAGCAGACAACTATTCTGATGGGTTTGGTGCCAATCCTTGCAAAACTGAAAGTCATACTGAAGTAGCAGTAATTCAACCTGTTGTAAAAAACACAGGTCCCAATTCAAAACACCTACATTTGCCAGTATTTCTAGCAAAACAGACTTTGTGTATAGAAAGCTTGCTCTGAATTCTCTTGTAAGATCTGATAATTTTTTTTTGCTTCAGATAAATTTTAAATAGCGGTATCTTATTGAATTAAACGTGAAATGAATAGAGTTTGAGCTGTCACAGCAATATTCCTTCTTTCATTTCTTAATGTCACACTGATCCTATTTTCACAGTGCTATATTAACACTTAGTTGAAACTAAGCTTTCCCTGTTCTTATGACACAAGGTAAAAATAAGGTTGACTATTCAGCTCTTCTCTTACTGCAGCTACTTCACTGTGCAAGAACTTCCTAGAAATCACTCTTTGTTCCTTAATCTGAGTCTTTTAAAATCCCTGGGGGGAATACTACTGTTCTTTGCATATTGTAGTATATACGTATTGAGCCAAGGACTTTGCTTCACTGGGAACCATGACAGCAGAAAACAGACCTACAGGTAGGCTGCAATGGCTCTAGATACCACGTTAGCAACAGCTATGTCAGCTGGCAGGAGTCCCAGCTTTATCCCTGAGAGTCCTGTAAACCCAGAATGGCTATTTAGGTAAGGGAATAAGAACAAACAAACAAGCAAACAAAAACCCTTTCTCAAATAGGGAACATTTCTACTGCACAGTAAGGGAGGCAGAAGTTGTAAACAGGTGGATTTGATGACAGAAGAAAATTGGTTGAAGAGGAGTCTTTAAAAAGGTTTAATATAGTGTTCAAAGGAATAAGAAGCAAGTAGCACAGGGGACAATGGAAAACAACAAAAGTATTAGAAAGAATGATTGAAGAGTAAGCAGCTCTTGCAGAGGCTTTTGGTAGAGGTGTGCAATTTTCTCCAGCTGGACATTGGAACCAAACATTAAGAGCATGAAAGCTATTATTAAAAAAACAAAGAAGGATGCTGGCATAATGAGTCAAGCTTATGCTTTGTCCACAGAGCAGCTCTGGTGCAGGTAACAACCATCATCTGCTGTGAAAAAAAAAAGTATTCCTAGAGGAAAGAAAATCCATGCTGATATGATTCCATTGCTCTTGTGATCAAAGCTAGTTTTAAGGAAACCTATTGGTACAGCAAACAGTTCTGTGCTCACAGCAAGCACTACAGGAATAAGGAATAAGAAGCAGTTTAAGGAATGAGAAGAAAAATGTCTGAAATGAAAGCTCTGGTTCAGATGTGTGTTTGATTTGCAAAACGATGGAAACTGAGGGGGCAGCTGGGTCATGCCTTTCCCCTGCTGGATGAATCACTCTTTGAATGGAAATTTGAGTAGGAAGACATAATGGCTTGGGAACAAAGAGCGCTGCCAGAATATCACAGGTGCAGCTGAACAGAGAAGGATGTTTTGGGGTATGCCAAGGGAAGCAAACACCATGAATCTGGAGGAGTTGTCAGGCTTTTGTGATTTAGGGAGCTACCCAAATCAGCACAAGTGTTTCTCATGGAAGCAGACAGGAGGAAGGCCGAGGTCCCGATTCAGTGCAGCAATCAGACCCTTCATGTTTAAGCATAGTACTGTATTCAAAAAAAGAGAGAGGAACTGCTCGTGTTTTACTAAAGCTCATGGAACTCAAACTTACCCTCTGCTCAAGCACCTCTCCATATTTAAATACAGACTTACACATTTTCTGAACTGGAGCTAAGAATACAGATGCTGGCATACAAGGAGACACAGCCAGGCTGATATCAACTTACTATTTCTCTAAATATAGAATTCTGGATCCAAAAAAGTATCAAAGACAAGAGAGTGACCTAGAGGATTCACAGTAAATAACTCGGGGATCAGGGAATATAGGAACCATTTTCAAGGTTAACAGGAAAAGAGACAAGAATCAAAGCTAGAATATTAACTTCTTTAAGTTCTTCACAGAGAGAGTGGTGAGGTGCTGGAACAGCTGCACAGAGCGGCTGTTGATGCCCCATCCCTGGAGGTGTTCAAGGCCAGGTTGGATGGGGCCCTGGGCAGCCTGGGCTGCTATGAAATGTGGAAGTTGGTGGCCCTGCATGTGGCAATGGGTTGGAGCTTTGTGATCCTCGAGGTCCCTTCCAATCCGAGCCATTCTGCGATTCTATGATAATTTAAAAACTTTGAAAATCAAGGAGGTAAGATGACAACTGTAGAAGAAGCAAGAGATGCAGAAAAGCATCTCCAGGCCCAGGTGTGCCAGTTGCCTTCAAGCAACTTGAAGGGGGAACAGCAGAGCCCCCAGTCCCTGCTATCTGCTCTCAGCAGGACCTTTTTCCTACTGGTGGTGTTACTAGAACCTCCAACTTACCCCCACTAACTCAGAAAACGCTCTGCCTTTTTTCCAGAGTAATTACAAATTAGTTTTTCTTAACAGAATAAAAAAAAGCTTGAGGTGGTTTTCCACGCTTAATTCAAAAGTTTTCTATTTCTTCACATTCAGGAAAAACAACAACCGTGGAACTAAAATAAATGGATTTGAAAATTCTGTTGACATAACAAATACAATTTATATACATAAATGGATTCCTCAGAGAGAGTGAAATTTCAGTGTATGCATAGGTAGCCTTCATTGGCAAGACATTGTTTAGGTACACGTCTGTGCTATGTCTGATGCCTGACATCTAGCTGTAATAACTTAATAAATAACAGCAATTAAAACTGCTTTATGATGTAGCAAAACATCATTTCCTTTCAAAGTCACATTAGTCTCTATTAATCTCTGCAGCACTCTCTAATGGGTACAAGCAATATTCTGCTTGCATACAGCTGCCTTCTGTGGGAGATCTGGTGGCACTGCCATAGGCACCTCCTGGGAGCAGCCCCAGGCCTATGGGGGGCAGCTAAAGAACTTTCACAAAGTATTTCCTTCTGTAAGATTTCACTGACTAAGTGTGTGTTCCCAACTCAAAACCACAAAGGCCTGTCTAAAAATGTAAAAAAATCTGCCTGTTAAGAAAAAAGGAAAAAAGTTTGCTGATCCCTGAAGATGCCTCAGCATTTAGTAACTTGATGCTTTTACATCGTGTGCATTTAGTGTTAATGATTTGAATAACAACTTGAATAAATGCTAATAGAGTTAGTTTCTAGATTTAAATTAAGATTGTGACAGTAAAGATTTCTGCAGAATAAGAACTTATAGAAGCATACTGCTCACGATACTCAACAGAAAAAAAATGATCATTTTTCTTTTTTGATCTTTGCATGATATAAATTTCATCGTACATCACTAACAATTTTCCTGTTTGTTTCAAAGCAATTTTAATTCTCCTTGTTACGTTTCAAAACAAGCACATTGCTTTTCCTTAGCTCTGTGAAGCTGAAGTAGAAAGCTTTCTTCCTTCTTCCTCCCTTATGCAGCTTCTTGGAAAAATACTTGGCAAGGAACTTCATGGAAAGCTATGGAAAAACACCTACATGTGATTATTCAAAAATAAACTGTAAAAAAAAAAGCCTTCCAGGTTACTTGGTCACTCTTCTGAAACTTTACTAATTCACAATGGACAAGAAACCAACCCTAGTCCTCACTTTGGATGATTTATGCATATTAAGCCTTGTATCTACAGGTCAATCTGGATCCACGTCTGCCCTATCAGCATGTAAAGCCACCAGAGGCACGTTATGATGTGTGCTGCTCTCTTAGAGTCACCCCAGGACTGGAACTGCAGAAAAGAATACGCTCATCTTTGGAAAAAGAACATTTTGTATTGCAGAGATGCAGCACTTTACACGATCTTTGCATGTTTATACTTGAAGAAATAGTGTTAAGATAACATTGGAAATAAAGTATCTAAATTATTACACCTGCTGTTGTATTATTATTTAGTACCTCAGAGGCATCCATGACGATTGGACAAGGCAGGGGAGCAGTGCTGCCTGCAAGGCAGCTCTTTAGAGACAGGACCTGGCACAGGGACTCTGCAGGAGCAGTTATGGGCAGGCAGTGTGTGAGCTGCACAGGAGATAAGAGGGGAGCCCAGTGTGCCAGGCTGAGGTGCAAAACACGAGGCTGGACGGATCAGCTTTCCTCTCCCTCCAGGAGGCCCCAGCTGGCACGCACGTTCTCCGTGTGCCACTCCAAGGGTGGCACTGCCCTATGGAATACTTCTTTAAATCCCTGCCAGCATAGAGACATCCCAGCACCAGGAAGGCCCCACGTCTCTTGGTCCACTCCTGACAGAAACCTGACTAAACAACAACAAGATTGCTCAGTGCCAGAGCTCCCCTTCGGACTTCCCTAACTCACTGCAGTTACTCTTTATGCAAAACTAAGAACTAAGCTTTGTCTCTCTTGCAGACATTCTGACTAGTCAACTTCTCTACCAGTGTTATAATAAGTCGAGTGCATTCTAATCATCACCGCAAACACTTTGAGCACTGCTGCTTCTCTGTCTGACTATGCCTAAATATAGTTCAACCTCAACCAGCCAGGTCACACTTAGATTTCTGATTATCCAAAACAAAGCATTATTCCTGAGCTGTGTTTAATAGTGATGATGCCCTGATTACCCTGATATATTTCCTATTCCTCATGGTGTTCAGATAACGACGTTGGCTTTACTGCCTCTTGGAAAGAAGTTATTCTACAGCAAAGATATGTTCCTAATAAGCAGTCGGCATTACTGCAAACAACTGTCTTAAATGAAACCGAACTCCACATTGGGAAATATAAAAATATCACAGAGAGCAAAACTGTGATATTAATGTTTGGCTTTCCAACCATTTTATCAAGAAAATGCCCTGGGGAACACAAGCAGTTACTGGCAGTCACTGGGTTTCACAGAAGGCAGCGAGTGCAGTGCACGGCTCCCAGTGCTGGCTGGAGAAAGGCTGACCTCTGCAGGATCCTCAGGCCCAGACTGCTGCATCCCGGATGGCAATCAAACAATATGCAAGGTGTACTTTTGGTTGCTTTCATCTTTGAGAAATTAAAATAAAGAAAATTAAATGCATGCTTGATGATGACATAGCAATATAAAATAAGCTCGAAAACACAGGCACGTGTTAATTTAAGAAATAAACTTCATCTTTGAGAAGTCAGAAAACAATACTTCAAAGGAACAAAACTTCAAAGCCCTCCGTAACTTCAAAGCACTGCACCACCGTTAATAAACACACAGGACATGTCTGTGAGGGAGAAAAAAATTTCCTATTTTAATGCTTGTGTAAACAGGGAGCAGAGATGAAGTGATTTGCCCAAGGACACGTGTAAGCAGCAAAGCTGGGACTCCAGGTATGAACGAAGTGACTCGAGCTGCGTTCCTCAGAGCCACAGCAGGGTTAAAGCAGGCATCTGATGCTCCCCAATGGAAACTCACTCAGCAGAGACATAACTACAGATCCTTCCTATCAGTAGCATCACCTGCTCTTTTTCAGGCCTGCTCTAAAGAATCACATCGTTCTCAGCTGGCATCCTCCTGCAAAGTCATTGCTAAGTATGCACAGATCTGTAGAAATGATGTCTTTTCTATCAAGCCACGTTTTCAGAGAGTGTTATTTCTGCATTTAATGATGATGTGAGAGTTTACATTCAGGACTTCTGTCATGACAGTCTGCTCCCTGCAGGGATCTCAACAGCACACGATCAAAACACAACCAGCACACCTACAGCACAGAGCTTCTCCAGTGACACTGGGGAAGCAGAGCCTGCATCAGCACCAATCTGAGTTTTACTCCATGTCCTTCTGGAGTAAAACGAAGTTTCCTCAATGCATGTATGCTCATCTGCTATGTCCCCACGACTCTGAACACAAAGACCCTAAAAAATGCTCTATTACGAAGAAGACAGAAGCAAAGACCATCATTTTCTTTTGTTTTTAGAATAACATAATAAGGAACAGCCCTTGGATATGCAGAGCTGAAGATGCCAGTGGAAAGAAAACTGACCCATGAAGTACTTTGCAAGGAAAAAACAAACCTCCTCATGCCTCTCAGACATCACATAAATGTAAAAGTTAATAGAGAATGCCAAAGGTCTGGCTTAGTAATAAGAAATTTTGCCATTCAGACTTCTAATGAAGACCTTCCTGGAAATCCTACACGTATGTGGTCTCATGCACTTAATTAAAGGAGCACAGATATGGAACCTTAATATATTTCCTTTCTCTAAAACATTTATATGCCAAATAGGTAGAGTTAATAAGTTTTAAAGATATAAACAAAAAGCATACTTCAAACAGCCAGTTATTAATCTCTTATTCATCTATACAACAAGCTTCCAAAACTTCCTTGATGAACACCATTCTCGTTTTAACAGAGAATTTCCTCATGTCACCTCCACACAAAGAGCTTTTAAAAATATATCCAGAACTACGATTTGAAGACTATGCTTTGCATAGTAATTGGCCAAGTAATTGGCTGCATACTATTCTCTAGAAGCCCAGTTTCACACTGGCTCTAAATAGCCATTGCACACACAGGGCTCCGCTGCCCTTCCCCACGGCCGGTTAGGGGCAATGCACCTTTAATGCCTGCTGGTTTATCAGCACAATTCCTGCACATTAGGAAATTACTGCCATACCAACAGGTTCTTAAGGAATATCACAGTTGACGGCTTTAATTTTTTCCAGGAGTTCCACTTTTTTTCTGTGTGTCAGCTTTATCAATGATACTGCTTAGCACTCGCCATTCTCCATTGATAGAACTCAAAACTGAGAGTGCAGTCAAGCACTGCTACCTCTAGTTTGCATTGGAACAATAACAGTGAAGACATAACAACCCAATCTGAGCAAACTTTAAGTAAGGCCTATTACTTTACTCAAGAGATGGATATATCTGAAGTACTTTGATGAGTCAGATCTGAAGACTAAATAATTTGCAGCTCACAGACTGAGTCATTAGCAGATTTAGGAACACAGTTCGGACCTCCTGACAACAAACCACACTTTTCCATGTTATGTGTTAACAATGATTAACTAAATGACAAAAGTTTACCCATCCTTGGGGCAGTGCCCCTCTCTGCATTTCACAGGAGTTATTGGGCTTCTAAATGGGCTGTCCAATTTGCTGACTCTGTAACTGGCTGGCTTTCAAAACTTCTATTAGAAGTCTTGCCTTTCCTGGCTATTTCTTCAATAAATCTTTCTCGTAAAAAGAAAAAATAGTAATAGAATAAGTTTTGCAATCTAGCTTATAAAATAGAACAAGTTTTGCAATGCAGCTTATAAAGTCAACTCATAAAAAATTAAAAATCTCATCAGTCACACTATGCCTACTATTAAAGAAAATACAAGCAAAGGTAGCAGGATGCAATAGAAAAGGCAGTCAAGAAAGACACAGATGGCAAAATGTCTGATTTGCTTAAATAAGGTGAAGCTGTCAGCGTATTTTCCTAGAATGGTTTGGGTTGGAGGGAGCTTAAAAAGCATCCAGACCCAACCACTCAGCTCAAGCTCTTACAGAACTGCCATCTCAATTTCTCTCAATTGCATTCCAAATACGTAGATGGTTATTATTATATTTCCTCCTCTCCATGAGGAATTTTGAGACCAGGAAGTTAATTTAATTTCAGCTGGATTCAAAGGTCCTACACTCACACCGAAGACTACACACACAGATTTGAAGTCTCATTTCATTATGCTTTAAAAGTTTTGTACACACCTTGATCCACCTCATGGAATAGAATTAGGCTCCAGACAGACAGCAGACACAAGAATGACAGCCTTGAAGTTAAATACAGCTCACAGACCGAAGCTGGAACTCATCCTGGAAAGCCTGGAACACTTTTTACAATCAGCTGCTCTGTACAGTTCATTTTTATCTGGATCTTCGTGGTTTTATTTCATTATATGACAGAGATTTCACCTACAGCTCTGGCAAAGGGAACGCCTTCATTTACCACTATGCAAGTATGCAAACACGGCAACAGTAACCATGCTGTCCATTTTCTCTCGTCAGGTCTAAAAGCCTGGACAACTGGGAACCACAAAGAACAGCTTGGCCCAAAGGAACCTGATAAACCAATAGCTGCTATTCAAATATCAGCTTCACAAAAGCATTTTTTTCCCTAACTTTGCATTAAAAAGTCTGGAAGAAGTCTTCCAAATGGAAGATCCTTATATATCACGGGTTTTTGTTTTGTTTTGAGCCTCACTTGTTGCTAAGGAAGAACAAAGAAAATCAAGGGACTTCTATCAGAACTAAAGGTGAGTTTTGATTTCTTTCTCATTCTTTAAAGATGTACTATCGAACAACAGTGATTGCTGGTTCGGAGTTCTATCAAAAAGAATCACAGAATGGCAAGGGTTGGAAGGGACCCAAGGATCATGAAGCTCCAATCCCCCCCACCACATGCAGGGCCACCAACCTCCCCATTTCATACCAGCCCAGGCTGCCCAGGGCCCCATCCAACCTGGCCTTGAACACCCCCAGGGACAGGGCACCTCTCTGGGCAGCTGTTCCAGCACCTCACAGGCAGTGATGTGACCCAGCTTTGGTACTTTGTAGTTCACTTCTGATGTTAAACAACAGTTCCGTTCTCTTCTCGCTTATCAAGGTGAGCATGCATTCCACCAGCCTATTTACCAATCCATATGCAATCGAAGTCCTAAGAACTAAAAGAGAAGAGCTAATAGAAGGCATTAATGACCCCGACCACCTTCTGAGCTGCCTCATAGACAATGACATTTTTTCCCCAGAAAAAAGGATGGTCATGAGTTTCTACAGGACACGAACAGAGAAGAACTCTCGAGTTTTAGACATCCTAATTTCTCAAGGTGAACGAGCCTGCAGGCTCTTTTTCTATCCGTGTTTAAAGCAAGTGGAGCCAAAACTTTATAACAAGATGAGAAAATATGTCAGTGAAGTAAACGAAAGCATCAGAGATGCCAGAAGACAACTGATAGGATACTTACTTGAAAGAGACAAAGTTTGGTTTGAGAAGAGCTGTGAACAGTACCAAGAAGAAAGAGAGAGTCCTAGAAGAAAAAGACACGAAGGGGCTACTAAGAAGAAAGGAAAAGAAACTCAGCTTTCAGGAGCAGCAAAACCTAGAAAACATCATTCTGATATTGGCATCTTTGACACAGCTGCTAAGGGTTATATTTCAGAGTTAGCGAAAACACTGAAAGATAATGATATTAATGCATTAAACTCTTCAAATGAAACCCTTCTGCACGTTGCAGCCTCTCAGGGGCACCTAAGCATAATGGAATATTTGATCAGCAATGGTGCTGAGCTAGATGTGATGGACCAGAAAGGGAGAACACCTCTGCACAGGGCTGCTGAGAAAGGCCACGGTGATGCAGCCAAAGTGCTTCTCCGCTGTGGTGCTCACATGTACAGTTTGGATAAAGAAGGCAAGACACCACTTCATCTGGCTGCACAGAATGACCACAGCCACATATTGAAGATGTTTCTGAGAGAAGAAGCAAGAAGCTGTGGAAACCCGCATCACTTTTTGCACATGGCAGCTCTTAAAGATGAAAGCAGTCTGGCAAAAATGCTTTTAAAGAGTGGTGCCTCCAGTGATGGGAAGGATGAGAGAGGACAGACAGCTCTCAGTTATGCTGTTTCTCAGGGCTTTGAAAACACTGCAAAAGTACTGTTGGAAGCTGGAGCCAGTGTTGATTCCAATGTGGTCGAAAAAGCCTTCAACAGCAACCACCCATCCATTTTCAAAACACTGCTAGAATATTCTAAAGATTTGCCACTGGACATAATGGAGTCAGCTCTTTTTAAAGCCGTACAGAAAAACTTGCATGGTATTGTAGCAGCTTTAGCTGACAGAGGTACAGATGTAAATGCCTACAACGAAACGCAGTACACTCCTTTACTCCTGGCATGTGAAATGGGCAAGGCTGAATGTGCAGAAGTTCTAATTGAAAAGGGAGCAAACTTGGGAATAAAAACCCCTGCTTCAGACACAGCTTTGCACCTGGCAGTTCGGGCTGGGGCTGCCTCCATCACCAACCTGCTCCTGCACAAAGGGATGGAAGCCAATGTGACCAATCAGACCGACGAAACCCCGCTCCATACTGCAGCGCTGCACAACAACGGAGCACTGGTTGGCCCGTTAGTCAGCGCCGGGGCCAAAATTAATGCTGTCACTAAAGAGTTTGTTACTCCCTTGCATACTGCAAGTCAAAGAGGTAATGCTGATGTTGCCAAACAGCTGTTGCACCACAAAGCCAATGTTAATGCGAAGGATAAGCAGTCAAAATCACCTTTACATTTTGCTTGTGAAAGGGGAGATAAAACAATGGTGGAGATGCTTCTGAATGCTAATGCTGATCCCAATGCACAAGACAAGGAGAAAAAAACACCTCTGCATGCTGCAGCTCTGCGAGGTCATCTTGGTATTGTTCAAGTTCTGCTAGCTAAAAAGGGAAGACCTGGGCTTAAGGACATGGATGGATGTACTCCCGTGCACTACACAGCCATCAAAGGAAACATGGAGGTTGAAAAAATTCTTTTGACATCAACGAAAAGTAAGAATATTGATGATAGAAACATTTGGAGAAAGACTGCATTGCATATTGCAGCAGAACATGGGCACAGCGACTTGATAAACTTATTACTGAGTTATGGGGCAGCCATTAATGCCTTAGACAGCAATAAGGATACCCCATTGCACTGTGCTTGCAAGGCTGGTCACTTAAATGCTGTAAACTCCCTCATAAACTGGTCACAAGGAGAAAAAGCCAATTTACTAGCAGCTAATAGCCTCAAAAAGACCCCATTGCAAGTAGCAGAATGTAACAAAACAGAGAATCAGGCTCACATTGTCAACCTTCTGAAAAAGAAAATGTTGATGGCAAAATAAATATGTAAAGCAAACATTTCTAAATGTAAAGGCAGAATTATTCTTTATATAATAAATATATAAATATAATATATATAAATATAAATTTAGATGGTGCTGGGTTCTGTGTGATTGAGAACAGGCAAATTAAGTCAGTAATCAGTGGCGCCCATGGAAAACAGGATCTTAACCATACCATTAAACTTTGGAGCATTGATTACACTTCTGCTTTTTCCCATGAACCTCATCCTTGGAATCTAAAAAGCGGCAATCTTAAATGCACTGTTTTTTACCTTCTGTCGTATAAACCACAACTCAAGTCTGTGTGGATAGCTTAGTTAAACACCACGTTCTTAACTAGCCATATTATGAACAAGGAGACATTTGTATCCTCAAGGATACAGAGCACAGAGATGTTGGAGCTGATAAGACTGCAGTTCAGTCTGTTTAGCTCAGGCAGAACTAACTGCAAAGCACTGCTGACAGATTGCCCTGCCCTCCCTTCCAGCCCAGCCACACACACTCCTGCTCCAGGCTGGATGTGGGAGCTGAGCCAGCCTATTCCACAGCTGCACCTGGACAGAGGAGAGAAGCAGGGCTATAGGCATTCAGTATCAGGCTGCACCCTGCTTAGACATCTCTGTGAGATACCCTGTCGCATGGCATTAACACAATCTGGAACTATAAAAATTGATCTGTGTGGGATCACAGAATCACAAAGGCTGGAAAAGACGCCTAAGGTCACCAAGCCCAACCCACCGCACTGCCCGCATCCCTCAGTGCCACAGCCCCACAGTCCCGGATCGCCTCCCGGCACGGTGACCCCACGACTCCCCGGGCAGCAGAACCAGGGCTCGATGGCTCTTTCTGATAAGAATTTTTCCTAATATCCAACCTGAACCTCGCAGCCACAACTTAGGGCCGTTAACTCATCCTGAGCGCTTCTCCTCAGAGCTTCCTCCCCCCTCCCCAGCATCCCAAACCCGCTCTCGTCCCGTTCAGACCCACCCTCCACCTCCTCTCTCTCCCCACACGGCACCACAGCCGTTGCCCCACGCCTGGCCCTCAGCTGCCCTCTCCCCGCCCGGCGCCCCGCCTACCCAGCACCATCTCTCCGCCTCCGACCGGCGTCTCCTCAGGGCGCGGCTTCGCCTCTGCCAGTCGCGCGTGCGCGCGCCGCCGACTGGGCATGCGCAGAGCGCCTCGATTCCGCCTCGCCTCGCGAGACTTCGACTCGTCTCGCGAGAGGTGCGAGCTCGCTATCATGGCGGCGGAGGAGCCGGAGGTGGACGTCGAGGGGGATTTGGCGGCCGCGCCCGAGGAGGCGGCCTCAGAGTGAGTGAGGGCCGTGCGCGGGCACACCGCCGGTACGGCGCCCAGCCGCTGCCGGAAGCCCGAGGTTCTTCGGTTTGTTCGGCCTGGAGCAAAGGGGGCTGAGGGGAGGCCTCACGGCAGCAGCACCTCCTGCTGCGCTGCTGGACGGGGTATCGGACTGCCGAGCTGACAGCAGTAACGCTGTTTTCTTGCTGTACACAAAGATATGTGCCTGCTTGCAAAGAGATGTGGGAACTGGTGGCACAAAGCGGTTCAGAGTACAAGAGAATTTGCTTTTATTACTATAGCAAGAGATAGAGGGCTGATGGCTCTTTAGACAAGTCTCAGTGTTCTGGAAGCAAAGATTTAGATGACAAGGCATTACATCCATTACTGGGTGGTCTTTGCTATGTTAAGGTAGAATAAAGTTGATTAGTGATGGTTTTCTAAAGGTAAAAAGCGAATACTGACAGGAGAAGTTAAGCATAGACTGGATGAAGTCTGTAAGAGTGCTGGCTATCCCACATGATGAGATTCCATTAAACCTTTTGGCAGCAAAAGCTGTCCTCTACAGGAAAACATTATTGCTGTGTTAAGGGAATGTTCTTACCTCACAAAGGTGGAGCAATGTTAAGTGGGAATAAAGCAAGTGAGTGACACAGTGAAACAGATGTATTGTCTGTACTATCCATGAAATTCTGGTATTTTTCTTCTGTATTTATTTTGCAAAGTCTCTCCTATTTTCAGTGGTTCTGGATGGGACTTCTTACTGTGCAGGGTTTCATTGGTATTTGCAATGAGATAGGTGAGGTGTTCTGTCTGGAATACTAACAGATGAGGAGGAGTTAGGCTATGCCTTATAGAATATTATAAAATAATGTTACCTAACAGTCTACAATGCGTGGCTTGAATTTTAGTATCTCATTCTTCTGCTAATGGTACAGTTGCTAATGATGCATTCATTTTGATTGAATGTATTTGTGGTTTTGAATATGGGACTTCTTTTCAGAGGTCATGAAAACACAGCATCAAGCTTACTGCAGGATCACTACCTTGATTCATCTTGGAGAACTGATAACAGTCTTGTAAGTTATTTTTAATTGAATGGTGCTTCTAGCAAGGTTATTACAACTTCAGTCTTACCTCCATGTACATCCCCTTTTAGCTTATTAAACACTGTTTTCTGCTTATTTTCAGAAGCTGTTTATATATTGCTTCTTAAATAACAGCATAACAGAATCCAAGGATTAAGAAATGTTTGTGTTGTTTGCAGCCGTGGACGTTGGACAGCAGCATTAGTGAAGAAAACAGGGCTGTCATTGAGAAAATGCTGCTGGAGGAAGAGTATCCTTTTTCTGATTTGCTCCTTAATTACAAAGGAACTGGCCAAATTGTTTGCTTGGCAGTGTGACTGAAGCACTTAATTAAGTCATACAGCTACCAATAGCTTTTCCTGTTGCTGGTAAGTCTGTGGCTTCTTCAGTCCGTTGGCAATGCGTATCCACAGCCACAATTACATAGTTAAGGCATTGGAAACAATGTTCTTAAGTGATCAGTTGAGAGTATTAAGAATAGGATTCCAAAGCTTTTCAGCTTTAGGCTGGCCCTGATGCCTGAAATCGTGTTCCTTTCCACGTCAGCTGTTTTTTCAGTGCTACCTCTGGTGTTGTGCTGACACAGCCAAAGCAAACCTGCTCAAACACCCATTTTCACCAAAAATTGCTATTTATTTTTTTTGCTGAATTTTGCTTAATTTGAACTGTTATACTACTTTTTTTTTTTTTGTCTGACTATGTGCATACGAGTTTAAATGAGTAGGAACACGTGACCCTCAGTAGACAAGGGCAGTGATGGCAGTACTGACAATGGTCCAATTCATTTTCGTATTCTTTTTGTGTCTGACTATGAGTAAGAAAAGAAACAAGAAAATGAAGTAATTTTCCCAACATAATAAATTAACGAGGGTTAAACTGAAAATGGATAAGGCATCAGTACAAAGAAAGTTACTTCATTATGGTTTCTGTGTCAGAAAAGCAAAAGCCTATTGTAGGAACAGGGCACTTAGCTCACTCCAAGTAAGTGTGTGCATTCAGAAAACAAGCATCACTGCCTTCTGTATTAAAATAATAGGAGCACATGAAATTGCAGTTTCTAAAGCCATACCTGCAGCATTTCTACAACTGAATTATTATGAACCAATGTAAACAGTAAGATTTCTAGAATTCTCACATCTTTGATACTTTGAAAACTTTCTTAGTAACAATTTCAGATATTATTTATCAAATAAATCGCTTTCGGAGAAAATATGGCTCAGCCAAAAGGAAGCAGAAAAAAGATCTGTGAAAAGGTAAGGCTGTGTTCTGGGAAAGCTCTCAGATAATTATAAATTAATTTATAAGAAATTAAAAGCTGGTTTATTGCAGCTATGTGCAATTGTATCGCATTTACTAAGATCTAATTTCATTCTGTTTTTGTATTTGCAGCCCACATAAGAAAACTGGAAAAGCCATGTACGTACATTGTCACAGTTGCCTTTTTTCAGCATAGCTTCCAATTCTTGTTAAGTTACAGAATGCACACCCAAAAATGTTAGCTCCCTAACTGTTATTTCTGTTAGCAGAAATACTGTATGTAACAAAAGGCCTGTAGTGAACTAATTTGTTGTGCTTTGTTGCTGGTTTGTCGGTTTGCTTTATAGCACATGACATGTTTCCCAGTCTATCAACCAAGTTGGTGCTTCAGACAGCACCATCAGCTTTACAGGGGATGATCAGTAGTGCTCTTGGGGTTATCTACAGTTACAGGGGTTTGGGAAGACGTGTTTAAGAAACCATTACCTCGTTTCCTTCCTGTTCGTAGGGTGCGATCTCCTACAAAACCAGGGAGCTACTCATTGAAGTGGACATCAGAAGAAAAAGAGCTATTTGAACAAGGGCTGGTATGATTGCATTGATGTGTAATGTTTTGAGTAGATCATTAAGTTATCTTAAATAATAAACTAACCATAAATAAACATGTTGTGTTTAGCTGCTTCTACTTGAGTACTTCTTATTTGATAGGAATTAATTACCATATATACTCAGAGCATTTTTATAAATCAGATCTGTACTGATGAATTGCCAGAAATGGCTCTGTGTGCTTAGCATGTTTTGTTCACTTGGGACTGATTACAATTTGAGATCACAAAATATCTGAAATATGTAGCTTCCTGAATTGCACAGCCACACTGCTGTAATTAAGCATGCTTTAACTACAGAATGCATACGGTAAGTCAACTAATGAAAGTGAAATCTTCAGAGATTACATGGTTGTGCAATAGGGTTTGCTTCTGCAAGCATAAACTAGTTTCAGTAGGATTCCTTGGGTTAGTAAGCAACAGAATTTACAGCATGTGTACACTGAGTGAGGAATAGCAACACTTGTTACTGTTGGATGCAATGCTTTTCTTGGTGCAAGGTGATCACTGAGCTTCTTGGGTTCAGCTGTACTGTTTGTGTGTTTGTAATGCAGAACTGAGCTTTTAAACAATTCTTGTGTATAAACTGGAATGTTAGAGGCTGGCTAAGTCAGGTGTGCTTTGTTGTGCTAGGTGAAGTTTGGCCGCCGCTGGACAAAAATTGCCAAGTTGATTGGGAGTCGTACTGTTCTACAAGTAAAGAGCTATGCCAGGCAGTACTTTAAGAACAAGGTAAACAGAGTATTTCAAGTATTGTTGTAAAGTTAGCTTGCTTTGAATGATTTCGGTATTTCCATTGCTTTATCAGCCCATCAGACACCTCCCTCAGAATGTCCGTCTGCTGTCAATTAAAATAGTCCTGACTGTCTGGGAGGCAGAGGGAATTGTTTCTATTTTCTTTCCCTTAAAGTATTTTATGCTATCCTTAGGCAAAAAATGATGGTTCTGAAAGAGAAGAGCAAAGTCAGCATGGTGGCAGCCTTCCCACTGAAGATGGAGTAAGGGTAGAAGCATGGTCAGCTGGAAACTTGAGAGGCCGTGCAGATCCTAACCTGAATGCAGTGAGAATTGAGAAGCTGTCGGACGATGAAGAAGTAGATATAACTGATGACATGGATGAACTGTTTTCTCCTGCTTTCCAGCAAGATGTTGGAAAATCTGATTTATCTATAATCTCAGAAAGTCCAGCTGAAGAAACAAAAGGAATGGAGCATCCTTTTCCAAATGTTGGACGTAGTTCTGCTGTTTCTTTGCTGAAAGAAGACTCTCAGAACACCAAGCAACCCACGGTGGACACATTACTGTCTCAGGATGCTGCAGCAACATGTTCTCAGCACGTGAACGGTGATAAATCTGTGAACTTAGATTACCAGCAGTGCAGTGATTTTATAGAAAAAGCTGAACAGGGTAGAACAGGACAAATAACTGAGCAGGAGCTTCACGAGGAACAGAGAGACCTGGCTGATAACGGACTGCTTTTTCATCCCCCCTGCCAAGTGGATGAAGATCATCAAGAAGAAGCAGAGGCTCTTAAGCCACCTGATCAGGAAGTGGAGATTGATAGAAGCATCATCCTGGAAGAAGAGAAGCAAGCTATTCCTGAATTCTTTGAAGGACGCCAGGCCAAAACACCAGAGCGTTACTTGAAAATTAGGAATTATATTTTGGATCAGTGGTAAGATGCATTCATTTCACTTCTTTCAGTAAGTCATTAAAATCACTCTTGCCCTGCTTTGTTGTAGTTAAAACAGTACTTTTTGAAAAGAGTAGAAGTAAGTTTGTAGTAATATTCTAAAGATGATCAGTGAATGGCACTGATTGGTGTTGCTGCTTTCATCTCTTCCCAGTTCTGGGATTCTGGAAGCTGAGCTTGTGTCTTACATATGTGTATATATATATATATATATATATAGGACACATATATTCTGATATATATATATATATATATATCAGAATAAACCACTTCTGTTTTTGTTATGCTTCTTTCCTTTTGTTTTTGTCATCCAGCATATAAGTATCCTTAGATATTTTCAATAAATGTTTCTTCAGAAGACCTACTTTAATTCCTTATTGATAACTGTGATAGTGCCCATGCAGAAGAGCAGCTGGAAGAAACAGTCTGCACTGGAGAAAATAATGTTGACCAAATAATTTTTCAAATTAAGAACCACTTTTGAGTGGTGTTTGTACATTTGAATACTTTATACTCCATCTCTAAAAAAATCAGTTCAAAGAACCTTTAATATTTGTGGTAGCAGGCTGAATATATGGATTGTTGCAGTTCTGTTTTGTGTGCTCATAGGCTGGGTTACTTTGCTTTTTAGTAGAAAGAATTAACAAATTTTAGTGGGTTCTCACTGAGTGGTCTCTGTGCTAACAGCTTATTCTAGTGGCAAAGAAATTCTGACATTCTATATTGGAGAGGTATTAAGCTCAAAGAACTCAGTATCAGCCTAAGAGCAAGTAATACGTGCACAGAGTGAAAGCAGGCTTGTTTGTTACACTAAGGATGCATATGATTATGAGTTATTCCAAGGAATATAATGTAGACATTCTGAATTCAGTTCAAAAGAATCACAGTACTTCTGAGTAATTCATTACTTCCTGGCATATCACGTTGGAGAGTTTGTTTTAAAGCATGGAACAGAAGTTTCACACTGCCTGAATATGAGTGTGTATGAATAACCCTAAAATAAACTGCTTATGTTTTGTGAAACCTGCGTTTTTGCTGTGGTTGCTCTGCACAGCAGTGCGTGGTGTTTGCATCAGGGTAGAACACTTCACTGTCTTATCTCCACCTGACTTGTTTTCTATTAGATGATGTGTTGTTCTGTTTTATTTCAGGGAGAGATATAAACCCAAATACCTGAATAAGACCTCAGTACGTCCGGGCCTTAAGAACTGCGGTGATGTAAACTGTATTGGACGTATCCACACGTACTTGGAATTAATAGGAGCAATTAACTTTGGCTGTGGTAAAAAAAAAAAAAAAAAAAGGCAAAAAACTTTTATCAGAATTGATTCAGAACTTAAATTTTAGTCAGCGTGTGCTGAGACCAGCCATTGCTTATCAGCTTTTTTATTGAAACAAATATTTTCATGTCAAGAATGGATGTTTTTCTTTTCCTGCTTCCCCATATTGAATCATAATTGAATCATTTTGGAAATAAGTCTCCACTCTCAAGGCTACTTTTTTTTTTTTTTTTTTTTTTTTTTTACAACATACAAATGTTGAAATTAATTGGCATGTTAAAAGTATGTATAGACACCTCAAAGTTACTGTCAATTGATGCTCAGTTTTGGAGTCCCTATAATGGGTTGACTCTGGTCCAAAGCTGAGGGACAGACACCTCGGTAGGGAGGAATGTCCTACAATAAATCCTGTCTAAAATGGAAGTTATTTCAAATGAATTAATGGAAGCAGATTTTCCCTTCTTAGAAATGCTGTGGTAGTGAGAGAAAACTATATAACCGCTCATCAACATGACCATCAAAATCTGTCTTGATGTCAGTTTTTTTCCTTTATGGCACGTATTGATCACTTCAAACATTGCTGAAGCACAGTGTGTATCTCTTGTATTTCCTGTAGAACAGGCTGTCTATAACAGACCACAGCCAGCTGATAAATCACGGTCCAAGGAAGGCAAAGACACAGTGGAAGCGTACCAGCTTGCGCAGCGTTTGCAATCCATGGTATGTTTTGGGGGTCAGGGGAAGAGAGTGGGTGGTGGAAAATTTGACATGCAGGTCTTTTCAAACCAGGCCATCTCAGGAAACTCCTTCTCTTGTTCAGTTTGCAGTTTCATTGGAGCACCTTTCAGTTCAAGTATCAGTTTAAGCAGAATTTTTTTTTTTTTTAATGGTATCTGTTCTGTTTTCTGTTCTCTTGCACGTTAATTGCCCAGCTACTTAACTAAGATTTGGTACAGTTTTTTCCTGGAATCCCAACCCCTTCCTCCCCAGCATCATATAAATTAGTCAGAAAACAGTGGAGTGCATCAGTAGAGTGAGGTTGTTGCTTGTGTCTTAATCATTAAGTAGACTGGGTATGTGATGTGACTTGCTGAGAGTCTTATGCACGCAATTAAGTACAGTAGTAACTCATTCATAATTAGATGAATTACCAAGGTTTGCCAGATGTAATGTTCATATTTACATTTAATGTAGCATTTTGAAGTAATTCATAGCAAAATAAATCAGTTGATGAAAAGAAAACAAAATCAATCCCATTAAAGAAAAAAAGCTTCAGATGAAGAGCAGTAGCTTACACAAGGCACACACATAGTGGTTGATAGCTTTCTGCATTGTCTGTGCTATAATTCACAGTTGGATAATAGTTTGCTGTTGCTGTCAGGGATGTTGCTGTTCCATGGATTGATATCCAGGTGTTCTTTACAGCCTTAAAAACTTGAGAACATCACTGGTGATATTTTGTGACAGATTGTGAACTACTCAATTCTGCACAACTCCAGGGTGTTTTCTCTTTTCTGGAACTATGTCACAGTGTTAGGAAAGCTCATGTGGCAGTAATCTTTTGGATGGTGTTCTTACAGCTGATTAAACACACCAAAGGCAGTTTTTTGCATGAGTTTGATCCTTGATTTGTGTTGATTTACTTTCTGCAGCGTACAAGAAGACGGCGAGTCCGAGACCCTTGGGGAAACTGGTGTGATGCTAAGGATTTGGAAGGGCAGACATTTGAGGTACCTGGTTTTGAGCCTTCATTTACATATGTGATTATTGATAATTGCTAGCAGTTGGTATTGCTTGCTGTTCAACAAACCCTGCAGCTGTTACATCTGCTGATAAGTGACTGTACTTTGGTGTTTGCAGAGGTGTTCATGCTGTGAGCATGGATGGATCTACACACTTGAACACCTACAGAGCAATTTTCCTCATCTTGTACGAAACTTCATGACCCTTTAGTTATAGAAAAATTGGTTTTGCCTCAGTTTAGTTACCACCTTTGTGTGGTGGGGGATGGTTTAATGCAGTGCTAAGGTTAAAATATCAAGTCATCGAGGATCAGGAAAAGCTGACGTTAATTTCTGTATGATTCCTTTTGCTTATTACATAAAATAAATCGGCCTTATTTTGGCACATATCTGTTTTATTTAGTTCAGATTTGCCTTGAATTGACAGGAAAAGATTGGTTCCCTTTTCCAAAAAGAAAAAGGAGTGGTTTAACTCTTGTTCACTCTGGATTTTGGAACACTAAGTTAGATTTGATCCTGAATATCCTTGTTTATCCTGAATATTTAGGATAGAGCTTCAGAATAGAGCAACCTTGATAGAGTGTACGCAGACTGCATAAAATGTGGAACTTGATCCTTGATGTGAGAGGAATTGGGCTAGTTCTCAGAAAATCTTGTTTCTCCATTAGTTCCCTTTAGCCTTACTGAACAGTACAAGAGAATAATATATGAAGTTATTTTTCTTTAGGACCAGCGTGGTTTCTTTGTAATGCTTGTAATGCAGATGATGTGAGTTGGTGATTAGCAGGGATTCTAGAAATATCCCCAGAAGTACAGTCCTCTGTGAAGAAGTTTTAAGGTTTTAAAGAAGATGTGGAAGATGCTTCCTCAAGCCTAGCCATTCTTACAAGTTCAGAATTTAGAAGAAGTGAAGAACAGGAAACATTCTGTTATTCTTGAACCCTCCCTCACAAAAAAAAAAAGAAGAAAAATCACTTAAGTTCACAGCCTTCAGTAGTAAGCATCTGTAACAGTCACTGTTACACTGACAGAAGTGTTTCTTGTACAGCCCTGGTTAGTGAATACACCTTCTGCAAAACACAGCTTTGGTTTGCAATGAAATGTGAAATTGCTAATCCCTAAAAAGGTGTTCTGGTACTTTGTGGTCACAGGTTACAGTGGAAGTCTGTAATTGGTGGCACAGAAGGAGGGCAGTGATGTCGAGGATTCATTCAAGTCACTGAGACGGGTTTTTGCAATTATTTTTTAGCATCTGTCCGCTGAAGAATTAGCAAGAAGAAGAGAAGAAGAAAAACTGAAGCCTGCAAAATCATCTAAAGGTTCAAGACAAATAAAAAGGTATTTGCTGTACATCATGTTCCAAAACAGGTCTTCTAGAAATAAAACAACTGGCTTGCATGGCATCGGGCTGGAACACTGCAAATCAGTAATATGTGTCATGGGTAGAAATGACGTGTAGCATTTCAGATGTTTAATACTGAAATTCAAAAGTGTGGGAGGTGAACTTCTGTATTTGGTGGAAGTCTTCGTAGTATGAGATGAAAGGCATACAGTAAAGAAATCCTCTTCTTCCTCTATTGAGGAGACAGTGGGAAACTAGGAAAGTTTCCTGACTGTCCTGCATCTTTAGAGAAATTTTCTTTCATTTTATAGTTCCTTTGATCCCTTTCAGCTGATACCATGCTGTTTATTCACTGAAGAAAAACGGGTATGTATCTATGAGTGAATATCTATAATGCTTTATTTAATTATATTACTTTCATTATGCTCATTATTGTGTTTGTGATTTCAGGAACCTTTTCAGGTGAAAGTGTCTTCAGAAGCACTTTTAATAATGGATTTGGTGAGGATGAAGTTTTATCTTACAGAAAGCTATGATGTGTATGTTGGGAGGGGTTGTTTTTATGGGCAACATGGTTAGATTTAGCAATGCAGTATTTAGTTCATGCAGTTTTTGAATGCTGTGGGGTTTCTGAAGTTAGCATTGCTTAATGGGTGGAAGTGTTATACAGGTGCATTATAAACATGCATTTGTATAATAAGCAAACGTATTTTTGTTTACTTTAAATTGAAACACTGGCTATTTTAGCATCTTTAGCTGTCCTAAGTTCTCCTTATAAATGTCATTGAGAAATTACTGAATTGCAATTGTGAAGCCAATGTGTTCTATCAAGTGCAAATCAAAGTTTGGAGAAATTATACAGCTTGAACTTTAATAATTGTTTAATATCATTTTAGCACTCACATGTGTCTATGGCAGAAGTAATAGGGTTGCTAGGTGGAAGATACTCTGAAGCTGATAAAGTTGTAGAAGTAAGTGTTTATCTTTTTTCCATTTTCTCTTAGTCATTAAAACTGTTGGATTGGAATTGATGTAAATGTTATTTCTTCGGGGCATCTACTTCAAACATATTGAAGTAGAAGTTAATTACCACAACCTTGAAATGTTTTTTATGCTTTGTGTTAAAGTGTTGGCTCGTCAGCTCTTTCACAAGGAAGATCTGGCATGTGTCTTAGAATTATTTAAATGAATCTTATTGAACTGATTAAGATTTCTTGCATTTATCCATCTGGAGACTTTCTTGACAGGTTTGTGCAGCAGAGCCGTGCAATAGCCTCAGTACAGGACTGCAGTGTGAGATGGATCCTGTATCTCAAACTCAGGCCTCAGAAACACTTGCTGCCAGAGGATACAGTGTTATTGGGTGGTACCATTCCCACCCAGCATTTGACCCCAACCCCTCCATACGAGATATTGACACTCAAGCTAAATATCAGGTACTTACTGGTCTGTACATTAATAATAAATAGCCAAAAAAAGTGCAAACCCCTAAAGCCCAGTTGCAATGTTAATGCACATTTCTGCACTGTTGCATGTTAAAAGCGTGTTCGTGTGGTGTTCTGTGGTTTATGCAGCATGCTGATGCTGAGCTGGTTTAAATGAGGTTGAACATGTATGAGTGCTTCCCAGACTTTCCACTATTCTTGTCTATTCTTTAATTTCAGGATGCTGTTGTGAAAAGGGCTTATTTCTGATGTGTGGTTTTGTTTGTTTGTTTTTAAGAGTTATTTCTCCAGGGGTGGTGCCATGTTCATTGGAATGATTGTAAGTCCTTACAACCGAAATAATCCTCTCCCGTATTCTCAGATCACTTGCCTGGTGATCAGTGATGAGATCAGTTCTGATGGCTCCTACCGTAAGTACTCATAGTCTACCCATTGTTTTAGCTTCTCTTATCCATTTAGACACTAAGGGGAAAAATATTGCATACTCTTGAGCCAGGCCTTGAGAAACAGGTGTATGTTGCTAAGGAAGGACTTGCACTGTACAAAATGAGGAATTGCTCCTAAGGATCATCCTGCAAGTAGCCCTTGCTGTTAGGAGAATACGTACAGGCATGAATAGATAAAAGATTGTGTTTGCTGTTTACTGACATTGTAGTATTTCTCACAATCTGGGAAATAAAGAAAGGAGTCAGAGCAAGGTATGCTTACATACAGCATCCACATGAAAATCTGAGAAACTCTTTCACACATTTACTTGAATTTTGTAAAGCAGCGAAGTTTAAATCCTCTGATAGAGGAGGCCAGAAATACTGTAGCAAAGATTTGGCTGCTGTAGTGGTGGAAATTCTTACTTGAGTAACTAAATATTCAGAAGGTTGAGGGATCAAACTTGCCAGCTGTCCAGGAAAATGCAGACATAAAAGATGAATTATCAAGCAGATCCTAGAAATGGTGTACTGGTATGAATCTCGACCAAAGAGAGTACATGGTTGCTTAAAAATATAACTGATGTTTTGTGAAAACAGGATGTTTTTCTTTCTTGAATAGTTCAGACACTTAATATAAAATGTTTGGAATTTCTAATGTTGATCGGGTATTCCTTTCGTTACCTGGTAATAATCTGAGGACAAATCCCAGAATTGCAGAACATGGTTGTGGTCTCTGCCTCTTCTCTCTTCTCCTTCCTTCTCCCATTTTAAGACCTGGTTTCTGTGTCCAAACATGAAGATATCCAGTGTTCTTGGCAAGGCAGTATAAGAGGCCATGTGATCTGACAGTTCCCCTCTGTTTTTTTCCTGTGGATGTAAGCAATGGAGACCATCTGCCTGGAGACTTGCTTCCTAGCCTAGGGGAAGTGAAGTGGTGATTACATTTGTGCAGTACTTGTACTGTAAAGTTTAGTTCTTTGGGTTTTTCTATCCTTCTGTTTCCCACTTGTGCCACACCTGCGTTGTGGAGTTAAAGTCTGTAGAAATGTTACCTGGCCTTAAAAGTAGACATTTTCTTGGTCACATACATTTTCCATCTGAGACGACTTAATATTTCTGTTTACCTCTGAAAACAGCATCTTACAAGATGGCATCTCAGCTGCTCTTGAGATGTGTTACGCTGTAGTTCTGTGCAAAGGAACAAAATCAGTATTTAATGAGATCTGCAAATATTTCTGCTGGTTCAACTAACCAATTGTAGTGATTGCTCCATTTTCATTACACTGATATATAGTTTGAAAGCATGCAACTCATCTCATTGAATTCTTAGGATCTCGGGAAAGTGGTTTTTTTGTTTGTTTTTTAATGAGTATCTGAAATTTAACATTTTCTCTCATTTTTGGTACCTGACTTTGTGCTTTCCAAGTAACTCTTTCCGAGTATTTCCTAGATTTGCCCCTCCACACCTCTGTACCTTCAATAATCTAGCAGAATTTCTTCCTACAGGAAAATTCCTCTGAAGCCTGGAACAGTAACAGGCATTCTATCAGCCAGTTCGTACATGGAAACCAGTCTTCTTTTCTTGCTTGTTTAATAGCCACACACATCTTACAGAGACAAAGTGGTTCTGACTTAAAAGAACTCAATTCACATTCCCATTTTTCTGTTACATTGTGGATTTCTTGTTGTCCACAATTCCTCACACAGACGCCCACCAAAATTGAATTTCCCATCCAAAGTATCAAAGTATCACACTTGAACATCCTTAGCACTGACAAGTATTAAGTGTCAGTGACCTGAAGATATTTTTAATGCATATGTAAAAATGTTATGCAGTGAGTATTTGTGTTTGATTGATTACAGGCCTGCCCTACAAATTTGAAATACAGCAAATGTCAGAAGAACCTCAGTGGGAATTAATATTTGAAAAAACAAGATGGATAATTGAAAAATACAGATTCTGTCACAGGTATGTTTGCATTGTAATATGCAGAAAATCTAAACTGAGTATGTTTATTATTGTGTTTCAATAAAGAAATAAATCTGCTCTAACCTGTCTACTGCTTTCTTTCTTTTCTTTCAACAGCAGTGTCCCCATGGATAAAATTTTTCATAGAGATTCTGACCTGACTTGTTTGCAGAAAGTAAGTTTGCTGCTTTTGATTCTCAGGTTTTGTAATTTAAAATACTGTTTAAAATATGTCTGTTTAGTATCATCAGGTTTCACATTTAAATACTAGAGAGACAGACTAATCCCACTAAATGACTTCTGTGGTGCAGCTTTTTGCTTACAAACACAATGACAGTAAGGATGCTTGCTTGAGATAGTGGGGATAGCAGTAACAGACAGCCAAATTTTAACAGACAACCTAAATTTTAACCTCCGTTTGGGGGAGAACGAATGGCAAATAAGTAACATCTCAGCATGATGTGTGCTTTCAGCGTGAGAGCTGCACACATGTTGAGAAAAGATTGATCCTAGTCCTTTATTCTGTCAGTAAAGTGGAGCTGTACTGTGTTTATTACACATAAGTGAGAATTTCAATTTTCCAGTCAGTGTAATCATCACTATGAGGTTCTAAACAACTACAGCTGTAACACTAATTGCACAAACAAAACAGAAAATCTGCCCAAAGCAAAAGGCATCAACAGAAAACATACACAATAATTATCCATGTCTCTTTTTTTCCCCTCACAATGTGGCTTTGCTTATAAACAGCTAATGTCTGAAACGGAGGTGGTAGAATTCTCTTGAATTTAGCTGTTGTGTAAATTTGTAATTTACAAAATAATACACACCCCCCACAAAAGGCTGTCAGTTCTTTTTTTGTCGTAGCCAGTTATTGAGCACTAGCTGATCACAAAGATCATGAAGTGTTGTTCCTTTCTGCTTTAGTGGGGTATGGCTCTTTTTTGAGTGTTTCTTTTTTTTCTTAAAGGCCAAATGTAGAAAAATCACCCATTTGTTCATATGTAGCTGTTCTTTTCTGAAATCTGTGTTGTTCAGTTGATCTTAATCTTAAAGTAAATCAATGAAAAACCAGTTTGAAATACTAAGTAGTTAGAAGGAAACAAAAATTCAGGAAAACAACTTTAAAATTTGATTTTTCTCTTGACTAGCTGTTGGAGTGCATGAGGAAGACTTTGGGCAAGGTAACAAACTGCTTCATTGCTGAAGAGTTCTTGACTCAAATAGAAAACTTATTCCTTTCCATGTACAAGAGTGAAAAGAAGAATAATGCTGAAGAAAACAGGAATGAATGTTCAAGTGAATTAGAATCATGAGTTGGAAAAGACCTACCAGGTCATCCAGTCCAACAGTCCACCTATCACCAATAATTCTCACTAATCCATGTCCCCTCAACACAGCATCTAAATGTTCCTTGAACACTTCCAGGGTTGGTGCCTCCTCCATGGGCCCATTCCAGTGCCTGACCACTCTTTCAGAAAAGCAGTATTTCCTGACATCCAGCCTGAATCTCCCCTGGCACAACTTGAAGCCATTGTCAGTGTGATGGCTTAAACAAAACAAGTCTGGATTTATTTATTTTATTTTTTTAATGCTTATTTCACCCACTGGTTTCTTTTCCTTCTTGCATTATGTCAACACTTTCAAAAGTGTTACCCATTTTAATACTAATAGTTTTAAGTATTCAGTCTCTTTGTTATGGTTCAAAGAAACTGAAGAACTCCCAGGGAGTGTGATCAGGCCACATGAAGAGCATTTGCTATCAACATATAGAGAAACCACGTATCACAGGGTTAGTGAATTATACCCCAGCCTGGGTTTGGGGAGAAGGACAAGCTGCCCACAGTACTGTGCTTCAGTCTTCAAGGAGAGTTCTCTTAGATCTTTCAGGTTGGGAATTTTGTTTTCATGTATTTTTTTTTTTTTTAATTGACAGGCATTTATATCTGACACTCATGGATTTGTTCCTTAATGCTTTAAGAGTCTAAGTTCAAGTGAATTCACAGAAGGGGAGCTGACCACTTTACTGAGATGAGCAATGTGTAGCTCAGAGTAGCTGTTTGGCATATTCTTTGCCATCTTGCTTTTATTTTGTGTGGAGAAGGCTGGCAAGTTGTTGTCTTCTCATTACTAGTTGTGCTTGTTTCCAGTGGAAATGTTAACTCCTGTTTATTACAGGTTACAGTCTTTCTGATCTTCCATTCTACAGGAAGATAATGTATTTTTCTGTCAGATCATTGAGATTTGCCCACATTTAATTGCCAGTGTTTCCTGTGGAAACGAGCTCTTCATTGTTGGCAAGCATAGAGCAACAAACAGAAAAGTATGTCTCTTTTGGGGGGGAGGGACGCAAAGAAAAACGTGCTTTAAATGTTGCCCTCTAAATCAAGAGATTTGATGTAAGTACACAGATTTATCTTGGGCAAAGTTTCTTAGATCTGTCTATGAAATATATTTGAGAACATGAAGCAAGCCAGAACTTGACTCCATACTTACAGGGATAAAGATGGATTTGATTCTTATTTGAAAAATACATATGTATGTATATCTACTTCTACATCTATAAATGGGATTTAAGATTTTATATGTTTAAATCTTCAGCTTTTCATCTGAAAAGCTTTAAAATTGTATAGTTGTATCCTAATGAGGGAACTCCTTTGCAGAGTTTAGAACTACCATTTTTTTTATCATGTCTCATAATGTCAGTTTCTAAGTGGAGATGCAGAACATGATTGTGTGAAAGTTTGAGCAGTTGATACTTGATGGTTCTCTCGGTGCACATTTGAGGATTATGGTCTGAAAAATGTTGGTGTCTGTTCTTTCTCTTCTCTGTCAAGTGTGTTTGTGCACAGTTTTAGATCACACTGCTGTGTATAATTTACAAACTTGGTGCATCCATCTATTTAAGGCATGCTGACTCTGCATATATTCTAAATCATCATCTTTGGGAATTCCTAATTAAAAATACTGCATGGCTTTCTGTATTTCTGATTTAGACAACACTCTTGGTGACAAAGCATTCTGTCCTGAGTTGGTTCTAGGATGATCTGCAGCGTGAGGAGTTTTCTACTCTAAAAATACTCTAGAAAAATCATATGCTATATATTGTATGTACTAAAAGCTGTAGTTCTCCTATAAACTAGAAGAAAATTTCAACCTCATATGTAACAGCAATATGAAGTAGATGCCATTCTTTGTCCATATAAACAAATATCAATGTTACCAGAGTAGTGGTAAGAACGTGCTGGCTGCTTTTCTGCTTAAGAATTAAAGCAAGTTAAAGTACTACAGTTGTATTAATTGATTTTAAGTCGCAGTTCAGACCTCCAGAGAATACTGTGCAGAACTGAGCTTTTGATATGCATTGCACACAAAGGCACCAGGTTTCCCAAGGGTGATTCTGGTACCAAAGGTTATCTATTGGCAAGGTTTCAAAGTGTAGGAAGGGTGTGGGGGGGGACACAATAAGCTGCCACCATAATCCCATGTGACCACATCATGTGGTATGTGGATTGGAAATAGTGTATTATCAGGGCAAGTAATAATTTTGTGGGCAGGAGTCAGGTAAGAAATACTCTGCTTTTTGTCATTTATTTTTGTCTTTGTGTCTAATAATGAGTTTGGAAGTTGTGTGCTTCTGAGATGTATGTTACTAATACTGCTACCAAACACATACAAGGCATTAAATATGTTTATTGAGAAGCTCGGTGTTTTTTCATTGGATTTTTTTTCTTATGTTAGCTTTGTTTTAGGACAAATACTGCAGCCTAATATATTTTTTGTTTATATATAAAGACCCCCTGCTATGTCTAGCCAAGCATTTCCTCAAGAGAAGGGAAATGTTTGAGCAGCAATTGGAACAATGAAACTGGGAGAGTCACCATTGCATCCTACGATGTAGCTCTTGGCCATTTGTTATCTGAGTGAAGTTTTGCTGCCCCAGTTACCAGCAGCACTTTTTCACAGCTATTTATACTTGTGTTCATGGGGAGGATGGGGGCCTTGTCCGTATTTCTTTGAATATTTTTTTCCCCTTTTTTTGACTTCTTTGATATTCCTTACTGATGGTATCCAAGAATCTATTAATAAAGACTGAATATTCTGTACTTCAGAAGATGTGTTCCAAATTTTTAATAGCTTCTTGCTTCTTGAAGATAACATCTGCTATTTCTTTATTTGAAGCCTGTAAGAATGAAAAACTGATTCAGCTCAGTGTAATACCACCAGAGGGAGCTTAGGTACAGATGATACGAAAAAGTAAACTACAGAATACAGCAAAAAGGATTGTCATTTTGAACTGAGCTAGAACTATTCTTATGTATGCAGCCTTTGTGATTAAGTTTTGTGGGCAGTAGCTTGTATACTGTTGCTTTCATTTGTTCTTATAAACTCTCTGCTCTGATCTCCAGAAAATTGTGGCAGGGATGCTGAGATGGTAGAGCTGTATTTTCCACACTATTTCCTTAGAAATAATTCTAGCATCCTAGCTGTAGGATCACTGAAATAATATCATGCAGTTTTTCTTTCTCCCTCGCCACCACAGGCAACTGCAGTGACTTCTAAAGGTGATCATCGAGTTATCTTTCAAACTGCTATATGCATTACCCAAATTTCATTCAAATATGTTGGTTATAGCTCTATTCCTGCTGTGCTAGCAGGGAATTTGATCTGCTAGGAGTTTCTAGGCAAAGAGAACATTCAGTTGAGTAGCAGAGAAAGAAGCTATGCAGGTGAAAAGCAGGCTGCACTGAGGCGTGCAGCACACTGCAATGTGCCACCTGTGCTGGGGCAGAGCAGTGTAGCTCAGCACTGCAAGGGAAGGAAACACTGCAAAGGAAACACTGCTGCAAAACCTGTGAGGGAAATCAGGATGCGTGCAGCGTGGCTGCAGAGCCAGCGCATGGGAAGTAGCTTGTCTCAGGGAACGTGGTAATAGTATCTGATACTGAACAAAGCATTTAATGGCTGAGATAAAAGCATTCTGGTCGTTTAATTGGAAGTGCCTTGCTGTTTTACGCAGACCTACTGCCCTATTTTTATGAGATTTAAAATTGTGCAGAAAAATTGTTTCCATGGAAGCAGAGATCACGAAAGAAATAACACTCCGTGTTTCCTACAGGATTCCTTTTACAGCCTGCTGTTCTCAACAATTAACTCTTGTAGTGCTGTTGCAGTTTAGTGTGGATTCACGGAGATGACAGAAAATAATACCTTGAGGGTTTGTGTATATATACTTGACTTTTTTTTCTTTCCTGCCTTTGAAAGAAATCTGTTCTCTGCATGTTTACAGAGGGAAAATCTACAGTGGGGAAAAAAGTTAATGGAGGAGTACACACTACTTTGGCAAATTATGGAACTCAGTCAGGGAAACATGAAGTTATTCTTTCTTTTCCCTTTTCCTGCCTCAGTTTTATGTTTTCTTGCTGACTAAAAGCACTGCTGTGTACTCTGAACCAGCTTTGAAGGAAGCAGCAATTAATGCAGTTTTTAATTAAGGTAACAGTAGTGAGAATCATCACCAGCAGGGAAGTTGGACCATCTGTTTTAATTGCCTATCATTTTTCTTCCATACATTACTTCTGAAAAACCTCTGCATTATTCTGTGTTTCACTGTGTCTGTAAGGAAGGGGAAACTATCAAATGATGATGGGAGGCTGAGACCAAGGCTGAGCATCGTATGAGGAAAGTAGTTATCTGAAAACCTTAACTCAATCAAGTGCTTTCAGAGCACAAGGGCGGCTCAGCTCTCAGCCATACAGAAATTGCTGTACTTTCTTTTGAATCTGGTTATGAGCTGTAACATTTTATGGCTGGTGAGGGTCTGTCCTCAGTGAGACATCTCAGAGGACAAAAACAAAGCCCGCTCTCTCTGAAGTTCATAACGTCAAATAAAGACACAACATGAGGACGTAGCTGATAGTTAAATAGATTTTGACTTTGAAGGAAGGATATGGATTTTTTTGTATATCTAAAATAGGTAAATTAATTACTTGGCAATAAAAATGACATGAGAGGTAGGATGTAGTACACTTGTGTAAAAAAAAAAAAAAAATAATAAAAATAAACAACAACAACAAAAAACCTCAAGGTGGGAAACTGAATTACTTAGTGATTTCATAAAAAATGTATCAGTAGTTCACAATGACTTCCTACAGTTCTTCAATGCTGTTATTTTTATCCTAGAGGAGGGGAAGTGAAGAGGTGCAGTAATGAGCTATAGGTATGAAAAGGAGCCAGGAATGATTTGAAGAACTTGCCTCATCTTTGTTCCCTTAAGTAGCGTGAATTTCTGTGGCTGACTTAGAAGCAGGAGTAGGTCTATAGACAGATTATGGAGTGATAGGGAGTGTTTACATCTGCAGCTTCAATTTTAAACCTATACCATGTTATTAATGCTCATTGGTAGCCAGTATAACTTCCTACTGTTCACATACACACAAGTCATCATTACAGGCAGCCCTGCTCGCAGTGATTTAAATCAGGTCAGGCCCTCAGGAAAACAACAGAACAGGCTAAAAAAAAATTGTCTGCAAGGCAGCACAGAAGTTGTGCAGATGGGAGAATGGTGCTGTTTGCTACTGCTCATAAAATAATGATTTATAAGGGGTCTGACAACATTTGACAAACAGATAGATGACTTAATGCTAACTGGAAAATGTGGTTCATGCTTTGTAAATCATCATTAAGACATTTGGGAGCCACTGGAGTGTACTGTGATAGGCATTACTCAAAGTTCAGACTGAAAAAATTCTTCAGAAACCACTAACAACTTTGTAAGGGTAATGAAAGTTTGAAAATTAGCGTTCCTAATACTGCTTTGGGATGAGTAGGAAAAGAGAAGCTTTCTGCAGTGGAAGCTGAGATTGCTCTCCTATGGTAAGTAAAAGTTCATCAAACTGATGAATTGTCTTTGTACCTGAATTGGCAGCTTCTTCAGGTTTTGTTGGAGCATACATAAAATAAAGCCTTCTGCAGTTTTATAAGGATGTGAAGTTGGCATCTACACAGTGGAATGATACAGAAGTTATGTAAGAGGTAGGAAAAATCACGATTAACATAGAGGAGTAGGATTGCCCCAGATGAGTGGGACTTCCTCCAAAGGAAATGGGAGAAGATGCATTTTTCTGTGTGCTCCATAAAGATCCTGAAGAGGGAAGAAGGCGAGGTGAAGCCTTGTGCTCTAATCTGTAAGGGAAGCTCAATGCAGGAGCTATGCTTTGGGTCTGCTTTTGCCTCTTCCACGTTGCTCCCTCACTAAGAGGGATGTCAGGCATCTGGGCAATCAGTGCTGCCCACTTAGAAATAGTAGATGAAAGTGTAGCACCTCTGGCATCTGGGCACGAGAGACCAGTTGTTTTAGAAGAACTTGTCTGTCAGGTCTGATATGTACTCTGAATAAAGGAGCGACACAACAGCATGTAGAAACAAGCAGACTCCCCTAAGAGATATAAGCTCCAGACAACGCTTGTTGCCACTTCCAACTGTACCCACAGTTGTACCTGTGCTATGGAGCCTCTGCTTGGAGTTACGCTGGGTTTGATTCTGATGATAACTTCATCAGCACGGAGCTGTACCTGTGTGACCAATAAGTGGACAGTATGTGACCAGCATGCATCTGACAACTGCACCTGCAGGTTGGTGGGTTCAGATCATATAGTAGATTGTTCAACGCTGACTTCAAAATGCTTGCTGATGAAGGCAGAAATGACTGCCTTGAAGCTCTCCTACAGACCTCGGGTTAAGCTGCTGGATGGTGGCATTTACAATACAGACTGTGAGGACAGTGGTATCTTCAAAGCCAGACAGTGTGATGAAGCTGGTACTTGCTGGTGCGTGAACACAGCTGGAATAAGAAGAACTGGAAAAGGTGACAAAAACTTGGTATGCAATGAACTGATAAGAACAAACTGGGTCGACATTGAACTGAAGCACAAAGAAACATCCCATTACTTCGAAGCTCTTGATGTAGCAGAAGCCATGATGCATCTGTTTGAGAACCGGTACAAACTGCAACGCAAATACATCACAGCTGTGAAGTACGATTCCCCATTTATCCAAATCCACCTAAAACAAAATAACTTGAAGCAGCGGGATGTAGATATAGTTGATGTAGCCTACTACTTGGAAAAAGATGTAAAAGGGGACTCTGTGTTTCATTCTGACAGTACGTTTCTTGTCTCTGTTAATGGAAAAAATCTGGCTATTGAAAATATACACATTTACTATGTTGATGAAAAGCCACCAGTGTTTAGCATGAAGCAACTGCTTGTTGATGTCAGTGCTGTGGTGGCAGTGGGGATACTGCCTGCTGGTTTTGTCATTATTTTGGTGATTATTCTGTGCCAGAGGAGAAAATACAGACAACTTAAGGTTGAAAATATGAGTGAAACAGAAGGACAAATTTTAGAGTTGCTCTAATCTGACAAAAAGAATCAAAGTGCAACTTCAGCAACCAGGCAGAGGTGGGGAGGGCAAAATAAAAAGAATGAACACACTCTATGTATGTGGATGGATTTGGAGTTGTCTCCCATTTTGTAGGAATTGACAAAGCACTCGGTTTGAATTATTCTACTAGAAAAAACAACTTTTCCTTGGGTATAAATTAATTTAGGAGTTGGTTCCTGAAATCTAGGACTGAAAATCTCAGTTCAGAAGCTACAAAAAGTGTAATAGATATTTTGTGCAAATATAGCATATGTGCACTTGTATTGCAGACTTCTTGCTTAATATTTAAGCCAAGGTTCCTCATGTTTGCTTAGAGCAAAATAATAATAGCAATAAAAATGTTTTAAAAGTCTTCAAAGTTGCTGGAACTTCTTTTTGTCAATAATTAGTTTTGTCGGTGTCTTTAATCAAATAAATTGAGATAAAATACCTCTATTGCTAAAGGCTTTGATGCAGTCAAGTGTCAGCAGGCAGCACTGTGGTCACTTCCATTTGTACGGGGCCCCAATTCTTTGTATGCAGGTAGCACTGAGCTATTCCCAGTTGCAGGTCTGGTACTCGTAGTCAGCAATGATCCCTTGATCCCACTGTAAGTTAACCTTGTTTTTCTTTCCAAATTCAGATAGTAGCTTTCTATCTATCTAAATTTCCCTTGTAGTTGTATCAGAGGAGATACTTTTTGGTTTTTAACAGTTTTACAGAACTACTACATAAAGCTAACAAAACGCTTTATTTAGTAGGGCTGCAAGGGGAATTTCAGCAGAGTGTAATTGCTGCAGAGTCTGAAAACACAACCCCATCCCAAATACAGGAATCTATCTGGGGAATGACTGGCTACTAGGAAAAGAGTGAATATAGTTTGGTTCTATTTCTGCCTGTTTATCATGGAAGAACAGACTTGGGTTTGGGAGCAGAGGGTGTTATTTCTGACAGCACACAGCATCACTACTTAATTTCTTACCTACTGGAAAAACATCGGATGGGCAGATGCATCACCTTTCCCCCAAATCAGATTTTTACACAGTTACATTAGCAGCATAATGCAAATAGAATAAACATATAAATAAAATAAAGATAATCAGCGTTAATGAGAGGCTGTGTGCTATTACTTAGCTGCACCATATAACAGAGGGTATGATCATTTCAACTACGCAGAGGTATCTGTTGCCTAAATTACATTATGTAGTTCCCACTGGGGAAAGGCTGCCTTGGTTTGAAAACTGAAAACAGCTACTCCCACAGAAAGAATCCCTGGCTCTAAGTTGCAACTCTGGAGAGACTAATGCTGCCCTTTGCATACAGTGCTATCTTAGTTCAGCTGACTGAAGTGGGCTTTAGCCTTTCCTTTTAGCTTTTAGTTTAAAAAACAAATAAACTTTTTTTTTTAACCACTGGAGAGCTGAGGGAAGTGCCAGTTGCAATGCCAGCATTAGAGCAAGGAAATGAAAGATAAAGATTCATGGAGGGATTAAAAGCCTCCTAAACTCTGTTCCCTCTGTCTCCCTGGTGAAAACCATGCCTGCTTCCATATGCAAGTATGCACTCAAAGGGATTGGTACATAATGGCATTAGTTTGCAAATTATTGGTGTGTTTGCATTCTTGTAGGTTCCCATACCTATATTTAAAGATGCACATTGCTATTATCATTTTTTTTTTTTTCTGCTGGAGCAGGCAAGCCCTAGGGAAAGCTTGTGGCAGCAGATACTACACTTCAGCCAGCCTGAAGCCTCACCTAGCTCTTATCAGTGGTAACATAGGCCAAACCCACTGCTCTTCTGGATGACAAAGAGAATCTCTCCTTGTCTCATCTTTCCCCAATTAGGATTTATCTCTGTATGGCTGTTTGGACTGGGACTACAGTAAGATGAGGTTAACTCCTATGCCATATCGTATAAACACACCCCACCCATCCCTTCTTGTTTAGATGATAAAACATTAAAACATTAATATGTCTGTGATGGTGAGCACTTCATGACAACAAGATACAAGATCCCCCCAGTAGTCCTTAAAATGTCCCTAAAAGTGTCAAGCTTACAGATTGAAATCACTTTTTCAGAGAAAAAAGTAACAAATAGACCTTTCTTTCATTTCTCCTTAGCTGGAATGATTAATGCTATTAAACAGACTGTCCTTGTGCAAGTATACAAGTATAATTACCCTTTCCAAACCATCTCCATTGATTTGTCAGAGGGTTTAAGTGCAGCCAGTACCCATCTTTTTTTATGCTAAAATTAATCTTGATTATTGCAATTACTTTCAGAGCAGGAAAACCCAACTTTCGGCATTTATATAACTATGCACAGCAGCTCCCAACAGAATTCTTTGTACTGGTTTTTATCTGGTTAAGATTTCACACACTTCAGGCAGCCTGACAATATTCACATCTCATTTTCATGCCAATCCCTTCTCCCTGAGGTATAACACTCTTACAGTCCTACTCCAGCACAAATCAAGTGCCACAGGAACAATTAGGGATACTTCATATTATCTAAGTGAAATAATGAGTGAGAATATATTTAATTTTCCACTGAGATTTTTACATATGGGCCCAACAATACCGGTTTTGCTTGAAATAAATGGATTTCATAAGGCCTGAGATCAGAAATCTCTGCATTTCTGCTAGCCTGATTTTATCCAAAAAACCAAAGTGGAACAACTACAAAGTAATTGGAAGTGGCACTGCTGTAGTTACTGCACTGCATAGTGCAGAAATGCTCAGCACAGTTTCCCCAGTCTTAGCACACCTCTTGAATTCTTTTTTTTTTTCCTGTCCTCATGTGCTCTTTTCTGTTGTTAGAGATATACTACTTTTACAGCTGTCTCAATTCTGCTGAAGTGAAACCGTCAGTACTGAAAGTTAATGAATGCTCCATTTCTAAGTCTCTCTAAATAAATTTCCTGCTTTAGAGATCTAGTAGAAAAATTCTGTGGTGTTCGCTATTTTCACTGGGATATTTCTTACACAGTTGCTTTAAAAACAATTTCCAAATTAATTGCAAGAATTAAAAACCAGAAAAAAATATTGAGTGAAAGATTCTCAGAATTTCTGCCAGTTTTGCAACTACTAAGTGTTCAATTTGCACTTTTAAGTGCAATGATTGTCAGATACACCAAACTACAAGCAACAGGTAATTCTGGAGATCATTTGCATTTTAATTGGCTCAAAAATCAGGAGCTCTTCAAAAGTATTGGATCCGGATGTTTACATTTGGTTCCTTAACTTTAAATATCTTGTCTGTATTTAGACTACTCTGAAAAACTAGTGAGTGCACTTTGCCCTGGACTGACTAGAACCCCGGGTCAGCAAGGCACTCATTGGTGTGACTCAGTGCAAGTCTGATGACAGCACGACACGATTCTCAAGAATGCTAGTACTCAACAAATGTCCCTAGCAAGCTGGGAAATCCAAATCAATTCACTGGTAGGAGGAGATCCAATAATCATTCGTGGCTCTAACAGAGTCTTTTATTAAAATATTATAACATTGCAAGCAAATGAGATCACTCTGCCTCTTCACGGATGTTTTGGAAAGGACTATACTGAATTTTACAACAACGTCTATAGTCCTGCAGTAATTTTCCATTCAGTTGAGTAACTTCATCTTCTAGATTGTAATTTTACTTTTTTTAAACTATATTGATACTACATAATGAGCAGAAATAATTATTACTTATTAACAAATAGATACATATCTACTAGCATCCACGGACGGGTATGTCAGTGGACAGGGATGGGTTAGTCAATATGATATGTACACAATACAGTGCACTCAGTGGATTGAGAGAGGCTCTAGTGAACAACATTTGGAAGAACTTCAATAGTAACTAAATGTTAACTATTCTTTTAAGTTAACACGAACTCCTTGGACTTCTGCTGGTCAAACAGGCATAAGTAGCATTAAATCCAATTTATGACTTGGAGAAGGCTGATAGAATTTATTGTTTCTGAAACGATTTTAGCCTGCCACTAATGAGCAGATGTGAATTACTTTGAAACTTGAATGACAAAACCATCACTCAAGGTTGTTTTGTTTTTTTTTCTGCCTAGATTTAAATAAAAGATAAACATTTTGCAAAAAAAATTTTTTTTCCACTTAAAAATGAATACTGTACATTTTAAGTGACAACTTTTTAATTGTCAGGATTAAATTGGTACTAGGGAGATGTTAGTATAAAAAGGCTTCCACTTGAATACACAGAAAAATTGTTAATGTTTATAGTTACCTTGTTTTTAATTACTTTTATTGGATTTCATATTTGGCAACTGCACCTATCTTTGAGGTCAGCCCTATTCCAAACAGAGGATAGGACCAAATTACCTCCAAGAGATCCCTTACGGCCTGTATTACTCTGTGATTCCGCAACTCAGAATAAAAGATTTGTAAGAAATCAATTTGAGTTGCAATGATCTTTGTAACACACACCCTCTCACTAAAAAAAAGAAAAAGCTCCAGCTCTATGAGACAAAGACTCAAAATATCAAAGACAGCGCAGTACTGCCAACTGCTTGAGTGAATAGTTTTAAACATGTACAAAATTTCATTCAGTTTAGTGTGACTACTTACAGTAATACAGAGACTGGATACATCTACACAAGTCTTCTGGTCTTCAGAAATGCAAATTACAGACAAGGGATGAGGCTAGAAACAAAATCTCAGCACAGAAGTTTCTTTAAAAAACAAAAAAGTTACAGGTATGTATAGTTGCTAAAATTTAAGAGAAGCCATGGTGAAAATCACTAGATCTATTTTATTATTTAAACTGGCAATTTGGAGAAAAACACTTAATAAGTATCCAATTGCTCAACTGCTTACTAGATTTTCAGAGATGTATTTCATATCAATATCTGATAGAAAAATCCTATAATTATGTGTCGTATTTGCTGCTTGTCTGCTTTGAAATCTTAATTATAAGTGACAGAACTTGTGGAGAAATGCAGAACACAATTCTTAGCCCCATCTTTATGCACTGAAAACATCCAGTGATTTTAATAAGAATGAGGCAGGTGAGGTTTAATAGGTGAGGCAGGAATGCAGAAATAGCTCTAATACCCTCTAAGCGGACAGGTAAATAACGAATCCGGAGAAACGAATAATAGCAAAAATAAACAAAACAAATTTTCAGCTGATTTCAAATAAAATGGAGCCTCTGAGGTGGAAGAATGAGATTGGCTCCACAGACCAAACAAGAGAAAGTACTCATGCTTGGCTTAGGAGGGGAGAATTCTGCATGAAGAAAACATGGAAAAAAAAGATGATTAGAGGGTTGGAGCATCTCTCCTATGAGGAAAGTTTGAGGGAACTGGGCTTGTTTAGCTTGGAGAAGGCTCCAGGGAGACCTCATTGTGGCCTTGTGGCCTTCCAGGAGGGGGAATGGCTGTTTACGAGGGTAGATAGTGATAGGACAAGGGGGAATGGTTTTAAACTGAGACAGGAGAGGTTTAAGTTAGATAGTAGGAAGAAGTTTTTCACTCAAAGGGTGGTGAGGTACTAGACAGGTTGCCTAAGGAGGCTGTGGGTGCCTGGAGACATTCAAGGCCAGGCTGGATGTGGCTCTGGGCAGCCTGGTCTGCTGGTTAGTGACCCTGCACATAGCAGGGGGTTGGAACCAGATGAGCACTGTGGTCCTTTTCAACCCAGGCAATTCTGTGATTCCATGAAAAGTGGACAACAATGAAGTCTAAGAAATAAGGACACCGAGCATCAGCAGACAGCCACGAGAGCGTGTATTTCTTGGCATCTAGGATACACACAGGCCTTCAGTTATGCTAAGTGCTTTTCTCCTGCTGCAGCTCCTCTGCTTTCACATGTGAAGCTGCCTGTGCGGCTGCCGAAGGCGGGATCTGCGCTCCTTCACCTCCCTTGCGAGAGGAAACGCTTTGAAGCGCGCAGAGCCCCAAGGCCCGTATTAAGCGCCTGTGCCCTACTCTTAGCACACACGCGTTCCTCACCCTTTCATTTGTAAAGAACGCGTTCTTCACGTCATTTGTCCAACGCATGACACATCCTTATCAGTTAGATTTGAGGCCACGCCGCCGAGCTGGGAGGGGCAACCCCGACGCTCTGTGACGCTCCGACGGCCGACACAAAATGGCGGCACCCGCCCTCAGCGTCCCGCCCTGCTGGTCGGGGGAGGGGCGGAGCGGCGGTACCGCATCGGACCCGTCTCATCTCATCCTGTCTCCTGGTACCCGCCCTCAGCCGCGGCCCAGCATCAGCCCGACCCCTCCTCCTCCTCCGCCTGCTGGCGAGGTGAGTAGGGGCGGCGGCTGAGGAGGTGTATCCCGGAGCAGGTGCCAAAATCGTCTCGCCGTGATGGCGGACAGAGCTGATCTGGGCGCCTTACAGACACACGTCCTCACATCACCCTCCTCACATCTGCCAGTATCGCGATAGGGCTGGCAGCTCGGGGGGCGCGGGGCTTCTCTCTGAGGGGAGCTCAAGGGTGGGAATGGCCGCCGCGCGCGGGGCGGGAGGTCCGCTGGGCTGGGGCTCCTCAGGGAGCGCGGGATTTCCCCCACAGCCCGCCTGCCCTCGTTGTCGTTAAAGAGCGAGGGAAAATACCCGACGCAGTTTTGCTGTCGGTGATAATATGAGGCACGAGTTTTGGTTTTGCAGCTGGCAGCAGCGTCCTGCCGTTGGTCTGCAACAGGATGCAGTTATAACTGTGTGTGGGCAAAGAAATACGTAGTAATCTGTTCAGGTGAAATATGGTATCTGTTCAGATGAAATATGGTATCTGTTCAGATGAAGTCATGTTTCCCAGTTTCCTGTTGGGACGTTTCCTGTTTCTTAATACTTATTTCCCCTTTTCTTTTTTTTCCCCGTCCTCCTTTGTTTCAGGCGAACCAACCAAAGAGATTATGAATATCACACGTGGTTTAAAGCTTCTCAGAAGGAACTGTCTTTTCTTTCATTTGGCTTTTACCCCAACAAAAAACTGCGTCAGAACCTGTCTTGATAAAGGGCAGAGATGTGTTTCAAATGTCCCAAATACAGAAGTATGGAAGAGTGCACATCACATTTCCAAAAGGATTTGCTCCCAGTCTCCTCAGTTGCTGAAGGAGATCACATCCCTCCAAATCAGTTCTGTAGGGTCAATCCCAAATCATTTTTCTGCTGGGAGCGCTCAGCTCATCAGATCTTTTCACACATCGCCATCACGTCAGGCTGCACCATTTCCTCTTTTCTGGATAATCATTAAACCTGTTCAGAAGCTGTTTGCTATCCTTGTTGGCAGGTAAAATATGATCTTGCTTTCTCTCTCTTAGAGTAAGGCCCTGTCGTGCAAAAGCATGCGGGTGTGTTGAATCTCTTTATAAAGAATGGTAGGTGTATTTATTTATAGGGTTTTAATTGTGGTAGATTTGCAAAGCTTTGAAGGGCTGAGGCCTAGGCTAAGAGTTTATTTACTAAGGAATTGTTTCTCATGTATCTTTCTCCCTTCTACTCCTCACCTACACATGGCAGAGGGAGATGGACCAAGACACTAGGAGACATTTCCTCCTCTTCTTCTGAGAAGGAGGAAAGGGAGATAGGTGGGGGCCAAGTGCAACAAAACGTCCTTAAGCTCACACCAGCTGAGAATGTAGGAGGGATCAGAGCAGCAGCAGACTCTAACAACCCTCTTTTAGCTATGTCCTAAGTTGCCAGTGTTTGTGTCTTACAGGAGCATAAGAAAATGGTGGAAGGCACTTCCTCCTAATAAACGGGAGCTCTTTAAAGAAAGTGTGAGGACAAATAAATGGAAGATACTCCTGGGTGTCAGTAGCTTAGGAGTTTTATTTGTCGTGTTTTATTTTACTCACTTGGAAGAGACACCCATCACTGGACGTGCCAGACTGTTGGTGTTTGGAAAAGAGCATTTGAGAGAGCTGTCACAGATGGAATATTCTATGGTAAGATTGTGAAGAAAAAATCAAAATACTCAGAAAGTGCTACTGCTTTATTTATTTATTTATGTATGTAAATGGTGAGATGGACAAACACACCTAGCGGTGTTTAATTTGTAGGTAAAGGCTATAGTTGTGTTCTCTGGCACACTTCTTGACAATCAGATTCTCTAATATCCCTTAATAAGAGTGAAAATTACATCGTATTTTCCTTCACTTTGTGCTCAGAAGCCCTTAGAGCACGTCCAAGAGTAATCTTACGCTCTTATCCATTTTTAAGAGTTCCCTTCCCATTAGCAAATCATTCAGGCATTGTTTGCCTCCAAAATGATGGCTAAGAGCACATAATAGGTAGGTAGCAAACATTTCTAGCAGTGTTATTGTAATATGCTAATTACAGAAATCCAATAGAGAAGAGAAAAACATAGCTAATAAGCACATGCTCAGATCTGTCCTATTTTCTGGTTTGATCGTTTCTTGGTATTTTTTTAAGGTCCTTTCTTCTATAAGTTGTTACTCTACCACTGAGAATTTATTCAGTTCTTTTTTTTTTTTTTTTAATCAGCTCATTTTTCTTGTTTTCTTTTACTTTGCCCATTGTTCTAATTTTGAGACTTTGAGTTCTGTAACTTGCTATCCTAATGTCAATGAAACCTGGTAATCCACTCACATACAAATGTCACTCTATTCCTGTTTCATAGAGAATGTGAGATAACAGAATGAGTACAAGGATATATTCTGTTATATCTTTTGTATAAGTTTGTCTAAGATATGACAAAAATATGGAGATATAGAGGAATTATAAATTGTAATGGGAATTCAGGAAGATACAGAAGTCTGCTTAATTCTTATGCCAAGCTTAGCTGTATGTATGAGAAAAAAACAGATATAGGAACAAAGCATAGTATCTTATTTTTAGTTTGTGGGTCTGAAAGCATGATCAGTATATATATATTACGTTAGCTTGGGTTGTATGAAAGAAAAATGTATAAAAAATTAGCTATCATGAAATTGTATGTAGCCACTAAACTAATTTACCAAGTAGTCGTTTACTGTGTGTTTGTTCCACATGGCAATCAATCAATTCTTGTTTCAGTGGATGGACAAGTACGAAAGCAAAATGTTGCCTGAGACAGATGCACGCTATCAGGTTGTGAAGAGAGTTGTTGGACATTTGTCTGAGAGCAATAAGGACATCCCACAGGTCTCAGCACTCACCTGGGCTATCCATGTGGTAGATGAACCAGAAGTAAATGCTTTTGTGCTTCCAGTGAGTTGAACCTAAATACAAAAATTATTAGCGATATTGAAACAGCATTTTATTGACATGCCTTCTTAATTTTCTTATTCACAGAATGGTGAAGTGTTTGTTTTCACTGGATTACTAAATGCAGTTTCTGATATCCATCAGCTGTCTTTCATTTTGGGACATGAAATAGCTCATGCTGTTCTGGAACATGCAGTAAGTATTTTAGAATTTTAGAATTCTTCATTCTTAAATTTAGAATTCTTTCATTCTATTAACTAAGATATTTCCTATCACTACCAAGCACAATTTTGGTATGGCTTTCTAGTTAATGAGAAATTGAGTTTGAAAGGAGAGCAGTCTGATACAGTATATTCTTGTTACTCACCTAGTATTTAGCTGCCAGAAGTCCTATCAGTGTGGCTTGTGTTTGGGTTTGTTTGCTTGTTTTATAGCTGTGTGGATGGATTATGGCTCACTATTAGGAGTCGTTTAGAATTTGGTCTGTAGATGTCTCTCCTCCTATAGAGAGAGTTAAGGAGGCATCAGCAGCTCAGTTTGTTGCTCCTGGACTTGTTCATATCCACGTAAGTGGATATACTTTCATAAATTTTTTTGTACACACATGGTACTTTTATTGCTGTAGCACAAAGTTAGGATACAAAACTCAAGAATGTCTGGAGCTTCAATCTGTATTTTGAGAGAATTAATTTCACAACCTTAATTATTCTGTATCCTTCATGTGTTGAAATGAATAGTTCTTTGCCCTTTATTCAATTGCCATTCATTAAAGAATGAAAATAATCATTTTGTTGTGCTCTGTAGGTGCAACTATGAAGAGCATAGTATAGAACTATGGTTCATACTGTTCTGGATTGGGGTGATTTGGTAAAAGGTGCTGTTTTGCCTCCAAAATGATTTCTGTCTCTCAATGTAGTTTTTAAGAAATTGCATCCATTATGTATACATCAGTTTGAGAAGGCATGACAACCTTTTAATCATACTTGCCCTGATAAAGTTGCAAAAGTAATCTCTAAGTCAGTAAATATGTTTTGAAAATCAGTGAAAATCCAGGGGAACTTCTTTACTGCAAATTGTATCATTTGGGGTGATCAAGAATGTTTACATCATAGTTGTTTGAGTGTGGTGGAGCTGTTAGACTTGTTAAACCTATTAGAAATAGCTTACCTTGCAATTTGTGTCACTGACCTGACAGAAAGAATGGCACAACCTGTCTTGTCTCAGATCAATTTGGTGCGTGTTGAGTGGAGAAAAATGGCAGAATTTCAGTTTCATTCTTCACCTTCTGAAGTTGGGAAACACAACAGAAAATAATTTAAAAAAATGCATTAAGTAGAGTTGCTTATTGTCTCCTGTCTAAATGATGCCTATCTCATCTCAAGTTAATGTAAACAACAGGCTTTTGGGTCTTTTTATAGATTTTCCCTCCAAATATTTCATATTTTTACTAAAGAACTGTGTCTGCATACCACCATCATTGTATTCCAAGCTTTGAGTCTTTCTGGCAGGGAGACATCCAACATATATATATATATCCAGCAGGAACAAATATGTAATTAGTGTGGATTCTAGACTGAAAGTACTTTGTATCCAACTGTTCTGTGGGGTGGTGGTCGCTGTCGTTTATTTTTTTTTAGGTTTTTTTTAATTTGTGAGCATAGGATTTTCTATTTGCCCCACTTATGTGCCTGCGTAGAAGAAAACCCAGTAAGGAATGAAAACTGGATCATTTTTTTCTTTCAGATAGAGAAAGCCAGTCTGGTTCACTTGTTGGATTTCCTATCACTCATCTTTCTCACTATGATTTGGGCCATCTGTCCTCACGATATATTGGCGGTTGTTGGCCAGCGGATCCAGAGCAAGTTGCAGGAGGTAAGAATGACTATGGAATACTTCACACAGCTTAATTGAATACATCTGTTTCTGACATTCATTGCAAATGTGTTGAAATATTTCTTGTTATCCTTCACGGGAGAGCACTGACAGTTTTGGGGGGTTAGTATCTCTAGATAGTACAAATGGGAAAAAAGCAAGAGGAGAAAGACTATAAACAAAAATAAACATGTCTTTGGATGTTTTTGGAGGAAATATGTTTTTACAAATAATCTTCTGCTTTAGTTGATATATATTTCTCATTTGTCACTTTGAAAAACTGTAGATCTCCCTAAATAATGATTGGATTTAGTTGGATGGGCTTTTAGCACTTGCTTGCCAATTAAGTTAAATGAGGGTCTTTTTGAAATGTGTCTCATGTTTCATAGATGCTGAAGTTTTTATTTGAATTGTTGCTAATTTGTTTCTAAACAAACTGAAATATATGGAAAGAGTATCTTTAAATTCATTGCTAATGGTTTTCAAAATAAGGAAGTTGAGAGTCTAAATGTTCTTTGAAAGTAGGAACTATACTATAATAAAACATAGTGAAATAAACTTTTCAGACAGCTTATTTCCAGTAGTGTAAAATTCAGGGTTTTTTGGTGCTGATTTTTTTTCCTGCTGCCTGATTTTCTGTCTTCTTCTGGATAGTTACTCATAAAAAATTTTTTTTCTTTATTAAAAAAAACAATAAAACCCTTTTTAATAATTTCCTTACAGGAAATTTTGCTTATTTCATAAAACTTGAGTCTGGAATGCAGTGAAAGTGCTCTTTGGCTTTGACGTCTCTTGATGATTTTCCTATTTCACCCAGCTCTTTGGAAACTGAAATATAACCAATCTGTTTGCTAGTCCTTATGCTAATGGATAGATATGTGGGTTATGAACATAAATTACATCTAAAGAGCTTGGATATTTGTACAAGTGGCTAAGAAAGTAATATACTGATGATTGCTAGTCATCATTTTGAACAGCTGAATTTGGAAAAAGCAAAGTGTGAACCAATCCTCAGACTGCTCATAATAGCAAGATTTAATTTCCTGTCAAGGATAGGATTGCATTGGATTTCATTTCTTTTCATTGGGTTGCCTTGCATTGCGTTCGATTGCATTTCACTTCATTGCGTTGCATTCCACTGTGTTGCATTTCCATTTGGGCTGGGTTGTATTGCACTGGATCTTTACTCTTAGGTTACTGCAACTGATATTTTGTTATTGTAGATTGGAGTTGCTGGGGTAATTTGGGTTGAATCTCAAAGTTCTACTGTTGTAGATCTGCTGCATGCAGGATACAGTCCAGTAGTGTCCTGGTTTAAAGCATCGATCAGAATTACCTTAAAATAAAATAGAATTAAACGTATCCACATGTAATACTGAATAAATAAGTGGTTAATATTGGCAATGCTCTATCCCACATACAAAATATGCTGAATAGGAATTCTTGTTTGCTGCTCACCCATGAGTGCCTTGGCTGCTTTTTTTTTCCTCGTCACAAATAGATTTTTACCATGCTTTGATTTGGCAGCACTTTGAATTTATTAATACTTTTATTGTAAATCACACTACTAGATCATATGATTTTACCAGCACCTAACCACCACTTAATAATCAAATCAGCACTTAATCATCACTTAGTCATTGGTGAATCTAATATGATGATTCAGTGAAATTTGCTGCAATCAATACAGCGCTTCAGATAAGTATTTGAGAATGGCAAGTTTCACAGAAGACTTATTACAGAGAACAGGAGTTTCCTAAACTAGCTGTGTGCCTTAAAGACTTTTCCATTTAGGTGAACTACTCACCCCTCCCTTATGCCTGTGTGTGCAGCCAAGGGTTTCTGAATCTTGAGGAGCCTGGCCTTTAATGAATCACTCACTCTTCTGTTCCATCAGCACATGGCAGATGATCTTTGATTTCCAGGTACAGTTAGGCAATACTAGATCAGCCCTACTCACTGTTCTTGTAGCAGAGATGGGAACACAATGCTGGCTAATACTAAAATCATAGAATGGCCTCATCAGGCGTCATCCATGCTCCCATGGACTGTAGTGTAGGTAACTCCTGCAACGTAGGTAATCCCTTAACCAGGAATTGCATCAGCACGGGATTTCTTTTTCAGAATATAACCATATTTTTGTGCACATTTATAGGGATGCAGATAAAGAGTAATATCCTGGTGCTTAAATGTAAGCACAAATAAATCTAAGGGGTAAGAGTTAAAATCATGATCTTATGATCATCTTCGTGCTGTCCAAAGTCTCTGTCTAGGTTACACATGCATTCAGATCACCAATTTCCTAGTTCTTCAACTTCCAACTTTAAATTCTCCTAAAGATCCTGGAGAAGAAAAATCACAAGTGGTTGTAATTGAAGAAGTAGAAAACTACCTGCTTGTGCAGATCTGTTTTGTTTGGTGATTTGGATAGTCATCTTGCCTTTTACCAGTCTCTTACCAGTTTCAACCTGGGGAATTATTAACAATTAAAAAATAAAATAGTTATTTAGCTAACTGGGAAATAGCCCTTGAGGATTACATGTCACACTATCTAGGGACATCTTTGCCTCTGTAGACTTTCAGGACAGTAAAAGTATATATATTGCACTTCAAACAATATATCTACAGAAGATTTTAAAAATACATTTATAACTGCAGTGTTCAAGGTCTGTAAGAAAAGGAGTTACTGGTATCTTTATTGCACCACTGCTCCCTTCATATCTACCTGTTTTTCTTTCTTTTTTTTTTTTCCTGGAACGCGTAAGGAGGATCTGCTTCTTTGGCTAAATAAAGAATGGATGCAACCTTTTCTTCTTTGTTTCTTACTCTGCTCTTTGTTTTTTTCCCAGTTGATGCATAGATCAGAATATTTTGACTTGTTGCTCACCTCTGCAGGAGAAGGCTGCTTTTTGAGCCCTAATTTGCCTTTACTATAACCTGATAAACTAGGACAGGGTCACCCAAATCTACACAAGCCAGAAGATGTTGGGTTATATGAATTAAAAACTACCACTGTCTCTTTGTGCCTATTAATAAATTGTCATAACCACAAAAAAAGGAGAGTAGCTGGTTATGTCTTTTCTTCAAATCAAGCTTCTCAAGGCCAATTTGCAACTTCTGTTGAAAGATAATTATGGCAAAGGAGTGATTTCTGCATGAAAATATTTGATTGCATTCATACAGTGGGCTTTTACCACATAATGTTCATAGTAATAAACCATAATCTAAAAAGCCTCTGGATTTTATTTACTGTTGCTACATCTAAAATTTTAATGTCAATAAAGGTGAAGTGAGAAAATTCCATTTTGTGCATAATCAGTTTATTTGTCCTGACTCTGAATCTTTAATGCAACCCTGATCAGTAATATATTTCTGCTTATAATATCTTAAAGCAACTAATTTAAAGTTGATGTTCACCCTTTGCCCACAGCAAAATACAGTGACACTGGCTGATGAGGGGAACCATGAAAGTATTTATAATCTGAGTTAATTTCAACTGAAAATAGGAACGTTGAATTATATCTATAGATAGATAGATATAATGTAATTAAAGATTATATTAGGAAAAATCAATACTGACCACATGCAATGCAAACATGATAGATAACACACTTGTTATGGGAAGATTAGAAAAATATCTGTAACATTTCAGCTTTAATACATTCAAAAACATGACACCCAGCTCCAATGTGCTTTTTTTGCAGTTTATTTTTGATAGACCGTACAGCAGGACGTTGGAGGCTGAAGCTGATAAAGTGGGACTTCAGTTTGCAGCAAAGGTAACTACAACTGGTTTGTTTTATTACCAACTGAACAGACACTTTTCATTTTCCATTATAACCAGAGGGAGCTTTGCACTTCATACGAAGGTAAACTGCGTGGTTATTTGTTCTCCAGTTGGCACAGTATACAGAGAAAGCCAAACAGTGAGTCTATATAAGTAGGCCATATTAAATTGTTTACTGAAGTAGAGACTGTCCTTTGAGCTTTTCCCTTTCACTTAGCATCTTTTGCAAGAGCTTCTGAGGAATGCTTTGCTATGTTTAATGCAATTAAAAATATTCTGATCTGTAAAATCTATTTTCATAACAATACAGGAAAATTTCAGATGTTGAAATGCCCATGGGTGCTCTTGATTAATGAAGTATACTTTTCAGGTATTTAAAGTTTTAATCCAAATACAGCCTAAAATAAGGCAAATTTGTAAAGAAATGACTCTGTCTTCTTTCATAATTCATTTTCCAGTCACTTTTTTAAACAAAAGTCAGTTCTAGCAAAGTGCAGTGGAGCTACATAACTGTTGTGTTGGATATCTATGAGAGCAGCACCATCTAGTGTTAATATTTGATAAGGTTAATTTCCCTTTCTTATTAGTTATTAATGTTTCTTCACGGCAGAATTTTAAAAATGATCTTTGATTCTGGGACTGAAACTTCATTTGGAGTTGAAAGTCACCCAGAAGAACTAATACCATCATCAAAAAGCAAAATTACTGTGTGGGTAACTTGCTGCTTTCTAATAGCAGTGATGCTGTAGGACTGTACCAGAAAGAAACAAGCAAAGTGCTTTCACAGCATTTCTCTACTTTTGCAACTAAATTTTTTGTAATAATTGATAAGAAATAAAATTAAAAGGACAAAGCACCACTCATTTTTATTTTTGAGTAATTTTCTTACCCTGTAAGTGGTCATCTTTTTCTCTTAAAGAATGGAAACTGTTGCAAGCAATCTTGTTCTTTTTTCCACTCTACTTAAAGTCCAATATAAAGGAGTTTGTTGGTGATACACAAATGCTGTTTGTGTTATAGGTCCATGCCTATCTGTAGTTAAATATGGAGGGAGATGGGAGAGTTCTTGTTCTCCTGAATTGCTGCTTTTGCCTGTTGTGAATTACTCCCTTAAAAGATAGTTTAAATCACCCTTTATAAAGGTAATTTAATCACATATAGAACAGCCTTTGCAGCTTGTTTTCAGAGGTATTTACCCGAGAAGTGATAATAATTCATGTTTTAGACTCTTCCTTCATGTATATTTTCTGAACTCTGTGAAAATGGATAACTTGTGCTGTACTGAGACTAGAAAATATAGTGTGGAATAAACACCTGGTTCAGGTTTTTTGAGGTATTTCAGAACAGTCCTTTGCCTGAGAAAAACTATTCTAAATAGTCATTGAGTTTTGGAGTTCATGATGTCTCTTAAGATTCAATATCCAATAGAACTTGTGTTGTATTACCTTAAAAACAGTGGTGTAAACATTTTTGTTCTCCTTGCAGGCTTGTGTTGATGTAAGAGCAAGCAGTGTATTTTGGCAACGAATGGAATTAGTAGAAACCATTAAAGGGGAGCCCAAGTTGCCAGAATGGCTCTCCACACACCCTTCTCATGAGAATAGAGCTGAGCACTTGGACCGCCTTATTCCAGAGGTGAGCAGAGCTGAAGGAAGTGGACCTTTCCCTCTGAGGAAAGTTACCAGAATTAGTTTGGTATTAACTGACGTGCTATTTTTTTTTTTTTTCTTTTTTTAGTATCATACTTATCTCTCTCTTTATCATACAGAAATTTTCTATCATAAAAATCTCAACTTTCTTGATAATTGTATTAAATGAATGAAAATCGGGGTAATGCAGGTAAAACGTAATTCAGTCTAGAGACTTTTGTTCCTGATTTCTAATCAAATTGTAATAATTGTGGTTTTTAATGGCTTTTATAATATAGATGTGATAATGACACAGGTTGCATTAATTCTTTTTCCTTTTAAGCAAATTTGGAAGGCAGATTTTAAGCTGGTTTCCTAGACTGTCTCTGAACTGCCTTATCTAACCATTACATTGGCAGCTAGCCCAAGGCTATCAGGTAGAGAACACTCCATTCTATGCTTTCTCTCCCACTGATGTGGAATTGGACACCTTGCATAACAGTGCCTCAAAAAAATATCAGATCCCCAATAGAAGATTTCTTAATGGATCTTGTTACGATAGTTTTCTGTATAATTTTCAGCCAGCTTTTTTTTTTTTTTTTTTCCTTCCACCCCTCACATTTCATCTCTATTTGTACCTTCACACTGGGGTGCAAACTTTACCCCACTCTAAGGGACAAAGAGCTAGTTCACACAGGTGCCTGCAGGTCTGCAGTCTGTTCTGTTATTTCTTTCAGATTTCATCCCAAAGGATGCCAAGTACATGGCCTGCTTAGAGATGTCCTCAATTTGGTGTGTTACTGCTAGCTTAAGCAATAACTCTGCTATTAACCAAGTGCTAGTTTAATATGTGAGGAGTGTTCCAAGTTTAGTGATCTTAGCTTGTTTACTGTTTCTTTATTTTATTTTTTTTTGCACCATTAAAATAACATGGATTTTTTGCCTAGTGTGTTTTTTTGTTTTTTGGCTTTGTTGGTGTGTATTTGTACACTTCACAACAGCATTGTTTTTCAACGATCTAAATGGTAACTGGAAATTCCCCTTATAATCAAGCAACTTCTTCTTTCTTCCTCTTTTTTTCTGTTCTCCCATTCCCAGCCACTTAATGTCTTTCTTAATTCCAAGCTACAGAAACAGTTGAAGATTTATTGGTAGAGAGAGCACTAAAATACTGAGGTGTTTACTGATTTCAAAGGAGAAGAGATTTTCTTGAACCTTTTGATGAGAATGAATGCAGTAAATAATCTAAATGATGGCATAAATCAAAACAGAGATAAAGTGTAGGATGTCGGAGAGTGGCCAAACTGAGTATTTCAAATTAACGTACACAAATTCTGTGCTTTACAAAAATAAGTTGTGAGAATATTTTTGTGAATTCTGTACCACGTAAGAGCAGCTGAATGAAAAATGATCTGCATTTTTATGGAGCCTTCCCTTTGGTTAGATGTAACATAGAAGGTTTGAGAGGTTTCATTTTTATACAATTATTGACTGGCTTCTAAAGTGGTGATGGTGAAATAAATTCTTTTCTACACAGAAGTTGAGTGAAGAAGTTATAGAAATGAACAATAGTGTAGTCCTAGCAGTTGTGTTATTATCTGTCTTAGCCCTTGTAGTTTAGCAGGTGCAGCAACTTCTTGTCTATTCATTACTGCTCTTCTGTGCAAAAGCAGTGGAGGCTAGGAAGTCTTCCACAAGATAGTTGAGAATGTGATGTTTTCATTTGCTTTTTACCTTGTATGTTTTTTGGAGTAGGATAATAAAGGCAGGGAAGAAGGCTTCATGTTTTTAACGTGACTGGATAAGTTTTTAACACTTGACTGGATAAGTGAGGCTGATACTGCAAAAGTGGAATAAAAATGAAAGAAGGTATGTAGAAATGTTGTTTGAGACTTCTTGTCTGAAGTAGTGACTCCTTTTCTTTGAAAGCTGCCTTCCTGAAGCTGGATTTCAGGCATTTAAAGGGAATTCCAGGGTTTTATTGTTCAGTGCTTTTTGTGTACCATATACTGATAGCCAGTCAGTGTTCAGAGCCCAGGAGGAGAAGCTGGATATCTGAATGGACCTCTTAAATCTCTTGATGGAGAAACTACTACTTAGACTCAACATCAGATCCATCATAAAATTTGAATCCTAAAATAAAATAAATCAATAAATAAACCAATCTGTTAGTTTGACATTTGCATTTAGTTTTAATATTCATTCAGTTGAAACTGCCTTTCCTTTGAAGATGTGAATGGAGTAGAGCAGCTTTTTGTTAAAGATACTGATACTGTGATTTGTATACAGATGGCTTTGAGGCTGAAATGTTTTTTGGACAATGTTATGTGTATTCTTAGACAAGCTACCAGACTGAGAGAAACAGACAAGTTTTTTGATCTTATCAGACCATGCAGCTGTTTCTCTGCAGATTTGAAGCTCACAATAAACTGCGATTATATAAACAGAACATTTTTTCTTCAGGTAATGAAATGGCTTGTCTCAGTGAGGCAGCTTAACAGTCTCAAGAAACATAAATTTAAGCAGCAATATCACAAGGATTCTCTTTTCACGTAATTAAAAGGCAGGGAGCAATCAAATGGGTTTTAAAGATCTTGCATCTGGATTTCTGAACAAGTTGCAAGCTACAGCCAAACAGAGGAATTAGTAAATAGAGAACTACAAACAGCTGCAAAGTGGCTGTCTCCTGGAAAGGAAATCGAGAAAATGAAAAAGATTTATCAGGGTTGTAAGGGATTTCCCCCTCAGTTAGGCAGCAATTTTGGTTGTACACTAGGAGGAAAAAAATATACCAGCCAAATCAGAACCCTCTTAAAAAGGAAACTGGAATCTCTTAGAATTCCTACATGGAAAGTGGTGAAATACTCAGCGAAGAGTTATTTTCTTTTTAAATAATAAAATCCATAATTTTGTAGTAGTGGGAAGGATGCTTATCATTGTCCTACAGAGAAAAATCATGAAATCATAGAGCCGGAGAGCAACTAAAGGATCTTGTGGTTCATCATTGAACCTTTATTTTAATGTTCTCTCACTCACTGCAGCTTGTCTACCTTTCCTGCTCTACTATCCAAATGGAACGCTGTACATCAGCTGAAAACTCAGCTATCCTGAGTAAAGCAGAAGTTGATCTGCTAAGCCTTGTCTGTGACACAAAAATTCATCTTGACGAGACATTTGCTTTTTTGGCATCGCGTTGTTGGTTCACATTCCATTTTTGATTCACGTAAGCTTCTCTTCCCAACACGTTTTCTTGGAAATACCCCACTGAGATCATTTCAACAGTCTTAGTAAGTTGGGACACATAATTTCTACTGCTTCTCTTCTGTTTGCTAGGGCAACTAACTTGCCAAAAAAGAAACTAAATTAATTTTCTTGGGCAAGGTTTGTTGTTATCAAATCCATGTTGACTGTTCATCGTTTATTCCTATTGTGTAGTTACTTACTTTATTGCCCATTCTGGTGTCTTATGGAGTACTGAAGATGTATTTATTTTGTTTTCTTGTCAGGATGGCATATTTACCCTTTGCTAATGATGTGCAGAATACCTCAGGTAGTTCTAATACTAGAATATATTAAGTCCAATCAGTGTAAAAAACCTGAAGGAAAACAGAAAATGAAAAGTGCTGTCCTGTGTTTCTGTCGTCTCCATAAATCTGTTAAATATTTTTCACAATTTTTCTTTTCTGTGCCAGAAGAAGCAATGAAAGATTTGCAGCATTAGCATTATGAACCTGTTGTTTTTTTCTCCATCAAGTAACAAATCTATCCATTCTTTTCTTTTAATAGTCTTTTTAATGCTGCTTTGTTTGTAGAACCTGTTGGTCTTTTCTATGCCTGCTAATTGTAACTCATTTTGCAACTCTGCTTTTCTGACTTATTTTTCCACATACTTGTGGTATTCTTTAGCTTTTGTCAGAATTGCAAGATCAGAACAGAATTCAGCCCCACTGAGTAATCACCAGTAAAAGAAAGTGATTTTAAGCCTTAGTCTGGCTTGTGGACAAGAGAGTGATGTGAGTTTGGTGCTGAGAGAGCTGATGGACTGTGAGAGGTAGGTTGAACTCCAAAAGTGTTCAAAAGATCGAGGTGCAGTTAGCCTGGTCATCTGTGACAGTGGTGTAGGACTAGTACTAAGAGCTAAAAATTCTTTTTCTCTTCTCCTGCAGTACATTGCAGGAGGTGACTTCAGTTGTATTGATAAGAAAAACAGAATCACCTTTACTACTTACAGGACAGGCAGCAATTTTGATATTTTGATACCTTTGATACCTTCAGAGGCAGTAAGCATGCAAGTGATCTTTATTCTGAACACCAGTGTATCTTCCTTAATGTTAATCTGAAAAGAATAGAATTACAGTGCTTTTAATTCTCAGGTGCATCTGTGTATTCTCTACCTTGTTTCAGTTCTTTCTGTGGTGTTCAGAACACTTGTCAGTATACAGTCAACAAAACATTTTCTTATTATAACTGACATGCATATGCTTCATTAAGAATGCTTTTATTTCTCCACTTGCCCAAACTGACAGAAAACAGTTCATTTGAGGATGTGGAGTTACTAGTGATTTTGAAAATACAGCATAGTTGATAATGTTGGGCTGTTTTGTCTTTTAGAAAAAGTGTGCTGCAAGCTTCTCAGCCAGGTATTGGTACATCAGTGATGCTATATTGTTACTGGCATAAAACAAAATAGCCATCAGAGCCAGGGAAGGAATGCCTGAATAAGGTTGAATGTTTCATGGCACAAATATACATAAGAAGATTGCTTTCATTAGAATGTGTCCTCATAAGTGTGTTTAACAGTAAGATGATGTGTTAGCAGAACTTTTCCTTCTCATAACTGTAGCCTTTTAATGGCATTTGGGTTGATGGTGGTGTGATAGCTGCCTTCTTTCCCATCTGACAACAATATATATAGCAAGAAAACAGACTTCCACAGACTGAAAGTGTTAACTCTGAAGTATTGTTTTGGACCTTTGCTGCTGTTACTTTGGTATTTTAGATAAGTGAAACCATGGAAATAAGCCAGGCACTATATACTGACAACAGCAAAAAAAAACAAACCCTAGAGGTTTACAATTGCTAAATTAGTTTCAAAGATTATGTTGCCCTTTTCCAGGATACAGCCTAAATCTTTGTATTTCCATTTGCCTTGAATAATGCTGTCTGACATTAATGCAGTCTTGCAGCAGCTTATGTTCTGGAAGAGAACAAGAGAAAACTCCTGGTTTGTCAAAAACGTCAGTTTAGAAATTAATTGGTCAGTGAGGCAGAAGAGTGCTTAGCAATAGAGTTACACTTGGTGCCTACATGGACAATCACCCTCTAGAAAAACAAATACTGAAAGCTTTATTTGTGGCTTTTATATTCCTCTTGTTAAATTCCTCTTATTTGCATGCCTAATCCAGATTTATGCATTCAGTAACTTACACTTCAGCAAGGCACGTTCCTGGAATGCATCTTTTTCCCAAGCCAGTTTTTGCCTTTATATTCTTTGTTTCTAGCCATTTAGATCCAACTCTTATTAGTTCACTATACTAAAGTTAGGGAGAAATAAGTTTTGGTATCTCTTAATACAAAGAAATTGAAGAGCTCTGCTCTTCAATTTAATAATCTGCTGTAGTAAGCTATTCCCAGTGTTTCCTGTGAAAGAGTACCAAATTGGTTCATAATGATGCACAAATAGATACAGGTGGTATCTCAACTGAACCTGGTGTATATAAAGCAGATTACAGTTTTCCTTTTTTTTTCTTCTTCAGTGTATCATTCGAACTCCTATGTAAACTCTTAATTTCTTCTTCCTCTTTAATCCTTTTAGGATGAATGAATAAGCACACTTTCTGATAACTGTCCATAGATGTGTCAGGAGACATCTGGCTATGACTCAGGGCAGATATTGCCATTACTTTTCAAGAACTGTATGGTTATGAAGAGATGTAGAATGAAATACACATTTGAACTTTTTCCAGTTGGATGTTACTCTGTCAGTAGGTTATGCTGTTGACTGAGGCTAAGATCCAGTTAACCTTGTATAAAAACTACTGTCCCACAAGTGATCACTGAATGATGGTAAATAGCAGAGTAATTATTGACTTGGTGTTTTATTTGAAAATCTTGAAGAGTAGTTCTTTGCTGAAATGCAGACCTTTCTGAAGTTCTACATATAATGCGTTTTATATGTAATATACAGAAACTTGGTTAGTTGATATGGCTGCTGTGGGAGAATCCATGGATACTGAAATGTTTGTGTACAACCAATTGGAAAGTACTGCATCAAAGTGGTTTGTTTGGTACCCATTGTCATCTTTAAAACAAGCTGCCTGTTTGAATGGACTTGCTAAAGCAAGTTTAACTTCATTAGAATGAGCACCAAATTAAGCATCTTTTAAAACAGCTATCTTTGTACAGTTTTGTACCAATTCTGCAGGATTCCTCTGAGAGATGATTCATCCATTGATTGTCATTACCTTTCTCATATTGCCTCTAAGGCAAAATGATCTGTGGGCCAGAACACAGAGCTGGAGGGAATGTGGCTGCACTAATGGATTTTGATTCTCTGGGAAATCCTTTAAATCCTTTGTGCCTTTACTTTCTAATCTGTAAAATGGAAGCTGTATCACTTTCATTATTTAGCAAGCAGGGATAATTAGAGTTTGGTCTCAAAGTACTTCTTTTAATCCAGATAAATTCGGACATTCCAGAGACATTCTTTTCTGAGAACACATGCCAGAAGTATTCAAATGCTTCTTGAAGACAAGATCACTTTTTGTAACTGGACCTTTACTACACTGATCAACCATCTTGGATCTCTCTGTCAAACAGTTAAATGTCCATTATATTATTGGAGACTTTTCCCTGTTAGTTTGTTGTTTGTTTTTTTTTCAGTCAGATACCTATATATGTCATTCCTTCAATAATGAAATGCATCTAATGAAGTATGCAGTCATTTCAATTTACATATGAATGTAAATTAGAAAGTAAAAATTACTGATGTGCACAGATATCACACAGTACTCTGGGAACTTTGTGCTTATTTACGATGTATGTTTTAGGACATCTATTCCTCTGGAGACTGTGAGAAAACATTTTTCATTCTTGATTCTTTTTTTTTTCCTCCCCACATTGTTTTATAGTATAAAAAGGTACATTTCTTCCCAGGAAATCTTGGTTTCTGCTGAAAAGTAACAATTCTGACTCTATTTTATACTTGCTAAGTTTTATATGAAAATGCAGACTTTGCTGGAAAGCCGAATTGCTGACTGAAACCTTTTTTTTGTTTGTTTATCTTACTTAAATGAGCTTGATTTGTGTTCCTATGTATCCACAGGCTCTTAAAATAAGAGAGCGCTGCAATTGCCCATCTCTTTCTGGACCTGACCCTCGTCTCATTTTCAGACTTAACAGGCAGCATCTCCTGGAGTCGTATAAAGCTCAAGAATCACAAAATTCTACAAATCAAGATCTCTCAAAAACAGAACTGGATATTCCTCACACTTAGGAAAAACAAAAAAAAAACAGAAGACATGCCAGTAACTTTTGCAGTTAAACCTACGAACTAATTATGATCGTTTTTCCATTTTATGAAACTCGTGGTTCCTGAAGGTCTGTCTTTTAGGGCACATTTGTCTTTGAACCATAAAGATGATCTAACTGCTCATATTCTATGTTTCTTTTATGTGATCTTTCACTCAAAGCAATAAAGGAGCCATGCCCACACAAGAAGCATCGGTTGGAGCAGAAAGTTTCTTATTCATTAAGGGTTACTAAAATAAATCACTTCTCAGGGGAAAGATAATCTCATACAATCCAGTTGCACAGTATAATTTTCAGCTTTATCAGACTCACCTTGATCAGAGGACAGATGAGCCAGAAGTGTCCCTAAAGCAGAGGAAAATGTGCAATTTTCATCACTTAAGTTGTCTGGTTTATCTTGCCTTAATTTGCGTTAGATCTGTTCAGCTTCGTTTGAGAAATAATGATGAGAGCTTACTGCCTGTTCCACATATAGAATGTTTAAAAATGTTAAGCTGAGATGCAGTAATAGCCTATGGGCTAGATACACCTCCACTTTAATTAGGTGGATTTACTGCTGGGATTTTGTTTCTTTCTAAGGCGTTTTAGGATATGGATTAATTCGACATTTTTCTTCAAAGCAAACCTGAAAGGCTTGCAAAAATTTCAATTTAAAAATGAAGCTAAATAATTTTCAAGGAAGTCTTTCTTCTAAAATACTGTGTGTAATATCTACAGTTTGTAGCCCCTCTAATGCTTTGCAAGGATGATTGTGTTATCATTTAAATTATCAGGGTGCTTCATCAGAGGCCAGTTTTACTGCAACTATATTTGATCTGGATACATCACTTTGTACAGAAGTGTTAGCTGATGTGGAATTATGTTAGGTAGTAGACAAATAAATGACTTCTTGACTCTACAGCTTTAGCAGTTGTACCTTGTTCTAGAAGGTGACTGATCCTCAGGAACCAGCATCTGATGCCGGGCATCTAAAAAAAAGAAAAACAAAAATGCAAAAAACCACAACTACAAGCAAGAAGGAAACCCTCCTGTTTCTCATGAAGCTGCACCTTGTATGTTGTGGTGACCATTATACACAGTATAGGTCAAGTTCTATCTTTTGTGATGGACTGCTCCATACAGCCCTCATGTTAGTATTCATTTGCAACTGTTTGAGTTATCAGTGCAGTTGGTGAAAATATCAAATGTCTTCTTACGGGAAGATGCAGAAAGAAGCAGCAGAGAATGAAAGCAAAAAAAGGAAAATCTCTTTCCCTTGTCCCCTCAGACACGTTTGCTGTTGTTATTCATTTTGTACTGCAAGAAAAATCAGTCTCATTTATGGTAGGGTTTTACATGGAGGGGACACTCAAAATGTTTTACAATGTATAGCATTTTGATATATTCTTTTTTTTATGTATGACAGGGGTGAACTTTGTCATATTTCTTGAATTTGATCAGAATGCAGTTTTTTTTAAAAGGAAATAAACAATGCATTCGTTGCTCTCTGTGAATATAGTTGGATAAAATGTTGTGAAACAAGTGCTTTCTTTCCTGACTTCACTTGATGATTCCGAGTCCTTTGAGAAATGCCAGCAGCTGCCTGACACATCTCTGGTCAGAGGTAAGATGATACATCTGTAATGTTGACTGCTGATGATTCTAGGCCTGATTATATAGGTCTGGATTGGCGGCGTATTGCTTACAAGCTGTTTTAGAATCTTTGCCCAATCGTACTGGCAAGAGACGGAAGGTCCGGCCTGGCCATTATTCATCCATCCATTTTTATTCTTAGTGACAGGAGTTTTTGTAACAGACGTTTGCTGATGTGTTAAAGCATTTGGACGTTGTCACCTGAAGGTAAACAGAAAAATACACCATTTAGATTTCCCTGTGGACCTTATAGTTTATACTGCAACACCAAGACCCCATTGCTGCTGCCTCTCTCTCTCTCTCCTGTGTCAAATCTTGTTGTGTTATCCAGGGCTCTTGGATGACATCCAACCTGATGTTTATGTCTGCTTGGAGTAAGGAGAGCATAGAAGGGTTTTTATAGCACTCGAGATGAAGCATAAAACTACACGTTTCATATTTCTGCTGTCTTTTTAAAGCTGAAACACATATAAAATTTTAAAGCTCACCAAGGGAGATTTTTTTAGAATTTGTATGTAAATGGCCTTGTAACCATAGCTGTGGTGATGAGAAATTTTTGAGAGAGAGGGTAACAAAGGACCTGTGTGCTTTTTCTAATGATACTGCTCTATCAAAAAGTGTCTTTCTTCTTCTTAGCCTTACATTCACTTGTCCACATGCAAACACACGCACACACAGTTGAGCCACTGCATTCAAATACTGAAGTCTTACTGTTCAATGGGAAGTTGAAAATTTCAGGTTTTTACTTTATGTGTTGAGTTATCCATAAAATTTTTCATTAGTGATTTAGGAGGAGTTTCTTCTTTCTGACTCTCCTTTTCAAACACAGAATGCCTTCTGCTCGTTCACCTCTTGGTAGGTGCTTTTTTTCTTAAACTCTTATTAAATACCATATGTTGCATCTGCCTGTGTTGTTCAAGTATTTTCTTTTTTCTTACTTGAGCAGATAAAACAGATCAAAACGTTGCTTTCCAAAAGTTTGAGAAGTCATAGTAAAAGTTGCACTTTTAAAATTGGAGTTCATGTAATGCCTTTAAGTTGTTAGGAAGATCATTTCAGAATATATACCTTAAGAAACATTGTGGTTGCCAGAGTCTGGTAATATGTAGAAATTTTGTATTGCAGTTGTGAAACGTAGTGTGTTACAGGAAAACTAGACCTAGGAGTGTATTTTAAGGAATACAGTAACTGAAGGATGCATTTCATACAAGAAGAACAATAGTAGCTAACATGACAGAAGATAAGATGGATCAGTAAAAATGTGTCTGCACTACGACTGCCATTACTGCATTCTGTGCTTCACTAGCTTCCTGTAGAAAAAGAATGTGGTATAAATTGTACTGAATTTCTTAATGTACTGACTGTAGTGGGAGTATAATGAGCTAGGGATGGACATACAAGACAGTCCTGTAGTAAAAATGGCCTCTTAAAGCTTTTGGATTGTCATATTTACTTTATTAGTAATAGCACTTGAAATACACAAGTGCCAGTAAAGCAGACAGCTGTTAGAAGCTCTTTGTTCTTGAATTCTGTTTGTAGTCACTGAAAGAGAACAATCTTGCAAGCTTTACACTTTTCCCATATGTTACGTAGGCTGCCACCGTGGTGGTGGTGGTATCTCAGTACTTGTGGCTGACAAAGTATTTCCAATGTAGAAGTCTGTTAACTATTTCTCTGCCATTAAAATTCTCTCTACTGAAAATCCTTCTTAGTTTTTTTCCAGATCTTGGGAGGGGAATGCAGAATGATGACAAAATGTGGTTGATAATAGAGGTAGCAGAATGAGGATTCTGTAAGCAATAATGCTGTGGCTTTAGAATTGCAATCCATTATTTGAAGCGTGGCTTAGTAGCCCTCTGTAAGGACTAATATTTATAACTCACATTTCTAGATCACTTGAAGCACATCCTAAATGATATTCAAATTCTTCATAATACCTGCATCATTGAACTTTCTAGCACTTACATTGAGGATACTGAAGCTCAATAAGGTAATGATTTTAGAAAGGTTAGAACTGTGATTCTGAATCATTCCTTAGCTTACTGTAGCATGTCTCACAATGTTGTGTCCAAAGCCAATTTTCTCATAGCTGAGTAAAGTGGTAGGCTTTGGAAGGAAGATTGTTATGTTTATGCTGTTTGTCATCTTTCAGTTTGTATCTGCAGAAGTTGGATGGGCCTTTTAGGCATACTTAGCTAAGATACTGCATCGAGAACAAATAACTGGTACTTCTTGACTTATTTCTCTTATGTATAGAAGGGTTATTGTTTGTTTTCTGCCTGTCATCACTCAGAAGCTGATGCCTAAACCTTTTGACATAGTGGCTATTTAATTTTAATATAGTTGAGAATTTCAAATTCTCAATTCCTCCAAAAAATAACTTTTTGCTGTATGCCTGCTGCCACATTAGCTGTTAAAATAACTGCATGAAAGTTTGCTATAAGCCTTCTTTCCTCCGTCTTTTTCTTGTGCTGTATGTGCCTCTGCTAGAAGCAGTGTGGGCTGCTAAGAGAGGAGCCTGTCAGCAGAGTCAGACTCTGAGGCCAAATAAAAGAGAGGGAGTAGAATGTTCTGCCTGCAGTAAGTTTATTGATAGGGTTAGTGATTGTTGGCAGACCTGTAAAGAGAACTGAGCATCTCTGTGTCCCCGTTGCTGCCTAGCTGATTTGTGGGAATCCACTAAATGTGTTACCTGATCTCATGGAGCCTAAGTTTCCATGCCAAATACAGGCTAAGCATATTCTTTCTTGCTGTTATACTGCTAAAGGCTGCTATTCTTGTTATGAGCCAGGGGCTCTTACACTGATTCATGAATGGATGCAGAGAATTGTTATCTCCAGCACATAAATTCATTATAACTATTAAACTAGGCTGAAATTGAACCTGTTGACCTGGAAGTGAATGGCTCCATAACATTTCATTAATCCTTTGAGATGTTTAATTCTTGCTAATTTGATATTTCAGATACGATCTTCTCTACAGATATAATGGCTTAATTAGTATACATTACATGATGTCTCTTTGCAGTACAGCGTGTACAGTATTTATCCACTAGGAAAGTAATTCAGTAGAGCTCAATTATAATACATTGACTAGAGCATAACTATTGAAAAGGATATGCACAATATTCCTTGTATTTTAAGCATAAATATTTTTCAGTCTCTTATAATTTGGCCGGAAATAAATGATCTTAAAGATCCTTTCCAACCCAAACCATCCTATGATTTTATGATTTGTTGATATCAATCCCCTTCTCAAAATGGTATTTCTAAATCTTCTGTTACATCCTACAGTATATTTCAATTTAACAACTCCACCAAGTCTGGAGCAGGAGTTCCAGTTCACTCTGTATGGAAACAAATGATAAAAGGTGGTAGTTTTCATGAGTGTCATCGTAGACAAGGCTTTTGTCATGCTGAACTTCCTTGCACATAGAGAACTCACCCAAGGCCATGAAAGCAGGGCTAGCAAGCTAGCATAGCAACTGAAAAAAAGAGTATAAGGTGATATGCAATAAGTAACAGAAGTTACTGAAATTCCTAAATGCATTGAGCTTATAGGAAGCTCCAAATATTTTTCCTTGCATATTCTTCATATTATCAAAGACAACACTCAATATTCTCAAGTCATTTAGGTTAACCAGAAGGCCACAATTAATGAAAAAAAACTCTCCTCTCCTCTCCTCTCCTCTCCTCTCCTCTCCTCTCCTCTCCTCTCCTCTCCTCTCCTCTCCTCTCCTCTCCTCTCCTCTCCTCTCCTCTCCTCTCCCTCCTCTCCTCTCCTCTCCTCTCCTCTCCTCTCCTCTCCTCTCCTCTCCTCTCCTCTCCTCTCACTCTCCTCTCCTCTCCTCTCCTTTAGAATTGCATACAGAATTAGTTATTAACCCAACTGTCACATGAAATATTTGGTTGATGTTGGTTTCCTTTGTCAGATCAGCTTGTACAGAATCGTACCAGAATTTAGCTGACTGCTGCCCCAACCCAGATGTTTCCCCACATACTGCTCTCTGCAATATAAGGCTTGAGGTAATTGAATTTCTCTCTTTTTCCCTTGTAACAACATTGATCTGTATTGGATATTTGGACTCTAGAGAATCAGAGCTCTTTATTCCTGCCTAGGATACGTTGTCTTGAGATTTATTCTGAATGTGTATGGAATAAATAATGAAGGAGTAAATGATGAAGGAATAATGTACCGAAGTTGCAGCAGAATGATTTGTTAGCCACAAGGTGGCAGCTGGGCTGCCTGAGTGAATCTTGAACTGATGCATCACGGTATCTTCGTTTTCAGTCTGGCTTTGGTAAATTACCAACGTGATTTTTCCCTTTCAGTATTAACTGCAATGACTCTTTTCTAGAATAAACTTGAAACATCGACCTTGTGGGCTAGTGAGCCTTGCATGGTTCAGTTGAAGGCTTCCAGTTGTTCTTTACCTGAATACTAGAAAACTTTACAGAAAGCTGCTGTCTGTTGATCCTTGCTTCTCTTTAGTAGAAATAATCAGAAAAGAATGGCTGAGTAAAGAATTGTACCATGCAAAAATTAAGTATGCACCACAGGATTTTCAGTTGGAGGAGCTAAACATGTGTTTGGTGGATTTTGGAGAATGCCAGGTAGAAAGTTGTCTTCAAATTCTCAGTCTGGGGAAGATCCATATGTATTCTTCAATTACTTCAACAAAACAGCTGAGGTCCTGTCTGCTTTAAGAATAGTTTGCTAGCACTGTGTTTGGTGGGTTATTTTCTTCCACTTCATTGCCATGATATCCTCAGCTGTATCACCCTCTTATTGCACTGTTGATACAGATGAGGGTATGTGGTCTGTGTTTCACTGTTGGTTTTTTTTCAGTGTGCTAGAAAGAAACAAAATCCCTAACAAACAACAAGGTCCAATTTTCCTTGTCAACAGCGAGGCCTATATGCAGTTTATGTTGAAATCCCTGGCAAAGGTCCCAATAGTCAGATCTGCATTTCTCCCTCCTTAACACAATATTCTTCCTTTTGTGCTTTATCCTCTGCTTGTCAGAATCAGCTGATTATGAGCTCCTGCACAGATGACATTTTAGCTTCAGTAAGCAGGAAGGAGGCATGAATTAGGGCTTAGGAAAAAAAAAAAAAAAAAAAAAGTTCAATAATTAGCCACAGAGGAAGGAAAACATCCAAAGGAAAAAAAAAAAAAAAAAAGCACACAGAAGAATTGACTGACTTCATTTGGCTGGGCTGCAAAGTTCAGCTGTAATGATGGTAGTTAAATTAATTATGATGATTTGGTGACAAGGAAGCTAGTTTGTCTTCAAAATGCTGTGCATTATTTTTTAACCAAGAAGAAGTAACTTTGCACATTGCTGCTGCTCTGGTGGAATAATAAATATCAGATATTCCTCAAGACTTGTAAACTGTGCTTTCATTCAGGGTATGATGCATGATGGCACAACTTGATCCCAAACTAACCCTTAGGCTGGGGTTCAGATAAGCCTGCAGAAGGCTTCAAGGCTTTCCTTCTTTTCATTATTTGCTAGACACTGACTTGAACAACACAATGCATTGTGATCTTGTGGCATTAAAGTGACAAGTTGTAGGTAGGAGAGGGCCAGAAGTGTCAGGAATACACCTTATCTTTACCACTGTCTGCAATTGTGAATGCTGCTGATCCTGCAGATTTTTGTATACTCACACCTCTATTAGAATTCCATCTTGCCTAAGCTACAGCTTTAATCACTGCAGGTGTTTGTGGGCATTGCTATTGTAATATACATGTTGCATGTGCCCCTCTATGATAATTGGATAATTTCTCAAGGATTTTTCAGTGCAGTATTTAAATGTACCCCACATTCATTTCCTCATGGCTGTTTGGTCTCTTTGCATTCTAGCAAACAGCTTTATTTTTGATGCTAGCTTCCTTTTGACATGCAGATATCTCCTTTTTGTAATCAATACTGCAAGCAAGTGTGGCTGGGAAGCCACTGAGACTTCTGGCTGTCTCATTTTTCTCTGTGAGCACATCCTAAGCCGTCAGTCTATCCCTGAAGAAATCTTTCTCTCTTCACTTTGGACTTTCAGTTTTATTGTTTAATGTCTCATAGTTCCTGTGGGATTTGTCTGCCAAGAGGCATGTCTGTCATCTTAGAGGATGTTTCCTAACTGCTCTGATAAGCTGATACGTATATGACTTTAAGGTGGGCTTTGAATTTATAGGGAATGACGATAAGGTGAATTAATAAAATGAGCACAACATAGCAAAGAAAAGTGTTCATAAAGTAAAATGCACTGATCCGTTTCCAGGGGTCTTGAAGCAATTTTGCCTTTTATTGCCACTGATTTGGGATTCAGGGGTCTTTAGGCAATTTTATCTTTTATTGCCACAGATTTGAATCAGGCCGTAACTCATTAGCAGCATCTGTCTGCACAGCTGTTGGGCACAGGTGTGAAGGGCTTCTGATGGTCTGAGTGGTCACACCAAGATCCTTTAATTAAAGCACAACTATTTTAGAAGAAAAAAGAAAAAAATTCTGGCTTTGATTGGTTTTGGTACACCAATAAAAGTGCATCTTCACCATTTGTAATTGTATCTGCATAGGAGCACTTCACCATAATGATTTACAAGTTCTTCTACATCAGTAAGATCCTCTTACAACACGTGGAGTGGTTTTTGTTTAAGACTGCATATTCGGTTCTGCTGCCTGGAATAACAGTAGTAAAACACGTGCATGCAAACTTCTACAGAGGCAAATAAGCACAGTTCTTCCTCTAACACTAGGCAGAGCTGCTTTGTGATCTCTATCTTCCTCTAAGGCTTCACAAAAGCTTCTTCCTTCTAACCTTCTCTTTGCTGCTTCTTTGCATTTCTGCTTTAAACTTGGTTGCTTGTGAAAGAAATGTAGGGATAAATTTAGATGGTGACTAAAGGAGTAACTACTACTCCTTTATGTCAAAGAAAAGCTTTGACAGGTCAGAGCCTAGGTGAGATGAAGTGGCTTAACCCACGGAGTACAGCTGTGGCTGCAAGTAATGCATGGCGTCTTGAACTCTTCCTATAGAGACTTTCACCCCAGGTGCTGATATATCAATGGCTCTTAATGTGCAAGCTATTAGCATGTTTCAGTGTAACAGTCTAATGAGTTGCAGTAATCCAGCCTGGAGGTCAGAGATGAAAGGGTTGCTGTTGAAGCTGCTTATTCAACTTGATTCACCCATCTTTAGAAGGTCAGGACACTTAGCCACTGAGAGAATGACCTTTGCCAGGTCATGGAGTCTGATGGGCAGGTTGGTGTGCATGGATCTGAAGTTTTAAAGCCACTCTTGGAAGCAGATTGGAGTGCTTTCAGTAAGACAAGGCTATTTGATATCTTTGTTGGTTTAAAATGCTAATATGTATTAAAAATGTATATTTTAAAATAGAATTGAATATAAAATAGAATATTTTCAGACTGGTGTACTGATAGAATCTCATTTGGGCTCAACGAGCTGAAGTTTTCATGTCTGCTCCCATCCATCAAGCTGACCTAGTAAAAAGTTATTAAGAAGGAAGCAACACATAAACTGCTGATATTGAGACAATTAGCTTTTTTTTTTTTTCTCCTTCTAAAAAAGTATGTTAATACATGAAATAGAAAATATCTGAGAAGACTGTCAAAACTACAACTTGATGTTATCTCAAAAGGTGCCCCGAATTGGTTGAAAAGAAAGTTTAGAAAAAGGGACTCTCCATCTGCGCCTCACATTCCCCACAGTTGAGTTTTAAAGATCCAGCACCAATGACCTTGGAAACTTAATCTTGTGTAATTTTCTCCTTTAGTACAAATAATACTTTTAAAACTCAGTATTGAGGCTAGTTTTGTTAGTAAAAATGTAGACTTGCACACTGTGGAACTTTTTTTTTTTGTTCTTTCAAAGCCAATTAGATCTTGGCCAAAGTTTTGTGGGAGAAACACCTTCTTCACCTCATAGATTTCTGGGCTTGTTCTCTCTGCTTCCTTTGATTTACGCTGTCACAGAGACAAATCAAAGCCTATTCTTTATTTATTGTAGCTAGCACAAGTGTGCTGCGGACTTAATTCAGGATATGGACTGAAATCCTTCCCTGGAGCAGAGTACAGTACTTTGTCATTTGCAAACACTTGGAAGCACAGTGCTTCAGAGTTCCTGTAAACATGAATAAATTCAAGGAAAATTTTGAATTAGATGTGTAGTTTGAATGAATACTTAGGGATCAGAGTAGCACACAGCAAGATGAATCTATCCATCATAGGCATTTAGTGTAAAGCTTGTATTTGCTTTTCTTTACGATCCACATAGATTCGATCAACATAGCAGTTCTGTCATTTGCTAAATACATGGGCTCTGCTCTCTGGGACACCAGCTCATCAGTTACCAAGTGAGCAGCCTGTCATAGGGCCTGCACAGATCATTTGTAACTGTCACGTACCCAGAGATCAGAATCTTCCCATAGTCTGATCCTTTGATGGCTTGGAAATAGGCTAGCTGTACTGATAACTTGCTGGTTAGAAGTAGAGATGCCAGACCTGAAACCTAGGCAAGCATGGAATTGGAAAGTTTGGGTCTCTTAAAGTTACAAACTAGGCTTCAGCCTGCAGCACATTAACTTAAAATTTTAGTATCCATTTTGCATTGCTCTCTGAAAACACACACCATCACTTCAGCTCACTCTTTTTGAAATTGTCTCTGGTTTGCTGTGTTTTTTTATAGGGGCTGCAGTAAAGGCAGAGAAATAAAAGAATGAGGATGACCACAAGGCATCTTTCCATCCTTTCTCTAGTGCATGATTTTGTCAATAGCCAGTGGATAAGACATTTTAACATCTGTTGTTCATGTGGGGCTTCTGATAACCCTGAGCTGTCTCCAAAAAAGTGAGACATTATTAAATGTTCAGTAAAGATGAGCTATGGATGTGCTGCAGCAGGAGGATGACCATACCTCTGGGCCTATGTACATCTTTTTCCAAATGGCTATTTTGTTTAGGCAGACCGTGAGTCCTTAAGGTGCCTGGTGAGCTGTGCATGACAATGTTTTTAGCAGGGCTGTCAAAAATCCAAATTTCTCTTTTTTTTTTTTTTTAATTTTTTAGGTCAACTGCAACATATGTTTCATAAGTATGTCACTGCTGTTATGCTAAGTAGCCCCTGGACATTTATTTCTGTACCAGGAGTCCCACCATACATAGTGTAGATCCAACTGAAACCTCCTGTTTTCAAGGCTGCCTGTCGCAGCCCAGCAGACGCTAACACAAAACTGTTTCTGATATTCAGATTGATAGTTCTCGTTCTCAAATTTGTGCCATTACACCCAGATCATTGCCCTAAGGACTAAAACAGGCATTCTACTTGTTTGCACCCTTCAAACACTCGATGGTGACACTGCATTTTCACCTCCCTGTCCCTATCCACACATAGCCTCTATTCATACTGGGTACATTACTGTATTTAAATGCAAAAACATTGATGTTTCTAATGAGTAAGCCAAGTCTCTATGAGTATACTGGACTTCTAATTGTGTGATTCTGTAACACTGAATTGTTCCAGTAACATTTCCCACTTGGGACTGAAACACCAGACTTCCACAATGTCTTTGCTTTTTGCAGCTTAGGTCAAACCCTGCCTGAACATACTAAAATACTTCTTTGCATGTTAATTTTAGTTAATAGCTGCTCAGTAAAACAATGCATCCATCTCAAGATATATGGCACAAATTAAGCTGAACGCCCAAACAAATTCAGCAACAGACCGTGGCCTCAGTGGGCTCTTTAAATCCAGTATAACACGCATTTACATTATTTTATTTCTCTCTAGTACCGTAACTTGTTCCCTATGGGGTTACGTTGAGTTAGTTTCATTTTCACATTGTGCTGGCACCACTAGAGTCTTGCATTTAAATAGTCTCATTTCATTTTGATATTGTGACGTCACCCCCACAGAGGTACACTGATACTGTCTGGAGAATTTAGTGTTAATGGCAAGGCAGAGTGAAGCAGCACTCCTCAAGCTAGCCAGTTGGCTAGATGCATTGCTGTGCTCTATACTAAGCCAGCTTCAGCTCCTGAGAGCAGCCTTGTTCTCTGTACTGATGTGGTTTTATATCACCTGAGCCCAGTTCACTCCGATACATATGGGACATAAGGTCTCTGGGAAAGTTCATAGTGTTGATCAGCGGTAGCTGGGAAAAAGACACAGACAAGACTGGTTCTCTTGCTTTAGTGTTTTGCCATGGCTGTAGCCAGTGGAGACTCCTGTATGGTGTTCATTCTGATGATTATAGCTACCTGCTGGAAAATCCCATGGGGCAGCAGGGAAGGGTGAGCCCACTCTTCAGGTACCACAGGATATGGGTGGCTCTAACCTGGAGCCGAGAACAACTAGACATTAATGCACAGATGTCACCAGAGTCCTCCCACAAACATGCATACACACATCCTCTGCAGTGCCCCCAAGTACCACAGTAACACAAACAACTTCCAGCAGTAAATGTTAATATCCTAGTAGCAATCTCAGTTCTTCTGTCTGCATTTTATGAGAGACTCACAAGTGTTGTCCTCCCTCATGAGATATGTGCTATTCTCCATCTCCCAGCTCAACATAAGCCACTTAGGTAAGAAAGGACCTAAGTTTTACCTGTTAACAATTTGTATCTTATACAAGGACACAGCTCTGTGACTTTGCCCTTCACCCTCAGGCCCAGCAAGCATTTTGACTTCACATGGGCAACAGAGCCAATACTTCAGGTCAATGCATTTTTTACAATTTATTTATAGAGTTGTCATTAAATAAGTCTAGCACAGTCATACAATATTTATAGTAAGATTAGACACATGACTGCATCCAAAGCAAATAAAGAGATTCCCACTTCTCAGTGGAACATTCATTTAGCAGGGAAACCTTAGCTTTAGTGGGTGCTTTTCTTCCTACTACTGTAATATTTCCAGGGACAAATTAAATCAGGCTGTTTGACTTTAAAGGTGAATTCTTTGTGGCTACTATCTTTCTTTTCTTTTAGTTGTTTTGTTCAAAAACAAATGAGCTCTGCAGTTGCTGATCTTGAGGGTTACTGGATTTTTGAATTCTTTCCCAAAGCAGTGAGGTTACATACTGCAAAGCTACAAAAGTAATTCTATGAAGCTACTGGTTCTAGCCATTTTCAGAACAGTGCAAGAATAAAACTATTTGTTAGAGCTACCTCTGGGATCCAGTGCCTATATACATTTGTCAAAGGATGTATTATTGAATGCTTCGTTGTCCAAACACTAGGCCAAGATAAATTGTACCTGAGTGTTGAGACTTCCTTATATAAATCAGTGGCATATCAATAATAGGATTCAGCTTCTCCCTGAAATTTTAAAGTGAATATATTAGGATCCTTGTGGGAAATATTAGGTTTCATTTCATGGACTGCTGCAAGGGGTGTTGTCAGTGGATCCTGCTTTTTAATGTGGTCTACAGAAAAATGGGAAAGTAAGTATAAGGAGGCACAAACTAAAAGAGATTGGGATGATGCTTTGGAACAGGTCTTCATGATTGATAAAGCAGTGAGGACATTCAGATTCCCATATAGAACTGATGTAGGTTCTTTAGGATTAGAGATGAGGAAATGAACACTCTTTGAACATCAGATGAGACTTGGAAATTGAAGTGGGGAAGGAAGACAGTGTGTGGAACTGAGTGTTTATCATACTAGTTTGACTTGAGAGACCTGGGGCCAAATCTACTCCAAAGTCGTAAATAACAATTAATTCAGTGTTTTAATCCCAATCTTCTCTTTTCACATCAGACAAGTGCAGTTCTGAAATCCATTTTTATGGTTGACATTTTATATTGATTCTAAAGTACTTCTGCTAACATATAAGGTTCTCAGTAGTGTTTTCATGGACTGTCTTTCAAGGCTGGCTCTTCACTTATGCTCTCCAAAGAGAGTCTGATAGTGTAGTTTGCTGTGACATTCATCTTCATCACAACCTGGAAATGATTAAGGTCTGAGCTTTATGCCCCGTGGCTTTAAAGCAGTCATTCTCCTTGTAGACAGAATGCTGAGCATTTTTTTTTTCCTCCTTAAAAGTTAAAGCAAATTCTACAGTGGCTCAGATCTTCTCGGGACTTTAAACCCAGGTAGGATCACAAGTACCAATTAGCTATCTACAGGAGGAAGTGTTGCTACTATCCTTATTTATCCCTTACTTAGAAACTCAAGATGCAAAGGAGAATTGAGTTGATCTTATCCTTTGTGCATTTGACACATCAACAGTAGGCACCCAGTTGTATACTTTACACATTAGCCATAGGCACACAGTTTCTGCACTTGCTTCTGCTGCAGTGAGACACCATGTAAAGATGTAAGAATGAAGAAAAAGAGAAAAGAAAGGAAATGGAATAAAATAGGATATAATCTAAAAGGGGGAAGTAGTCATGACAGGTACTAGTGGAGAAAAAAGTGTGTTGGAACAGAAGAAATGCAGAACTGGAGCAAAGATTGAAAATGTGACAGACTAAGATATATCCTGCACTGTGGATAAACCATCCAGTAATACAAATAGCACAATAAGAAAAAAGAAACCTCATGAACTGAGTTCAATTTTCCTCTAGAGACTGTCCAGAGAGTGGATGACCAAATAGTTCAGATGCCAGAGACGACACCCGAGAGTCCTAGGTTAATTTAATTGCTTCATCATGGACTCTGTACATAACTCAAAAATACTCTTTCAATTGTGCTCCAGTTCAGCAGCAGTGAAATGATATAACTGCCTCTTTGCCTACCAAGAACATGAAAATGCATGTGTTACAACTGCAGAGCTGACTGATGACGATAAGAACCAAAGAGCATTTGGTGATATTATGATATTGATCTTCTACTATTTGAATGCAACTTTTTGTTTTTGTTGACCAAAACATGAGAAGGTGATATTGTGGAAGGAAGTTACTGGGATACTTAATTTTTTAAATACTGTGATTGGGACCTCCTCTCAAGTCATACTTGAAAAACTTCTTCCATCAGTTCCGTGCAGATATACAGACTGGATCAACTAATTCCTACATACTGTGTTTCATTCTAAGTTGGTGTTTTACCTGTAGCTGCCTGTCGAACGATGTGGTTTAATGCTTGCCCTCAGTGATTCTACTTATATCACTCTCAAGGGTGGCTTGTAAGATCATAGAGCTGAAAGCAACTAAGGAAAGAGAAATCATTCTTTTTCTAATACTGGGAAATGTTTATCTAGCTGCATGTTTCTACTTTTACAGTAAACATTGTTTTATTCATGCTTATTATAATGTTTTTCCCTGGGTAATATCTCATACAATACAATAATACATCTTCCTTCTCTTTTGTCTTTAATTATATTTATATTATTTGCTTACTGATGGCAAATACTTTCATAGATGAAAGTAGATGAAAGGAATAGATGAATCAATCATAGAAGACAGGAAAATTATGCATTAGCAACAATCTGTTTTTGAAAAACTAGGGCAGCAAGAACTTAATACATTCTGGTCACACTTACTGCTGTTACTGTACAAGAAAGTAGCATAGCACTCCGCACTCATCTTTGCCTCCAAAACTGAAAAGAAGAAATAAATCTATTAGTTAGAAGAAGAAGGCTGGTAGGAGAAAGGATACACAGCCCTACAATCATAGCTACTACTTCAAATACTTTAACAGTTGCAGCAAGAGCATGGTGTTTGAACCCTTCTTTGTTTCCCATGTGTCTCAGAGCCAAAAACAAGTGCCAGTAATAGCTATGGAAATTCATTTACCATCAGATGTATTAATTCATCTAAGGGACCAGATGTGGCATTTGTGTGATCAGCTCAATATGCTACAGTTGTGAAGCAACAAACCTGGAATAGTAAAAGCAGAATGCCCACTGTGAAGATCACTTGTCCATACCACATACACTCCAGTATCACCAGCTAGCACTTAAGGTTCCTATAGTCAGCCACGAGCAATACCATGCTCCCATAGAGGAACACATTAATTACCTTCTAATTACATGCACAGACTCTTCTGCTATTGTGCATTTGCTTTTCAAATCTCTAATTTCTATTTTATTCTATTTTTTAATCTTGACACTTGATATGTTTAAACATTAGTCATGTAAACATCATCGTTACAGCATTTTGACCTAAATGGTCATGTTATGGCCTGTTAGGTTCTCATGTATCTGTAACTTGCTTTGTTGTATAAAACTGTTAAATACAACCCATTCCATATATTTCTTGTAAGGCAAGATCTGCTTCTCTAAATCCAATACCAACATTTAAGTCATTGCCAGTTTAAAGGACACGATACATAAATTCTCAGAAGTTTGATTATAGGGATGAATATTGTACCAAATGTGTTCATCACTTTGATGTTTTGCTGCACTGGAGTACAACTCAGTAAGCTCTAACTGACCTCAGATCACTTTCCTACTGTTTGTCAATTATCCACTTGACAGTTAGTAGTACCACATGCAAAAGGGAAGCTGTAGAAACTGGTCAGCTTCAATTTCCATGTTTGTCATTTACATGTAGATACACATGAGCATCCAGGCTGCAAAACAGTCTGGAAATATGTTGTTTTACATGTTTAAGGCTACATACATCAGTAAAGATAGTGTTTCCTAAAGTATCCTTAACAGGATAAAAAAAAGTTCTTTCATTTCTCCTTCTACCCAGTATTACTGTTATTGATTGGTCTTTACTGGTGAATAATGGCTTTCTTAGGGTGGAAACAGATTACAAAGTCAAATCCAAGAGCATTCAGGTCAGATTCTGCTTTCATTGACACCAGTATAAATCCAGAGGCACTCAAATGGATTACAGATTTACATTGGAGTAAGTGAAAGCAGAATTTTGCCCTCAGTCTTTAACAACTCATTAGGGATAAATAGCCTTTTAGCTAATGAAAATGTAGCATTTTTGTTAACAGCTTCATAATGATATATACCAAGTGCTGCATTGCCTTGATAATTGGAAAATTTACTTGCCTTTTTTCTTTGGTAAAACACTGATGGTGTTGTAGTTGTTTCTTAGTAAAATAATTGAGCCATAAAACCCAAACACCCAAAATATGCTCATAGCATTTAAGGTTAAGCAAAATGCACCAACAAAGCCTTGCTCAAAACTGACTGAAATCATAAATATGACAAATATGACCATATTGAGTTCCCCAACGACATGTACTTATGTGCTCATAATTTTTCAAAAACTCTTTCTGTCCTCAACTGGAACCTTGTTTTGTGTCAGCAAATATGTAATGGACCTTGAAAAGCAAACTACCATGAAAAGAGTGCAAATTTTGAGTTAGATGCAGGTTGATTTTTTATTTGTTTATATTCAATGATTAATTTATTCTCCCAACAACTCTTTCAGAACTATGAGACTTCGGTTGAGACTGAAACCTTTTCCAGAAAGTTTCAGCCTTGCTCCTGGGACATTTGTGCAATTAGTGGTTTTCCTGATCTCTGGGTTATGACATATCTTCAGATATGCCCAGATGCATCCATCCTTCAAACAGTTTATCTCAGAGGTAGAGAAAAACGCAGCTGCTCCTGACAAAGGCATTTCACAGCTGCTCAGATTAAGCAGAAGGTTGTTAGGGCAGTATGGTTAGGTTGTGGTTGGACTCGATGATCTTTAAGGTCTTTTCCAACCTGAGCAATTCTATGATTCTCATGATCCTCAACTCATTACTCAGCAACAAAGGTAAAGGTGTTGTGGGGCGTGGTTTAGTGAGAACTATTGGTGATAGGTGGATGGTTGGACTGGATGATCTTGAAGGTCTTTTTCAACCTTGGTGATCCTATCATTCTGTGATTCTGTAAAGGAGTTAAGAGCTATAGAACCATCTCTGGCCTAGAAGTTTGACTACATTTTTATTGCCTGCCTGGACGTTAGAGATGCAAAACCCCTGGGGAGAAGTGAACCAGAGAGGAAGCAAAGGGTAGAACTGAGACTTCAGTATTGAAAAGGGTACAAACCAACGGTTTGTAGATAGACTAGATGAAGAAAAGAAGAGCAAATGCCTCTTCTGGGAAATAAAACTGACTTTAGGAGGAAATAGGAGTTGATGAGAAGGGATGAGGACCAGCATGAGAACTATCAAAATACAGACGTAAAAGCCAGGTCCAATTACAATGAGCCAGTACAGTGACCAAGCAGGTCTGAAGTCAAGGCAGGAGGTCAATCCACAGGTTAGGACCGGGCATGTAGCGATGAGGCAGGGCCAACATCAAATCTGGAAGCCAGTTTGCAGATTGATATCTGGCATAAGGAGTAGCAAGGTTAGAAATGGGCATGGCTGAAGTTATACCAGAACCCAGGACTCTTGCAGTGGAGCTCAGAAAGAAATTGTGTGGCCAAGGCCAAGGATCTGGTCTCATGGTGTGGGTGGAGGCCCCAGGTGAGGCTGGACAGGGCCATTAATGCTTGTTAGTGCTCTCAGAGGCCTGACTGTGGCAGCTGTATAAGGTCTCTGCTAGGTAAATTTCACTAGGAAATGCTGTATCAGTTCATTGTGGTTACCATGGTACAATAAATTTGTAACAGTTTTAGGTTGTTAAGTGCTATTCAGAAGTTGTATTTTGATTCCCCAAGTTGTCACAACCAGTGCACAAAACTGGATAGAAAAAAATCACATCGCCTTTATGTTGCTTTGATTTCCCCTCCTTTGTCTTTCTTTTTGCTTCAAGGTTTGTTGCTCTGGGGATTTGTTCTTGCTGCATATTTGAACTGTTTTGTCAGAAATTTTATGTGAAAATATGATGTGCTCCTCTACTACAAATCATAACTTGATAATACTTTGGATAAAACTTGCTAATATGCTTCTATAGGGAAAAGAATTTCCTGTTGCTTTGATTAACTGGCTATTCCAATTAACTTCTGTGTGTTTGTTTAGGTCTGGGTAACTGAGCTACACATTTATACTGGAATCAAAACCTGTGTGCTTGGCCTTTAGATCAAGCACACATCGTGCTACTGTGGAATACTTCCTCCAAGTATTTAAAGGCTGTAGCAGTTAAATGATATACAGACATCTGCCAGTATGTTCATAGAACAAGGTGAACATGTGTTACACTAAGTGCCTTAAAAATGCTTTTTAATCAACCCTTTAATACTCACCAATGGCAGTAGAATTGATGCTAAAACACTGCAAATGCTTTGCACGTTTCTCTGTGGGTTTTCAGTCTCTGTGAGTTTTGCTTTCCCATTGTTGGTGTATTATTAGGTGTGGAGACAGATAATTCAAAGAGCAGAAAAGTGATTTTGTTGTCCATTTCTCAAAATCTGCTTATTAGTTTGAAGTCAAACATTTCTGCTTTCTATTATATTTACAAAAGCAAAAGTAATAAATGTTGACAGTGCTAAACAGCCTCTGGGAAGAAGCAGCCTAGAATTGCTATGCAAACATGCTTTAGAAATTACCTACAGACAATACTGCTGTATTAAAATAATAATCCAAATGAGAGTATTTGCTTGAATACTACTTGTTTTGCTTCCTTTTACATCGAGGAATAATGACAGATCCTGTGCTAGTTTGAATGAAAATATCAATTGGGGAGTGGATTTACATAATAAAATTAATAGAGCATGGAAAGCTTTCAGCATCACTTTCTGATTTTCATCTGTGTGTCACAGAAGTTATATTTAAAAAGACAGATGACTGCAAGTTTGTTTAGGAAAACAAATCCACTAGGCTGGCTTGTATGAAATCTTTGCATATGACAGCAGCTGCTGCAACTCACAAAACACTCCTGTTTCTGTAATGAAAACCTCTGATTGTGCAGGGTGCCACATATAGGTCAAAATATCATGATTTGCTCGCTCATTGACACTCACTAGCCTGCTTCTCTCCATATAGAGATATTCTTCTTAGTTGTGCTTTCTGCAGTGCATAGAAGAGAGGGAACTAGACTTCTGTTTTCAGTGCAACACAAATATGAATTTCTTTGTGCTCATTCACAAGGGGATGATTTTGCAAATGATAATTTACCTTCAGGCTGCTTAATCATTTCATGGCTATCAGTGCCTGGCCTTCCTGTTATTACAGATTAAATCTAGCAGTCTTTTTTCCAGTGGTGCAAACCAAGATATTTTCCTCTGGAATGTGATGGGAAAGGGATTAATGTTAGAGTTGAAGGGCATAGATCTGGAAATCCTGCTCTCCCATGGATCATTATGGATATATTGCAACTGCAGATTCATTACTTCTCAGAGCTGCAACCATCCAACTTTACAGTGAATGACAATGGTTCTTTTTTCACTACTTTTGAATATCTTCATATCCAGAAATCTCTGGCTGTCTATAAAATGGAAAGAAGATCTGTTTTGTTGAGCCAACTAGCAAAATGATGAACTGCCTAAGCCTCTGCACAGAAAGGCCAAGGGAAGAGTGGTGAGAAGACCAGTTTCAACATCCAAGCAGCTGGTTTGTTACATATAGACCTCTTCATTTATTCACCCATGCATCACAATCCTTCTGGAAAAAGATGTAAAAGTTGTCTAGTTCATTAGCCAAAATGTCTTAAACTCATGGATGATGCCTGTTTGACTCTCCTCTTCCAGTGTACTGTAGTACTACTGGCTTTGGATTGGCGTTGCTGTCTATGGTCTGCATCTGACTCTCTATCTGCGAATCTTAGATGAGATTTTTGTGCTTCTTTGAAACAGAGCTCCTATAGGTGGCACTCAGTTCACTGTCTGTTTTATCAATCCTATTTTAAGGTTCACGTTGAGCTAAGAACGAATATGAGCAATTTGTTAATTTTGAGATAGGGACAAGATTGCAAATAGCTACTAATAGAAAACTTATAGTGCCCTGGAGGTGATGAATCAAGGCAGATTTAAGTTTAAAAACAGAAATACGTATTTTTTTTAATGCTCAGTGGTAGAAGGTAAAAATGTTTTCCTAAATCCCACTCTCATTCATGATAAACCAGGCAGGAAATTTTTGGTTTGTTTCCACTAACATTGGTGACGATCTACTTAATCCTCAAATTTAACTGTTTTGTTATTCTTACATACAAATTCCATTTCATATCAACATTATTGCTTTCCAGGCATCTCACTTGAGGATGATTTCTCTACATCACAGGTAGTAAAACTCAGTTGGTCTCATTATGCAATTCAAGGTATGTGAAGCAGACAATTGCCTATAAATCTGATGCATGATGGGTGTTAATGCTTCATTATATTTACTGTTTTCTTTTCATTGCTTCAGGTAGCATGACAAGCTTTTTCCCCAGGAATAAGATTTGCAGACTGTTACACTTTTTCTTGGCAGTGTTCTTCCTAATCCGACAATGAACATGCCTCAATATTCTCTATACATTGAAGAGAATATCCTCATCATTACACTTTGGCTAAAGGTTTTATGGTGCTAAAAAAATAAAATCTAATTTGTTTATGTGAGAGTATAGAATATCTTAACAGAAAAAAAAATCCAGTTTACATCAGGATTTAGGGGTGTGCTGAAGTCTCTTCTTGAAAAGATAAGCAATTTTGTAGTTCTTCATGAACAAGGTGAATCCTTGCATAAACCTTATGAGCCAGAACTGCTCAGCTAAAGGAGTTCCCTGTTCATCTGGCTGGAATTGAATTTAAATGCTGGGATTAAAACATCCATAGCTGAATATCTTGGCTTTCTTGTTTTCGGGGCCTTTCAGTCACAGTTTTAATTACTGTAATTATTAATACAAAAATTGAATACATGGCTACTTCTTCCCTACTACATAGTGATTGTCAAGAGGCTCAACACATCTGTACTCATTTAAAAATGGAAAAATTACTCAGTGAAAATCAAAAACATCATAGGATTTATTCCTCTTTAGAGGTTCTACCTCATCCTGTCTGCCTATTGCAAAAAGTAAGAACAAGAAATAAGGATATAAATGTTGCTGACTTTCTGCAACAGTGAGCATTTACACTAAGGTTCTAAATTGACTGAAGCAGGTTCGTACGATGATACGCACCCTGTGGTTTTGAGATTGTGTGGTTAGGGCCTGCTGTCTCATAAATTCCATCCAGGATACAGATACTCGCACACAGAATATTGTGTAAACTGAGATATCCTGTAATAATTTCAACTAGTAGTAATCTAAGGCTTTTATCTTAGCTCTTACTTTATTACATACTTTTATATCTTACACTTTTGTAATAGGAATGTGACATTGGGGGAACAAAGCTAGGAGACATTTCCCCAGTCAGAGAGTCCTGAGGTAGCTTTGGTTTGCTATAAACCCATTCATAAATTGGGTTTTTTTGTTTTGTTTTGTCTCCACTGGAAGTCTTCCAAAACCCTGGTCCTCTCTTGATTAGAAAACTTCTAGCTAGCCTCCTCATTTTGCTGGTAGCTGATTTATAACAATAGTTTGGGAACTGATCATGTCCTTGCTTTTCTTGCTTGCTGCTAATACCCTGAGGTATTTAGAAAAAGCATCTGTATCACTTCAACTGTTTTATAAAGCACTTTCGGATGTATCCCACTGATGAGTCTATCCAGATTGCCTACCTCTTCCCTTCAGCTATGATCTATAGTCAACTGAGTTACCCCTTACCCATTCTTTTCATCTGCTCCCTGCTGGCAGAACTTTTTGTGAGGAGGATCATACAATCTAAACCTCATCTGGTCACTTTCTACCAAAGCTTAAATAATTGAAATGTCAATAACATCCCATTTAAAATCTATTCTACTTAATCTCCCAGAGTGGTGTGTTGGCAGATAGTGAATGTCACACTACTGATGAGGAAAAGACTTGGATAACTATGAGCTTCTAATCAAGAAATTCATCTAAAATTATATATCTGCGTAAGAAAAGCTGGCACAGAAGGGTGAAATACTCACTAAAAGCAGTTGGGTATAAAGTGATTACTAAAGCAATTCAGGGTACCAGGAACTTTACAGAATATTGGTCTCTGCAGCGATTCAGCTTTCATAGGTCTGTCTTATTCTTTGCTGCTGCAATGCTCCATGAGAGAGGCAGTGCTGCAGTATTGGCCTCCAGCTTTGTGCTCACAGATCTGATTTCAGGAGCAGCAGGGAGACCCAGAACTTGTTCCATGCAGGTTGGGCTCAGTGCCTTGTTGTCGTTGGGCTCTCCCATGGGTATGCACATCTTCTTGGTGAACCTTTGAAGCAGTGAGTCATTGTTTAATCAATGGATATATGGATGGTGTAGACATATATCCAGGAGCTTGGCTAATAGAATTTATATTGGAGAAATAAGAGAAAGTCACTCACCCTGTCCTGGGCTCGCAAGATGAACTCCTGATGGAGCAGATCTCCAGAGAGAGATCCTTCCCCACTGGCAGTCAGCTCTTAAATGGGTCTAGGAGAGGTGGAGCCAGGCTCCACCCCTTCCTGAAGCACAGGTGAATTGCCTTCACCTGTGCTCCCATGGCTGATTCATTGCTCACCTCAGGTGATCAATCAAAGGTTCAGGCCATGATTCAGCAGCCCCATACAGTCTTCAAGCCATGAACGTTCCCATCTTTCAGAATTGTTGTCTCATGGTATCTGCAACTACAGATGGGCATCACAATATCAGCTGCATTTAGAATATATTTTCAGGATTTTATTTTAAGTGGTAAAAGCTATTAGAATCCAGCCAGACACTCAGTAATGCTATTTTGGGATTTTACAGTTTAAGTGATTTGAATAATGACTAGAATAACAGTTTATTCTAACCATTTGAAATGCACATCAGCATGGTAACTGAGAATTTATTAATAATGTTTAGAGCTTCAACATTGCATTTCAAAGAGACTTACAAACAGTAGGTAATTAATAGCCTGATGCCACTGATCTGTCTATAAACTTCAGTTGCTATCACAGGTCTTATTTTCTGTGAAGTACAGTTATGATGGTTGAGATCTAAAGCACAGCTTCGCAGTAGATCTCAGATATTTCTATGGGTAAACAGAAAATTTTTTACTGTGGACTTATGAGGTCTGAGGAAACACACCCAGCTTTCATTCCAGTCATTATCCTCTGTCTGGCCACCAAGAAAAGGGAAGGCTTTGTAGTAGTTTTTCTGACAAAAGCAGTTTCTTCCCTGATGCTTGGTGACAGCCAGGCCCCTAAAGAACCAAGCATGGGACTGCAGCATTACTGCTTGGAAGCCGAGTGTTCAAAGGCCCGAATATGGATGACACAAGTGTTTTTCAGCACATACTTTTCAGCACCCTGAAGACATTCTCAGAAAGGCTGCTGCCTTTTCTACAGCAAGTATTGCTTAGGGAGAGGTATGCCTGTCACAGAGTGGATAGAGCCCTAAGCAACGCCATGTTCCTGCTGCAGGGCTGGAATCAATGCCACAGCCAGACAGACCTGCTGAGTTGGGTATGGATGATGCTATAGGAACATTTCACCCCATGGTGCAAGTTTAGTAGTATAATACAGACAACAATTAGAGGAGAATGTGATGAGGGGAAGGGAAACAACATAACTACAGAACTATCAAGCTGAACAACAATATCTTCTCTTGTATTTCAGAGGGAGGATTGGAGAGAGGTTGACATTTTAATATTTTCTGAATTACTCTGCAACATGTTTTCTGATGAATCTAATCTGACGCCTCTTCCAAATTGATGTTTCATCCAAGAATATTTAGGTAAATACATTATTAAACTGGTAATTTAGATTTAGCAAGTTTTATATTTCAGTACATTTAAAAGAAAGACAACTTAATTTCCACAGTTAAAGGAATAGGGCTCATTATTTCCCATGCATAAAGTTAAATTGTTTTACCAGCAAAGCTCTGTGTTGATTTTCATTCCGCGTCTTAATACTGAATGCTGTTTACACTAAAAAATGCAAAAGGAAGAGTAGGTGTTGAGGAGGCAGGCAATATATGAAAAGAGCTTTTAGATTGCGGGAGTAAATTTCTCTCTTTACTGGTGTCACTGATGGTGGCTCCCAGTTGTGGGGTCACTATCTGAAAGCCAAGAAAAATTAGGAAAAATCATTTGTTTCAAGTGGTCTTGGTAATTCTCAGTAATGAATGAACCCAACAGCTCTTCAGTTTTCATCTGAAGCTCTTGTGTTTTGGTATTGTTCACCAGACGACTCTGAGAGAAGTGACTAACAAAAGTGAATTGCATAATTCCTTCCCATCTAAAACTTCACTTTGATGAAGAGGAGAAATATCTCCTCAAAAGTATCTAAATATCGATCTTCATCCCTTCATGCACTACAGTAAGCAATCAGGTGACCTTCAGCAAATTGCCTATCTTGAGGTCTGTTGGTAGGACCCACACACTTAGTAGTCTTCAGGAGCCTACTCAAATCTATGAACTCTCTGTATGGCTGCTGCAAAGTGTAAGGAAGTGGGTGATTACTTTTGCTCTTCCTGGCAATTTACAAATGTTGATGAATAATACTTGAAGCCATAATGAGTGTTGGAGTCTGTTGCTTTTGATTGAAATTTAAAATAAACTACGTCTGCTGGAATAAGTATTGTCTTATTTTTCTATCAACTGCAAGTTTAGAATTTGTTTATAAACATCCTTTCCATATACTGACAAGAATTACTTCTAAACAATTTGTCACCCTTACAATCTCATCAGCTTTATTTGAAATTATGTTTTGAAGCTAGGACTAAACTTATTCACACAGTTTTTCTACATAAAGATGCTGGGCCTCTGCTGCTTATGGGCAGCACCACTGCCTTCCCGATGTTGGTGCTGATGGAAGAAGTAGAAAGTCAGGTTACTTGGCACTTGTCAAACTATTGTGGTGTGATTCTTCAGGACAGCTGCTGAAATGATCAGGTCGGAAAGGAAGAAGAAATTTTGTTTTGGGTAAATGTGATTTTTTTATAGACATTATCTTAGGGTTTTTCATGTATCAGTTGCTGGCAGTTGAATCTAAGGCTGTGAAAATGGTAGGGAACTTAATGTCTGATTTAGACTTACCGACATGCTGGCCTCTGTAAAAACATCCATAATAATTGTTCATCAAAAGGAATTTGATGACAAAGGGGAAAACAGCTTTAAAAAATTGCTGAATTGCCGAAAGAATTAAGACCAATCTGCTTCTCACCAACTTGATTTGTTAGTGAAGCTGTCCTTGTTTAGTTATGGAGTAAGCTAAATTTTTTGAAGGCCTACCCATTGATTTGTCTACATCCGATGGAAGGAAGGATTTAATAGGCACTGGCAGAGAAGACTGAGGAATTTTCTTTGGCAGTGGTCTTAGCTTGGCATCATGTAACATCAGGTTTTGTGTATCCAAAGACAAACACATTTACTGTTACAAAGCAATCAGTCATTTAATTACTGAGGAAAGGGAACAGAAAGCTCTTCAATGTATCCGTAGCACGTTAATCTTTTCTTCTGTCAGTTCACTGTTTTGTCTTTCAGCCAGATGCACTGTGTGTCTCCTTTGTCTACTGCATACCCTTTATTTATATTGTAGTCCTAACACTGTTAATCTGCTCAATAATTTATAAGACAGCTGACCTCAACATTAGGTGAGCTATTGAACAAACATCAGGGAGTGTTAAATTCAGTTTAGGTACTGTAGTCTGAAAACCCCTCAGAGTCCACAGGCTCCACCGAGCACACAAAAGGTGTGGAACAAATAGGCCTACCTGTGCTTGTGCACATCCTTGTCTTCAGCCATTACCCAACTGATAAATATTTAAATCACAGACTTCAGTGGGTGGACCACTTTTTGTCCTATTGTCTCTTCTTTCACTTCTGTGGCTAAAGGTATAATCTTTGCACACAGACCCTGTTTAAGTACTCTGTTACTAAGGAAACAAACTTGTCAAGCACGGACCATGTGGGAATAATGGTGATTTATTTAGAAAAGGAAAGGTTTGTCATTTTAAGCTCACTACTACAAAATTGCTTTTTGATTACCTTCAAGCTTATTGCATTGTCTTGTCACAATAAACTATGGAACAAGTGGAAAGGTTAATAATTGTGGGCTTTGTTCTTGTCAGTTTTTCTGCAAAAGATCATGCTGGAGACCTCTACCCGTAGCTCAGAGGAACAAATTTCAGTAGAACTGAAGCGGGATCCTGGGCTCTGTTTAATTTCCTAGCTGCCTCCAAAGGCAGCATGGCTGAGATGCACAGATTTGCAGACTGGCTCCAAGGATGGACTCTGATACACTGCAAAGGGTAGGCAAGGTTGTAACCACATATTTGTCAGAGAGAAGAAAGACCTCGGTAGGATAGGCAAAGGACCAGGAAATTTATATTTCCTAAGCCTTGTCACTAAGGATTCCTTGTTTGTTAGAAGCAGCATTTTTTTTTTTTTTTCATGTAGTCTATTTAGATTTTGATAATCAGATTGAAAAACAATTCTAAATCACATCAGTGTGCTTTGAGCTGGATCTGAGTGATACAGTCTTTTTCTCAACAGAAATTATTATGAAGTAAAGAACTTTCTAGAAAGTGGATCACCTTATTGCCCTACAGTGTGTTCCCCAGGAAATACTGTTCTGCTGTGAGCTGCCTAAAGCATAAAGCATTAGAATATTTGGTGAAGAAAAGAGTGAAAGATTCGTGATTTTGCTCAGTTTGAGAGTAATTTGAGGAACCTTTGGCATTAACAAATCACACTAAAGACTTCTGTGTTTTCAGATTATGACAAACATTTAGCACGGTGGAAGATTTTTGAAGTGGAAGTTTGTTAGAGCACAATTGTTTTTATGATTTGGAGTAGTGAACAAAAACAGTACATCATTTTGAAAATGAAAAGGCTTTTTGTTGGCTTTTCTTAGTGTGAAATGATGAATCCTTTTGGAAGTTTTATTGGAGAGATTTTAAGAATATTTGAAACCTAAATCCATCACAGTATTGAAGGGGAATTAATTTTTATACACAATTCACATTTTGTCTTTTTATTCTTATCTGGAGTGACAACACAAAATGATCTTGAAGTACATCCCAGTTGAGGAAAAATATTTCCTGCATACTTCTTGGAGATCTTGCCACTGTCTCTCAGTAACAGCAGGCTTCCCTGCTTTCCAGAAACCCCTGAGGACTGATGGAAAGAGGGGAAAAAAAAGCCTTGTTAGTATCTTTTCACAGTCTTTTCCCATGTGAGACTACTTGCCTCACATTTTGCTAGAAAATGAATAATACAGTAGTAAAGGATGCAGCATTAAGTATTTATGGCAAATTAAAACTCATCTCCAGGACAATTTAGATAATAGGAACGTGGACCACACCTGTTCTGTTCTTCACAGGAGCAAAGTTTTGAGGAATTATTTATCAACCTAAGTTATTTTTGTTAGCTACAAATACGAGTAAAAAATAAATTAGTCATTACATAATGGGAGTTATATGTTGTAATTATGAGCAATTCAGAATTATTTGCTGTATTAAAGGCAGGCTGGATGGCACTTACAGTTAATGAATGAGTTCCTGCCATTGTACTACAGAATCTATATTGAGACATCGTACTGAAGCTATGTAATTGAAGGCACTGAAATTTGGTCAGTAGTTTTTCTGCAATAATATGTCAGGCAGTAGCATATCTATCTGTAAGCTGGGAATGAGCAAAGATATTATAGGATGTTCTGTAGTATATCAGCTGCTGTGTTCTTCAGTTACTTTCCTGGATCCAGGTTCCTAAGTAGGACTTCAAAAACATGAGAATTTGACTCAAGCTTTTGAATTTTTATGTCTCTGTTCTGACACTGGGCTCCAGATGAAGGCCCGTGAGTGATGAGCTTTTTTCTTACTTGGTGGGAGCTGCTGTTCTGAAAACTAGGACTAGATGAATGATTGGATGTTTGAGTTTTTCCTTAAGAAATGTAAAATGAATTAAAATCCATTGTCAAGTTAGCCAAATGATTTGCATTTTTTAAATTAAACATAGATAAATATGTTCTTGAAAATCCAGTTTTAAAATGAAAAGCCAAGAAAGTCATTTGGAGGGGAATGACTAGTTTAATCTACGATTTATTCCAGGATCTGGTGTTTGCAATGTCCCTGCATTATGAGAAGAATGGAGACAAAAAGGATGTGAGGGGTTTGTGAGCCTACAGCTCCTATTGCCTCACACCATGGCTGAGTGCAGATAAATTTTTTAATTTTCCTATTTGTAAGGTATGGTTGACAGCTGATCACAAAAGTAAGCGACTGTCATACTATCAAAGCTCTTCCAAGCACTGCAGCCTTTATCTCTGGCTTCCATTGCTAACAAGAATCAGTTTCTTAGCTCTAGCACATGCTCGTTTCCAAAGGTTTCTTTTCTACGCATACAGGGAGAAAATGTTATCTTCCCTCAAGAAGTGGCTAAAATAATCCTCTTGGGAATGAGAAGCTGTCTTCAGAAATGTTGCTGTTGTGAGAAGATTTTTCTGTGGTGTTTCTCCTTCGCTTCTGGAGATAATACCTCCCTTCCATTTTTTTTCCCCGTCTCCAAGGATGTATGTCTGACTCTGCTTCATAGCCATGGGCAAACAATGAAATCACTCTTTTTCAGACTTCTGGTTTGGCCTGGATGTGCGAATGTGTGAGCATTCAATTCTAAACAAAAAGAGCTTTAGGTGGAAGCCTTAGAAAAAAGTCTTTTCCTCTCAAAAACAGCATCCTTCATTTGTTAGCCCCATACTCAATGTAGGACTGACAGCACTTTCCAGAGAGGACTCTCCAGCCTTTGGCCATGCTTCCAGCCTGGGAAGAACTGCTCAGCCATGAAATGGGCTTCCACTTAGGATGAATTCTAAGCAAAAGGTATTGTGGGCTTTTAAAGTGGATACCAATGGATGATTAAGTAACTTGACTTTGTCTGTGGTTTTGTTCAGTCTAAACGTTTTGCGTATATTCTTGTTATGGCATATAGATATTAGAGACAGTTGTGGCAGTCATGTCTCAACCTTGTAACTATACTTTAAAATGCACTGACAGAAGTGATAGGAAATAAATAAAAAAAAATTCACTGGTAGGCTTATGAGACACAGAAGCAGTCAGCTATCAATCTGCCTGCCCTTCAGTCTGCCCAGCCACTACGTGTACAAGTATCTCTTCCCAAGAGATGAACACAACACACTGCCTTGCTTGTTGTTGGAAGCAGGGCCAGAGGGCCACAGCAGCATGGTGAGGACAGTTGCCCTCAAAAGTCACCAAAACAGAGATTCCTGAATAGTTTATACATCTTCACCAAAAAGTACTTCTTTGTGCCTTGGAACAACTGCAGTGTCTACCAGTATTAAAAAAACAGAGCACACTGCAATAAAAGAACACAATAAAAAGGATGAATGTCACTTGTGTTAATGGAGGAAGAAACCTCTATTTTCAATCTTTATTTTGTGACACTGTAATTGATTTATTCTCTCAGTGGTGTGGGACTGGCATTGCTTCTGGATTCTCCTCTGTTGCCTACAGCTCCTACTGCTCTCATCTCTTCAGGTTACTTTGCAGCTTGATTAGGTCCTGCTGTGTGTGTGTTATACCTCCTCAGTAGAGCTGCCACCCATACATTTGATCACAGTTGAACTCCAGCTGTAAGAAACACCCAACAAAGTTGTGTCATGTAGGGAACAGAGTTGTTTGGGTTTCTGTTGCTATAGCTACGATGTCTAAAAAGCCTTGGGAAACCTTGGCTGGAGTTTAGTAGGATGTGACATTACTTAAAATCTACTTCATTGTAAAGATGAAAGTAGATCTGTGAACCCCTAGTGATCCCATCAGACTTAGTCTGAGAGCAACTGCTGAAAGGGACAAGTGTCCATATCTGAGAATTCTATGTGTTTCACGTATGTCATTTAAATTTTTATGTTGAATTCATTATGCGGTAAAGAGTAGAAAGGCAGTATTTTCTACTGATATTCTCCTGTTTCATCTTCAATAGGATATCTTTTATATGGAAGCAGAGACATGCTGTTCTCAACTTGTCATTGTCTTCATTCCCCTTTTTGAATTCCTTCTAAAGACAGTGGAAAGAAATAGACAGCTACGTAGAGTGACTCATTCCATTCGTTTTAAGACTGTGTGGTGTTTTAGGACTTGGCCTATCCTTTCCTCACTGAGTACAGTGAGAACTTAATTTAGAATTGACACCTTGCTGAAATTAGACTGAAAATATTAGGTGAGATAAATCCCACTAAGTGCCCATGCTTCCTCACCTTGTCAGCTGCTCCATCTTCAGGGCCAAATGCTGCACTCTGCTGCTCGTGGCATGGCTTTCCTCAAGGGGAGGTTCGTGGCTTTAGCAGCCTGCTTCTTAGTTTTCTCCCTGACAGCAATGATACCATTTGCACTCAAGCAGTTCAGTTTAAAGAGACAAGGATTAATTTTATTTTTTTCCCCATAATGGGAAATTTAAGTTCCCTTTTCATGCATTACAGCCCTGTGCTTGAACTCTGTACAGTTTTAGAAGCTGATGCAACATTGCACTGCAAATAAAGTCACAGAAAACATACAGTCATAGAAGAATGTAGTTGGAAGGAATCATGAAAGCTGTTTTTCCTGTTTCAAGAAAATTCTGTACCTAGAATTATGCAGATGCTATCAGCCAAGCTAGAAGTTAGAATACTATCACTTTGCAGGGTCTCAAATACCACAGTCATACAAAAGCTTTGTGACTGAATACCCAGGGGAGTCTGGCTGGGAACTCAGACATATTGGCTCCACATGTCTATAGCTCACCTTCTTTAAAAACATATGTTTTCTTTCCGAGTTTTTCTGATTTCCAGAAACATAAACTACTTTTCAGGCCTTTCTAACATTATAATTGTTATCTGCAGATGAGAAATGATTTACTGGAGAATAAAAAAGTTCGTCTTCATGAGGTGATCCTCTGTAAATAACATAGATGTAATTTCATAAACGTAGATGGCATCATTTCAATTTTTCTATGCTCCAGTGGCAGTTGGCCCAGCAGAGTGAATTAAAGGGAGGAGATAGGATGTCTTACAAATAAATCCACTTACATTTCTATATGTGAATTGATTGTATTCTATTTACCTAGCCGTAATCCAGATCCTAGATAATCAAGGCTTTGGCTTGCTGCGCTACATTCAGTTATTCTCAACAAGTTCTAAGGAAGGCATGCAGTATGCTGGCTCATTTTATAAACCTCCTAAGCTAAGACAGAGTAAATAGCAGAAGTTTGCTGTTGCTGAAAGACGCCCTGCCAGGATTGCATGTCCCAGAAGGCATCATTATAGCTACCATATAGGGAATACCTGGGTACTTCGGGGTCACAGAATGTAAGGTTCATGTTAGGAAGTCACTGTTGAGTGCCAAATTAAATCTCCTTTAGGTAAGAGTGTTATCAAGGAGATGAAACAAAAAAACTTTTCTGGTTTTAAAATAACATGTGTAGTGGGTGAGGGGAGGAGGGCAAGGGCTAGGAGTGTTGGCAAGGCTGGAAATGGATTGGTTCTGATATTTAGTTCTAAATCATTTCTGATAGCCTGAATGGACAGATCATAAAGATCTTAATTTCCAGATGAGTTCATACGATGTCTTTTGTGATGACTCAGCTGATTAACAGGATCACATAGGTTGATACCAATTTGACTGCTAATTCATGTACACTTTCTATGAAATTTTAACTCTATTGCTGCTGACAGTCTTCATTTTAATACTTCCTATTTTCAAGAAGACTTGAAATGGCCTTCATCTCACATTTCTCCTATCCCCTCCAGTATCTCCTTACTTACAATATTAGCTTGTCTTAAGTGGTGCCATTTTGAATATACACAGGGCATTCCCATTTTGAAAATAAGCCCTTCTTACATTGTTTTAATGTCTTCCCATCATTTCTCCTTTTCAAGCTCCCAGAAAAGGTCCTTCACTCTTTTGTGACAAAGTAGTGAACATTTCCTACTTTGTAAGCAGGGTTGGCACATAAATAAATAGAACAGCCTCATTAGTGTGTATTCTCAGCTGTCAGTAATGGCTGACAGTTGCAGCTTTGTATATTATAACCTACTTTATTCAGCAAAGGTGAGTTAGGATGCAAGGGCTATTCCCTGCGCTGCTTGAAAAGTGCCAGAACACCTTTAGCTTCCAGCTGGAAGAACCACCAGAGAATAGCAGGAGGAATCTTAGTTTAAACACCTCATTTGAAGGTCAGAACCTCTAACAGTGTAGCAGAAGTACATTGCAGTGTCAGCATTGGTTATGAGCTCAGAGCCTGATGTAGGGCTCAAAACCATGACCTTCTACACCAGAGGCAAGACTGCTACCAGCTGAGCCAATCTGACATTAATTAAACCCTCATTAAAAGTGAGGGCTTTTTTCCTGGTTAGAAATGTGATTTCCACTGCAAGATTTTATCATGCATATTTTATTACAAATTTTAGCATGTGGACTGTAGACCCTGTACTGATCTCTTGGAACCACTGTACGTGGCATATGTTTCATGCAGATGGGAAATAGAAAAGAAAGAGTAATATACATATTCATCTGTTCTAGTTTGTAAGGTAGGTGGCTATGTTATGGCAGACAGGGGCAGCTTAAAGGTTAAAGTTTATTGTCTATTATCATATACTGATATGGGGAAATATTCCATGTAATGCTAACAGGGCATAAACACACAAACCTCAAGATTTAAGATCTTCTGCATGTGAGTTCTCAGTATTACTAGTGTTTGAATATCACTTGGCCTTTGGATCTGGGAAAACTCATGAGCCCTTTCTGCTTATTCTCAGTTGCATTTCTGAGAAGGCTATTTACTCATGAGCCTGATTGACCTGCAGTGTAACAAACATTTTCTTTAAACCAACCAAGACTTAACAGTAAGTAAAGGAAAGCAGCAAGACAAAGTTCAATATTAAGAGTCTTCATTTCTATGAGTATCTGAGTGATTTATCAGAATTACTGAAACTCATTCCAATCAGGTGCTGCAGGGATTGGCAATATTTGGCTATCTGGGTAATGTCTAAGAGCATTCATGCCTGGGTCAGCTGTCATTTTGTTGTTTATTTCGTGTTTAAACTCTAACCCTCATCCAGTTTCCCTACTGGGAAGGTCTTGAAACAACATTATAGCTACATACTGCTTCACATCATTTAGCATACTACATAGCAGCTCAGTATCAAAGTGCTGCCTGACAGAGCACCCTTCCCTCCTGCTCTGGCACTAAGCTACATGTCCCTAAGTGACAGGACTTTCAAATTTGAAAGCAGAGACTCTGAGCCATATGAATTACTTCCAGTAGAGGACAACACTTCTTCCAGCTCTGATCATTGGTTTACCGTCAGCTGGGCATGGGATGTGAAGAAAACTTGTACACCTGTGTTTTGGTCTCCACAGAAAGCACTTAAGTTAACTAACAATGCCCTAAATAAACAGCAAACCTTCACTTTATCAAATAATACTCTTTTAAACAACGACTTCAACAATCTGACTTTCCTTTGTTTGGATATTTTGATGTTCTCTTCCATCTGAATCACAGCTTTTCAGTTTCAGTTATACATTTTCCTTCCTTTAAGGACACGCTTTTCTTCCTTCCTTTCTAGCAGGCAGCTCAGAGCCAAACCTCTGCTCCTGTCTTTTTTTCTGTGAAGACAAGACTCATCACCTGGGATTTGTTGACCTGCAGAGGAAAGAAGCTGATCTTTCTTCTCAGCTCTGTGGGAATCCCTAATGCCAAGACACACTTCACTGGGAAATCAATATAAATAAAAAGCAGTGAAATGTCTTTGTTGTGAAGCAACCTCTTTGCATCACTTGTGAGCTCATGCAGAGGGCACATCCCAATCGCCAGCCTAACTGAGCAAGTAGCAACACCATCGATTCAGAGTCCATCTTACTTCACATCCTCTCCTGCACATCGATTCAGCCTTATTCCCCATCTCAGCTTGTCCCCTATGGTCAATTGATTAATCATCAATATTACTCACCAAAGGCAGCTACAATTAAACAGACATTAGATGACTTCCCTTCACATTTAATAACACTGAGCTCAATCAGATACCTAACACTTTGCCTTCCTCAGAAAATTTTAACCGATATCCAGTTGAAATCAAATTCTGTAAATTTGGCAGGGCAATTGATCACAGATCACAGTGCACAAAGATTCAGACTACTGAATTTCCAGAACGTGAGCCTGTAGGTTAGGTTTCTGTGCAGAGCAGCATTTTAGTTCCTGGAACCTCTTTTTGTTTAATATTGTAATGAGATGTACTGTGAGACTGTATAATACAATAATGATGTTGATCACATTACACACAGCCTTTGTATTTCATGTTGTTTCTGTGTGTCATGTTGTCAGCACACATAACAGCAAATATTTTAATATCAAAAACTGATGTAACAATGACTTCACCTCATAAAGGCATACCTGAGCTAGCTGTAAACTAACTAGTCCTCTCCAATTAGCAAAATGCTCTGGAGGCAAAGGCATCACCTGCTGCAAACCCTGTGCAAGGCTGGACGGCTGGGCATCTTGTTAAGCAACGGCCTTGATCATCTTGTACCTTCTTGCTATTGACAGTTCAGCAGTGTGTTACTATAACTGAGATGTGGATGTGTCTGGGATCAATTAAAAATAAACGTCTTATTATGTAAAGGAATTAGTTAATATATGGATAGATAGGTGTTGTATGAAACGGGGAGGAGGATGTGCATGTGAAGGCTTAAAATCTCACAGAGGGGTGGCTGTCTGTCTTCCCCCCATGGGTACCAACCATGTGAGACTCTCCAGAGAGTGGCGTTGACCACTTCAGCCACTGGCTGACAGTGCTCTGGGAAGGGAGGCCCCCATCTTACATTTGCATAGAAATAAGTACGGTATCTCAGGCTTTGACTTTGCATTAATTCATACGTAGATAATAAAAAGCCACTGAACTTCCACCTTCTGCTCTCTGTTAAGCGGAGGTATTTCATGTTGCCTTTGGCTAGGTGCAAATAGATGTGTAAGGCAAAGGCTGTGCAAGATGAGAGCTGTCTTGTTCACAGAGTATTTCGAACCCTCTGTCACTTCCACAAGACTGTTGCAGCTGCATGGCTCAATGTAAAGCAGTAAACCCACTCATTCTTGTTCCTGTTTTACCAATGGGAGGGTAGGAATTATCTGTTAAACTCTATAGTCAATTGATTTTAACATTTTTGAAAAAACTCAGAGAAATAGAGAGAAGTATTTTTAGATGTGAAGCGACGAAGCAAATTGTCTTTATCAGAGCCTGGTGAAAGTTTCTTTTCTTGTACGCATTCATCATCCAAAGACTCACTGTTTTTATAAATTTCCTGCTTGGCAAGTTTTCTATCCACAGATTTCTAAGGGGTTGAAGCCCTAGAACATATATTTAGTGCCTGCCGACAGGTCCCTAATTATGGCTTGATTAATCACAGCGGTGCCTGCACCTGTCTGTGCAAAACATCTTCATTTTTGCTTTGTGACCCATGCAGGATCTGGGAACACATCTAACAACGGCTGTGGAAACACCCAGCTTTGTTTTCTTCCCTGCTGTTAGTTCTGCTTCTGCTCAGACCAGAACAATTATTTCTGTTTTGAGGGGTGGGAGGGATTCTTCCTTTGTTGCAGCTTCTGGAGAGGCTGGAGTGCACTTGGAAGCATTTCTTAGGAACTGAAAAGGGCTAAAACCTGATTGCCTTCAGAGACAATTTTTGTACACCCTTCCTTCCACTGAAATGAGCTCCCATCAACCCCAGTGACATCGATGGGAAAGCTCACAGAATTTCCCCTAGATATGGACAAAATATCTTAGTCTTTTGAAAGCCATTAAGCGCATCAGGAAACCTCATAGGTCTTGAATTGCTGCAGGCTTATAGGGATATGCAGAACTCTGGCTTGGATTGGTTTTCTTTTTTGAGCAAATGCAATTTTTTTTCCTTTTTGCTTTATTTTGAAAAAGGCCTAGGGAATTGTTAAGGGTAAAGGAGGACATTTTCTATGGTGTAAGACTGGGTAGTTTGCACAGACCTCAGCTCAGTGCCTTGAATAAGGGAAGAAATTCATAGGGCACTTGAGGGGAATGTGAGACTTCAAGTCATTTCCTACTGAGAAATACAAAGACCAGAGAACCCAGTGAACGGAATATGCCGGGAAGGGACTCAAAGAAGAGGTTAGAGAATAGTTTTCTGCAGAGAGCCCTTTTCTTATTTTTCAGAGAAAGACTGAAAAACGAGAGACACTTGCAAAGTTTCCAGAGAAAACTGAGAAAGAAATGTCTTTTTATACCATTGAGATGAAAAGACTCAGCTGAAACTACCCTAAGCAAAGAATGGGAGCAAAACATGTAAGATTTCACCTAAGGCACTGAGTGATCACTTTTCAGTTTGGCAATCAAAGAGTAAACCTGGAGGAAATACATGTGGTGTGGATCAAACCAAAGTAGATCTGATGTTTTTCATCCTGAAATGAAAACCAGGAAGTTAATTAGTACAATGCAGAACATTTTTTTGTCTTTGGGTTGAAATATTTTCTTTTCTGGATCTTGTAAAAATAGCTGAGGAAATGAAAGGTTTCATTGACCACATTGGAGGAACTTTGGAATGTCCTTATTTTTAAGACCCAATCTTTTGTCTTTGCCTACTCCAAATGAGGAAGGGGTGTAATTCTGCACACGTTTCCTCATGTTAGCAATCCGCTCTCAGAAAGAATACTTAGTGAGTCCTTTGTTGGTACTAACATTCCCAGGGAAGGTGCTGGAGCCCGTCTTTAGACTCAGATGCACTCTGAATGTTTCATTTCCCCTTTCTTCCCTGACAGAACACTCATGTTTAAACACAAATTCAGATATATTTGGAATTATACTGAACTCTACCACTAGAAAAATCTCAGTGCTCTGTTACCATCATTTTGCAGACTAGAAGACCAATTTTACAGTAAAACCTACTTGCTAGTGTTACATTTCCTTTCAAACAATATGGGCAGTCGTAGTCCACAAAAGAACTTATGAAGAAAGTAAATAGCTCTACCCATCACAACACACACTCAAAAAATAAAGCAAAATTTCTCATATGGCAGCTTTTCTATTTCATACAGACAGAGGCACTTTGTTACTTAAAATCTGTAAAGCACAGAGAATTTGCTCTGTATAGGGTGAAGCATGGATGCCAGGACTGTTTCAGGTGGCAAACTGAAGGAGCAAAAATAAATATAAGAGAAGACTCTCATCTCTTTGTGGACTGGGACAGAGCTGCAGACACACCACTTGTTAAAGCTGTTGAAGTGAAAATCAATGAAACAACACACGGAAGGAGCACCAAGTTCTGACTGTTGGGCAAAAAGGGACTGGAGTGCTGATATCCTGGATCTTCAACAGCACATAGGGAAAGAAGAGGTAGTAGAAAAATAAAGTTATGAAGCTGTGAAGATGAAAAGGGCATGAGCAAAGTTTGAGTTGATGGGACTGAACGAAAGGGTCAAATATTATGGAGAAATGAATTCACTAAATCTTGTCAGCCTGCATGTGAGAAGGAGGTAGAAGAAGAATAAAAAGTAATGCTGACATTGCTGGCCTGGGAGAAGGGGAGGAAGAGGGAGGGAGGAGAAATTAAGAAAATAATGGAGAAAGGCAGGAAGGGGGAGGGTGGAGGATGTAAGAAATAAGGCGCTCAATTTTGTCCTAGTTGCCCTTGAGCTGGCAGGGGGGTTATGCAGGATGATGTGCTGAAGAGATTTATGGGCATGGGGTAAGGTTGGAAAGGCAGATTTGTGAGTTGTCAGCATAGAGGTGACAGCAGAACAGCAAGAGAGACCGAGCATAGAAGGAAGAAAGAAGTGAGAACAGGCCAGGTCCTGGGGGCTTATGAAGAGGACTAAGAAGCGACATCACCAGGAGAGTCACCAAAGTGCAGGATGCTCACCAGATAGCAAGCAGCAGGGGGGGACTGAGAACTTAGGTAAGAAATGGCCAGAGTTTGGTGTATGGAGGGAGCATGAGCATTTAGACATGAATTTTGAGAGAACCCATCAGTATTGTAGTTAAAGCTGATTAGTTTTGTAACTCCTAGTGAAGAGTTTGAGAGAAGAGCTGATTTTGGGTATTGTCATGGGCTGCTGTTCAGGCTGTCTATCCCACTTTAGGGTGTGAAAAGGCAGATTTTCAGGAGCATATTCCACAAGGAACCGTACACCCAGGTCTTTGTGAATGCTGGAGGAGGGAACTTTTGGGGAACCCCATTCACAAGGCCTGGTTTTAAGAGGTGCTGGGCGATGCAAATGCCCTGCATGCAGTCAGAAGAGTGAGTGGAAGTCACTTAATTGAGAACTTCAATGTCTAGGTAGAGCAAAAAATCTCAGTAGGTGCTTTTCTGCATCTGTAGGTACCTGAATGCCTTCAGCCATCAGGCCCTAGGAAGTAAGATCTAATAAAAGTCAGGCACATTAGATAGACAACTTGAACTTGGCTACTATACAGACAAAGTGATTTCAGATCATGTATTTTTTAGCTATTTTCAGTAGGTCTTTTTTTATTTGACTTCTATTTTGAAGGATCTGATTTTAGGCTGTTATTCTAAACCTCTCTCAGCTGGGGATTCTGATTGCTTTTCAAACCTTCTATTTTATAACCTTTGTACTCTTATGCATGAATCTAGGCCAAATTACCACCTTCTGTTCGCTTTCCAGTGTCTTTGAGCTTTAAAAAAAATAAAATGCAATTTCAGATTCCGAGGCTGGGATCCTTAGGAGACACCATTGTTGCTGGTTCTTTTTTAACTGGCTGGGACACCTTTGGATGAGTCACCATCCATATGAATTGTTCCCTACACCACATCTTGTTTAGTTAAACCCAACTCCAATAACATTTGCGTGTTTTTTTGGCCTCTTTTAGAGCAGAGCTTGTTCTTAAATGACAGCAGAAAGCAAAGGTAGATGCTGTTGCATAGCAAGAAGAAATTTAAACAGGAAGAAGTTATACAGCTCTCCTGTGGTCATTGTTCAAGGAAGAACTCGGGGAGAATTCTCATGAAGTGAGAATGAAACTTTAATTGATGGTCTGATTCTCCATGGCTGTTCAGCCATCCTTTCCTTCTCTGCTTCTAATAATTGTTCTCTCATTTCGCCCCCACATATGCAAGTAAAATCCATGTGACCAGATAGAGAGACCTTTAAGAAAAGACCAATATTTGCATATCTATTATGGCTATACTCAGTGTTATACTTGTTTCATTAAAATTTCTATTTGGATAATATGTAAGGTCAATACTGTCACTGTTCTGGAAAATTCATTTACTTTAAAATTAAAGCTAAATACAGCAAGTATGGTTTTCCCTCTGCCTCCACCTGTGTCAGTCCACTGAGCCTGACAGATTAAGTAACTGAAAGCAGAATTGGGCCCACTGTATTTATGGATGGAGGTCTACTGTGTGGGGACAAAAAAGCATGCTAATTACATGAATCCTTATTTTCAAGGTAAATCACTTGTTAAAGATGCTCTGAGTTACTCCTTTTTATATTCAAGGGATGGTTGTTATTTCAGCTGGCTGCCTACTGAAGTTCATTAGCTTTTACATACCAGTTGCTGGGATTAAAAACACATGAAGAAATTCTTAGGAGTCCCACACTACCCTGGGTAGTACCCTTACCAGCTCTCAAACCTCAAGCAACCATTTTCAATTTTTCTTGTTTGGAAGGCTGAAAATGGGAGTTCTTGTGTCAGAGGAGAGGAAAGATCTGGCTGTCACGGATATTGGTAGGGTCTGTGTCTGGTCTAAGTTTTTCCAGAGTGTGGAAAATGGTCCTTTGTGTGATCAGTTTGTTGTTTTTTGTGAGTGATGCTTAACAGTCCTTACTTAGCATGGCATCTGCCTCAATCCTCAGAAATGACAAAAGGGGAAAAAGGGATCTAGGGGGGCGACTGTGGAAGTCACCTTTACAGTCTTCCAAAAATGTATTAAAAGCAAAAGCTGTTTTCGACACGCATCAAGGGAAAATGTCTATTAAGATGGATCTGTTCTAACTCTACCATTGCTGCTGTAAAATCACAGTGTTTTAAAGACTTTGTTTTTTATGCAGGAAATGTTGTGTGTCTGTTCAGTCCTGCTGCAATTACAAACCTGTTTGTTAAACCATCATGTTTGTGAAATCACCTTAAGCAGATCACAATAACTTTCCCCCTAAAAGCAGCTGGCTTGAAAGCTATCAGATGGTGTCTGTTACCATTTTCCAAGATGGTAGTGGTCTCTTGTATGTCAAATGAGCTCAGTGACTTTAATCCCTGTCCACACCACAAAGGGCAGGATCTCAAGTAATAATCTTTTCGTCAGTCTCAACAGACAGAGCCAGAACTACATTCACCCAGGAGAGTAGGTGGCTTTATTGTCAGCAAACAATCTTCTCCAGCAGAATAGAAGAAAAATTTAAACCGATGCTTACAGTGCTCAGTCTTTTCTTCAGTGCTATTTCTGAACATTATTTTCATTTGTTGATGGAGTAGGTTAAGTGGATGTCCACAGTAAAGAAATGTCTAAGCCCACCTTTTTCTTTGGATCCTTTGCAGAGTGCTGATAGTAACACATTACTGTTAGCAGAGGAGGCTGCTGTGTGAAGGTGGGATTCATCCCACTGGATCTAAGCATCTACCAGTTTAAATCTATCCAAGACCTGCAGGAGCCCGTTATAGTTAATGAGAAGGAATTGGCTTCTCCAGAGGGAGAATTGGTGGCAAATAAACTTCTTTTCACAGGCTGTGGCAGCAAACTCCTGGGTACCTGAAGGTAGGCCAGGGGAATGTTTCTCTGCCCAAATTTGTCAAGGCTAAACAGAAATCTTTAGCAAGGGAAAGACAGGAACTCAACAATCCCAAGCCCATCTCAGCTCAATTGCTGGGCAGCTTTCCTTTACTTAAATTCCTGCTCTATTATTGAAACAAATATGTACAAAAGTTTCATGCACAGAAGTGATCTGGGGTCCTGAGAATAAAGATAGTGCTGAACCAGGTAACTCTCATTGGATCTAGCTGTTATGTTCAGGAAATCCAGCAGTGCAGCACTCAGCACCCTCTGTATGTTCTGCAACCTGGAAGGAGTCCAGAGCAGCAGAAGCTTGCGCCTTGCCCATTTTTCTGTCCTGTGGGGAGCAGGGAATTGCTTTCTTTACACAAGGCTGTGCTGGAGATGGGCTGAGCTATAATTTGGAAGGTGGAGGTCTTTGAAAAAAATTCAGATCTGTGTTCAAATCTTGTAATTGGAACTCAGTATCTGTGAAACGTAAAGCCAGAAGTGACCACTTCAAATACACTTTAAAGTGCTGTTTGTTTAATGATGGTTGAATGTAACTGGCAAAAACATTTAAATAAAACCAAATTCAAGCAAGTTCTTCTAAACTGGAATCATGCAGTGTTTGTATTAGGGATGTGGAAATTTTCCCTTTAAGCATTTTAAAGGATTTCTATCAGTAAAAAGGTTAAATCTGAGAACAATAGAGCAAAACATTTATTAATCTCATGCAAATAAATGGATTTTGCATCCACCTGTGTATATATGTATTTAGCAACTAGTTAGAACTGATTAAAAGATTTTTTGTTAAGCTTGATAAGCGCCAAGCTCTACAAGAGTCCTAAATGATGGTAAAATGATATCATCACTTTAACATCAGTGAGCAGTAGTTATTAAAATGGTCATTTCTTTTCAGTGCTTCGCCCACAAGTTGAGAAATCCAATCTCATCCTTGTGGTAACCAGTCTTAGCCCAGGGGAATAGAAAGGAACATCTGGAAGCAGAAAATCCATAGCATTGACCTGGGGAGATTGAACTGTGATCCTAGCCAGGACTGGAGGAAAGGGGGTGAATGAGGTCAGAGGCCAGATGTGAATCCTGATAGATTAAATGAAGCTCAGAGAGGGGCTCAGAGAGCAATAAAGGCTTCCTAGCCCTGCAAGCCAAGGCTTTCTGTAAGCCTGCGGCTTGATCGCTCTTCTGGGCTGGGAGACGAAGACTTTGCTGATTAGCATGCAAATGCAACAGCAGTGTAAAAAGTTCCAGATGAATTTATGACTAAGCTTTGCTGCAGGGGAAAACATGTTTGACAACGTGCATTAGAAAAAGAGTTGAATGAAATTAGGTGTCAGCCTACTATCAGCCAAATTGGGAAGGTACATAGCAAGAGGTGCAAGGACACGGGTCATGAGAAAGAGAATCCTACAAGCAGAAATGCAGGCTGGAGAGGGGAAGCTCTTGCTGTTTTAAAATAAGAATTCCAGCCTAATAAATGCGACTTTCTGTTTGGCACTAATGAAGTAGATTAATAAGGCTGTTGGAGCCCATATGGCCACAGAGATTTCCTAAGACTAAGCACTGCTAATGAATGTTTTCAGAAAGTAGTGTTTACTTTCAGGCATATTTCGTCCTTGGAGTGGCCTGGTGTGTAAAGTAGCCATGGTGTTGGTCTTTGTGCATCAGATGCATCATCTCCCTGCAGAACACGTGTTCTTATTTCCATTTTGCAGATGGCAAAACTGAAGTGGGAGAGCAAAGTTCAACATCTGCAAAAGCCATCTTTGGTTTCACAGAGGAAGCGCCACTTAAACAGGCATTCTTCTTCCTCTAAAAATACATAACTCATAACCCTACCAAAAGTGGTTTGGTGATAGGACTCCAGCACAGGTTGTCTAAGTCACATATCTGTTAACTCCAGGAGCTCTGTGGGTTTGGCCTCCTGACACACCAGCTATCTTCCTTGTCCAGCACTTCTGAAATCCTGAAGACAGGCCAGTCTTATTTAAGTTCAAAATTAGAGTCTGGCTGCTTGGGTACTGGCAATCAGATGTGAAAACATGCTGATTTCATTCTTAAATGGAGATTCAGTTGGCTGCTTATTTGCTGAACAAACGTATCTGCGAAGATAAGAGGAACAGCAGTGAGAGTCAGCACACAGAGCTCCCTGGTCTGCTTTTTCCTCTCGGAGGTCTCTTGGCTTTCTGTCTTTACACACTTCCCTGTCATTTTGATCTCTGCATCCCTATGTGGTTCTGGCCAGCCAGGATAAATGGCTTTTCTTTTTTTTCTCTCTAGAAACAGGGAGCCCTAAGCCCTAAATCTCCCTGAAGATAATTCAGTTGTAATCTTTTCTTAAAGATTTCTAAAAGTTCTTGGTCCTGGCTATGCAATTTCAATCAAGCATGTGCTGCATGTCCAGACTCTTGTTTTCTTTTAGCTGATTTAGTGTGGACTGCTTTGTTTGATTCTCTAGACAGAGAAACATCAACCGAGCTTGGTTCCCAGTCACAGTATTAGGGAACAAGGCTGTAAGCACAGGCATCAGAATTTTGTGTTTAATTGTTCATAAAAGTAAATGCATCTTTAAAGAGAGGTTACCTTTGAAAGTCAGACTCAAAGCTTACATTTATCCAGGACAATTAAGGAGAATTTAGGTCAATAACAGCAGGTGTGTGTTTATGTTTTTATGTGTGCACCCTTTCCAGAGGTAACTCAAAAATACACCCAAGATCGAGCACCACTGCTGTGAAGGACAAGGCAAGAGCAAAATAGATGCATCAGCTGTCTCCAAGGCGTTACGCTGTGGAAGGAGGCAGACCAACACAGCAGGTATCAAATGTCTTTTTCCAGAGCTTGGAAGTGACTGGTGTGTAGGCAGGCATGAAAAACCCTGCATTACTTTTTTGTCAGTCTGCCTGTCAAACTACCTTGCTAGGCAGGGATAACAGGATAGAAAATAGACTGATATTTGTCTGTGTATGTGTGTGTGAAGGCGACAGTTCTTAGAAGTTTATTATAAGAATGAACTTGGTAGTGCCAAAAATCAAAAGCAAAGGCTCAGACATGTGGCAATGCAAAGAGCAACAAAGCTGTTGTCCTTCTTCTTAAACCAGAGCTGCTAATCCTGGGAGATTTGTTCGTTCCATTCTAAGCTTTACTTGAGCCCTTCCATGGGAGTGCTTTATTTCCTCTTGGAGGAGAATGTCCTCCGTGCTCAGCTCCATGCTGAACTCCTTGCTCTCAGTACAGGACAGCAGAAAGCAAAAGGTGAAGTAAGTGAAAAGAGAGCTAGAGCAGGGCACTTTGTGTATCTTCTGTCTCCTCTCAAGTTGCTAAAGGACAAGAGAGTGTTAGGAAAGAGGAGTTCTCTGATAGCAGCTTTGGGCCAGAGATCTCTCGCTTTTCCTTGCTGCATATGAATGGCAGAGGTTAAAAAAATGGGCCACGTTCAGGGAGGTTCTGAAATCAGCTACTGTTTGCTACCCTCTTGCATACCTTCACTTTTCAGTACTGTTGATCATCACAATGCTTAATTTCTTCTCAGGCGCTTATAACTTTATCCTTGTCTATTATTCTGAGATAGCATATTGCTTTTCTAGTAGGGTGAGGTTTTGTCACAGGGAGATCAAAGAGCAGATTCTTCAAAAGAGTCAAGGTTGGAAGACTGATTAAGACTTCTGAAATAAAGTTTGTGGTTGTGCATCTGGAGCTGGGTGAGATTGACATGTCTCTGTATCCTGCAAGTCCTCTTACAGCTCCTGAACCACGTTCTCAACCTCTTTTCTTTGGGCCGAACTGTGAAAGGACAACATTCTCTTTGGGAAGCATTCAGCATCCTCTTCCCTGACATCAATCTAGTAGAGTTTCTATTCCAGTTCTGCCAGCGAGGAGTCAGTAATATGTGACTGAAGTGAAAATATGTCGAGGATAAACAGAAGAGATCTGTTTTATCAATTTCCCCTGCATCTTAGGAAGAATTAATATCAATCTGTCTCTTTGAGGCAGGATTGCAGGAACAGTAGGTTTATTTGCATTTAGCATTTTGCTGTTGGCAAGAAGTGGTTTTGCATTAAGCATTTGACCATTTGACCAGAGGATTTTGCTAGCAGCATTTAGAAGGAGGTAAACGTTATTACAAACCCTCCTAGGTTAAAATGAACAATAAATATAGGTAAGAATTTGCACAGAGGAATCCTGCTGCCCAGTACACATGTACGCAGCTGGGTGCCCTGTCACAGGTACTGGTTTTGTATCTGGTTCCCTAGAGTGCTGTGGAATTTGCTTTCTTTCCTTCACACAGCATGGTCAAGCTCTCACACTCATTTTACTTTAGGCTCTTTTGAAAAGGCAAATGGCACTGCTGGAAACTAATCAACATAATTTTTTACTCTTCACAGAAGCCTATTAGCAATCATTGCTGCAGTCTTGGGCTGAAAATAGGGACTGTCCATTCCTAAATAGAAAACCAGAAATGTTTTGTATTTTCTATATATTTTCTGCTTTGTCTTGTCTCTGAACAGCCTCTTTTCCCTAGGTGCTACAGCAGGCTGTCAGAGAAGCAGATGCTGCTGAGGATACTGGAAAAGCTCAAAAGGTAATGAATAGCAAAAAGCTAGCTCTAACATCACTGTTGTTGTAGGAGCCTTGCACAACCTCTTCCTGTGTTCATATACAAGAAAAGAGTGAAAATACTGGCCTTATGAGACACAGACACTTAGTTTTTGTCCTATCTGACAATGGAGATGGAAATTGGCATTTTCTCCATACAAAGACAGAGACACAGTTTTCATGGACTAATCTCCCAACAGAGATAAAGTGCTGCAGAATTATCACAGCTAAGTTAAGGAAAGCTGTCCTCGGGGTAGACTTCCTTCAGTTGTATTTCTGTAGAAAATTTGTTGGCCCCAATTTTACATCCGAAGAACTACTCTGAGTAGAAGACAAACAATTTGTGTGAGAATGCAACCGAGGTTGATCTGCCAAATCCCATGAAGGTGACTACAGTAATCACTGAATCAAATTTCCTTTTCCTATTGAGTATTTATATTAAAAGTAGTTAACTTAATTAAAGAACACAGATTTGATTAAAAGTTTCTCTGGAACTCAAAGGGAAGCCATTTGATTTCTCCCTTGCCCAGGTTTCTCCGAGAGCCCAGGGATGAAGGCTGTGCTTTCTTTTATACATGAAGCAATGCTGCTTCTCTGTGCTCATTTGGAAGGATTTAAGCCTAAAATGAATGTGAAAACTGAAATTTTCATGTATTACAAGAGCTCATCCATTTATCAGAATAAAAATTATAAGGGTCATTAATCTGTGCATATGTAAATTAGGAACTGTAGAGAGTTTCCTGAGAACCAGTGGCAGCGTGTGATGTACTCTACTGCAGCCGTGCCAGGGATGAAATGTGTTGATTGCCTCCAGGGTTAACCCTGCAGCTTTCATGCAGCGCAAGAGCAGCTTGTTCTGCTCACCATGTGGCACCAGAGCAGGCAGAAAGGTCACACGAGCAATCAAGACCTGCATATCCCTACTCAGGTAGGAACCCCTGTGGCTCTAGGATTAGCTGCAGAGCCTGAGCTGACTTTGAATACATATTTGCTTCTAACTATTCCAACTCCCTTGTATATATTTTTTTGATTCATTAATCTATATCCATATTTGCCATGAATGTGGACACACGATGGAACGACGCTTGCCATTCTTGCCATTTCTTGCTGTTTGTCTGCTTTTCTTCTTTCCTGAGTTTTTGAAATGTGAAAACAAGAGGAATTAAAAGGTTAGATTGTTTTCTTAATGTGTCTCCCTGCAGGAGCGAGCTGTAATCTGACAGGCTGCTTTAAGGCCTTTGGTGGTGTCACTTTAATGAGGATTCTACAAGAAAAGGAATAGTAAGCATTTGCAATTATCAGATAATATACATTTTTAAAATATGTCTGGAATTTTCTAAAATAGCTGGGGGTTTTAGAGTAATGGATTTGATCAGGGTGAAGAGGAGCTGTACATCTAACACTGTGGCATCACATGCAGAATCTCAGTACATGAATTTCAAACTGAAACTTAAAGATCTGGCAGAATTTACTCTCTGTTTTCTCTTTACCATTCCCACAATGTTTGGGAAAACAGTAAACTCACATTTGCTTCAGCACCTCCATTGCCAGAGCAGTAGTGGGACAAGGGGCAGCAGTGCATCCATGTCGGGCTGTCTCTAAGGCAGAGATTTGTCAGGGAGAAGTCACTGACCTCCTTGTTTCCTTAGCCCTGGAGATCCTTGCACTCTCATTGCCTATTCTCCCTGGGGAGATTGGGGTTCATATGCCTACCCTGGGAGGAAGATAGCATTTAATCTTATCAGTCGTGTCAGCTGACATCCCTGATGCTGCTGTAGGAGAGCTCTGGGGGCAGCCCCCAGCCAGCAGCAAGAGAGACGTCTGTTCCAAAGCATCCTCTAAATGACTCCTCAGCATTTTCATTAAAAAGAGCTGCCCCTGCTGGACAATTACGGATTGTGGCTCCCTCATTTTTCCACAGACAGAGAGCTTATGTAAAAGCTGACTGACATTTAAAAATGCCAGCAATCTTATTAATCCTGCAGTTCAAGAAGGGTTTCTTGGGGCTTCATATGCAGAGTGCCAGTTGGAGGGCAGAAGGGTGATGCAGCCACACTGACAGGACCAAGCTCCTTACACAAATACCAGACTGCTTTAATTCTTCTTCAAAATTGAGTTTACCATGAAACTTCCGATTAACAGAGAAGTGCAGAGAAGTAACCTGCAAAGGTTAAGGCACCTGGTGCCCTGAGAGCCACAGTTGTATGAATACAAGCTATTTGTGCTCTTTCCCCATGGCTGACCTCCTTCCCATCTGGGAAGATCACCTTCTGCAGGAATTAAAGGCAGCTGTTCTGTCTTCTGCTAGCTCAGAGATGTGCTGCTACTCTCCCCTGTAAGTAGAGGGCACTCATTGGGTGTCCACCAGTCCACCAGTAATTTAAGCAGAATTGCTGATGTATTGCCCTTATCCCAGGATCACAAGATAAACAACAGGATGATAACTATCAGGACTCTCCTCCACTGGTCCCTGAAGGATGGAAATGCTGAGCACAGTAACACCTCTGCTGCTTCTTCTTGCTTCCCAGTTTGTGGGAACTGGCATTCCAAAAATGCTTAGCAGTTGTCTGAGGAGAGCTGGGTTCAGTTCAGCATCTGCTAGAAGAAAATGCAACCTTTCCCCCACCCCACTTTCATTATTTGCCATGTGAAGTGGGGACGAAAGGAGCTGACTTTCAGTGCATGAATTACTCTGTGAGCTGCCTTTGCACAGCCTCCACTAAGACTGAATTCTGCCAAGCAGGTTTTGGTCCCAGGCTGGACAGACAGTGCTGTTCAGAGAACAGAGTGTGTTCCCCTTCTAATAGTAATTCTGCTTCAGTTGTAACTCTGACAGTCTGCTCTCTGCTTGTTGTTACTCCTTCATCTCAGAGAGCTCACTGCTGGGGATGATGACTCAGACTGCTGTTTTTCCAGCACAACTGGGATCATGCATGTTTGCTCTTTGCCAGATGCATGTATATTTTGATGCCAGCTTTGTTATTCTATATTGGAAATCATTCTCACTGCTTGGATTATTGTTTACTTGGGTGTAAATCTAGCTGTGCTGCACATATAGAATCAGAGCCAAGGTTACTTCACTTTTAAATCTCCAGTGACTGTCCAGTAAATAACAGCTTTTGCTGTCCTGGCTGAGTCTATTGGCAGAAAATAGAACTGTAGATCACTCTCAGAAGAGTGACTCGTTGCAGCAAGGTTAGGGAGAAGAGAATGAAAAGGTTTCCCTGGTAATTTAGTCAGGTTTATTAACACAACAGCTATTACTGCATTAGCAATTATATGTAGTGTGTGTTGAATGAAAAAAATCAGGTGTCTTCCAGTTCCTGCCATTAGTATGGAGCTGCTTTGTGTTGAGAATGGTTGAGATATGTGAAATCATCTTGGGGCAAGAGGTTGTGTGTGCATTAAGGTGACAACCAGCCTGACACGGGCTGAGCCATCTGTAAGCCATGGCTGCTGACTGCACATTGAGAAGACACTGACAGTGGGTCAGCCCAAGGTCTTAAATCCTGCTTTTGAGGGCTTTTATTCTTTGACCCATTTCACTGCAGGAGAATGGGTTTCAATTTGGAATAAACTTTGACCCAAATAATTGAAAGTTAATCCCACTTTATTTCACATAATATTCTACGATAATGCAATTGTAACGTGTTTCATATGGGGCATAAAGGGCAGCAATTTACAGTAGCTGACTTTTTTGCATAAAAGGAACCAACAAGAGGTCCTGAGTTTATCTATCCAAACTGATAACAGCATTTGAGAAAATTAACCTTTTTAATAATGACTTCCTCTTTTATTTACTTTTTTTTGGATGTCTCTTGTAGATATTCATTTGTGACACTCAGCAATTACCTTAAGTTCATAATGGTATAAGTGAACTGAATACATTTCTAGGTTAAGTAATGCCAGCGAGTTCAAACCAAACCCGTTAAAAAAAAAAAAAAAAAGAAACTGTAAGAGAGTAAGTGCAGTGCAGGTCAGTGCTGCTTGAATGAAGCAGTGTATTGATGTAAGTTGCTAGATACAAAATACTTTCCTTCTTGGGGAGTTATCAGAAAAAATGCACTCAGTGAACTGGAAAACTGTGAAATTGTTTAATAAAATTAATCCTCGGCTGTGATTAACAGAAATGTCAGGTTTATTTTGCATCTAGATTTCCATCCCAGCAAGTACGAATTTATCTCTGAATACTGTTGTCCTGATCTGAACGTTTGCTGTATTGTATTTGTACAATTAACGAATATACAGATGTTTTGGTATAGCAGAGAGCTTGGCTACGTAGTTGTTACACCAAAGCAGGAAACAGAAATGATAGGTACACTTACCTTATCCTGGGCTTGTGTGGACATGGAAAACTCCAGTGGAGCAGATCTCCAAAAGAGATCCTTCCCTGCTTGTAGTCAGCTCTTAAATGGGTGTAGGAGAGGTGCAGCCAGGCTCCATCCCTTCCAGCAGCACAGGTGAGTTGCCTTCACCTGTGCTCCGTGGCTGACTCACTGCTCACCTCAGGTGATCAATCAGAGGCTCAGGCTGTGATTCAGCAGCCCCATACAGTACTGAATGTAGTCTTTTACCCAGCCCATGTTATCTAAATGTGTTATGTTCGAATAAGAAATAAGAAAGCATGTTTTCAAGTAGAATTTATACCCAAAATATTTGTGTTTAGAAAGTGTTGGTTGGAAGTCATATCATTTCATTACATATCCTTATATATCTGTATTTTATTTCTTTTACTTCTCTACACACTCTTGTGTTTTCCACGGGGCTACATGTGTTGTGGAAGGAGCACTGAGGTGGATAAGAAACAGAAGAGTTGAGGCTTGCAGGTCATTGTTCTCTATGCCCGAGCTACAGAACATCTGAGCCTTTTCAGCCTGTGAAAACCCAAACCTTTCAGCCCTGAGACTTTGGGGAAGACCACAGTTATGAGAAAGCTTGCTACTGATCCTCTTGGATCTATGGATGTCCTCTGTAGTGCTGAGAAAGGAAAGCAGTGTCTCCACTATCACATCATGAGTGTATTGCTTACACTGTGGTTCATATCTCTTAGACACAGAGCTTTTCTAGCTCCTTGCTCCCTGCTGCTTGTCAAAACTTCTGTCTGCAGGCTGTTTTGGTTACTGTTGTAGCTTTGGAACTGGACCTGAATCTTAAGAGATAGGTTTATAGGTGTTTGTGCTTATAAGCTGCAAAAAACAAGATAATGAAAACACTAACGCAAGCCTGCAAAGAAAATAAGGAGATCTTGGAATTAATAATTAGTTATTACTCTACAGCTGCGTCCATTCTTTGATCCAGAAGATAAACACATTAACTTCTCACTCCCCTACCGAGGTAATCTTAAGTATTTTCCCTGTCTCTCTTTCCAGTTGTACTGGAAGTTGGAACTTTGCAAGCCAGTTGATACAGCTTTTCTCAGCTGTCTTTGATTGTTGGCCTCCATGCCAGCAGCCATAGCATCTTCTGCTCCTGCCACAGACTGGCAAAGCAGCCCATCCTTCACCAGAGTGAACAATTCCATCGTCTGCATTGTTTTTAATGCTATCTCCAGTTCCCACTGGCTTGGCCTCCCCAGGCCATCACCTTTAAGAAACCAACCTCAGAATGTTCCATCACAGGGACACAAAGTGCTGCTAGCCACACCTGCAGCGGCAGCACCCAGTTTGCAATACAGAGCAGATGAGATGGATGGTGGCATCTACTGTGTGCTTCTCCATCTCTACAAGACTCAGGAGTCTCTATCTTGTGCTCCTTTGGCAGCACAGGGTGCTTCTTCTTCACTTGTTTTTCTCTTGAAATATTTTCCCTATAAGTAGCCAGAGCAATTGCAACAACCAGCACACGAAGGGATCTTGCTTCCCTATTGATAGAAAGCAGAGCTTTTGATAGCTTGCCCCTTCCTGGATCAGAGCTTATTCTTCTTGTTAAACCATGGCCACCAGCTTAATGAGCTGCACGCAACCTGCTTGACTTCACTTGCAGTGCTCAAGTGCCCTGGATCCAAGGGGGCACTCCTGCACTTGGTGCTAGCAGGACTGAAGGACTGGCAACTGCCAGCCCCATTAACTCCTCTCACAGCCCCTTTTGGAGGTGGTGCGGAGGTGACCCATGTGCATGGCTGGATTCACAACTCCAGCAGCAGGAGCTGAAATCCTCAGCACTGCCATTGTTCCAATGCTGGAGCAGCCGTGTTAGTGCTCATATTTTCTGTCCCAGACTGAAAGGCTCCCTTTAAAAACTCCAATCCTTTGAACTCCCCTCTCTCTCATTTTCCCTAGATGAAGCCATTGCTCTGCTTCAGTCAATGTCAAAACACCCCTCAAATGAACAGAACTAGGACAGAATGGGGAGGGTGCTATTTCCCTGCTTTCATGGGACTGATTTGGGACTGAAACCACCAGAGCTCTTTGAAAGCTGAGTTATTTCCATGCAGATGCCTTAGGAGTTCAAAATGGTATTAGAATATGCATTACTATTTTGATTTTCACCTGTCAGTGCTGACATCAGCGACAGAAAAGGGCACGATGCTGGAAATGCGATCTGCTCCCTTTTCCCCAACATGATGCAGCACAGAGATGGATGATTGTTACAATGCTTCTACTCAGTAGCTCGGTCCCAAAGGGTATTGTATTGCTGGATGACATTGTGCTGGAATCTCTGTGCTTGATTTTATTCTGAGTAAGCCATACCTCTTTATACATAGATAATGAAGCCCTGTGCACCTGGTAGAGGCTGCACAGCGTTATTTAAAACACAAGTGTCGGATCATGCCTGAAAGTGAAGTTCCCTTGTAAGTATAAGCTGCAAACCCTTATTCAACATCAAATCAAATCAATGTTAATTTGTGAACTAATTAGCATTTCAGGCTTTTTTTTTTTTTTTTTCCAACAGTGTGGTGATTTTGTATATAATGCTATGTGATTGTACCAAAGTACATAATTACAGAGCTGAATACATTGTCTCCTGCTGACATGTTGCAAAAAGAGTTTCTTTCAGCAAAGGATGCTGGCTACATCTAAATTAAAGACACATGGATAAGTCCATGCATCTAACCTGTAGCTGAATTAAACCAACGCAGTGTCAAAATCCAGGCACCTTGATAATGAGTGGGCTGACTACATGTTAACTGAATTTACTCATTCTCATTCCTACTTTATTTTGATGGTGAGCTGACAGGATATCATTCGATGTGAGGCAGAGGATGGGACATGTATTCTGAGTAGAGAAAAAGCATCGAAAAAAAAACAAGTAAGTGTGAAGAGATTTTTTAATTTATTTTTTTAGTAAAAGAAGCCTGCAGTCTGAGTGCTGAGGCATGGGAACTGTTGGTGCTTGCTCAGCTTAGGGCTCATTCTCAGACAGAGCCCTCTCTCTGACAGTGACCCACACCAGGCAGCTGTAATGGTGCAAATTCCATCAGCTCTGCAGTAGCCACCTCTGTTACAGCAAAACTGATACAAGCCTCCTCTATATGCTTATCTAGCAGCAACCATTTTCATTTAAATACCACTACCCACATTGCAGTGTTCTTTTAAAACATAGTTTTAATAATATTTATGTCCTTCATTATCTCTCTCTTGTCTCAGAAAGACACCGATTTTTAGCAGTAACATGGTTAAGATAAAAGCCTCCATTCTACCATCACGCAGAATTCACAATCTGCTCTGACAGGATGAACACTGCATCTGTCTAATACAAATATATGAAACAGTAATGCAGCCTCACTGCTCTGTACAGTCATCAACTTTGTTTAAAAAAAAAAAAAAAGCTGTAAAAACATATAAGGTGTAAAAAACTTGTGCAAAATGGAAGGGTTGCATGTGCGTATAGTTCCCTATAAGATTGCTGTGTCAATCAGGAAAATTTTACACCTCTACATAACCCCGTGAAAGCCACCCACCTCCAGACTCCAACAAAGCAGTCATGCCAGCACACCAGCTTGCTTTTCTTAGTGCTTCAGCCCAGCAAGTCGCACAGCTTCACGTGGCTCATCTGTATTCACTGACTGCAGGAGCACTGGGCCCTAGTGAGATCAAACTCTGTTTATTTATTAAACCTCCTCCTTCCCTCAATGACTCAAAGAAGAATCTCTATTGGAAGTTAATGAAATTAAAGACTTGATTTTTTTACTTTAAAAGGCCAGGAGCTCTAGCAAAGGGCTAAAACAATGAGCTAAGGTTTAGTGGGCATCGCTCCCTTTGTGAATACCCAACTCCTGTGCTCATTCTGGACATCTTGCATTATTAGATGCAAACTGTGTGGGAGGAGAATTGGCCTTGATTTTCAGCATTTACCACGACCTTCTTACATCTGTACACTTAGGGCGTTTGAAAGGTTTAACGTTTCTTCCAGTTACATTTTCTGGTTGACTGTACACAGTGCTACCTTTGTGCAAATGCCCCAGTAAGCCATTATTTTCAGTGCAAACAGCAGAAAGTCGAACTATTTGGAAAAAAAAAATGCAATTTAGCCCAAGAATCATGCTAATTATATCCTTGGTTATTTTCACACAGACAAATATTTCAATCTATGCTCTGTGTTTATATGCTGAAGATGTTTCTTCTTGTCTGAAGTAGGAAATATACCTCAGGGAGCTCTATTTTTGGTTACGCATTTAATGCAGAACATTATTTGCATCACAGGAAGATCACATCTTCCCCTTGCCCATTTCAGCTTTTCCACACCCAACCTCAGGCTTTCCTATTATTTGTAAAATTACTTTTGTTTCCAGTTGGGATCAGATTTAGAAATGGAAAGATGAAAGTATATTAGAATTTTTAGTAGAATGCTAAACCATGCTGGGGAGAATGGATGCACGAGACAAAGGAAAGGGCTTAGAACAAGGTTTTTTGTTGTCTGATTGCTTTTACTCTGTAAGACTGAGAGATTAGCAGAGAAAAAGTAAGGTGTAAAACTAGAGAAATAGAAATATGCACTTAAATGATGTAGATGATGATTTTATACTTGCTAAATTTTGAGGTAAGTGATCTTGCCTATTTGGGAAGAAAGCTGGCATTGGTTTCTTAATCACTTAAAAACCCTCAGGACATGTTTCAGGGAGAAGGTGCAGAGAAAATGTTCACTTTTAAATATTCATGGAGAAATTGTAAGAGGGTTCCAATTTGTGTGGCCAGCACTATGTGCTTAACAATTTCCCTGTCATTTCCCTGTTTGCACTGAATCTACAAACGATTTTTTAATTGGATTCTAATAGAAGTCTCTTTTCTCTGTCTATTTAAAAAAAAAAAAAAAAAAGAAAGAAAAATCCAGACAACTATTACAAAATAAGCAGCAACTCTGGAGATAAGATCTGCTCTACTTTCTAGCAGCAGCTGCAATATCGAAAGGGTTAACTTAGATCATCAAGGTCTCATCTTCTTGCCCTCTGAGGTCAGATTCATAAAGCTGAAAAGATGAATTCAGAAATTTCCAGAGACAAATGGGGAAGACAATCAAGATATATGAAAAGGGGGCTGGGAAATTAAGTTCTGTCTCAGTGTATGCAGTTACCAACCAGGGCTTGAAATTCACTTAGGTGCAGATAAGGTGTTGAGATGTTTCCCTCAGCCAAAGGGCAGTTTTCATCTCCGGGCCACATTTTGATACTGGTCTGTTCAGCCTCATTTAACAGTTTAATTCTACAGAGATGACATTGCTTCTAGCATACTAACATACAAATACTATTTGGTCACTGATACAATACTGTTCTACCTCACATATTTGTATATGAAACTGACATTCAACCTCTAGCTGATCTAAGTGCCTTGCCCTACTCTCAACATCTCATGGGTTCAAATTGCTGGTTAATTAAGCACCATTAAACTATTACTGTCTTTGATTAATTTCTATCAAAATTTTATTTCTATCTTTATTTTAGTCTTATTCTATATACCTGAAGGGGACCTGCAGGAAAGCTGTGGATGGACTTTTTATAAGGCTGTGTAGAGACAGGATGAGGGAAAATGGCTTTAAACTGGAAGAAGGTAGATTTAGACTGGATATTAGGAAGGAATTCTTTACAGTGAGGGTGGTGAGACACTGGAACAGGTTGTCCAGAGATGCTGTGAAATCTCCCTCCCAGGAGGTGTTCGAGGCCAGGCTGGATGGGGCTGTGAGCAACCTGGTCTATGAAGAGGTGTCCCTGCCTACAGCAGAGGGTTGGAACTACATGATCTTAAAGGTCCCTTCCAACCCAAACCATTCTGTGATTCTGTGTTTAAATAAGTAAATCTTTATGAAAAAAAGCCCTGTTGAAAATACGTATAGTTCTAAACCTTTCATGTCTTAACATGTGAGATGTGGCACTCAGTTATGCTTGAATCTTCCTCTTAACTCAAAAGAAGTGAATACAAAGTTCTTGGTGTCCCCACTGGACAGCAGCACCTGGTTTGATTTCTCTTCTGAAGAGAACTCCAAAATCTCTTGGTCACATTGCTAAAGCCTGGCGTGTTTGAGGCAGGTTGGAAAGCCTCACAGGTCTCACTGGTTCCTAACACCAGGCTGCGATGTCCTGTAGTGAAGCTCACTGGAAGTAGCCATGCACCCTAAAGCTGTGGTTATAAAGATGGTCATGATAAACCTTTATTGCAGAGAGGCATACAATCGTCTCTTCTGTGTTTCTGGTGGAAAGGACACGGTGAGTGGTGCTGAGCCTAGATTTCAGCAGTGAAGAGCAAGTTTGGTATAAAGTACACTTTTAAAATGTAATATTAGTGAAGCACTGAATAGATTTTCTGGGAGGCTTTGGAGTTTCTTAGGCCTTAATCTACGAGACACCTCTGCAGAAACTTCTAACGTAGAGGCATCTAAGTGACTTTCTGCCTGTGCCATTGCTTAGGTGTGCAAAAATCATTAGCTGTGTAAAATCACAACTGAAGTTTGAAAAGTATTCATGGAGGAATGCAGACACACAGAATCCAGGATTAAATTCTGATAGCATCCAAATCTGTTGTCATTTCTGCATTTGCTTTTTATTGTGCTCATGTGAATCCACATGGGTTTGTAAATTTTCTCTCCCAGACACATATCTCTTGTTCTTGGAGGAAAAAGCAGCCAGGAATGTCTGCATAGTTGAATTGACTTAATCACATCCAGCCCACAGCCCTCGGGAAGTTGAAACAAAAAGTCGTGGAGCACCTGCACAGCTTCTTGTTTACTTAACACAGTCTTTAAGATTTGATAGCAAACGTTCTATTTCCGAGCTTTCTGAAATCAACCTTGCAGAGAGAAGACTGCTCAATGCACTACTTTTTGAATTAACGAGTCAATCCATAGCTGCTTGATGAAAGAGAGGGGAAGCAATTACTGCTATGCACTAGATCACCTTAATTTCAAGTATGCATTCGGATACGTCTTCACTGGCCCAAAGAGGGAGTTGGGTTTGAACAGACAGAGAACAGTGATTAGCCAAAGCAGCCCGTGCTCCTTTTTGTCATGAAGTTTAATCAGTTACTTGCTTACATGACATTTTTCAAAAGCTATTCATTACTCACAAAAAGGTGCTCGATTCTGCGACAGTGCCAGCTGTGCTGCCTACAGTTGCTGCTTTTCTGTACAGGGTGCTACACGTTTATGTTTCATATCCAAAAAGATACCATTAGCAGAAATCCCAGATTCAGTAGTTCGATGCCAACATGAAAATTACTGATGCAGTAATGGTGGCCTAAGGAAATGCTACAAATTAATTACCAGTAGTTGTGCAGTCATTCTGGAAGCATGTGTTACCTGCCATAAGCAACTGCTATGCCCTCTTATACTGAGCAGCACGACTGTTTGTGTGTTATTTTTTCTTTTATTAGTAGCAGAAATGTTTCTTCCCCAGAATTGCTATAAAGCAGGTATTCTCAATCACTGGAATGTGCATTGCTTGTGGGACTTGAGAGAGTAAAGGTAGGACAGAGGCTCCCTTCTTCCCCTGGGACAGAAGCAGAGCATGTGCTACAGCTGGAGCTCCCTCCTGCCTTTCCCCCACAGTGTCTGCAGAATTTCTCAGTGCTGCAGGGCTTTTCCAGCTGCATGACTGAGTGCTGCTGGAGCTGCTCCCTCATTTGCCAGGCTGATGACCAGACCTGTGACCCACTAACTCTCTGGTCCCTTCCCTCCCAGCAGCCTCAGAGCTCTGCAGTTTCTAATGGCCTCCTGCCTCTGTTCTCCTTTTGCCTCCAAGGGGCATGGGGAGGAAGGGAAATCAATACAAATGGAGCTCATTTTAAAGAGTGGGAACTGCTAATTTAGGTGTTGAATAGCAGTGTGTAATTCTCTAGGCATTACACACAGAGAGGACAATTTATTTTATTTTATTTTTCTCTTTTTGCATCATGGACTTATACTCTATGGGCTACTTGGGGTACAAGGTGTTCCCCGTGGACACCCAGTGCTTTATCAGCACACATCCCACCCCCCAGACCTCAGCATCGGATATAATTTATCTCACCATCCTGTGCCATTACAGAAACCCTCGTACATGAGGTTGCATTTAGCCATTAATTTATACATTCCTGGGGTTTCTGGCTGGGCGAAGAGTCTAACATGAAAAATATGAACCACTGAAATGTGGCATTTAAAAAGAGAGCAGGTAGAAAGCACCTGTGGCTGCGAGAAAGGATGAGTGCTCTCCAGCTGCACTGTTTGAATGGTGTTGATACTGTTCCTGCACATGGGAATCATTTGGTCACTTTGAGGCAAGCAGCAGCAAAGTTGTGCTGTGCCTGGGGAGGTGAACAAGGGGGGAACAGGAGGGCTGTGTGGTGTGGGTATGGCATAACAGGGCCAAGTGGATCACAGTGGGTTCTTTAAATATACAGCCTCCTTTTCTTGCACATGCAATACTAATGCAGTTGACTTGCAGAAATGAACCAAGGACATGAAATTGGATAATAGAGGAGCTGCTGGATAGGAAGTCAATGGAAACTCCTGGAGGAAACTGAACAGGTGTAGGAACAACAGGCTGAATAGTGATCAGGGAGTGCAAAGGCAGATTATTGCTAAAATATGAGCAGTCAGAGCTACTTTTATATTCAGGTTACTTGACAATATGCTGACTAAAGAAGTTTGCTGAGTTATTCTTTTTCATTGTATGAAACTAGCAGGTGATTTCCTTCCTCCCTTCCTCCTTTCAACAGTTTCGAAAGGCTGGTTTTCTTTGCGTATGTCAACTGTCCTACCTTAAAATTCAGTTCTGTAAGACATCCATCTCCATCTTTTGCCCCTGCCTGCACACTGATCTATGTGCTTTTTGATGTTGAAAAAGATATCTCACACAGATTGCTGCTCACAGTTGGTAATAAGGAGGAGTTATCGTCACCACGCTATTCTAAGGTCTCAGTATGCCTTCTGTAATGTGAGAGGATTATTACTGATGCTCTGCTGGCTCTATTCATTGTTGTGAATGAATTATGCTTTTAAGCTTGGCATTAGCCTAAAAATACCTGCAGTAACTTAAGTGGGGATTATTATTCCTGATCATGTTTATGGTTGTTCTGAAGAGCCCAGCAAGAGCAGAACCCCATCGTGCCAAGCCCTGCATGCAGGATGCTCTCTTCCCCAGTGAGCATCTGCATGATATGATGGCAGGGCCAGGGATGAAGCCTACAAACAGGGTGATTTCACACCACAGAAAGTTTTCTGCCACACAGGGTAAGGAAGAGAGACATCTTGTCCTTCCTAATGCTCTGGCTAGTCTGAAGAAGGGAGAGGGTTTCTCCCATTTTCAGCTCTGGTTTGTGGGGTGAGGCAAAGCCTTTCCATCAGATATTGCGGTGCTCACTTGGTGTTTTCTGCTCCCAGGAGCTGTCAGTGTGTTTGTTCACATTGTGTTTGCCATTGAGGTGGCTCCCTGTGGCTTCCCTTGGATGTCACAGCACTACTATGGGGCAAGGAGAGCTGGGGAAGAAGAGGGATTGAGCAGGGCTGAACAGATCCAGCTCTGCCTGTGCTTTTCTCTTTAAGTTTGTCACTGTCCTTTAATGCTGAATTATTGAGCTTTTGAATCCAGCCATGTTTCACCATAAACAGAGCATTTCAGAGAAGAAAGTGAGGAGTTAGGTGTAATCCAGGCACTGCCAATAGACAGCTTATGGGGAAAGGTGTCAGTGGGAAACAACACAGACCAGTCCATGTGCTCTCCCATTTGCAAAAATACAGTTGCAGGCTTATTTCTCCCATCATAAAATTGTCTCTTGGAGTTTTCCAGGTGGGTGAATCACAGAGGTCAGAATATAGCCTGACAGGTAGAAATCAAAAGCAGCATGTCTTAGTGATGCTTTGTCAGCTGTGAATAACAAGCAATATTTGGGGGTTTGTTCTGAACATCCAGATGCCATCCATTGTCAGCTCTCAGCTTCTGCTGCCCTGGGCAAACCTGATAATATGTCACTGCAGAGTGTTTGCTGTGCCACGTACGTTGCTCCCATAGATATTTGCCTAATCTGTCTGCATGGCAACTCTAAATCAGGTGTCAAATCCTTTCTGGAATGAAATCTCTATTGCCCGTATAATTTGAAATCCAGAGGAAAAAAATGAATGTGTTTTGTGGCTACTAGGATGATTTATGCTTGATTCCTAACGACTTAGATGGCTAATTGCAAGGCATTAAAAGGAGATACAGCATTATGGTTTTGCATAGGAATGCCAATATATAAACAGTGGAGAGAATGGGAGCTGCGGTGGTCAGACAGGGTGAGATCACCTCCTCACCCACAGGGCAATAAGAGTTCTGGGGTTTATGTGTGTTGCATGCTGCAATACACTTCCTTTTGTATCACTGGCTATTAAAAAGTATAGCATGTCTCTGTTTGACTGAGCACTTCATCATATATTATGGGGGATAATATTTTACAGTGCGAATGCTCTGCGACGCTCATTTCTCCCGTTTCTGTTCTTACTTCTTTTAAACCCCTGAACTCAGGCACCAGAAGGAGCAGACTTACCTCTTCTGTCATACTTTGCTCAGAATAGGTTGTACATAGCATTCACTTAGCTCCTTGTTCTACAAACCAAAGGGTACTTCTTCAGAGGTGTGACAAACAAACATACAGATCACAAGCTTTGTTAATTAGAGTAACCTTTCAAACTCCAGCCTTCAGCTGATAAGATGGGAGAATAAGAACAATGAGATCCAGGATAGTGCACTGCAATTTCCCCATATAAAGATCAGTGTGTTTCTGACAAGGCTTGTATGCAGAAACACTGCCTTACTTGTAGAAAACATCCAAGTGAAGTAAATACTCGACCTATCTGACAAACCATAAATGCTTCCATTAGCATGGCATAATTCTAATGCATTTAGTGTGTATGTTTAATGCTAAATGCATTAGCACTTAATGTCAGAGCTTCAGACCCGCTGGAGTCAAGGGGTTAACACAAATTAAGAATTGCAGAAGAGATTTGTCACTCTTTATAGCTCTGTGTTAGAAGTCCTAATTTCATTATTGAAGCTCTGTAAGGAAAGAGCATCATTTCTGTTGGGCTCCTTTTCCTTCTTTTGTGAAGAAAGGCCCAAGACTGCCCTGCCAGTGTTTGCTATTGCAGTAAGATCTGATGGGAGACCCTGCTGTAACATCATACAAGCTGAAGTCATGCAGTAATACCTGCAGAATATATTAAGAAAATGCATCTATCCAGCTTAATTAATAGATTCACATTTTAACACCAAGCCCACAATTAATTCCTATGTTTAAATGGCATCTTTTGTTTTGTTTTATCTCTAAAAACAGAACATTTTGATCTTGATTTATGTAGGAGAGTGAGGCCAACACATGAAATACAGCAACCCAGGCTGCAGCCACCCGGAGCACCAGGAGGTTAAGCAGCCCTTAATCCTTCCACTTGACCCTGCCTATCTTTGTATTTCAGCACAGACAGTGGCACAGCTGTGCAGCAATCCTCACTGGGGAGCAGCCAGGTAAGAAATAACATAGATAGGGAATAGGGAAATGGGTGCAAGAGAGGAGCCAGCTTAGATGGAGAAATGGGCATCAGCTTTGTCACATGGCTGGTCATCATTGGACTGCTCAGAGCTTGTTTGGTGCAATTCAGAATGGAACAAGGAAGATGCACCTGGCCTTCAGGTTCCATGAAAAAACAGCACTGCTTTGGATTCACTACCTTAATAGTAATTTGAAACAATAATAGTGTTGGAGTCAATGGGACTGTAAACAAAGCATGAAGAAAATGCCAGTCTCTACAGGGTCAGGAAGAAGAGCAGTTACACTGTGTACAAACAATGAATATACAGATGATACAGTTGTACAATCAATGAATATACAGATGATATAGTATATTCAGGAGTTTGGCTGATGTAATTATTACACTAGAGTAAGAAAGAAGGACATTCACCCTATCCTGGGCTCACATGGTAAACTCCAACAGAGTGGATATCTAGAAGAGATCCTTCCCCACTGGCAGTCAGCTCTTAAAGGGGTGTAGGAGAGGTGCAGCCAGGCTCCACCCCTTCCTGCAGCACAGGTGAATTGCCTTCACCTGTGCTCTGTGGCTGACTCACTGCTCACCTCAGGTGATCAATCAGAGGTTTAGGCCGTGATCCAGCAGCCCCATACACATTGATTGACCTCAGGAAAAAAGATTATTTGATTTGGGAAGGTTTATTTGGTGTGTGATTTTAATTAAGACTTGTATGTGACCCTAACTCTTGAAAAAGTTTTAGAAATCTCAAGACCATAACTCCTTGTAGTGCTTTAGTAAGACAGGAACTGTGCTGGAGGTGAGCCCAGCAGGGAAAGCCAGAGCACAGAGATACATGGCAGGAAAGAGGGCCTGAGCTGGCACTTTCCTGCTCCTGGTCAAGGGCCTTTGCTCTGCTTTTCCTGAGAGCAAGTTCTCACAGTTATGTGGTAACTTTATTTGGCATTGAATGTTTTTCTACTGATAGCAGCTGGATGCACAGACAGACTTTACATAGTATATGTTGACTCACTTGTAGACTAGGTACAGCTTGAGGAGTTTGGGTGTGATTCACCATCTTTTTCCTGAAAAAGAAGTAAATATTGCTGTAGCAATCAGACACCTCCTCTTGGCAGCATCCAACTGCCCTTAAACATCTCTTAAGGCTTTAACATGGCCTTGAGTTGCACTAAGGGAGGTTCAGGTTGGACATTAGGAAACATTTATTCTCTATTAGCCATTGGTACAGGCTGCCCAGGGAGTGATGGGGTCACTGTCCCTTGGGGATATCCATAACCGTGGGGATGTGGGGATGTGTAGCACTGTGGGACATAGGAGGTGGGTATGGTGGAGTGGGTTGAGCTTGAGCATCTTAGAGGTCTTTTCCAGCCTTAATGGTCAGAGGCTCAGAACCTCTGACCTTGTTCCTGTTACTCTGTGAAGGATGGCCTGAAGATCACAAGTTTCCCCCTGCCACTGCATTGCTTCCCCACCTAGCGTCTCCCATCTCTGCAGCCATTGTTGCCACCAGTAATGAGGGATGTAACTGGGCCTTCAGAGGGGACCAAGCAATCATTTTGCTAACTAAAAGGATAATCTGTGTATTTCCTTTCTTTTTCCAGACATGCTGTGATTCTTAACCTTTTAAACCATTCTTAACATCTGCTCCTTTCAATAAGCACGCATTGCTGCTAACAGGCCAGCACACTCCCAGCATTCTGGCTGTATGAACAAGTCACTCCAGGGGATGTTGGAGAAGAGCTGTGGAGCAGCTAACGTGCTGTGGAGCTGCACTCCATAACCCTGCAGCAGTTTGTTCATGGAGCCATACTCTGATACCAGTCGCATTAACCCTTCTGTGTCCTTGGAGTGCCCTGCTACTGAATGAGATGTCCATGGAACAGTTTTCATTTAAAGAAGTGTTTAGTAAGCAGCTAAGCAGCAGAAGTGCAATGATGAGAGGTTTGCTTTGTTCTGCATTTACATTTGGGTAGGAAGTCCCGATGAGAAAGAGAGCTCTGTGATTTGCTGTAGCTTGCACTGACCATCATCACACAGCCTGAGGGTCTGATTCAGATGAATTTAGATGAGGAAGAAGTTAAATAGCAGCCACAAATGTGCTTGCTTTCCCTGTGCAAATTGGAGTTGCGAAGCAAGGTGTGCCTCTGGCTTTCTCATTGACTGGACTGACGTAACCACAAGGAGGCAAGGCTAACTGTTATTATGAAATGAGACAGTGAGCTGGAGCCAGCAGGAGGTTTGCTCATGTTCTCTAGTGGTCCCTATGATACGTGACATCAATAGATCATCTCCAGAACTGCCTCCTGCAGCAGGAGGGAGGTGAGGGCTGAGGATGCTCAGGTGTGGGCTGGATCTATTTTCCATCTGTGTCTCCTTAACAGTCTCTCTAAGGGTTTCATCAGGCCTGCAGCTTCCACTGCACCTGGCCTCTGGGAAGTGAAATAAGTGCTCCTCTGCTGGCAGCAGCTGAGCTCTCTGCTTTCATTCTGAGCTGCTTCTTGGACCTTGGGTTGTATTTTGATCTAACCTTGGCTGTATCTCTGTTCCCCTGGTACCTGGCTCTAACAGGATACTCTGCTCATGCCTTGGCTGCCATCATACCTAGCCTGACTGTGTGTGCTTTGTAAAATGAGACCTTTTCTTCCTCGTGCATCCCTGCTTTAGCACACCTTGAAGCTGAAGAGAGTAAGAAATGGAGAGCAGGCTGCAGTCTAGGAAAAATTATGGCTGTCTGAACAAGCATGCTATGAATGCAGGCTGTGTGTTTCCCTCTGTCCTTTGCTATTTGAAATGGATGTTTTTTGAACCGAGTACTGACATTAAAATCATGCATTTCAGTATTCTTTGTTTACATATTATATGTAAGCTCTAGGATCACTTTCTGCTTATTTAAATTGCATATACATTTAAAATGATCTTAAAATGATTCTAGAAGTACCTATATCTATACCTGAGCAAAGTCTGGCATCTCAGTTGCCGAGCCTTCAATAGTTACGGCATCTGTAGGTGTCTTTATGCTCTCTTTGGTTAGTGGAAATAGGAACAGTATTTTTTGACAGTTCTTTTTTTTTTTTTCGCATCTCTTTCTGAAAATGCCTCTCTTCAGGTATGTAACTGCCACTGTTGTTATTTATTAAAAACAAGCATAGATTTTGCTTTCATGCAAATATTTTGCTCTCGGGTTCACATCTGCTTTTAAAGCTTGAGTTTATTGGATGGCCAAGACAACAGTAAGCTATCTGGGACTTATTGCTGCTCTCTTGTTCTGTCACATCAACTCACGTGCTTGGCACTGCCAGCAATCCCAGGCAGGGAGACTGGAGGGCTGACCCTCATGGGCTGTTTATCCTGCTGACCACTGCTGGCTCTCCTGTGTGTTGCTATTTGGCCAGGGACAAAGTAGGGAGCAGGCTTGCTTAGCCCAGTTCAGATGCTCAGTTGAGCTTGTAACTGACTTAACTAACCTTCATTCACATCAGAGTGAGAGAGAGCAAGTATAACCCTGGAGACTGGAGATCAAGAATGGATTTTAACCCCAAAGGAGTTCCAGCTTTAGTTCATCTTTATGCAGTATAATCCTCTTTTTATGCATCCATCTATTTCTTATCTCCTTAAGTGGTTAAATATTTTATTTATTTGCCAAGTGTGCATACAGACTTAATTTATATTTCATGTGCTGTGCACTCTCTGCGTGCTGTAAGTTCGGATGCTGCAGTTGTGCACCTCCCAGACTGTATCTCTTCCTCCATGCGATACCACTGTATCTATGCAGATGGGTGTTAGCCTTTGGACAGCTGATATTTTCCTCATTAGTCTGCCACACAGCTGTTAGTTACTCTTAAGATTCATTTTTTTCTAGCTGCACTGTGATTTGACCACGCGTTCTCAAAACCTTCCTAGGATCATTTTAATCTATGCCAGGAATGACCCAAAGAAAGGGTTGTGCTCATTTTCTTCCTTGATTTCAATAATCTGTTTGCAGCGCAGGCACTTTTCTGTGTGCAGGTGTTTATGGCATCAAGGCCTTGCTGGTGTCTTCCAGGTTCATCCAGTATCAGTCTGAGTGAATTACTGCTCTGTGCAGTCACTGGGCGGGGAAGGCAGTGTGTCCTGGCAGAGCAGAACCTCATGGGCAATAATTAGTCTCAGCATCTGTAAATTATTTTGCAAACCACAACCGAAAGGTGGTAAAGAAGCACCTCCACTGGGATTATTAATGCATAAAATGAAAACTTGAATGTTAAATAACTACACAAAACCCAAAGACAGCTGTTAAAGGCATTCTAGAAAGACAATAAATCAGTTGCCTCTAGGTTGGAACTGAGAGTGGAAGCACTGGAAATGCATCTATCACTGAGATAGCTGAAGTAAGCTTATTTCCTTGCTTCAGAAAGAGAAGCTTTGATCACATCTGCCACTGAAACACTAATTAAAAAAAAAAAAAGTTAAAAGCCAAAATAAAGTTTAAAAAAGAATGGAGGATTATGGCTCTGAGAACTTGTTTCTAATGCTGATTTCTTTCTCTGTTAGTAAAGCATTTTAATGAAAGTAACTCAAGGCTTCTAAGATTTTGAATTTGTAAGTTGTTTCCATCCTTTTCTTCTTCCTTACCTGTCGACCTCATTTCATCAGCTCTTTTAGTGTGATATTTCTTTAATCAGTGAGTAGTGACTAACATTGGGGAACTGTAACTACTCAGACTTCATTATGTTGTGCTGTAAATCAGGTCAAAACAGCACCTGGATACAGAGGAAAATTTTGCTTGCCGGGTGGATGTTTACCCTGATGTTTTAATTCAGGTCAGCAGTGAGCTTTTAAGGTAATCTCTCATTCAATGCACTGTGGTTCTTGAAGTGCATAAAGTGGATTTCTGTAGCATGAAACTAACTCAGGAGAGATGCACCTAATCTCTCTGCTAATGGACACCTAGCCCACGCACAGCAAGGAAGGACTAGCCTGAAGTAACTGGCCCAAAATTCTGCCATGCTGTGCTGATCTGCTTCTACAGTGCCCATGGAGCAGTCATTCCTTAACTGCATGCTCTGCCTTTCAGTTTCCATCTGATAAAGATGTTAAGACTGGGATGTGCTGTGAACCTGTGAGCTTATCTGGCATTTCAGCTCTGTCCAAAATGGGAATATGAAGACTTGAGGATGGAGAAGAGGAAGAGGGAATATCCTGTGTTTGTTCCTCACTCCATTGGCTCTGGGGAAGTCCAAAGCATCATAAAATGGAGTCAGAAAAGGCCTGCTGTGAGGAGTATACGACTGTACTTATTTCTTCACTTTGAAGTAGGGAGAAGTGATTTAAGAGCTGACTGTGGAAGTAGACACAGACATAAAGACAGACATAAAGAAAACATCCTGACACTGCTGCTGCTTAAAGAGAGATGGGAGCTGGGAGTGAATGCTTGGAACGGTCCTATAAAGTGATGTTTGGTTCTGAAGCTATTCTTTAAACTCTTCTACGTTTTTGCCATGGCTCTGCACAATAAACAGCGCATGCAGAGTAAAAGACACGTTGGTGGGCTACTAGCAAATTAAGAGCTCAGCTTTGGTTTTAACTGCTTCTTCTAGATATCAACTAGCTGCAGCTGAGCATGGAATAGCACTTGCATCTGTGAGAGGTTTGTAGTAACAGTGCTAAACTAGGAGATGAGAATCCTTGCTGCATCCTCCATCCAGCCAATGTGATACCAGTAGAGCATCTTCGGAGAATGGGGAAGATTCAGCTATAGGTGAGAATTTGGTGAGAAGCATGGAGAAATAGGGCTGATTGCTGATATGACTTGGTGTAACTAGGCAGCATCACTTCTGCTGGAGCTGGAGCCCCTGTGTCTGTATGGAGAAGTATCAAGTACTTGAGTTTTGGCTGTGTCTTTTGTTTTATCAGTCTCAGATGATAATAATGACAGGTATTAGGAATGTTCTGCTGAACGTTGCCTTGAATTCAGGCCAGTATAACATTCTGGCTAATGTGTTAAGTGTTACATCTCTTATCAGATTGTCAGACCTCCTAAAGCAAGTACATATCTTCGGCTTGTGAATATGTGTGAATCCCAGATAATGCTACAAGAGAAAAAAAGTAAGAGAATCCATCTTAAATGACATCTCATTTCTGCCTTTCACTTAGTTAAATCCAATAATAGGCTGAATAGGGAGCAGATGTAAGGTCAGATATGCTGTGTTAGCACTTACGACGCTTATTCAGCGATAGCAGTTGCGTGAATATTTGAAAGCTCTTCTCAGCAATACCCGTGCAGGTTAGCTGCTATCACATCCTGACATCATATCTTTGAAACAGACCTGGAAGGGGAACTGAGTTTCTGTCCTTGAAGACTTCAGAATTTCAGGCTTTCAGTACTGGTGTGCACTTGGCACTGAGGAGTTTAGAATTTTTATGTGGGGGAAGAAAGATAGGAAAAAAAAAAACAAACAACAAACTAATTTCCCAAATATTTGGAACTTCTTCCATTTCTGTCTCAGAAATCAAACAGCAAAGACATGTTGCATTAATCTCACATATTCTTCAGCATACCATCCTTGCAACATGCCCTGTGTGCAGCATGGCCAGGGCTTTGAGCCCTTTAGGGAATCATTGCACTGCTACAGCAACAACTCAAAATACAAATCTATGCCTAATAACAGTAACTGCTGGTATATATCTTGCATGATATGTTTCTGTGCTGTAAATACAGGCTGGAAGACACCAGTTGCAGAGAGAAGGGAGTAAAATTTTTGTTGAGAATTCGTTTTTTTGGTGCTTACTTTAACAAAGGGTTCAGCAAACACTGAGGAAGGGAAATTGCCTTTTCTTTCAAGATTGAATAAGTCAGCATTTGTTTAAGCAGTATATTCTTCTACCCTATAAAAACTCTGTGCCCTTCAGTCTGAGCAAACAGGAAGTATAGGTTTTGCACTCCAGGACTTACTGCTCCAATGTCTATTTGCTATAGTACACAAGCACATGCCTGCATCTCCAGTGGTGAATTCCAGTGCTCTTTTTAAAGACGTTTAATTGAATCTATTTAGAGGTGCTGGAGAAACATCCCGAAACTCTGAATACACTGAGTTCATGTTGCTGTGCCAGCCCTGTGACTTACATTAAGGCTGTGTAATGAGGACGCGGCTCTGAGTTTATCCTCAAGATTTTCATTTCTATTTGCTTGCTTCTGTGTAGTTCTTCCATTTTCAGTTCAAGCCTTGAAGGGGAGGGTGTTATTTGGTAAGTTTAGCAGTAGCTGTGTAAGCTTTCTTTTTACTTAGCTGTGTTATTTCTTTCTTACGACTGTTGTGACTGCCTGCCATCTGGGGGCTTCTGGGCCTGCTTCAATAAATTGTGTTCTCTTTTCCTGTTGCTCTGAGGCTTTGTGGAAGGATAGGAGACTGGACACGTTGTGTAGTGGGCTGCAAGCTGTGGAAGGCACGTAAGGCATATATTCCTGGTTTTTGCTTATGTAAATTGTTGTAGTAAGTCACCACAAACAATGGCCAAGGAGAAAATCAGTGGCAAAGCAACTTTTATTTGACAAGTTGCTACAGGGAGCTGCTAACTCCCTTTGTGCTGTGATTCTAGTGGAACATCTCTGCTGGCCTTAATGAATGTGTGTGTGCACTTGGGTGGCTCAACGTGCCGTCAGGATGTACCCTTGCAGATGTCCCTACCAAAAATGCCACCTGCTGGAGGTGCAGCCATCAGAAGCTGCTCTGGAGAAGAGTTCTTAGGAGACCTACCCATTTGCTATGGCCATATGCTTCTAGAAAAATCTTGCAGCTGAGTTCTTACTCTTAAAAATCAGCTCTTCCCACTTACACATTGTATCTGTGGGGTGTTTTTTGGGTTGGTTTTTTTTTTTTGGTAAATTTTATTTACACTGTTCTTGGGAGCCCTTATTTATAAGTTTGTGTGAAACCACAGTACTGTGTATATCAGTTTTTGTACACAAGAGACCTTGAAGTGACTCAAACCAGCAGCCTTCTGCGGTTCCAGCATCTGTATTTATGAGCTAGGGGATGCGTTTGGTGCAGCATTTCATTTTACTTTGCTTTTTTGTTTTATATACTCATTTTCACTTGGCATATTACTCATTCCTCCCTTTCTGTAAATACACCAGAGCTGGAGATTGCCTCAGTCCAATTTTTACTTTCTCTGCTCTTTCTCCCTGACTGATGGACGTGCTCGAGTCCTTTGTTGGCCTTGGTCACCTTTGGTTTAACTGGCACACTGCAGTTCTTCTGCCAGTTCTTACTTTCCAAATTACCATGTTTAATAATAGTAGTTTTGAAATTCAACATCGTCAACTTTGACTGTTCTCTTGACCTCCTTATTTTCCTGGGAGGTTATTGGGATAGATATGTAATGGGAGAATATGTTAAAAGAAATGCTGCAGCCTTCATTACTCTTCCTGTGAACCTTCATTTATAAATGCTGGTTAATGATAACGTAGCTGCTGTCCAATGTGCTCTCAGTTAGCATATGTCATGCATGGAAAATAGATGTGCTTTTCCTGCTTCGCTGCAAAATAACTCACTACTTACTTTCTATTAGAGCAGTGAGAAAGGTACTGTTCTGTCCTCCTTTAACGTAATAACACATTTATTATGCAGGTGGATTAGATCAAGTGGTTGGATTAAAGAATTCCCTATGCAAGAAGAACTAATCGTGCTAGGTACGTAATTAGCATTTGCTTTTGTATTTAATGAGCTTTTCCAAGAGTTGTTCTCTTCATGGCCTTTTTTCTTTTTCTTCTCTTTTCTTTCTTTTTTTTTTTTAAGAAATGTAGGTGTTCCATGCATTCTCCTGGTGTTCTTGCAACCTCCCTGACTTGGTGCCAATGCCTTCTTGGAGAGCTGGAATTAATCAGTATCTGCAGGCTCATAGGAATGATAAGCACTAGAACCAGGTCACTTGAGAAGTACTTATCCGTAATGGCAATTATTAACCAGACTGTATCAAGTGCTTTAAATATGATAGGGTCAGAGCCAGGTGTGAAGAGTTTTCTGATAGGTTTCGTGCTTCTCTTTGGAGCAGTTACTCGTCCAGTTGAGCGCGCTTTTATCTGGAAAAGTTAGACCTTGCATGAAGATTCTCTATATAAAATACACTGGGAAATCTTGTTAGGAGCCCCAGGATCCTGTGACCACATACTAACATTCTTTTGTCCAAAAACTGCTGCTCAGTGACAGGGAAGTTACCAGCCTACAGAATTTTGTCCTTAGTGAAAAATTATTTTCCATCTGTCTGTTCAAGTCTCCACGTATCACTTTCTCACATGCACTCAATTTTTGCAGGTGAGAAGCAATGAGACTGTAATCCTTTTGCTTTTTGTGCATTCATGATTATACTGAGATCATCTCCAAGCAGGTTTCCCTGTACATTGTAGGGCAGTTAGTATAGTAATTGTTCACAACTCCAAAGGCAAATGCTGGAAGTCTATTTTAAAATCTAGTCCATATTGAGTGAAGTCCTTGGGGATGAAAGAGCTTTATATATGCAAAATATTCATTTTTCTTCTAAGTGGGGTAAAGCTGTTTCCATCTCAAGGGATGAAAAACCTGGGAGTTTTCATGGAATTGAGCCCATCTTTAATGATCATATCAGCAGAGTTGCCAGGCTGACATTTGATTATCTCGGAACAGTGCAGTGCTGCATTACCACCTCTCCCAAATGGATGTTGGATTGCTTATCCATGTCTTTTGCAATGCCCCGATTGAATTAATCAACTATCCCTGGAGTGCTTCCAACAGAGAGAATTCACTGGTAACAGCTGATCTAAAAGTTCCCCTTCCAGGACTTTAGCTCAGCCTTTGTACACTGTATTTGTCCTGGGGTGTGTTGTGCTGACTGCACGATAGCAGAAAGCTGCTGCTTGCTTTGCAGTGCATGGGTTAATGCAGTCATTTTTCATCTCTAAAAACAAAGATCTAAACTGGTTTAGGGTCACAAATAAAGTGAGTTCAGTGGCCCTGACCTCATCTCTAGCAGATATTTGTCTGCAATATAAACCAACCACACGGGTTCATCATGATGGGCAGTCATTTTTTATATGAGATCCAGGGAATGGCTACCTGGGGGTGCTAAAGGCCACAGCAGGGGTGAATTAGCAGAGTTATATCAAAAGCTAAATTACTTGGCATACCTCAGCTAGATCCACTTCATTACAATACGTGTTAAGTGGTCACCAGCCTATTAAAGGGAAGTGATGCACAAAAAATGTCATTGGTATATGTTGTTGAAGTATTGGCATTTCAGTGCACCTGTAGGGTGCAGCCCACAGCTGCTGTGCTGATTTTTACAAAGTTTAAGCAGAACTTCTATCACTAAACTGCTCATATTCTCTTCTCTGTAAGTCTCAGCTTTAGAAGTCAGTGTTGTCTGTTCACTGATGTTGCAGGAGGTCTTCACAGCACTGTGGATAGGTTGAACTCTTCCTGCATTTGGATATCTTTCCCAATTTATTATTACTATGCTGAACTGTGTAGCTCTGCTTATGACTAATATGACCTGAATGCAGGGCACTTGTAAGGAAAACCTTCATTGCTTTTGGAAGGAGCACACCTGAAAACAAGCTTTTCATCCATACATGTCCCGTGTCAAGAGGCCTGGGATTTGATCCAGCTTCAAACTTCATGGGTAATGCTCCTGTTTAATTTCTCATTTGTGTCTCTGCCATTTCCATTGGCAGAGCATCAGATCTGAAAGAGCCTCTGACCCAATAAATGCATGAATTATTTAAGATGTGGGTTAATTTTCTTTGGGCATTGTAACAGATTTAAACATGATACCAGCAGAGAGGAATTTCTTTCAAGTATCTTTCAGACATTTTAAATATATTTGCATTATGGTCAATTAAAAAGAGCCGAAACAATGCTAATTGTGGATTTCTTATTACTAATGCTTTTAAAATTCCCAGATTTGTGCTTCATGCTTCAGGGTATAAACGCACCTCTAACTAATGAGTGCTAAGAAGAAGCTTCCCTATGGGCAGATTATCCCATAAGTGCCGTATGGCTGCTGGCTTGTCTCCTCAACTAAGGAAGGGCTAACATCTTGCCAAAGTTGCTTCCAACCTCTTCCCTTAAGGCACTGTTTATTAATTCAGACAAAAGCCTCTGAGAGTAATGCGATACAAAGCTGTTCCCTGAACAGAACAGACTTTGCTCTCTGCCCTCTTTATCTCTCAGCTACAGGGCTAGAAATGGAAGAAATCTCCTTCCTGCACGTTCATTTCACTCTCTCTGGATTGTGTTTGAACATCAACCATTCCCTTTCCAGATGGATGACAGAGCTGCATGTGTTGGTCTTGGCTAAAGCAGGCAGGATCTTTCACAGTCAGACCCTCAGTCTGGGCTAGTACACCAGCCTTAACGTTTCCTTTGTTTCCTTTTTAATTGTCAGTTGCAATATTGAAATGAACTGTGACAGCGAAGCACAAAAATGTTTCAGAGCCACTTCTACAAAACTGGGGAGATGTGGTTGCCTATCATTCATGTCCACCATCACCTTTGGCTGTGACAACAGTGATTGTGCAATCCAATGCCCTGTCTCATCAGAATAGCCTGACTATGGATCTTGCCTCTGAAATATGAGGTGATTCCAGAAAAGTGAGTTGGGATGGTGTGGGAAAGTCTCTCAGCTTGTGTTCGGCTGCCAAGATTAGGAGGAGCAGGCAGCAGATCTGGAGCCTCAGCTCAGCATTGTGGTCCAGCAATCAGTGTGAAATGTGTGCATTGAGACAATTTGGGAAGAGTGCCTCTTCACACCCAGAGATCCACGCAATGTCTAGACATCCATTTCCACACCATGTTTTTTTTCAAGAATTGTTTGATATGAAGCTTGTCTCCAACTAAGTATTACATTTATAACAGGCACTCATGTCTGAAATTATCAAGAAAAAGAAGTGTATTGCATTTTAAACTAATTACATAAATCATCTGAATTATTTATCAGGGCTGCTTCAAATCTCTGTTGTGGAAGACCTTTACAGACTGCATGTGATTTAGTATTAACACAACTGAGATGCAGGCAGGGCATTAAGTGCTTCTCCTAATTTTATTTTATTTTGGAAAAAATAAAGAAGTCAGTAATTGACTCTTTGATAGTCCCATAACTGTTGATTTTTAACCTTATTTCAAAGCATGTTTTTAATGCAGAGTGCAAAGTAGCTCTTGTGTTTAAGTAGCTACCACAAAGACTGGTATCTGAGCCCTTTCTCCCCGCTGGAGGCTGGAAAATCCCTGAAAGGACACTACCTGTAGACACATAGGTGCAGTTTTGCTAACAGTGCTTGCATTAGGAGAAGCCACTAAGAAAGCATTTCATTTTAAATGAACACAGTTTTGCTTGGAAAACAGCGAGGCATCCTTCAGCAGGTGGTGGTGGTACTGAGAATATGGAGAAAACTTGGAAAAATAGAAGTGTACACTTCTTAATACAGTTGGTCTGGTTTGTGAAAGGTTCCACCTGTGTTCTAGCATCTCCTGGTTTTCTTTTTTTCTCTTATATTTATATATTTCCCTGCTGTTTGGAAGCCTTCGTCTCTATTATATTGCCTACACCAAGAGATGAGGAGTTTTACCTTACTAATGCTTTCACTGTGTGCTTTGTCCTTAGGATAATGCAAGGGAAGATCAAGAGCAGAGGCCTGAACAAGCAGAACAGTTTGGGAGCATTTGAAGTAGCCTTCTGCTTCTAGGACCACTGAGCTTCTTTGAGGTTTTGGAAGCCAAACAGAACTGAATTTTGGAACTCCCCTTATCTTTACAATAAGCCAAATCAGAACCCTGGATCTTAATTAACATTTCTTCATTTAGAATTATTTTTGTGAACACAATAGAGCTGATTATTACTGAGAGCCTCTTCAAAGAAGTTAAATTAATCTGATAAATCAATGTGGCCAATGCAGATAAGTCTTGTGGAGCACTTTCAAGCAGTACCAGGATCCGTCAAAAAGAGTAATGAATATCAGATTTCCAAATGTACACATTTTGGGGGGAAGGAATAAGATAAATGACACGCGTTAACTTCAATAACTTGCATGCGGTAACGTGAAGATGCAAATAGGAAAATTAAACTGGGTCAGCAGATGCAAACTTGAAGACAATAATAAAGGATGCTGAGATTGTTCTGAATGAAGATGGCAAAGAACGGGAAATGATGTATGGGAGTAATGGCATGACATTTGTGTTCCTTCAGATGAATCCAACTCAATAATAATAATAATCCTGCTGTGAATTAAATTTCACTCCCTGCCACATCCAAGTAAGGACCAGCACACCAAAGACATCTTGGTGGTAAATTCATTGTAAAACTGAGGACATACAAAAGGCTTCAGGCTGTGGCTACTGCAGAAGATGGCAAAATGAGCCAGGGGCCAGCCCTGTGTTCCCAGCAAACAGTGGGGAGGACTCCAGGAAACATTCTTGCTGCTCTGGGAGAAAATCTTATTCTTGTGTAAGAGCATCTTATCGCAGTGCCATGCATCACATGATAGGTGTCTTGGGATGCCATGATGCATCAGATAGAATAGCTATTTTCATCAGAAGTGCAAGTGATCAATTTCTACTGATAAAAAAGGCATTCATTTCTTCAGATAGAGAAGCAAATAGAAGAGTGTTACATACAGAGAAGTGTAAAAAGTAAAACGTCTAGCCTGAAATCAAGAGGAAGAAAGAGGACATACCTGGAGTAAAGATAAAAGGAAATGGCACAGTATTGGAGGAGAGTTAGCATTATACTCCCAACAGGCTCTGACTTGGAGGTCTTGTCTCCTGGTGTCAAAGGCCAGGCTTGGCTGGCCTTTTCAATATTCTCATAAGCCTTTCTGACATTAAAGGATGGGAGATAGTCTGGAAAGCACTTAACAAATTAATATGGGATGCATATGCCCACACCCAGTGCTAGTCCTTTGGCTCGCTTCTGGGTTACTGCTCTGTTGTACTACAGTGATGTGTTGCTGCCTATGGCTGACTCTTCCATGGGCTTCAGGGGGAGTGGTTATGTCATTTATGTACATGTAGATTCAAAGGTTTGTTTAATTTCTATTTTTTATTGTAGTTTTCATGTTCCCTTCGAGTTTCTAGTACAAGTTTAAGCAAAGAGTATCAGGAATCTCCTGAGAGTTTTTAGTCTCAAGACTTCTGATCCAAAGCATTTGTGTACGCATCAGATTTACATCCAGTGTAAACCTTTTGAAAATCAACCCTCGTTGTTCCCTAATGATCAGAGTATGAATTCCTAGTAGGCAAGTGATGAGTTCCATGTGTGTGCCTGCTTGTTTTTTTCTTTAAATATTCCTGTGATTTAGGATGATCTCTGTTATGGAGTCACAGGCAAACCTACGTGCAATTCTCAGCCTTGGAGCCTGAAGAGAAAAGCTGCATCCTCTGAAAGAAGTGTTGTTCTTTCTGCCTTTGGAGTTAGGGGACAGGTATGAGAACTGGTAACTTGTTTACAAGTTTTTCTTCTCTTTCAACTCTTCCAGCTGTTTATGTCACCTCTTTCATAGGTGGTACTGAGATAGAGTTGCCAGCTAGAGCTGAAAGATGAAATAGAGCAGATGAAGGGTGTGTGTATGGAGGGAGGGGAGGGTGGAAGTGTTCTCTTTTTTCAGTTCTGTACGGTGACATAAAAAGTGGGTTACAATTCAAAATATTGAATCATGGTTCTCGAGGCAGTTTTATACTTAAATCATGGTCTTGTCAAGTCTGTGTTTGATGTGCTTTAATTAACGCTTCCCCTTACTTTGTGTTTGATTTTGATGTGTATGCAATGGATTCACACAACCTGAAGTGATCAAAAAGAGGCATTTGTCAGTGTCAGAGCCTGTGCTGAGGTCTCGGTTGGCTCCATGCACACCCTAAATGAGGAAGGTGGGGATGGGTTATTAGAGGAATACAGATCAGCCTTTAAGAAATCACCTACAATAAATGAAGCTAATGCAGTTTTCATTAGGCTGTTTGCAGTACCAGGATCAAATGCGTTCGGGAAGTTAAGTCAAGCTGAGCATGACATCCCCATAATGCAACAAGGGGGTTGCTCACAGCCTGTGGGCTTGCATTTGTTCCTTTTCAGCAATCACCATCTGAAAGACCAAGCATTTGGTGAGGTTTTGCTAGAGCCGTTATTATTTGAGACAATGCAATAGGAAGGGGACAGAGCACACAATTGTGCTGGTGGGGACCAGCAGCGAGACCACATTGAGAGCAGAAAAAGGAGGAAGGGAGCTCAAAACACTCTGGTGGGGGTCTGCTCATGGGTGGAACTGGCAGCGAGAGCAGATCCTGAATCAGTGTCAGCCAACAGCTCTGGGAATCTCCTTAATGAGTTTGGATGTACAGCGTAGTGCCACCTTCCACTCCTGGCTCTGCTGAGTGCCTGGCGATGCTTCAAGCATCCTCACTGCTCCTCACTTCCTTAAGTGGCAGTACAAGTGATACCTGGTATTTGGAAAGTAGTGCTTGAGGGGATAAAGTGCGTTGATAAACTCATCGTGATATGGTTTCTAATAATTTATTGACTTTTTTTCACAGCAATAGTGGGATGCTTCCAATGCAGGGCCTTATTCTCAGTGGTGTCACTTGACATAACTCCACTGATTTCATTAACTTATACCCTGATTTCCTTCCCCTCCTCACCCCCCCCTCTTTTTCTTTGACTCAAATCAATCACCATGATAGACTAGGAAAATTGGTTTTATCATTCTTAGTCTCCAAATTGAATAGCTGCAGCAGCTGGATTAGGCTAATCCTCCTTTCTTGGACTTGCATTGCTGAACAGAACCACCCCTTGCCCCCACCCCTTCCTGCAAATTAGGGGATTAAGCCAAGAGGTGCTTAAGCATAGCACGGATTGATACACGTGGTTATGCAAATTGTATCATAGTGAGATTCTTGAAACGAACTTGAATACTGGAATGACATCTTCAACATGGAGGATACGAAAGTAGCAAAAGAATCTAAGGCTCAGTTTGAGCAAAAAAGTTGAACTTCGTGTGCCCAGCCACATCACCCACCGACATCCCACAGCCTGTGTGCCCCATTAGCTGGTGGGGAAAGATTGCAAACACAAGGCAGCATGTTGTGCAGTTCACACAGATGTTAAGTAAACGATGCCATTGACATAGATACATGGCAGGTGGAACAAAATGGCTGCACCATCTACCACAGGCTACAGGGGAGACTCAGTGTGTGATTAAATAATGAATAAAATATCATCGCAAATGATAATGTTATATTGTAAATAATTCCATTTGTTTACTCTCTCCTGGCATTGAAGTTCATCTCCCTTGGAGACTTCTTTGACTTTTGATGCTGTTTTGCTTTGCATATGCTTGAATTTTTTTTTCTGCTTTCCACAGAACCTTCATGAGGGTTCAGAAAATGACACAACTAAGTGAATAATTCACAGCAAATAATTCCTTGGCTGCATTTTGCATCTTTATTGCTGCAAAACATCCATCCACGTTATGTGTGTTTTGCACTAATTTCTTGTTAAATTAAAGCATGACTTCCCCTCTAGCCACTGTCTTCCCATTTTCATGAGCAGGACAATAAAGTCTCATCTGGAAGTAGTTCATTTTTAAAATTAGTTTACTTATGACTGGAGAAATAGACATCATTCCCACTTCTTTCTTGGACGGCTGTAGTATTGCTGCTGGTATAAATACCTCCAAACAACAACAGATGATGTGACGCTCAATATTTAATATATTTTTTATTATTCAGATTTAAACTATTACAGTTTGATCTCTGAAACGCTTCAGAAGGGGAAATACAAAGCACTCAGATAAAATCTGTGTTTTCCTCTGGAGCAATCATCCAGAGTTACACATTTGAAAGAAGAAATATTGCAATTATTATTTATGATTCTTGACTTTCACCATCAAAAGCAGTGTTTTTGAAGACAACATAAAATTACTTATTCTTTCAGTGGATGAAGTGGGTGGGTGCATACACTGTGGTTGTAACTCCAGATTAATATTTACACCTTAAATACTAGTCTTAAGATTGGAGTTCAGTGTAAGAGCATGTGGTGAACATTACAGTGCAACACATTTTGTGGGGAAGCATCTCAGCAATCCCTTTTGACTTGCTACCACTAATGCACCTTCCAACTCCATTCTTCCAGCCCAGGGATAAAAGAGAAATGCCTTCAGATGGAATGATGGGGGCAGAGGGTACTTGGAGCACTGGGACGTGAGGCTCTGTAGTCTGGTTAGTGTCACCCTTGCAAGGACTGGTGGAATCTCTTGCTTTGTTTTCTGGATCAGGGTATTTTTTTGTAACAGAAGCCAAAAGGAAACCTCCAGGAAAGCAAGATCTTTTCTGTAATTTATTTGAGGATCCAATTTATTAAAGGATCATATTGAATGATGCGAAAGCAGCCCATGCTACGTAATCTACTTGAGATTACCAAAGAGCAAACACCTCAAATCTGTTGTCTTTTTGGTAAAATTGGGGTATTGGCAGATGTGTCAACCTCCATGAGATCTGCAGGTGGCAAATGCTAAAGTAAAAGGATTGCAATGCAAAAAGTCAGAGCATTTATCTATGCCTGTGAAACTTGTACTATTCCTGGGCATGCATATGATTAAATATCTCTGCCTTGACTACATCAGAGATCAGAGGTCTCTTTTGGTAGGTGCCATCAGCGGACACATGTCTTGCTTGAGAAAGCCAATACTTTCCTAAAGTCATAAAAAAAAAAGAAGGAAAAAAAGCCCTGGCTGTGATGAAGGGTGATGACAGGGCAAGTCAAAATTCTCTTTTGGCAGATATTTGCATTCACGCTTGTCTGGAAGTTACATGTCTGGGAGTTTTTGAGGGTAAGTATATTGGGTAGGTGTGATTTCCTCATGGGGATTTTGGGTCAAGCGTGTACCTTAGCCTAGGGCACCCTTAGCCACACCTGGGTGCAAAGGGCAGCAGAGTGCATCCCCAGCAGCTCAGGTGGGGGCCTTTGCATGCCTGCATGCAGGGATCTTTGCTAGCGCCATGGGTGATACTTTGGTTCCATAAGGATGAGAGTTGTAAAGGGAATTTGCTCTGCTATGAGTACATAAACAGGGAGGCCTTGATGTCACTGTCAAGATGTGAGGGTGAAAGTAGCTTTTTCTTAACCAGTTCATTACCACATGGGACTTTTTGACTTGCAATTAAATGAACCTCTGAGTTGGGCTGAACAACAGCTGAGCAAAGAGTCCATACTGCATGCTGCTTTCTCAGAGCAATGTTTGCTGTAGCTGCTGAGTAACATGACAGGGAAACCTCATTTCTATGCCAAGTTCTGCCTGCCCTGAGCTGAACACAGCCCGTCCCTGGCTGTGGCTGCAGCATTCCCTCCTTGCTGCTTTTCCTGCCTTGTTCCCAGCTCTCTGCTCCCTGCTGCTTGGAGGCACACAGCCCCAGCAGCTCTGCACGAGCTCACCAGCGCTCTCCTTTGCAGCCTCCCAGGGCTTTTTGCTCAGCCATCTGTGTTAAGGAACAGAAATTAACAGCGTTTGCAGACAGATCTCATGCAGTCATCTTTTACAGACATTTCCCAGCTCCTGTTTGGATGGGATTGCTGATGAGAATTTGCATATTTGATGCTCTTTGTACTGAGCATCGTATGGTTAAGCTCTTTCCATGCAAGCTTCTCCTGAAATCCCTTCCCAGATCCAACTGACCACCCTCCCCAACTTCAGCAATTCTGCTAAAAGTAGGCAGGAATCTGGAAACAAAACCCCCATCTCTTCAATCCCCCAGCTGTGGCTTAGTCCGAAGGCTGGGCGAACCTGGTGCATTTTCCTACCAAACTTCTCCCTCCAAAAACAGGTAAGACGACAACAGTAAGAAAACTGCTGGGGCCTCAATGCCAGCATCACCACAACTGAACAGTGGAAGAATGCAAGTCTTGAGACTGACAAACGTTTTGTGCTGATTGTTGTAATGGGAATGTGGTGGGATTGGAGCAGGTCAGGCTGGCATAGCTCCTCTTCCTGTTCTCCTAAACCCCAGAAAGGAGCAAACTAGAAGCAACTCAAGATGAGAAGGACAATGAGGATATGGTTCAGTCTCATAGCCCTCAAAGGTCTCTGGCAGCTTTTTTCACCTTTCATTATCCACCAGTTAGGGATAACAAAGTGTTTGAAGCAGCTGTTGTCAGATGGCTCAGGGCTGGCACCTGGAACCTAACAGGCAGGAGAAACCATCACTGCTGTCATAGGTAAGTGACACAAGCATGCTGATGAGAGGTCAGGGCTGCAATAAATACCGTCTCAGAACCACAGAGGTCATGTACAATTAACAAATATACCAATGTTATGATATAGCACTGTGCAAATAACAAATATACAGCTATGAAGGTATAACAGAGAGCTCGGATATTATGTTATTACACCAAAGCAGGAAACAGAAATGATAGATACACTCACCCATAACCTGGGCCCACATGATAAACTCCAGTGGAGCGAATCTCCAGAAGAGATCCTTCCCCACTGCAGTCAGCTCTTAAATGGGTGTAGGAGAGGTGCAGCCAGGCTCCACCCCTTCCTGCAGCACAGGTGAGTTGACTTCACCTGTGCTCCTGTGGCTGACTCATTGCTCGCCTCAGGTGATCAATCAGAGGCTCAGGCCGTGATTCAGCAGCCCCATACAGGTCAGGAGGAACTTTTGCATGCTCTCAGTCCAGCCCCACTACAGCAGTTCTCTACAGAGCTGCACAGGAACACGTCCAGGTGGGTTTGGGCCTCTCCAGAGGAGGGTTCTGCACCATTCTGGGCAGCTGTGCTGGGACTCTGCCACCTCACAGTAAAGTTTTTCCTCATGTTCAGATGGAACTTCTGTGTTCCAATTTGTGCCTATTGCCACTTATTCTGTCACTGAAAATGGATGAAAAGATCCCAGCCCCATCCTCCTGACTCCCACTGTTAGATATCGATCAGCACTGATCAGATCCACTCTCATCCTTCCGTTCCCCACAGCCCCGGGGCTCTCAGCCTATCCTCATCAGGAGGTGCTCCAGGTCCCACCACCTCTGGACTCCCTCCAGCAGTTCCCTATGAGGGGCTCCGGTCCAGCATTCACCCCCCGGCCACGGCCTTCTGCCCCCAGCCGGGCGGGGGGATGCAGCCAGGCGCAGCCGCGCCCCGCTATTAGGGGGAATGCGGTAGCGCGGTGGCTGCAGGGGCTGCAGAACGGCGCGGAGCTGCGCGCGGGGTCGGCTGCGCGCTCAGCTGCGGGCGCGCGCATCGCTCCGCCGCCACAGGAGGATGAGCGCGGCGCTGCGGGCGGCCGAGGCGGCTGCAGGTAGGGAGCAGGCGGTCGGTTTGTGCGGGGTGTGTGTGGGTGTGGGGGTCCCGGTTCATTAAGGGGGACCGTGGAGATGGGGAGCACTTGTGTGCAAAGTTTGGGCCGTTCGGAGCGAGGGAGGGAGGGATGGAGGAGGAAGGAAGGAGGGAGGGATGGGTAGAAGGAGGGAGGGAGGCGGGGGCTGCGGGCTGCCCGCGGTCGTTCCGTCACGGAGGGGCGGCGGAGCTGCGCGGCGCGTGGGAGCGGCCGCGGGGAGAGCCCCGCGCGGGGGGCGCGGAGTGCGTGGCACCGCTGCAGCCGCCGGGGGAACTTGGGGCAGACGGAGGTGCTCGCGCTCGGTCAGGTTGGTGAGCGATTAGGCGTAACTCCTTCGGGAGGTGGGTGACTCCGCGGCGGTGCGGTGCAGCCCGGCTTCGCGCCGGGATGGATTGAACGAGGGCTGCGGGGTGCAGCTGCGGGCACGGCTGGCTGCGGGTAGCGGGAGCGCTGCCGTGCCGTCCTGCCCACCGCTACGGTCCCTCCGCCGCCGTTCGGGTGTCGGTGCGCGAGGTGGGGGCTGTCTCGGTGCTCCGAGCGGTGCCCGGAGTCGTTGGCATCGCTCTCGTTAAATGACGCCGTTGTTGGATGAGCGCGGCTTGAAGCCGACGTGCCGCTCCTCAGAGCCCACAAGTTGTTTCTGAGCTGAATTTCTTCTCGTGAGCGGAGAAGCATTTGCACTGCAGTGTTACAATACAGCCATATTAAAAAGGTCCTTGGAGCAAATAACCCTCCGGTGCTGCAGCGATGCGTTCCGCGGTTTCAGTACTTCTACGGGAAATAACCGTGCTGGATTTCAGACCTGAACTGACTGCGTTCTTTTAATTGTGGTGTTAAACTGCTTGTAAACGTTCCTGGGAGCGGTAAGTGTGAGCTGAAACATGGAAAGGAAACCCCCAAACCACCCAAAGCTTTATTCGAAATCGTTTTAAATTATTTATATTTTTATTTATTTATTTTTTGCAACAGGTCCTTCTGGCTTTTTCTTTCTACTGTTAATTAATTGGCGATGAGGTCTTTTCCTTGTGTGTATTTCCCTCACTGAGCAGAGTGTTCTGCTCAGTTCTGGTGCTGAGCAGCAGCACACGATGCCATGGTTGTCTTCTGTGGGTGGTTCAGTGCCTGTGGTGCTATTGGGGATGGAGGCAAGGAGGACCAGGGATAAGAGAGGAAGGGATCGCTGAGGTGGGAGGCATTTGCAAATTGGGCAATGAAGGTTTCTTCTGATTTGGTGATGGTGTCTGTGGGGTGTGATACTGAAGTCACAGAACAGGTTGGTGTATGTCCTTCAGCAATCTCACACCATGCTCTGTGGTGTGCTCGGATGGAGTGAAGAGCAGATGAGCTCTTCACCAGAACATGAGCTGCTTACCTTCCAGAGCCAGTATTTGATGCTGTAACTTTATAATTTTGAGTGGAAGACAAGCAGGTTGCTTACCTTGATCTGACTGCAGCTCTTATTTCACTACCAGTTAGTTTTTGTTTGCTTAGTAAACAAAAGTGTGTCTTAAAATTAAGAGTAAAACCTGCTTGAACCAGAGGACTTTGTATCAAGTAATAGATTAAAAAGGCACCTGAAATACTACCTTACTCCATGGCCAAAAGTGGTCAGCCTTGGGTCCGTCTCTCCAAGCAACCGCTGCCATGGGCTGGCAGAATGAGGGTGCAGGAGGGACCTGCAGGCTGATGTTTCCTTGACTGACAGACACTTATCGCAGTGGCACGTGGTGCTGCCTAATTTGGCCTCTCTAATGACTTCCTCCAGCAAGCTGATAGAGAATTAAAATGTTTACAGATGGGTTTTGGAAGGGTTCATCAGGATGCAGAGGGGTGGGGAGGGAAATCCTTCTATTCTTAGATTTCTCTAATCCTAAGCTTCTGTTCCTGTAGTCATGCTAATTTTTTATTGATTGTTGTGGCAGCTGCTGCTGCGTTGTAGAGAGCAGTAACGCCAGTGTTTCCACTCCAGGCAGAATAGTCCTTAGGAGGAAGTGGGAAGGAAGGAGAGGCTAAAGAGACATTCAGTCCTTATTTGGGATGCTCATAAAGCCAAGGCCATTGATGAACAGCTACACACTTTTGCAATTAAGTTTCAATGACTGGATTAAGCTCGCAATCTGGTAGAAATGTCAGTAATTACCTTTCCTTGAGCTGGTGTCCTCCAGCTTAAGATCATTTCTCCATTGGAGGAAACTGTGGGAAGGGATAGGAGTACGGTTGAGGATGGGTATCGTTCCCTATACGAATGTCAGCAAAAGAAGATGAGCTGGAGTCAAGACTGGTACCCAGAATGGCAGGACAAGGAGATTGTCAGTCACTCTTGATGACCAGCTTTCTCCTTACCAGCACCAAATGAAGATCAGGAATGTAGTCTGTGTTTCAGTAATCACCTGATTCTTGCTTAATATTCCTCTGTGGATCCATCTGCACTGATCAAATGAGCCTAAACTATGCTTGCTTCTCTATTAGCAACTCTTAATTTCACCAATTTCACACTTTAGTAACGTGAGTTTTTTGCTGTTGAAGTGCAGGACTCCACATCACTCCCTTCCATACTCTGTAGAGATGTAAGCAACAAACCCAACCCAGCACTGGCAGGTGTGGATGCTTTCAAAGCGACCCCTATTAAGTGAATTCACTGTTAATGGGGGGAGGAATGGAAGAGAGCTATAAAAATCATGAGGGAAATATGAAAATAATGATGCTTTCTATGTTCATTCTTCCTCTGATTGCATACTGCTTACAATTGCTCTCAGACTTTAAATGTCCTTCTGTTATTGGAGCACTAGAGAGTGAAGTAGGTGGCAAGTTTATGTTTTACCAGGCACGCAGAAGCAGGCTGGAGAGGAAAACAAGCTATTCTCGTCTGTTGATTATAGTTCTTGGAAAAGAGAATGAAAGATATTTTTCTGAGTAACCTGGAGAGCAGATGAAAATGACCCCTTAAACAGTGTCTATAAAACACCATTTTGGTTGAAATTGTTCTATTACAAGAAATAGAGAGGATGAGAAACCTGAGCAATTTTGACAATCGTTTTGGGATTGTTCTACAAGAAGATCAAGGACTTGCCAGATTTTGCTCTTATGCACATAAATCACCTTTGCTCCTCCTGTTCCATAAAATGCATTGGGTCAGGACTTTTCAGTTTGCCATCACATTATTTCAAGTACCTAACATATAGCACCCATCACAAATAATAGGAGATCCATGTTTCACAGCACTTAAATTTTTCCATTGGTATGCCAAGACAGTGAACCTCCAAATTCTCATGCAAGAACATGCGCGTGCATTCCTCTTTTATATCTGCAGGTTGATGCATTCAGCAGGAGCTTCTTTGATTCTTACAACGCTTTAATGTGACCGGCTCAATGAAAAACTAATGTACGAATATTTATTTACTCCAGTTTTAATGTAGCAGAAATTAAGTTGGAGCAACCTCATCCAAGTCCTGAAGCTGTGGATGCAGCCTCGCAGAGGACTGTGCTCATTTGCGGGACGCTGGCCATGGTACCTGTGCTGTATCATACAGAAGAAAAATTCCTACTGAGATCGCTGGAATTTCTTATTTGAAAAGTTAAATGTTCCTCGGTGAGAGGTGTAAGGGTATTGCTTTGCCTCGTGGAGTGTTTTCTCTGAGTAACACATCCAAATGTATGTCGGGATTGCCCAACGCTGATAATTCATGCTCCTCTGGAGTGGAATTCGGCAGCCATTGCGGGTTGGAAGCATTATGCAGGAGGGGTTTGGGGAAGAGAGATGAAGAAAAACTAATCCAATTGAAACTGTAAGGGGAATTTAGGAAGCAGAATGCAATTATCCGAGTTGGATATTGGCCAGGACATGTTAGTTAACATTTTTACTCTTGCAGTAATTGCCATGGGATTGTTAATGATGATGAATGGTCAGGGCTCTGTCTTACATTTCATTTGAAAGCTTCAGCTGAGGAAGACATGAATGTTCTGCCTTCCTACAGGGTGTTTTGTTGTGGTCAGTGTGCCATCCATCCCATGCACCTGGACTTTCTGGACACATCTGCCCTGCATCACTATGTAGCATCCATAGCGAACCAAGGTGCTGAAGCTTACTGAAAAGTAACTGATGTTTCAGGAGAACAATGCTCAAAACTATTCTATAGTCCCGATTTTCCATTCAGCTGTGTGAACTTGTATCTTCTCTAATAAAAATAGCAACTATTTTTGATTAAAAAGTAGCAGTCTGATTTCAAATGTTCTTTAATGGCAGTGCCTTCTAGTTGGCTAGAAAAGGAGCAGGATGGCCGTATACAATGGAGGGGAGAAGAGGCATCAAGTTATTTTGGAGGCTCAGTGATGCTGCTATTACAGTTAAAATACAGCTCCAGGAACTTCGAGGATTGTTGTGCATCTGCTGGGCTCCTCCTATCTAACGTCTAATCTAATGTTTATCTATGATCTATCTAATGTCTATCTATGGTCTATCAAAGTGCTGATGGTTCATCTTGGGGGTCATGAAGCACAGCCAGATGTTGAGAGAGAAAATTAAGTATGCATCCAGATGATATATTAAATTTTTACTTAACACAATGTAAAGAGCAGAGTAGTGGTAGGAACTTAGCAGTGTTACGATGGATACCATTTCTATGATTTTTATTTTTCTTTCCTGAACTTTTTTTGTTTTCCTGGGAGCTGAAACACAAGGAGGCTTCTAAGCTGCCCACCTCACTCATGTGCAACGTGGATAAGTCAAAGATAGCTCTAAAGGGTCGATACTTTCCTTACAGCAAAGATTTTCCTATTTCTATAGAAATTTCCCCCAAAGCTTTCCTGGTAACATCAATAGCAGTAAATTAAAAAGCTATTTCAAAGTCACTCAAGATAAACCTAATGTATAAAGTGACACACAGATTTCCTTCCTATGTTTTCATCCTTGCAGCCAGTTTATTTAGTAATCTGCAGAAGGATAGGTAATGCCAGTATCTGCACCCACAGCTGTCTTGAACTTCTGATTAAAAGAAAAAGTTGAACATTCTAACATGGGTTACATGGACTTACCTTACATTCTGCAGAGCATGGGCTCTCACAGTGAGTTACGAGTGCTTGGGAGAGTCCAGAGATCTCTCAAAGCTGGTTTAGCACACAAGCAAGTCTTAATTGCACTGATCTCCTCTCAGCATGTGAATCAATATCAGTATTCTGAGCTTTCTTTAAGTTGTTTTAAGTACATGGAAATGAATATTAAACAGCAGATGAATCTTCATCGTCTGAAACATGAGATACAGCCACTTTTCCTTATCTTTGTTAAAATAAGTGTCTTTGGTACAAGGCTGCTTAGATGCCTGTGTAAGGCCAGATTTCATCTGCCATAAATAAAGTAAATGGGCTTAGAGACTTCATATGTAAATAAAGTGCCCGTTCCATCTGTCTCGGTGAGGTTTGACCCACAAAACAGCAGCAAATGCTCCTACTGCTTGGAGGAATTTGATGAATATATTATGTTGGTCAGGTGTAAAGCTGTGATCTGTGACATTTCATGTCTCGTGTGGGCACTGCTGCTGTGTGGCACGGTGGGCTGCATTAATGCAGTCTTCAGGGATACAAAAAGGGAAAGAATATGGGCAGAAGCTGTTGTTGAGCAAAATAAATTATGGAGTAGCTCATCCAGTGTGAGCAGTATTGTGAATGATGCTGTTTCAAACATCTTTTTTTATTTTTTTTTTTCAGTAATTGTGCTGTTTGAATTGTGACCTACTTTAACAACATTCTATCATTTTTTAATATTTCTTTATTCATCACATTTCGTACACGCTCAGGTGGTTTACTGCAAGCTGTGTGGAAATTACAAGGAAGGTCAAGTGCTCTTTGAGAAGGTAACTTATTTCTGAAAATATTAACTGGCTGTCATTATTGTTTTCTGGCGTGGGATTTTATTTGTTTGGTGGATGAAGAGATGATGTTGGGTTCGTGCTAATAGACCAAAGTCCTTCCAGCCATAGGTCTGAGATATACACGATCACTGAATAAGTCTCACTTCAAATTGATTTATGTTCCCTACACTGGTAAGCTGGTACAGTCTCTTACTGGAAACATCCTTCAGACCAGGACTGGCTTATGTAGATTTAACGTTTAAACGCCTTCAGTTAGCTGAAGCTAAACTGAAAATTGCAACTTTAATGTTGAAATAACCATGCCTACACAGGGTTTGCAGCTGCTTAAATGAGCTTAAATTCATGCTTTAAATTATATTAGTTCAATTTTTATCTCATGTGGAAAAAGCTGTGTGGCTTGGTTTGTGGCAGCACTGTGCAGAGTGGGAGTCGAGCCTTGGTTGGAGCTGAGAGCGCTCGTGGTTGTTAATGTTGGTGTCACTGCAGTTAGACTGTGCATCCCCTTAGCAATTGTCCATACAAATGACTTTGAAGCAGATGTTCCACTGTTAGTGGCCATGTAAAGTGTTGGGAGAAGTACGTCCTGGTGCCAGGACATCAGGACCTCTGGCTTCTCAATCCCACTTTGGTGCAGTAGACACATTACTTGGCTTAGAGCTAGGAAAAGAGATACTATTGGGGAAAAAAAGACTTTTTGGCATGTCTGTTATCTTCACAAAGCACAGCAGACGCATTTGATACTAATGCATTATTTCTTCAACATTACTGAAGTAGTTGACCTTTATGTAACATTACTCTGTGCTCAGTGCCTGAAATGTTCTGGCTTTTATTACGCATATTTAAGGTTACTCTTAAGAGTTTATTATAGGAAGTGTAGAAAGAAAACCGAAGTGTTGTGAATATTCACTATTTGGGTTGTTATAGGGGTCAAGGACTGAGGTGTTACCATCTCTATCACTGCATGGCCAGAACTTCCAGTCTGACAGCTCTATGGATGGGTATAAAGGTTTCTCTGGGGAGACCTCAGCTTGGATTTCATTGGGATCTGGCTCTGGTTCTGAGCTGCTACTCTGTAGTAGGGCTTATTTGCTTCTTAAATTTAGAAACTTATCTTGCATTTTGGTGGTGTTCTAAGCTTTGTTCCGTGTTTCTGAGATGAAAACTTTCATTTTCATAATTACTGGAAGCGGCGGTTGTTGGATAATTGCTTGGCTTCAGGAATTAGGGCTTAAGAAAAACATTAAATATCATGAGACTTGTGATAAAATCTTAAGAGTCGACAGCACTGTATAAACCGCTGAACAGCTGTCAGATTGTAATTAGGTTTGATCGTTATCAGCTTGAGCCAGATTTGCACAGGTTACCTAGACATTAAAGGCAAGCACACCGTTAGTGGTTCCTGGAGCTGCCCTGTCCTCCCATTGAGTGGTTCCTCGATGGCAGTAACATGGAGTTATCAGGTATCTGTTTCTTGACTTTGCTGCTATAGGCAGGGACACTTCTCTCTGGACCAGGCTGCTCACAGCCCCATCCAGATTTCACTTATTGTAGGCTGTCGCCTTCAGAGTCCAGCTTGTGATGCAAACACAGCTGGTATGGCAACACTTAATGAGCACAGTTCAGGTGTTGTAGTTGTGTAATTGAGTCGGTAGGAGTTCTCTAATAAAAGAGCAATGCAAAAAGGTTCCTCTTGCTGTAATTTTATTAACAGTGTATTTTACAGTTGGCTGAAGATGTTGGGCTGACAACTTTTCTTTCAGTGCACTGTGGAACAAATCAGGAGCTGACTGGGATTTCAGCATTGAACTTGTTGTGTCTGCAAGGGATTTCCTGCTGACAAAGAGGGTGTGCCCCTTATTTCAGAAATAGAAGTTAGGAAATGGGATGGTATTTTTTCACTTGTCAGCAGATGCCAATAGACAGGAGAGCAGAGGTTGGGCTGAGACTGTACTTCGTGAAGGAGCAGCATGTCCATGAGGGCAGTTCAGTTTGTTATTTCAAGATGTAGCCTGGCTCATTTTCCCCTTTTTCTGGAAGAAGCAGGATGAGTGCATGCTCCACTAATGTGTACTTCAGTATTCCAGGGACTTTCATGAAAGCAGTTCATGAACTAATCAGCCTCTTTTTGCTGCTGAGATTTCCCTTCCTGCTGTTCATTGGTTCCAGATTGCTCACGTTTTACTTGCAAATGCTGGCTGCTGGCTCTCCAGCTCTGCTCACCTTTCCTTCCCCTGCAGCTCCCACATCTGACTGGGCTCTGGGCTCTGCAGTCGCCTGGCTAACTTGCTTTCTGCCTCGTTTCCTCCCCAATGGCTGCTGAACAACATTTCTCTGCATTCAGGTCCAGCTCAACTCCGTGACTCAGGATGCTGCAGAAGCAGCCTGTTTAGCAACTTCTGGTTAGAGGTGTGTGACCATACATCTTCTGAATCACAGAGCGAAAGAAATCCAGCTTTGTTGGAAGGAAAGAATGAACATTTGGGAAGGGGGAATATATCACCAACAAAGTTCAGCTACATGATTCAGCATAATGGAGCTAGCATCAACTATTGGTGAGTACTGGTATGCTCTCTGTATGCCCAATGAAGGAAAACAAAAGTCCATGAATACAGACACATCTTGAGCTTCCGTTAGAAATGCCACACCAGGACACACGTTGAGTCATTCTTATTGTTCCATCATATTCAAGGTTCTTTTTAAAACCCTGTGTGGGTGTACCGTAACTTTATTGCGGATGTACTGTAACTTTATTGTGTAGAGCACTGGGTTAGTCTAATTTTTTGCACTGTCTTAATAAAAGCCACCAAACCTATTGGCTTTCCTCAGTTTTCCCACCTACCTAGCGGTTTTGTTTCTGGTTTCAGAATTTCAGTTTCTTAAATGTTGGGAAATTGATGGTATTTTTGACTGTAAATACTGTCCTATAAATACTGTGTGAATAACAGAGGGAAAACAAATCTGCATCTAGCCATGTAATTTTATCTCCTTAGCTAACTGGGCCAGCTAATACACTAAGACTGGGGCTGAGATGTGGCATTTGTGTGCTTTGCCCTATTGTGCAGACTTCTGATTTTCAATTTTTGCATTGGTTACCTCATTGGTGGAATGTTATTTTAGAGCTCAGCACTGAAGTCAGGTATTTTATCTCTGTAGGAAGCAAGAGACAACAGAACTGGATGGTGGTCTTGTTCTTTTTCTACATATTTTTTTTTGGAGGAGGCTGAATTTGAGAGAAACTTGGCCCTGCTCCATAGCAGAGGAACTCACAGTGATGCTGCAGTTTTGCTGGTGCCCCTGCAGGCACAAAGGCCAAAACAAATCAAAATGAGCTGAGAGGAGCAGATGGGGCAAGTGAGAAGTTGGGAAATCATTCAAAGTGTTAGACGCCGACCCATTTCAATTTTCCTGAGACAAGTGGGTGCCATGGCACAACATGGCTCTTTCTGACACTCAACACACGTGAGGCTGTTTTGGAATAGAAGCTGCATCAGGTGTTCTATTTCCAAATTTTCCTGCCTGAGGGAGAGTGCCTGCATTTGGCAGGGATGGCAGGGAGAGGGGGGGGGAATGAGAGCAAGCTTGCTGAGAAGAAATGCCTCCTTTCAGGTGTTCTGTGATCTCCTTGAGCACAGCCTGTGTGAGATATGGGCGAGATTTGAAGGCAAAGCTGGACTTTCTGAGGGCGGAAATAGTAAGGTGAAGTTGCATGCGCTGAGAGCATCATCTGTACTGTACTCCATCAATAACAAATCCACACAAGTTCCCCAGAATGTGATCTTTATTCCCCTGTGACATTGTTCTTCTCCTTAAGATTCCCCCCTAAGGGATTTGGCTCCCTTTAAAAGTAGGGAAATGAGATGTAAAGAATTCAGTTCCCATCTGGTAATTGCAGCCTAAACACGGTTTTGCAGTATTTATTGTTTATAACTGCATAAGTAGGCTGTAGATAATTCATGCTTTAAATGCTGCAGGGCACAGGAAAGTTGGGTGTTGGAGAAATATGTATGGTGAGGCATAGCTCCAGAAGAAAGAAATGGAACTTGAAAAGCTGTTGGATCCTTTCCATCCACCCTACACAGAAGAAAATTGGTTTGCAGGAAATATAGGTCATGGCACTGCTCTGGCATCTCTCTGTTCCTGTTCTGTAAGTACAGTACATTGCCAGCAGCACAATTTGGGACTCCCATTAGAGCCATTCTCTGCTGTCAGGCTTAAAGGCCGTTTAATATCCCTTATCTGACATAATGCACTCCTCCTCACATAGACAAAGGAAATTCAGAAGTTGGTTTCTCTCTCTATATTTTTTTTTAATTAAGTTATTGAAAGCCACTTTGGACTCTTCCTGCTGTTGCACCCAAGGGTCAGCTACTTTGACAAGGACCCGAGGACCAGGGATGCAAAATGAAAGGGGCAGTGAAACTGAATTCTTCTCTCCATGGCAGAGCACAGAAGAAAATGAAATCTTATGCTGCTGTGCCACAGGGTTTTACAGACATAAACTTATTATTGGAGAGCTTTGGCTTTTTGAACATGACATTCACCTTTGATTATGAGATTAATCTAATTTCTTTGCGCTAGAAAAGATATTAAAGGCAGCTGTGTTTTGAGAGCCACGGTGAAAACAGAAGGGAAAATCTGAGTGAGGAACTGTATCTACACTGCTGAAGTTACAGCCAGTTGTTGCTGCTCGACCTGGATACTTCCAGGCATGATGAGGATGGAAGAATGCAACCACGGGTTTTTATTGCTGCCCCGATGTATTTCCAGTGCAGTGTTATTACTTCAGAGTTCATTAGCAGCAAACAAAATCAGTGGAAAGCAGAGTGCTCGTAATGCAGTGCTGCACAGCACGGCTCTTTCTCTGCTGTCTGATGGAAATGGCTGAGCTGCAGATGAAGCAGGAGCCCAACAGTTTCCTCTGCAGCTTGCCTGAAGATTTCCTAAACCTCTAACGTGTTTCATTCGTTATCTGCTGGTACCCTTGGATAAGAAAGAAGCGTATTTCTCTCTTTTCTTTTTTTCTTAAACAGGCAATCAACAAAATTCCCTGTGGTGATGAGTAGGTTTTCCTTTTGGGTTGATCCAAGTACTGAACCAGCCTTATTGCATCTTAGCCACTTGATTTCTCAGTTTCTTATCATCTGAGGCACGCTTAGGAAGACTAATCCTTTGCATCCTAAACAAGGTGCTTTTTATTTTTATTTTTGATTTCTTTGATCAAAGAAGTACTTCCATGCTTCTGACTGATTGCTGTTTGAGTCACCTCGCTTGGATAGCATCTGGAGGATTGAGGTTGGAAGCCTAAATTACTGACAATCATAGGTGGGGAATAAAGGGAAATAGAGGAACTGCGAAGGATGAATAAGGACAATGGCTTGAAGACATCTCTTAGTGATTGCTTTTAAGCACCTATCATTAAAATTCCATATCTTGATGGGCAGCTCTTTCTGGAAGCTCATTCAGTGTTATGAGCACTGTGAATATATTTTCTCCTGGATTTGTTTTAAAACCAAATGCAATATCTTAAAATATATTTGATTTTAGTGTAATTTTTTTCTAGTTTAATGTGCAAGAGTAGAAAGCTGTAGTGGTTGTGTGTATCTCATTGAAATACATAGATTCTTATATATAAATTATTGCATTCAATCGTGTGGACAAATAGAAAAGCTGAGCTCAGGACCCCTTGAAAATAACCTCTTTCTGTTAGACATGCATATCATTTAGATGTATGCTCGTCTGCACAATGTATAATTTTTCACTGGCTCTTTCAGAGGTAATTTTGGAAGGTGAAATGTGCCATGTGAATGTGGTACTTCACATTGTAGAATGCTTCCATGAGAAAATACAGGATTAG